>NC_138349.1:49182482-50634149 GCF_046562875.1 Panthera onca | reverse complement strand
GGCTATGTGTGGACAAAAGAACCCCCCAAAATAGCTTTCCTTATATGTTTGTTTTGCTTCATTGATGCCCAAATTAAAAGCTGATCAGCCTTTGTGTGGATAACTTTGTTTTAAAAAGACAACCCGAAAACCTCTGATCCTATATGTCAGAAATTTAGTTTTGTCCCAGTGAGAAAGCAACATTCTTTGGTTAACTTGGATTCTAAGTAATTCTTGATGAAAGGGCATCATGATAAAATTATCTCTATATAGTACATTAATCCAGTAACTAAGCCACGTTTGTAAAAATGACCCACCTTAGTCTGGTGTGGAATGAAGCCTAGGGAATTAATTTGTATATATAAGTATTAAATAAAAATGGGGACTTGCCACATAACAATAATCAGATGGTGGAGGTAATCCAGTCTTAGGGGTAAGAATCTGGCATTGAGTAGTTACCTTTTAAAAATATAATATTTATTTAACTAGGATTTATTCCAAATGAGCCTTAAATCAAGCAAGTTGGATTTAAAGAAATCTTAGCAATTGAGAGGTGGTGTCTTAGTGGAGGTATATCTCCTCAATAAACAAACACACAAACTCAGCTTTAGAAATTCATTTTGGAGAAATAAAGGAGTATCTGGAAAAGGCAGAAAGTATGTGGGGGGTGCAGGGGGGGGGAGTACCTAGAATACATCCAGGTAGAGCGTTTCATTTCTAGAAAAGCAGCGCCACCTGCTGGTCAATTTGCATTTCAAGCCCCTCTGTGGTTTGCTGGCCATCATCTATCTTGCAATCTATGCATAAATATATAGCAGTATTTCTCAGCTGCTGTTATACATAAGAATTTTATTACCAGCCGGCAGATTTCTAACACACTGGTTGCAGTTTAATAATCCTCTATTACCTGAAGTATGGGTTATATAAAAACCTAGAATGTTAATTGTTGACAAACCAATTCTAATATGTAAAGCACTGTAAGTCACCCAGTAAATATCCAAATAAATCGAAAGGGATACCTCTTTTTCCTCTAACAACATGTTATTAAACAACACAACTTGATCACTTACATAAAAATAATTTTCATGCATTTCAACGTGCTAAGAAATCAGGAAAAATGCATTATAATCTTACTAACTGAGAGCTTTTCCTTCATTTACAATTTAGAGGAAAATCTTTTTGCTGTGAATATTTTTTCCCTTTCTTTAAAAAAAATGTACCTAAAGCAAGGTGTCATTTAGGAAATTTTCTGATATAACAAAACCTGAGTTATAAATAACTAAGATTACATCTATAAAATGTTATATTTTTAAAACGGCAATAGAGAAGTCGTGGAAAATATAAGTCACTGATACAGTGAGCAGAGAAACACTACCTGTCATTTTTCAGAAAAAGATCACACAACCGTGATAGCAAAGGAACACAATAAAAGGAAGAAACAGGGATGTGATAGGTGACTCTGATTATATCTGCAAAGGAAACTGTGAAATAAATTAACACCCAACAAGCACCCACGAAGGCATATTGTTTTAGCTTCCCCGCAAGTGCTCGTTATACAGCAGAGAAGGCTGGTGATTTTGTAAGAACAGAAATAAGGTGTAGGCTGTGAAATCTGGTGGTGATAAGTAATGACCACACAACTTACAACTCTGATTTGATCTCTAACAGAAAAAAAAAATAAAAATAAAAAAAAGTACTCTACGGGATAGATGTATGCAAGAGCGATCGTATTTTTCAGTTGAAACAAATAAACCCCAAATGGGATCAAAGGGCTCCAGCAAATGAAAAATGACAGTTCCTATGTTGCCCTGATTTGATCTCAAGCAAAACTACCATGCTGATAACATTCCGGAGGTTGGGAGGAAGGCAGGGCTTAGCTAAAGGATTTGGGCCCCATTTGGCCCAGATCCTCACACTAATCTCACTAATGAGAAAATCAACAAGAAGCAGAACTCGACTACTTATAAAGCAATTTAGGAAAGGTGATGATGGGAAGTATCAACACGACCAGACCTCAAAGATGGGTAGAGATCAAGACCATCATCAAGAAAAGAAATTCTGATAGAATTTGAAAGGAAAGAAGTGTCATCCCTCCCCACCCTCTGTTCCCCTCGTTTGCTCTCCAACATGCCTTCCGTCTTCCAGTAACACACTATCCGTGTCCGTGGTAGAAATGGAAAAGTCATAAGGCAATTTCGATAAGATAAGGGATGATGAGGCCACAGTCACGGGTGCTCTATGAGACAGGTCCTATTATTATCTCCATTTTACAGATGGGGAAACAAAGGGATAGAGAAGTTCTAATACTTGCCCAAAGTCCCACAGTAGTAAGGGAGGATGTCTATCCTGGGTTCCCTTAGACGAAATGAGAAGAATAAAGATTCATACATGTGTAAGCCATTACTCTTATTATAGCAATTGGCATGCACTGAGCATCCATTTGGTGAATATATCAAAACACGACTGCTCCAGTACTGATTTCCAAAGTCTGCAGAAAACACACAAATCCCACCACTTCCCTCCCTTTCCCTGCTCTGAGGTTCCCCAGAATTTCAGGCCTTAATTGCCAAGGAGAATCACTTAGCTCATTGCACAGTGAGATGAATGGCTTGGGAATCCCCAGCGAGATAGCTGAGAAAAGACAGGAGATGTCTGACTATCGGACATCCATCTTTATCTTCATTGAGGATATCTGCGAAGGAATGGCCCTTCCAGCAACTAGCCTCTTGCACGTTTCATATCCATGTCCCAAGACTTCCAGGCCACGTGATCGTAGCCCCTTCCTCTACCCTCTGCATTCTTAGCAAGTTTCATTCTATCATTTTCACAGGGTCTCTCTACTCTGCAGGTCACCATACTTTCTTTTTCAGTAATACCTGTTTAGGGCTTTGGCTTTGAAGCATCACTGCTGGGTGTTCTCTCAGTTGGATATGTTACAGGCCATATGTGGAAATTTACTCATCTGCACTGAAGAAATGGCCAGATAGACCTTGACAAAATGCAGAGAGCAATTCAAAGCCACTCAAAGGTAAGAGAATGTTTGGTGCAACCTGAGAGCTCTGCAAGCAATCTGGAAAGCTCTCTGCCCCCTCCTTGTCTCAAGCAGAATAAACAGAATAATGACACTTAATAGGAAATAGCCATGAGACACACTCAGCCTTTGGATACCTTGAGGTGGGAAGAATTCCCACTTGGGTGCTGTTGGATTCGATCTGCCTACCTTAAGTCAGAGTCAATGATTCTAATAGTCATGAGTGGACTTAAATGCTCCCCCACATTGGGGCAGATTGGTGCAGCCATGTGCAAATGGTCACAGCTCTCCGCAAACAGGTCCCTCTCCTCATATTGCCCCTACCCAAGGCATCAGTATTTTTGTGCCACCCTGACTCACAGGAAAATGATCAGTCTCACTGAATGCAAATGTCACAAGTCCTCAATTTTTGAGGAGAAATGCTCTACATACCCTTTGTATGGTGGTATCTCTCTCATTTGGCTCATTGGTGTATTTTTGCCTATTGTGATTCAATTCTGTCTAGATCTGTTTTAATCTGGATCTGATTTCATTGTTTCGAGATCTTCTTTCTCAATATTTAGTCTTCACAAAGAATATGGGATTGTACCTACTAGTTGATAATGTTCAAGGGTCATCAGTTATGTCCTTGATTTTCTTGCTACATTTCTTCCTTGTAATCTTCTTGTATCATATATATATACCATATATATATATATATCATATATATATATGATATATATATATATAAGGCAGTTTCAATAAGATAAGGGATATATATATATGCTATTAAGTTGTTTAGAAATTTTTGGGGAACTCCATGGATCCATGTGATCCTGCTTCTAGCATACCATCTATTCCTTTAACTGATGGTTGAGAATCCTTTCATTTATTCATTCTTTTACTCATCAAATATTTACTCAACTGGAATCCTTCAGGCCATTTCCTACTCAGGTATTCTTGCCAACACCTGAAGCCCAGCCAATGATGCCAGCATGCTGCATTTCTGACCTTGGAGGGAAGGAAGGCAGCCTCTATGTCCTTTCTTGACTGAGTGCAATCCAATAGGCCCCAGCCCAGAAAGATGCCATTGGCCAAAGTGGAGATCACTTTACTGCAAGCAGTCAGCTCCACTCCCAGAAGATGGCCCACATTCTGTGGCCTACAGATGCCCCTTTACACACTATTGGTGCATCTTGAGGGACTCCAGCTCCAGGAAGCACTCTTTCTCACTTTGCTTGGTCTCTCAGTGCAACTGACCATCCCTAATGTTGATCTGCTTCAGAAGCTTCCACTTTGAGTTTGCATAGGGTTTTTTCTAGGAATATTTGGAATATTCTCTGGGAGTATTTGCAGTATTCACCCTGTTATATTGAAGGGGATAGAATGGGGGGCCTTCAGGTTTACCAGAAGAGATTCTTGATTGCTATTTCCCTTGTTTGTGGGAGGATAGCTCCTTCTGAGGATGACCAAGTGAGATAGTCAGAGAAGGAAGGTCTCTGAGTCTCCAGACCCTTCACCCAGTTTGTCTGAGCTGGACTCCAGAAGAATGTCTCCTCAGAACAAGAATCTATGGGCATGTCTAGAATCTCCCTCGAAACCAGGCACCATCTAGCCATTTACAAAAAGCTCCCTTTAATGCTGAGATTTTCAATGTGAGGTTCTGACAATGCTGGCCTTGTTTCTGCACATTTAGATTCCTCTTAGGAAAATGGTTGGCTGGGAAAGCAGAACCCTTGTAAGTAAATATGGGATGAAGGATTCCCTGATTATCTAGGTAATTCAACATATTGGTTTGGGAGAACGCCTCTGACAGAGGAAAACAACATACAGCCAATTGAGTGGGTACATTCTGCCTCATTCCACCCCCAAAGTTGGCATTCTTAGCACGCATGCCCCAGCACTGTCAGGAAATGTAGGACTCTAGTGCTTTTCTGTGTTTTAATGACCTTTTTGGGGTCAATGGCGTGTACAAATCCTACAGCCAAGGATGGCCAATATACAGCCACGATGAAAAAAAGGTCTTGTGAACAGAGAAGAAAACTGTACCATGGTACTTAGAAATGCCACATGACTTCCCCAGATTTTGTGTGGCAGCACTTCACAGGAAATGTGTTTTGTATTTCCACTGGAGTGGGGTAAGTGGTTGAAAACTACAGTGAAATTTCAGCGAATGGGATGTGAAGTACTTTATTATTGTTTTTCCTCCATAGATGTAAGGAGACATGCTGTCTCCCTGAGAAAGACACGGAGAGAAAAGTCTCATTGCCATACAAGGGATTTGAAAAATAATTTTCATGAGGTCAGGCTGAAGCTACCACTTGGAGCTTAAGCCAAGACCCTCGGGGCCGGTCACACGTCCCTGCTGGTGGTGCTCACTTGCTCTGTTTCTCTGCCCAGCCTGGGCCAATACCGTTCATGGCAGCAGTCCAGAGCTACCTGACTCTGTTCCCATCAACACACTCAAAAGACGTGAGCCCTAATGGAAATGGAGAGCATGGCAAGGGAGGAAGAAGAAATACGAAGTTAGAAAAGAAAAAGAGATGGAGATCCCCCAAGACTGGGGATAGTGGATGCAGCCTGGTAGGTCTCCAGTTCTAGCCAAGGCTTTAGTAAATTCCCCTCCGACAGAAGAAAACTCCACTGAGTCCAAATAAGAATCATGACTGCTGGGTCATCTGGGGAGAATTAAACTCAAGAAATTTAACTAATGCAACTCAACTGCTTCAGAGTCATTAATTAAACGTTCTTTAAAAAGATTTTTAATTTCTTGGATCTGCATTTGGATAAGTGCTTCAGCTGCAGAGTCCTGGACGCTGTAGCTCTGGCCTTCCTTCCTAGGGCTTCTCAGAGCAGCTCTCCAGGTCTCCTCCGACCACAGCTTCCCCTCTGCTGGTCTTCCCCACCCTCAGGGGGAGTCTCCCAACTGTCTCATCAGGCTGGCCCCTGCTACTACACTTCTTAAAACAAAGTCTCTGTGGTCCTTTCCCAGATCAAACACTCTGAATGCTTTCTATTGTATTGCAGATTAAGAACAAAACCCCTTCAGGGCTCCTCCCCCAGGGAACAGGTCATAGACTCCAGCCAAACTGGGTGACCAGCTGTTCAACTATGTAAGTATCTGAGTAACTCAACTTACTCCACAGCCTGTGGAGGCACTCAGCTTGCTTTCGAATCCCAGCCCCACCTGCTGACTCAGGCAAGACCTGAGGCAAGTTATTGAACCTCTCTGTGCCTTAGTTGCCTCATCTGTAAACGGCACAGTTTATAGCCGGGTCGGTTTACAGACACCTCAACCGCCAATAACAGTTACTACCTCGTGAAAAGGATTAAGTTAATATATATGAAGGACATAGTGTCTACAATGCAGAAAATGCTATGTGCTAGATTTAACAAGATATACACATGTATATATGTACACACACACACACACACACACACACACCCTGGCTGTGTTGGCAGAGCACCTTACACACTAAGAGCAGACCTTACACAAAGCCTAGTCTTAACGTGAATCTAAGTGAAGCTTTAGCCATTTCCTACCACTGCCACCTTAAGAAACCCTGGGTTCTGTGCAACGGAGGACAAATATAACAATAGATCTGCCTGGAGAGTGGACCTTTACTTGGATAAGACAAAAGCATCAACCTCTTCTCAAAAAGGGAGAAGAATTTTTCAGCACACCTTAGCAAGCTTCACCCTTCTCTCCTCACCGATAAGCCTGATCTGTTTATAATCTCCACATCCACTCCCCTCTGAAAATGGTTCCCCCTATGCTCATTGCTTCTAGGCTTAAACCTGAATCAAAGATCCCAAATGCTAAGATCTTTCCTATGAGCATGCAGGCAAATGTCTTGAATCTGTTGGGCCAGATGACAAACGTCCAGCTCAGATGAAGTGAAGCGATGGGCACCATCCAAGGAGGGGGAATCCCAGGCGTGACTGAGACCAGGAGACCTGCACATCTAGGGCTTGTTTCCATCTGGATGGGACTTGAAGGCAGGGTGTGGTGGGGCCCCATGCTGCCGCCCCACAAGACTCTCTTCAGTGACTTAACACCATTATTGGTCTGATACTAATTTGAGACGATGCCCAATCGCATCACAACAAATTAACTGCAGACACGCGATGGCAATCAACTCAGGGGCCTATCCTGAACACCGGCTGGGGGATTCCCTGTCTCCACGAGCCGCACGCTCCCACAGATGTTTCTAAAAGCCTCTTCCCAGAGGCCCATTTAGAGAGAAATTAAATGCAACTTTGACTTAATTAACGTTTTAAATGATAATGAATACAATGTAGATTCATAGGAGGCATTTACATTGTGTTGTAAAATTGATAAAAATTTAATAACTCTTTGTTAATAAGTTATGTCTCCCCAGACCCATAAAGCCTAAGGCACCGCAAACTCCAGACTGGGTCTAATCCGGGCTCCTGGTGCAGGTGGAGGAGGGAGGCAGAGATGGACCTGACATTTGCTCCAAGCCTGCTCCGATTCAAACCTCTGCTTGTTCATCAGTACTTTATTTCATACAGTAAAGGTCAGCATTTGGGCTCAAGGCAGAGCCTTGACAAGAAAGCTCAAGTGAAAGGCGGACTGGCCCTGGCATCTGTCGCCCGAGATAGTGGAGGAGGGAGGGAGATGGAGAGCTAACTGGCCACATCTGTCCTCCACCATGGAGGGAAGATGGAGAATCCGCTGCCCGGTGGTAGGGGCTGTCAGGCTGAGTAACGTGACAAGCGGCCACTGTCCTGAGTAAAATTGCAAACATAATTTCCACGTCACCTTGCAAAAGGACCTCTGCTCAGCTTACTTGTGGCATGCCAACGTCGTTTCTAGTTTGTCCTTGAAGAGCTGAGTCACTTACTAAAGTGTCGTACTCCTGGGAAGGGAGGTGTCCAAGTGACAGAGGGACACACAAGGGACCCTTCCATCTTTCCTCATTCTGACCTTTCTACTTCTTGTCCCCTAACTCTGTTTCAAAGTATTTCTTTTGAAAAGTTGGCTGCCTTTTGCCCGAATATTCCCTCTCTCCTTTATCTGTATGAAGTGGTTCTTCATAGAATATTTAGCATAAAGAATTCAACAACACCTTTTGTGGGAGAAGCACGAGGTCCCCGAGTACAAGTCAACTGCTTCACCTGACACCAAACTAACGAAAGCATCTATTTATTATGAATGAAACCCTTTAAAGATAGGCATTTGAAGAGGATTCTTTGCAAAGGAAATTTTGCCCATGTATGATTTCTTGCCTTGCAAAGCTGATTTAACGAACTGACCACTGTGGAAGCACGTGGAAGGCATATTCCCAATCAACCCATTGTTAAAGGTGGCTACCACAAAATCGAGTGAGAGGCACTGGCTTCTGTAACCTTGCCTGCTACCAACAAAAGTGCCCTAAGACGCCCTCCCAGGTACATCGTCAGTCTCCTGGAAGGATTAAATGGCTGTCTGGCCCTAGTTGCCTTCCTGTTTTCACGTACTGCAATGAAGTGCAAATGGCCAAACCAGGGAGTGTGCACTGGGGGTAACAAAGAACTAGAGAGGAATCCAAAGGCTGCTTCCATATTTACTGTCATGGATATAGAGAAGGAGAGGGGTAGAGGGAGGAAGAGTCAGAGAGACAGATCATACCAGCATGCACAAGAAAAATAGAAATTACAGACACAGAATGAATGGGCTTAAAGAATGCATGGAATACTATGTTTAGCTGAGTTTCCTTCGACTCTCCTGTTTCTATCTTTCTATCACTGATGGCCATGGTGGGAAGAGTTTTCAGTTTCAGGGACCAGAAGTAAACGTAGATTCATAGGAGGCATTTACAAATACAATTTGATGGGAGCTTGAGGGAGTCACCCAAAACTACACACAAAAAGAATCAGATAATGATAGGCTGTTGGTTTTTAAATACAGCTTGTTAACTCAAACCCCTCCTTAACAGGCATTGGAGACTGTCCGTGCAGGGTGTGTCCTGTTATAGACATTTTCCTAGAGCTATTTCCACCCCTTGCCCTCGTATCTGATTTTATGTACTTCAAAATGCCATTAGTTCACTCGACTGACTTTAGTTCTATTGACAATGTTAATTCTCTGCCTGTACAAACCAAAGGCTACTCGGGATAAGCTGATTTTTGTTTATTATCTGACAAGACTCAAGATTACACTAAACTGATTTTGGTATGTATCCCTTCAACCTAATGGTATTGGACTTGTCCTCTCAGCTTAACCATTGGAGTTGAATGCCTCCTTGTATTATATTTATACCCGAAATAAAAGTCACACGCCATTTAAAATTAGCTACAGTAGTTTGCAAAAGGGTGTACGTAATTGCGCAGGTTTAAACTATTAGCAGATTGAAAAGTGGGTGTGAGTGATCGCATGTGTACTTTAGCTAAAACTATTTCCAAGTGCAAGTCTAAAGATCTGTTTCTCTTCCAGCACATGATGAATTTGTTCGTGCCAGGGCTGCTGACGGTCTGTGGCCAGCACTGTGTCACACAGGTCTCAGGAGGTTTGAATCAATAGGGTCCTATATGTTGACACTGCATCATAATTTCCATTGTCCCTCTCTATTAGACTTAGCAATCACATGAGGCAGACTGAAATAAAAGAATAAATTCTGAACAGAGAAAAACCACTACTTTATAAACCCGTATGGAGGGAAAATGGCCCTGATTAGAACTTACATCTATATTTACGTGTGTGTGTATGTGTGTATGTTGCTAGACATAATTTTATATATATATATATATATATAAACTCTTATCTTATATATATATAAGATATATATATCTTATATATATATATATAAACTCTGTAAAAACTCTGGGCCCATTTCATTCTGGTGTCCTTTTCTGGTTCTTCTGCCCAGGATCAGCCGGAATAGAAACAAAACCAGGATGATCAGAAAATGAGGTTTTGTGCACCGATTCTAGCCTACCATATGGAACAATTCAGTCTTGTCGAAAACATAGTCTTGGATGAATTCTTGCTGGTCACTATTTACTTTACTTTTCTGACACTGTTTTTTTTACGCCTTTTGTAAAGGAGTCCTCCTTCTCTGAAGATCTTTCTGTCTGCACAGTCTGACCTTACATCTCTCGAATTCAAAAGAAGACAACTGTTGGAAAAGAACTTGACTTTGCAACAACAGATCCTCGATGATGGGCCACACCTCCAAGGAGAGGTGCCCCGAGCAAGCAGGCCCTGCTGTTAGAAGGCAGATTTTTAAAACTGTGTGAACATTTTAATATATTACTACTCCTCTGGGAACTGGCTACTTTTCTCCCCACTTCAGAAAACACATAATGGGACTTTGTGTTTCAATTTAACGTCCCTTGAAAACGGAAATCTTTCCCCTTATGAGGAAAAAAAAAAAAAAAACAGCAAGGAGGGAGACTAAAGGCAAAAGAGAAATGAATTAGGCAGTCTCCAAAGAGCATTGGCTCAACTGGGAAACTGCGACCAAAGCAAAGCTCCATAATAATATAATGACCTTTAATGAGTGTCTTGGGAAACAATACGGCCCTAGCATAAAAGACAAAGGGCAAAACCCATCAGGGCTCTGCTGACACTAATTCAAAATGATTTTCAGAACAACTAAAGAATGTAAGAGAAGTAATCTGATCCGCCCATCTGACCTCACTTTGATTCAAGGGCCCTTCTCCTGCCATTTCTAATTGTCAAACCCTCTACATCTCACATCTGCTCATATTTAATGAAAAGCCCACTCTCGCCACTGCTCTTTGAGTCCACCAGCTCTGTCAAACGGGCACCACCCAGCCCCACCACCAGCAAGGGAAGCCCAGGGATTGCTATTGGAGCTCTGCCAGTGGAGTTCTGCGTAGAGATAGACATTTTTTAATTGGAGAAGAAGGGTTTATGTGGGCGCATGAAGGGGCTCAGATTGGAATGGGTTTTCCTAACTTATTGTTAATGGTCAAAGGTGCGAGGACTCACATGGGGTGGATGAAATCTTCTTTTGTTTGATGGTGTGAGGACGGCGGGAAGACCGATGAATCAGAGGAGGCGACCCCCACACCCCACCCCTGAGCTGTCAGTACCAGTTATGGCTTCAACACACAGCCCAGAGCTCCATGTTTTCCACGGTGGGGCTCATTTGGGAGGGCGGGAAGGACGACAATCTCACGCACAGGATGTTTCTGAGAGGATGGGACAATCCCACCCTAAGTTTTTCTTCCCCTGGCCTCCATCAATGCTGGGATTAAGTTGCAGAGCTGAGAAATCCCTCCAATTATGGTTTCTCCTGTATGAAATGGAAATTACACACACTGGGTATCATGAGCCCCACACAGGGGACACACATTTTGCTGTGATTGGTATGGGTGGCCAGTGCCAAGACACGACCGCATACAGCCCGAATGGCTCCTTCCTTTTCTCCACTGACTCTCTAGCCAAGGTTTTAGAGCCTAGTGGTTATCTGAACACAGAAAAAGTGGTGCCTTAGGCAGACGGGTAACCCCAGTGGCTGGTGGTTACTTTTGCTGCCATCAGTCAAAGATGTGGCCAAACTGTGCCACCATAGCTCACTCCTTTGCTCCTCCCCCACTAGCTCCTGTCTTTGAACCCAGTGTTTTGCCACACATAGTAGACCAACAAATTCCTTGTGTGGTTGTGACCAAGTTCACCTTGCAGGGTCATGGGAACTAGCAAGAATTCTCACAATGAGAATAAAGGGGTAAAGGTTCACACTGTGGCATTTGTATGAAAGGAAACTTTCTTCCTAGGATTTTAGGCTAATGTGGTTGGCACAGTCCAAAATCCCTCTCGATACGACCTCCATTAGGTATCACTTTTAAAACTGAATCCTGTTTCTTGGCACTGGTCTGGAAGAATAGTGAATCATGAAAGATAAAGGATGATTAGCTCAGTCCTAGATACAACTTTCCCAAATACCTTCTAAAACAGTTCAATGCACAGATTGTGCCTCAGTCCTGAACAGCAGGTTCAAACACCAGCACCTGACATGGCACACTTCTCCAGGGCATACAGTGAAGTCAGGACTCCTTCAGCCCTGGGAGCCTCTATGGATCACTGTCCCACAATCACCCCATGCTGGGACCATCTTCAACACCCACGCAGGTGAATCAGCAAATTCTTCGCAAAATGCTCAAGAGGGAAGTGCCCTTCCCTTTCCCTCAACCCCTTATTGTCAACATGAATTTACTCCTGCTGGTGAAAGTTTATTTCAACCAGCTCTGGGCACTGAGAAAGAGAGAGAACATGTGGCAATATGGTTACCAATAAATGTGTCGGGTGCTTTCAAGAGGAAGGGATGAAGTACAGAACACAGAATTATCTTCTACCTCTCATGCTACCAAAAATGTGAAAATAAAGTTAGAGCCACACTTGAAGACATCTAAGTCCTCACAAGGAAATACAACCTCTTCTGCCCTTAGATGAGGACCCGTATCTCCGCATTTCGGTGTACAGACTGGAGCTTCCAATAACATCACCCATGAACCATGTCAGTGAAATACTGGCAAAGACCACGCTGAAGAACAAGGAAAAGGGAGATCTCAGAAATCTGGTGTATCTCAGTGCTGCCAGCTGCAAGACCTTGGCCAGTTCTCTAACACCTCTGAAATTGTAAGTGACGAAGAAGACTGACCTCAAAGCCTGGTGCAAAGGACTCTGGGAAATCATGGCGGTTCATGGCTTACAGGTTTTGTTTTTTGAAATCACAATGGCTACAGGAGACCTTAGTTCAACAGAGGGTTCTATTTGGGGGAAAATGATGATCCTTTGAACTAGTCATCTGAGAAGAGCCCTAGACTTCATCAGTCAATATAGGTTTACAGATTTAGAATACTTGTTCCTAGAACATAGGACACAATCTGGCACTGGAAGAATGAGATACAGGTTAAAAAGACAAGGTAAAAGAAAAAAGAAAGAAAAAAAGAAAGAAAGAAAGAAAGAAAGAAAGAAAGAAAGAAGGAAATCCACATTCATCCTAGCCCTGTTGTGTTTTGGAAATGATCTAAGCTCACTAAAAGCAATTGAATGGTCGAATTGGTTTCTTCTCTCTACGTGTTTCCTCTCCTTCCTCCCTGCAACCCAATCCAGTGTAGAGCCTTTACCCAAATATGAAGATAGGCATTTCCACACATCTTTGTAGTCATAGGGTATTTGATTTGCTGTCACATTAATTTCCATTTATATTTATTTAAAGGACAGAGAGAGGGAGAATATCACTAGACTAGAATATCACAGTTCCGCACACCAGTACGAGAAGCACAACAAGTTAACAGAATGGGAAGGGAGCCTTCCCCAGCATGTACACAGGGACACAGGCAGAGAGGACAACATATCAGTCACCACACAAGATCACACTGGGAAGAAAACATCAGCTCCACAGACTCACAGAACCACAGGGCACGACACAAGACGGGGATGATACCACAGACAGCACAGACATGGAACTCCGTGTGTCGGGGTTAAACTTACAGGCACGGAAACTGGTGGAGCAATCATTAACAGAGACAGAAGAAAGTGGGAAGGTTCTCTCAAGGGTGTCCATGTTACCACGCACACGGCCTGACATGCACGAGCAGTCACGCTCAGAACGTCCGCAATCAAAACAACATGCCCGTCTCATTCTCTTGTAGATGGACATCTTGGCTATAACCATGTGGTTGGATGGGAGGAGAGGAAGAGCGGTAGTTAATGGCAAGGTCACACACAGCAAGGCAGCTGGAAGGGAGCTAAAGGGATTTAACACAGGTCTTAGTTCACATTAACAGTCTTGACCCAGAAAAAAATGCAGAGTGACTGCTGGTAACAGTTTGGTTGTACATCAAAAACAGCAGCGAAAATATAAATTGCCTTTATAGTTCCCCAAGGCTGTTGTGTATTATTTTTCTCCCCTAGGTAAAGCGGGTGACTACAGGAAAAGGGCATGGCTGATTACAATCGGGTTCTCGGATGAGAAGAACAACACGTTAGAAGACAGCAAAAATGTAACCGACATTTTTCCCCTGGCGCAATTAATACAGGAGGTCAAAATATACACACAGCCAATCAATTAATTGCTTATTTGGTACAATAAATGGTTTTTGCGAGTTGCAAAATATGTAATATGTAGGCTTTCTAATTTCCCTCCATTTCTGGGCATTAGGCAGAGCCTAGGACAAGCTTTCATCAAATTAGATGTGAAACGATTACATGTTAATATAGAATCTGAGGATGCCTCTGCTGAACTTCCCCAGAGTGAGTTTACATGATGCCTACAGGAATTTAAATTTACTCTTGACAGAACAAATATCCAAATCTGTCCATATAAGAAATGCAGCTACTCAAGGCTAACGCTGCGTATTTGACATTAAAGGCAGTTCACAAATAAGAAATCACCAAAAGCATATGAGATGTTGGTCTATTGGAATGCATTTAGCTACTCATGGGTGTATTTTCTGCTTAAAGCCGGGAGAATCTGAAAATCGCATCTGCTTTTCTCTCCCCTACCCGCCCCCCCCAAAATTCAGAAAGCCATCGGGTTATTGGTTAATCATAATTTTTTCTAATATAGGAAATATCGGCCAAAATAGACCAGAGGTTATAAAACATGAAGTAAGAGATTAGGTCCCATGTAAAATATCTTACTTATATTTACATGTAACATTGATAGCTCTTCTAAACTGATATCGTAGGAGCCTGGGGATCCAGCTTGAGTGTTGACCTACAAAACTTGCTGGACATCACTGCAGTGGTTCTCAAAAACACTTCACCCTTATCCTTCAAGCCAATTTATATTTCAGTCCATGAAGCCTTTTTGTGCCTCATTTTGATGCTACAACAGGCAAACGTGTTTGCTTATCACTTAGCATGACCCAGCCTGCTTCTCTCACAGGATTGGAGAATAACTTGTGTTTATTCCAAGCATCATAGCCAAATAGCAAGGCTGAACTGGAGAGGTGTTATTCCCCGCGCCTACACCTTCCATTTTAAAAGTCATTCTCCCCCCCTCTTTCTTTTTCTTTGTGGAGAATGGTTGCACTCTTACTTTAAAATATGGCTTGTGGTTTTGCCCTCTTTGAATGTTACAGTCACCAGGAAGAGGGGTTTAAATCTCTCAAATGGGTCAAGTCCTGTTCTAAGACCTTTATGACTTGCCATACAGTATATTTGTCAAGCAGGGGTAACGTTATGATTGTGAAGAACAGGCACTGGGGGAGATGAATGAGAGATTCATTCCTGTAAACTTGGCTCCCATTTTTAGTGACATGTTCTTTTAGCATCCTCACTAGCTGGTCGTTCAGATCATCACCATGCAGCCCCAGCCCTCTTCAGTGCATGGCACATCATTCCTGAGCTGAGCTTTTACAAAAAAAAAAAAAAAAAGGAAGAAAGAAAAGAAAAAAAAAAAAGTTCCACTATAGCATTTGAATTAGAAGACTTTAGAAGGCATGGTGTGAATGCCCAGACACCCCAGACAGTAGTAGCTTAAGTCAAGAAAGAGGAAAAAGTCTTCAGCGGAAGACATAAAAATAAAGTTATTTTACATGCATCCAGATCTGTTGTACAACTTGTAGACCGCTCACTTGTTTCTTGCTTAGTTCTTTTACTGGAAATATTGATTTGTGATTTACACAGAGGAGGGAAACAAAGATGATTTTTTGTTTCACTGTAAATAAATTGTTTTGAAAAAAATTTAATCAAATGCTGTAGCAGAAGAGAAGCCCATCAAACTCTGAAACGCTATGCTTCTCATTAGCAGCAGTCCCTGGTTTTCATTTCCATACTACCATTTTGGGTCATACACAATAATAGAATCTGACACATTTATAGGGAAAGAGAGTTCTTCTCCATATACCCGTCTTTAAGGACAAGGGGAGGGAGAATGAGGCGGGATAACTTTTGAAATCATTCTGTCAGAGGTAAGCCCATCCATCCTAATGGGTGATTTTCAGCCTCGTATTTGATAAGGGCTTCGGGAGGAAACAGAACCTCAACCCAGTGTCTCTCAGGAACTGTTTGCAACTGTTATTGCTGGCTGTTCTGGAGACCATGCATTGTTCTAAAATTTCATATTGTTAGCATGCAGGAACAGGCTGAAACTGGTAATCGAAGCAGCAAAAAACCATTTGCTATAAGAAGATTAAATGTTAATTATAAGCAGTCACATTCCAAAGCAGCATATGCATAAAAAAAGCAAACATGCTATTACTCGTCATTCCTCCCCAGTCATCATTTTTACACTCACACCAAATACAAAATAGAAATCTCAAAAGACACACAAGCACCACCACAAAAAAACCCAGCAAGAATGATCAATGAGAGGCTCAAAGACAAGACAGAAACAGTTAAAAACGATTGAGCCCCATGTGTTGACAAACCTTTGTGAATTACAATGTCTAGACCAAGGTGCCACCGACTGGGAGGGTGGCTCTCGCTCTACTTCTGGAATAGTCCATTTTCATGGACACCCCCGCCCCTCAGATGTCTTCACCTATATACACTTCCGGGTCCCCCTTCTTAAAAGGAAAGGCCCATCTGACCTCCCTACTGGTGGAGTGATTCATCAGGATTGACGGATATGCATCCCAGCCAGGAAGAGCCTTCTGCTGTGCCCTTACACGAGTCATGAACATGAACAAATGCTTTAACTAAAAACGTTTGAGGATTTCCCTGCTTAGTGGTAGCTGTTTCAGAAGATGTGGGCATTCTGTGTGTAAAATTATACTCTCAAGTTGTAAAATAAAATTATATCGAAATTAAGTCTTGGACCTCCTGATTTGGAAAATACCACCCTTTCAACTCTCTCTGGTTTCCTAATCCTCCAGGTTTGTTTTAGTGAATCATGGATACTCAGAACCACTGGTGTTTTATTTCCATTTCTCCATGATTGTTTCCTTTTCTGGAGCTGATGTAGGTTAGAAGGTTAATTTCAGATATCAGAATGCCACTTAAAACTACCAAGGTTAGGTTTCAAAGAACAACGTTAAAAGTTTCGGTATTTATTTAAAACAGAAGTAAGTTTCTTAATCTACTCCCTGGACACATAAAGTGCCCTCTCACCTTTGGCGTTTGCTGGTTTTCTTTTTTACATAGTCACCCAATGCTCTCTTCCCAAATCTCAGTCCTCAGAAAAGGGACTTTTCCCCAGGATTTCAATAATACAAAGTGGATCTATGAGGACATCTAGTGGATCTGTGTGGAAGAGCAGCTAGTCGACAGATCACCTGAACCAGCTGGCCTTTCTACGAAAGGGAGTGGAAAGGGGACCCCGTGTGTCTCCAACAGTTGAAATCTGTGCATTTCAATCCAGTGGTTCTTACAAATCATAGTGGATGTTTAGGGGGCCGTGGGGGATGAGTGAATTCTAGGAGATGGTTCCAGAGTGGTCTAGAGTAGCAGCTTGCAAACACACTGGCTTTGTAGCCATGGCCAGCAGAGTGGGACCACTTCAGCACCAGTTGGCTGGGTCTCCTCAAAGCTCTGCTGCAGCTTCCTGAGACAGGAAACAGACAAGAGCGTGTCTCTGGTAGGTGTGAATACTGTAGCTACTTGTCATTCCGTCTTAGGGCTTTTGGAACTTTATGTTCAATTAATTGGCCCCATAGGCCACCTTAACTCTGGGAAAGCAGAAATATCAGCTTCTGGGGACTCAGTTTTCTCTTTGGCCCACATCACAAGGTTCTTGTTCTTGGGCCAGTGCCACAGATTCAAAGAGATTCTAATTCTGTTGCCAAGAATTAGACCCTGGGTCTCACCTTCCTCCAAAGAACCCTGTCTTAGCAGTTTTACAATTTGAGAAAAAGCTTTTATATGCTTTCCTTCACCACAATGAAGTGGATATTCATCCAATATTTCCATTATGACTTCCTAGTGCTATTTGTAGAGATAAAATACAAGTATTTCCCTAACGGACATCATCAAAGCTATCTGTTTACTCCTAAAGTGTTTAAAAATGGAAGATGGCTCAGACGTACTCTTGGAGCACTTTTCCTATATTTTCAAAGGTCGTGATCATGTGAAAGGAAACCTGTAGAGAAGTGGCTGCTGTAGATGTGGCTCGGTTACTGCTCTGTCCTTGTGTCAAACTGACAATCAGCTGTCAAACTCAGGTTCTCTGCTGGCTAGCCCTTCTGCGCCAAGCCTGGAATGAAGAAGGAGTTGGACTCCAGCCTGTTCTCAGCACCATCTGCCTCCCGCATCAGCGACCAAATTGTCAGCCAATTTCCAATTGCAGAATCTTAATTTCCAGGGTGGGTTGGAAGGGGCAGGAAAAGCAGCACTGGACTGAGAGGTTCAGGTAGAGTTTTCCAGCTGCTGGAGAAAAAGTATTTTAGGTTCAAATGGAGCAGATTCAAAGGAAGACTAATGTGGAAGGAAAAAAGAGATAATCTGCCTTTCATTTCACAGATATTTTTTAGGCTGCAATCACAGGGTTAAAATCAATCCAATGAAGGAAGGATTAATTTGAAGCCTGACCCTGAGGCTGCTCTTCATATGCTCAGCAGCAGCTAAAGTGATACGTAAAAGTACCATGGAACAAAAAGTCCACTGAGGCACAGCGTTTGAGACATTTTTTTGATGTGATACTGGGAATCAGAGAGCATTCTTTCCAGTCCTGTAAATGAGGAATAATGTCTTCACTATGCAAAATTCCTCCTATTGGCTTCTGCAGGGAGAAGAAGGATCTTCCAGGTGGTTTTCCAAGATCAGAAAGAGGGGAAAGACAAAGCTAGTTAATGTCAGTAGCACTAAGTATATGGAATTAGTTGATATTGCCCTCAACACCACACCGTGGTTGCGGAAGGCAGAGGAATTTGGCACTAGAGCTGTTTGTTGACTGACATCATGTTTTCTGTCTGATTTTGAAGGATCACCAGGTACAGGAGGTGCCTCTGCAGGTATGAAAGTGGCACATGCCTTCGAGCCACCCTTCCAGATGTTCTGCAGATGAAGGGAGCCACACAGTCAACTTGGGCAGTGTTGTGCGATGAACTGAAGACGTCATTCATTTGTTTTGTTTGTACATTGAGCATTCTGTACCCTCAAACTCTGAAGACTAGCCAGAACCAGATGACCCATTTGCATGGTACAAAGGCAATGAGAGTTCTGAGTGCTGAGACATCTCCAAATTCCAGGACCATTGGATTCAACTGGTCTGCAGGCTGGGTCCCGTTTTCAGTAGAGTCTCATGAGCATGTGTAAAGATCTGACGATGCTCACTGCTGGTGCCACTGAACGCAGCATTGCTTTGAGTCACACATAGAAACCCTGGCCCTAAAATTGCCACATCTTGTGGGTGAGAGGGGTCCTATTCTGTGAGTAAGTTAGAGGCTCAGAGACTTAACATTTACTTGTTCAGACTTCTATATAGCTCACTAATGAAATGGAACATTCTCCTTGAGTCATCTTTCCTTGAGTCATCTTTTCCATCTTAAACAAGTCAATGGATCTTCCAAGATGCCTAACACCCATAGAAGAACTGGGTATGTCCTAGTGGTTACTGATTGAAAGAGAAACTTTAAAGCAAGGGAACTTCATAGACTGTAGGAAATAATTACCACTGAGGAAATATTTGTCTCCAGTAAGACTGTTTAAGATACTTACACTCCCAAAGTTTGATGTCCAATTAATTCTTTAGCAAGCACTTTCTCATATAGAGAGGTACATATATTATAATAAATACATCACTCTCTCTATAAAATATTTCTGTGCTTATATATAAAAATGTTCATTTTTACATATAAAGTACTGGTACATATCATATATATATCACAACACAGGAATATATATGTAGCATGTGTGTTTCCTTCAGGATAGGAATTCAAGCTCAGTAGCAGAGACCAGATAAAATTTATCAAAGGCAAGCATGACAATGACCCCCAATTGACGAGGCATCTACAGCTATAGTGGTAATTACCTCAGCCTACTCAGCGTCCCCTAAAGGTCCGAGACAAGGCCTTCAAGAGAAACACTGTTGTCAAGGTCTTATTTTCAAATGGAAAAATAAGACAGTGCCAGAAGCTGGCAAGAGGCTGGGGGGATGGGAAGATGAACGGAGGGCGGTTCCCTGCTCTCAGGGGTCTCCAGCTCCAGGCTACTCTGCAGACCATGTTGGATGAGGGAGTTGGGGCATGATGTCACTGCTACATGCAACATAAATACCAAAAGAAAAAAAGAAACTGAAACTGTACAGAAAATAAAAGAAGTATCTCTTCTAGAGAGAAAGACAGGGGGAACTGGACTCCGGGCTCCTGGGAACCCGTTTTACTCACAATATATCACTACCAGTGTGCAGTTAAAATAGAGTAGGGGCCGTATTCCAAGGCAGCAAAGAGGAAAAAAAATAAATCAAAAATATGTCAATGATTAGAAGTTCAAGAAAATTCCTTCAAACACATCAATTCAGACATGACTTGTCCCCTAGGAGTCCACCCTTTGGCAAACTTTTACAGGCTGGGGGAAAAAATGTAAATCATTAGACCAAGTTTGTTATACAGAAGAAGAAAATGGGTAAATAGTAGTTTCTGAGAGCTTGCTCCTTGGCCAGACAGCTGAATTTGACTCTCTTCCTTGATGGAATGCTATGAAGAAATAGAAAGAAATGCAAAAGTTAAACTATACTACCACAGGATTTCCAGATGGAATGCCCACACTCGAGATTGCTCCAGATAGTATGGCATGAAATGTTCAAGGTGAATGGGGAGGGTGGGGGTGGGGGTGGGAGGGGAAGAGCTAGGTTGGGAGGGGAGGGTTAGGAAGCTGTGGATAAAGACCACTGACTGTCATCAGCTCTGCCCTCATGTCATCAGCTCTGCCCTTGTTCCAGGGTGAATTATGATCACCTGGCCTAACAGGTTTGGACAAATGACTGTGTGGGTGAGCTGCCCTCTCCAACTTGGGGCACCAGGCAATGTGCATTCAAAGGCACAGGAACCACCCCCACCCCACCTCCACCCCCATCCCCGATGCATTATTCACAACCTTAGCTCCTTCTCTTGAAAGTTTCTTTGCAACCAAAACCTATCTTCTCCAATTTCCTGACTTGCCTGGTATGCATGGGGAGGTCCGTGTTCAATAGTTCACTTTATTCTGACCACTCCTTACACATACACATCTGCATCCTGCCCTCTGTAACACAGGCGGCTATGGTCTTTTAATTAGGAAGAACAATATTTGGACAATTTTGATCGTTATCAAACATTAACCTCACAGCCAGGGGCCTCTATGAGATGAGCCCAAGAGGGAAGGGGGTACAGAGAGACAGGGGCAAGACCCCTGTCATGCTGGCTCAGCTCAGAGGCAGTATTTCTGAAGCAATCCATGCCATGCATGGTGAGAGATCACACCCTTCACTAGCTGGAACCAGCTTTAAGGGGAATGAAGAGAATAAAATTATTTCAAACAGTTATGTGGCTCTCCCTCCAGGATGAAGTTAAAAGTCAGCTGCTGGGTGCTTGCCTGGAATCAGGGTGGAAAAATAACCTAGAGGCCAAATCCTCATTTCTAGGGACTTAAAAAACTTTCTGCTGAGTTCCACTGCAGTGCCTACGAGGAACATTCCAGTATCAGAGCAGGGATCAGAGACACTTTCTCTCCATCATTCTGCCTTCTACCCTCGCCTTCTTAGAGTCTACTCTCTGTCCAGTCACCATGGAGGTCATCTAATATAGAAACTGATGCTATTGAGTTCTTGCTCAAAATCTTCCAAAGGCTATATCTGTTACAGGACTAAAACCCAGGTTTCTCCTCATGGCCCCTGTCTTCCTCTCTGAACTCATTTCATTCTGCTCTCTCCCCAGCCCCACCAGCCCCACTGGTCTGCCTTCCTTCCGTCCTTCCTTCCTTCCTGCCTTCCTTCAGCACTTCAAACTTATTCCTGCCTCTTGACCTTTGCCCTTGCTCTTCTACTAACCTCGACAGGGTCTCAGCTTCAATGTCACCTCCCAAGGGAGGCTTTCTGGCTAAAGCAGCGTCCCTGCAAGGTTCCCCATACCCTCAGGCAGTCTCCTCTCTCTTCATAGCATTTGACTCTACCTGAATCTATTTAATGGTTTCTATGATCATTGTTTGTCTCCATGTACTACTGTAAAGGCTTCAGAAGAACAGCGATGTTATCTTGTTCACCCCTCCATCCCTGGCACCAAGCATGCACCTGGCACAAAGAAAGTACTCAAAAATATGTGGATGCCTAATCAATAAGTAACTTTTAGTGATGCCCCGTGGAACCAGGTTCTTTGACAGATTATCTGGTTCTGGATTATTGGCCTTGACACTCTCCTGCATTTCCCAACCTCCTCTACTACAAAAGTTTCCTTACAATGCAGTTAACCATTTTGTATTTGTTGTTCTCATTTACTTCCACCTTGGGATACATGTTCCTCTGATGGAAAAAATCTGAGGGATGCCTGGTCAGCTGAGCTGTGTTTTTGTGTTCGTGACCAACCATGCTGGGATGCATGGCCTGGTAAGGAGGGCCTTTTGTATCATGGAGTCCAGGGGACTGGAAGTGAGGTGGGTTTGTTCTGGACCTACAAATAGCCTTAGATGCTCTTCCTGTTAAGTTGTCAGAATCAGAGAATTCTTAGACCTCTAGACTTTTGTCTGGATCTCTTTTTCTGAGACATCAATAAATACTCATCTTAGTAAGGTGTCAGAGCTAGGGGGAACAGGGCCATGGAAAAAGCAAAACAGTGGGCCTCAACTGCCCCAAACTTGGGAACCAGCCTCAGAGGATTTCTACAGAATCTGCTCTCGACCAAGAGTGCTCCCATGGGTATTTGCCTAAGAGCTCGAGTGTCTTCGTGCTTCAGCAGAATGATATTTATATCTTACTGGTTTACATTACTGTATCCCCTTTAGGAGTGTAGTGAAAAAAAGCCCCCTCTTTGGTTGGCCTATCCCAGGAATAGTGCTCTTCTATCTGGTTTCTGCTTGTGAAAAAAGTATTTTATGGGGCAATCTTTCATAACTGTGCTTCTACTCATCAGAGTCAAGGTCATTGTCTTGCCCTTCTCTCTTGCAGATGTGATTAGGGCACTGAGCGCACAGCATCGAGAGGCTTTTGTGTGAGCCTGAGCCCTGGTCTGTTGGGTCTGTGTGACTCTTAGCAATCTCATCCTCCCACTAAACTTGGAGCCTTAGTTTCCTCTTTTTGTAAAATGGAATTAATAACATCCCTTGACAATTACCCAGGGTTATGGTGAGGATCAAAGAAAATAATGATCATAAATAAGGAGCTCTGAAAACATTAAATCACCATAGGAAGGAAGGCATCATTATTATTGTTTTCTTTACGGCCATGAACAATTTCTATTAGGCAATGCAACATGATTACTGCAAAAGGCACGGCCTTCTCAAGGCAAATCCACTTTAGGTCCTGGTTTCTGGAGAGCTCACGACCCAACGTTCCTGACTTACCATATCTTTCTCAAGAGGTCACACTGGCAAGCTGCTTTGGAAGAGATTTGAGACAGGATATGCCAGAAGCTAAGGAGACCAATCTAGTCTACCCCAAGGAGCAATGGAGTTTGAGGTTGGTTATTGGAGCAATGGCAAACAAAGCTGATTGGTCATGGTCAAATTCTCTTCCTGAGCCAGCTGGAGGGTACCACAAGTGAAAACTCTGGACTTTGGTATCAAACCTTGCAGCAGCTCCCATTTGGGAGACACAGTCCTCAGACTCGGTTTCCCTTTCAGCCCTAGTCCCCATGTTTACACTTGATGGCCCCCCATCCAGTGGAAATCACTATGCAAAAAAATACTCCCTCTTCCATGGTCTTAGCAGTCCTCCTTCTCATATATTGTACTGAGTATGTTCAAGTGGGCACAAGCGCCTCGGCATCCCTTTAAGGTCCAGAGGTGGGGATTAGGCACTAGGTTCACTCAAAGGTGTTGATGGTGGTGATTTTTCATCCTTGCTCTAATAAAGCGAGGACAAGTATTTATTCCATGTCTCTTTAAACTGCTGGGCGAAACATAAACATATCCAAGAAACCTCTTGATGTTTAGTGTTTCTTTACTAGGAAAAGGAGAAGGGAAACAAATTTGGGGAAAAGGAAAGAGGGAGGGAAGGGGGAAAGAAACACTACTTACGCCGTTTGCAGCCACATTTTTTTATTCTTTTGGGATCTGTGATGTCATCATGACAGGCCTTGCAGTAAAAAAATGCCCTGGAGAAAGAGAATGGAAAAACTGACACATTTCATAATCCACCCGAATGAAATGAATACCACATTTCCTCCACCGTGGTGCCAAATTAATGAAACACGCCAGCACTAATTTCCTTTCATCTTTTGAAAGGTTTAGACTTTTACAGACGGAAATGTTTGTTGCAAGACCTCTTATTTCAAACACAGGACTCTGCAATTGGAGTTCGTGCTTCTTTTAATAAACCTTCCTTTGAACAGGAACGGGGTGAATGGCTGCTGAGGTGACCCCCTGCATCTGCCTGCTCATCCTTCGTTTTTTGAGCACAGCCTTCAGGGCTGCTCATCAAAGCATGTAGGCAACCAGCCCCAGGCCCTTGGTGGGGAAGTGGAATGTATCTCTGAAACCCTTGCCGTCTGGTCAGATATTTATTGAAGGGGGAGCCAAGATAAAGTTCCACAGTCAAATAAAATCATTAGCCTTGCCCCTCTGAAAGGATATTTCTTTTCAAAGTGAGAGAGGTTAAGGAGGAAGGTGGAGGGGGAAATACAAAAGTGATGGGTCAAGGGGGTCCTCTGTCAAATTTCTTCTGGCATTTCATAGCCCATACTTTGCTCCCAAGCTAGAACGATCAACTCCCATACTCTCGGCCCCAAGAACACAAAATAAATGGAGGTTTGCTTCTCACGGTGAAGCATAGCTCAACCGAGCACTGGAATGGAGTGGGCAGAAGGCACTATAGGGCTGGATACCCAGAGGCAGCAATCAATAAGAAAATCCCCTCATCTGACTTAAGTGTCAAGTTGTGATTATAAAGCACATTGGTTGTGTCCAGACAAGCGACAAACCAAGATCATTCAAGTATAGAATGCATAGGACCTAGAAGAACAGCACTGGAGGCCTACATCTTTTCAGGACGGGGGATTACTGGGACAAAATTCACTGGAACAGCCTTACAAGCTTCCGGATATGGGAGCTAACAAAATCCCTGGTTTCACCACTCCCAACGTGAAATTGAATGGCAGGGATAAACATGGTCTTCCCTTGACCAAGACTATACAGAAAGAAACACAATTCTTGGCGATTCAATTCCCAGGTTCCTTTTCATGTTTTTCACAGGATTTGCACACGTGATTGACACCAGCTGAAAACCAATGTGGGATCTGGAAGAGATCTTGGAAGTCTCCAGGACTCAGTGTCCTCATCTGTAAAATGAGGAGGTTGTCACGACCTGCCCAAAGATATCCTGTGCTGGGGTTGGTCAACTTCTAAATCCAAGCCCAGTGCTCTTTCCACCCCAGCATCTCACTCACTATTTCCCTAAATGCCAGTTTTCATCCATGTTGTGAAAAAAGGAAAAAGAAAAAAGGCAGCTGATTGTTTGCCCTGCAAGTGGCAATGTGGCTAAGAAGCCAATCAATGGTGACCTGCCTTGAAAAGGCAATGACAGGAAAGGAGGAAGCCTTTTTGTGTCCACATCCTTTGGCCATTTTCTCTCCCTATCTGATGCTCCTATACATAATAATAATGATAACAATGATAACAGACATTTGTAGGGCAAGGCTATAGGCCAAGCACTATTCTAAGCATTTATAAGTATCAATGAATTGATCCTTAAACAATCCTTTGAAGGAGTCATGATTATTATCTCTGTTTTACAGAGTGTATAGGAAACTTAAGCACAGGGAGGTTATGTGACCTGCCCAAGGTCTCACAGAGCCGGGATTCAAGTCCACACAGTCTAGTCCTAAAGTCCATGGTCTTAAACACATCTCTATTGCTGAGATGATGAAACCGTGCTGAGCCTGAGTGGACTGTTGAGAAGATAAAGTTGATTACTTCACAAATTCAAAGTGGATTCTGAAAGTGGCCCCACGGGGGCCAAACAGGTAAAGCTAATGACTGAGATGGGGCCAGGTTGGGGTGGGGGGGTGGTCTCTGGTCTGTGACCTGGAGACATATCTCCCAACCAGAGGGAGCACTGTAGCTAAGCTCCAGCTGAGTTTTCCCAAGTGGAACTTCTTTGAGAGCACCACTGTCTTCTCCACTCACCTCTGCCTCTCTCACACTCACCTGGCAAAGCACACACCCTACTGCACACCTGCACCTGAGCAGCTGAACTGAGGAACGGAAACACAACTGTGTTGACTAATCTCACTTCAAATCCATGGCCACGGACGCCAGGGGCTTCTTCACACACCTCAGGATCTATTCCATATCCCCTCCTTCCACCTCAACCTTCTCTGCTCTCCTCCCCACTTCCTCTCCTGCTCATCCACCCCTTCCCCAAGTGGCCCTGTGTTGGTGACCTTGACACACACATCATCAAGAAGACCGGATCCACACCCTGCAAGGCTGATCTTCAGGGTCTCCTTGTCCTCTGCTTTCCTGTTGTGTTTAGCCAATGGGAGGAGCCAGCTGGAAACTGGAGGATGGGAAGAGAGGAATTCCTCCCTGCAAGGCCATGAAATGGTGGTGGCCACATCTCTATATTCCAGAGGACTCAGCTCCTGCCAAGTGGCCTTTCCTACACTACAGCCTCTCTCTCCAGGTTCTGATAACTCTCCTTCCCCTTGATTCTGCAGATCTAGGGCTGAGAGTGGCTCCACTCTGTTGCCAGCTCCGGGGTGCTTTTGCATCCCTTATTGGTTCTCCTTAACCCTCTGCCCACAACTTTTTATGTTCCCTTCATAAAACTCTCCTCCCTTTTCTCATTTAGGTGTGTCACCTGTTTCTGGCCAGGACCCTCCCTGATATAGCACCCAAAATGACACCTCCAGCTTTCATCTTCCCCCCAAACTCCAGAATCTTAGAGCTGACTGTCTACTTAACATAGCCAAATAGAATTCTTAATTTCCTACATCCCAAACTTGCTCCTCTTCCAGCTAAATCCAGTCTCAGTAAAGTGGGAAGCCAGCACCCACCCAATTTCATAGGCTCCAAATCTAGGCTCCATTCTTGATTCCTCTTTTTCCCCTCATTTCTTATATGCAGTTTACCAGCGGGTCCTATATATAGACTCTCTAAAATATATTCTGAACTGGTCTCCCTTCTCTGTACCTCCACTCACCAGTTTTACCCAAGCTTATCTTCACCTACACTATGCAGTATCTCCATCTGTTGGGCCTCCCACTCCTGTTACCCCACATCCCACTCTCTATAATGGAGAGGAAAGAACTTTCAATGATGTAAATCAGACTACATCACTCCCAGCTTAAAGCCATCAGTGACTCCATTTTATAACAACCTGACCCATACATATCAAGTCCTATGGGAGCCAGCCCTGCCTTTTTCTCTTACCTCATCTCCCCATACTACTCCTTCAGACACACTTTCCTTCCCTCAGCTCCCTACACACAACAAAACTGTCCCTACTTTGTCTCCTCTTCCTTTCCCATCTCCGTATGATGGACTCTTTCCCATCACCTCCACCTCTGCTCAAATGTCACTCCTTCCAAGCAGCCTTCACTTGCGCACAATCTAAATCAGTGACCTGGCTGCACTAGTTCTTTGATTAATGTACCATGAACAAACAAAACTGTAATTCTCTCCTCCCTAGAACATGAGTCCATGAGAGCAAGGACTTCATTGTTCACCACTGCTTCCCTGGCACCTGGTACAGAGTGTTCTAGAAAGTGAGTGACCTTTGATGCGTGAATGAGTATGAGAATGCAGCCAAGTAATGCCAGATCTGCAAGTTTTTCAGGGGAAACCAGAAATAAGGATTTTTCAATAAGGATGATGGTGTCTTCTGCTTGGCAAATAATTCATTTGCTAAAATTATGAATCAAATGAAGCCTGTCTGCAAGCCACACCGAGTCAACGAGGCACCATTTTGTGACCCCGACATCAAAGACTATGTGCCAACATTATTTAAAAAGGAAAATACTCAGTGGCAAGGAGCAGTGGACAAGTGACTGAATGCCCATCCCAAAGTGGCCTAAGGCTGGAATGGTGGTTTCACTGCTCTGTTCCTAAAACACTGCATCTGAAAGTTTCCGTGAGCTAAAAATCCATTAACTTCTTTTGTGGCTTTTTTGTAGGAGAGGGTGCATACTCAATACTAGATCGTCATAATCAACTTTTCCATTTTTACAAAACTTGTTTAGTTTCATTCAAATCTCCAAGGCCCTTTCTGTGGTTTTCTGCCGTCTTCATCTGTTTGAAGTCCCCTAACTGACAGCATTTGCTCCGACACATCACACACCACGGAAAATTACAGGCTGCTGTTGTTGCTGATTGTGTCAGCATGTATTTGTGAACACCATAAAGCACTGAAATGAGACATATTGCACTCCCTAATATAGGAGGTAATTTGTTTTTTGGACTGCCTGGTATTTGTGACATTCATTAGCAAGAGATGCAATAGGAAATAGAATTACACAAATGGGAGCTTCACGTTATATTTGCTATCTGGGAGGTACACGTGATCTATGGTGCCGCTGTGCTCCCCAGCCCCCCACTCCCCATACGTGGTGTTGAGATGCTGCTTCTGTGTCTCACATTCTGGATGTGAGCACAGCCTTCTCTTCCGGGGGGATGTGGGCAGGGGTACTTCAGTCCTGTTCACCAGCCCCCTCTCCTCTCTCAGGTGAACCCAGTTCTTGAGGTACTCCTGAAGAACAGTCAGGATCCATGAACTGGATGAGGTTTTCCTGTCCCCATCTGAATAATGGCAATTCTTTCCCAACTTGTAGACGTAAATTTAAGCCATTAGAGAGCTCAGTTTAAAGAATTTTTGTTTTTGTTTTTTTGCTTCCCCATCCCATTTTTCCTCCTAAAATCTTTCATAAATAGTATGGCTAGACTGTAGGAGTGGGTGAAGAGGCAGAAAGTAATAGACATCAGTTATCAAATATAGTTCTGTGCTCGGCATGCCAGGATCACATCATGACGAATAATTAACAGCATAAGCTCTGGCACTGGACATACTGGCCTTACTACCCACAAGCAGTAGGGCTTTGGGTATTGGTTACCCAATCAGCCCCCCAGTTTCCTCATGTGTAAAATGGAAATAGTAATGATACCTATCTCATAAGGTTGGTGAGAGGATGAAATGAGTTCATCAATACTTGGGGTACCTGGTCCATAGAACAGTGCTGGCACATATTAAACTCTACATAAGAATTTGCTAGTTTCATTAAATTTGGTAGAAAGTGTGGGTTTTGGAAAAGGAAAGACCACTTCCCATCTGGGCACTGCCACTTGCTTCTGTGCTTTATAACCTCGGATAAATCATTTATCTCAACTTGACCAATGAGGAGACCAAAGCCCTGAGGGTTTTAGAAGACTTACCTTACGAAGTTATTTTGAGGACTAACAATTAAGAATGTAGAATACCTAACACAGGCCTGGCTTTGAGTGGAAGCTCATTAAATGAAAACAATAGGCTTACATAAATAATTACAGACCTTCACAAGTAATAATCTATTTTAAATAGTTTGTGTAACATTATTGTTAGAGTGAGTGACCTGTCTGGCCATTCGAGTCACATCTTCTGCTCATAAATTTTTCATAGATCAAGGATAGAAGCAAATATAATGATATTCCATGGTGTTCTCCAAAGAGCCCTATGATTCCCAGCTGTTTAAACAGGTTTAAGGATACTGATAAAAGTGTCGTAAAACACCGAGGTCAATGAAATCGTGGGCTGTACCTACAGAGGCCTAAGAATTGAACCTGACAACCTTGCCTACTTACCTAGTAGCCCACAAACAGAAATACAGCCAGTTTAGTATTTCATCTGAAATTAATCCAAACCTTTTGAGATTCCATTCGGCACTTAAAGTGGAAAGCTGATAAATCTCAAGTAAATTTTCCTGGATGATACTAGGTAAAGGGTACTAGACAAGGAACCAGTTGTCCTGTGTTATGTTGTTCTGGGTCATCAAGAATCTGGATGATCTCGAACAATCACTTCAGCTCTCTGGGACTCACTTTCCTCCCTTGGAAAATGAAGGAACGGTTAACAAGGCCCTCCTAGTTCTAAAATGTTATTATTCCAGTTGAAAGATGTGGAATCAATGATGTGAAGAGGAGCTCATGGAAGCATTTGAAAGCACAGTCTCCTTTTCTTAAGACGAAGCACCATTGATACCCACAGACATGTTAAGAAGTTTAGGGGTTAGGGCCCTATACATACTGAAATTATGCCCATTGTGGTGGATCAAGACGTATGTGGCTGGACCAGAAAGGAAGACAGATGAATATAAACTCTTACCTTTTAACTTCTTTGGCATCACTTGCGATGAAAAATCCTAAAGTACCTTCTTGGATCTTAAGATGGTTTCCAGGATTAATTAATATACTGCTCAGTGAACAAAAACAAACAAAGAAGATACAGTTGTGAGTTCATGTTCTGAATAAAACCTTGAAGGCTACACTGTACTGTTAATTTTATAGGGGGCCCACTAGTCTAATGATTTTCCCAAAGATGTTGTCTAGAGCCTGATGTCCAGAGTCCCAAACATTTAATTGGATAATGCCATCATAAAGCTCTGATTCTCAATTCCCAGGCTGGCATACTCCCAGTTGCAGAAATCAAAGCACATCTAGGTTTTAGGGCTGGGCGTGTATAATGTGGTTGCCATCATGGGCTTCTCATCTGAAGCAAAGTTCCTAATAATGTTGCCCCTTGGAAACTTCTGTTGATGGTCAACATTGAATGTGATTGGTCTATTAAACCTATTGCTACACCAATTTTCCATTACATGACAGAGCATTAATGGGACCCCTATATGCATCCAGAAACATACATATATACATGTATTACTGCAAGGAATGGTACACGACACCTGTAACCAATGCAGAAGCAAACATAACATCTGCACAACATCGGTAAAGACATGGAAGTGGATTCCACGTGCAGCCTTATGTAGAAAGAATTGGATCTACCTGAATGGGGAAAAAGAAAAATGCCAGCAGTTGGAAATGATTCCAGTCTGCTTTTACCAGAATGCATGGGAGTGTTTGAATAAAGTGTGTGTCTAGTACATCCTGATTGGGGCAAATTGTAATTAGAAAACAACATGCAAATTATGCCTTAAAAAAAACTTCCCCTTGCAGGGAAGTATACACTTAAATATACACTGTCCTATTTCAAAGTGTTATAAATAGATTAGCTGACCAAGTTGTGTTTGGACTGACAAAAGAGATACATGCATCCCAATCTAATAAATGGGTGAAACAAACAAGTTAAATTTTCTCCTGATCAAGAGCAGATTACAGAAATGTATTACAAACAGACTAAGATGAGGCTTTGGGCTTAATGGACACAGAATTTAGACCCTCTGAATGTAGCAATAGATACAACAGAGGTATTCTCTGATCTGAAAAGCTGGCTTTAAGGTAAAAGATGTTTGGAATCCAGCTAAAGGAAGTCCTCAACTGTCTAAAATAACCAAAATGGAGGATGGTAATTAATATGGAAATTTTTTACTGCTGGCAAAACAATTCCAGAAAGGCGCTGTGGACAACAGGGTGATGTGTCTGTAGCAATACGGGAAGGACCAGGTGAACTTTCGTTGTGTTGGGAGGACCCAGAGTGGATCATGATTGCAAAATAATTGTTTGTGGTCACAAGAACATCCACTATTACCCATAACGAGACCTGACAGAAGGAAACCAATCCTGTGTCATCACTGTCATTAACACTGAATAATAGCAAGAGACCAGGATGATTGGACTGTTCTGTCCTAGAACTACAGGAAACAATGACATTCTTCACAAATCAGGAAGCAGCAGGCCACACTAACACCAACAGCTTGCAACGGACAGTGGCACTGTACAGGCACCTCCTAATTACCCCTCTGCCAATTCTTTACATTGGTTCAACAGCTCTCTGACTTCTCATGATCATCAGGGGGAAAGGGTCAGAGCTTATACAGTTTAGATGGATTCCTTTTTCAAAGCCAATTAAATGTGATGTCTTAGAAGGGCAGAATTCTGGATTCTGCACACTTTCTGACCCCTTTGCTACAAGGCAGTTCTCGTATGCCCTGGCTCTGCAATCAATCAGAAATTGGGCCCAAATTCCAGCATCAACCATTTAGTAGCTGTCTGACTTTGGGCAAGTTACTAAATCTCCCTCAGACTCATATCCTCACCTACAAGATGGGCATGATGATAATGATAGTCTTTCTTCAGAGGATTAAGCAAGATAATGCACAGAAGGCTCACTGCATATTGGTTTATTGTTACTCGTATTATTTATTATTGCAAAAAAGACAAAAGTATATTTCATCTTTAATGGAATTATCAGATTCTCTTTAGCTGGTCTAATGGAATGGAACACAGGGCTCCTTATCAAAATATCCTGTTCATAAAGAGATAAAGTTACAGAGTGAAGAACTGTACATTCCAGAATAATGCATAAGGACATACATGAAAAATTCTAGGTACTTCTAGTGACTAAAGAAGCTAATTTCAGGAAACCTGGGTGGCTCAGTCAGTTAAGCAGCTAACTCTCGATTTTGGCTCAGGTCATGATCTCATGAGTCTGAGCCCCACATCAGGCTCTGAGCTGACAGTGCAAAGCCTGCTTGAGATTCTCTCTCTCTCCTTGTCTCTCTGCCCCTCCCTGCCCCCCCCCCTTTCTCTCTATCAAAATAAATAAACTTTAAAAAAGAAGCTAATTCCTTAAAGTTGGAAAAATCTACATTTTGATATGTATTTATATAAGAGTGTAAAAAAAGCTTCTGAGGAAAAAAAATCCTATCATGATTTCAATGATACAATTCAAAAGCGGAAATTTGACACTCATCAATGTCTTGGTGACACCTATGTGCACAACATGCTTTGCACAGAACTCTTTTTTACATTATGTGCTTCATTAATTGCACTCCAGTGATCAAGCCCACTGTGTCATGGTGGGACGACAGTGATAGCAAGGTTCCTATCAATGAAAAGTTTCTTCTCATTTCCTCTGTTCTTTATCAACAGTGAACAAGAATTGGCTTACAATGAGAATTTGGGATTGTCATTCCAGACACTGTGGGTTGAGATCATTTATTACAGCTTTCAAGGCTGCTTTAGTCAAATTAGCGTGGCAGAGAAGAAAGATCTGGGGCACTGATGTAAAGCAGATTTGTGTTCAAATCTGTTTCAGCGCCGATGCTGGTTAAGCAAGCAGGCACATGTGTCGGGCCTGTGAGTTCAGACCCTGCGTGCCACTAAGCCTCACTCTCCTCATCTATGAAATGGAGTGAATAATCTGTAGCTTACAGTGTCACTAAGAGAATTAAAGTATATACTATGTGCTGAGTGACTGCCACAGGGTAGATCCTGAACGCAAGGTCACTATTAATAGTAAGCAAGGCTATTAAAACAACTAAAGGAACAGCAAATAATCTCTCACGTTGTCTCAGCTCTCCATTTTGTCCTTGGTGCTAATAAGCTACCAGGAGGCACCCTAATAGCATTTGAAAGACCTTTTTAACTGACTGCAGGATCCAAAACATTATATCCCCATACAACATCTGGTGACAGACTAATTTGGAGTGACTTTTGGTTGCAGAGTGGAGTATCTCTCTGTTCCTCAAACCTTGTGTAGTTCCAAGGACATCACTGACTGTGTGTTTTCTTTTGGAGGTGAATAAGAGGCTTTGAATCAACTCTCTAAATCATGTGTGAGGCTGTATGCTTACCTTTGCAGCTATCCAGATCAGGCTAAGGAAGCCTTCTGGGTGGGAATTGAAAGAATGAGCCTAGATCTTGAGAATAACGAAGGAAAGAAATCTAGATACATATGAATGTTCATTGTATTGGATTCCACTCATACATTTAAGGTTTTGATAGAGAAGCTTGTGTCCCTTATTCCAGGGGGCTACTGCTTGTAATACTCCCTATGTAAGAGTTCAACGTTTCAAAGACTCTTTGAGGAAATACGTTACTCTCTTTAATATGGTAGACATTAAGTCTTCTATCCACATTCCATATCTAGAAAATTTAAATAAAACGTTAATCCTCCTCTTTTTGAAAATATAAAAAGATAAGTATCCTAGACAGAAGTAATTTTTTTTCCCCAGGAAAGTGCCTACTACCCTCAGAATATGTTATTGACCTCCTACTGGGAATATGTAAATCTTTCCAAAGGTCTTTGATCTCTTAAAAGAATAGCCAACATTAAGTTTGTTTTGTTCTAATGACCTGCCAGAAGTCTCCCTCCCCATGCATCACGTTAAATCAGTCTCTGGTTCCAATTCTGTCTAATTCACTAGCTTATCAGAGATAAACTTCAAAATGTGTCATGTGAAGAATCAAGAAAATCTCTAAGAAAAAGTCTATATATCAATTAGCAGAATTCCAATAGGGATATCTTCTTGGCAAGGGTGGACTTTCCCTCATTTCAAGGAACCTATAAATTACCCTCTTTCTTCTATGACCTTGCGGATTTCAACAGAAAACATTCAGTGGCAGCTGGAGGCAAAGGGCTTATGTAGCTCCTCCCCCGAGGATTCTTGCTCGCTCTCTTTTTCTTTTGCCCTCAGACTAGTTTTGTATCTAGACCAATTCTTTGGCTCCTTTCCCACATGTGAAACAAATATATATTTTCTGTGGGAAACCCATATTTGAATAAAGGGGTGAAAAGCATGATCATGTTTTATTTGCTTTTGTAAATAAGTTTCTCATAGTAGCCAGCTTAAAGCCCTGTATGCAATAGATATTTTCAACTACTGGTGGAATGAATGAAAAATATAAACCATTGGTCTCAGTTCAAAAAGTGTTCCTTTCCCTCTCCTAGAAGGATAAAGGTAGCCATAGCTGTTCTTTCAAAGACCAAGATGTGATTCTTATTAGTCAGCCCTACCAAAGGAGTGACCACACCTTTTCTAGGGGGTTGGCAAATAAGCGAACAATCTCCCAGATGCACTAAGTACAAAAATGTACATGTACAAATATATAAACAGCTAGCCACTTGAGGCATGGGAGCAATTAATTTCAACATTGAAAACACCACTCACTTAGAACCAAAATATGTGTTTCTCAACTAAAATGCAAAAACACGGAACTGGCTAGCAGGGCTTGGTTCAACAGAGAAATATTCCTCCCAGATTCCTCCGGAAGGGGAACTCCAGGGCTGAAGCTACAATGCATTTCATTGTGTAGGTCTTGCTGAACTTCAGTCAGGTTGGAGAATCGGGGCTTGATGAGGCAACATGATTTATTCTTTTTCTCCACCACTTAGGGATAACAACTAGGAAACATCTACTTATTCCTTCTTCAATCATCATCAACTTTACTTGTTTGCTGTTTTTGGAGACAACCAATGATGAATAGCTCAACTGAACCCTATTTTTTAAAGGAATCTTCCATCCATTGTGGATAAATATGATAGGTCTGTATTTCTCCACCCCACCCCTCAGTTTTTGGTAGGTGTAATGTACCATTCCCTGAGCAATTACAAAATTATCACTCACATGAGAATATAGTTTGTACTTGACAACATGATAATTATATCTGTGTCTAGCAAGCTAATGGGACTTCATTAACTACAGCAAGGGAATCAGAACCATCTAAGACTTCAGTTCATGCTGTGCCCAGATGAATCAGGCCACTGGTAGGTGGCCTCTTTGACCATCCATGGTCATATATGATTGCTATTGGTTGGCACTTTGTTTGAACTAATTGTTTCTCCTTTCAAAAGTACAATTGCCCTGCAGTTTACGGGCTGTGTTAGGGCACAGCCTACAGAAACCCCAAATCTCAAATCTTCTTGCTTTTCTGGAATTTTTCATTTCTTCTGGGCTTTCAAATAGATGTTGCTGGAGTCCCACACAACTAGACACACACACTTTTACTTATAGAATATACAGAGGAGACACAGTGTGTATTCCATGCTTCCATATACTTGAGCCCAGTTCACCCACACAGAGACAGCATAATAAAGATTGCTCCCAGTTGGTCAGACTCAAGTGGCTGCCGTTGTGGTCCGCCAATGATACGGGCAAGGGATTGATTAGCCCAAACCCATCACAATGATTTTGGAAATGGCACTTAAAGATATACTTTGCACATAAGGAAAACAGTAGCCATATGGGATGGGGAAGACATCATTCATTTGGGAAGGCCAATGGTGGCTATTTGGCTCTGGGAGCAAGCTGTGTCATTTTCTGGTACACTTTACGACAAGTCATGCTATGTCACAACATGCCTCCACCACAAGATAAAAGGACTCAAAGGCCAAAAGCCAACAGCAGAGGTGCAGCCACTGTGGACCTTTGAAGATGCAAAGTGCTGCAGTAACTTCTCGCAGTTGGATCATAACAACAATACCAAACTGACAGGAAGCCACCTCATGGTCACACATCAACACCAAAAACCACAGAAGAATCTGACTTTGGAAAGAGTTCCAGACGAATATCCCCCACCACACACACACACACACACACACACACACACACACACACACAATTACAAACACGAACATGTGACAGTGATTCCAACCACGGAGAAAAACAACTCTTGAGTAAATGAACACATGGGCATCTCAATAGTATGTTTTCAACAATACTGTTTTAGAGAACACATTATCAAAAACTACGCTGGAAACAGTAACTGGAAAAGTTAAAAAAAAATGCTATCGATGAGGATTTGGTCATGCTTCATGCAACAGAAAACAGCAGCAAAACGGGGTGATGTCACATGGTGAAAACTAGGATACTTCACATGAAGAAATATGCCCAAATACGCTAGGGAAAAAATAAAGCCATGAGTTCATCTCCTTAAGCAGTACTCATTCACTGAGTTGAATGTGATAATCTGGCAATTTAGTAGCAGTGTTCTATGTATTGAGTACTGTCGAAGAAATAAAATATGCAAAATGGTATCATCAAAACAAGTGTAAGGGGAAAAAAAAGTTGAGTATAAGAGCTTGGTCTCTGTTTTGTGGATAAAAGGACACGGATCCTACTCTACAAACTTGAAACGGGACGTGGGGAGGAGGAAGTCACTGGGAATGTGGATGTGGTATGCAGACAAATGGCACCAGAGTCTGGTGGGCACCAAGACACATCAGGACAGGACAGAAACAGACACCAGGGGCTGGAGAGAAGCGTCCTCCTTCTCAACATCGATAACACTTGTTCCCATCACTGGTGCCATGACTGAAAACAGGGATTGTACCTGTTGGTTTGTTAGGTTTCCTGCAAAGAAGTTAGTGCGTCATTGAAAAGAATCAACAAACTAAACAAGAAAAGCAATATGCTATTTCCAATTTTTATGTGCTCTAGTTGGAGAGGGGTTTAAATATAAATATACATATATATATATAAATACATATATATACATATATATACTAGACAAGGGAATGAGATTATATGTATGTGTATACATATATATAATCTCTATCTTCCTGAATTCTTGGCAGATGGTTAGTCCTGTGGTGAGCAGTGAAGATAGAGGGTGGGGGTTGGGAGGAAGGTTAACGAAGAGCGCATACCGCTTTCGGCTTCTGCAAAACGACAAGAAAAAGAATTTAAAATCAAACAATTTGATAATAAGTTGACTGACACCAGAAGGAGAGAAGGAAGAAAACCTTTGTTTCAAATTATTTGAAGGATGCATGTGAAAACAAGGTTTTTCAGCAGAGCATGGAAACAGCATCATGGGGTAAAACAACAGAGGAGGTAGTTCAACACAGGCTGGAGGCAAAGGAGTGGAGAGAAGAAGCTGGGTTCTCCGAATTTTCACACCCAGCCGCTTGGAGGATGGGGGAGGGGAGGAAATGGGAAATTCTTAGATGAAAAACAAAATCCTTATCTCAGGAAGGGTTAGAAACTCAATCCTTTTTAACATGGATACTGTGTTTGGTAAATTCAGTGTTTTCTCAGAGGCGTGATCCACATTCCCTCAAACACACCTTTTTCCACAAGAACCAATGTGCTTCCACACTGAGACCAAGCCACATGTGAGGATTAAAGTTGGTAACTGCACACAGAAAGCCAAAACAAACCCAAACAAGTTCTTTTCACTCTTTTCTGAAAGAAAAAAAAAACCTAAAAATCTGTATCTATAAATATGGCTTTGTTGAAAACATCTCAGATTGGTGAGTTAATTGGAGGGTCCATCAAAGACAAGATTTTTGTCTTCAGGGATAGCTGTTAGTTATTTTTCTTAGAATAGTGACAGCAGATTCACACTGAACCATTAACAGGCTTTTTCTCTCCCTCCTTGTGACCAAAATGTGGCAGGTGGGAGATGATAGGTCAAGGTTCAGGGTGCGGACTCCTGCTTTGAGATTATACCAGAATGATCAAGAAACAATACACGGCATTAGTGCCACCCACACCATGACACTTCTTTGAGAGATGCACAGAAGTGATAAAGAGAGGAGACTGAATTACACAGATTTACCGACGTGGCAATATGAAGAATATCATTTGCAAAAACCCGGGAGACATGTTTCTCCCTACACAGGCACCGGTGACTATTGGCCTCCATGCGGGAAAGCAGTAATTCCAGAAACATCCGCTTTATCTGTTGAACAGCAAATAGCCAGGACTCTGGGTTTGGGTTTTTTCTTTTTTTTTTGCACATAATATTCTTCACTTTGCCAACACAGAAAAGAAAAATGTATATATACATACTTGTTAACTGCTATGGCCGTGTTCTACATGTGGCCACCAAATCCACCATTTTTTTTTCTTCCTCTTGGTTGATTTGGACTTTCAAAATAGCTTAGCCTTTGATCAGATTTTGTGAGCAATCTGATCTGGTGGTTAAGGTAATATAGCAAACACTGGATTGATTGACTTGCTTACAATCCAGTGTTTTTTCATTGTGTTTTGTTTGTTCTTTGTCAGAGACAGACCATACTTTTGGAAGTCTGGCTTCATTGAGTTATTCATCCAGATAATGAAAACTCCTTAGATGGTGATAGCAGGCATCTTCTACTGTTGCCCTGCACTCACCGTATTAAGGCATATGTCAGAGGGTATCTGCACTCTACACTTGGGCATCCATAGGAAGACTTATTTACTATAGCTAGGAGGAAACCTAGCTATAGGTTTTGTCATTTCAGAGGACAAAAGCCCATGCATTTCTCAATGAGTTCTTTCTTCCAAACCCATTGATAAAAATTGGGGAGCAAAAAAATCAACTCTATTTTATCTGTAATACATATAGTCCTTCATCAACAAAATCCCCTGTTAATGGGATGCTTCCTTCTTCCAGTGTGAACTCATATATTGACTGGGCTGTTATCTATTTCAACCAGACCCAGTCCCTCATCAGTCTGATCTGCACATAATTAAGTGCAAAATAAATAAATAAAGAGGGCTCCTGCCTCTGAGCCTGCTCTCCTGACTAATTTGCATGAAGCTGATACTCTGCCACCTGGATTTCGGTTGCACGGGGGAAAGCACATATGGTACACAATAGGCTGCTTGCAATTTGGCTATCAGGAGAGCTGGCGTGTCCCATCACAGCCCTGCCCCATCCCTGCTGTGAAGGAGGCCAGAATCCACCTGCTTCATGCTCACCGCAGTAAAAAGGGGTTTGAGGACAGGGGCTGTCCCCGATTTTGTGCACAGAGGGCAAAAAGTGCAAGTTGGCATGATCAGCTGGCGATCTGGATGCCTCATCACTCTCCTCCGGAGAAACACTTTCTGAATGCCCGCTGGGGCATGAGATGGAAGTGGCAGTATCTGGTTGGGTACGCCACGAGAAGTGCCCGAGGGCCCGAAATGTGCTGCATCAGGGTTCCAAGTACATCAATAACGTGTAAGAAACAAGTGGGGAGACCCAGACTCTTAGTGCACTCTCACATCTCATAAATGTCGGCCGGCCACCAGGCTGTGGCAAACTTACCGGCTCTCTCGGTTGGCGGACTTGTACTCAATGGCTATCATCAGGAGCTTGAGCTTCACAAAACACAGCCTGCAATGAGATGGAGAAACCTCCCAGTCAGTGCTTCTGAATGACCAGAGCCACACGACACTGTTACGACCCCTCCATTGCCCGATGCACTCATTATTCCAGGGACCTCCATTCCATAGTCACTGTGCCAAAGGGAGGGGGTGGGAGCGACACCTCCCCATCTTCCCCATTAAACCTGATTTCTCGCAAGTGATAAGGCGCTGAATGTTCAAAGTACAAATTGCACTCAGGTCTGGATGTCTAGACACAGACCCCAAGCAGGGATTTGTGCCTGGGGATTTATGCTGGGCCAGATTCATTAGTTACTCAGTCGGGTAGTAAAATGTTAACTGCAGGAGGAGGGAGGTATTTGGAGCAGCTGGACCTGTTATTTGGATTCCATTTCGGTCTTTTGTACAAATGGCTCATATTGTTGTTCCGAGCAGACCCCTGTGTGCTCAGAATGATGGTAATAATCCTTAGCCTCCGTGTAACTGCCCAGCACATGACTGTGGCACCGTCACTCTTGGCCTCATCCAAGCTGTCTCACCTCATCTGCCCGGTGCTCTCGCTTGCAGCCCAGCCTGCTTTGAGGTTGCCTCGTTCCTGCCTTGATGCGATTCCTCCCCCAGATGCCTTCTCTTCTTCCAACCCTTCCTCCCAGGCCCCCGTCAAGTCCAACCTTCTGTGCAGCTCTTCCGTAGCCCACTGCCACCCTCTGGCTCTCTGTTCCCAGAGAGCCACAACCTGCAACAACCTGCAACAATCTCCTTCAACCCGAAGTCAGCCGCACACTGGCTGTGGCTGCTCCCCGTTGCATTCTGTGTCTGAACTTTATCTCCTCAACCAGTGTGACTTCTTCAAGAGTCTGAGACTTATTTAGGGGCTCATGGGTGGCTCAGTCGGTTAAGATTCCGACTCCTGACTCTGGCTCAGGTCATGATCTCAGGGTTCGTGAGATTGAGCCCTGCATTGGGCTTGACAGCACAGAGCCTGCTTGGGATTCTGTCTCCCTCTCTCTCTCTCTCTCTCTCTCTGCCCCTCCCCCACTTGCTCTCTATGTCTCTCAAAAAAATAAATAAAAACAAAACTTAAAAACAAAAAAGTTTGGGACTCATTTGGAATTCCCCATAGTACTGTCCGTGGAACCACTGACACACAGAAGCTAAATAAATGAAAGGTTTTGCTTACTGGGGTTCTAAGAAAATAATAAAAGATCCAGTAAAGTATTTATGGGTAAAGATGTTCAAGGTGGTAATATTTATACAGAATAAAAAAAAAAGTTACCTAAATGTCCAATAATGAAGCAGTGATTAAGTAAAGTATGGTACAATATGGTTTTAGCATTCAAGATGAGTTTTTGAAGAATATTTCAAGGTATAAGATTAATAAATGATTGTCATATAGATACAAACTTCTAAATTATTTGATACAATTAGGTGAAAATACATATTTATATACTCAAAGAAATAAAAGCACACACAAAAGAATTACATACATTCTATATGACAAGTATCAACAATGAGCATATGTTTTAAGGACTTTCTGGATAATAAAACATTGGCTGACTGATAGATTGAGAAATGAGTTGATGGTTATTGATGGGTTGATGGCTGCAGCCCCATAAGGGGGGAGGGGTGCGCCGGTTCACAAGTCAGGGCCGTCCTTGGTGCTCTCCTGTAATCCCTACAATATCCCTGAGAGAGAGAGAGAGAGAGATGGCCTCAGTTATTCCAACATCTACTTATATCTCTATATCACGGGTGATGAAACTGAGGCTCAGAACACCCATGTTAACTTGCCCAAGATCCCCAACTAATACCTGGCAGGATACACATCCTTAGCCCCAGGGAAGCCTATTTCTTACTGGGAGAGATAGATAAAAAGCAAATATACAAGTGGTAATAGGAAAGAGGAGGAAAACACTGTGCAGAAAACAAAACAACCGAAGAGGACGAGGAGTACCTGGGAAGACCCATAAATACAAGGAACCAACTGGTGTTGCCAAGGGGGAGTGGGAGGAGGGTGGGCAAAATGGGTGAAGGGGAGTGGGAGGTACAGGCTTCCAGTTATGGACTGAATGAGTCAGGGGATGAAAGGCACAGCATAGGGAGTATTGTCGAAGGCACTGTATCGCGTTGTATGGTGACAGATGGTAGCTCCACCTGTGGTGAGCATGCAGCATAACACGCAGAACTGTCACAATGTTGTACACCTGAAACTAATGTCACACTGTGTGTCAACTATCCTCCAACAAAAACCCCCAAAACCAAAACAACCAACCAAACAAAAAAGAGCAACTGGGAAGATGTGTTATCTGCAGTGGCCCAAGAGGACCATCCTGAGAAAGTGAAGTTAGAGCACTGAGCCCTGGAGGTGATGAGAAGAGGCAGGCAATGAGGATCTGGAGAAAAATGTTTCCAGGGAATGGCAGCAGCAAGTGCAAGGGTCCCGAGGCAGGAAGGAACTTGGGGTGTCTGAAGATCAGCAACGAGGGCAGCTGGACTGCAGCAGGCTGAGCAAAGTCACAAGTGACAGTGATTAGGTCGGGGAGCTAGGCAGGAACAAGTTTGTGAAGACTACTGGCCACAGCAATGAGTCTGCTGGTCTGTCATTTATTCTAAGTGAAATGGGAGGCTTCGGGCTGGTGTCAAATAGAAAAGTGACATAATCACGTGTGAGACTTTGTGGCTGTGTTGCTTGCAGGTAAGGGCTTGGTGAAGGCCTCATGCTCTCCGGTAGGAAGAAGACCGAATTGCTCATTCCTACATGTGAGGTCACGGTCTTCATATTGCTTTCAACAGACAGATTTCAAAGGACCACTTCATCTAGGCACATTTGGGCTCTCCCAGTGATTTGCAGGTTTGCTGATTCCTGCCAGCAGACTCTAATGACCTGGGCTTTGTGCTGATTACGCAGTTTGCTGAAACGCCAATCCAGGTATCCAACTACAGCTGGAAAAACGCTCTTCTTAATTTATGTCCCATAGAGAACTGCTAACATGCACCCTTTATGGGGCTGTTACTTGTGGAGCTTAAATTGTTTAAAATATCAGATGGCTTATGCAATATTTGTTGAACCAAATTACCAGGGTAGGTAACCACTTTCTAATGTAAATAACAGCTAAGTGCCAAAATCTCAAGGAGAAAGCTGCTCTTAGCACATGTCACGAAGAGGCCGATATGCTGATACCCTATGAGCAGCTGGCCACTCTGTTTTGGGACTCTGTGGTTCATGGGATCATGGACCTTAATTGCTTTAATGACCTGATCCTGTTGGTAGAAGCAAAGAAATAGTCCACAGTAATGGTGAATTATGTCTTCCTAGGTACTACAATATCATTTACCAACTAGGTATAAAAAGAGAGAAGTTTTCCAATGCAGGATAGTCAGTAAAATCTACACGGCCTTGTGCACATTCCTTAACCTAGCAGGGTGGACCAAGGAGATCTCTGAGTCCTCTTTCATGACTTCCAAATCCGTATCTAAGATGACTGATTCTACACTGCTTTACAGAAGCCTCTTTTTAAGAAGCTCTTTGACCCAAACCCAGCCTTTACTCACTGGTCAAAGGGGGAGAGGGGAGGGACAGAGTGATGTCAACAAAGTAATCATATGCAAATAGTGCCACAACCATGGATTATCCGATTCAGGCCCGCCCTTCTCACAGAGATGACAAAGAGGGGCAACTTGCTCAAGGTCAAATGGCCTTTATGAAGAAAGGCCAAAAGTGGAAATTAAATCTCAGTGGTGGCCAGAAGCCCAGCATGGAGCATTAGGCAGTGCAGCATGTTTAAAAATTCAGAATGAGATACTAACAGGTGATTTCATATAAAAACTAGCCTTTCAGCTTTCCTTGATAAATCAATCATAAATAGCCACACTGGAGCCACATTCTGTATGGCTAAAAGGGACGTGAGCTTGATGCCCTTATACCTCTGGATGGGACATGTGCTCTCCACTATGCCAAGGTCCCCTGCACTCCTTACCCTACCTCCTCATTCTTCACTCTTTGTTGCTCACTCCTGCCTCCTACAGACACCTAAATTTTTAATCTCTGCTCTAACTAGTATCTTCTGCATGTCCGCAAAAAGCACATCTTGAGTAATTTGCAATTTGCACTAGAAACAGAACTACATCCCCCCTATTAAACATCAGGTTTTTTTTGTTAGATCCTGCCACAGAGAGTTAGCCAATCTAGGGTGGTGGGCTCAAGTCTGCAGCAGAGGTACAGTCTCTGTTGGGGGGTCCTAGAGGTATGAACAGACCAAGGCTAGGAACAGGAGTGCTGGGGTGTGGTAATCACTTGTTTACTCATCTCTCTGCCCTCGAGTTGAGCTTCTTCAGTGCAAGACACATGCTTTGTCTCCCTGGAATTCTGCAAAGTGCAAAGAGTGCAAGGCGCATTTAATAAACGATGATTAAATGCAGGAATGACTGGGGAGCAGAATCTCATGAGGTGCTGGAAGTATACATAAGAGATAAAGTGGTAAACTAGGAAAGTCAAAGCAGGGAAGGCTTGTGAGTTGAGTATCAAATCCTGAAACAAGGTGGCTCTTAACTTGCTCATTAGAAGCAAAGAGACTGGAAAAGAAGGATATAGAAAAAAAGAATAGCAGCCATGTACTCTGGGGATCTCACATTCGCCTTGAATCAATGTGCCAAAATGCAAATACAATTCTAAGATACAGACAGCAATTTATCCTTGGGAATCTCTACAGATCCTCCTACAAGGGGTGTGCTTCTCAGAGCACATCTTCAGACCAGCCAGGATTGATGTCCTGAGATCAAATATTTACTTGTATCATTGATACCATTGTTTTTTGTAAAGCAAAATAAGCTTTGCTCATCCAGTTCTTATAGTCCTTCTTATGGTTTTACTCAGTGTCTCCACATAGATAGGACCGGGGGTGGATGAGAAAGGGACTTAGGTTGAGGGAGGGTATAAGAAAGAGAAGCGAGACCACCTTTGCAATGGATAAACAGGATAAAATCAGCCATAAGTTAGCAGGAATTCAATTCTTGTTTCTAAAATAAAATGTCCCAATATGTCCAATGCAGGAAGTTGCTGCTGGTTGTGAAAATAATTACAGGGGAACAGAAATGACTTTTTTCCAGAAAAAAAAAAAGCCACTTGTCACAAAAAGGTCTTAAACCAGCAATCTGCAATAAAACTGTTGTAATAACAAGTTAGATTGCTTTCTTGGTAATTATTAAGTAGAGATCTACCAAATTTGACAATGACATTATATGAGGCCTTTTTTTTTTTAGTGCTAGCATCATCTGTTAAATACAGTAGTTTCAACCCAGATGTTCCTGAACAAAGGCTCTTAAGAATTAGAGTCCAACTGTTTCTACCTACCCAGAGGGACATAAATTGTTCTTGCCATTAAATCAGACTCCTTGACTAGAAAGATTGCTTGCTGATGTGAATTAAGCAGAGAAACCTGTCTCAGAACCTGTACTTTTGAATGTGCCCAAGAAGGGTGTGTGAAGATGTGGTTTGGGGCTGTTGAAGATGAGTCACCTAGGAGTGAGTGGGTGAAGAGAGAAGAGGTAGCTTTCATTGTGCCCTGCAAACCCAGCTTACCCTGAAATACAGGCCCCTCTTCTGCGATCCAGAGGGACCCTGGCAATGTCAGGCTGATGCATGTAATCAGAGTAGATGTGGATGTAAATACTGTGCATTGGGAAACCAGATCTTTAGGATCTAGGGGCTAGAATGAAAAAGATTCAGATTTAGGAGCTTTGATTTAAAATGATAGGCTCTCGAAATGGAAACATCTAGTTAAAGGAAATTTGAAACAGCAGGATTTATAAGACTCAGGACCAAGAAAAAGGAAGTGATTTAAAATGCTCATGGAGATGTTCAGATTTCATTTCCCAATAGCTTTGATAGAGGTGGAGCGGGCTTCAGAACACCCCCACCTCAAACACACACGCATGCGTACGCACACACACACACACACACACACACACACTCACAATATCTCCACTACCACACCTGAGACACTTGATTTTATTAATAATTACATTCTTTGATATAGACAGCAAGCATTTGCCTAAAATATGAATAAATGCATTTTAGAAAACTGTATTACTATTATTAGTCAGAAACAAAATGTAAACTGTGTGTTTGTTATGTGGACCTAATATCAAGTGAAGCCCCTAACATCTCATTTCCAACGGACTGCCTCCTTGACCCTCCTGAAGAGAATTCTAGATGTGCCACTGTCTCTGTGGCCTTCGATTAAAAGTTTAACAGATTTTAGGGGCACCTGGGTGGCTCAGGCAGTTAAGCATGTGACTCTTGATTTCAGCTCAGGTCATGATCTCATGGTTCATGGATTTAAGCCCCATATTGGGCTCTGCACTGACATTGTGGAGCCTGCTTGGGATTCTCTCTCTCTCTCTCTCTCTCTCTCTCTCTCTCTGTCTCTCTCTCCATCTCTCTATTCCCCTCTCCCCCGCCTCTCTCTCCCTCAAAACTTAAAAAAAAAGTTTTAACAGTTTTTAGGGTCATTTGTTTATTCACTAACATGTAGAAAGATTACTGGTCATCTCTGGGTCTCTGTAGTAGAAATCATCATAAATATTGTATTCCTATCTGTGTTCATAAATGTTGTCTTAACTACAATACCACCCCTCAAATAATTGGATGAATAGGGCCACTTTGTTCAGGAAAAATATTTTTTAAAGATGAGACTTGAGTCCCTCCACAATTTCTCACAAAATTCTCATTTCTGCAGCCTGGCTAAATGAATCCATCAAATAACAATCAGGCTTGCCAGCTTCTCTCTGCTCCATGTTCAAATTCAGAAATCCTTCCCTAAAATCTACTGATCTGCTAGAACTCAAGTTCAAGTGGCTCTAGTTTTCATTTTACAGGAGACCCAGCTTTCCCCAGGTAGTCTTAAATCTCCCTCAAGCAGCTTCACTGGAAAGATCTGTCCATGCAGAACAACACAGCACGAGAGCATGATTTTCTTCTTGTTTAGGAGCCCTGAATGCAGGTGGACGAGGGGATGGAGAAGCCCCCTCCAACCTCCACACTGTCTTCAGTCATCACAAAAGCATCCATGCTCACATCTAGACCGAGGGCAGAACTCCTGCCCTGTAGCACCGCGAAGATCTGACCAGAGTTCCCCCAAGTTACCCAGGCATTAAATACTCCACATCAAATCTGAATTTTAACTACTCCATCAGCTGCAGGGGGACAGAGAGAGACACACTGTATTTTAAATACATCTTTTGTCCTAATCCCCTCTGAGCTGTAAAACCCAATACAATTAAGCTTTTATATTTTGCAAGCGATGAATGACTGACTAATACCCTCACTGAGAAAGCCAGGACCTGGAACATGGTGTTCTTGCCATAACCCAACCTCAGAACCTGTGGTTTCCTCCTGCTCCTCCTTCCCCACTTCTCTGGTCTCCCCTCTGCCTTCACTTTCTTGTCTGGAGGCAGACAAAAAAAACTCTGTCGCTGTTTCCCCCTGAAAACATCACACGTCAAAAGAAATCTGATTTGTCTCTTTCTCCCATCTAAAAGGGAAATCAGTTTGCTCTTGTTGGAAAATCGGAGAGATGCTATGTGGCTCCCAGCCTCCCAACTGCCTACTGCTTAGAATTCCCTCTTCCCTCTTTATTCCCTCTCTGAATCCAATCTCCTTACAAGACACAGCTCAAGTGTCTTCTCTTCTAGGAAGCCTCTCCTGCCCACCCCCCAGCCTACAGGGAGTTCTCACCCCCTCTCTCAGCCTCTGTCCTCCAGTGTGCACCCATCAAATACTTCTCCACAGGTGCTTAGTTCTCTCTGAGGATGGGTATTCTTTCTTTCTTTTTTTCCAAATGTTTATTTATTTATTTTGAGAGAGAGCACATGCACACGTGTGAGTGGGGGAGGGGCAGAGAGGGAGGGATACAGAATCCCAAGCAGGCTCCACGCTGTCAGCACAGAGCCTGACTCGGGGCTCAATCTCATGAACCATGAGATCATGACCTCAGCCGAATCAAGAGTCGGATGCTTAACCGTCTGAGCCACCCAGGTGCCCTGGGTATTATTTTTCTTCGCCAGACTTAAAACTCTCTGAAAGCAGCCACTGTAGGGAAACAGAGTTCTTTACTTTTCACTTTTAAGTACTGTCATTAATCCTTTAATTAATCCTTGATTAAATCTAATTGCAGTTTCCTTTAGAGATGGCACCATGCCTGGCACACTGCACACATATCCTAAGTTTATTAAAAATCTAGTCGACTGACTGGCTGGTGACTGACAGACCACTGACTGACCACAGAACTTTTCTAGAGGGTAAGAGTAAATACAACCTGGAAATGCCACAACGTAATCCCTTTCTTTCTTGGTACTTATGTTGTACTTGATGGGACAGGACTGGAGGAGGTGGGAAAAGATGAGGTGGGAGAGGGAAAAGAATATCAGCACTATTGAGAGATAAGTAATGTTCCTATTTCAGAGATGAGGATACTGGGGTAAACACCATGCCCAAAGTCAGGCAGCTGGTAACTATCAGAGGAAGGAGGTATGGAGAAATCAAATACCTTGTCCCAAATTACACATCCACCAAGTGGCTGCTCTGAGGGTTTGAGATTCCAGGGTCACACTCTACAATATCAAGCATCATCCTATTATGGGGACCGGTCAAATACAAGACCCTTTAGTGGCAAACATGGCCTCAGACAGCAGCTCCTTGATTCCTGCAGGCTTGGTGCTGGCCCCTCGCACCCTCCATGGTCCCTTGCTGAAGAAGGTGGGGAATGGGAGGGAGAGGGAGCAGGTGGTTTTGTGGTGTTCAGAGCACAATGGATGGCACCTTCTCTTTCAGATCCCAAAGCTCCTTTGCCTTGATCGTACTTTCACACAGACCCAGGGGCAAGCCAGCTATGCAAAATGAAGGGGGGTTGCTTAGGAGTTGCTGGCTCTTAAAAGGAACACCCTAAGGGCATCCTGGGGAAGGTCTAGGACATAGCCACCATGATCTTGCCAACAAAGCCAAGAGGCACCTTTGTGGGTTGCATCCTGAATTGTCCTTATTTCTTCTGTGCATCTTGGCATTGAGCACTTCTCTGTTCTCTGCAGCCTGAAGTTGCTCTCATGATGTCCAGTGGAAATCTCACCAAGAGCATTAAAGGGCTCAGCACCCCCATGCCTTTTTCCTATACTGATTTGGATAAGGCATGGAGAGAGGGCAGAGCAGTCAGGAGTGTGCCTGGCGTGGCAGAGTGTAGATTCAGCCTGTCTTCCAGGAGATTGAAGAAAATGTGAAGCAGGAATGGTGGCAAGGAAACTCACACAAAAGCCCAAATGTTAACATTAGCTTGTCAAATATGGCCCACCTATAATTCTATGATTTGCCTAAAATCAGAGAGAAACATTCCAGTGACTGAGCCCAAAGTGCGGAGTAAGGGGAGCTTATTCCAGCCTGTGGTGTAGAGGGATGAGGCAGGAGGGGGTAGGGGGAGGCCCCAGGCATCAGACTTTGAATCAGAATCACCTGTCTTTGCTTATAAAAAAAAGTACAGATGTGGGGGACTCCCCCAGATATTAAAATCTGGAGATGGAGCCTAGAAATCTCTCCACTTACTACACTCCCCGGGAGATTCTTAATTAGCCAGCTTTCCTCCAGCAGCTCCTCCAAGCTGCTCTCAATTACACAGGCCCAGCATCAGAACCCTGGCTCTGTCACTTGTGCACTAGGTGGCTTTGGAGGGGCACCAACATCCTCTGAGTCCCAGTGTCCTTGTTCATAAACCAGGAAGTGTGGCATTAATAGAAACCACAGGATTGTTGTGTGGCTAAAATGAGAAGACATAAATGAAATATTTAGAAATGGTACTGTGTTTTGTCTAAGTTAGTGACACACGGAACAAAGGTGCATCTTCTGATGACACACGCAGTGAGGCCACAAGGCCGGTGCCCAGAAGTCTGAGGACATAGCTGGTGTGAGTCTCCCCCGGGCAAGAGGGAACACCTCTCCACTAGAAATTTTTAAAAAGCTTGCCTTGTGGGGGCCTTCCGGCCCTCCTGCCTCTCCTCTTCCCCACTCTGTTCTCTGGGGAAATAACTTCAAATTTCATCCGTGTATCCTGCTCCCTTATCTTTCCACAGAACGTTTCTCCCGGCTTCTGAGAAAACTCCAAGCTCTCCTGGGCGGTGATCCCACCCTGCAAGGGGGCATACTGCCAGCTAGGGGAAGAGCAAATTTATTTCTTTTCATGCTTTAAGACGTTATTGGCTGCATATTGTTTTAATGCAGCACATAATTACAGAAACCGCTCTGAAAATCTGTATATTTTATCTGTGCTTTATTGTCCCCAGAATATTCCCCAATTCTTTTTCTTCTACATGAACCAGCTTAAAATATATTTCAGCGTCCTTTATGTCATCTCGAAATTGAATAGCCAATTCTTACTGTAATGAAAATACTTATGCGCCAGCCCGGTGATATACAACACTACACTCTAATTACGGCTGTGCTTTAATTAACCTGAATTGAAGAGTGTTATCATTAAACTGCTGGTAACTTTGAGTTATGGCTTTTCTTTAATTTAAAGTAGAAAACACAGATAATTAAGCCTCCAGATAATCAAATGCTTGAGGAGAGCTTCAATGTTTTGGGATGTTCCTAAATCTCATTAAATGTCCTTTCTTTATTGATTATTCCTACCTCTGCTGTATCATTGTGTTAAACGAATAATAGCACTAAGTTGAACACATTCTCACTCACATCAGAAGTTTGTGGGTTTTTTTTTTTTTTGTATTCTAGAAGCTGTGCTGAACAAATATTAAATTCTCTGACAACGAGGTGTGTCTGAAAGATTCTCTCCTCCTCAGGACATGATCTAAACATGCAAATCCATCAAAGGAAATATTTACAGCAGCCACTAGTGTCCAGCTCTTGAGCTGGCTCCGAAGGGCAGTGAAGTTTCACACCACCCAGGGAGTTCTTGACAAAGTCACATGGCAGTGGGGCCAGGCCCAGGGTATCAATGCAGATCTGGCCTGGTTTAAGACAACAGAGAGGGGAGGACCTACACTAACTCCTTCTTTACAACAAATTAGAGCCAATTAGCATCTGGTAGAAATGCAAGTGCACATCAGGTTTTCAAGAGAGGCCAAAAATCTGGTTTTTATGTGAAATACCACTATTTTGAAATATTCGCAATTAACTGTTAAGAAATGAAACACTGCACAGGGCACTTAAGGGAGTCAAATTTACCTTGTGGGTATCCCAGTTGCAGCCTCTAGGGGGAGCAATTCTAACCTTGCGGTTTAATGCTCTTAAAACAAACTGACTTGGTATTCCGCAGCAGAGTTAAGAAAAGCAATGGGAATGCAGGCTTCCGAGGAAGCACTCATGATAGATATAAACACTGGTCAAGCCAGGGAAAATCAACAGCCAAGGAGGGCATCTTCACACACACCTCTGCTAATGCCCCCAATGCCATAGGACCCCTCTGGGCATTGGCATCTTCACACACACCTCTGCTAATGCCCCCAATGCCATAGGACCCCTCTGGGCATTGGCAGCTTTGCCGTGTGCTCAGACCACCCCTACATTATATAGGAGGCCTCCATTTTTTTTTTTTTAAACATAGAACCAGCTTCTATTAAAAGTCTTGAATTCTCCTGGGCTTTCTATCCTAGGCAGTCCAAACCCCAAGGTGGAGAAAATCCCCTGCGACAGCCTCAATGTTCCAGGACCTGAAGCCTCTGAATGGTTAACTTCTTTCTGTGGCAGAAAGAGAAATAGCTCTCACAGAAAGGAACACATGGGAGTTACAATAGGGCATCCATTTTCAGAAAATAACTCCTTCCGAATCAATTACCTATTCACTTTTCCAGTCCATTTAGCGTTTAAACTTTCGCTTAGAGACAGGATGGGAAATTTCAGTAAAGAGCCAAACCGTTTTGGATTGTTTAGGGTCTGGGCCCAGGGACAGACACAGTACACCTGCTGTGTTCTGTGACAGGAGTCTCCAGGTAAACACCACCTCCCAGGTGCTCTGTCCCCTCTCTGCTGTGCACAGAACAGAAAGCTAGAAGACAGAAGAGCCCAAGGGTCCCCAGGTCTATCCTTTTTAGACCTCCCTTTCCAGAAGGTGGGTTTCATTTGTAGGTACTCAGCACAAGGGAATAGCTTTTCATCCTCAGCCCAGTGGTTCCAAGATTCCCATATTTCTGCCCAGTTTTTACCAGCAAGACTGAGGTTATCAAATCTTTTGCTAAAGTGTCAATGGATTAACAAGGCTTAATGTTTCAACATTCCCAGGGAGTTTATGCTTTCATAGGGGACAAAACCCCTGTTTGACTTGCACCCAACATTTGAGATTCCAAGTGGGAAATCTAAGGCATCATCATGATGGAAGTTTCTCGGGGTCCAGGACCCATGTAACTCTTGAGTTCATATCCCTTAAATGATCACCTATGCTACTTTGAGGGGCCATGGCCAGCTGGGGCTGCCTCTTGTTCAAATCCATCCTGCTGAGCCAATAATAAGGAAAAGCTAAGCCTTCTCATTGTCATAACATGGTGGTTGTTCATGTCAGGAGCTAAATTGCTAAGAGCTTCTCAAGGCCTCCTTCCATACATTTGGTTCCACATTTCCTCAGCAGTATTTGAATGCACTTTGAATAAAGGCTTCTCAGATGTCTCTATGATCTGATTTGACTGAAAGATATTAAAATTCCTTTCATCAAGGAGCAGGCAAGATTTGTTTTCATCCTGGTAAAAAGACATGGGTTCCTGCCACCCATCACACTTGTGTCTACACCACAGGAGCCTAATTCAAGACATGCAGGAACACTGTGGTTCATAATTTAATGCAAATGATGGACCTAAGTATAAGGTTCTCAGAGCTGTGGGGAAAAGTAGGGCCAGCAGAAATCCCCAAGGCAGAGACCATGTAATGACCCACCTTCCTGTTCACCACACAAGACAGAGCACACAGGTTACCCTCAGTAATTGTTGAGTACCCCAGCTGTATTGGGCAGGCGTAAGGTGTCTTCCCTGAAAGGGGCACATTAAATACCCCTGAGAGCCAAAGAGCACATGGTTAATGGTCACTTACTCACAAACAGTAGGGAAGGACAGACCCACGAAGGCACTGGAGAGATATTCTGTGTACATTTCATTTGAGACTCCTTCCAAGTAGTATTTCTGCCACGTGTCTTCCTCAATCTAGAGAGAAGAACACAGGAGGTTCAAGATATGACAGCACACTATAAAAGGAAAACCAGAGTTTACCATCTGGCAAATGAATGAATGCCCTAGTTATGTGATGGTGACTGTCTTCAGCAGCCAGGACCACAACCACATCGTCCACGTGAAGCTTTCCATGCTCCTAAGCTCTTAGAATGGAAGTACATCCTCTCTAAAGCACCATTTTTCTAACCTGTATGCTTTTCAAGGGTGTGAAGCATGGGCATTCACCCACAATACTGGTGGGCAAGTAAATCGATACAAATGCTTTGAAGAGCAATTTTGCAAGTGTTATAAAAATTTTTTAAAGGACATGTTCTCTTACACAACCATTCCATTTTAAGTATTCATACCAAAGAAACAAATAGACACATATACAGAGACATATGTATAAGAACATCCTTTCTATTAATAAAAAATTGGAAAAAAACACAAATGGTACATTTTTCAATGGAATACAAAGAAATAATTAAAAATGATGGTGAAAATGTATATCTGTTCATATAGCAATTATGTAAAAATTACCAAATAATGTTAGTAGTCTGACCCTATTAAAATACCCTATAATTATCTGAATGCTTGTAAAGCCATAGAAAAATCTAGAAAACTTTATACTAAAACACTAACCATTTCTTGTAAAGCCATAGAAAAATCTAGAAAACTTTATACTAAAACACTAACACTAACTATCTCTGAGTGGAAGACTAACACTTTTCTCTATAGATTTCTGAGTTGTCTGAAGGCTTTTACAATGAATGTGTGTGTGTGTGTGTGTGTGTGTGTGTGTGTGCATATATATACATAAAAAATAAAACAATAACACAATAGAACAATACGTATATTTCTACTTTGGGAAAAAAAAGATTTTTCCAACCACACACTGAGTATTACAAAAAGTAAAATGTTGTTTCAGACAGGCTTTACCCCAGATTTCATTAAAATGTGTCTTTTTTCCTAATTTATCAAGCTCTACTGGTTTTCCCAACAACCCTCTTCATGCTAAGCATTTCTAGAAGGATTTTACATTGGAAGTGATCTTTAAAAATTAAAGAGTGAGTAACAACAAGAATGCTGAGCCCCTATAGGAGGTCAAAGACCTTGGGATTCCCAAGGCAGGCAGACTGAGTAGTCCCTGGGAGTCTGTAGGCTGTGGCCTCCCATGTATACCTCTACATAAGGTGAGGAGATGAGAGGCACCTTCCCAGCCAACAGGAAGTGACTCCTTACAATTTCTTGGGCTGATGCTGAATTAAAAGGCATCTTGCCTATGGCCCATAATCAGTTAGCTAGGGGAAATGCAATGCTAGAAGTTGAAAAAGACTTGGAAACAGTGGGAAATGAACACCTACCATCTACTGGGTGACACCCTGGAATACAAAAAAGGCAGGACTCATTTAGAAATAAATTGAATGCTCCCTGCTTCTATGCTATTTGCCTGCTTTGTGCAAGTCTGGGTGATTAGAGTATGTGGGTTAACCTCATTAGTTTGAGCTGCTTCTAACCTACTCCCACACATTAGACATTAGCTATGCAGTGCTGCTGGGTATGGGCTGTTTATCTACAAATTGGTCTTCCCCAGAGTGGGGTCTTTAAAAAAAAAGCACTCAACCATTTCTACTGCTAAACTGTATGATTTTTAAAAATTAACTGCAATGTGTTTAACTAAGCATAAACTTTTTAATTTCCCTGAATCATAAGATTTCAACTTTTTTTTCAAATAAAAGATATTTTGACTTTATAAGCAAAGGCCATTAATTCTAACTAATTTGAAGAAAGCCTAGTCTGCATTTGTAAATAATTTGAAATATAGAATAGTTGGGGAATTATAGTATCATAATTTGTTTTATTGGTAAATAGGATACTACATGAAGAATTGCCAATGATAAATCCTCATGGTAGAGCTTCATGGGAAAATAGTGTTTTTGAAATGGAAGAATTCAGCCTATTCTTTCAGCAGAGACATTCCCTTTATAATGTGTTATGTTACTAGTTTAATCTGATTTTCAAAGCAATGAAAATAGGAGCCTTTATCTCGATTATTATTGATTGGTGGTGGTATTCCTCAGTTAATATAATTTTAATATGGTCCTTTTAGTTATGGCCAGTATTTTCATACCTCTGTATCCTAATAGAACTATTCTTTTTTTTTAACATTTCCTTTTTTAAAAAAAAATTATTTTTATTTATGTATTTATTTATATTTATTTATTTTTAATGTTTTTAATATTTATTTATTTTTTTGAGAGAGACAGACAGAATACGAGTGGGTTAGGGGCAGAGAGAGAGGGAGACGGTTTCCCAAGCAGGCTCCAGGCTCCAAGCTGTCAGCACAGAGCCTGACACGGGGCTCGAACTCATGAGCTGTGAGATCATGACCTGAGCCCAAGTCGGATGCTCAACCGACTAAGCCACCCAGGTGCCCCTATTTATTTATTTTTGAGAGAGAGTGGGGGCAGAGGGAGAAAGAGAGAGAATCCCAAGAAGACTCTGCATTGTCAGTGCAGAGCCCAACATGGGGCTCAAATTCATGAACCCAGAGATCATGACCTAAGCTGAAATCAAAAGTCAGATGATTAGCTGACCCAGCCACCCAACAGCCCTTGCAACTACTCTATAGACCAAATTTTATTGTAAGTTAATCATTAAATATTTTTATTAAGTAGACACAAATTTTTGCAGGATAATAGTATTATTCATGTTTGTTTTGAACATAGCAAATGTTCATTCAATTATTCATTCAGCAAAGACTTACTGAGCATATTCAGTATCTATTCAGGACCTATTCCAGTTGCTGATTAGATCTTATTTAAACGGGTATTTATTTTCCCATTTTTTTTTCTCTTTGCTGGAAGAAGCACCAGATGTCTAGCTAAGATATCTAACCAGATATACCTTTTCCTGATTTTTTCCCATATTTTTCTTTCTGCAGGTTTTGCCTTTGTGGCTGATCAAAAACACTTAAGGGATTCAATGTCAAATAACTGGGAAAAAAAACATACAGAACTTTTCTGGAAAGCAAAATGCCTCTTCTACATCTATCTGTGGATTCTGAGATAGTATCTGCAATGCTAGATAGAGTAGCACTGAAGGGACTGTTTAAACACTGAGAGGTTTCACTTCATTGCTTAAGATTTTTGCTTAAGATTGCCACATCTTTAACACTATTTCTATATAGATAAGCCAACATGTTTTTGAGATTCCTAACAAAGGTGTTCTGGGGCACCAGGGTGGCTCAGTCAGTTGAGTATACGACTCCTGATTTCGGCTCAGGTCATGATCTCATGGTCGTGAGTTCAAGCCTCGTGTCAAGCTCTGTGCTGACAGTGCAATATCTATAATTGTAAGGGCAGAAGAACCAGTAATTATAATGAATCCTAAGACCTTTTAATCCTTAAGGGCAAGAATGACAAGTTGTGACAGATCAACAATAAGAACAGGCTAATCACATCAGGAGAATCAGGAAATGAGCCCCAACCCAGGACACTGACACCACAGCACACAGCAGGCTCAGACAAGAGAACCTCAATCTTCATCCCAAGGCAAGGGCTCAAACTATCTATCACTTCTTACCAAGGTTTACCTTTCTAAGTCTCAAACCTGGCATCTTTGGCTGAAAAAACAAAACTGAAAGTACATATTCTTTTACCTTTGTCAGCAGTAAAGACATGCATTCTTTTTTTAAATTTTTTTTTTAAATTTTTATTTTTATATTTGAAAGAGAGAGAGACAGAGCACACGCAGGGGAGGGGCAGAGAGAGAGGGAGACACAGAATGTATCTGAAGCAGACTCCAGGCTCTGAACTGTCAGCACAGAGCCCGACATGAGGCTCGAACTCAGGAACTGTGAGATCATGACCTGGACTGAAGTTGGAAGCTTAACCGACTGAGCCACCCAGGTGCCCCAAGAAATGCATTCTTAAGAAAGGAAAAATAAGTGTAATATATGTTGAGTTGAAAACATTTGTGCTTCACCCAAGAGAAGATGGCAGTGAACAAAGAGAGCTAGAAAAGGTGGAGCGAGTTACTGTCATTATGATTTCCCTTTTACAGGGGACTAAACTGAAGCACAGAGAGGTTAAGTAACACACTAATAGTCACAAATCCAATTGTTGGTGTGAATAAGATTCAGAGTTCATACTCTTAACCACACACCATGTCACCTTTTGCTAGAGATGACAGAGTAAATATATAAGGAGGGAGTGGTGCTAGGATCTTGGGGGGCAGGATGGATTTGCTGTATATGAGTACCTAAGAGGGGAAATATCAGAACAGAAGCTCACCAATGACTCAAATTCTTAAACCCTGGAGCCCATGACCTTGTGAGTGGTTGATGAGGAGTAACATTAATTTTGAGTTGTAAACCAATGGAAGGGAAAAGATATTTGCAAATGACACATCAGCTAAAGGGTTAGTATCCAAAATGTATAGAGAACTTACCAAACTCAACACCCAAAAAACAAATAATCCCGTGAAGAAATGGGCAGAGGAAGTGAATAGACACTTTTCCAAAGAAGATATCCAGATGGCCAACAGAAACATGAAAAGATGTTCAATGTCACTCATCATCAGGGAAATACAAATCAAAACCACACTGAGATACCACCTCACACCAGTCAGAGTGGCTAAAATGAACAACTCAGGAAACTATAGATGCTGGCGAGGATGTGGAGAAACGGGAACCCTCCTGCACTGTTGGTGGGAATGCAAACTGGTGCAGCCACTCTGGAAAACAGTACAGAGGTTCCTCAAAACATTACAAATAGAACTACCTTACGACCCAGCAATAGCACTGCTAGGGATTTATCCAAGGGATACAGGAGTGCTGATTCATAGGGGCACATGTACCCCAATGTTTATAGCAGCACTTTCAACAATAACCAAATTATGGAAAGAGCCTAAATGTCCATCAACCAATAAATGGATAAAGAAAATGTGGTTTATATATACACTGGAATACTACTTGGCAATGAGAAAGAATGAAATCATGCCATTTGCAGAAATGTGGATGGAACTAGAAGGTATTATGCTGAGTGAAATAAGTTAGCCAGAGAAGGACAGATATCATGTTTTCATTTATATGTGGAACTTGAGAAACTTAATAGAAGACCATGGGAGAAGGGAAGGGGAAAAAATAGTTACAAACAGAGAGGGAGGGAGGCAAACCATAAGAGATTCTTAAACACAGAGAACAAACTGAGGGTTGATGGGAGGTGGGGCAGAGGGGAAAGTGGGTAATGGGCATTGAGGAGGCCACTTGTTGGGATGAGCACTGGGTGTTGTATGTAAGCAATGAACCACAAGAGTCTACCCCAAAAACCAAGAGCACACTTTACACACTGTATGTTAGCCGAGTTGACAATAAATTATATTTAAAAAAATGAAAAATGAAAATGAAAATGGAAAACAAATATTGAGCTGCACTGAGAGTGTGGGCCTCCTCTCAGAGCATGACGGCATCCTTTCTACTCTACAAAATGGAACCATCTCAGCCTACAACTTCTTTCCTCAAATAGTACATGCTATTCTCCACATTTGTGTTGTGAAGGTATTTTTAACTGTAATGTAATGTACACATTCCCAGCAGAAAAATGAAGGAATGGGACCAAAGTGACTTAAGGAAAGGTGCCAAAATTAATTTGCCAGCCATGCAGCCATCAGTCAAAGGCAAAGCATTTCCTGAGGCAGCAATTTCTCCTTTGGCTGTCACATCAAACTCCAGCTGTTTTAGAAGAGCAAAGATGAGCAGGTGATGTGCTGTGGCTCCTGATTCATCAAATACTCACTCACAGAATCTTCAGTGAGAAAGGGAAATTGAGCCATTGGGCTAGCTCGTCTACACTGCTTGTGGGCTTATTTATGTTTTCTCCATTATCTAATTTTTCAACCAGTCTAGTTCAACCCCCCGAGTAAATGGTTGTACACCAACTCATGGGCAGACAGCTCCACCATCAAAGGGTACCTGCCAACTGGAAACATGAGCCTTGGCTTCGAAGGAAGTAACACCTTCTTGATCCTAGATTCTGCATGTGTTACTAATGGTGGGTCGGTAATGACACCTTTTATTTTTTATGCTTTCTCTGATTAGAGTGAAACTGTGTTTCTCTAATGCTAACAACCCAGTGAATGTGAAAAATCAACCATCCTGGCTGGGGTATGCTACAACCACGGTGATTTCTGTTCCCAGCGAAGAGTCTGAATGACCGTGGTGATTACGGTCAAATAATTTTGCTAACGTCTGTCCCCACCTCTGGAGTCATGTAAATAATTCTGGAGATTATCTAATATGCCAATTCTTATTTAACTGAAAACAAGTACACTATTTTAATCCAAATATATTGATATTATGCACATCAAAAATAATGAACTAAAAGGAAATTATAAAAACCAATGACCATTATGTTAATAGCTGCAATAAGAAGACGGGAGTCATAACACAGACACTAACATTGCCCCAAACTGGTAGTAGGAGACTAGTGTATTAGCAGGTATTCAACGCATTACTATTTTTTTAATCTATCCAAATTTTAAGTTAATATTTTTCTCTAAAGAATGCACAGTTTTAAATCATCAAACTGCTTTGATAAGAATTAACTAGTCACAGGGCACCTGGGTGGTTCAGTCGGTTAAGCGTCCAACTTCGGCTCAGGTCATGATCTCACAGTTTGTGAGTTTGAGCCCTGAGTCGGGCTCTGTGCTGACAGCTCGGAGTCTGAAGCCTGCTTCGGCTTCTGTGTCTCCTTCTCTCTCTGCCCCTCCCCCACTTGTGCTCTGCCTCTCTCTCTATCAAAAATAAATAAAATATTTAAAAAAAGAATTAACTAGTCACATCTGAATGAACTTTGTACATATAAATTACACAATACATTGTCATTGTGACAATGACATGAACTGATGACCAAGTGCCTTAGATACCATTAAACATATTAATTCCTACAACAAACAAAAAAAGGAAGAAAAGAAAGAAAAAGAAAGAGAAAGAAAGAACGAAGGAAAAAGAACCCAGAGGAAGTGTCAAGCCCTTGACTATAATAATAAACACAGGATCAGCATTTATGGTCTCTAGGCTGATGAGTGTATGGGTGGTTATTAAAATGTGTGGGGTCATTTATCCCCATTCTTTAACAGCATGCTCTGTCACTGAGAAAAATCTGATTTAATGTTGCATCTAATCATTTCTTGCTGGAACGAACAATGTTAAGGACAATTGAGTGTTAAGAAGGCTTTATCATTGGGCTTTTTGGATTCTCTCTCTCCTCATTTCCTCCACACACCAATCTTAACATATTTGTCCCAGTTTTTATCAATGGGCACAGGGCTACCTCTTTCGCCTTCCCTTTCTCGCCTCAACGTTCTTCAGTATAATGACAAATCCTAAGACCAACTCGTGGTATTAAAAAAATAAAGCCTTTGCATCTTGCTAGCTTATGTCCTCACAGGTGCCAGAATAGAGAATGCCTCGCTGCACAGCTTTCTGGGGGTGGGATAAACTGGTGATAAAGTTGAAACCAAAGGAGAGAAGCAGAGGAGATGGGAGCGGGGGGAATGAATGGTGATTTGCACCTTTTCAGAATGTATTTCTTCTCCATGCCAAATTGCACTTCAATGCTGTACTTCTTGGATGTGGACTCAGGTCGGCTGCCCTTCTGAGAGCAGCATTGGATTTCAGGGACTCCATAACGATTTGGCATTCCACAATTATGGCCTATTTCAGATTGCATTCTCCAGAATGTGAGAGCAGGACGAAAGGATTTCAGACTCGTCCAAAGCCTTCAGGACAATGTCAATTAAAACAAATTATTTGGGATTTGATGGAATGCCAGATAACTGGTTGCTTCAGTACTGAACGAATAAATAAACAACTCCGAAGATTAATTCTGGGTGGACTTGAGCCAAATCTCTTAGACCCAGACTAGTGGGCTGCAGACTATCAAATGAGATTTCTTCCATCAGGCATTATGAGGAAAAAAAAATGCCCACATGAGGTGTTCTGAGAGCGACTGACAGACACAGCATGCAAGAGTGTAAGAATATATGGTGTTTCCTCTGCTATATTACCTCCAGCCCAGATTATTCTGAAAACACAAAGGGTGCCAGAGGGGCTAAAGCTAAAAGGGCTTAGTGCAAAGAGTGATATGAGAACTTTTTTTTTAAAGTTTATTTATTTATTTTGAAAGAGAGAGCATGAGCAGGGGAGGGGCAGAGAGATTGAGAGTGAGAGAGAGAGAATCCCATGTAGGCTCTGCACTGGCAGCACAGAGTCCCAAACGGGGCTCCAACTCGCAAAGTGTGAGATCATGACCTAAGCTGAAATCAAAAGTCGGATGCTTAATTGACTGAGCTACCCAGGCGCCCTGATAGGAGAACTTTTTTTAAGGAATTATTATTTAGAAATGATTTAAGAAAGTATTGCTTGTGTGGCCAGAAATTGGTATTTTTCTCAGTATGTTAGAAGGCTTCTCTACTCTCTCCCTATTTTTCTCTCCAGTGAAGAAAGGGTATCTTATGCTTAAGAGACGTCAGAACTCATTAAAGGTTGGCCTATTCACTCTCTGTCCAAATAGGACTTTGGCTTTGCAATCTCGCTAATGGTTAGGAACATCCTCATTTGTGCTTCAAATAATAAGGTTCTTAAAATATCATGAAAAGAATTCTAATCTGGGTAGAGCAAGCAGGAAGTAAATGTTCTCAAGCAGATGCCTGCTGAGCAATCCTCATGAGAAAGCAATCCTCATGGGGATTCAGCCCCCGGCATGCAGGATTACCCAGGACAGAGCTTCTCAATCCATTTGAGGTAGGGGACCAGATTTTGTTTTGATTTCCAACGTCCACTCTTTTGCAGACTCAAACTTCTGCAAAATCTAACAGAAATGAATTCCAAAAAAAAAAAAAAGAAAAAGATATGCAAAGTACAGGTCCCAAATTTTTCTTGTTCGATTCAACCATTATAAAATTAATCTATCAAATTGCTCTCAAAGTTCCTAAGAACTTGCTCTCATTTTCTGTACTTTGTCCCTCGTGGATGAGTAGCATACAGTTCACAGCACCCATCCATGGACTCACTGACAGATGTGCTGGCCTTCTCTTACAAACCCAACTTCCCACAATTCCCCCCAAGTTTTGGCAAAGTAGGAGTATTCTCAGCTATTTCCCAAAGTAAGTGCATCAGAACTTACTAACAGGTATTATCTCAAATGCACAGAGTGGAGAGAGGGTCACCATGAAAATATAGGTTATTTTGAGGGCAGAAAATTCTATCTGAATCTCCAGTGTAGCCTATGTACCCAGCAGTAGCTCAATAATATTTGGAAGAAGTAGATTTGGGAAGGACTGGAATTCACAAAGCCAAACTGGGCTTTTTTTTTTTTTTTTTTTTTTTTTTTTTTTTTTGCAATGGTTAGAGACTTAACATGTTAATAGTAGTTGTAAATCTGCAAACATGGCATTTAGTCACACGATCCTTTATTTCAAGGAGTAGCTCATGGAGATAGATAATGCTAATCTAAAAACTTTCCTTCTTTCTGATTTCCCTACCACTTTGTTTCCCTTGATCCTTCTGTTGGAAATATATATAAATCCCTATTTTCAATTGTCAAATCCAATTCTTCCTATAAAGTTTGCATCATATGCCCCTTCACTGGTGAGGCTTTTCATTTCCCAGGCTGACATGCTCTTCTTTGCCTTATTGGAAATGCTAATCAAGCCCATTTCTAGGGGGCTTGGGAGGGCTAAATGGGGTTATCAGTACAGAATGATTAGAACACTATCTGGCCCACAGTAAGTGCTCAGTGCATGTTAACTATCATTAGCTACCATCATAGCATTCAAGTCTTCTAACATCTGACGAGAGCTACAGCAAAGTAGCATTTGGAACATGAGCCCCTCCTTATGCACTCAACTTTGTATCTTCCAGAACAAGCAACATACTACCTTCTAAGGTGCTTATATAAGAGGTGCTCAATTAATATTTGTTGCATTGAACTAAGCAAGACAAAAACTAGAGAAAGAGACACAATGAAACAAGCAGTTTTCCTAAGTATCTAATCACAAGTCAGCACTGATGACTTCACAGCATTTAGTGTCGGACCATGCAACGAACCAATTCCTGCCTCCAAATGTTGAAAAATTCTATATTAGGTTCTAATAAGGAATGGGTAGAACTGGGTCATTTTTAAACTTCCCAGAAAACTTCATACTAGGAGCAATATTTTTCTGGAAAATTTTGTCATCACAGAACTTCTTTGGCTACTTAACAAGTGGCTTATGGTTTTCTAAATTCCAAATCCAATAACTTGGAGGCTTGAGTTTGAAAGAAGGAATTCTCAAGAGCTGGTATACTGCCATCAATCCAACTAATGTTCTTCTTCCCACTAGCTAGGAGTCTCACTGCCATCCCTGAGGAAAGAAGCCCCCTTTGTGTCCTTGTCTCATGACCACACTGTCTTCCGCATGGGACTTAGCCTTCTGTCTTCTCTTTGCCATCATTTTTTGGATTCCAATGTAAAGTCAAACAACAATTCAACAGGAAACAGACTGAGCCCAGAAGAGGCTACATTTGGCAATCCCATTACCCCCAAATTCTGAGGAACAATGGTTTATTGATTGATTGATTGATTGATTACTGGATGGATAGGAAGGGAATTAGAAAAGAAAAGCATTCTCCATCACAGAAACTATGAGCTTGCTTTGAAGAGACAAACCACCACAGCATTGCCTATGCCTTTGCAGGATCTTCAGTATCTTAGATGGTTTGGTTTATTGCTGCTATCACTCTGGATAATTTCTCACCAGGGGGCACTTCTGAGGCTTACTTAACAAAAGTCTTCTGAGGCTCTGAGTCCACAGCTTCCCAAACTCTGACGTGCATGTAAATCATGCAAGGTTCTTACTGAAATGTGGTTTCTGATGCCATGGTCCTGGGTGGGGGCTGATTCTGCATTTCTAACAGGCTCCAAGACAATGACGCTGCCCGGACATAGACCACACTTTGAGTAGCAAAGGTCTATTCCCTAAGACAGTGAAGAACAGAAAACAAGTATTCTCCATCATGCCTTTGAAGAATAAAGATTAAGGAGAATCAATCACAATCCTTTAAATTACAGATGAAAAAGAATGTTCTCCATGAATATCACTAAATACTGGAGCCAGTTACAGAGAAAGCTTAAACCTAATTAAGCAGTGAGTATCCAAGTGTTTGGGTTGTTTTGGTAATTAGTCTAAACAATATTCCAGGAGTCCAGATTTATCTACTTAGTCTCTCTCCATTGACTCAGTGACCCCAATGATAGTTTAGCTTCCATTTCAATGTGGGCTGTGTAAAGACAGAACAATGAGATGGCTATATTTAATTCAATTAAAAATAAAGTTTCAAAAAATGGCCCTGATTTGGATCCCTAATTTCTATTCAACTTCCCCATTTTAGGACACAGCATCGAGTGTGAGGACGAAAATGCTTGCCAACTCAGTCCCATTTTAGTGACAGCAGATTCTGGATACTTATGTCTCCTATCGCTGTACAATACGGCCTAATAAAGTCGAGCCAAAGAGACTAGATTTCATTTCAGAGCAAAGGGTTCAGCCATAAACTTTTGCTTTCTGGCTGAACAGAGCCATTCCAGCCGCAAGCATAAATTCTGCTAGTTTTAGGTATCAGGGTGATTGGGAAGCCAAATGGGTTATTTGTGAGCCAGGTATCCAAGGCAGAGGCACCCGCTTTATTGTGTATTCATTGTTATCTGGAACATCTCTTGCCAGCTACAGAATATTTTCACAGGAAGTTAGAAATGACTTCAGAAATTCCCCTCTGTGGCTTCCTGGAGTGGATTTTAGGCCTCATCAAAAAGACATTTGGTTCAGAGATTGAAAGTGGGCAGCTTATAAGTTGCCGAGGCATTTAGTTGGGCTTAGCAGTTTCCTTTTAAGGGGGGCCATGGTCCTCATTGGCATAGCAGCGTAGGAAGTACCAAAGCACATGCAGGCTCTGGGTTCAAATCCTAACCTCCCTGCGTGCCCCTGAGCTAAGCTGTATAACCTCTCCCAGGCTCAATGCTTTTACCTGCACAATGAGAGCAACAATTGGAAGACAGTTGAAATGAAGACAGTTGAAATGAAGGGACACGTGTAAAGTGCCTGGCAAATGTGTCAAGTGCCCTTGTGCACTAAAAGATGGCATTTACTGAGTGTGTACCCTGTAAAGTTCTATAAATGTCAGCTATCATTATAAGTAATGAGTGACTGTGATGGTGATGATGGTAATGGTGGTGATGGTGGTGATGATGGTTACAACAGTGATGGTGATGGTGATTATGATGATGATGATGGTGATAATAAAGACATTTCTCCAGCTCACACAAAGAAACAGAGGTCAGTTAGTTGGATGTTGGGTTTGTGACTCATGGCTTCCTATTGCTTAGCTGCTGCTAGAAGAGCCTGGAACACCACTGACTATCAAATGATCCTCTGGATTGAGGAGAAAAACTAAGAAGCTTGAGTTTGTCCCCAAAATGACTGAGAGGTCCTCCCAATCCCTCACCTTTCCTAGTGGCCAGCAAGTTCACTATAAATAAATATGATGGTAAGACAGATTAGATATTTGAAGAAAATAATGGTCCCCTAAAATAGGAGACGGGTCACATGTGGATGGAGCCTGAAGCTGATGGAGGAAGACCCAGCCTGGCCTTTGGAATGGATACCCAAGCCAGCAAGATCCTGATGGGTAGACTGGACTACCCCAGTCTTCTGGTTCCTGGACTTGACTTTTGCCCACATGCCTCAACTGGGGAATCTCTATACCATACTCTTATTTATCATCCTCCTTCCTAGCAAATGGCTTTGCTCCTTACTTCCAGCCTCACCTCTCAGATGGATTTGGAACTGATACCTGGAGTATCCTTGGTCCATAGAATGGGCATACCAATAAACTGGTGCTTATTCAAACATTATTTTTTTAATGTCTATTTTTTTGAGACAGAGAGTGCATATGAGTGTGGGAGGAGCAGAGAGAGAGGGGCAGAGAGAGAATCCCAAGTAGGCTCTGCACTGTCAGTGCAGAGGTGGATGCAGGGCTCAAACTCATGAACTATGAGATCATGACCTGAGCCCAAATTGAGTCAGACACTCAACTGACTGAGCCACTCACGCACCCTTCAAACATTATTTTTAAAAAATACTTGCTCAACTCATATTTGGAGTAGAGGCTAAGCACTCGTGGGGACATAAGAGAGAAGAATGATCAACTGCTCAGAGTCTTTAGCCTCTAGTACCCTTATAGTCTATTTCTCGCCCCAATTTTGCAAACTTCCCTCAAAAAAGAAAAAAAAAAGCTTTGCAGTTAAGTGGATTTATCCTTTTTAGTAGGCAATTTAGAAAATATCTGTTGTCATTTGGGGGGAGAAAGCCCATCCCTTCCACTCCAAATAGTTTACCAAAGTATTCCTTCCAACTGCAAATTTCATGCCTCCTGAGAAGAGTTCTGGAAGGCATGTTTTCTCCTTCTGGTCGTATTTCTAGGAAAATGTTAGCAATCATTATAATTCATTATTCCCCCAAAACTGTCAGGCTAGCTCTCATCCTGCAGTTGGTATAGACTTGTGATGATCTTGTTTGGGCAGGGACAGGTCTCTCTGTCCCTCTACGTTCACTGGTCCCATAAGCAAGGTCAAGTCAATAGTACATTTCAAGCCTCCAGGCACAAGCTGGGAGGTTGCTAGTCTCTCTGAGTTCTCCCCAGGTAACTCACTCTAGCACACAGCTTTTCTCCTGTAGGTCACTCCACTGTAAGGCTCTGTGTTGGGTAAGGCTGTACTAGCTAGCTGGGCTTTCATTACATATGGGGAACAACAGTCAGTGCGTATCCATTCACAGAAGAGGCCTGGGAAAAACCAGACAGAGGCACCCAGTTTTCACCTGTAAAAGCTTCTAACTTAGGGGGCTGGGGGTGGGGTTTTTGACAGGAAGGTTGAAAGGGTTGAAGGAAGTAGTGTCATTTAGACCAATGAACAATGCTCCTGTCCTAGAAAGTGTACTCAGGCAGAAAATTCTGCTAACCTTGTATCTCACTACAAAGAGTTCTGGAGACCTCCCCCAACATCAGTCATTTACAAAGATGTTGGCAACACAAAAGTGTAAGCAATACAGGGAGGGATAACTTTATGCCACCCTTGAGATTGGTTTTATATTAGGTTCACCCCTCTATCTTCTCCCATCAGTGATTCAAGCCCAACCCAGTCTCAAGTCTCATGGCAAATAGAAGCCCAAACAGTACCACCCACTCCTAAGAAGGAAGAAAGAGGCTAGGGGCTTTAACACACTTGCAATCATTCCGATAATCATCTATACTCTTACACATTTTACAGTGGGAAAATATGAAGCTCAGAAAAGTTGAATAAGCAGTCCAAGGTCCTACAACAAATTATGTCCTAAATCAGAGTCTTTACAGCTTTCTCACTGCCCAGCCCTCTACTTGTTACACAGCTATACAAGTCCCTTCACATTTCACAAGTGAGGGAGAAAAGGCAGAGTGAGGGCTATGCTGGAAAATTTGGAACATGGTGGTCCATGGATGTATCTGCATAGGGAGACACTACCCAACATCTTTGGCCAAACAAGCCTAATACTTAATCTGAATTCTGAAAGGGGCACCAAGTATTCCTCCTTTGTTGCTTCCTTCCACACTAGTATATTCAAGAAGAAAAAATACCCAACCACTGAAAGAAATGGCCTCTTGCTGCCAAACTTTAACTAAAATAAGAAACCCAACAGAAACTCTTTCTTAAATGATACTTACTTTGTCACAGTCTAGAGAAAGGAGAAACTGATTAAATCCATCGTACTAAAAAGCAATGCCATAAGTATGAAGGCTAGGAATAAACACAGACTTCTCTTGGTAGACTGCCAGCAAGGAGCTTTTGCACACCAAGATCAATGGGCACAGATATAGATGTTATTTCTCAATGGGCAGAGATTGCCTATCTACTGATACAATATGGGAAAAAGAGAGGAAATGCTATCTTTTACTCATATATGTCAACTAATTCCATCTGCTTCCCACCCTACTTCCCATCCCCTATGGCAAATAAAGCACAACACTGAGGCAGGGAACCTGCATTTCTTAGAACTTCAAACCCTAATAAGTGGGCCTGAATCACTCTTGTTACCCTGAAATACAAGTGGCATTAATGATAAAAACTAAAAAAATTATACCCAGTTGAAAGGTTTTATTGCACACCATTTTTCAAGATGGCAGATGGATGCCTAAATTGACCTCAGTGTCATTTTACTGTTGTCCCAAAGTTTCTCTAAATCAGCCAAATGAGTTTGAAGTTGAAATAGCCACCTCATATTGTTCTACCAGGAGAGGCACAGGAGTTTGCCGTAATGTAGCTTGCCATATTATGTTATCTATAGCTTCGGATGAAAAGGTGGATAATCTCAAACCCATCCCAAAGAGAATGATTACTGAATATGTTAAAAGGACTCAATGATGACAATACCGTCCCAGAGGCAATATTCTCCTGGGTCTGACTGTAAAAGACAATCTAAAGCACTGTTTGGGTTTTTGGTTCTGGATAAGGTGGAATAAGTACTCTCTGCCCTGTATATTTCACTGAATGCATCTCTTAAACCTTGACAGAATGCATGTAGTAACCAGTTGAAGACCCTGACAAGTGAACAATAGCAGGCAGATTAGAGGAAATGACCAGAATTGGAAGTATCACCAAATCGGCAATGAGTTTACTATTATTTTTCCTCTCCATCCTCCAGCCTGACCTCAGAACCTATAAGCAAGGACCAGGATGTGGACAGAAAACTCCAAGAGAAGCTACGGTTCTGGCTCAAACACCAGTAGAAGGAATTCCTAATACTCAGGAAGAATGGGAGAAATCATGTTTTCTCTTTTTTTTCTTTTTCCTTTCTACTCTTTTCTAGCACCTGTACCCCTAAGGCATCCAGTGGTGGCAGTAGCAGCTGTGGCAATGGGAGCTGGAAGGACATGAGCGGTAGGAGAACCTCCACTGGCTAGAGGATCTGAGGTCCCAGAAGAGTGAGAGACAAAGCCCTGTTGCTTCTTGTCATTGTCTTCCCACTGGTTTGCCCTGGGTGGGCACATAGGAGCAGGAAATGTATAATAAGCAGGGAAAGTAAAGCCCCAGCTTTCTGGTCAGAGGCTTAAAAGAGGAGGAGGCTGACAGCCATGGAGGCTGACAATTCCCTGGTTGATGACAGAGAAAGAGGACTTGGGAAAGTAGCCTCTTACAATCATTTCTGAACTTCTGGGCTTACCCTGAGCTGTGCATGGATGCAGCTGGCCCTATATACAGCATATACAGATTTTGAGAACAAACTATAATATAGACTATTGCCCAGTCTGAGACTGATGTGAGACAGATCCAAAGAGCACTGCCAATGCTTTGAAATTGAACTGACATTGGAATCACAATCCGTAGAAGCCTGGTCAGAGCATGCAGCCTAAAATCCAACAGGTTGATTACATGTCAAAATAAAATTATCAACATTTTTTCTAAGATCAAAATAGACCCAAAGTTTCAAAATAAAAAAAAAAAAATCAAAGTGTCCAGGATACAATAAAAAAAATTACTTGGCTTATGAATAAACAGAAAAATCTCAACTTGCATTCATCCAATGCCTAGACACCACAGATACTAGAATTATCTAACAAAATCCATAAAGCAGCTATTTTAAAAACACTTCAACAATTAAAGGAGAAAACTTTTGTAAAGAATTAAAAGACAAAAAGCCTTAGTAAAGAAACAAGATAAAAATGAGAATCATATGAAAGCTCTAGAGTTGAAAAATACAATAACACACTCACTGGATGGGTTCAGTAGCAAAATGGGAGATGGCAGAAGAAAGAATCAATGAACTTGAAGTTTGAAGCAACATAAATAGTTCAGTTTGAACAACAGAGAGAAAAAAAAATTATTTTAAATGAATACAGCCTGAGGGCCCTGTGGTCTATTAGAAAAGGTCTAATATTTGTGTCATATGAATCCCAGAATGAAAGCAAGAGAGAGTATAGAGCAAGAAATATATTTGAAGAAATGAACAAAACCTCCCAAATTTTACCAAAGACAAACCTAGAGATACAAGAATCTCAGTGAGCTCCAGCAGAATAAGCCCAAAGAAATAATGTTCAAACACAGTGTAATCAAATGATAGAAAACCAGAGATAATAAAAAATTTTTAAAGCAAGCAAAGAAAAATCACTCATTACTTATAGGTTAACAATAATTCAAATGACTACAGATTTCTCATCAGAAACAGTGGAGGCAAGAAGGAAGTAGAACAACATTTCAAAGTACTGAAATAACAGATCTGTCAACCCAGAATTCTGTATCCACCAAAAATGACCTTCAGGAATTAAGGTGAATTAAAGACATTCTTGGATGAAGGAAAATAGTATCTGTTTCCAGCAAACTGCTCTAACGGAATTGTTAAAGAAAGCTGTTCAGACAGAATGAGAAGAATAACAAATGGAAAGCTGGAATATCAGGAATGAAGAAAGAACAACAGGGGAAATATCAGGATAAATATAAAAGATGATACTGTTCTTTAAAATATGTTTAATAGTTGAGGGGTGCCTGGGTGGCTCAGTCAGTTAAGTATCCGACTTTGGCCAGGTCACGATCTTGCAGTTCATGAGTTGCAGTCCTGTGTCAGGCTTTGTGCTGACAGCTGGAGCCTGGAGACTGCTTAGGATTCTGTCTCCCTCTCTCTCTCTGCCCCTCCCCTAACTTGTGCTCGCTCTCTCTCTCTCTCTCTCTCTCAAAAAAGAAATTAACATTGAAAAAATGAAAATAAATAAAATATGTTTCATGGTTGAAAGTAAAAAAATTATAGCACTGTCTTATGGGGTTGTCAGTGTATATAGATATAACATAACAACAACAACAACAACAACAACAATGGGGAGGGTAAAGAGACCTACAGGTTCATAAGGTTTCTACATTACAACTGAAGAGGTAAGTCACTGAATCTAAGTAGACTTGAGAAGTTAAGTATGTACATTACAATCCCATGGCCAATCAATTATAAGGCTATATATATATATATATATATATATATATATATGTAATAAGAAATACAATAGATAAAATGGAATACTAAAAACGTTCAAAATACCCCCAAAGAAGAAACTAAAACAGATGAAACAGACAGAAAACAAATAGCAAAATATTAGACCTACATTATAGATAAATAGTCTAACACACCTTTTAACAAACAGATTCACAGAATGGAATTTTAAAAAAATTACCCAACTATAAGTTGTCTAGAAGAAAATCACTTAAAATTTAAAGATACAGTTTGGTTTAGACAGAAAATGATGAGAAAAGGTTTTTTCCCTGTGAAAACACTAGTCAAAAAAGAAAGCTTGAGTGGGTTTGTTAACATCAGATCTGAAGTCTACTAGACTTCAGAAAAAGAGAATTACCAAGAATATTAGGGACAATATGTAATGATAAAAAGGATCGATTCACCAAAAGAAAGAAAGAAAGAAAGAAAACAAGAATGCAAATGTATATGCATTTAACAGAGTTTTAAAATACACAAAGCAAGACCAGACAGAATTAAATAGACAAATCACAATTATCTTTGGAGACTGCAGCACTCTTCTCATGGTTATGGGTAGAACCAGCAGACGTGAAATCTGCAAGGGTGTAGAAGGACAGAGCAACACCACCAAGTGGCACGGATTAATGCTTGATGTTCATAAAGCACTCTATACAACAATAGCAGAATATACATTCTTTTTAAGGTCACACGGAACATTCATCAAGATAGATCCTATAAAACATACTTTAACAAATTTAAAGGACTTGAAATCATACAGAGTAGGTTCTTTAACCATAATGGAATCAGACGACAAATCAGTAATATCAAAATAAGAGGAATATATCCAAATTAAGCAACACACATTTAAATAATCCACAGGTCAAAGAAGAAGTCTCAAGTGAAATTGAAAAGTATTTCTAACTGAATAAAAATCAACATACAACATATCAAAATTTGTGGAATGTAGCAAAAGCAATGCTTAGAAGGAACTATATAGCATTTAATGTTTATATTTTTTAAAAAGGAGTCTCAAACCAATACCTTAAGGTTTATCTTAAGAAGCTAGAAGCATAAAATAAACCCAAAACAAGCAGAAAGAAAACAGAAAAATTAAGAAAGTAATAGACCCAAAAGTTGATTCTTTGAAAACACCAGCAAACTTTACATGTAGTAAGATTGACAATAAAAAAAGCATAAATTACAAAATCAGGAATAAGAGAGAAGATATCACTACAGACCCCATAGATGTTAAATGTAAAATAAATTGAAAACTATAAACAACTCTATGCACATAAATTGTGTAACTCAGATAAATTAGACTAATTCCTCAAAAACCTCAAATTGCCATAATTCATCCAAGATTAAATAAATAACCTGAATAGAGCTGTAAGTATTAAAGAAATTGAATTAGTCTTTAAAAACCTTTGGAAAAAGAAATTCAGGCCCAGATACTTTCACTAGTGAATTCTACTAAGCATTTAAGGAAAAAATTACACCAAATTCTACACCCTTGCAGAAAATAGAAGAAAAGGAAAGGCTTCTCAACTCATTTAATGAAGTCAACCATTACCCTGATACTAAGACCAGACAAAGACAGTATTAGAAAATCTACAGAACAGTATACTCACAAGAGTATACTCACAACACATACACAGAACACCTTCATAAAAATATTAGCGAATACATCACATTATGACCAAGTGGGGTTTATCTTGGAATGCACAGTGGCTAGTTCAATGTTCTCAAATCAGTCAACATAATTGACCATATCAACAGTCAGAAGAAGAAAAATAACATGATTATATCAATCGATGCAGAAAAAGCCTTCAGCAAAATTCAGTATGCATTCATGATTTAAAGAAAAAAAAAAACCTCTCATCAAATTATGAATGGAAAAGAACTCCCACAATCTCAAAATAAAGGCATCTACAAAACACCTATAGCTAGCATTATACTTAATGGCTAAATACTGAATATTTTCCCCCTAGGACTTGGAAAAAATCAAAGACCACTACTCTCACTCTTCCTATTCAACATCCTTCAAGAAATGCTAGTCAGTGTAATACGGTTGCAGGATACAAGGCCAACATAGCAAAATAACATGTATTTCTACATACCACTATTGAATAATTGCAAACTGAATTTTTTTAAGATGCCATTTACAGTAGCTCCAAAAATTGTAATAATTTATGTATAAATCTAGCAAAAATGTACAGAACCTGTTTGCTGAAAACTACAAACACTGATGAAAGAAGTTAAAGATTACCTAATAATGGAGAGACAATGCTCATGGATTAGAATCCATGTTCATGGATGCCAGTGCTCCCCCAAAATGGTATATAGATTTAACAAAATACCAGTAGGATTTTTTTGTCGATAGGTAAGCTGATCGTAAAATTTACAAGAAAAGGCAAAAACACTAGAATAGCCAAAGTAATTTGAAAAATGATACATTTGGAGGAATCACATTAGCTAAGGCCAATTTTAAGCCACAGAGGATTATGCCCAGACGTGAAACTAATGGAATTTTTCTGATTGGATTTTGAAGTTAATTGGGGCTCATAGAGCCTTTCTTGCTTCCATATTCTTCCCTTTGGAATGGGAATGCCTGTAATTGTTATCCTATGGTTGTCCTATCATTATATTTTGGAGATAGAATGCTTGTCTTGTAGTTTTACAGATTTGTTGATGGAAAGGAATTTTGCCCCAGAATGGATCATACCCGGAGTCGTACCCATACTAATTTTGATGATAAAATTTGGGACTTCAGAGCTGATATTTAGATGGGGTTCTGAACTTGAATTGGTGCTACAGGGTTGGTACTTTTTAAAATATTAGGATGGGGTAAATGTATTTTACATGTTTGATGGATACAGAATTTTAAGGCCAAAGGGCAGACTGTGGTGGACTGAATAGTGGCCCCCCAAGATATACCTGGAACCTGTGAATGTTACCTTGCATGGCAAAAGGGACTTTGCAGATACAATTAAGATCTTGGGATGTGAGGTGGTTCTATATTGTCCAAGATGGCCCTAATTATAATCTCAAGTGTTCTTATAAAAAAAAAAAAAAAAGGAGGCAGATGGGGATTTGATTAAGGACGAGGAAGTAGGAAATGTGATATTGGAAGCAAATGCTAGAGGGATATGAAGAAGGAGTCACAAGCCAAGAAATGCAGGCAGCCTCCATAAACTAGAAAATGCAAGGAAACAGATGCTCCTCTAGAGCCTCCAGAAGGAACCAGCCTTGCCAACACCTTGACTTTAGTCCAATGAAACTGATTTCAGACTTTTGGCCTCCAGAAAAGGAAGAAAAAAAACATTTGTGTTGTTTTAAGTAGGCAATTTTTTGGTAATTTATTATAGCAGCCATGGAAAATTAGTACATGTGGTTTCATTTCTCTTAGGTAGACACCTAGAAGTGGAATTTTGGGGTCATGTGGAAACTCCATATTTAACATTTAGAGAAAACCCCTAAAATCTTCAAAATTAAACACTTTTATCCAGGAAAGACAGTGTTAAGAAAACGCAAACTCAAGATACAGACCCGAGAGAATGTATTTACAAATCCATCAAGATATCCAGAATATATAAAGAGCTCTTAAATTTAACAGTGAAAAGCAAACAACCCAATTGAAAAGAAAAAAAAAAAGGGCCAAACACAGATAATACCCGATGCTGACAAGGATGTGGAGCAAGAGAAACTCTCATTCATTGATGGTAGGAATGCGATAGGGTACTTTGGAAGACACTTTGGTGACTTCTTACAAAATTAAACATATTTTTTCCATACCAATTGCTCTCCTTGATATTCACCCAAAAGAGTTGAAAATGTATGTCCATACAAAAACCTGCACATGGATGTTTACAGCAGCATTATTCATAATTGCCAAAACTTGGAAGCAACCAGGATGTCTTTAGATAGTTGAATGGATGAATTTACTGTGGAACCTCCAGACAATGGACATAGGGAATATCATTCAGCACTAAAAAGAAATGAGCACTTAAGCCACGCAAAGGCATATAAGAATGCAAAAGAATATTACTAAGTGAAAAAAGCCTATCTGAAAAAGCTACAGACTGTGATTCCAACTATGTAACACTCTGGAAACTGCAAAACTATGGAGATGGTTAAAACATCAGTGTTAGCCAGGGATTAGCAAGGAGGAAGCTTCATCAGTTGTAACAAATGTACCCACTGTCAGTAATGGGGGAAACTATGCAGGTGTGGGGCAAGGGGTATTTGGGAAATCTCTGCCTCCACTCAATTTTCCTGTAAACTGAGAACTGCTTTAAAAAATAAGCCTATTTTTAAAAATGGGCCAAAAACCAAAAAGGACAGATAACAGAGTAGCAGATGAAGAGATGTTCAACATCATTAGTCACTAGGGAAATATACATTAAAACCACAATGAGATACTCTACACATGCAGTAGAATGACTGAAATAAAAAAAAAAAAACTGACAATCCCAAGTGCAGACGAGAATGCAGACCAACAGGAACACTCACGCTTGCCTGGAGGGCATGACAAATGGTACAGCCATTCTGGAAAAACACGTTGGTGATTTCTTTTAAAGGTAAACCCACACTTACCTTCTAATCCAACAATCCTACTTCTAGTATTTCCTCTAGAGAAAATAAAACTTAATGTCCACACAAACTTCTACACAAATGCTTATATCAGCTCTATTCATCATCTCTCCAGACTGGAAGCAACCTAAATGCTATCAAAGGAATGAAGCGACAAACAAGCTGTGGCACATCCATGAAATGCCATGCTATTCAGACACAGGAAGGAATCAAATACTGATACAATAACTTGGGTGAATCTCAAGGGAATTATACTGAATGAGAAAAGCCAGTCTCAAATGGTTACATCCTGTATGATTCTATTCACAAGACTTTCTCAAAATCACATGATGAGAGTGACAGAGAACAAATCAGTGGTTGTCAGGGGCTAGGGGGCCGGGGAGGATATGAGAATGCACAGTGATAGCATGAGTTTATTTGGGGGGTATTGGAACTGTTCTGTACCCTGATTCTGGTAGTGGTGGCACGACTCTACATATGTGTTAAAATGCACAGAGCTGTGTACACACATGTACACACACATCAATTTTACTGGAAGTTAATTTAAAGAATAAAATGAAAGAACAAGATAGCCGGACAATTAACATTGCTTCTGAATCTTGGTGGGACTACATACTTGAAGCATTTTCCTGTAATGGAAAATGGCCAGAAGAAATGCTAGGTAAATGTGACTGGATTTATGTCCCAGTCTTGAAGACATAAATTCAGAGCCTTACCACTGTGCCCAAGTGGTTTGTGTTACTTAAATATTTGTACTTTAATCAGAAGGAGCCTGGACCTCACGCCCTCTTTACTGATACCACCTCTGTGTTGGAAATCACCATAGTGCATTCTGACCCACTGGTTCCTCCCTCAACCAACCAGTCATCTTCTCCCTCCCCTGTGCAGCCACAGTGCTTGACTTGGGCAACAAAGTCTCCCACATGCCAAGGCTTCAGGGATGATAGTACCTTTTTCAGATCATGGAGGGAATGGGGCAGACATAGGTATTGCCTACCATTGAAAAATATCTGAATTTTCATATTACATAGTTTGGCATGGTTGGGGAAAATGGAGAATACCACTTTCACGAATACTGCGAAGTGATTTCTACTCTTAGAAGCTATCGATTTGAATACAAAGCCAAACAATGTGGATATCAAGACATTTCTCTCAGGGAAGCAACACATAATAATGGGAAAAGCACTGAGTTGAGCACTGAGCACTGGGTCTGGTGGAGTTCTGGGCCCTGCTCTACCATTTTCCATCTGGCTGTGCAACTAGAAGTCAGCCGTCTTCCTGTTTCCTCTTTTCCTGTCTTCCTACTCTACACATGAGGAAGGGTCAGAAATGCTGGCTCCTTTCCCCAAATGATATTCAATAAGATGCTTTTGTATCTGGTCAAATAAAAAATAATTTAAGTAAAAATGTATACGTTATAAACTATAAGGTGCTATGCAAACTTAGGATACTATTATAATTTTAAAGTTGACAAAATACCACTGTAATAAATCACTGATGTGTCTTTAATTTGCACCCCCTAGATATGTAGAGTAGTAGAGAGATTCCTCGTTCTTGTTCTGGGCACAGATTTATACTCGGTATCACTTTAGGACAATGATAGCCAGTAGATTTACTAAAGGAATCTGCAACTTTATTCCTCATGGTTTCATAGCGTTTTGAGACTTTTGCTTGAAAAATCACCAATGGTATGTGGCATCCATAAAATCTAAGTGAGAAAATTCCAAGTGGGGGAGGCCAGGAGGACGCAGCCTGTGAATACACGTAGTTAATTAAAGGGTGATCATCTCCAAAGTGGATAGTTTTGATGTTTGTGGTCAAGAGGGCCTTATTTCACATTATTGACACTATACTGGCAGTTGATAAAAGCCAGGGTGAGTTGCAGCCTCTCCTGGTTTTCACGGTGAGTCCTGGCCACCTCAGCTCCTGTGGCTCTGTTCTCACTGGGCCATGGGGCTCTGTCTCTATGTTATGTAATTTTTCTGTGCTGCCTTTCCCTTTTGTTCAGTCTGTGCCAAGAGCCAAATAAAAGAATCCATATGTGATTACGGCTATAAAACCAAAAGGAAAATATTAGACAAAAATTTAACATTTTGGGGTTTCTAAGTTTGTTTTACCTTTAATGCTAGGCAGACAGTTTACACAAATCATTTTGCTGCAAAGTAAAGAGTAATGAGTTAAATGTGTTCCCTGTCACCATCAATCATGTACGTTTGCCTTTGATTGACCAAACATATAAGACACATGAAATGACTTTCTAATCATGTTAGGGGGAGGGAGGGAGGAAGAAGGAGAGAAAATCGGGAGGGAAGCATAAGCCTTTTTTATTTTATTCAGAAATTCCATTGACATTTTCTGGCAATCTTCTAACATGCTGTATGGGCTTCTCTTTGCTAATAATGTTTGCCTTGAGAATTTGTAAAGGTCTAAGAACTCTTTAATTCAATGTTCTAGAAATTACCAGGTCCAGGGGGGAACGAAATCCCTGTTAATAGTTCATGGATTAATTCTCTCTTTATTTGAAATCATTTGCAAGGAAGTTGCCCTGTTTTCAGGTGGGCGTTAGTCATCTTGAGCACAGTGGATGGCATTAGGGGAGGCAGGCTGAGCCGCTGATCTGACGAGATTCGAGGAGGGAAAAAGAGGATGTACAATGATGCTGACCCAGATGGGATACTGAGGTTTAGTAAATTCACTTCAGTGCATGGGTGTTTATTTTGATTTGTGAATTTAAACAACACACTGACTGGATTTTCTGGCAGTCGAAATGCTTTGTAACCAAATGTAACCAGCCTCCTGCGTCCTCGCCAAGCTTTGTATTTCAAGTTTCTACATGGAGTCCAAGCTCTTTAATTTGGCAAGGGAACTACCTACACAGTAGCAATGGAAGAAGTTTTCAGCACCAAAATCACCCCAAATTGTAATTGTGATCCTGGCCCCACCCAGCTGTCTGTCATAAAGTTCTGGCCAGGAAAGGCTAAGGCCAATTTATTCATTTATTTATTCAACACGCATTTATTGAGTACCTATTGGGCATCAGGCGCTGTTCCAGGCATTGGGGATTCAGCGAGTAGCCCTAGGCTTCACAGCTTTTACACTGTCTCAGAGAAAAGAGGCGATAAACAATGCCAGGGAGGAAAACAAAGCCAGAAGCATAGATAAGGCCATAGATGTATGGGGTTCTGGAGGGGACAGTGATGTAAATCTTGAAAATGTTATTCTGATGCTTTTACTATGGAAACTTTACTCACCCCACGAAGCCAAGGAGAACCTCTAAATCCTTCCTGGAGAATGCGGTGAAGTGGGACATTTATTCCCTGTAGGGACCCAGGGACTCGGGAGCCCCAGAGAAATTTATGAGCTTAGTCACTTTCTTCTTGATTCTCCTGCATTTTACAGGAAAACTGTTGAACTGCAAAGCATCTCTTTATTAGAGATATGCCATATTAGACTGGAGAACTCAACATGGTAGAGATGTCAATTCTCCCCAGGGGAGCCCAGAAACAGACCCACACATACACTGATACATTAAAAAAAAAAAAAAAAAAAAAAAAAAAAAGGCTCCTGAGGTTCTGATAATGTGTGGCTTCTTAATCCGGGTCCTGGTTACATGAGAGTTCTGAGTTTGTGAATATTTAATAAGCTGTCCATTTATTAGATGTACCTTTTTATGTTTATATATTATATTTCAATTAAAAATTTGTTTTCAAGCCCTTTTAAAAATGGACTTCTACTGTTTTAGAGAAAGGTCTGATAAATGAACACTAAGCAAAGACATGAAGGATTTGCTAGGGAGAAGCCATGAAGCTACATGAAGGAAGAGTGTTTCGGCCAGAGGAATAGCATGTGCGAAACGTGCAGACTAGCTGAAGCAGGTGTGGCTGACAGTAAGGAGCAAGAGAGCATTTACAAGATGAGGCCAGTGAGGATTGCTTAGGACCTAGAGACCTTGGTAAGAATTTTATCTTGGTGAGATGAGATGCCTTGGTAAGATTCATGCAGAAGGGTGACAAGATCTGGTTCACACCTGCGAAGTATTGTCCTGGATGCTTTACTGAAGATAAACTGGAGTGGGGGAAGGATAAAAACAGAGCAGGAAGGATGTTAGGAGACTGGTATAATGCTGGAGGAGACCGAGGATGGTGGTGTGGATCTGACAGGAAGAGTGGCAGTGGTGAGAAGCGCTCAGATCCTGGGCATATTTGGAAAGTCAAACAGAGAGGATTTCCTGCTGGATTCAATGTGGTGCATGAGAAAAAGAAAGAAGCTAGGGATGACTCCAAATATTTCAGTTTGAGCAATGGGAAGTAATGGCATCACCCATAGTATAATGGGAGGAGAAACGGTTTCCAGACAAGGAACTGGAATTCAATTCCGGATATGTTAGGTCTCAGATGAGATAAGGCATTCAAATAGAGATGCTGAGTATCAGTTACACAGATGATATTGGGTCCAGGGAGAGGTTCTGGATGGAGAAATATATTTAGGAATCCTTGGGGCATCTGGGTGGCTCAGTCAGTTAAGCATCTGACTCTTGATTTGGGCTCCAATCATGATCTCACAGTTTGTGGGTTTGAGCCCTGCATGGTGCTCTATGGTGACAGCACCGAGCATGCTTGGAATTGTCTCTCTCCCTCTCTCTCTGCCTTTTCTCTCTTTCTCAAGAATAAATAAACGTTTTAAAAAATGGGAATCCTCTATATATCTAGGATTTATGAGAATAAACATATGAGTATATTTGTATTGGGAGCTGCTCTCTCCACTGGTGAGGGTATCTGCAGAAGTCCACTGTCATGACACCATTTGTGCTTAGGATGACACCCAAGGGTATGAAATAGGCAACAGTTTGCCTCTCACTATCTAACTTGCACTACGTGGATTTACTTTGCCAGACAAACCCTCTACTCTGACACCATTAGCTTCCCCTCCTAGAAACAGAAAGCCACCTTGACCTCAGCCTTATCCGTTGCAGCCCTGGCCCCCTTTAAGAGATCCTGTCACCCACCTCGCTCCTGTCCACACAGGGTTGAGCCCTGTTTCTAGTATGTCTCCCTCACCTGGGTGAACACCTCAGATCTGCAGAGCCCATACCTACCAGCCAATAAGAACTGTTTGTTTTCTCCCAGAAGCATCTACTGAAGCCAATTAGCTTTACCCCCTGAATACAGCAGTGAGTGATGTCACTTCCTTCTGGAAAGCCTGGGGCATTTCCCCAGCCTGACTCATCCCAGCCTAGGTTCACATGTCTTGATGCAGTGAATTCTGCCCTTATAGAGCTGGCCAGAGAGAAAGGCCATCAAGACCCAGAGAATGGGGCTTGCAAATGTGTGCCCATACATCCCAGTCATAACAGAAGCTTCCTGAAGCTTATGAGTGCCTCCTAGCCATGAAGATGACAGTGAGATTAGCACCCTGTCTGGAATACAGTAGGTATTCAGGAAATCTCTACCAAAGCAACCGTTTCCATAAACTACAGAAAGCTATGATGCTGGCACTAGCGAAGGTCCCCCTTACCATTTATCGTATTTCCTCTTGGTGTACCCAAGGACTTGGAGATAGTTTGTTTGGTCTGACACATGAATTTGTCAATTCTAGGCTTTCTGCCCTCATACAGGTTGCTGAACTTCTCATAACCCACAGCGTCTGCCACTGGAAAGTGGGGATGATAACAGTGCCAGTTTTGGGTTCGGTCACTGTGAGAAGCAAATGTCTGATGTACATAAAACAATTAGCCCAGGGCTGGGCACACAGTTAGAACTCACTATAGTTCAGCCATTATTAGAGTCTTGATTTATATTTCTAGCTCCTGAACCATAATGCATTCACACATGCATATAAGAAACACATCTGCACATAAACACAACCCAAAATAAAGGTATTAAAATGATTCATTTGGCTACAAGTAGCACCAGGACTATGTATTTATCTTAATATGGTAATATCAATAATGAACAAACGTTTTTCATGTCCAGCAAAGTCCACTGCAGCCAGTGGACTCTGAAGTCCACTTCAGATATGCTCTGAAGAACATGGACCTGATTTTCCTATGGCTTCCTCACTCAGAAATAGAAAATGTGACAGGAGACTGTTGTGATCAATATTAAGTAACATTTCACCTACAAATTTCAAAGCTTGTAAAACAGGGAGAAAAAATACAAGAAGGACATCACATACTTTTCCCGGTTTCCTAATTGATTCATTCAACCAAGAAATAATTACGGAGTGCATGCCATGTTCCAGGCTGTGTCCGTGTGTGCGTGTGCACGCATAAATGGTAGCTTAGCAGAGTTAAAATAGTTGGCAATCCCGAGAGTGATTTAAATGTGCTAAATCTGAAGACTCCGTGTAGAGTGAAAAGACATGTTAAGAGTTAATCACTCTCTAAATTATATACAACACCCACACACACAACTTATCATGTCCAAGGACAGCTAATCCTAGTAAGAATAATAGCATAATTCACAGAGATGGCAGGTCAAGCCCCAACTTGAAACCACATCTGCTGAAGAGAAACTTAAGTATTACATGCTAGAACTCTAAAACCAAAAGAAAAAGAAAAAAAAAAAAAATCAATGGATCTTAAAATACATCCAAGGGAGGAAGCCAAGTAGAGGGTAAGTGTGTTCCGTTATGAGGCAATGGCAGACAGGCTAAATAAGTTCATTGTCTTTGTCTTTACGGAAGACCTTAGGAAGATTCTCATTTGAACCTGACAGGTGGATGGGATCACCTGGTTAACATGTAGATGTAGACAAGTCAAAGGAACCAGACGATCACCTTCACTACTTAAAGGAACCCAGGGCAAAATCTGGGTGCTGCTGGGGAAAATGCTTAGCCTCTCATTAACAGGCTGCTGGGTCAGAGGACCCTTGACTGGCCAACCCATGCCTCTTTTGTGAAGGTATTGGCTATAAGGTTAGCATGAATTTGTTAAATAAATCCTAGCAGACAAGCAACTGCGGAGGGCATGCCTTGAGGGTTAAGCGGAGCAAATTAAATACAAATAACCAGGAGAAAGTCTTTAACAGTAGTTAGCACACTTGAATTCATTACCCCCAAGGATGTGGGCTAAAAATATAGATTCCCCGAAAGTTTAGATCAATTATGAGATGACATCTCCAAAATGGAAGCTAGGCTTTCAGGAGCAATGAGGCCCCAGGGTAAGAAACTTTGCAAGTGACATTGTTCAGGGGATAAACAGGTGTTCCTCATATTTTCCTGGTACCTCTGGGCTGGGTCTATTTTGTAACCCCTGCATACCAGTACCCCATCTCTCTTTTGTTGAGCTTTGTTGTCCTTACTTCCAGCCTTGGCTTTTGGTCTCATGGACATGAAAAGCCCAGTGGGAAGCCACCGTGATTCTACCTTTGATATATCATAATTTCATTCTTGTTCTTCTTTCTTCTCTGCTCAACAGGGGCAGAGTACAATGCATTCTGCAGAACCAAGAAATAGACGCTGTACCTGCCCAGGGCAAGGGACAGGCTGAGCTCACACTCCACGTTTGGCTTCCAGAAACGCTAAGTGTTCTCAAGGGATCAAATGTGCCAAAGCCTCGTCCCACCTCCCTCCATCCTCAAGGCCTGCCTGTCTCTGTGGAAGTGCTAATGAATTGTCTGCTGTAGGACATGGGGAACACTGGGGAAGGAAGCACGTTTCTGTAAACACTCATCCAGTTATAGATTCTCTTTTCCATCTTCCCACCTGCCAAATAAAAAGGAGTGAAGGCTTTGTGACCTATGGAATGAGAGATAATACATAAACATGCCGAGGAGAACATCATCATGGTGTTTATTATGACCTAAAAGAGACAAGGATCGGGGGTTTGGAGGGTAAGTACACGATGATGACAGAACGGGAGCACATGCTTAACACTGTCCTTATTTTAAATTAAAAAAACCTATATGAAGGTAAACCTTGTTATTTCCAGGTCATGTGCCTTAGCAAATTCCAACACAAAGACCACCTGAATGTCAAGAGGCCATGTTCAGAGAGCTACCTCCAAACACAGAGGAGTTGGCCCCGGGCAGAAATAACACGGTAACATAACCCTAGGAGGGAAATGTGTTTTCAGTTACACCGGGGCCTGGCTGGGCCTCTCCCACAGGCTCTTCCTAAATAGGAACTTGGCAGTGGGATTAGCTGGGCTGGAGGGGACGTCCTTGGCTCCAGAGGTGAGGCCCTTCAGGGTCTTGAGGAAAGTTGGACAGAAGTTCTTTCTCCCTGCTGGTAATAACACTGAAGAATCAGCGTCACATCCATTTTATTAATTTTCTTGACAGGCAGCTCTAGTTTCCATGCAGGCACCACAAAATCAAAACATACGCATGTCAAGCGCCCCATGTGTGGTAGGGCCCTGCCAAGACCACGTTACGTCAACGTAAGGAAGCAGAGCCCAGGTCTCAGACCTTGTGCCTGGGTCTGTGGGTAATTCCCTGCTGGAGGAAACCACCAGAACTTGGTCGAATGAGCCAGGAGAGCTCTCTTGGTGACAGTCCTCTATCCTGGGGTCTGGGCTCCTTGTGTTGAATGTAAGAGCCGTGGGAGACACAAGGCTACGTCTGGCTTTGGGGCATGCCTCTAAGTCCAGCCACACAGAACTCCCCTGCCAACTCCATTTTGCCTGCATTCAGTTTCATCCAGGCAGGGGAACAGCAGCCTGGATTAAAGAAGCCATTAAAAAAAAAAAAAAAAAAAAAAAAAAAAAGCCATGTCCTTATTTGTGAGCTGGGTCTGAGCCTGGAGATCTGTGGAGTTGATGAGGTCTTTGGGACCATAGTGAGTTGCAGGAATTTTTTGATCAAGGCATCCTTTGCTAAAGTGATTGAAGGGACTCCAAAACAATTTGTTCTTTTATATAAAGTATTATTATCTATAAATTGGCTAAATAATGTAAATTAGGTGGGTACAGAGGGTAAGGACCTAGAAAAAAAGCCTTGCTCTAATCACACAGCTATGGATGCCCAGGGTGAACACGCACATGGAGTTGGTCCATCACCTCCAGCCCCACCCTTCCCACTCATCCCTCTCACTGAGTGCAAGGCTATTTCCTCACCTCCCCCAAATCACTAACACTGGTACCAGACATAGCAGTAATGGCGGCAAAGGGCCGGAGGTCTTACACATTTGACTGCAGAGCTTCGAGCCCCCCTTTGTTGGACCTCCTGGTAACTCATTAATTTCCCACTCCAATCACTACAAATTCAGGAAGGGGAATGAATGTAAGCCCAGATGCTGAGCTAATAGCCACCAATGCCAAGTCTGAAAGGCCCAAACGAGGCAGGTTTTACTGCACTGGTCTGCCTCTTTGATGGTCTAGGCCAGGAACAGACCAAGGATAAGGACTGGTGTTACCATTATCCCACAGTCTCCAAACTCTCTTAGTAGGGGCCTGGACTCTCAACACAGTGTCCTGGAAACTGTCCTGGCCTGGCCTGTGAGGACAGGGTTGGGTCTTTCACTGCCTGGGTTGGTCCAACAGGCAGGGTCCACTTTGGAGGCTCTGGGTGGCTGCCCAGTAAGCTCTGTGGGGTGAGCCGGCCGACGAGGAGCATACCCAGACCGCCCGTGTCACAGGGTACAGGGCGCCGCTGCTGAGGGTTCGGTTCATAGATTCACTCTCCATTCAAATAACCATGGCATGTCAGCCCTGCTGGCCTCCTTGATTGTGCAGAAATAAATAAATGAATTATGTTGTTGGGGTTTGGGCTTCAGCACAAACACATGGTCTGCATTTATCCGCACAGTGAGAGGTCCACCAGCCACTTGATGTAAAAGAGCAAAATGATAATTCTTTTCTTTAGGCGCTCTGGTGCCATATGGAATGTATATAAATCATATTTTTGTTTTAACAGCGGAGGCTTTGTTGATAGATAAACATGTGGTTTATCTAAAAAAAAGAGAGGATTGTGCTTTGAACAATCATTTAATGGCCGTGGATGTGCCAAATAAAAATAAAAACATAATTTTGAAAGAAGTTGGCCTTGTGCCCAAATCTGTAACAAGGAATTTCTCTTTAACCAAAGTGGTTAAAGCCCGTCGATCTGTTTTGAGTTTAAGCTGTGCTCTCTACTCAACCCCACGACAAACTGAATCCGGGGCTAATGTGCTCTAATAGGACAAGACGTTACCTTTATGAATGACCTCATGGAGAAGAGGTTGGCGAGCATGGTGGAGAGGCCTTGAGCCAGGCAGCTCTGGGCTATGAACCCCAGCTTCAGCTCTGCGAGGCAGATTGCATCATCCCCCTCTTTCCAGTTCCAGCTTGGGATGTTTAGCAGATGCGCCTGTGGAAGCAAAAGCAAGGTATGAGACCTTTCATTCCTAAATGTTCAATTGTTGAAAAGCTCCTCTGGGAAATGCAACATTGCCCAGCTGCTTAGAAGGCATTCAGACTCATCCTTTCTTTCCCTCTCCTGAGTCTGGTGTTTGGTGTTTTATTTGACTCTCCCATTCAGCAGACTTCAGTCTTCAGTCTTCCCTTCGGATCATTGCTTCTGCACCTCCCAAACCTAGGTCCCCCGCCTCTGGTTTGTCATGTAGCCAAACAAAGTCCAGAGGGAATTTCCTCTTGTGACAGACACATCAGCCTATGCTACTAGGATGTCTGGTTAAATTGTTCATAAATTGGCTCCTCAAACAGACTCAGACTATCAGATGTCTGTGTGTTTTAGATTCCTTTTTTATCTGCAATCCCAATACTCCAGATCAATGGCTTCCAAGGCTAAGTGGGCATCAGAATCACCTGGAGGGTTGATACACATATTGCTGGCCCCTATCCCAGAGTTTCTGAGCCAGTAGGGTACAGGGTGAGGCTGGAGAATTGGCATTTCTAATAAGTTCGAGGTGCTTCTGAGCTGCTGATCTGGGGACCACACTTTGAGAAGCACTGACCTAAATTATCAGGCAACTCACAGTGTAGACCTGGTACAATCTCTGGCAGACGGACTGATCCTATTCAACAGTTAGGTCACACCCTGAGATAAGGACCCAGATGTATGCTCATCCAACTAGTTTTAAGTGGTATGAAGTAGAGAGCCAGAGATGATATGTTGGATGAAAGAATCAAGATTCAAAAAGTTCTCCAGGGTTAGAAAAATGGGCAGAAAACCAACCAGAAAAGATTTTAAAGGCCTTAATGTCAAGTACAGCATTTAGGGTAAAAAAAAAAAAAATCAACTGTATAAATTCAAAATGAGAAGACCTAACTTGGCAGCAGAGCTGAGGGGAAAGAAGGAAAAAACTTAAGTGTGTGGGCAACTCAAACCCGAAAAAGAGGCCAACCGTGTGACAGATTACAGAGAAGGCCAATGCTTGCTTGTTAGAAATGGTCTCCAGATCAAGGGAAATGAATGTTTCCTTCTGTTGTGAACTGGTCAGGCTACTCCAGAATACTTGATCCAGTTGTAACAGTCAGATTTAAAGAGGGAAACTGATAAACTGAATAACTTCCAGAGAAAAATGACAAGCACAAGGAGAGGTGGGGGTTCTGGAAAACATTTTTGGAGAAACAGTTAAGACAGCCATCCGTGTTTGGCTGGAAGAAGGGCCACGCCTTCAGGGAGACAAGATGGTTGCCTCCAAATACCACAGGTGCTGCCATGCCGAAGAGAGATTAGGCTTGTCTTGCTTCGTTCCAGGGGCCAGAATTAGGACTGACTGATGTATATATTATAAGAAAGAAGATTTTTGACTTGTTTTATAAAGGAACTTTCTACGGATCTAATGTGTCTAACAAATGGAGAAAGCTACCTCCAAAAATGCAAGGTCTTTGTCCCAAAAACTCAGTAAGTGTTTTTCCAAGTCACAATGGAAAGACCTCTTGTTTTTCATGGGAGGCTGAAGCAGAGAGCCCTGCTAGGTTCCTGCTGATGCCAAGACTTCGTGGCCCAGAAATTACTATTTCTCTCCATGGAGCAGCAAACACAAGGAACCCCCTGGAGGTTTCCCTTCAGTGTCAGGACAACACACTACAGTTGTACCTACTAGAAGAGATGAAAGACGCCATTGTGGACACAAACAGCAAGTCCAACGGCTCTTTGCTCTGCTTTCAGAAATACGACTCTTGTGAAATTCCTTCCTGCAAAGTCCTGTGACAGTCTCACAGTCCTAATCCAGCAGTGACTCCTGGGAGAGAAGACTATCCTCCCTAATGAGAGCATGGTTAAAAATGTCTGGTGTGTGGGCCATCGCGGATGGGAATTTCTGTCAAGCTGAGTGTCAGAGACATTCTCCCTTAGGCTTGATTCCAGCGAGTAGCCTTGCCCTTTACCCTGTTTTCCTCCCTACTCTTCACTGGCTTATGAAGGCCACAGAGAATACTGACACCACAGAGAATACCTCAGTCTCAGTGGAGAAATCCTCATTTGCATTCACATCATCTGAGGACAAATGAGATCTACGTAATGAACAAGTAAATCGTCAAGTGTGAAAGGAGATTCGAAGGACACATACCCTTCATGGTACCTTCAAACAAACAAACAAACAAACAAACAAACAAAACCTTTTCCACAGAGTCTCTCATATCCCCATGTGCCTGGTTTCTGCAGGTATGGAAGTCCAGGTTTTTGGGCCTTGGGTCCCCCATGTCCCCATCTGGTTTGAGTTCCTTAGATAGATTTTACACGTTATTACACAGGAAAGTCAAGTTTGTTTCATTTCTCAGGCTTCCATATGGCCTCCTTTTATTGGCCATCATAACTTCCCCAATTGTGGAGCATGAAGCAGGGAGGGATATACCAAAGGCTGGGAGGGACATGTGTATGCATGAAACGAAGAGAGGAAATTTCCCCAGAGTTCCCCTGGCAACTCTGTCCTTCATATGAGGGACAGTCAGGTCTAGTGGAAAATGCCAGCATTATTGCACAGAAGTCTAGAGGCAAATCCTCTGTGACCTGGAGAATGAGGCCTGATAGAGCTGGCCTAGCAGGACCAGGGTCTCCCTCTGATCAGCCACTGAACCATTCCTCATCTCAAGAAGAAGGAACGTGAAAATGTGAGGACATATAATAACAGGAAACCAGGAGAGATTAATTCCAGTCCTAGTTCCAGCTCTCCCTGCACACACAACTTTGGGGAAGCCACCATAAGGAACAAAGAAGGTCATTTCAGAGAAAACACTTTAACACTACTGCCTAAGTGTGTAAGGGTTGTTAGTGAGGAAGCGCAAATAACTTGCATCTCCTTTGGGCCACTGGGACTTGGCTTCCAGGTCCCAGGCAAAAACCTCTTTTTCTAGAAGCTGTTTGAAAAATAAAAAAAATCCATTAACAGCTAAGTCATCAGAAGTGACACTTTTCTAAGATATCACAAACTGTTCTTTCCTTGAAAAGCATCAAGACATTTACACTCAAATCAAAAATGTCCTGTACCATCTTTCTGTGTTCAGAGATGGCTAGGCCGAGTGTTTCTCTCCATGAATTCAGATCCACTTTAGGGAACATCAGTCTTTCATTAAGGCCTCCTGTGAGGAACCACAGTTTGGTTCAGTGGGGTGTGGCTCTATTTAAAGAGAAAGTGGCAGTTGGCAGTTCTGATGTTAGCTCACTGCCTGCCAAGTGACCATGAGTTGTATCTACCAGAGCTTCTCTGTCTGAGACATAGTTTAGACTCCCCATCTGAGGTCACACTGGGATGCTAACGTGCACAGATGGTCAAATGAGAACTAAACGCGATAATGGATGTCAAGCTTTTTTAAAAACATAAAATAGGACATGAGTGTCTGAGATTACTATGATGACAAACTCAGGACCAGTTTTACATGCAGAAAGAAAGTACGCAGCTTCCCTACACCCCTGGAATTCCAGCATCATTAGGGTGCAGGGAATTAAAATTCTTTATATTTTAAGTCCAGTATCCAATTACGGAATTAATTATCACTTGAAATACGTTCAATGTAACTTAAGTTTACATACACATACCAGGTTCTTTCAAGAAAGAGAGTTTTAATGGGTGGACATCTTTGGGCATTTAGGCATGGGTGAAGAGAAAGTACAGAGAGAGGAAGAAAAATACTATTATAAGGTAATGGGAAGAAAAACATATTAAACGTTAGGGGGAAGCATCTCATGGAACAGCACAATTATAAAGCAGGATGACAAATGCCCACTTGCAATTCCATGAGGAACGGCATGACAGTCACCGGTGGACATGCTGCTCTCTCTAGAAGAGAGAAATGAAATGAGAGAGAAAAATGCCCTGTATCAAGGTCACTCTGTTCCTTGTACCCTTACTAATCCTACAGGGGCAAAGTCTCATATGTGATTTTGCCTTACTTTGAAACCCAAATAGATTGGGGTGGTTCTAAATAAAATGTGTGGGGTATTTATTTATTTATTTATTTGTTTGTTTATTTATTTGGAATGGGGAGAGGGGCGAAGGGAGGGGGAGAGAGAGAATCTGATGCGTGGAGCCTGATGCCAGGCTCAATCCCACGACCCTGAGCCAAAATCAAGAGTCAGACGCTTAATCGACTGAGACACCCAGGTGCCCCCAAAATGTGTTTTAAGCAAATAATCATGGATCAGTTGATGCCATTCATCCTTATTTCTGAATAATTACAATGAAGCAGTTTGTAAAAGTCATTCGGCTTGCTATGGTCACATGAGTACTGCCCAGGTACCATCTGGATCCTAGGTCCGTTGAGCTACTTTGAGCTTGACATGAATCGCATCGCTGAAATCCTCCTTAATTTCTTGAAGATGCTGAATCAGCACTCATTGGAAGGAGAGGAAAAAGGAACTGACATCCCTTTCTAAACATATAACATTAATTTTCCTATTTGATCTAAATTCAGCCAAAAATCTAAACAACAGCTTAGAACACTCTCACGCTAAATGAAATTTCATATCATAAATGAAAGAAGAGTTTATTGCCTTAGGAGCTGTCACCAGCCACAGCCTGGCTAATAAAATTTACTTCTACCTACAGGCGCTGCTGTCAATAAAAACTTCTCTGGCCTAATCCTTGTGAGTTACCAATATCTTACTTTATCTCTTCAATGTCCTTGGGTTTTCCCGAGACAAACAGGACAATGTGACCTTGGGTGCTCACCACCAAGCCCCACTGGCTGGAACGCAACACGTTCTACAATGGAACCACCTGCCGAGGGTTGGGCAGTGGGCAGCAGACCCAAGTGGTAGGCCAGTCACCGACAGCAGGCTCCACTCAGCAATGGCCTCTGATGAGCCTCCACACAGCAAAATGGGACAGCACTTGCCAGCAATTAAGAAATAATGGCATGGCACTGGTGCATTTGGCAGAATAGGGTCTTCTCTGGGTCACCTGACTGCCTATTTCGTAGGGAATATGGCCTATAAGATGGGACACGCACTCACTCATAACCCAGCAGGGAGTTATTCTGTTCAGACAGGACACCTGGTTCCAGGTACTGAGCCTCCAGTTTCTGAGCCTCATTATGGGCATAACCGGTTCCATATCGAACAGAGAAAGGTGCCACCTTCCCTCCCCCAAAGCTGTTTTTCTGGGAATTTAATGACAAGCTGGGTGAAGGATCAGTGCCTTTGAATGAGAGACTGGGAAGAAATCACAAGGGAAACAACATAGACTCCGTTTGTTTTCTTTCCAGTCCCCCTGTAAACTAAAACACTAGGAAAATTCCTTTATGTTTAATCTCTGGAGAGCAGCTATGTTCCCGAATTCAACAATGCCAGTTCTCATCTTGAGGGTGAGAATGCCAGATTCCAAAGTCTCCACCCAGCATGCGATCTGTTCTTCCAGGTCACATGGTGCCAGGTAGAAAAGTCCTATCACTTGCCTGGGACACTCCCTACACCTTGACTGTGAAGCCCCTGAGGGTACAACATAGGATTCCCCATGGGGGGTTAGGGAGGTCAAGGTAGCGTGTTGACCACCTGGTAGGTAGTCAGTAAATACCGAATGAAGAAATGCGTGCAGCACATGAAAGTGGGAGTTGTTGAAATGGGATCTAAGATCGCATCAATGTTCTGAACCTGGGAGCCTAATAGATGCTTCCTATTGGAAACATGAAGGAACACATGCTTCCTTTCAGTGACCAACTGTGAACAAGGTGTTTGCCCTGCAAAAAAGTCCCAGGGAGGTTTTTACCCACCACCCCCTTTTCCAGGGCTTTGGATTGTAGCAGCATATGTGTGCATATGTGTGCACGTGTGTGCATACGTGTGTGTGTGTGTGTGTGCGCGTGTGTGTAGCTGGACACACATGTGCATATTTGAGCCTGGGCTAGGCTCTCGCTGACCTACCTTGTTGTGATACTGCAGCATCTGAGTGATGATTCTTATCTTCGGATGGTAGTTCTTTATGGAGATTACTCTGAAAAAGAAAGAACCAGAGTTGAGGCAGGATCTGCCTAACCCTTGGAGTCTGATGGGAACATTGATTTGATTACACCCAAATGGAGTGAATGTGGGGCCAGCAGCCAGGCCCATCCAGAGAGCTTGAGGCACAGGGCCAAGTTAAACTGTGTGTCCATTGCTGTACCCCATGGTGGTGTGAAAAAGAAATCACAAAACGGCCACAGACTGTGTTCGGGCATAGAAGAAGAGAGCAGTCCTGTGGTGCCTTGGTGTTGGCATGTGAGTATGTGTGCACTGGAATGGGGGCTCTGGAGCAGGGGTCATGGGCTAGGCGTCTAAATAAAGGAAGCTCAACTCATGGAGCCAACTCATGGGGCTGACGGCTTACAGTCTCACATACCCTAGGGACGAGCCTAGAAACCGTTTGCTCTGAGTCCAATTCTCTAAGTTAACTTGAGACGATGACAAATCAAACAAGCAGTCTGACAAATGATGCTAATTGTCACACACACATGGCCACTCACAAAAATGATTTCTGAGCCGGGCTCTTAAGACTGGATCAATGACTCAGCTTTCGACAGATACTGGTGTCTAAATGACAACTTTAATGCTGGTTGGCGATAAGTACCGAGGCCTTGCAGGGGTCACAGTCTGATAGAAAATCGCCTGGCTCAAACCGCCTTCAGTCCATGCTCTCTATGGACCACTGCCCATACCCTCCCCCAACCCTCGCTTCTGCTCCCTGACACAGTCACTGGGCTACAGGTGGAAGAAGAGAAACACCTGGATTCCAGTCCCAGTCTTGTACGAAGGAACTAGGTGACCTTCAGGAAATCCCTGGGCTCTTTGTGACTGTTTCCTCATCTGGACATTGGGGGCAACAGTACCTGCTTTATTTATTTCACAGGTTCTGGTATGAGCAGCAAATGAAAGACCAGATGTGGAAATGCTTTGAAATCATTAAAAGCTCTCTCCACGTGTAAGTTATGGTTTTTGTCATTACCGACTCTGTCAGAGGTGACATTATACATTTCCTTCGTGACAAGGAAGGAATGGAATTCCACAGAAAGGCCCACCTCCCAAGCCTACTCAGAAATGCAAGTGCGTTTATTGTGACCACCCTCACAAACTTCACACCAAGAAACTGCTCTGTGCTCCATGCCTTTTTTGTGCAAAAATGGAGAGAAGGCAGCCAGGGAGCCATTTCGGCTGAAAAGCTACAACTTGTGAATTTAGGAAATGGATCACTCGTAAGCTTCTGCCTGCACAAATTCATCCTGGGCTTTTGCACTTGAAGGAATTCATTTTATTTTTGAAGAAGTGTTGTGTTGGCTCATGCTTAATAACTCAAGGACTTTGAGCCTCAGTCAGCCCTCAGAATTCTGCTCATAGCATCAGCCAGTTTTTCTGCATTAGCTCATTTCAAATGGATCTTTGACATTTTAATTTCAAAAGGGGCAGACTGGTCTCATTAAACTAAGGAGAAAGGAGGATTATACAAATAAGGGAAAGACAGAGCCCATTTTTAACCCTGAGTTTCCTGTTCCCTTTTGCTGCCTGCGCCTTAGTTCTGATTCTGGTTAATGAATGGCATCATTAAACTTATGATGCTAACTTTGTTCGGTAAGTTTTATGTCTTGGCATCATGCCAATCACCCTGATAACTTACATGTCTTCATATTAGCCCTACTGCACTTAAGTAAAATACTGCGATTAAGAGAATTGCCCGTTTCAAAGCTATTATTCATTTCAATTATTCACTTTTGGGGGAAAAAAAAGCCCTAGCCCTAAACTTCTCTGGGGGGATCAAAACATTAAGCTTTATCTTCTTTTGTTTTTTATGTTTGCAAATCTGAAGATAATGAAGCCTAGTTCCTTAAAAGGGACATTTTTATCATTTCAAATGACACAAAAACGCGGGGAGGATGGAAATCCTAGTTCAAGGAAAGGCTCACTGAAGCACTCTCTGCTGAGCTGTTGTAGTCACTTTCCAGCTGTGACTAGCGGGTGGACCGAGGTGTGGACACATGTCCCCATTCCATCATCTCCCCGTAGGCTGGCAAGTCCCACGCTTACAAGAGTTCATGCATCAACTTCCTTAAAACAACTGCACTGAGCATATTGCCAAAGAGAAGCGGGAGGAAAGAGAACACTGTGCCAGCTGTCGCTTGTCAGACACAAGGTCCAGATGCTGAGGGAAAGACACGCTCATCCCAAATGCACTGGAGGAGCTCCCCCAACTCAGTGATGGGAGAGCTCATGTCACTTGGGGGCCACTGATGAGAAACGAAGGAAGGGCAATGGGAGCCTGGTGAGGAAGCAGCTCCCTAAGCCCTCACCCCAGGTAAATTCGCAGGACATGGTGGCAAACCAGGATGTGGGGAGAGGGCGGTCTGTCTGGACCAAAGGACGGCTGCCCACAATTAGGCAAGTGTTCTTGGGAATGTAGTGGGAGTGAGATGTCTTCTCTTTGGTCTCTTCTCCGGAAGTGTCTCTTTATGATTCCCTCCCAGTTCTCTTTACTCTGCAATGTGCACGGGAGGGGAGAAGAATCCTAAGGGGCTTTAACTCTCTGGAGCCAAATATCTTAACTCGTCCATCATTTTGTTGTCACAGAACAGTGTTCTTCTGAAATGCAAAAAGAATAAGGAGTGGGGAGTCGGCAGGGAAGGGCCTTCTATGGGCCTCGCCCATTCACAGGGAGGGCACTGAGCCATGTTTTCCAGAGTGTGCCCACACCCACCCAAAGGTGTTCTGTAAGAAAGGGGGCATTGGAGTTAAATAGGTTTGATACATTCTCTGTAGAACATTCTCTTAGAAATTCATATTAGTGTTAAAAGCACTGAGAAGGCTCTCAGTAAAGACACGATTTCATTTTGGAAAACTGGTTGAAACAAAAGCTCATCAGTCGACAAACTCCTCTTTGTGGGGCTATTAATCAACATGCTACAGACAAGCTCGAAAAGCTCTAACATGGAGCTTCTCAAGCTTGGCACTAGACATTTTGGGCCAGATACTTCTCTGCTGTGGGTAACTGTCTTGTGCACTGTAGGATGTTGAACAGCATCCCTGGCCTCTACCCACCCCCTTGATGTGAGCAGCATCCCCTAGTTATGACAACCAAGAACATCTCCAGATACTTCTAAATTTCCTCTGAGGGACAAAATCACCCACAGTTAAGACATCCCAGGTCCACTCTCCCTTAGGGAACATGGTACCCTACTTCAGGCCTGCACCCATCTAAATCTATCTTTCCTTTCCCAGTCCTGTCCGAAATACCTCAATCCCAAAACCAGTTGTGAGCCCCAGGGCTCCCATTCACCAAGGACAAGCTTGTCTTGTGTCATCGCCCTCCACAGCCACCAGTGGCTCAGCTCCCCCCACACCTATGCTTGTGGCAAGGTGTAGGGTATCTTATGGGGGAAAGAAGGCCCCACAGAGACGGTGCTCTGCAGAGAACCCCAAAGTGCAGCCAATGGGCTGCAGAGTGCCAAGCCCAGAGCCTTCCCTGGCCTCCCCGGCGTTACCTCATGATGTTGGAGGCGTCTTCAGCATCAGGGTCAGCGCAGTACTTATTGGCAAGGATTAGGCACGCATCTGCTGACTCTATCTAAGACACCAAAAGGAAGATCACAGAACACAAACATATAAATAGCCATGCTTGGTTTGCAATCTTTCTCTGTTGACAGCTTTTGGGGAACCTGGTAGTTTCCAAGGAAAGAAAAAAAATAATCCTGGGAGATTATCTTTTTTTTGTCAAAAGTATAGGCTGCAAATTCTTATTATGGTATAAACATTTCATCTTGTTGCCATTAGAGGGTACGACATGTACCTTGGTAATTATACTTTTCATTTTGCACAGTCACTTAGGTATAATCTTTCCAGATTTCTTCACATAACAATTAATTAAGGCTTTCAGTCCCCCTCCCTGCCTCCTTTCCCAACCAACGGATCTACACCATCATCCTAATTTTTCCAGTCGGGAAATGGCATTAGGCAGACTAAACCCCTCCTCTCAGGTTACCAAGTTAACCGAGTAGTCGGGGATTCAGAAATTGAGACTCCAAAGTCCTTCATCTGATCTTGTTCACATCTTAACTGTGGCATAGAAGGCAGTAAGAGCCCTAAATCAGATAACAGCTCGGTATCGTTTAGTACTGAATTAGCATTCAGATACTCAAAAGACAACACATCCATGTGTATGAAATGATGTGTTCCAGATGACCTCAAAACCTACTGACTTATCTAAACATGAGCCAAAAAAAGATTGATTCCTTTGAGGGAATGATGAGTTATGCTAATAATTGCTTGCATCTAAATTAGGTCCTTGAACAGTAACTATTTTCTCCAAGTTCTCATTAGATTTCACATTAAGTCATAACTTGGATCCTGTCTGGATAATATTAAGATTAACTGGACTCTATAAGCATAAGAATTCTCATGCTGGCCCAGGTCTGCAATCCGTCCTCCCTGGTTTGTTGTACTTAACAGACCATCCCTGCATTTGGTGGGGGGCCACGGTTTCCTCCATGGTATGTCACAAATTGTCTCTAGTTTTCTTTAATAACCCAAAGAATTTACCCAAATCCTTCTGGCTTATTCATGTTTGCCAATTACATGATTTACTAAATTATGTTGGAACCACAGTGAGCATTTAGATGTCAGTGGATTCACAATATTAATCTATACCCACTGCCATGCAAATATCGAATGTGCTCACAAAACCGATACAAAATGAGCAAAGTACCAGATGTCACTTTGCTATAGCCCTTTCCTTTATAAACCTCAGGTCTGCTTTATAAGAAGATTCTAACTTAGCAGATTTGGGAATGAAAGATTAGCCTATCACTAAGTGATATCAGATATCTGCATGGTTAGTTTTTCACTTTTAGTCTTTAGTGGGGGCCAAAAAAAAGGAAGCTCAAAATGTTTTATGGCCTGTTCACATTTTATTTATACTTTACACTTCATGTTCCTCTCTAATGTAAATAATAGATTTCAGAGCTACATTGAGTCTAATTTCAGTATTTAACATGGGAATTACTTTATTATGATGTTGTGTATGAGTCTACTGAGTCCATACAACTAGTCTGCTTCCTTGAGGAGTGTGGATATTGAGGGAACTAATTTTACGACTATTTCAAGTGAAAGAAGGCAGGTGCCAGAGAATAAAGCCCTGGGGCCAGTGGAAGGGTGATGTCAAGGCTGGTGGCATACTGACTTATGGCATTAGGGGAATGGGGGTGACTCTTGGTCATCCTGGGAGGCATATGCCCTCACCACAGAGTCAGTCCCCCTCTCAGATGGAGTAAAAGCAGAAGTCACCTCTTCCTTCTTACCTTGACTCTTGCAAGATCATGTGGATTGAGGACTGAACCCTGATAAAATTCCACCTGAGTAAAATGTCGTTTGAACAGAGCTTCTAGCTCCAGGTTAGGGGAAATGCTGGCAGGGAGAGAAGAAACAGCCATTAATATAACAGACTTGGGTATTTCTGCCTCCGTGGCCTCCTTTCTTTCTGACTTCCAAAAACAAAGCCCTAGGAAAAGGCTTTCACTTTCAAAGTAGCCCCCTTTCTTGCAGAAATGAAAGGGTCACACTCAAGAGGAGTAAAACCCCAGCCCACTGAAAACCCAAACCAGTACCAAGGTAAAATGAAGCCGTTCACAATCTTCACAGAGTCTGAGGCCTATGGGGCAAAATGTCTTTCATTTTGTTATGAATGGAATCGCTATTCTACGAATAGAGAGACCGAGCTGTGACCTCAGAGATTAGTCAAAGGTGCCCCTGGCAGAGCCTACTGCTCTTCCCTCCCTCAAAGCCTCTTCCTTGCTTCTCAGCCCTATAGACTTCTCATCTCCTGGGGCCTGGATCAAAACATGTCACCTCTGAGCAGCCACAGACAGAGTGAATTTACTCTTGGTACTGTTCTTGGTTCATACATGTGTACGCTATTCGTCATTCTTAGTGTGAGCCATACAGATACCTTTCCCATTGGAGGACAAGGACTAAAGCACGGATTGACCTATTCATTCATTTATTACTTCTGCAAAGATGAAAAATATCTGTTCTCTATAAAGTACTATGCTAGATGGCAGATGATATTTCGTTTGAACCTTCTAGGTACCAAGACCTATGTTGGTCAATGCTTGCCTAACATTCATTAAGTACTTAGTAAGAGTTGTTCATGTTTTTGAGCATTTACTATGTGGCAGATACCATTCTAAGCACTTGACAAGTATTAACTCATTTAAACCTCAAAACAACCCTAGAGGAAGGGATGTTATTAACCCAAAGTTTCAAGAGGTTAATTAACTGGGCCGTCTACGACAAAGCTGACGCTGACAGATGCTGGGGACGTGGAGGTGAATCCCAGCAAGTGAGGCATTAGCAGCCAGCTTGTTGGTTCAGACTCAAGTAGTGTATGAGAAACAGGTGCCTGTGCAAATCCAACCAGTCTTCGAGATCCATTACTGGTCTGGCCCCTCTCAGAAAGTCTGCCTGGTCATGTAAGAAGTGGTGGTCTCTCCCTGATGCAAATGCCCCATGTGATTCTGCCATTTGACTAAACTGACCTCAGTCAGTGAATATAGCATGGATGTTGAGCTCTAGCTGTTGCACACATGCTCATCTTGAAATGCCCAATGAGGGCAGGACCTACACACTGTACTTCTCTTGAACCTTCCATAGTGCTCAGCAGAGGATGGGCCCCTCAGCTGGTAATGAGAGGCTAAAGCGCTGAATTGATCTGTGAGTTCTGCTCCTGTGTTCATAGCCTGGCTGGTCTTTTCAGAACTTGGAGAATTCAGTCCTGAGAAGAAAAAAATGCTGGTGTGCTCAAACATGGCAGCCAGTTTGGTATTCTGTGAACAACTGTCAAAAGGAAGGAGACGCACAGAACAGAAGCTTATAGGAAAGTCAACTTCTGTGGGATCTCAGAGCAGGATTGAGTTGTGGGCTGTCAACCCCCTATGGAGCTAGCACCACACATGAGCTTTGTCTCTTGGTAAATTGGGGCTAGTGCTGACCCTATGATGGCCCATTTCCATCAGAAAAGAAAACAGTGCCACTCACATCAACATGCCCGAGTCCCAGAACTCTCTATCCCTGTGGCTGACTACCTTTTACCTAAATGGGGGTCAGATGAAGCTTAAAACCCCAACAACATTGAGCAGAAGGAGATCTCTTCCTTTCTTCCACTGCACAACAAACATGATAAGACCCACCTTCTATGTTGCTTATCTAGCCAAATATATTTTATCTTTCGTAATACTAGCTAACATTTATTGAACGCTTGCTGTGTGCCTGATTCATTCTTGACATGGCTTACTTCTTTTCATTCTCTCTACAGCCCAAGAAAGGAGACCAAAACCATTGTGATCTCCTTATCTACTGAATGTAAAAACTGAGGCCCAGGGAGGTTAAGTAACTTATTCAGCGAGTAACTGATTGAGTCAAGATTCACATGGAGCACTCTTGAGTTCACAGCATGTACTTTTACTCCCTGTGTTGATTAAAGAAGAGAACTTATGCACGGGGAGTAGCACAATGTCCTACAGCGGAGGTTTCTAGAAATGGGAATTATTGTTGCAACTGTTTCCATTACATTATACCCTGCTTCCTCTTATGTCTGTGTCTTTCCTGGCCACTGTGTCCCTCCTGCACTTGTAAAGAATCCACACGAGACAGCTAATCTTCCACACCAGACACTGTGGACACACCTGGATCAAATAGATTCAGACAGCTGATGGGATGGTAATGACGTATTTGACCCATAATGAACTTCACTGTTATTTGCCAGAGTTGCTCCACAGAGGCAGGTGGTGTTCTCACCACTGAACTAATGTTCCCTTTCCATTGGTTCCAGATTGTCCTCCTTAAGGAGGCCACATGGCTGATTCAACTCTGCACTACCCTCCAACACTGCCCCCATACCACCACTCCACAGATATTCAGTGAGCCCTCCTCAGGAAGCCTGGTTGAGTGGAGGGTCTTGAAACAGCAGGGGCCCCTTACTTGTGAAGAAAGACAATCTCCACGTTGACATCATCCCGGTCCTTGTGCAGGAAGTCCTTCAGGAAGTTGGAAACACTCTCCAGAGTGATGTGTCCACAGACCACAATGTGCCTGAACAGGAGAAGCCAGTTAGATGGGGCCAACCCAGCGAGGACCCAGCACCCACCCCAGGCAAGACAGAGGAAGCACACAGCTGCGGGGAAGCATTCTTCTCCTCCCGAGGCCTCAATTAAAGCCCAGCTCCCCATCCCCAGAGGGCTGTGAGGCAAAGCAGCGGTGCTGGCAGGTGTTCAGAGACTCCGAGACAGAAAAGGCATATGGCTTCTCACCTGATGCTGCACAAAATCCTATTAAAAGCCCAACCGTTTGGCCAAGTGGTTTTATGCCTTTAACAATAAGTGACATTATGCGTGCGCTTAAATGCTGCATTATCAAGTCCCTTGCAGATTCAGATCTTTCCCTTTCTGCCCACAAAGCGTCCTCCTGAGAGATTTACCGAATGGGTCTTGGTTTATGACATAGAGCTTATCAGGTAATGAGATAACAAATCTTGCTGAAACGATGATTTTGTGTGTAAGAAAGCGGACTTTTATCAGAGTGGCTAATGTGCGGCTTGACACGTTATGGGCTCTGCTGGCCATAAGCAGTAAAAAGGAAATTTTGCATTTTTCCGCCATAACTCCTCCGACAATGGGGGCATGTAACACTTTACAGTAAGTGAGCATTACTCAGGGCTAAATGGGGATGGGACGCCTATGGAATCGGAGATCAGCAGCAGGCTGTCCATCCCCAGATAGCTACCTCCTCAGGGTGCCTGGGATTTCCATGAGAGCTGAAGGAATTTACTTCAAGATGGGGAGAAGCTAGAAAGGGATGAGGCTGGAACTGTTTGCCTTGATCCAGGGAGGTGTGGACTTCTGTTTCTGGAGATGGTGGCTCCCCCTGAGGAGATAAGCCTCTTTTCCAGAACTGCCGGGACAACAGTCCCCCCAATATCTTTGGGCTCCCAGACCAATCTGATGAATCTGAACCAACCTGGCTGTACCATGGCCACTTACATTTGCTATCCAATGCTCAATCAGGAATAAGCACTTCGGTGCACGAGTTAGCCCCATGACCCAAAGCAGGGGCCTCACTGTGGAGATGAAACCTGCTGGCTTCTAATAAGAAGACTGTAGCAAGGGGCTCAGCCCAGGTCCCTGTGCCTCTCAGGCTGCTAGCGACAGAGGCTGAATCCCTGGCTGGGCTCTGAGGCATGGGTAGGTGGTGAACATCGAAGCATGGTAATTTCGTGGGAAAAAATTTAGAATGGCTAGGTCCCTTGCACCTCATAATTGCTCTGTGCACATTCCAATAAGGCAGAAAGCTCATTGGCTGGAGGCAGTGCATAATGGGAGGAAGTGATGATCACTTATGCAATGTTCCATTAGATGCCATTACAAGAGCCTGCCCTTTCGTTGTAATTTGGTGCTTGACTAAGTATGTGAGAATAAGGCAGTAAACTCATTGGTGAAAGGATAATGATGCAGAACAAAGAGTAAATCAATAATATGCACAATGCAGTTAATAATATCACCATTATGGACTGTTATTGTTACGGTGCTGCACTTAGTGGCTGGGCAAGCGGAGGCCATCGCAGGGAGGAAAGATTGTCAGTGGCTGCCTCAGAAGAGACATCCCAGCATGATCACTTTATTCTCTAGCAAGTGCCAGCCAGGTACAGGGAGGTCCCTTGGCCACCCATTCCAAATGCCCCAAACCCACATGACTAACTCCCTCCTGAAATACACAGCGTGTGAGACTATAGGACGTAAACAGAACACTCGGGTTATATACGTTTTTATCATGTCATATCTTAAAATATTTCTTGTGACACGTGCATTTATATGGACGAAACAGGCTGCAAATGAATTTGCATGTTTTGCATAAGATCTCTGATTTTGAATTTGCCAAGTATGTTCAGAAAGTGAGAGAGAAATAGGACCTCCCTCCTGATCTGACATGTGGGGCTGCATGGGGCAATTCTAATGCTTTCTGCCTACAGACGTCTATGATTGAGAATAAGCCCAGCATGAATCCAATGTACGGGCGCCTCCACAGGACAGTTCTGGGTTGGGCCCTTCCTCTCACCTGGATGCGAAAATAAGCCAGATGGGATTCCCTGCTCTGCCCCCAAAGACGTGTGTGATCCTGGGCAAGCTCCTTATCCCCGTTCAATAGATGAGGGAGCTGAGAGGCTAATACCATCCAGCTAGCTTCCTGCCTCAGGCATTGCAAAGCTCAAAGTTCTATACCAGTAGAAGCCTGGTGATTATTTAAAGCTGGACTCAAATCAATGATAGGTCTGGGTAAATGCCTGAACATCCATCCTTTCCATCCTGTACGCAAAGGCCTGAATGAACATCGGCCAGCATTGCCTCTCCCTCTTCTGAAATCATTCATCTCTAGGACAGATGTGCAAGAAGTGGAAGGGAAGGAGATGAGTTCACCCTCTCACCCTTGAATCAAAGGCCCTGCCAGCTGATTTATTCAGCCTTAGAAAGAGTCAGGGTTCTCTCAGTTGAAAATGTGCTGGGTACATATAAAATATATTCCAATGCAATCAATATTATCCCTTAAGCCTTTAATTAGCTTTCACTTCTCTTAAGAAGTAGACAAATGCAGGCAGGAGAGGGGAGAAAAAAAGGATTGACTTTTCTCATTTGATGCTAGCTGTCCAATACCATTCTAGACAATTGAGAATATATATCTTTTAGCTACAGCATGATTTCTGGGGTGGAGAGCAGCCTTTATCAAAAAGGAAGAAAAAAAAATCTTCCTTCAACATAATTGGTATTTTTGCTCAGAAAAAGCGAGATTGATTGAAAGCAGATTGCCTTTTTGCCCAAGGAGAGTTATTAGGTACATTATCATGGCAACCTTGGAGGACCCATATTGTTCCAATCTGTCCTATATCTGATTTGAAGATTTATGACTTCCTCCTTTTGTGCCAATAATCATTTCCCTCCATTTTGTTTTCTATACAGTGGAAGTTATCAAGAAGCCCACATATTGAACATGTTTGAATGCAGTTAGAGTTGATGGATGGGGAGAAGTCGCCTCTCTAACTCAGCATCTGCATTAGAAGATCTGCTCTCACCAGCCTACGTCTGAGGAAGCACCAGGGGCCTGCAGGAGTACAAGGGATGGATGGCAAAAAGGGAAATTTATTTTCCAGAAACATTTGCAAGACTTTCGAAGATTCCAGGGACAGTAGTTTGGGGAAGGATGTTATTTCAGGGAGAAGAGAAGCAGAATTTCTTATGTCCTCCATGATTGAAAATATAATTGAAAATATTCAAGACTGAGAGCAGGGTGTGTCCTCCTTGTACACAGAGTGATGGTTGTTCATGGTGCATGATTTGAAGAATGCCAAAGAGACCCTCATCCAAAACTGTCTCTGCCAGATTCCATGACACCTACAAATCTACCATGTGAGATTTGTACTTTGATAGCCCCGTGTTAGCTCAGCTCAGACACTAAATAACTGAATAGACTTGGGCAAGATACCAATTCTGCATTTTACAACTATAAAGTCAGAGTCTCTGAGGGGCTGGTGCTAGTTCCTGATTCATGAGGTTATCTTGAGGATTTATTTAAATAGATAATACATGCGAAGAGCCTAGTAAAGGGCCTGGGCCATTGTAAGCATTATTAAATGGTGGGATTCATGTGATATCTATAAATCAGTAGGTAACAGATGTAAAGTGCTCTACGGCCCCTGGAATCTCACCTAATCCTAAACAACCCTATGTTCCTACAACCTATATCATTGCAGATAACCTCTCTTAACCTCAATTTCCTTAAGCCGCATGCCTGACATCCCACAGCAAGAAAGTGACTTGCCCAGGATGTGACCCAGGTCCCCGACTCTAATGCTTGTTCAGATGAAGGTGATAGAGGGCAGAGAGCAGAGGATGGAGTATTCCAGGTTCCGCTCTTTATGGCAGGCAGAGCTGGGCCAGCAGGATGCCCTCCTCATCACACAGTGGAGGGGATGATGGAGGGGTCCTCACTGGACCAGGAGAGAGACTTAGCCGGGGACCGAGATGGACGAAGATCATTCTCACTTAAGACGTCACAGTGTTGGGGCACCTGAGTGGCTCAGTCAGTGAAGCGTCCAGCTTCAGTTCAGGTCATGATCTCATGGTTCATGGGTTCAAGCACCACATCAGGCTCTGTGCTGTCGCTCAGAGCCTGGATCCTGGAGCCTGCTTTCGATTCTGTATCTCCCTCTCTCTACCCCTACCCTACTCGAGCTCTCTCTCTCACTCAAAAATAAATAAACATTAAAAAAATTTTTCTTTTTAAAAACATCACAGTATTGCAGCATCACTAGATACTGTGAGTGAAGGCAGAAACTCTAAATCAAGTTTTTAAACTTAAGCCACACAATTTGGTCAGTCAAGGGATGGCAAAGTGATGCAAATATCCATTTTAAACATTGTATGCTATGTCCGGCCCAGGACCACCTCTCCAGTCCAAGGATCCTGAAGATACGGAAAACCGAAATGATCCATGTACAGTGGAGAATATTTAGGAAAGTTACACTATGAAGGTAACTAATGCTGTTCCCAATGTGATTTGAACTTCTTCAGACTACTGATTAGTCTATCTTAATGTCAATCTTATCAGTCTTAATGACTGATATTTACAGGGCCTGGCCGCATGGTTTGTGAAGATGGCCAACAAGCTTAAATCAATAACGATTTCTGATCGTATAGGACTTTTGGGTTTTTAAAACTTTGTCAAGTTCTGTAAACAAATCTTTCTTGGGATAAACTAATGTTAATGGCTGGATCAAAAGATTCCTCTCAGATGCATGAAGAAGCATCTTAAATGCCAAAATAGTAGCAGATGGCATTCAGTGGAAAAGAGTTACTCATCCAGTATAAGCAAACAGGCCTGGTTTGGGGGCAGGGCTCCATAAACACAGGCTGGACTGATGTGTCATGACCAAGTGTAGCATCAGTGGATGAAGTGGATGAGTGTGACAACCTTAAGAATAATGCTTGACTATTACAAACTCTATCAGGGCTCACCAGAAAATTGCCAATTGCTTGTTAAATGGGTATATCTTCACTAAACGACCATGAGTATGCCTCTCTCATCATTAAGCCTCTCTGCCTCCAGAATGCAATCCCACACATTCTCCTCAATCACTCTCCTATCCTTCTTGGAGATGTCCAAGGGAAGCCAGGATGCCCCAGTTGAGTTGGAACCTGTTTCTGAGCTTAGTTCCACTGCGGCTTTTCAGAACGGACAACTTAGGGGAGGTGACCAAGGGCAGGAGGCATAAGAGGAGGATGCCGAGGGAGCCCCCAAACTCTTCAAGGCTCCAGTGAATGAGGCCTCCAGAGACTCACTGAGGCTGAGGTTAGCTAATGAAAACTAAAATCTACACATTTTTAAGATTCAGGTAGTGTTTCTTAGAGCCTGAAAAGTAATGGGCTCCACTCCACAGTCTCATGTTTATCTTAGTATGAGAATAGCCCCTGGTGAATGTTTAGTCTAGTACCTGCTATTTGGATGTGGAAACTGAGGCCCAGAGATTCAGTACAAGGTGAATGGCAGAGCATGAGCAGCCCTACCCCGTTGGTTTGGTGCCCTCTAGATAGAGGGAGGGCTGATGCCGCTGGGCTGGGAGTCAGGAGACTGGGGCCAGTCACTACAAAATGAAGGAGCCCAGACTGACTGGGCTGTTCCCACCGACACTGATGGATCCCCCCACAGAGTTCTAGCTCTCTGCCCTTCTAGTCCAGGCCACCATCACATCTTGTCTAGACGTCGGCAGTACTTCCTAATTCAGTTCCCTGTTCACCCTCCACACCGCCCCCCCCCCCCCCCAAAACAGCTAAAGAGCAAGGACTGAGGCAAATCTGCCTGCATCAGGTCCCCCCTGGGGGCAGGGAGGTCTCACATCGCTCTTTAGCACAGCCTCATTCTAGGAAGACAATGTAAAATGCACAGCTCTGGGCTGTTTATTTTTAAAGATACTATATCCATTTTTACTGGAACAAGTATAAAGAACTTAAAAAACCCATAGCTATCCTGTCACAATAAATCACACAGAGTAAATTGAAAATCCTATACAGCTTTCCCTGAATACATTGTGCTCACTTTGTCAGAGAGGTAGATGAAATGTGGCATATATTGATCTAGATGTCTCTGTAAAACTATAATATTTATATCAAATACATATGCTAGAATCTCTTCTGTCTTTCTGCTGAGACTTCTAATCATGCTCTTTCCATCCAACCTCCCCCAACCTCCCCCTGCCCCCCGCCCACACCCCAATGGTAGCCACTGGCTTGGTGGGAATGAATTTTAAGAAGGACTTGTCAGGGAAATTCAGCAGCATTTTATCACATAGAAAGCAGGCTGGGGGCAGCAAGAGACCCACAACCCAAAGCACACAGTGGTCAGTACTAAAATTTAAAGTTATCCCTCCAAGGTTGAATTTGAACCATTCGGTGTCCACAGAACTATCTCTCCAAGACTCTCACACAAGCTAAGGTCTGGGCAGATTCTGGGCTTGACCTTCTGTATCACCTGGTGGTGCTTTCTGTGACTGCTTTGTCCCACAGCTTCCCCTACTTTGGATCATGTCCTTCAGGATGACTGTTAACCAGGTTTTCCTGTGAAGTGCAGGACCCCACTGCCTAAAAGGAAGGAGACTAATCCAACTCCTGCCTTCCCACTTCCTCCTGTACTGACAGCCAGTCCCAAAGGAACTGACGTCCATGCAGGGCAGTTCACCTATGGCCAACAAAAGCTGGCTGTGCAGGTCCCATCCTTCTGATGAGGGAGCATAAGGCAAGCCACCCGACACCCTGCATGGCCCCCCCACCCAGGTGGGATATGTGTGATATTCCTTAGGCACTTCTGCGTGCCCAAGAACAAAGGAAAGGACAGAAAACAAATGGTTACATTGACAGAGTCTCTATCAGTTTACAAATATCTTAGTAAAATTACCAGAAAGGAGCAATCTTATCAATAGCCTAATCTCCAGGAACTCCTACTATCTTAATGATGTTTTGTTAGAGGGAAAACAAAAAAAAAAACTTACCTTAGTTTGACAAAACTAGGCCCTCAGTAATCTGTGAGTTTTAGCATATGGAAATCCCTTTAAGAAACTTCCTCTTGACTTCACCTCCCCCAACTCCATAGTATATATAACCAGTCACTCCTCACAAGCCCAGTGTAACTCTTTCTGCACACAGGTCCTGTCCCCATGCTTTAATAAAATCAATTTTTTTGCACCAAAGATGTCTCAAGAATTCTTTCCTGGCCATCAGCTCTGAACCCCCATCACTCCAAAACCCATCACTTCCATTCCACCTAGGGACCTGGCTCAGGACCTCCAAAGCTTGCTAGACTTTCCAGAACTATCTACTGACCAATGGACTGGTTGGTAAGGTGTGCTTGTCTTGGACACCTGATGCCATTGTAAGTGTAGAAGAAACATAACCATTAGTTAACTGCAAGATTGTCAGATCATTGGCTGATTCTGCTACCCCAGATCTGTTTCGAGTTTGTGAGAGAACAGTACATGTAAGGAGGGCAAAAATGAAATCAAAACAACTGTGAGTGTGTTTTGAGGCCATAATCCCAAACGCTGGCTTTAGCCATTTCTGGTTAGAACAAATGAAAAACAAAACAAGCAAACAAAAAGCCCAAGGAGGTTTGGAGATAAGACTTCCTACCCAGGGCCACAGCTAGTACTTTGCTAATTACAAAGAAAGGAAATGCCTTCTCCCTCCTAGTGAGGAAGAGAATAAAGTAATCATCTTATCCAGCTGTCAATAGAGCTATTCTGGAAGACACAGGCTGTTTTGCAGTTTCCCTAAAAAGGGGCAGAAGGCTGAGCAAATAGATCCCAACAGTGCAGCAAAGGCACCTCTATAAAACAGAGCCGCAAGGTCACAGGACAGACTATTGGGAATGCCAGCAGTGAATACTGAGATGTCCTGACCAGAACAGAACTTTCTGCACAAAGTAGGTGCATCTGATCATATGCAGATGGTCAGGACCTAAACAACGCCAGAGGGGTCTATATCTACACCTCCACCATCCTAGATCACAATTACATCTCCATAATTAGGCCATGCCCAAGGAATGATCAAATATCTTTTGTAGCCTGTTGCCTAAAGGAAGCCTCAGTCCACGTCTTGAAAATAAATTCTGAGAACCTCAGGAGGCATTGGCTGTACTGACATGTGCAGCCCACACCCTCTCTTCTGTCAATGGCACCTCATTTTTAATTTGGGGAACCAGTCATCCCCAATGAGATATAGTGTTGGGACCTTTAATCAAGTTTCCCTGCCCGAACTAGGCCAATCAATACTTCTTTCTCAGCCTTGAATGGAGTGACACTAAGTTCACAGTGGGATCCATCCTCATGCAAAGCCCTATAATGACTATCTCTGAGTTTCTGCTTGCTGGGTCCCAGAGCTGCTTGTCTGGCTCAACTCTGTCCTTTCTGGGATCTTGCTCTTCAATTTTTCTCTGAATTCTATAAGGTACTCTAACCTTCTAAAAAAATTCCTCTCCTGCTTAAGTTAGCAAGAACCAGTTTCTGTTGCCTATAATCAAAGAGCCCCTAACTGGAAGAGTTGTTTACCTTAACCTTAATTTCTCACTTAATTTTCACAACAACCCAGTATGCTGGTATTGTTTGGGTTTCTTTCTCTCCCCATCCTTCTTTCCTTCCTTCCCCCAAGAGGAATTATACACCAATCTTAAGTAAGCAATTCCATAACTGCCCGACTCTCTCACAAATTACACTGTGTCTCTCCCCAATACCCTTGCCCTTCCACATTTTATTCATCCCTTTACTGCAGACTTGGTAGCCTTTGGCCATTTTCAAGCAAGTCAATCTTCCTTTGACCTGGTTCTTCCAATCTTAAGAGAAATCAGGGCACTGAATAGCACTTTCCTCTATGCAGATCAAAGTAGATTTGCCTGTCTCTACTTGGTAATGCTGCTTCTGAATAAGAGGCACCAAGAGAAGAGAAGACTAAGGCCAAGGTCAACCATACCCTTCGGGGATGAAGGCGGAATGGGGGGATAATGAGTCCAAGCACAGAAATGGCTCTTACTTTTGCCCTGGTAAAGGGGAGGTCTGTTAGCTTTGATGTGCAAAGCGAGCCCCACCTCCCTGCTAACACTCCGGGTAAATCATGCATCATGGCCCTAGAGCATATGTTGTTGGGACTACCTTCCCATAATGACAATCAAGTTGACACATCCTGGCCTTGTTCCCCAGCCACACCCAAGGGTGTTGTCCCTGCTAGCATATGCTGCTAGCTATCCAATCCCCTCTGAGTAGATCCAGCACACTTGCAAAGGCCTCAACTGGCCTCCAGCATCTGTTACACAGGTAAGAACTGGGAGGAATTCACAGGTGTCAGGGTTGGCTGAGACATAATACACCACAGGGGCACTCAGGGTAGCGTCAGCAGCTCCCCCACCTTCCCAAGTCTCTCCATATCCCTCTTTTACTGGGCCCATCATTAAAACCATAGGTTTTTAGGTGCACAAGTCACCCCGCTATTACCTTTGCCCAAAACTGCTCCAAAGGGTACATTTTAACAATATGAATTATCCAATGCTTTTGGAAGCATTCCCTCTGAAATGTTTGCAGTCTTTATGATTTTATTGAACAAAATTCCTGCCAAAGAGCATTTCACTGGGATGATTCCCTACATAATCAAGCCTCTATTTAGCTACCACTTGTTCCTTGGATGGTTCTGATTGGTCAAAGTCTCAGGTAAGCTCCAGGAGAGCAAGAACCACATTTTCTTGCTCATTCTTTAGCCACAGCACTTAGCGCAGTGACTGGAACATGGCAGGGGGTCACATACTTGTTAGCTGAGCAAACATCCTGGGATGGCAACTTTCCTAAATCTGTTCTATATCCTAGCCAGCATTTGCCTTTGAGTTCAGTGGCTAAGGTTGCAAAGCCTCGCCAGAGACGGGCATGAATCTACCTCCGGACTGCCTCTATGTCCCCTAGTTAAGAAGGGATAGGAAGGGGGGATGAGATTGCTTTTACTGACAACTGGTACCATATCTGGAGCAGTCCCCATGGTTCCGGGGTGGGAACAGATCATTGTCATGCAACACTTGTACTAGATGTGGGAGCCCAAACCCTGAGAGACACAGAATCAGGTTTTCATGAGTTTCACATTACAACAGACTGTAAGTTTACTAGAAGGAGACACTGGGCTTGGACAGCTAGAGAGTTTCCTGGTTTATTTTCAGTGTATGATGGCAGCAGCAGTGGGCCACACCCAAGTCTACTAGGAACCACTTTGTGTGGCTCTGGAAAGGCTTCCAACACAAGAAATGACATAGCAGGAAGACAGAAAACACGGTGAAACTTACTCTCGGATGGTGGTGTTTGTTGTTTAGATTTGGAAACTACCCAGGGAGGATTCACCCAATCAAACATGAGGCTGAGCAGAAAGATTCTCTAGGGATTATAATTAGAAAAGTCATATTCAAAATTCTTTCTTTTTTTTTTTTTATGGAGAAAAGACTATCTGAGAGCAAAAGTCTAGGTTTGAATATGACTTTTTTTTTTTTTTTTTTTTTTTTTTTTAGGTACACAGTTCATCTCCCACCTACATTTCTATTCTTGTTTTCAGAACAATAGCTGGAACATTTTGAAAAGTGTGTGGAAAGGAAGAGAGACAGCAAGAAAGTGGAGGGGGGAGGGTGGGGCAAGCCTTCACTCCATTAGGTATTATCAGGAAATTGATTTAATATGCATCCAAGTCTCTTTAAATAGAGCTTCAAGTTTGAAAGGGGCTGAAGATGTGGCTTACAAGAATCCAAAGCAGATGCAAAGAAAGAAGCGCCCACATCCACACCCACCAAGACCCCTCTCATCAGAAAGGAATACCTAGCATGTTACATTATACAGTACAGCATCTAATGACACTTGCTTTCGGTACCTGCCCCTCGGTTCTGAATTTCAGAAGTAGTAAAGGGGTCATTTTTCCAAAGTATTAGGGCAATCTCAATTCTTTTTTCCTCCCCCAAAAGTTTAATGTTAATCAAAGCAGAATGTCTAATCAGTCCAAGATGGTCTGTCAACTTGAATTATCTGTTTGTCTTCCTATTTACTGTATCTGTCTGTCTACAGTTCTTCCTATCTTTGTGAAGATCAGTTATTGGGGCCTGTGTTTCCTTCTGACTAGAATGGCTACCAGATGATCCTTCCTGGTGATATGTTGATGATTTGCTAATTTATGGCTTTTAAAATCTAGGAATCTGAAAACATTGCTGGGAGTTCAGGCTGGGAATCACATGGGCCATGCAAGGAGAGGACTGAATGGCTTCCCTGTCAAAGGACAGACGTTTGTGTGAAATGCAAAGCCTCAGTCACATTTCAACCAGAGTGATGTCTGTGATCTAGAAATCATAAATGGCACCTTATAGGAAACACTCTCTCCAGGAGTAACCCCCCACCTGCCACGTCAGGCTTTGCAGAAGCGAGAGTGAGTGTTGCCCAAGCTGTACGTAGACGGGAAAGGAAAGGAGGCCCATGGTACTTGGCCCAAGACAATACCACACGAATTAACCCCACATCCTATTCCCAAGTGCTGGAGTCAGCCCTTATCAGAAAAAGTACACATGGAAATGTTATTATAGGAAGACGGTCACCTCTGGGAACCAAGAGGAGAGGCTTAAATAAGCTCTGATTTTGAACTCCCCAGCCACTTTAGTGGCCAAATAATATAATGCATAGCTCAAGAGAGATGTGGCATATTTGGAAATCTTCATGGGTTTGAAGAAGTACATTTATACCCAGTGCCTGTGTGTAGCAAGCACTCAATAATCACACGTGGAATGGACGGTGAAGGCATGACTCATGCTAGTTCCCCTAGGCTGGGGTTGGGGGGATGGCTATGGGGTAGACTGAGTGAGTCTTTATAAAGAAATATGCTTGACCTTTGAACAACATGGGGGTCAAGGCACCGACCCCTGTGAAGTCAAAACTCCACATGTAACTTTTGACTCCCCCAAAACTTGACTACTAATAGCCCATCATTGACTGGAAGCCTTACCAATAACATAAACAGTCGATTGACACCTATTTTATGTGTTACATATGGCACAGACTGTATTCTTACCATAAAGCAAGCTGGAGAAAAGGAAATGTTAAGAAAATCCTAAGGCAGAGAAAACACATTCACAGTTCTGTACTGTATTTATCTCAAACAATCCACGTGTAAGTGGACCTGTGCGGTTCAAGCCCATGTTGATCAAGGGTCATCGGTAATGCCTGTTTGGGCACAGCAGATCGTTTAAGATTCTAATTCTTTGAAAAAGCAAAAATTGGTCTAGAACCACAGCAGGCAAAGGTTGAGTGTGGTGGAGAAAATGGAGCGGAATTTCAAGACAGCCAGGCAGGAGGGAATAGAAAGTGGTCTCATAAAGGAACAAAGGCCACAGAGAGAGATGGATGAGGAGACCATTTCTGATATGAGGAGACACAGAATTTTAATAAGACCCGCTAATAAGGAACCAGGGAAGATACGCAGGGTACCCTCTCCTGGTAAGTCTGTGGAGAGTATACTATACAGGCGAAATAGAGCCTGAAAGGAAAATAAGATTTTAAGACTTACTCCCATGGTTGCAGGACCACGGTAGTAGGACCAAAGACCAATGGTTGTAAGTGGAGTCCGTGTGACATGAATTTTAAAACTAGGGTGTTGACTCCTCTCAGCCTAGGAGTAACAAAAGCTGGGGTGCACAGCCACGGAACAGGCTGTGACATCCCCTCCTCTGAAAGGTCACCTCCCAGGACCTCTTTACAGTAAGTCACCCCTGTTCTGCTGTATAATAGGATCTTAGTCTTTTTCGTGTTCATTTTTGCCACATGTATGAACATTTGTACTTGGTATTTTCTTCAGTCATAGCCTTGCTCATTGCCTGTAACCTCCTGGCGACTGTAATGTCCTTGAGGACAAGTCCCACGGGTTGCTTGCTCACCACCGAATCCTTAGCATCCAACACAACCCTCATTGTGCCGGGCACAGAGGCGCTCAGTGAACATCCGTGGACTGAAAATGAGCAAGTGGAAATGATAACAGGAACGGAGAGTGAGGCAGGAAACTAACTGTGTTCTAGTATTTCTTAGCTCTTGAAATTCTTATCTAAATTATTGAAAACTCTTTAAAATATAACCACCACATTAAAGAACATAATAAAGTACTCTGTTTTCATTTTTAAATGGAAAAGCATGATACATTCTGCCAACCTCTGTGGCTTTAGGCCTCCCTTTTACAATCCTGAGGCCATGTTGAAGGCAGACTGCCTTACTCCCCCCAGGAAGACCCAGCCTCCTGAGGGTAACACTTCCACCTACAGCTCTGCAATAAACCTAGAGAGTGGATCTTGCAGAGGACTTTTGGGGCAGGCGGGAGGGAGGGAGGTCCTGCTACTCTAATTTTCACTGGCAGTTAAGAACCCACCACCAAAGAAGTTCTCTAAACCGAAGGAAGCCAGGTGGATATGTCTGCCAGGGCAGGGAATGCTCTTCTTAAGATGCCATGCAGGTAGACTCTGCCTAGGAGGGTGTCTGCATCTGGCAGATCACTACAATCTGCCATGGCTGGTAACCTAGGAAGTGAGCTCCCCAGGAAGAGGTTGAAAGTGTTGAGACCCACAAATAAGGCACAATTTTGGTCAATGATCCGTCTGTCTATCCTTGAGAGCCCCTCATTGTTACAAGTGTACAAGAGGTAAATACATTCCTAGTCTAACCAAATGAGAAAAATCAAGGAAGAGACGGTTCAGTCCCCTCCCCACCTTTTTGTCCTTGGGGTGGGGCGAGGATCCTTAGAGGCAGTAGGTGAGCAGAAGGAAAACACAGGACCACAGTGATACTCGTGCATTTCTCTTCCTTTCCATCATGTGCACGGTGTTGTGGCCCCACTTATGGGTAGAGGTGGAAGAACAACCATAGGATCATGAGGTTCAGAACAAAAAGGGGTCTCAGGAGATGATCTTCAGAGGCAGCACGGCCCAGTGAAGCAGATTGCCCCTTGGTTCAAACCCTAGATGCACCCTTTGTTAGCTGTGTGACATCAGGCAAGTCACATAACCTCTCTGTTCCTCAGTTTCCTCGCCCACTGCAAATGGAGATGATAATACTTCCCTTTGGTGGTTGCTGTGAGAATTAAGTGATATGCAAGTTTGTAGGTATTCTTACTATCAGAGAAGGCAGTCCTAGGGCTCTGGGCTGTAACGAGTCACTTCTCATCTACAAGTACCCCCAAAAGCTTGTGACCCAAGCTTTGTCTATATAAAGAAGAGTTCTAAGAGAAGCCACAGTATTTAAGTTTCACAAACAACTTTCCTGAATTGAAATTAGAGCTAGCTTAGTCTGTGACAATGGTTCCCTCAACCAGAAGAGAGGCCTAGCCTCCTCATTCAGCCACAGAACCTCTCCTTCAAGAAGACTTCATTCACCTCCCTGGTCCCCTTTGCCTTCTCCTTGTCGTCTATTATACCTTGTCCTCTCTGTGTGTCCTCTCAGCATTTGGCTACAGAAATCAGTAGAATAATCCAAAGCTATCCTATTCTTCCTTGTCCCAAACACCTGGCCTAGGACTGCCTCAGTTGGGGGCCCCAGAAGCCTATCATGGGAAACACGAGGTCTGGATGGCTCCCTGGCCCGGCCACCTCTAACAAGGGGGTTACAACAGATGGATTCCTCTCTGTGGCTGATTATTTTCCATGGCCCTTGGCCATGTGACCTCAGACCATGATCTTGTCAGTTCTCATAAACTAACCAGGAGTGGCTGAGTCACACGCAGAGAGGAAATCTCAGGGGGGATCAGCAAGGGCCATGGGAGGAAGGAGAGCAAGCTGGGACCCAAAGGCCATGGGAGCCTCACCCCGCTGCTCCCCCACCTCTGAGCAGCTTTGGCCTTACATGAAGGGAAGGAGGAGGCATCGGCCCCGGGGGTCAGCTGGGCTGTAGGCAGGCTACCCTTTTGAATAAGACCTGGGGTCTCAGCCCGAGAGGACAATTGTCCCCAAGACCTCCAACCCACAGAGACTGCCTGCCGAGGCCACTCATTGAACCTCTGGTCATTGACACCCAATTCCTATTCTTAGGAGCCCTGATGCATCATAATAAGATAGAGAATAGCTGACATGTCCCCACATCTACTGCTGGCTCTGGATGTCCTGTGGGAGGTCAAGTGAGGAACACTGAAGTGAATGTTGGAGGAAGCCAGGCCAGGCCTTTGATCCCATGTTGACGGTGAGGACGTGCCGGGGATGCTATATGAAGTGTTCACATTATGTCAAACACATTGATCAAAACCGAAAATGAGGTGCCAACAAAACCTCCATGTTCTCCAATATCCTGAAATTGGGTGTTGAGTAAACAAAACCCTAAACTTTTCTGCCTAATGTGTGTGTGTGTGTGTGTGTGTGTGTGTGTGTGTGTGTGTGTTTACTTTAAATCATCTTTAGATTTCAAAGTTGTGTGTCTCCGTAGCTTTTGGGTCACAAGTTACCTTAAATTCTCTGACAAGTTAATGCATTGTTAGAGTAATTCTGAGTAAGATATGCATGTGTAAACAAATCCCTTAACTATGTATATGTTTTAATTACATTCTGGGCATTCACTTGATGAAATCCTGGGGAGAAGAGTGTACATACGTGTATCCATGAATACAGCACATGTATTTTTGCACACACAAAAACACAGGGCAAAGCACGCTATTTTAAGAGTCTGAGCTCTATCTTTCAACAAAGTTTAGCTGCTTTCCCTTTGCAAATGCATTTAATTTTATCTGGAAACTTTTTGACGTTAGAAATAGAACAACTGTAGTTTCTCATTATGTTTGCTGCCAGAATCCATGCTTGGTTGCTCAACTAAAGACCTTATATTGCTAATTACTACCACATGCCCATATCCCAAGCGAAAGAAAACTTATTGATTCTGACAGCCCATTCTCTCAACGCTGAATTCCAAATGAAAACTCAAATTTTGGCCAAACATAACATTTCATCAATCTTGTTCTACTGACTGGAAAAACAACATCAAACAAAGGGTGCTAATGGCCCTTTATTACCGTTCCTTTCCCAAGCTTATATTTTCTGATGAAAGATCTAAGTGACCAAAGGGCTTCTTTAAACTACTTAGTAATTAGCTTTTGAACCAGGAAACAATGCGTAAAGTAAAGTGAACGGTCCCAGTGTTGATGACAGGACCGACTCTCTGTCCTCAGGGTCGGGGGACATCAGAGACCCAAAGAGAACATTAAAAGCAAAGTGTGTATTTTCCTAAAGGGAGACGAAAAAAAGAGACAGAGAAAACACCAGGCTAAAAGCCGGTGGTAAAAGATGACAGAGATGGAGACAGAACAAAAGCTGCGGGGAGTCTGTGATCTGAAGTCATCAGCACTCGGGGGTTTGAGTGGAGGTGCCAGGGCAAAAAGATGATGGGATCAGACCAGGGGTGGGTGAGTGACTGCTGGTCTCAGTCCTCATCTGGGATGCCCACCAACAAAAGCCACCCGCCACCAGGCCCACCCGCACTGGACTAGGGAAACTAGAGGGAAAAAAAATTTTACCTGGAGGGAGAGTCAAGAAGTATTTTCAGCATAGACTTGGGGGCAATTGACTTTATTGGCTTCTTCGGGGGCAGTGACAAGGAAATGCTGGCCGAGGTAGTGGGGTGGGAGGAATAAAGAGAGCCCATGCCTTCAGAATGCCTTCTGCTTTATGGCGACCTGTTCACACCTTAAAGGCAAAATGGACAGAGGAGCTGTTTTTCTCTTGGCAATGGAATAAATGACCAATGGGAATCTCTGGACTTATCTGGCCTTTTGGATCCAACCAATGGCCCAGAAATCAGAACAGCTTGGTTCTAATCTCATCCAGGGTTGTTAAGATAATAGGGAGAGGAGGGCTCCATTAGAGGAAAGGTGGAGGAACGTGCTGCCTCTACAGACGAGACGCCAACTGGCCTCCTCTCGCTCACTGTCCTTTGTTCCTTTGAAAGGAAACTGGTGTCCTGTGGGCAGTTCAAGAAAATGAGTCTTTTTATTTTCCACCTCTTCATTTTCTGAAGGAAGGACAGGACACCTGAGCTCAGGATGCACTGGAATCACCGACAGGAGATGAGGTTTGCTCCATCCAACATGATTACTGGGCCCAGAGGAGATGGGGGTGGAGGATGGGGAAGGGCAATGCTATAGTTTTATTTTCTCTTAAAAAGCAAAATAGGCTATTCAAGAGTTCATCTGAAAATGTACTGGGGGAGGGGGACCTAGTTATGTGATAGGAGCTTCTATGACCGGGAAGGGGCCTGAGTGATGAAAATATTCTCATCTTCATCTGCATGGTAATCACTGGGTGTGTACATAGGTACAAATCCCTTGAGCTGTACTTTAAAGCTATATACCTCTTACTTTATGGAAGTTAAAACAAAAACCCAGAAACAACAAAAACAAGGCTGAGTGCCCAAGAAAAAGTTAAAAAAAAAAAAAAAAAAAAAGTAAAGAATGGTTGCCACCAGCCCCGCCTCTCCGGAGGCCTTCTCCTCCCAAGAGAGTGCTCTGGCAGAAGACAGAGATGGTAAGGCCCTGCCATTTACTTAGGAGTCAAATTTCAGGTTGATAACGAACCCAGACACTGGTATTGATATCAATAAAACGATCTGAACACAAACTGAAGTAGTCCCCAAGAAGACAGCATTGATGTATGGGAAGTCAAACAAAAGACCATCAGGAATAGCATGTGGTACCCTAACATACCATAAATGTAATATGTCTTGCCCAGAAGGAATTTCAGCTGAGTAATGAGTCCCTTTGAGGACACGTTCGGTGCCTCCTGGCTAAAGAGAATTGGTTTCCTGGCTGCCACGATGCCTTTACAGCAGGCAAGGTGACCTTTTTCTTGCCCTCCCTAAGACTTCCCTGCTGGAGTATGATCCCATGTTATTGCTGCATGAAAACAACCCCATAGGATGGCATCACGTTAGTCTGGGGCACCAGAATGTAATCACTAAGCCAGTTGAATGAGCTTGGTTTACTTGATTAGAACAGAAGATACAGGCCCAGTAATCTACAACCCGTTCCAGGAGAAACACAGTGGGTCTCTCAGAAAGACGGGTGGGGAAGAAAGGCACGAACGGGTGGGCACAGGTCTGGATAGTCAGTCCACAGGTGACGTCACATCCCACACAGAATGTGGCCCTTCCCTCACAGAAGCACCTGGGTAGGAGGAGGGAGGGGCGGGATTCAGGTGTCACCGCCATAGGGGCTCTTGAAAGTCACTCAACCACATCTTTTCTGATGTAACTGACTTACTTTCTGCCTCCATGTTTGTTAAAAGTCCCGCCGAATTTATTCCGATTCAGGATGAGAGCAGCAATTTCGGGCACGTAGCGGGCAAACATTGCCTACATGCATGAAACAAAGAAACAAGAGCCAAAAAAAAAAATGGCATGCAGAGAGGATTCTACCGCAGCAGAGGCAGCAAAACCTCTTGGCATACTTACTTTCTTCCACTAACCGCACTATAGGAGCCCCCGTATTTCTTGCGGTTTCCTATTAATTCTATGATTTCAGGGACGTAGCTGGCAAACATGGCCTGAGGAGAAGACAGGAGACAGAAGAGAGACTGAAAAGACAGGCCAAAGAAAGGGGGTGACCTTTTCAGAGGGGGTGGGGGGGTCGGAACACTAAGATCCGAAAACACAAAGGGGTTAGAACTGCAAAGGTATATACCACTGTGGTGGGTTGTAAAAATAAAGGCACAAAAAGGGCAAGCTCCTGAAAATACACAGGACAAAACAAACATTAACCAACCCGGACAACTAAAAAAGAAAAACAAAAATAAAAAAATCGCAGTTGAGAAAAATACAAAAGAGACAGGAATAAATAAGTTGACATTTAGCGCTTCTTGCTAAAGGAAAGTCAGTAAAGGGGGTGCATGCTGGTGAAATCACACACACACACACACACACACACACACACACACACACAACTACAAGAGAAGACCTTTCTTTCTAGGTAAAATTCACAGGAGAATCAATGCCTTTATGAGTGATGAAAGACAATAAACATCAAAAGAAGATTAAAATAATATAAACTTATCCAGTAAAAAAAAAAATCACTAAAAAGCACAAAAGGTAAATTTAGGAAATCATGTGGGGGGGGTGGAGAAGAAAGGAGAAACACAAAACTGCCATGTTTTGCCCAACAAACATTGTGCTTGTGGCTGGATAAGTGGGTCTCGTTACCTACAGGGACCTCCCTGATGCTGAGGAAATGCTTGTGTTAGCTTACACACGCACATGTACATTTAATATACATTTTTAAAATGTATATATGTCGTATGCATACAGAACAGAGAGATGTATATGCATAGTACAAATGTATGTGCCGTGGACACATGTGAAAGCTGTGTGTGAAGTAGGATTCTAATCACTTACCACATAACAGTGCAAACATCTAAACTTCACCTAAGTTACTTTGAAAGACAAAATGCAGCAACCCCCAATATGCTGCCAGAAATCCCCCTTTCAAAAATTACATCCTAACTGACTGTTATGACCTGCAAAGACCAGAAAAGCAAAGAGCAGAACCTTCTGACTTACAAAGGGGGAGGGAAAATATCCCATGTGTTGCTGCATAATGGAGTTGGTTGGTTCTTTACAAAACCACCCTCGGCTCACCTAATGATGTCCACCTGCATGAGACCAGTAGGCTTTCCATCCTCTGCGGGGACCCTACTCTCTGGGGCAGACCCTGGCCACAGTGTTTGTTGGAAGTTAGGAGAGGATCGTGAAGGATGTGGGGGAGCTCTTGAAACCGCAAACTGTCTACCGAGTATCTATAGCATCTACTGGGTCAGGTGACAGCAACTGTCCTTGCAGAGGGTATCAGCTTCTGAATCATATTACTAAAGAACAGACACTCTCACTGAATAAGTGAGCATCACTTTCTTAAGACAATTAGGTTTCCTCCTGGTGAAAAGGCTGACCCTGACAAGGGCAGTGTGCCTGGGTCTCTGGGGAACAAGTCTCATATACCAAAGAAATATGCAGTAAAGCCACCATTGCATTTGGATGGACTCGGTCTGATTGTAACACTAAGGCAATCACTTGCTTGCAATGAAGAAACAGAGTCAAAATACAAAGCTTTAAAGAAATGGATAACGGAAAATATTAATGACCATAAAAATCAACATCATAATAAAGAGCTTTTACCAGTCCCCCGAGGATGAAGAAGACCATGAAGAGGCGTCCAAGTGTGGTTTTTGCGTAAACATCCCCATAGCCAACAGTGGACATTGTGACCATGAGTAAATAGACGCATTCCCAATACGTAAGAGCCTGGTTGTTTTGGAAATTTTCCCATGGGTCCCCTGAATTCTCCACCTAAAGCAAGGGGACATGGAAGAAAAAGGATGACATTATATACATATGATAAACCAGGGACACAAAAACTCCAGCGGGCTGCTTCCAGATACACAGCCACCTCAACACAAGGTGTCTGCTGCCCGGGTAAGTTCTGTAGTGATGACTCAGAATCCAGCTTCCCATCCCCCTACTGCCCCACTCCCCAACCCCAGACAGGTAACAGAGAAAGTGGAGAGGCTGTAACAGAAACTTATCTTCCTAGCTGATTGGGACAAAGAGGGGAAGAAACAAAGGTAAATATCCCTAGGTTTTCTTCTCATTGTTAAAGATTTGAAGCCAGCTGAATTTTAAGGCATTGCCCCTGGCTACGTTTTACAGTATCCTCTTCAAGGGAAGAGCCAGAGAGCCCTGCCCTGACCTTTCTCTGTGAGTTCCTGCTCAGTCTCGGAGGGCCTGGCTCATGCACTCCCAAAGAAATTCTAAACTCTCCCACAAAGGGCCTCGTCCTTTCATCATTCTGACCAAGGCGATTGCCGGGTGGGCCTCCCTCATGCAGATCTTACACCCGGACCCCAACCAGCATCTCTCCGAGTCTGACTCTGCTCTCCTGACTTTGCAGAATGTCAGGGATGGCTCTACCCTGCAAATGGCAGGAATTTCCCTGAGAGCACGAACAATTTGCTTTTGTGCAACTCGTCAGACCAAGGGTCAGCAAGCGTTTTCCGTAAAGGAAAAGATAGTAAACATTTTCAGTTCTGCGCAACACAGTTTGTGATCTCTGTAGCAACAACTCAACTCTGCAGAAGGTGAATCAGCCAGAAGCAATACTTACACTAAAGGGGCATGGATGAATTGGGAGCCCTTTGGCCCCAGGGGTGCAGGCTGCCCATCTCTGCTTTAGACTTTACAAAACACTTCCCATCGAATTTGATCCACCAACAAGTTGTGAGGTAGGCAAGAGAGATAATTCGGGAGAGAGGGAGATGGGTGGGCTGGGCCTCCAGGTCTACCCCAGATCCCAACCCTGCAATATCCCCTGCCAGTGTTCTACCAGCACAGCCCCTGTGGGCAGTGAGCCTCCAGGCCTCCAATCCCCCAGGCCTCCCGCTCTTCCTCTGCAGAAAGGTTCCAGAACTTAGCCTCTTTCACACATGACTTCTTGATCCCAACGTGCCATTTTCGTGGAGGTTTCCTGGTGAAGCAGAAGCGACTTCACAAGATAGTAAGGTGAGCTCACTGGCCTACCAAAGACCACATTTGTGATTGGGGTGATTACCTACTAAGAGTGATTTCAGCCAAGAATTCCATCAACACAAAGGGGTGGGTGGGGAGCCATCAGATCTACTAGTGAGAGCCCTGGCTTCCATGCCAGGCTGCCTTCCTCTGCATGGTAATTACATAAACCCCAGTGATGTTAGGTAACTAAATGCACCCTTCCCCTCACTTAACGCAGATAGAGGCTTTCCTCAGCAAGGGAAAGGCACTTTTACTCAAATCTTCAGAATTAGATGAGGCTCCTTCCAGTTTTAACAGTTTGTGTTTGTATGAAACATGCTTCCAACAAAAGCTGTGTTCCCTAAAAGCAGGGATAAAAGTCGGCCTCCAGGAGGTGAGAATAGCTTGACTTAATAATATAAGCCTTTCAAAGAGTCATTAATTTAAAAGAATTAACATTTTTGAGATACAAAATAACTTGACAAGCAATCAGGCAAAAGAATCGAAGGTAGCTTTTTGTAAGGGGGAAGTGGAGGGAAATTAAGGGATCTGAATTTGTTGTTCATTAAGAGATGTGGGTCAAACTTTCAACCTTGTCACCAACACATTTTCAAGTGTTGGCTGAGGAAGCACTGCCATCTTGTGGCTGCCTGGAGTTACTGCAGACAGAATGAAAAATCCCCCAACCCGGTGAGCCGAAAAATGCAGGTTAATGGAGCGAACATCATTCACCATTCGGAATTAGTTTGGGGTATAGGGTTGGACACCCAGACAATTGTGCAGTTGCCTCTCCTTCTCTTACATTCTTCAGCTAGGCTGAAGTTTCTCTTCAGGGAGAAAAATTTCAGGTAATAAAATGACACGGTGGGGGGGGGAGGGTACCTGTTGCAGAAAAGCCAGAGCTGAAGCATCTTCAAGGATACTCACCAAATGGATGAACCCAGCTGCTGTTAGCCATGTGCTGATAAATATGGAGAGCAGATTCACCAGCTTGATGGAATTACTGTGCAAAAGAGACAATAAGCAAAATCCCCAAGTTACAAAAAAAAGACCATGCTGGGGCTGCCTTCCAGAGTGACAGCAATCTTTAGGGGACAGGCAGCCCACCTTCACTCTCCAGTGTTTCCTCCATCATAAAGAAATGTCCCAGAAGACAGCGTCAGTAGCTAGGTAGGGCCAGAGCCTACAGAAAAATGACATCTGGGCCACTAAAAGTGACCCCTAAATTAACCCCTCCGTTGGGTTTAAATTTTTTTAATTAAATTTTATTTTGAACATTTTTATATCTATAGAAATATGGAAAGAAAAGTATAATAAACACTTATATGCCCTTCATCTAGATTGATCAATTAACAGTTTTGTACATTTGTTTTGTCTCTAGGAGCACCTGGGTGGCTCAGTCAGTTAAGCATCCAACTTTGATCGTGGCTCAGGTCATGATCTCACGGTTTGTGACTTCAAGTCCCATGTCAGACTCTGTGCTGACAGCACGGAGCCTGCTTGGGATTCTCTCTCTCCCTCCCTTCTCTCTCAAAATAAATAAACTTTAAAAAAAAATAAGGAGGGGCACCTGGGTGGCTCAGTCGGTTAAGCATCTGACCTCAGCTCAGGGCATGATCTCACGGTTTGTGGGTTCAAGCCTTGCATTGGACTCTATGCTGGCAGTGCAGGGCCTGCTTGGAATTCTCTCTCCTTCTCTCCCTCTGTTCCTCCCCAAATTGCACTCTTCTCTCTCTCTCTCTCTCTCAAAATAAATACATATTTTAAAAAAATAAATTAAAATTAAAATTAAAAAACATAAGGAAACCATGCAACACAGCCACACTACAGCTGTCATACCTAAAATAATTCACATGAATCCAGGAACGTCATCTAAAATGCACTCTTTATTTGAATTTTTCCAGTTGCCCTGAAATTGTTTATTGATGCTTTCATTTTTTTCACCCTGATACAGGAACTAACCAAGATTCAGGGACTGCATTTGGTTATTATGTTGCTTTCTGTATTCCAGGGGTCTTGAAAGTTTTTCTATAAAGGGGCAGGTGGTAAATATTTTAGGCTTTGTGGGTCACAGAGTCTCTGTAGCAACTCTTCTACTCTGCTGCTGTTGCATAGAAGCAGGAGAACGAATGTGTCTGTGTTCCAACAGAACTTTATTTACCAAAACAGGCAGTGAGCTGGATTAGCCCTTGGCCTATATCGTTTGCCAATCCCTGCTTTGTTCTCCTTTAATCTATACCCCCACCCCCCCCACCCCACCCCCCCCCCCCCCCCCGCCCAACTCTTTCTGTTTGTTTTCAAAGACATTTAATTTTCTTTACACTCAGGTCAGCTGCCTTATTTATGTCCCATATTCTGATTTGTCTAATCGTTCCCCCATGACAAGATTCTGTTTATATGCTTCTGTTAAGAGTATCTACCTGGGATGGCATCACATCAGAAAATCTCAACTCAATTACACTAGGCCCAGTCATTTGGTTAAGGTGGGAACATCAAATCTTGCCACCAAGAAGAGCCCACTTCCTTGTAATTAATATGTCATCTGTGCAGCAAGAATCTGAGACTATATGAACATCCTATTCTCTAAAAACCTCATGCTGAATAATTTCAGCATCCATCAGTGTTCCCTGAGTGGATCATTTGGGACTCACTACATTTTAAGCATCCTGAAAGCACAGGCCTTGTCTGTCTGGATCCTGGGAACATGAGTCCCTGGCACATAATAGGGCCTCTATGCATAAGTACTGAATGAACTGGTCCTTTCCTCTGCACTCTCCATACTTAGCTTCACCAGGCTCACTCCCACTGGAGTACAGCTCCTTGAACGCTGTCATCAGCAGGTCATTTCTCTGTCCAAAGACTCCCTGTTGGCTAAATGTTATTATGTCCAAACTCCTTCCATCCTCAACACTGGCTAAAGTTGCAGGCTTAACCACCACCCTCTTCTACATAAACTCTTGAAACTTCTGTAGCAGCCAAACCCGGGTATTACATCTTTGTTTATGCTACTATCATAGGTGGTCCTTCCCATCAATGAAAATATTTCCCTTTCTTCAGAGCCTGGTTCAATCCCCATGTCCTCATTAATATGGTCCCCCACCTGCAATACAAGGTGACTCCTCATGGCTCTTACTTTCAGGCACTTGTTGGTAATCGATCCCAGTGTCTTAAGACATCTTCTGTAATGTTGTTTGGATTGCTTTTGTCTCATGTTCCTAACTGCATCTTGCAGAAACAAAGTCTATCTTCTGCCTCTTTCAGTCTCCCTATAGTGGCTGAACGCCACCCACAGGGTAGTTCAGCCCATTATCCTTGACAGATTGTTTTCTGCCCTCTCCCATCTCTTCCTCACGGGGATCCGATGATGTAAATCCTGAGAGTTTAAGATCACGGTTAACAGTAATGGCTTACACTTCTATGGTTCCTTTATGGTGCTTACCATTAGCTCACTGTTCTAAGTGCTTTGAGTGTATTAACTCCTCTACTTTTCACAATGACTCTGTGAAGTCATCCAAACCCAAGCTCACATGGTGAGCACCAGAGTTGGGATTTGAGCAGGGGCAGCTTGGCTGCTGAGTCTGCCCTCTTGGCCGCTACACAGTCACAGCCTGGCATCTGTCAGAAAGTCTTCCTTGATTGCTAAAGCAAAGCTGTGTCTCCCCCATGCTCTATGCATAGGATAGGAGAAGGTCAGAGATAGCTGCTCCACGGAGGAGAGAGACTATGTAGACACACTGATTAACCTCTTGATTTGCCACAAAAGAGAATGGAAAGGAAAAATTCTGATAATTACATCTACACTGGGGTCACCATGTAGAGGAAGGCGGGGTGGGCTGCAGTCCAAGGTAGCACAGGGGTTGAAGGAGAAGCCCCTCAGTGGAGGTCAGATCAGTGGCTCTAGGACAGGCACGAGACAAGGGTCCAGTTTGCCTTTTTCTTCAATCTTCTTTTCTTTAAGTAACTGAGCAGAGGAACCCATGGTCTTAGTTTTCTAGAGTTGGTTCTAACAGTTCAAGGAAAGAATAACCAAATATTTTTAATTTTGTTTGATACTGATCTCTTGAAATGTGTGGAATGACTCCTTTCTGGTTCAAAAACAGAAAAAAACAATAAAAACGTCTACTCTGTCATTCTTGGTCATTTCTAGAGTTGCCAGATTATGAGAATTGCCTACAAAAATTGCCAATATTTATTGAATCCCTATTATGTGCTATGCACTTTGTTGGGTTCTTTATTTTCTTCAGATTTTTACCATTTACCTTTTGATATAGGTACGATCACTGTCCTCACTAACCAAATAAACTGAGGCTTAGTGTACTTAAGCAGCTTGCCTGAGAAGACATGGTCGGAACATCTAAGTGGTGGAGTTAATAGTCTAACCAGGCCTGTCTGATCCAAATCCTATTTAACGCGGTAATTCGGAGAAGCAGTACACAGCTGTTTTTATTGTTCTTTGTTTTGTCCCATATCTCTTCCTCAAGGACAGCCCAGTCCTCAGCCTCTAGCGCTCAAAGGTTCCCACCTCTCCCTCTACCTGGGTGGCCTGAGGCACACTGGCTGATGGAGGAGCTCCCGGCTCTAAAGGGCTCCGAAGTAAGGCCTATCAGAGGCATGTCTCAGAAACTGAGCAGGATAAAAATAATCTTTTTCCTTCTGAGATTTGGGTGCAGAAAATATTAAGTCTGGAGCTCTAGAAGGCCATCTGCCCTGGAGAAACTCTGTCTGAGAATGTAAACTAAAAGAAATAAAGAGAGAGGCAGAATCCTGATGAGAGAATCTGAACCCCTGGATCCACACATGCTCAATTCTCTCTTGAATCCCAGTCATTACTAAGGCTGGTTCAAAGTAGACTCTGTCACTTGCAATTAAAGCCATCTGCCTACAGCAGAAGGGATTGGTAGCCAAAAAGCACGTGGGCGTGAAGCCTATATGAATGAATGAATGAATGAATAGAATTTAAAAAAACAAAAACATAGATATAAGGCATCCACCCAAGGAGCCACTGGGGAAAGCAACTCTGGCAATCAGTGAACTGAACACTGTTGTGGCTGAAACACCATTATGTCTTGTTCCCAACTAGTTTCTTTTTTTTTATTTTTTTTTTATTTTTTATTTTTTATTTTTTATTTTTTAATTTTTTAATATATGAAATTTACTGTCAAATTGGTTTCCATACAACACCCAGTGCTCATCCCAAAAGGTGCCCTCCTCAATACCCATCACCCACCCTGCCCTCCCTCCCACCCCCCATCAACCCTCAGTTTGTTCTCAGTTTTTAACAGTCTCTAATGCTTTGGCTCTCTCCCACTCTAACCTCTTTTTTTTTTTTTTTTTCCTTCCCCTCCCCCATGGGTTTCTGTTATGTTTCTCAGGATCCACATAAGAGTGAAACCATATGGTATCTGTCTTTCTCTGTATGGCTTATTTCACTTAGCATCACACTCTCCAGTTCCATCCATGTTGCTACAAAAGGCCATATTTCATTTCCAACTAGTTTCTTAATGGGAAGCCAAACTAGAGCAAAACCCCCTGTCTCTACCTTGTTACTCCTCCAAGGTGTGAGCTAACATTGGAGCATGAGAAGCAGTTGAGGAACAGGTAGCCATTAGCAAAGGGAGAGATCTCAGAAAAGCATGTACAAATAGTCCTCGATTTAACAATGGTTCAACTTATGACTTTTTGACTTTACAATGGTGTGAAAGCCATCTGCATTCAGTAGAAACTAGATTTTGAGTTTTGGTCCTTTCCTGGGCTAGCAATATGCTGCATGATTTCTCTCATGATTCTGGGTAGTGACAGCGAGATGCAGCCCCTAGTCAGCCACGCGATCACAAGAGCAAACAATCGATACACAGCCATTTTGTTTTTCACTTCCGGGACAGTATTCAGTAAATTACATGAGCTATTCAGCACTTTAATATAAAATGGGCTTTGTGTTAGATCATTTTGTCCAGGTGTAGGCTAATTTAAGCGTTCTGAGCATATTTAAGGTGAGGCTAGGCTAAGTTCTGTGTGAGAGGTTAGGAGTATTAAACGCATTTTTGACTTATAGTGAGTTTATCTGGCCATAATCCCATCGTAAGTCAAGGAAAATGTGTAGTGTTCATTTTCTCAAAGGGTAATTAAATACCAAGTTGATTCACTTACAAACTTCCAGATCCTTGGAACCTGAACAAAGCAGTGTCCCACCAACCACTATGTGGAATGCTCTTGAGATATTAAAACTATTGCAGCCTTTGAGCCTCTTGGTGCTTTGGAAAAACAACCTAAATATGGTGATTACTAATTTCTAAATAATTGTCACAATGATATTAATAGTGCTTAAGGGAGTTCTTGCTGTGCGTGGAGTTCATCATTGATGATGAAAGACTCTGTATTCAGTGCTGAAATCTGATTATTTTATGGCATTATCATCATTACAGATCACTAGTATTAGGAATTTGCTTTCCAAATTAAACTATACAACCAGGTAATTATCTAAAAGCTCTGTGAAAAAGATGCAAAATTAACTCTTGGTGCACTTACTGCATATTCTGAAATTTGAACCTCACCAGGTTGCACAGGGCTCCGTGGGAGGAGGCATGGGGTAGCAGGGCCAAGTTTGTGCACTCTGCATGGCAAAAGGGGGCCACTGGAAATAAGCATAGGTTTTTGGCCAAAGCCATGGGTCTGAGCCAAACACAAACTTCCCAATGGCAAGAATGACTGGAACCATTCGGATTCAAGCCCCTTTCCCATGCCTTGAGGGAGGGGACTATGACCTTATGAGAACCTAACTCATAAAGAAAATCATTTCTATGTTGTCCATTTTCATTGCTGCCTCCCCAACTCATGAGTTCTCCATAGCCATTGGAGAAATTTACATTACTGGATACAGTGAATTTTCCAAGGGCAGGCACAGGTATCTTTCTGTTCCTATAGATCAGAGACCTTTCCAGGACCCCATAGATACTGGAAGAGAGAAAGTCTTTCTCTTTTTGAAAGTATAGCTATAAACCCAGAGCTAACACGAGCCATCTTTGCCCTCAGTGTATTTAACAAGACATGTTTTGGTTAACACTAAAAACGTCATCCACTTTCTACAAAGAAGGGCAAATCTGTCCCTGTTCAGCTTGTCCACTATTTTCCTCCGTTCTGGCTAAAGTTACAGCCAGGTGTCAATGGGTTTATTTTGTTTTATTATTATCTTTGCTAGACAGATGTAAGATATCCACCCCTGAAAATTCACTTGGACTATACTACTTTGAGATGAATATTCTGAACTCTAAGCACAATCAGGTTCTGGCAATTCTTCCCCTTTAAGTAATCTCTCTGCCCCTCTGCCTGCTCTCCACCCCAACTTGCCCTGCCTAAGGCCATTTCCTGATACCACTCGCCTGGACAACTGCCTTGACTGGTCTAATGCTCTACAGTCTTAGATGCTTCAAACCCATCAAACAATTGGTGGACTAGTAGATCTTTCTAAAATGTAAATCTGACCACATTCCTCTCCTACTTAAACCCTTCAGCAATTCCCTCTTGCTCTCCAAGTTAAATCCATGATACCTGAGAGCCCTCACGATGTGGCCTCCACCTGCACAAGCCCTTGCAGTCTCCATAGGGAATACTCTTTTTTTTTAAGAACCTAACTTGGAAGTTCGTAAGGGTTGGGGAAGTTTTACTTTATCCTTTATGCTTTTCTACATTGTTGAAATGTTTACAATGGAGCTATAGTCTGCTTTGATAATTAGCAAGGCCGTTGCCACTTAAAACAAATTGTTGGGACGACCCATGTTTTTATCATCAGCCTGTACACACGAAATGAGATCAGAACGACAGCCTTTAAAACAGAGATGCTTATTTTGCTCTGAGTGTAGAATAAGTCTGCTCTCATCTGGGAGTCTGTTCGCCAGTTTTCAGAGCCACTGAGGCACCGCCAAAGCTCAGACGATGACATGGAGGGGAACCTGTCCCCTTCAAGATGCCATTTTCCAGAGAAGGAGCACATTAGGACCCTCTTTTGGCTGGTAGTTGGCAGGAATGGCCCTGATGCTGTCCCATAACTGTGAACTGTTTCTTTCTTCTGTGTTTTCTCTGTCATCCTGTTCACTCTGCTGCCCTCTTGTCTCTCCCTCCCTCCCTCCCTCCCTCTCTCTCTCTCTTCCCAATATACTTCCCTGCTCTGTTTCTTCCAGCTCTTTGCCAAGCAAGGCAACCAAAGGACAGAAAATGAAGCTGCAATTTCAAATCATCATTTCAAATCACATTTGCAATATCTCTATGCCTACCTAATGCCACAGATTGGTAGGGACTGGCCACCCGAGGAAACCAGACAAAATCTCCCTAAAGATGATTACAGGGCTGCGCCCACCCTTCTGGAACGTCATCATGAACACAGCAGAGTACAGAGGAGTCACCAGAAAAGTCACTCTGCGTCCAAAGCCCTACAAAAACCAAGCCTTCCCTTTCTCTGTATCAGACCCTTTGGGATCTGGGCTTGGGGGTGTGCATAAGGAAAGAGCTGAGATTAACCAGGCACCTGAGGAGAGAATAGGCTCAAAGAGCTGGTCTAAAGCCTCTGGAGTTCTTATAAATTAAATCAAGTTTTCTTCTGTGCCTGGGGTCTGGCCTTTACCTGCCCTCCTATAATGTCATTTTTGTTTTCCCACCCCAGAACCCCTAGTCTCCAGGAGCACCAGACTACTCAAAGCACCCCCAAGGGCCATGTTCTCTCATCCATGTGCTTTTGCAGCTTCTATGATTGGAGATGCCCAAGCCCACCCCTGCCTGGATGACATCTAGTTTTCTAGGAAGCTTACCTAAGACCTTTTCTTGAAAATGCCTCACTGCCCCCCACTCCCATCCCTGGATATACCTGTGACCCAGTACCACCACACCACAGGTCCAGCTGGCTCTTCCCTCCTCATGCACTCTCTGATAGCAGGACGCTACCCTGGCACCCACCTCACTGCTGGTACGAATAGATGGTCAGTTCAGGCTTGCTGAATTAACTCAGTCACCCACCTAAGCAGCAGGAACAGGGACAATCCAAGGGGGGGGGGGTTGTGATGAAAACCTGCTCTACCATAGAAAGAGCTTAACTGAGTGGGAAGTAGGATGATGGGGAGATGCTGTTTGGGGCTCAAGATAGCAGACACCTGGCATCCTGCCACCCCATGAGTCTTCCCTAAGGCCACTCTCTCCTGATTTATAGTCACCTCTGTCCCTTGCTGGCTGCTTCAGCTCTTTCCCCTGTGCCTTGGGAGAACGAACCTCACCTATACTTGTGGCCTTCTTGGCGGATTGTGCACCACAGACATTAGTGCTATTTCCTGCACCTAAAGGAAAAGAATCTTCTCCAAGGATTGGAAAATCGGTGGGTCTCTTGATAAAGGTCCAGAAAAAGATATTTTATTCACATGGCTTAACATTCTCCCAAGTCCAAAAAGGATCCATGTGGAATGCAAGAAAAATGAGAACACAGTTCTCGCCATGTTATTCCTTGGAGTAATGGCACATTCTTAAAACACTGGTGTCAGAGAGTTAAAACCCCCTAATTTATGATGTAAACATGAAACAGGGAACGAGGGGCACTATACCATGTTAGAATGTTAGAGAGTGTGGTTAACTCCACAGGACACATTCTGCTCTAGAAAAAAAAACAAGTGTCTCTTAAATCAGTCCCTGTGCTTGACACTGGGTATGCACCAATTCTACCCTAAAAAATATAGCAGAACAATTATGACATAGGTAAGCATTGAGGATTGCTGGCTTATGGATAATCTTAATTTCAAAAGTAATATGAGTTCATTGCACAGAAGAGCCATAAAAAGGTAGAAACGAGGGTTACTGTCACTCAGAAGAAATAGGAAGAATAACAATATTCATTCTATATTAATAATATTACATAGTATTAAGTGCAACATCAATAAACTCTGACCCCAGGGTAATGAAGGTGCAGAGTAGGGGGACACACTATAGAGGGCTTCTATTACGTTAGATGCTCATTTGCTTTTTAACTTGGCTAACACAAAGAGAATTTATCCCACATGCACACAGATGAATAGTTAGCAAGGAAAAACCAATTTAGAATTAAAACAAACCAAAATAAACAAACAAAAAGCACTAACCCCAAAGAGGGAAGTCAACAGCCCATCACATTTGTTGGATACGACAGGTTTGGGAAGCTGAGTCCCAGCCTCAGTTACTGGGAAAACAATGCCAAATCCAAGGGCCCTCCCCCACCCCAAATTCAGGTATATTAATTATAAATCACAAAATCCAGAAGCATCCTGTTTTTAATCATTTATCAAACACGTCAACCTAAGAGGAAATGGAACATTAGGAGTGAGCTTCTTAAAGTGTAATTTCCTATAAGAGAAATTTATGGCCTGTACTTATTCTCCATTAGAGTACGTCTAACCTCTTTTATTAGTTTATTCATCAAGGCAGCCTGGTCTCAGACCAGCTCTGCAAACCCACAGGTCATCAGGAAAGGCATCTCTGGGGGATTTTTCCTCCTGCTCCCGTAGTGTTTTCCAGATCATAACACAGTTAACAGAAGCAGTCACAGTACATTCGGCAGAAGGTTTTTAGGTATTCCCCAAAAGGCAATTCACAAAGCAAGCCCCAGGGACTACACTGGCAAGAAAGTGAACATCTAAAATGTACTTTGAAATGAAATGATTTTCTGTTTGCCATATGAGGTTTGTGATTGCCTCTCCAAGAGCACTGCTTCCATTGCTTTTGGGTTTAGGTTCAATTTCTTATTTAGTGATGTAATAAAGGGGCGATTCAGAACCTAGGAGCAAGGACTTCCCAATCAATGAGCTGCTCGATCCCTCATCCACTGTGCACCATCTCTCCAGGATGCTGTGGCTGGTTTCCAAGCAACCCACACAGTCCCCCCAAAACTATCTACTTCTCCACATGCACGGCTGTTTCTCTTCTTACCAGACAGTTCCCAGCCCTGCAGAAGAGAGCAGTTCAAACCCCACCCCGGGCTTTCTCCAGATCTCTGTGTTAGATCACTTTTTCTGAGAATAACAGAACTCTAACTTTATAGTGATGAACAAAAACACCTGCTATTTATAATTTGGCCTTGGGAACCAGAATGAAGAAAAAATATGAATAAGAACATCTTACCTTGTTTTAAGGATGTTCAGAAACTGCAAAATTTCTGAAAACTGTATCAGTCTGAGAGCTCTTAAAAATCTCAAACCTGGAAAGAGAAATGAAATAGAGACACATTATTCTCACCGTGTGGTTTTAATGTTCACACTCTGCCGTTTGATCTACAGCTGCCAGGGTTGAAGGGATATGAAGTTTTTGCAGGAGATTAAACCAACCGGTACCTTGGACATAGTCCTTCATTCTGATTCTTGACTTTAATCTCAGCTGGTAAACTTTCTCATTAAAGGAGGCCTGTTTTGAGCCCCTGTAGAGGAAGGTCTGGTGGGGAGAGCCCAGTTTAATGAGGCCTCTCTTTTGTCCATCTTGGATTTAAAGCACTATTTCTAGTTACCTACTGGTCTGAGAGGATTTTTGGCTCTGAAAAATACCAGGAATAGCACAGGGTAACCCTTGTGCTAGGAACAGATTAGGAACAAATCGGATAATCTTATGTCTTTGATGGATTTTTTTTTTAAACTTTATCTTCAGTCCTGATAAAATGAAGAGTATAGGCCACAGCATTATCTGTTTTCTAGAAGGTTCTATATTTTTCTCCCAATCAAAAAAAAAAAAAAATCACATCAGTAAGATCTCACTCCCCATAACTTCAGGATCCAAAATGTGTATATTTCCACTTTTACTAAGTATCAAGATAAATGTTTGTCCTTTCTAAATCGGTAATGAAGAGCTGCTGAACGGAAACAAAGAGGTAGATTTCCAGACAGCAGAAGAGAGATGAACACCTGAAAGGAAGATACAATCAAGGATTAAAGAAAACACAAATTATTGTTGTTTTAATAGACCAGGGTAAACTATATTTCTATTCAGACCCAATTCACGAGTCAAAAACAATCTGAGTCACTCAAAGGGCTTCATGTAAGAGAATTGCTTACATGCTTGGTCATCATATAAGAGAATTACATACAAAATACTGATTATCACAGCTTCAAGATATTTTCAATATCACACCCTTTGCTAAGGGGGTTTTCTTCTACAGATTTTCTGAAAGCCTTTTGTCAAGCAGCCCCACGTGCCAAGAGCAGTGCTAAGCAGAGAGTGGGCTAAATTATTGACAGGCTGCTCTAAGCCGGTGGGTGAGACTTTATCCTGCCTCCATACATAAGGCAGGAACTGGTGGGAAGAAGCTCCAGGGATTCACTGGAATGAATCAAGGAAAGGAGACAGACAGGAAGCTCCCCCCCCCCCCCCCATATAGCTCCACATCTGGCCCAGGTAGATTTTGCCTTGTTCAAGCATTAGGTACCAAGGAAAAACTAACACAAAGCCCAGGAGGGAAAAAAATCCCACTGCACAAGAGGAAGAAAAGGATAATGGCTCAAAAGGGAAATTTCTCATCTAAAAAGGATTTACCTTCATGAACAGAAGATTTTCTCAAAAGACATTGGCCTTCTATGCCAAATGATATTTATATTACTCTTATTAAACCAAAAATCACAGAGATGAGAAGGGATATTGATGAACTGAAGGCCCAGGAGCTGAAACACAGTCTTAACCAAACTGATGAAAGATTCACTTAACACAGCTGAACACTGCACTGGTTGCAGAGGACAAAACTAAGAAGTAATCCCAGAACACAGAGAACATAAGGAAAAGACAGAGAAAAAGGATAAAACTTAAGAAAATGGAAATGGAGGGGAGATCACAGAAATCCAACCTATGAATAAAACATGTTCTGAAGGGAAGTACAAACAACCTGTAGTTCATAAGTAATGGCCGAGACATAATAGGAAAGAACTTTCTAGAAAAGAAAAAAGGATTTGAGATTAAAAGGCAGAATGAATGACCAGCTCTTAGAAACCCATGCTGAGAAGTATCTGCCTTTTCTTTTCTTCAAGTTTCAAGTATTAAAATAAATTAAAAAACAAAGTGTCAGGGTGGGGAGAGGGTCACCATTAATGCCACTAAGACCACAAGATGTAACAGTCAGTATAAATGACAATGGGGCAACACTCAGAACTTGAAGATGAGGAGAATCTGATCCAAGACTTTTATGCACAGTCTAGCACTTGTTCAACAATAAAGACAACAAAAAATGTCTTAAAAAATCCAGGATCTCAGGGGTGCCTGGGTGGCTCAGTTGATTAAGCATCCAACTTCAGCTCAGGTCATGATCTCACGATTCATGAATTCAAGTCCCGCATCAGACTCTGTGCTGGCAGCTCACAGCCTGAAGCCGACTTCAGATTCTGTGTCTCCCTCTGTCTCAGCCTCTCCCCTGCTCACATTCGGTCTCTCTCAAAAATAAATAAACAATTAAAAAAATTTTTAAAAATCCAGGATCCCAGAAAATACATTGTTTGTGCAAAATATTTTCAAAGTTAGCAAGCCTTATTAAATTGGAGTGAGTAGCAGAGGCTGGAAGGTGTAGTTTTAAAAAATTTTTTAATGTTTATTTATATTTGAGAGAGAGAGAGAAACGGAGTGCAAGCAGGTCAGGGACAGAGAGAGAGGCAGGTAGAATCCGAAGCAGGCTCCAGGCTCTGAGCTGTCAGCACAGAGCCCAACGTGGGGCTCGAACTCACAAACTGTGAGATCATGACCTGAGCCGAAGTTGGACACTGAACCAACTGAGTCACCCAGGCACCCCTGGAAGGTGTATTTTTAACAAACTCTATTGTTGGTCCTAAGCATCCAGCCCAACCTGGATGGCTGGTCTTAGTCCAGCACCACTGGCATGCACTTGTGGGAGATGAAAAACCAAATTTAGAAACTTGAGGTAGAAAAAAACCCAGTAGCACAGAAACCAGTCAGGAAATAATGATGTTTTAGTAATTATTAGCTGCTAATGGTTTCATCCTGAAAATCTTGTGTGTGCATGTTTGAGTATATATATATATTAATATATTATATATATATATAATTTATATATATATTAATATATATAAAATATATATTTTATATATAAAAAAATATATATATTATATATATATATATATATTTTTTTTTACACTTATGAAAACAAAAATAGGATACTTATGACCCAAGCTTTGAACTGGATTTCTTTCTTTCTACTGTAGGTGATGCTATTTGTATCCTATATTATTTGTCTGTAGCTTGCCACATTTTAAAGGGACTCACAAAAATATAATAATAGAATAAAAGCTTCCCTTTTAATGGAGCTGTATGAAAACAAGGGTAGGAAAAACAGTGAATTCAGCAGCCAAAGGTCCTATGCTCTTGCTAGAAGCAAACTGTTGATCTAGCTCTGAGCACTTTGTCAACAAAGTAAGGAATGCAACATCAGAAGATTAATGATGTCCAGAAGAGAAAAGCAAGCTGGTTCTTAGGAAAACAGGTTTTCCAGGATGAAGACAGGAGAGAACTGTCTCAGAACTGTCTCCCTGAAAAAGCGACCACCGTAGGTAATACAAGAATGGGCTGAACAACAGTGGGCTTTTATTTGACTGCCTCATGCTGGTCATTTCCATGGCATTGGCTTTCATTAATGCAAATGAACAAACAAAGTTCTATGTGGATTAAAAAAAAAAATCAGTCTACATTTTATCTTTAGGTCAAGCCAAACTGTCTGAAGAAATAGTGGTTTGAAGGACATACCCTTCAGTTCCCTAACTACTTTCTGCCCTGGACCCTGGGGGGCTATTCTCAGCATAGCAGCCAGAACGAACCTGTTAAAAAGTAAAACAGATCACACCATTCCTCTGCTCAAAATCCTCCAATACCCGCATTTCACACAGAGTAAAAGTCAAAGTCCTTGAAGGGCCTAAAGCAAAGGCAACCCATTTCCTTCTGGATCTGATGTCCTCCCCCACTCCTGACATTACTCTCCCTTCAACCTGGCTGCCCTCCTCAGTGATCCATCCCTGCCAGCACAGGCAAGCTCCTGTGCAGGGGTCCTTCCTGGACACGCTGCTCTCTGTCTGGAGGGCTCTTCCCCACGTGGCCACAGGATTTACTCCCCCACCTCCTGGAGGTGTTTCCTTAATGCAGCCGTCTAGCAAGACCTGCCCCTGCTACTCTACCCCAAATGCAAGCCCCCTCCTTCTCCATCCCCCTAACTCTTATTCTTCGTGCCCACTTTCCTTCTCTCCTCAGCACGAAGAAGCGCTAGTGTCTTACTTGCTTATGTCATTTACTTTCTGACTCCCTACGTATAGCATCAGCTCAATGAAGGGAGGAACTGGTGTCCGCTTTGCTCGTGGCTTTATTTCATAGATGTAAATTAGTACCTGGCACAAGGTGGGAGCTCAATAAATACTCAGTTGAACTGAATAAATGAATCAGACTTCTGAGAAAGAATGAGCAGACAGCTCCAGAGTACATACTCTGCATTCAGGAGTACGTACCCAGCTTCCTGAAGAAAAAAGTCATGAACACTGAGGGCTTACCTGACGAGCTGAGGGCTGACACCCTTAGGAAATGTAAAGCAGCCTAATACAGGAAAAGCTCTTAACCAGTGGCCACTCTGCTGCACCCAGAGAGATCCTACAGAGGTACAGACAGCAACTCAAATTACATACAAGAGGCCAAGAAAAGGGAGAGGTGGGATGGGTAATGCCTAAATGGCAAACCATTTGTCTTCTTTGCTTCATGATACTGTATTCTTACTACATGTTTCCTATGACTGAAAATCTCTGGAATAAAATGATATTCTAGGAAAATATAAAATGACTCTAACAGTTGGAAAGAAGCAAATGTGTGTGTACCGAAAAACATGAATTATGCCCCCACAAAGATCTAGATGAGTTCAAGTCAGTTCCTTTAAATATTAAGAAATAGCAAACTTCTCTATACTATATAGTCAACTAATTAAAATGGATTGGCTTTTTAAAAAATTTTTAAAGTTTATTTATTTATTTGGAGAGAGCGAAAGAACAGGGGAGGGCAGAGAGAGAGGGAGAGGGAGAATCCCAACCAGGCTCTGCACTGTTGGCACAGAGTCTGATATGGGGCTCGAACTTATGAACTGTGAGAACATGACCTGAGCCTAAATCAAGAGTCAGACACTCAACTGACTGAGCCACCCAGGAGCCCCTAAAATGGATTGTTCTTTCTTTTTCTGCACTCTGTATTGGTTTAGAAAGCTGTAATTACCTGGACACAGGTACTCCACACATTGGGGGAAAAAAGGCAAACTCATCACATAATGACTAACTACAAGAATCCTAAATAAAACACTATCATATCATATCTGAGACTATATTAAATGAATAACACACATGAGCTGTAGTGGGTGTTGTGAAGCACAGAGGTCTTTATTCTCCCCTGACTCCTGAAGTGGCTTCACCTAAGGTTACATCCTTGCCATGGGAGGCCCCCAATGAGCAGTAAGTGTGGGGACAAAAATTCGCTGCCCTGCCCCATTTGGGATAACCCTAATGAGCCATCCAGCTGCAGAGCTCTATGTGGCATTGGCTGAGGCCTCTGTTGCAACCGTACTAGAGCTGGAGTTCTCCACCCAGTCTTATTACCTTTATCTCTCAGATCATACCCTGAAGATACAAAGGTTCAACATCTTTGGGATCCAGCAAAAGCAGTTTTAAGAAGGAAGTATATAGTAATACAGGCCTATCTCAAAAACAAGAAAAATCTCAAATAAACAATCTGATCTTAAAGTCCAAAATTAGTAGAAGGAAAAAAATAATACAGATCAGAGTGGAAACAAACAAAAAAAAGAGACTAAGTAGAAAGATAGAAAAAAAATCAATAACACTTAGGAGCCAGTGTTTTGAAAAGATATACAAAATTGATAAACTAGTCAGACTCAGAGAGAGAGAGAGAGAGAGAGAAAGAGAGAGAGAGAGAGAAGTCAAATAATAAAATAAAAAATGAAGAAGAGGAGGGACACCTGTCTGGCTCAGTCAGAAGAGCATGAAACTCTTCATCTTGAGGTCATAAGTTTGAATCCCCCCATTGGGTATAGAGATTACTAAAAGAAAGAAATAAACTTTAAAAAAGTAAAGCATAGTTTCAAACTAATATTGCAGAAATACAAAGAATTACAAGATATTACTATGAAAAATTATATGCCAATAAATTGGACAACCTAAAAGAAATAGATAAGTCCCTAGAAACAAATAGTCTTCTAAGACTAAATAGGAAAGAAATAGAAAATTGGAATAGACTGATTACTAGAACAAAATTTAATCAGTTATCAAAAAACTCCCAATGAACAAAAGTCTAGGACCAGATGGCTTCACAGGTGAATTTTACCAAACTTTGAAAGAATAGTTAATACCTATCCTTCTCAAACTATTCCAAAAAATAGAAAAGAATGCTTCCAAATTCATTCTATGAGGTCAGCATTACTGTGATACCAAAACCAAACAAAGACACTATAACAGAAAAGAAAATTATGTACCAGTGTCCCTTGGTGCAAGCAGTCTCAACAAGGCAAAAACATACCAATATCCAAAATGAACCTAGATGCGAAAATACTCAAAAATATTAGCAAACCATACAAAAATGATCATTTACCATGATCAAGTGGAATTTATTCCAAGGATGATTCAATATCCACAAATCAATCAACATGATACAGCACATTAACAAAAGGGACGACAAAAATGGTATGATCATTTCAATAGATGCAGGAAAAGCATTTTTTAAAAAAAATCAACATCCATTCATGATAAAAGTTCTCCACAAAGTGGGCAGAAAGGGAAATGCCTCATCATAATAAAGGCTATATATGACACACCCACAGCTAACATGATACTCAATGGTCAAAAGCTGAAAGTTTTTCCCCTAAAATCAGGAAAAAGAAAGGATGTCTACTCTCATCACTTTTATTTAACCTAGTACTGGAAGTCCTAGCCGTAGCAATCAGGCAAGAAATAAAAAGTCATCCAAGTTCGTAAGGAGGAGGTAAAACTGTACTACTTGCAGATGACATAATATTGTACATAGAAGATCCTAAAGACTTCACTAAAAATCTATTAGAACTGATAAATGAATTCAGTAAAGTTACAGGATACAAAATTAATATATAGAAATCTGATGTGTTTCTATACACTACTAATGAAATAGCAGAAAGAGAAATTAATAAAACAATCTCATTTATAATTACATCAAAAAGAATACAATAAGAAAAAAATTAATCAAGGAGGTGAAAAACCTCTACTCTGAAAACTATAAGACATTGATGAAAGGAACTGAAAACAACACAAATAAATGGAAAGGTATTCCATGTTCATAGATCAGAAAAATTAATGTTGTTAAAATGCCCATACTACCCAAAGCAATTTACAGATTCAATACAATCCTTATCAAATGCCAATAGTATTTTTCACAGAACTAGAACAAATCATTCTAAAATTTGTATGGAACCACAAGAGACCCCAAGTAGCTAAAGCAATCTTGAGAAAAAAGAACAAAGCTGGAGATATCACAATCCCAGATTTCAAGATATACCACAAAGTTACAGTAATAAAAACAGTATGATACCAGCACAAAAACAGACACATAGATCAATGAAACAGAATAGAGACCCCAGAAATAAACCCATGCATATCTATGGTTAATTAATCTACAACAAAGGAGATAAGAATATACAATGGGGAAAAGGCTGTCTCTTCAATAAATGGTGCTGGGAAAATTACATGCTGGGATAGCTACATGCAGAGGCATAAAACTCGACCACTTTCTTATACCTTACACAAAAATAAACTCAAAGTTGATTGAATACCTAAATATGAAACCTGAAACCATAAAACTCCTAGAATAAAATGTAGACAGTAATCTCTTAGACATAAATCTTAGCAATATTATTCTGGATATGTCTCCTCAGACAAGGGAAACAAAAGCAAAAATAAACAATTGGGACTAGTGAAACAAAACAAACAAAAACACCAACAAAACAAAAAACCAACCTACTGAAAGGGAGAAGATATTTGCAAATGACACATCTAAAAGGGGTTGATATCCAAAATATATAAAGAACTCATATCACTCAATACAAAGAAAAGTAATCTGACTCAAAAATGAGCAGAGGACCTAAAGAGATATTTTTCCAAAGAAGACATATAGATGGCCAACAGACATATGAAAAGATGCTCAACATCACTGATCACAAGAAAATGAAAATCAAAAACACAATGAGATATCACCTCACACCTGTCAGAATGGCTAGAATTAAAAATAGAAGAAATAACAAGTATTAACAAGGGACGTGGAGAAAAGGAAACCCTCATGCATTGTTGGTGGGAATGCAAAATGGTGTAGCTACTGTGGAAAACAGTATGGAGTTTCCTCAAAAACAGAAATGCAATATGATCCAGTAATTCCATTTCTGAGTATTTACACAAAGAAGATGAAAACGCTAACTTGAAAAGATATATTTACCCCTATGTTTACTGCAGGATTATTTACAATAGCCAAGATATGGAAGCAACCTATATATCCATTGATAAAGAAGATGTATATATACACACATACGTGCGTGCACGTGTGCGTGCATGCGCACGCGCGAGCGCGCGCGCACACACACACACACACACACACACACACACACACAATGGATTACTCAGCCATTAAAAAGAATGAAATCTTGCCATTCGTGACAACATGCATAGAAGGAAAGAGTATAATGCTAAGTGAAATAAGTCAGACAGAAAAAGACAAATACCACATAATCTCACTTATGCACAGAACCTAAAAACAAAGCAAATGAACGAACAAAAATGGACTCATAAATACAGAGAAGAAACTGGCAAATGCCAAAGGAGAAGCTGGGGAGGGGATCAGAGAAATAGGTGAGGTAGATTATTAAGTTATAAAACAAATAAGTCACAGGGCTGAAGAGTACAGTGTAATAACTTTGTATGATGACAGATAGTAACTACACTTACCATGGTGAGCATTTCAGGATGTATATAATTGTAAAATCGCTATATTGTACACCTGAAATTATATCTCAACTATACTTCAATTTAAAAAAATACTCTGGAGATTGTATACCAGAAGAATAAGTATTCTGATAATACATGAAGGCACGTTGGTGGTACTCAATAAATGGTCATTTCATCATATGAAGCTCGAACTCATGAACGGTAAGATCATGACCTGAGCCAAAGTTAAGAGCAGGATGCTTAACTGACTGAGCCACCCAGATGCCCCAGTCATCTGCTATTCTCGATTACTTCTTTTATGCCAAAATCCTTAATTATAGTTTACACATACAACAGAAGAAAATAGCTAAAAGTAAACAGACTGGGCAGTGTGTCCACCACAATTTGTAAGCAATGGAGCCAAGTCTCAACCCAAATTTGTGTACCTGCACAAAGCCTAAGCTTGTAAACACTGCCCCGGCACAGACTTTAGCCAGCCAGTTCCAATTGCAAACATCAGTACTCAAGTAAGCACTTTCAACATGGAGATCCTCTTGCCAGAGTCTGCTAACAACGTGCCACCACTATGTAAATGGTCATCTGCCCACAACCCCACCAGATTGATACCCTGATAAAGAAAAGGGAGGGAAGAAGGGAAACTAAGCCTCTGAATTTGAAGGGCCCCAAATAGGAGTTTATCACTATTTTAGTTTTCTTTTCTATGTCAACAAATGAAGTTCATTATTTTTCACATACTTATCAGTCATTGTATTTTTTCTTTAAAGTGCTTTATAGTGGCCTTTGCCACATGACCTGTGTCTTCATCTTATAAATAAATTTGGGCTTTGTTATACTGAGGACATTTTGTTCTCTAGTATCTCACACAGTTCGTCATTCTTGTTTTAATTTTGCTTAAGGTTTTTTTCTAAGTCTAAAATTTTGTTTTCTTTCTTTTCAAATTCTAAATTTGTTATATGGTCAAATACATCAATCTTTCATCATTGTTTCTTTCTTTTAATATTCAATAATGGCCACCTCCAACATAAAAACAGACTTTTTAAATGCATCCACCTTTCCTCTTTATACTTTTAGGGCAGTGGTTCTGAACCTTGGCTGCACATTTCAAACACCTGGGAAGCTTTAAGAATTACTGATACCTGTGTCCATTCTGACTTTATGGGCCTTGGTACAGCCAGGCAGAGGGAGTCTTAAGCTCTGAGATGATTCTAAGGAGCTGTCAAGGTTGAGAAGCATTGCAAACTTTTTCTGTAAATGGGCAGATAGCAATTATTTTAGGTTCTCTCACAACTCCCACTCTGCTGTAAATATATGTAAATGAATGGGCGTGGCCATATTCCAATAAAGTTTTATTCAAATAATAGCCCAAGGGCCCTAGTTTGCTACACCTGCATTAGAGACCTACTATCAAATTCCACATTCACAGGAACTGCCTAGGATTTATTAACATTCAGATTCTGATTCAGTGGGTCTGAGATGGGGCCTGATACTCTACATATCTAACCAGCTCTAAAATGATGCAGATACTCTTGGTCAGAGACCACACTTTGAGAAATCAAGGCTGGAACGCAGCAATTCCCAGACTTTGCTGCTAATGCAATCACCCCAGGGATTTTAAAACAATACTGATACCTGCCTCCCCCTCCCAGATACTCAGATTTAATTGGCCTGGGGTACAACCTAGGTGTCAGAATTTTTTAAACTCCCCAGATGATTCTAAAGTGCAACCAAGTTTGGGAACCACTGGTTGAGAATATCTTTTTTTTTTCTTTTAACCTTGTTACTCTATCTTGATGTATTTATTTATTTTGGTTAATAGTGTACCAAAGGAACCAAACTTTATTTTTGTTCTCAAATAGTTAGCAAATTTCCTCTTACCTGAGTAATCACTTGAGTAACCTAAAACCACTAGTATACCCACTAAGCATGCTGCCTCGCTACTTAATTTTAAAGAGCATACTTGCTAACTATAACTTAGAAGAAATTAATAGTATAATAAGACACTACCTATAAAAAATACATTCAGCTTAAGATCTTAGCAAAAAAGTAGTCTTAACAACATCAGGAGGTAGATGATTTCTATTTTAGTGTTTATAACTGAATACTCAGAAAGCCAATAAAGATTAAAAGTGATAAAAAAAATTTATGGGGACAAACAATAACAACAGTTAAACAAAGGATAAAATAAATGACTGGCTCATCCAATAGAAAAGCAAATAGAAAAAAACAATTCATGCACAGTTATATACTAATAAAACTGAAAACCTCAGTAATAGGGGATGACTTCTCCAAAATGTAAACCTTGAAAGTTGATATGACCAAATGGGGAAATAAGTCATTGCAGAATTGTAGCTGGTATGTAAATAGGAAAATGTACTAATACCTTCCTCTCAAAGGCTTTGCAACCATATAATTTATCATTAAATTCTTTAAAACATTTTTTATTGAAATTCTAAACTATCCCATAACACAAAAAAGATAGAAAGCTACTAAGAAAATAAACATCAACCTGCTACGAAAAACTGACTTTTCAAAACACAAAAATAAAATAATCTCACGAATGTTAGAGATGCTGCATTCTACATAAAATACCAATATATATAATTCATCAGTGGATCAAATAATACTCCAGAGCATCGTAGTTAGATTTAGCAGGTTGAAAACAATGCTTTATCTCTGCCCCCTCTCAAAACCTCACTAAAGTAATACTAGTGGGGGAAAATGGTAAAATGCCCAAGGACAAAAAGAAGGGAAGAGAGACTATAGCACATAAGAGAAAAGCACAAAATGTTGGCAGGTGAAAAGTGGATACTTGGTTGGAAATTAACTCAACAGAACTAAGAAACCTAATTTCACATTTGTATAACACATAGAGCAACCATATACATATATATGTATACGTATATGTATATATATTGAACACATTTGTTATATGTCTCTATATATTAATAACCATAATGATAAAAGAATATATGAAATGTCCTTTGTCAACAAATTTCAATGAGGAATTCCACAAAGACTGAGGCTGGAGGAGGTGGCAGATGGGGAGATTTTAGTAAAGAAGAAAACAACTGTCCAAAAAATGAAATGGTGTGACTGACACTGGGAAGGAGGAGGCTGGGACAGTGACACTGACTGATGGGGGCACCAAATGGGAGCAGCCAGGACACAGCAATAAGTGTGGGCATTTTAGTTCCTAAGCAATACTGAGTGAACAGGTAAGTCCTAGAAAGAAATTGTTACCACAGCTGTAAGAACGGCTACTAGAGCGGAAGGCAGCACAGCACAGCCCAGCATTCACTGGACAAGTGGCCAGAGGCCAAGACAGAACTCACAGCACACATCTCAAATCCAAAGAGGAACACAGAATTGAGAAAGTCATTTTGAGGAAAATCAAGTTTCCTTTGCAAAAATACATATTCTAGGGGCGCCTGGGTGGCTTAGTCAGTTGAACGTCCAACTTCGGCTCAAGTCATGATCTCAGGGTTTGTGGGTTTGAGCCCCACGTTGGGCTCTGTGCTGACAGCTGAAGCCTGGAGCCTGCTTCAGATTCTGTATCTCTCTCTCTCTCTCTGCCCCTCCCTTGCTTGCACTCTGTCTCTGTCTCTCTCTCAAAAACCAATAAATAGTAAAAAAAAATTTTTAAAGAAAAAAATGCATATTCTAGAAAACTGACATTTGAGAATATAACATGAAAGCAACAGCTTCAGAAAAAATTTAATTGAAAACCATAAAGAGTTGTAACAAAATATGTCAACACTACGAAGTCAAGTAGATAGCTGAGAAATTAAAATTTGAATATCAAAGCATTAAAAAGTCAACAAAACAGAAGAGTGGACATAGCTACATACAAACCGGAGGGCTGAACTATCAAATAGAGATCTCTTCCTTCAAAAGGATAAAAAACACAAAGTAAAAGTCAAGGCATGGAAAACAAGTACAGCATTTTTAACATTTATGTAGTTGAATTTCCAAAAGGAGAAAATAAAGGCAACTGGAAGCAGGAAAAACTCAAATAATATTAGAATCAAGTTTCCCTGGCCAGAAGAATGACCTGTATCCTCAGATTGGAAAGGTCTTAAGTATCCAGCAGGTTGCATTGTCAAAGGTCCAAATCTAGGCATATCATGGTGGCATTTCAGAACATCAGTGTAAAGATCTAAGCCCCTCAAAGCAGTGAAAATCAACTTATTGTCACAGTTCCCCTAGCCACACTGGGTGAAAGGAAACAAAGGAAGGATATCTTCATAATTCTTGGGAGAAATCATTTGGAACCAAGAAAGATATACTTAGCCAGCTTCAAGAAAAATAAATCCGAAAGAAGTGAGATACAAGAACCAATGTAGGAAAAGAATTAAAAATAACTGATTGGTTTATGTGTTGGCTGAATATTACAAAACATAATGAATAATAGCAATGACCCCAAAATTAAAATCTCTAGATGATACTGTATGTAAGATAGAGATATGGAGATGGGACAGCGGTGGAGGTAAGAAAGGTGTGCTAAAGCTCCCGTCCTGCTTGAGGAGAAAATACTATTTTTTAAGTGTATTTATTATAAGTAATCTCTACACCCAACATGGGACTCAAACTCATGACCCCTAGATTAAGAGATACATACTCTTCTGATTGAGCCAGCCAGGTGCCCTGAGGGGAAGATACTATTAATTATACATATTAATAGAAAAATTATGTTTAAGTATGTGTATCAAAAGCTTAAATAGGGGCTCTCGTGTGGCTCAGTCAGTTGAGTGTCCGAATTCGGCTTAGGTCATGATCTCAGGGGTTCACGAGTTAAAAGTCCTGCATCATGCTTTCTGCTGTCAGAGCAGAGCCCTCCTTAGATACTCTGTCCCCGGCTCTTCCTGCCCCTCACCCACTTGCGCGCGCACGCATTCTCTCTCTCAGAAAAATAAATAAGCATTAAAAAAATTAGAAAAAAAACTTAAGAATATATTTGGAATTAAAAATTCAAAATCTTAGGAGGGGAAAAAGAACAACAACAACAAAAAAGACCAATCCAGCTAAAGGAAAACAGTTGTGAAAAAAGAAACCAAAGAAAAGCATATTAATTAGAAAATACTACTGTAACAGTAAAAACAGCCCAAAATTATATTAGTCATCACAATAGAACTAAGTAAGTTAAGTTCACCTATTAAAATACAATGACTCTCAGGTAGTAGAAAACCATCACTAACACATTCCAGAGGCATGCTGTGTGTAAGAAATACACCAAAAACAAAACAAAGAAAAGTTAGAAATTAAAAGCTGAAAAATAGATATCAGACAAATGTTGACAAAAAAGGGGGAAACAAAGTGACAATGATATCAACTAAAGTGGCAACTGCTGTGAAAAATTATGAGAGAAGTAAAGAGTAATACCTCATATTGATAAAAGGAACATGCACCAAGAATGTGTAGCAATGAAGAAATTTTACACACCTAAGAATATAACTTTGAGATGCAGGACACAAAATCTGATAAGAATACATCAAACAAAAAAAAGTTGACAATGCCACATCACAATGGAGATGCTAATGTTCCTTTTCCAGAAACTAGCCAAAAAATAAGCACAAATAAAGAATATATGCATAACATTTAATTCCTTGGGATATATTTGTATAAGTTTATCAGAATGGATGGACAGACATATATACTACTCACTAATCTAGGAATACACATTCTTTAATAACAACTATTGAATAGTCACAAAAACTGACCATGCATTAGGCCACAAAGAAACTTCACCAAATTCCCAAATGCAGAAATCATAGGGGCCAACTACCCCAAAGCAATAGAATAAGAAAATCACAAAAAGATAGGCAAAATAGACCGTCTTATAGAGAGAAGCACTGAATATATGAAAAGGGAGTTATCACAAATTAAAAGGACATGAGCATTATAAATGATGGAACAATTGGTGAACAGCAATGATCAATACAAACAGCCATCTCATACCAGAATTGAAATTAATTTGAGATAAATTAAAATGAAATATAAATGACAAGCCATAGAAAAGCTAAAGAAAATGTAATTATGTATCTATTAGCTCTCTGCAGAGAGGAAGAATTTCTGAACTCAGATATGAAAGGAATCATAAAAACTCTTAAATATCAGATCAGCCACCATAAAATTATCAAAATTCTACATGTCAAAAACAGTACTGAAGATAAGATGATAGCCTATAAGAAAAATAATGTAATATGATATAATGAGGATATGATATATAAGGATGAACCTTTTGTAATGTCAAAAGCATGTATGGAAAATACCTTATCCCTAGTTCATAAGGAGGCAAAAAATCATAATGAAACACATCATAAAAGAGTAAGTATAAGTAGTAAGCAACGATTAGAAATGATTAGACTTGGTTGAAACAAGAGAAATGCAAGTTAACCAAAAATACAGTAACATTGTGTTTATTCTACTTAACTAGCAGCACATCTGAGTTTCACCTAGAGATGACTCTACAAATGAGATAATTTTATAGTTTGAGGGTGGAACTGTCCAATGATTCAGAATTTTCAGAAAGTTATTCTACATTATGAATCAAACTAATTCCATTTTGGAAATATAACAAAATATGGAAAAATGCTACAGGAAATGTCCGTTGCAAAATTACTCATTAAACAAGAAAAATAGGACAGCAGCTTCATACCTAAACATGGGTTTTCTTCAATACAGTCCATCTTCTTTATGAGCTATTACACAGGTTTGAGAATAATATAACAAAGGAAATGTTATGAGACAGTGTTAAGTTAAAGAAGCAGGATGTGGAAAGCAGAGTGGCGATTACCAGAGGCTGCGGCGTGAGGGAAAGAGGACTTATTTACTAGGTAAAGAGCTTCGGATTTGCAAGATGACATCTGGGGATCCATTCCACCACAATGCCAATATACTTAACACTATTAAACTGTACACTAAAAAATGGTTAAGATGGAAAATTTTATGTTCTATGTTATTGTTTTTTAAAACAACACAGAACATAAAATTGTGTTTCAAAACAAAACAAAACACACAAAACATAAAATTGGGTATGGAACCCAATGACGGGCTTGAACTCATAACCTGAGATCAAGACCTGAGCTGAGATCAAAAGTCAGATGCTTAACCAACTGAGCTACCCAGATGTCCCTATGTTCTGTGCTTTTAAACCACAATTTAGAAAAGAAGAAAAAAAAAAAAAGCAAACTGGAAACTCAAAAAAAAAGTAGTATATAAAATGCATGTTCTCTATAATAAAACTATAAAAACTAGGGGGTGCCTGGGTGGCTAAGTCAGTTAAGTGTCTGACTCTTGGTTTTGGCTGAGGTCATGATCTCACGGTTCATGAGTTTGAGTCCTATATCGGACTCTGCGTTGAGAGCAGAGCCTGCCTGGGATCCTCTCTCTCTCTCCCTCTCTCTCTCTGCCCCTCCTCCAATCTCTCTGTCTCTCAAAATCAATCAATCAATCAATCAATCAATCAATCTAAAAACAATAGCTATATGAAAAAAACTAGAAGAAAAGCATAAAATGGTGACAGTGGTTGTGTTACAGAGGCAGGGTTTTTGAATTTCTTTAATTTCCTCAAGTTTTTAAAAATTTTCTGTAACATATATATATATAAATTTCTCTTTTTATTCATAATTTTTTGTTGCTGTTATAAAGTTGACGGCAAGTCAAGACTGACTGAGCACAGGTCCTCTGGCTCTGAGCCCTGTGTCCCCGTCAAAAAGTCAGGACCCTGAAGCCAGCAGCTCTAGGCAGGGTAGACCCCAGGCCACTGCTGTTCCTTCAGAGGGTCAAACTTATTGCCTGGGGCCTGAACAACTAGGTTAGGGTCATCCTGCAAACCGGTACCAAGGCATTTCCCACTGGGCAGCTAGCCAGGTAAGTGATTAGGAACTCTTTCTCAGAGGGAAGCAGCATTGTTATTCTGACAGACATTAAGGGATGTGGAGGCAAATGATCAGTCATTCACCATTCAGGGTTCCCATTGCCCTGGGGCAGAAACAAGGTCCCATTTGAGTAGAAGACTGAGAAAACACAAAAGCAACCACATCCCAGCCTGTGGAGGAAAGCCTGCCAGGGTTTTCCAATTTGCTATTCTCCATTCCCTTTAACTCCTTAATCTTTAAATCCAAAAAGCTGAAAGGTTCAAATAAACCTCTGTCCTTTCCAATCCCTCCACCCCCACGTAAATCCTGAAGAGCAATTATTTTTGTGGTGTCTGACAAGGTCATAGTCATCTGGCCTTGCAGCCAGTGAGCTCAAACTGAGGCCAGGAGTTCTCAGGGTAACGGCGCGGCAGTGGGGGGGGGGGGCAGATATAAGCACAGGGAGGCTTCTCCAAGGTGCTCCCCTTCTCCAGGGTAGTCACCCAACTGCTGTCACCAGGACCCACCTCCCATGCTCACCTCACGTGCTTCTCAGCCCCAGCACAGAGTGAACGGGAGCCTCTCCTTTCGAGCTGGAGGGAGAGGACTGTCTTTCTTGCTCACAAATGCCCCTGGGCTTTTGTTCCTCCAGTCAGAGCTTTTATAAACAGTGCCTGCTTGTCTGACCTTTTCAAACTTTTTCCCTGGGTAATTGTTTGGGCTGTTTTGTTCCCCAACTCATCCCAGTACTGCTTCCTGTGTGACAGATACGAAACATCAGTTGAGATGCAACTGGGATTGTCACCTATTCATTCATTCATTCATTCATTCATGCCGTAACATGTACAGTACGAGTGCTCTATACCAGTCTCTCACTGTTTGAAACACTAAAGGCAGCAGGGGTGATGCTCTGGCTTCAAGAGTCTTCTATTTGAAATGGGGAGGGGCAGAAAGTAAAGGAACACATTTTTTGTGTGTGTAAACAAGCAAGTCTTCTTGATTTTATCCCTTAAATATATATGAACTAACTCATCTTTTCCTTTTCCTCTGCCAGAACCATGGGCCAAGCCATTGTTACCTCCAGCTTGGCCGACAGCCCCAAGCTGTTCTTCCTGCTTCACTTTTATTCCTTCAGCCCACCCTGCCCAGGACCATTCTCCAGACATCAGTCAGGTCACATTGCCACCAGCCAAGAGCTGTCTCACCAGAAATCAATTTCAGATTCCTTATCTTACTCTGGAAGGCTTTCCATGATCTCTCCTTTCACTTCCATTCTCCCCATCCTCATACCCTCCACACTGTGCCTCTACTCCTTGAACGTTTCCCACTCATTCTCAGCTCAGCCTTCCCTTCCATTCTTTTCTAGAATGTCCTTCCCCTAAATCATTGTAAGAGAGGCTCAACTGGACACTGCCTTAGAGAAGTCTTTTCTGGCCAGCCAATTTGTAGCCCCCCTCCCATTACCCTGTCCTTCTTTAACTCTCTACCATGACCTTTTATTTGCTTGTATATGTGCCCATTTTCTCCCATAGAATGTGTGCTCCATCATAGCAGCTGCCTCATACACCTGCTCACCACTGTGTTTATCATCTTCCAGCACAGTGATGACTGACACATAGTAAGCACTCACTGCTGAAAATGAATGAATGAATTTATGAGAAACCATTCCAAAGGAAAGTAAGAAGAAGATTAGATACTAACTTAAACCTGTAGTATTGCTCAGTTACTCAACTCTTACTCAGGAAATGGTCTATTTCTCTTAGCTTATAATCCCATCATTCCTGCTTATATCTCTAGGTGCTTTAATGGCGGTCCTCGCCAATGCTGGATGTTTTAAAACATGAAGCAGCTCTTTCCTGAAGTGAAGGGAGAGGGAACTTAACAATCTGATCAACAGATCTAGGGCTCCAGAAAGGAGGCATCAGTATTTAGATTCTAGGTGAAGTCCATGCAGATGGTTTAACCCAAGGAAGACTTTTAGGCCAGTTCTAATGAGAAGGATTGACTAGAATTCACCTATCACTTGCTTGCTAATTGGAATTTCACCATGCATAATTATATAATGCCGAGGTAGTTCAAGCTGTGCCTATCCGCATCAGAATCCTAAACTGGGCTCCAAAGGGATGATACTTTATTTTAAAGAAGCTCCTAGTACTACTAACCTTTCCGGAAATAAAAGATATCTCTTCCCAAGTCTGGGATCTTTAGGTCCAGAAATGTAAATTTAAGCCATTAATTCCAAACTCCTATACATTATGGATGCCCAAATAAAATCAAATCCCCCTCAGAAATCTGTTGAGACAGAAGAATTTTCCCAGAGGATGTCTCTTTCATCTCTGCTGGGTAAGAAGAATGAAGTAACACCCAAGATAGGCAAGACAGCATCCCCATGGCCTAATATGAGGACATAAGAAAGCAAACAGAAATGGCACTGGTGTCCCTGAAAACAAATATTGTTCATACCTCCAAAAGCCTCTTTAGAAAACGCTGACTCACTGGAAATTGTTACCACTTAATAAATAAGGAGGCTATTGCTGTTATTTGCCAAGCTTTCCCCAACATTTCTGAAATATATTCTCTAATAGCTCAAAAACATTTGGGAACACTAGAGGCCAGCCACATTCATCTAAAAAAAAAAAAAAAAAGATGGGATTTCTGCCTGGCTTGGCACATCTGAGTTCAGGGGTGTATCAAACAAACGGGAATGGAGAAAGCTATCACCTGCCCTCTGGATATCACCCTCAATCCAGCCTATAAGAAGGGCACTTCTTTCCTGGGCAGCCTCCAAAAGCACAGGATAACTTTGGGGGATAACTGCTGGGGCTGGGAGGGACCTTACCCCAAGAGGCGCAAACCCTGCTGTAGGACACCAATGACTGCCAGAAGCTCTGCCGTTCCTCCTTCTCAGGGGCCGCGGGCCCACACCTCACCCGGTAGCCATTATGGAACAAGTCCCCCAGGGACTTTTTGCGGCGCCTGGTAGGTTTGTAATCTTCCGTGCTGGTGCCGTTGGGTGGGTGATGGTAGACCAGAATCTTACTGGGGATCATGGTGGGGGCAGAGAGCCGGACTGGGCTCCAGGTTCCCTTCAATTCACGTCTTGCACAAACTGATGTCCTGCAAGGATCTGGAGGAGCCTGTATTTCCTGGACCTGTGCTGCAGACAGGTCCTCCTGTCCAGCACCGTGTGGCTCACCAGCATTTATGTCCCGATGGAGACTTCCTCCTCTCTCATTCACCAGCCCCCTTGAAAAAGCCCCAGCATGCTCTGGGCAGCTGCAGGAGGCCTCCTCAGAGAGGCTGTTGGGAAGGGAGGGGGAGCAGTCTGATCCATTATGTCCTACAAGCTGATCAATCAGCTTCACTCTGGAAATTACCACATAAGCTCCTTTGGACATGATTTAGGGGGATGGAAGGAGAAAAGGCTATAATTCCTCAAAATCAAGGAGCACAGAATAGGGTGTGGAGGGGGGCTGCAGTTTGGGTCCTATTGGGCCATTCCTTTTATTCTGGTGATCTTGTCTGATGATTAAGGGTTCTCAGGGAAGACTCCCTTATGGGATATGATGCCCAACTAGAGAGAAGGACTGAATGGCCCCACTCCTTCTTTCCCACCTCCTACTACCAACATAACCCAGATGCACAAATCCTCTGCTAATATCACGTGTAGGACTGAGGCAGAGGAGGGACTCTGGGCTTTCCAGAAGGCAGAAGGAGACATTCCATTAGAGCTCCTCACCCCTGTGCTTCCCTACCTTGTAGTTCTCAGCACCTCGTCTTGTTACCAACACCGGTCCCCTCTTTCCCCTAGGGCACTGAGTGTAAACAAAAATATAGCAGGACAGAGAAAGTATTAAAAATATAAACAGAGAAATACCTAGATTCATAAATTATTAGTTAAGTCTCCCCATAATCTGGCCCCCACCTTTTTTTCCAGCCTTCACGCTGCCTTCTAGCAAGGCTAAAGTGATCAGATGGAATTTTCAGAGAGGGCAATTTATTTCTCCTCAGTAGAGATTTGTCCATCCCCCCAACCATGACATATTAAGCTTCTATCACATGCCAAGAATTGTGATTAGTACTGGCTATTCAGCAACTGATGGGAATGATACAAGTTCAGCTGTAATGGAGTTTACAGTCTAGTAGGAGAGAGAAGCAATACAAAATTCCTATCATAAATGTATTTAACTAACAGTTTGAGTAAAGTGCTGCAAAGGAAAAGCAAAAGTAGCTATCTGTCTGAATGAGTGTGTGTGTGTGTGTGTGTGTGTGTGCGCGCGCGCGTGTGTGTGTGTGTGCACGCGCGCATATATGTGTATCTGGATAGGAATGTGTGGAACATGTTGGGGTGTGTATATCAGAAAGGGCTTCATATTGATTATGAATCCTAACAGTTGAACAGCAGACAGCCAGCTGAGAAGAGACAACAGTGGTGAGGGGAATTTTTTTTTTTTTTTTTTGGTTGAGGGAGCAGCATGACAAATGTCCTGAAGAGGGGAAAAAATGGCCTATTCCTGAGTTGAAAGGAACTCACTGTGTCTAAAATGAAATAACTGATGAGAGACTTTTTAAAACTTACAGTTCTCTTGAAATGATCCGTGTAACCATAGGCCCTACAGACATCAAGAGGATAATGAAGGAAAATAATGAACAATATTGTGTCTACAAATTTGAAAAATAAATGAAATAGATAAATTTTGTTACAAATACAACCTTTTCAAAATGACACAAGAAGAAATGAAAAATCTAAACAGCCATGTATCTGTTAAAAAAAAAAAATTGAAACTTCAATGGAAAGCATCCCCAGAAAGAAAATTTCAGGTCTAAATTGTTTCCACTGGAGAATTCTACCACACATTTAAGAAGGTAATAATTCCTATCTTAGACAAACTCTTTTAAAGAATAGAGGAAGAAGAAATATTTCCCAATTGTTTTAGGATGTTAGCCTAATTATGACACCAAAATGTGACAAGGGTAATAGAAGAAGAAGTGGGGTGGGGGGGTGAAGGAGAAGAAGGAGGAGAAGGAGAAAGGAGGAGAAGGAGAGGGTGAAATTACAGACCAATAAACCTCATCAACATAGGCACAATAATTCTTAAATACATACAGTACTAGTAAAAGTAATCTGGAATGATACATCATGACCAAAGGAGTTTATCCCCAGAATACAAGATTAGCTTAACAAATGAAAACCAATAATGTTATTCACCACATTAACAAATTAAAAGAGGAAAATCTTATGACCATTTTAGTAGACATCAGAAAAAAAATGACTAAATACAACATGCACTTTACTATAAAGACTATAAAGCTACATGTAATAAGAGTTTGAGACAGTATGCTATGGCCTAAACAATGATACATTGATTAATGAAAGAGAACAGACTCCAGAAATAGATGCATATATATATGTGATGATAGAGGACAATACACATATGTATGGGTGAAGGAGAAAGTTAATTGATTTACAACAAAAGCACCAATACAATTGCATGGGAAAAGGAAGAAATTTTCAACAAACAGTGCTGGAAAAAACGAGATCTCTGTACCAGAAAAGAAACAAACCTCAATTCTCATCGAACACTATATACAAAATCAGTTTGAAAGGGATCATGGACTTAAATGTAGAAGCCAAATATAAAGCTTCTAAAAAGTAATATTGGACAGTATCTTGAGGACACTTGGGGTAGGAAAAGATTTCATAGGACACAAAAGGCATTGACTGTTACAAACTTGATAAGTTAAATAGCATTAAAATTACAAACTTCTCATCAAAAGACACTTAGTGACTTTAAAACAAAAGTCACAGAATTGGGGACAATATTTACTTAGGGAAATGCACATTAAAACCTTAATAAGGGGCCCCTGGGTGGCTCTTTCCTTTCAGCATCAGATTTTTGATTTTGGCTCAGGTCATGATCCCAGGGTTGTGAGACTGAGCCCCTCATTGGGCTCTGTGCTGAGCATGGAGCCTGCTTAAGATTCTCTCTCTCCTTCTCTCTCTGCCTCTCTCCTGCCTGTGTGCATGCATTCTCTCTCTCCCTCTCTCTCTCAAAATAAATGAACGTTAAAAAAAACCTTAATAAAATATCACTATACTAGAATGACTAAAATGAGAAAGTTGGCAATAGCAACTGTTAGCAGGCAAACAGCAACTGTGGCTCTCATACATTAATGGGAGGGAGGGGTATACAGTGCTATCATCTCTTTGAAACCTGTTTGTCGGGTCCTTAAAAGTTAAACATCTATCCTATCACCCGGAAGTTCCATTTCTAAGTAGTTATTCTGGAAAAATCAAAACACATGTCCACAAAATCACCTGTACAGGCTGATCATAAAAATTTTATTCAAGATTACCCAAAGTCAGAAATGACCTAAATGTCTATCAGCAGGTGGGCAGATAAACAAATTGGTGGCATGCCCACAGAATGGAATAGTATTAGTAATAAAAAGGAACAATCTACTCATGTACACAGCAACATGTATGAATCCCAAAAATCTTACTTTGAGTAAAAGGAGGTAGACACAGGAAAGAGTAACCTGTTTGTTTTCATTTGTATAAAGTTCAAAAGCAGGCAAAACTAAACTGGGTTGATAGAAATCAGGACAATGATTACCTATGACTGAGGGAAGAGGGCAGCTGTTGACTGTAAATGGCAGAAGGAACCTTCTCAAGATAATGGCAATGCTCTGTATCCTGACATGGGTGATAGACTATTTCACAATAATACCTACGTCAAAACTCATTGAACTGCACCATAAAGTCTTTGTATTTTATTGTAAGTCTCATATACTTCACTAAAAATATTGAGATGGACGTCTCCTGATGATGGCGACCTCCTGGTCACTAGAGGTGTCCGAAATGTGGCTGTTTGTACCAACTTAATGAACATGGAAGTTGAGCTTGGTGTCTCACTAGAGATCATCTGCTCTAACCCTATTAGTTACCTCCCAACAGCAGGGTAGACGGCAGAGTCATGAAACTCCAGTAAATCTGAAAGAGGATCAGTTTAATGGAAAGAGCGAAGGACTTATATATTTAGGCTCTGCCATTGCTGCTGTGGGGGCAGAACAAGTTATATGCTCCTAGCCTCAGATTCTCCATTTCTCAAATAGAGGTTTTAATATCTACTTCACAGATGACAATCCAGATTTAAACATGTATGCAAAGCCCTGCACAGGTACCTACACAAGGTTGTACTCAGCAAATTCCCCTCCATCCAACTACCAAAGTTCTAGGGCACAGCCCATCTGGTCTGTGTTCTGCTCACAGAATACCCCATCATTGATGGGCAACCTGGCCACAGAGTGTCAATAACCAAATCCCTTTTTGTCTCCACACAGCAGGCCTGCCAGCTGCTTCATAAGACTTCACTGATGTGGACACGACAAGTTTGGACCCTGGAGCCAGACGGCTGGGATTTGGGTCCTGGCATCTCTATTTATGAGCCATGTGATCTTGGAAAAGTTATTCAAACCCTGCCTTGAGTCCCTGACTCTTAACATGGTAGAAACATCTCAACATAAGCCTCTTCACTACAAGAAAGTGCTTCTTAAAACAATTTTTAAAAATTTAAAGAGAATCCTATGTAAACATATGCACACACTCAAATAAATTGGGGCTCATTTCTCTGGACACGTGTCTATTACAAAAAATTGTCCTAGACCATATCCACACTTTACACACCCCTCAGTGTATCCCACAGTTGCTGCCCTATACCATCAGACCCCAAGGAATTCAGTGGGGGTTTCATTTGTCTTCAAGAGCCCAGTGTTGCCAACATGAAGTTACTGCCCTTCATTCACACTCACTGTGCAGAAACACCCTGCACCTTCCCCTCTGCAACAGGCTTATTTCTCTTGGGGTGGGGGTGGGGGGGAGTTGGTGAGGAAAGAAGAACATGAGAATGTTAATCCATTCTTTTAAAAATATAACCAAGCAATTAACTCCGATGCAGTTAACCTCTTCAGTGAAATGAACGGATATCCAATTCCCTAAATCCTGTAGTTACTCATTTGTTCAAATAACTAAGTGCCTATGTAGAAGACAGGCAGGATTCTGGAACCCAGAATGATGGGATTCAAATCCCAGCCTCGCCATTAGTAGGGAATGAACATTGGCAAGTTCCTTCAACCCCCCCCCCCCACTGTCTCAGTTTCCCTAACTATAAAATGGGAGTAGTAATGGTAACCCACCTCCTAGAGGAATACATCACCATATCTTTAACAGTTAAACTTGTTTTCAGTACAAGTAAGTGCCACTGAGTGTTTGCTGTTTTTATACCTACGAGCCAGATACTGAGCTGGGCGCCCTGGGGACACAAACTCTAAGTCCATCCTCAAGGAAGTTATAGTTCTATGGAGCAGTTTACAATCTACACTTCTATTTAGCCTGAAAGGAGAGATGACTGCCTGTATCACTTTATTTTAGGAGAAGACCCCCAAATTAGCTCTTTTCCCTCACTTGCTCCTTGATGCCTGAAAGTCCCCTGGTGGAACGGCAGTGATGCATAGTAAGAAAGTCCAGAGAGATGTGGGTTTGAACCCTGCCCCTTCCTCCTGCAATACGAGAATGGGGGCTGGTTACATGAAACCTGCAAACCTACCTCCTCACATACACATAAGAGGATAATTACACCTCTAAGGGGACACACTCACAGAACGTGCTACACAAACACTCATTCCCTTTCTCCTCCGAGGGCCCTGCTCTTGCTCTCTCCTCCTAGGATCTAATGGTCTGCTCCCTATGAAAATGCACATTTGCCTAGGAGTCACCGATCCCCCAGATAAGTCTTGGTTACAGGAAAACTATGAAGCCACCTGGGCACGGGGGAGGAGAGCAGGTGCCGAGAATCGGGTAGAAAGGGGCAAACTGTGGACCAAATTGTGAACTGAACCAACTCCACTGGCTGGCAAGTCATGGCCCTGTTTTTAGCTGATGAAAGAGCCATCCAACATCTGTGATTTGAAATAGGGAAAATAAAAAGTCAAAGCTGAGTCTATGATCGGGCACATACTACTGTTTATTCCCCAAATCCCAGACATTTGAGTTAAGTGCCTCAGGTCACCTCCCCACACTCTTAACTCTTTTTAAAATTGGAGACCAGAAGCATGCAGCGTTTGCACAGGCCTCAAGTCACAAGGGAAAAGGATGCTTTACTTTGGTCCCTGGTTTCTCTATTCAAGAAAATATCACCTAATCTCCAGTTAATCTGCCTCCTCCCACCCCACTTCATCTTCTCCCCTCTTTCTCCCTCCCTCCTGAGAACTAACCATCTGAGGGGCACCTGGGTGGCTCAGTCGGTTAAGCGGCCGACTTTGGCTCAGGTCATGATCTCACGGTCCGTGAGTTCAAGCCCCGCGTCAGGCTCTGTGCTAACAGCTCTGAGCCTGGATCCTGCTTTGGATTCTGTGTGTCTCTCTCTCTGACCCTCCCCTGTTCATGCTCTATCTCTCTCTGTCTCAAAAATAAATAAACACTTAAAAAATTAAAAAAAAAAAAAAAGAACTAACCATCTGAGGATCTGAGGGATAGAGTCTGTAACTTGGTGCATTTCCCTCCCCATCATCACCAGCTAGCGGTGCACATCACTATCTTCTTGGTCCCTGTCCTGCCCTCTCATCTCCAAAGTGACAGCCTCCACCTGTCCTGACACACCACGTGTGATGCTGCAGACAAGTGAATCCAACTACCTCCAATATCCTCTCCTTTGCCCCAAGATGAAAACCCGAGCTCAATGATGAGAACTGGAATAATCCTCCCTAATCCCACCTCCCACGCTGAGCCCTGGCTGGAAAGCTGACACATGGCCCTGAGCATCCCTCCTGCCTGACATTTGGACCCACAGGAGACAGATGGTGTCCCCAGTCACTGTAGTGCACGCAGGTTTGGTTTTTGAGATTTGTAGCCCCATCTACTGCAGGGAGGACCTGAATCAGTTGACATGGTCAAAAATCACATCAAAACAAAACCCATACCTAGGGATAAACTAGGACAGGGCTCCTGCCAGCTAAAAGAAGCAGCAAGGAATGTTACCAGGAACCTGCCAGGCTCGGGACAAGAGTGAGGTTAGAGAGGCATGTAGCACACAAAATTTGAGGAGGCCCCCTTTTGTTAACGCCCACTTTGCCCTTGCATTGCCCTGAGAGTGAGTCATTCAATTTGCACCCCATACTCCTCTCTCACCTCACCCTAGTCCCCTCCCCGGCACTTGCAATGAATCTATTACTAAGCTCATCTCTGGAAATGGCTGTGCCTTTTCTGTCACCTGTGGCAAGAGAGAAACATACTGGGTTATGATTGTTGTGAACTGGGAAAACCTATAACGTCAATTCAGAGATCAATGTTATCCTAAAATTAATCTCAAGCAGAATTTCTGTGCCAGCGGCTTTGAATAAAGACTGAGGAACACAGTGAATTATATCTTCAATTACAGTTTACAAAGAACAGAGGCGCTCCTTCCAAACGGGTGCTCTTGATTTAGCTCTCTATAAAGGCAGGAAGCAGAACACTGAATCTCGGATCAGTAAAAACATTTTCACAAGGGCCTCAGGTGCCACAGGATTTAGCGATGTTTAATTCCGATGCTCAAAATTAATTTAAGGTAAACTCGGAGGATGGAAATGAAGTGTTCATTTTGGGGGCATTAATCCACTACCAGGTGTATCTCAGTTATGTTTTGTTCTAATGCTCGCAATTAACCCCAGGATAAACTTGGATAATCGAAACCAGGGCTCAGCACATTTTTTTCCTGTAAAGGGCCAATAATAAATACCTCAGGGTTTGGGAGTCGTACAACCTGTGTTGAAACTGCTCAACTTGGCCACGGTGGCGTGAAAGCTAGCCATAGACAATATGTAAGAAACCGAGCTTGGCTACATTCCAATAGAATGTTATTTCCCAAACTAGGTGGCGGGCCAGGTTTAGCCTGCAGGCCAATCTTGCCAACCTCTGATCCACTGACACTTCAGAGGGAGGGAGGAATGATTAATTTGCCAGCAAGCACTTTTCCAAGTTGGTAACACTTAGTTCCTTCTGTTTCCTGTGACACTCATTTTAACACCTGATATGCTGTTTTTGTTTTCCTAGCCTAATCCAGATGTTTATAAATCACTTCAGACTATGAACTCCTTGAGGTCAGGGTCTCAATCCCTCTTCTTTGTGTATAATTTGTAACATCAAGCAGAGTCGGGCATGTTGCATCTGTTTAAGATTTTTCCCTTGTTCCACAAGGGATGTAGTTCACATCTCTGTTTCAGTATGTGAGGACTTGGACATCTTTCTAACCCAACAATTGAGAGTTTCTTCCCTCCCCATGCGCATCCTGTTTCTAATCAGTTCTGAATAAAGCTATGTTAAAGGCGTAAACCAGTTTGCTCCGACCCAAAACAAGTTAGCAAGTCCCACTTTGAGACTCCCAAGTCCTCAGCTCATGTGCTTATTTCAGTCTTTTTTCCTATAAATAAATGGCGATAAAAATTCTGTCTCCTTCTACGCTTGTCGCCAATGCCCAGCATATGGTAGCATTCAATAAATATGTGTTGAAGAAATGAGGAAATGAATATGATTTGGGTTAGCTCCTAAAACCTTTGTTATGTGAGAGGCCTTTGCCAGCTTAGTTTAGGAAGCAAAATCTGTTAAGCAAGATTTTGCGCTCTTGTGCCACCTAGTTGAAACCCACACTTGACGCTGCTTAGTGGACTGATCCTGTATCCCTGTATCCCTAACCCCAATTTGTCCCTGAGTACAAGGGGGTCACTGATTGGAGTTTGGATGGCAGGTTTCATTGGCCTGCCGATTCCACTGGCCTCATCCATTTCCGCATCCCCTTCTGAGCGACAGGGGATGAACACAAAATCTCCATCCCTTCACAGAACCAGAACGGGAGGCACCAAACCATCTGCTTATTGGTCACGTGGCAACAGACAATGTCTGGAACGTCCTTACAGCATATTACTTCACTGATAAAGATGGATCGCACTTAAGCAGTGATTCTTGATCTCTACGAAATGGCTCAGACAGCACAGGAACAATCTCACAGATAAGACAAACTGCGCCGAGCTGGTCTCAGACTATGAAAATGCCTGCCAGGACATGACTTATGTGAAAATAAATAAGGTGGGTCACTGCTTTATCATCAGCAATAAGTGGATTCTTTCTTCCTACCACAAAGCGAGGATGTAAAGGAACCACACACACCTATTGTTGCTTAGGCCTTTTTTCTTCACCAACTGCCTGAGGTGTGGGTTTGCAAACGAAATCATCCCAACCATTCTTTTGGACTGACTGTTTAATGAGGGGGTAAAATAGGCCGGCCCTTTCCTCTTCCATCAGATGCCTTCCTTGTGGTCATTTCACTAACTGCATGAGGGGACACCAGAGGAGACAAATGGGCGCAAGTTGCAAACCCAGCAAACAAAGGGTAGAAGTAGATAAACGGAGTGAATTAATCAGCGAGAAGTCACCGTGTCCCTATTACATATTTGGTCCTCTTCTGGGAGTGGTTAGGGCCAGAAACACTATGAGACATGGTCTCTAAAGAAACACAAACACAACAACAAAAAGTAAAATCAGAAATCAAAAATAGCACATAACTAATCACAACGATTTACTGGAACAGACCGAGCTTTTAAGAGCACTGAGAGGGGCGCCTGGGTGGCTCAGTCAGGTAAGCATTGACTCTTGGTTTCAGCTCAGGTCATGACCTCACAGTTTGTGAGTTTGAGCCCCATGTCAGGCTCTGTGCTGACAGCACGGAGCCTGCTTGGGATTCTCTCTCCCTCTCTCTATCTGCCCTTTCCCAGCTGCTTTCTCTCTCTCCTCTCTCTCCTCTCTCTCTCTCTCTCTCTCTCTCTCTCTCTCTCTCAAAAAATAAACAAACATTAAAAAAAAGAGTACTGAGAGCACGGTCCACAGGCAGACATCTCTGGATAATGCAAAATCTTAAGTTGATTGGCAAATTAAACTTCCTTTCATAATTCTTATATGAAAACTGCTGAGAGGGACAAAAAGGGCAATAAAAATTTTTTAAAATTCTTAAGACTTCTGGCGACTATGAAAAGAACATCTGTATGACAATTTGAAAAACTAAGTGAGTGCTAGTTTTGGGAGTACTCCAACACAGCCCATCACCTTAGACACGTCATGTTTCTTCTTCCTGACCTAAATGGTTTCTCATGGGAAGGGGGAAGGAAAGAACAAAGGAACGAAGGAAGGAACAGAGGAAGGAAGGGAGGGAGAAAGGAAAGGAAGGAGGAACTGGGAGAGTTTACTAGTAGGTAATCCCTAATGTCCCTTTCAAATAAAATTTCTTTTTTTTAATATAATTTATTGTCAAGTTGGCTAACATACAATGGATACCATGTGCTCTCGGTTTCGGGGGTAGATTCCCATGGATCATCGCTTACATACAACACCCAGTGCTCATTCCAACAAGTGCCCTCCTCAATGCTCATCACCCACTTTCCCCTCTCCCCCACCCCCCACCCATCCTCAGTGTGTTCTCTGTATGTAAGAGTCTCTTATGGTTTGCCTCCCTCCCTCTCTGTATGTTTTCCCCTTCCCTTCCCCCATGGTCTTCTGTTAAATTTCTCAAGATCCACATATGAGTGAAAACATGATATCTGTCTTTCTCTGACTGACTTATTTCACTTAGCATAATACCCTCCAGTTCCATCCATGTTGTTGCAAATGGCCAGATTTCATTCTTTCTCGTTGCCAAGTAGTATTCCATTGTATATATAAACCACACCTTCTTTATTCAAATCAAATTTCTATAACTATGTGGCTCTATGCTCTTAGAGGTCACTCATGAACAAAGAAATAATACTTTAAAAGTAGCCAAAAGAGAAAAAATAAAAATTACTTTCATAAATCTGCAATTTCCGTAGCTACTTTGTAACCATGAAGGAAATGCTACTGCACAGTAGGCCTGACTCACTCCAGTGAATTCCCTTGCCTTCATCCACCCATCTGCCCAGCTGGACCACATACATTTGAATGCCAGAGTGCTGGGCTTATTGAGATGCTAATTTCTGAATGTTCCCACTCACACCAGGGGGACAGCTTTGGAAGAAGATGTCATATCTCAGTGACCTCACCTTGTGGAATGATTTCTTTTTATAAATGCTAATTGCAACCCATTAATTAAGAGAGATGTTAATAGTGGGCAGGAAAATCATGGAGTAAGCAAATCCTGCAATTCTCTCCAGCATTTATCATGAAGCAAAATCCTCTGTCTGATGCATTTCTGTATGGCCTAGAGGGCAGTACAGGAGTTAAATATTCCAGCTTCTGATTCAGAGGTCAACACGGGTCTGGTAGAGAAAGGGTCTCTCAGTTTAGAAGGGGCCAAGCATCCAACCTCAGTGAATTTTTGGAGTACTGTGGTTACAGTTGGAAGATAGGCCTGGACTAATTTATTTCTGTCTATTGTGCAAGACAAAGAGTTTTTTGTGTGAGTTTTTTTTTTCCTGCATCTTGTCCTGTCATCTAGGAGAGTGCCAGGCACACAGTGGGTGCTCAGTAAAAGTGTTGATTAAATTTAAATCCTGGCTTTACCATTTGTAAACTGTGACCCGGGGTGCCTTCTCTAGCCTCTTAGAGACTCTGGAGGATCTTTCCTTTGCATTTTGTTTTTTTGTAAAATGAAGTATCTCAGTGTAAATTCCCTTGGAAACAGAATGTGAGCAGAAGATTCTATTGTGAATAGTTTATTTGGGAGGTGATATCAGGGAACACAAGCAGGGGAGCAGGGATTTAAGAAAGGGACAGGATGAGTGTTGTATGTAAGCAATGAATCGCGAGAATCTACCCCCAAAACCAAGGGCACACTGTATACACTGTATGTTAGCCAATTTGACAATAATTTATATTTAAAAAAAAAAAGAAAGGGACAAGAAAGAAGGTAGCAATAAAGAGTTCATCGGGGGCTCAGTCGGTTAAGTGTCTGACTTCAGCTCAGGTCATGATCTCACGACTTTGTGAGTTCGAGCCCTGAATCAGGCTCTGTGCTGACAGCTCAGATCCTGGAGCCTGCTTCACGTTCTATGTCTTCCTCTCTCTCTGCCCCTCCCCTGCTCACACTCTGTCTCTCTCTCTCAAAAACAAATAATAAGCATTAAAAAAAAGTTAAAAAAAAGAGTTCATCAAGCAAGCATCACTGTGGACAACTGGAGAAGAACACCAGCGGGGGCCTGGGCAGCCCTGTGGAGGGGGATGCAGAGATCTCTCACTAAGGGACAATGGTAAGGATCCATCACCTCCAGTAGGTCATTGGTTGAGGGGAGCACTAAGATCCTAGCATGGTATCTTGGAGGCAGGCCAGGGAGCAGGCTTAGGTGACTGGAGAAAGGCCTCAGGCAAAGAAATGCTGCTGCTGGCGATTCAAAACCCAGCCACCTGCATAAAGGTGAGGACAAGGGGTGTGGGTGGGCACCAGAAGGGCCTGCCTCACCAGAATAGTAAAACCTACCTCTTAGGTCATTGTGAGGCTTACGTGAAACTGTATAGGGAAGTATTTGTCACTATGACTACTTTCCGCACTGTGCCTGCAATGACTGAGAGCTTACTGTTGGGAGGCCACGTCAGGTGGAAAAACACTGCTCCAAGGGTGTCTGAAGACACCACAGGTTCAGAGATAGGCCTCATCCTGTCCTCGGAAACTGACAATGTGTGCCAGCATACTAAAGGTTCTGAGAATTCCTCCAGTTAAGAAATCCTCTAATTAAACTAGGATTTCCCAAACTTACTTGACCATAGAGCTCTCTTTTCACAATGCCTACTAACTTTCTGTGTAATCCAAAATTCCACAAAGCACATTTCAAAAAAAGAAGGCCTGAGGCTGGTGGGTTTTACCCAGGAAGGCATTCCATAACTTCCAGCTCACCCCTAAAATTCTGCCGCCAAATGTGTTTTCTTAGCGCCACCCATATCCTCTGCTTTTACCTCCTTTCTTGATGAATCCAAACCCACAGTGATGATTCCCTTACTTTTCATTTCTCAGGCTTATGGCTGGCACGAGCTTGCAATATGAAATTCCTCTCTCTGGCACCCATATGCATAGCTCTTATCTCCAAAGGAAGGACTCCCTGCAATCTGCCTGAAGTTAGTTAGCGACTACCATGTGACATTTCTTTAACAGGCAGCACCGATGGAGGGGAGCCTCCAGGTCCTGCTCTACTGCTTACTAACTGCGAGAGACTAAATAACTTCCCCAGCATCGTTTGTAAAATGGGAAAATGAGTCTACCTCACAGGTTGCTATAAAACTTGAGCAAGACACAGCACAGGGGCGCCTGGGTGGCTCAGTCAATTAAGCATCTGACTGTTGATTTCAGTTCAGGGCGTGTCCTCACAGTTCGTGAGTTCAAGCCCCGCATCGGGCTCTGCACTGACAGTGCAGAGCCTGCTTCAGATTCTCTCTCTCCCTGTCTCTGCCCCTCCTTCTCTGCTAGCTCTCGGTCTCTCTCAAAGGAAGTAAATGAACTTAAAAAAAATTGAAAATACAGCACAAAGCATCCAGTACTGTACAGCACATGTACTGAACGTACCTGCCCTCAAATCTCTTCTTCTAGCCACTCCCACAAGAACCCTGAATCAAGTTCTTATTGACTTAGAGGATTGTCATGGGAAGAGAGGATAGAATCATGAGAATAATTTGCCAGAATAATTCAAGCCACTTAGTGACTATCTATAGCTGTATAAAGTTTACCTGTTACTTTCTGATCTCCAAAAAAGTGTGTGTGTGTGTGTGTCCCTATGGACCTATAGATAGGTAGCTACAGAGGGAGAAGGAGAAAGAGAATTTGATAGATCAATCTATTAATACCTGTATGGCTACCCATCTAGGTACATAGATAAATAATTCATTCCATCCTCACAAAACCCCATATGAGGTGGCTCTAGTTGCCCCCATGTTATAGATGCAGTAATTGAGGCACAGAGAGGTTACACAGCTTGCCCAAGCTCACCCAGCACCTTGAGGATGGAGCTGGGGTTCTCGTGGCATGGAAGCAGTTTTCTCCACCATTATTCTCTAAACTAACAGTAAAAGCTACAAAGACAGGACCTGGGTGAGGACTTCACACTTTGAAATACTTAACTAAGACTAAATGACATGGAAAACTCTAGTTCCAGAAGACAGTGTTAGGAAGCCTTGGCAAAACGGAAATAAGAACCAATTCATGGGGGGAGGGGTTGGGAAGGATGGGGTGGAAATGTAAGCGTGGCCACGTTCGCTCCTTTCCCAGCACAGAGTTCACCCCTGTTACAACACATTTTAAAATAGAGTTGAAAGAAAACATGACTTCACCTTCACTCCTTTGGTGAATTGTTGCTCTCCTAACCACATCAGCAGCCTCAGGAGCTACAAGTTAGGAGTTTAGCAATTCCTTCCCTGGTCTTCAATGTTGCTCCTGCTACTTCCAAACAAACTTAAATTTAACATTTTAGTTTTTAACAGTATGGATAATGTTAACTCATATAAATTTCTGTTTAGTTAGCACTCAAGTATCTAAGGCATACAAAGATGTCTAACATGAACTTCACCTAGTTATCAAAATTTGCATGGTGTCTGTTTTAGCTCATTTTCTTTTAAAATGAGGATGTGTAGAGGTGCCTGGGTGGCTCAGTCAGTTGAGCGTCGGACTTTGGCTCAGGTCATGATCTCACAGCTCATGGGTTCAAGCCCTGCGTCTGGCTCTGTGCTGACAGCTCAGAGCCTGGAGCCTGCTTTGGATTCTGTGTCTCCCTCTCTCTCTGCCCCTCCCCTGCTCATGCTCTGTCTCTCTCTCTCTCTCTCTCTCTCTCTCTCTCTCTCTCTCAAAAATAAACATTAAAAAAATTAAAAATAAAATAAAATTAAAATGTGTTATTTTTATAAAAATTATAAAAGAATTACTTTGAAAACACATAATTAAGATGTCCAGACTTCTTTTACTCTGCCCCATAAAATAGAATCTTCTTGTGTTGGAATAAAATAAGAGCTTCCTTATCTTGGAGGGATTCAAAGCATGTTTATGGTTTCTGGGATGCAATGTACCAAACAAAAAGTAAATCCCCTCATCCTGCTCTGGGGCTAGGCAAAGTTCCTCGCTGTGGCCAAAGTCTGAGAGGTCCTGACTATGGGGTTGCAGTGTCCTCTAAGCCCCACTGCCTTCAATGGGAACAGAGTCCTGGCACCTTTTCGGGTACCACTGCAGTGAGCTCTGGCTTCTGGTCACCTGCATTTCAAATGCCCTAGCAAGATCCTTCTGCTCAGCCATGAGATGCCTCCCTTCTTGTTGCTTTGGGTTCCCCATGGGTCGGGGTCAGGCAGGACATGAACCAGGAACATTAAGAGTCTGATCTAGAGAAGCATGAGGTCACATCAAAGAAAGAGTATACACAGGTCCCCAGTGATCAGATTCCTAACAGCTCCGAGAAAACAATCAGGAATAACTGGAAAGACAGAAGTGAGACTGGACAGAAGAAAATACTTTTAGAGAGAAGGAAGTCTGAGGTCATTGTCCTCAAGAATCTTCTTTGAGCAAAAAAAGGTTTCATGCCACGAGAGGGTAAAATGAAATAGGCAGAGCAAGAGAAAAATAACGACCTAGCCACTGGCTCAGGATTAAAAGTTATAACATTTCCTTTGATCTTCACAATAACTCTCTTACGTAGCTAAAGCAAGAGCTCATCTCCGTTTTGCAGGTGAGTTGTTCAAGGTCAACCAAACTGGCTCCAGCCTGAACCACAACTGGGGCCCTGGACTCACATCTGGGGCTTTTCGTGCTTGATTGCTGGGCTGTGTGGGGTGTCCTCTCTCTTTCTCTCTCTCCCTTCACCTTCTTACAGAAGTGAGAGTTGGATGAATCTGATATTCCCTACAGTCCAGTATCACCAGCCCCTAGCCTGCCCCAGCCCCTTCCCTCCCTAGCTCCATAACAGGGGTCAAAACCATGCTGACTTCAAGAGTTTGGTGGAAATCCCATTTATGGCTTTCTAACAAGCTGTCCTGCAGAGCCCCTTCATTTCCTAGGAAGGAAGGACTCCTAGGGGGGCTCCAGTTTCTTGCTGGGGTTTAATATGAATCAAGGTAATGCAGTTCAAGCTTCAGTCGATGCCCAGGTATAATTTCAAGGGAAGAAGGGGTTCACAGTGACTGTTCTCTTTTGGGGAGAGGCAGGGTAGAATTCTGCATCCTGGATGTTGCAGCCTGGCCAGCTGGCATGTGAGTGTGATAAGTAACCCTTGCACCCCACCCCACTGCAGGAACCGGGCCGATAACCTTGACCAACAGCATGCCACCCGTCCTATCAGTGCAGATTGAAGCAAAAGGCATTATACATTAAAAACAACAACATTTTATAAACTTCCTGTTGGGTGAGTTTTTTATCCATGCTGTTTCAAAGCAACTGGCTTGGTTATAAATCACACTGTGTGCTAGAGAATATATGACACAGCTGTGAGTTACAAGGTCATAATTTTACCAGCGATTTTAGATGCTGCCATAAACCATCCAAGGTCTGAAGAGAGCTCTAATACATTTTGATTTTTCCTTAAGTCCCCTGAATGGTATTCTAGGCCAGCCATTAAAAGACACTTCATTTCCTCCTTTTGTTTTAGGGAAAACATAGTCTAGTACCACCAATGCCCTCCTCGCTTTGTTTTCTTCTACAGTATAGTGCTGCCTCTTCTCTTTCGTCTTAAATTGCTGGATGTCTAGCCTTAGACAGATGTTCCCTAGGCCTTCTTGTGAGAAAGATGAGATGAGTGTTGGGCTACGAGTCAGAAAACTTCCCAGAGCAGTTCCATTTTTACCGAGGACTTGCCTAAGGGGATGTAGACCTGACCTTGCACCAGGTGGTCCAGTAACATTTTTCATAGAAACATTTTTCCTGTATCTTCTGCCGTTACCTTCCTCCCCCCTTCAGCTTGGATTACACCTACTTTCTTGCTTTCCCTCCAGTGTCTAGGCCTTTGTTCATTTGCAAACACTAACTCAGTTTGACCTGACTCTCCACCCCTTTTGTAGCTGATAAACTCCAACTTCCAACTACAAAAGTCACCAAAAATGTCACTTCTTTTAGAAAGCCTTCCCTGACTCCATGGATTGGTGCTTCTCTATATGTTCCCAGAGCACCACACTGCCACACTTAGCCCAACACACTGGAACCCTCTATTTACTTCTCTCTCCCCAACAAATGAGCTCACCAGCCCAAACCCCATTTCTTTTGTTGATTCATTTATGTACTAATTCACCAAGCATTGAGGGTTCCTTTTAGTCGCTTCACTAAGACTTAATGCAGTGCCTAGATCACAGAAAGTACATAATAACTGTCTGTTGAAGGAAACAAAATGAAGTGAAATGAAGGAATGGGTGGATGGACAGGTGGATGAACTCCATCTACTATGCATCTGCAAGAGGTGGTCAAAGAGAAGGACCATAATGGAGTATCAGGTTCAGGTTCTCCTCCCCATTCCTCGATCTTCCCCAAAGAGCTTCAGCTATCCTGCCTTTCCTGAGGTAAATCCACTCCAATTATTTTTACCACCAGTGCAGATCCATCCACACAAACACTGAAATATCCACACTGGTCTACTGACTGGCTTCCCAAAGCAGCGTGCAGATTCCTCCCCATGCTTACTCTTGTCTACAATGCCCTTTCCTCTCCACTCCATTTGATCAAACCCTACCCATGCTTGAAAGCTCAGCTCAAACCCTATGCCCCCAGTGAGTCTCCACGGTACAGCAACTCCCTGCTTTCAACTCACAATCCGGTGCAGACTACACATGTGGCTCCCAACCAGAGAATAATTCAACCAATCTGAGCATATACCTAAATTAAGTGATCAGCACTGAGAAGGCAGGACATGTCACAGCTCTTGTATCATAGTGGGAATATGACTGATGGAAAGACCTCCTAATTCTAGCCCTGGTCATGCTGCTTACTGGTCATGTGACACTGGACATAGGCCTCTTGGAATACCCTTGGTCACATCTGCCAAACCTGGAGAACACTGACATCTACCTCACAGAGTTGATTAAATACAATAATGTTCACAAAATGTTTTCACAGAGCCGAAGAGCTGTAGAAAGGCTGTATGTCTTACAAATATACGTAAATAAACTCAAGCAGCCCTGACAGACCCCAGTTCCTATTAGGCATCAAGGCCACTCCTTTTCTATGTTATACTCCCTTGGCACTGAGCGTCCTTTCAAATTAAGAATTGAACATTCAAGCAGGAGACTCAACAACTCATAATTTAGGTCTGCTTTTGCTCTCACCATGAAATACACACAGGGTGCTGACACCCCGCTCTTGACTTACAAGCCTATTTTGTGAGGAGGCCCCATCCCTCCAAGGCTCTTTCATCCACTCAATATGGTCAGTCCACTGACAGACACGTTGTCTGCATGTTCCACAGTCCTTGCCCACGTGATGGCCCTCAAGGACAGATGTGAAATAGGTACATAAATATCAGTTGTTTAACAGATGCCTATATTCATTCACTCAGGGCTAGGTGAGCAGGACAGGGAGGACTTGCCATTTGGACTCACTGGGAAATTCCACCGGTCTTAGTATTAATTATTGCCTTGTGCCAACAAGATACCCAATCTAAGAAAGTCAGGCACACCAGCTTGTCTTGTTCAATTACTCTACCATTATAGATCACGTGTATAGATAAGTGTATATGTGTCATGTAATCAGCACATGGACAACATGTGAATTATGTCCAAAGTAAAGAGTGCATTTGCATGCATTCCAATGCATACCTTCTCATGTTTACTCATCAGTGTTATTATTGAACTGTTCTATTGATTCATCAAGGACTTCAATCTCCCTTGGTAGACAAGGTACTTTGAATTCCCATATCCATAACTAGATTAAGCTACTCTAGGCAGAAACCATCTTACATCTCACAGTATAACCCTCATGACAAGCACAGTGCTGTAATCAATACGTTATCTGTTGAATGAATCATTTATTACTCTCAAATTGCATGCCAAAATCCTGTTCTCCTCTCTCTCTGCCTTTTTTTCCAGGCCTCAGGAGACACAGTGATTCTACTCAAATTGTTATCACTTTGGGCCCAGTTACAAGCACCCAAAGCGGATACTGTTGGTGTGCCTGTTCTAAACACACTTTTATACACAAAGAACCATAATCCTTTGGGCAAAGAGCTGTAAAAACTGACAGCAGCTAAGGAAATTATTCCCCTATGCAGATAATGCTGTGTTCCCAACAGTTCTCAATAAGCAAATAAAATCTCTCAAACAATTAAGTTGCTGTTTAAGGCTATTTGCTCTGGAATTCCCCAAAGGTATTCTGAAAGAGTACAAAATGTTGGTGATGAAGAACAAAACTACTGGCTGGGATACAACAGATCATGGAATTAAGACAGACCAGAAACAGACAAACAAGTAAAGTATTATGCAAAACCTTTCAAGGTCCTAATTTTACCTTGCTTCTATGTTCAATAGTATTTTCCTGGACCACATTCTATTGTCAGGAAATAAAATGGACAGAGAGTTTTATTGTTTTCTGACCACAGTATAGAGATCCATCTACACTAGTTTTGCTTCTAGTTTTGATCAAGATTAAAAACTGGGCAGGTCCACACCAAATGAGAAAAACTGGGAATTTTTTTTTTCTAAGTCTTTCTAATCTGTAAGGAAGTTATCCAAAAATCCACAGGCCCTCTCCAATGGGCAAGGAATAAGAAAGAGAATTAGCAGAAAGTTTTTGAGCGTGTGTGTGTGTGTGTGTTTAAAAAGGGAATATTTGAAAGATGCTTGTGATGTTTGGAAGGTGTAGTCTAGAAACCCCCAATTAACTTTAGAGCGCTTTGCATACATTGATTAGATGGACTGTGAGGTTCTTATTTACTACACAGTTATGACTCATCCTTTGAAGATCTGACCTGCTGAACATAATGACTTTGTCTTTGTGCTGGTGACTAATCATCATTAGGACGGCCAAGAGAGGCTAGCCATACCAAGTCTGCCTTCCAAAAGAAGTACAAAAATTATTATTCCTGTTCTATAGATTTAGGGATTAAGTCTCATAAGGAGAACTCTTTAAAAATTATCAAAGAAGGAAGCTCCAGAGATCTAATCACCCTCTTCTAAAACATACCCTCCTTCACTATTTTCTGTGTGGAGGATGGTACCATTAATGGGGAGATATCCAAGCCAAAAGCCAGTCATTCTAGATTTTTCCTATACCTTCATCTTCCACATATCTATCCACCACCAAGTCTTTTAGGGTCTTCTTCCTTGATATTTCTCTTGATTTTTGCCTCTTCTCCATAACTCTGCTTCTGCCTTAATTACCACAAGTCCTTATGACTTCCTCCCTAGATTCTGAAGTGGTCTCAAGCAGTCCTGTCCTCTGTCTCGAGCCAACACCCTCCCAATTTCTCCCACAGGATGCTCTTTACACTCTTTCCTGCAGACGACAGAATTCTAGAGGGTTTTCAGGGAGACACTTCCAAGATCAGACTTGCACATTTCAAATTCTGACACATAATACCCCAAGTCCTGGCACATATGGCCCATGCCTCCCGGGGTCACCTTTCCAGGGCCTTGCCCCCATCATAGCTGACTCTCGAAATAAAAACTGCTGCTGCATCTCTCCACACGTGGTGCCTTCCCTATCTTTTCCTGGCCATTACTTACTCATCATTCAGGCCTCAACAGACGCAACACCATCTCCATGAAGCTCTCTCATCCTTCTAGCACAGAATTGACCACTCCCTCCCTGTGCCAAGCTTATTTTTATTATACTTATTTTTTTTACATGTATCTTCTTCAGTTAGACACTAGACCAACTGAGGACAGATACTGTGTCTTATTTCTGCGTATGCCCAGTGCCTGATGTAGAGCCTGGCTCAGAACAGATAAATGAATCAATCAATTAAAACTTTCATGAGACCTTTAACAATTTATCTACTTCTATAGCAGGGTTGGTAAACTATAGCTCATGGGACAAATCTGGCCTGTCACCCCTTTCTTTATTGTCTGTAAGCTAAGAATGTCTATTTTTTTACATTTTTATTTTATTTTTTTAAGATTTTTTTTAGTTTATTTATTTTGAGAGAGAGAGAGCATGAGCAGGAGACAGGCAGAGAGAGAGGGAGAGAGACAATCCCAAGCAGGCTTGACGCTGCCAGCACAGAGCCCTTGTAGGTCTCAATCTCACAAACCATGAGATCGTGACCTGAGCAGAAATCAAGAGTTGGACACTTAACTGACTGAGCCACCCATGTGTCCTTATTTTTTATATTTTTAAATAGTTAAAACATATTATAATATTTCATGGAACAGGAACACTGTATGAAATGCCCATTTCAGTATCCATGAATAAACTGTAGAGATACAGCCATACCCCTTCTTTCACACATTGTCTATGGCTGCTTTCTTGCTACAAAGGTAGAGTTGAATGGGTGTGCTGGAGACTATATGGCCCCTAAAGCCTCAACATTTACTAGCTGACCCTTTACTGATGTTGGCTGATCCCTACACTATAGAATGGAACATGGGCACCCATATCATTTTGTTGTTCCTTCCATTGTTCATTCAGTGGATATTTACTGAGTATCTACCATGTGTCAAGTGTTTTCCCAGGTTCTGGGGATAAAACATAGAGCCAACAAAGGTACCTGCATGATGGAACTCACAGTCGGGGTCTGCAGCAGGAGATAAAAACTAATCAAACCCTCTTACAAGTACCTTTGCTATTACAGTGCTGATGGGTGCCAAGAAATGGTACCAGGGGTAACCTCCCATCATGCACTGGTGGTTACTGTAATTATCAAACACTGTCAAATCTGTGTTCACATCCACAGCATGAAGGTGGTTCTCTTTTCTCCCTTCTCTCTTGCTTCTGCCCTGAGACTCTTCATCCTCGGCCAGCTTTTTCTCTTAAATTGACTTAACAACAAATTTCTACTCCCCGTGTGACACGCATCCTCTTTATAAAACCCCGGCACCAGAACAAAGCCTGGCACATGAGAGACACTCAGGCATCATCACTGAATAAATAAATGGAAGAATTAATTAATTAGTGGAAGAAATGTAGGCAAATTCCTTGGCATCCCTGGGCCTCAGTTTTTGTCGTAAGTGAAATAAAGGACAAGATGTTCCCAAGCCCTTCTAGTTTTGTGCTCTGCAATTCTTCATGTCCTTAGAGGGGGTCCCCATCTGGCTTTCTGATTCACTCACTTCTGTGGACATACGGCAGCCTCCCTCTGCCTCTGTAGCCTGATGCATCGTCTCTTGAATGACACACGCACCCTGCCCAAGGCAACGCAGCCCACACCAATCCATTCCACAGATGACTGCTGACAGTGAACGAGGAGTATACCTTGGGGTTTTAGCCAAGGTCTGCTCAAGGTCTTTGGTACAAAGGATGGCCAGGCTGAACACACACCAGCAGAGAAGAGACTTGACATTGGCTTCTTAAATTGACCCATTAGAGCTAAAAATCATGAAGCTTTTTTTTCCACACCCATTTTTAAATTGCACCTTCAACATGGGTGGCCATTGTAAAGCACATGAACACATACACACAAATTACCCCTTTTGTTGTCCCTCCTCCACACACACACAAACACATGCTACTGATCATTTTTTAAGGGTACTGGAACATAAGGAGCTCTGAAAACCTGATTCCCGGATTACTTTGTAGCTCTTTTCCCCTCTGGAAGCAGCTGCGTCCCTTGGTTATCTAGACCCAATAGAGGTGGTCTGAACAATGTACATTTGCACCCAAGGGTCATCTGTTTCTCTTGCTCTGTTAACTTCCTGGTTCCACGGCTGCCATTGTCAGATCATTGAAGTGCTCCTTGAGCAACCACAAATGCTTCTGGGATTCCTGTTAGCCCTAGAATAACACGTTTCCTTCTTGAAAACCCTAAACTTTCCATTTGGCAACAGGACATCAGAATTCTGTTTCTCCTTGTGTTGTGGCTCTCTCCCTTCTTCCAGTTTCTTCCCATCATTTTTTTCCTCTCATCTAGAATATTTTTTCAACTTTGCTGAGATGAAGTCCAGCCAGACAGTCAAAAAAAAAAAAAAAATGACAGAAATGTCATAACAGAAAAAAACAGGCTTTTTCTTCCCTAAAAATGAGTTGATATAAGGAATGACAACTCGAGATAAAAATATTCACTACTTTTTTTGGCCTCTTTTCATATTATTCTGCATCTGCTAGGCGGCTTGAAAGCATATCATATGAAAAGCTCTATTATCTTCCCCAGAAATGACCTTTGGGACCCACCCAATGGCAGTCAATGGTAATATCATGCTAACTCACCTCACAGGAGGAAGGAATGAAATACTAACACAACACTAACACAGTACATGCCTTATTTAAATACTGTAGTTCTGGTTCATCTATCAGAGCTGCTTTACTGGGATACATGTATTATGATCACACTCGAGTTTATTAATAAAGTTCCTATTTCTGTGTAGGTTTGACAAACATATCTATTCAGGATCTGCACATTCTTCCATTTTTCATAGCTGGCCAGCTTGACATACAAGAAGGAAAGTGACAGGTCCTTCAGTATTTCTTTCAAATCCGAAACCAATTCAAAGGACAGAAGGCACATATCCCACCAAAGGACAGAAGGCTTAAAAAGATTAGATAAACAATTGAAGAGAGTCCTTTGTGTTAGAGCAACACTCTGGAGTCAGGCTAGGGTATCTCCTTTCCTTGGCCTTCCTGGGACATCTTAGCACATGTTTAGCCTGAATACATATGCCTACTTTTTTAAATTTCTATCTATTGGCCTGACATTTGTCTTTTTCAAGCTTTCACAGATAGTCTGAGGCACCTTTTGAGGGATATGCTATCTCGAAGAGTCAAAAACAGAGCTTACATTCGCCGAGGTTCATTCACCAGGATTGAAGGAGGCAGAATCCGGAGGACAGAAGCTTCTGTGTGTTTCATTCCTAATTTCTCCCACTAGGGGGCAGAACCATACAACAAATCTTTTCAGAAGCGTGGCCTAGAAAACGCGGTCCTGCTACAATGAGGGACTGGAGAGAGTCTCTGAGGGCCAAGAGAATAGACATTTGGGGCAGGTCACTGTAGGGAAAAAACGTGTGACACCTGGGTTTCCCTCAGATCCCCTCGTGCTTGCACTGGATCCCTCCTCTCCACCAGACTAGAAGCGCTTTTACTAAGGGAGTAGGGTGGGTAGTAAGCAAAGGCTATTGCTCAAAATGAACAAAAACCAAAAATAGGAATGAGAAGTCCTGAGACAACGTGCACTTTGCTCCAAATGCAAGAACATTGGAAAAGGGATTTCTGTCCCAGTTTGCAAATTCAAGTTAAGTGTTTTAAGTCGCCTAAGATACTCACCCGCCACATCATGGATATTTATTGGTGAATCTGCTGTAACCTGTTTAGTGTTGTCAGCCGATGTCAGGACATACATAGTCTTTGTAAGGATGCTGGACAATAGATGTGGTAAGTGGGAAAACAGTCTAGTATGACTGTTTCCTATAGAGAAGAATTTCTGTGTCCCAAGCAGAGAGATAATATTGCAGCCTAGACCAGTTTTTAAAGGGCAAGTCACTGTGGCCAAAGATAACTGTTCTCGAGGAGGAGGAGGAGAAGGAGGAGGAGGAGGAGGGGAGGGGGAGGAGGGGAGGGGGAGGAGGGGGAGGAAAGGAGAGGAGAAGGCCCTACTGGACACTGAGGATGTGTCTACATAGCAAGAATCTGCCAAACATGATCAGCTGCTAACGTTTTAAGGGGGAAATTCACTCCCCAGCTAGAGACAGCCTTCATCTGGCAGGCTTCACTCATCTGTTATCTTCCCATCCCTGGAAACATCTGGGTTTACAAGCCCGGGTTTATAGACTTGCCCTTCCCACAGCAGGGGAAAGATACGTCACTCACAGTCTAAACACCAAGCCCCGTACAGCAACTAACGCGTGTACTTGTTTTAAGGTCTGTGGAATGAATGAATGAGGATGATAACAGCAGTAACAATGGTGGCATTTAATGGAGTCTCTTCACTAGAACCGAGATTCAGGGAAGGTGAGTGAGGTGTGCAGGGAGCAAGCACCTGGAGGGGCTAGGGCTGGACCGGGAGTACCTAGCAGGAATGAAAAGCGCGGGCTCTTAGATCACAAAGACCCGAGTTCGAATCCTTGCTGAAGTCACACAGCAAAGGAGACAGCTCACCTCTCAGAGCTCCAGGGTTTCTTATCTAGGGCTGTTGAGAGGATCAAATGAGACAGGCAGATAAAGAGCAAAGTCCAACACCTGCTGCACAATACTAGGTAGCTCCAGAAATAACAGCAATAGCATGGGCAGAAATAGGATGTTACTTTATTACTATTACATTTCTTACTGATTTCAGAGGAAAGTTCATGCCCAGTTTATCAAAACCGATCAGTAGGGACCATGTGCAAAACACTGTGGCAAACAGTTAGTGGAATGTAAAGGAATACATAACATAGCTGTTATTCTAGAGTAGGGATCACATCACAGACTTTCAATAAAGAGCCAAATAGTGAAGATTTTAGGCTTTGGGGACCCTAGATCTCTGGCTCACTGCCCAAGATAAGATGTAAATAAGTGGGTGTGGCTATGTCCTAATAAAACTTTAGGAAAACAGGCAATGGGCCAGCTTTGCCAGTTTCTGATCAGTTCATCAGCCAGGACATGGACTTATAAAAATACTTTATACATGACTTATAAAAAATATAGTCAACTTTGGAAGGGAGGCCATGAATGATTCAGATGATGGCAGTTTCAGAAGGGGCGAGATCGTAACTGGCTGCGTTCAGGTGAGCACAGGGGACGGATGAGCATCAGTTGCTAGTCAGGGGGTGGGGTCTACCAGAGTCATGGAGTTGGGGCATATCTGCAGCGGGGATTGGGGTGGCTGGTGAGTAAGCTGCTTGGTGACCACAGGGAAGAAATTCACCGAGAGAGGTAGAAAGGGAGGCCGCATGAGAACATGAAAGGCAAAGACTGTGAGATTGAGTTTTGACAAAAAGGACGAATTTGTTCTGCCCCTGGTCTGGCCGTGGAAAAGTTCTGCAATCCACCCAGGAAATAATAAATGAGTGGTACCCTCTGTGAGATGGGTTGCTAAATTCTTATCTGGCCTTAAAGACAGAAGTTGAATTTAGCAGTTGTTACTTGAGAGCAAAGTGTCGTCAAACTGGTACTTGATTTTTATTTCTGGTAATACAATGTGGCTCATGAAAAATGGAGCTTTGCTCACCACCTGTCATCTGCCCTTACTTTTGCCAGCAGGCCCGGGTCCAGGCTGGGGCATCTAGGTGTCTCCAGGTAGGATGACTGGGAAAGAGTGTTTGTTAGAATAAATTATCCTGGGGGTGGAGAGGAGTCAGGCTCTATCATTCTCCAGAAAAGGGAGCTGAGAGGCTCTGTCCTGCAGGGAGGGAGGAGGTCTGGCAATGGCGTCTCAGAGCTGCTTCCCAGTGTCCACTTTCTCCCTACCTGGTTTGCCAGCCAAGTCAATCCATCACGGCCCTATCTCATCGAGAAGAATCAAGGCATCTATTTTCTCAAGATGATGCAAAGGTAAATATACGTCCAGTCCTAGAGATTTAGGTTGCTTGAGAAGGCTGTTCCAATAATACCCCAGATGAAGTACAGCCATCTGGAGAGGTTTTGGCATCTATGAAAACCTACTGCTGAATTTGTTCCTTGAAGACATTCGTTTTGAGATGTTATTTCCAATTTGGCATATAACAGAGCTGTACACGTCAATGAGGATTTAGAATCCCTGCTACCTACAGAGGGCATCTTATTTAAAGCATGCCCTGACAAAGCAATATCAAGGGAATACAGTCGGAAATCTCTTACAGAGGAATAATTTCTCTAGAAGCAGTTTCAGCCAGAGCAGCTACCAGAGCAGCAATTAGCTCCCTGAAACACATCTAAACTTTCTGCGTGCCACTTTGCTGGGGCTGCCTTCCTTCAGAGCCCAGTCAAAGGGACGGAACTCAGTGAGTTCATTGCTCTTGCCACACAATAGCAATCCAGTCCCAATGCTTTTCCCAAGGCGCATGGCACCACTTAATAGCCCTCTCCACCCCAAAATAGCTCAGGCAAACAGTACAGCCCATAATCTCTAACCTGACACTATTTCAAGATGGACCAATGGTGGTAACATAGATTGTTTTTATTTATTTGGCTACTTGTATAGAATAAACCAAGAGGTTCAGAAAAAGGGGGCTGGTGAAAAGGGGAAAAGGTGTATTTAAGGCCAAAACCAAAAGTAGTTTGGAGGCTACTAAGTTATAGAAATTGTATTAACTCAGTTTAAAAAAAAAAAAAAACGGATTGGGTTATTTTTCTTCTAAATTTCCTTTCTTACCTAGGAGTACCAAAGAACTTTCTGTTTAGGGGGCTTTTCACCTTTTCTTAGGGGACTGGAATGAGGAGGAAGCTGCACTCAGTATTTGCTCTGATTAGACAGGGCTGTTAGATTAATTTTTTGTAAGTGAAACTATAATGGCGAGTTAATTTTATAGCTTGAAAGCTAGCGTAATAGACCACTGAGGAACATAAACCTTGGAGGTAGAGTGCCTGGGTCCAAAGCCTGGCTCTGCCACTTACCTACTATATGACTCTTGGCAAGTTACAGAACCTCTCTAGGCCTTGGTTTCCCCATCTGGAAAATGGGGCTAAAAATGATCCTTATTTCATAGTGGTATTTGGAAGACTACCTGGGATAATTACAAATTGTACCTGTACATGTACAAACACACACATAAATACACACATGTAAAGATGTAAGATGTGAACAGATCCAACACTACTCTAGTTATGGAAGCACCTTCTCTTTTAGAGCACATACTTCTCTCTCTTTCTCCATCTCCAAAGACATCTGGCCCCCAAAAGGGAAGCCACACTTTTCTTTTATTGTTATTATTTTAAATTAAACCACTAACTACAGGGAAGGGTTTACATAGAAGGCTTTGGGTTTTAGAGCATCTGTGTCCAACTGCCTCAGGTCACCTCTGGTGGTTCTCAAAGACCCTTCCTTCTAGACCCTGGGCAATGGGACCAGGAGAGCCCTTGGGGTGGTGGGGGGAAGAATGGGGAGTTTATGGTCATAGCGGCTGACTCAAGTCAAGTTATTAGATGTCAAACACCTTGTGGGAATGCGAAGTGAGCCTATCCTTACCTCTGACTAACTGCCAAGTAGCCACTGACTTTGAGCCAATTTATCTCCCCTCCTCCAGCCTACTTAATCTCACTCTGATCCAGCAAAGTCCAAGACAGTCCTGTAGGGGGCACCAGAGACCTTTCCTTTCAGAGCCCAGAAGGCCATTTCAAAATGCAGCAGTAGAGTCCTGGGGAAGAAGCTGGAGCTGGAGCCAGGCCCAGAGCCTCTTTTGTGTAGTTGTTGCCTACTGAGGCCTTAAATAATGTAATCTGGATAGGGTGGTGGGGAGTCTCACTTCGATTGTGTACATCTGTACATCGGTCCTCTCATTAAAAATCACTTCAGTAAACATTTGTTAAGATTCCACAGTTTACAAGGGTGTCCCAGACATACAAAAAGTAAAAATTCATGGTACGTTCTATCACAAGACACAGTCTAAAAAAAAATTGTTAATGTTTATTTACTTCTGAAGGAGAGAGAGCGAGACAGAGCACGAGCAGAGGAGGGGTAGAGAGAGACAGAGACACAGAATCGAAAGCAGGCTCCAGGCTCTGAGCTGTCGGCACAGAGTCCAGTGCGGGGCTAAAAGTCACGAATGGTGAGATCACGACCTGACCTGAGCTGAATTCGGATGCTCAACCGACTGAGCCACCGAGGCACCTCTCTCACAAGACACATTCTAGAACAGTGTGGTCAGGTGGAATTCTTGTGATGATGGCAATGTGCTGTATTTGTGCTGTCCAACACCACAGCCACTAACCACACGGTGCTAGCGAATGCTTGAAATGTAGCTAGTATGAATGAGAAACAGAGCTTTGAGATTTTATTTAATTTTGATTAGTCTACATTTAAGTAGCCCAATGTTGTTAGTGGTTACCTTACTGGACATTTCAGTCCAGACTAGAAAGCCTGGCTACTTCAAATATGGTCCCCAGACTAGAAACACCAGCCTCACCTGGAAACATGTAGAAAGGCAGAATATCTGGTCCCACCCAAACTTCCCAAATCAGAAACTGCATTCTAAGACTTCCCAGTGTTTCACATGCACATAAAGACTAGGAAGCACTCTTAGGGAGAAATTAACTCAACGTTCACAATTAGAAGATGTATATACATGGTTCTCAACCTTATTGCATTTTTGATGCAATGGAGAACATTAAAAAATGCTGAACCTGGGTCATATCCCCCAAACCAGAGACTCTGATCTAATTGATTGGAGGTTTGGTCTGAACATCATGAGTTTTGAAAACCTTCTGGGGGATTCTTGTGGACAGCCAAATGTATAAGCATCCCAGAATAGCCTAGGACAGTGGTTCTCAAAATTGGGTGAATATCAGGGTGGCCAGGAAGGTGTGCAAAACAAAGATCGTCAGATTAAACTCTGGGAGTTTTTGATTCATTGGGTCTGTGCTGGGTCCTGAGAATCTGCATATCTAACAAATTTTCAGGTGGTGCTGATGTTGCTGGTATTGGAACCACACCTTGAGGACCACTGGACTAGTAATTTTAAAAGCATGGGCTCAGAAATCAGATTGAACTGGGCTGAGTCCTGGATCCACACTTACTACCTGAGAAAGTTACGTAACTCGCAAACCTAGTTCTCTAAATTGTAAAATCAGACTATAGTATTTACTCATTGGGCTACTGTGAACATTAATTCAGATAATGTATATGAGATGCTGAGCCCAGTGTCTGTCTTTAATAAGCAAGTAATTGTTCATTATTATCATCCTTGAAAGAAAACACACTCATTCATTCATTCATTCATTCATTCATTCAACAAGCACAAATTATGTGCCAGGCACTGTTCCAGGCACCAGGACACAGCAAAAAAACAGGACGGTCAATGTTCCTGCACAAAGGTGTCATGGAACTTGTATTCTAACTGATAATATAACACAGATGATAATACTGTTTTTATAGCACTAATTGTAAGAGCAAAAGAGAAAAACGTCAGGGAATTCATTCCAACTGGAAAAATGGGAAGGCTTTACATGGGTGGTGAAGTTAGGGCTGTGCCTTAACAGGGAGAGGGATGCCAGCCAGTGAGATGGGGCAGAAACTCACTCTGCCCTCAGCAGAGGGAACACACAGCAGGGTAGATGCAATTAGCAGCTTGGTGGACCCCTGGCGGGAATTGTAAAGGGCAGGGGAGGCTGGGAGTCAAGTCTGTGTGCCTGGGGCTGCCCACAAGGGGCTGCCTCTACTTTCTGGCCAAATCATATTCGGGGTTTTATGGTTTTGTTTTGTTTTGTTTTGTTTTAAGTTTCAATACACTGAAAATTCCTGATGTCAGGAAACAGAAACCAGGCAAAGGCTTTCACCATTGAGTACTTTTACCAAATGCAGAGGCCAGTCAACAGAAGGCTAGATATGAACCGCACCTCACTTTACCGGTTGTGGGATTCTTCAAGCAAGGGAGTGGCCCTGGGGCCAGACACCCTATGATGTAGAGGGCAATGCAAAGCCTCCTAAGACTGCAGCTGTGCCCTGAGAGAATAACGAGAGGAAAGGTGACTCCACACGCTGCTTTCCCTGGGAACACATTATAACTTGTCGCCTCATCTGGCATTCTAAAATTCTGGTTTCTCTCCATTCTTTAAAGTAAGCTCCAGAAAAAGCAAGAAAGCATGAATTCTAAGGAAAGGAAGCTTTTAAGCAGGGGGCATGTAGACCTAACATGTTCCCCTCAATTGCTGCAGCCACGTGGGAAGCCCCCCCCACCACCAGAGCAAATGTTTAAGAATAATGAATAGTAGGCATATCGGCTTAGTAATTCACCAGGTCCCAAGAAAAGAAGAAGAAGAAGAAGAAAAACACTACGTGGAAGTGAGGAGAGGGGGGAAGTTCTCAGGCTCCAAGCAAGATTTCCCCAAAGGTCTCCTCCCATAACAGGGTAGAAACATATGACAAGGCAAGGGCATGGAGGGCCCAGAATGCCTACTAGGTCTTTTGGACTCCAAAAACTGTGCAGCCCTGGCTCCATGATTTGGGGCAAGATACTTAACTTCTCTGAACCTCAGTTTCCTCTTCAGCAAAATAGGAGTATTAATAATAATACCGCTTTTGATGGGCAGAATAATGCCCACCCCTCCCCCAAAAAAACATTCATGGTAATCCTCAGAATCTGGGCATATGGTAATTTACATGGCAAAAGGTAATCACAGTAGCAGACAAATTAAGGTTAGTAACCCGCTGACCTTAATATGGGGTAAGTATCTTGGATTATCCATGTAGGACCCCAGTATAATCACAAGGGTCCTTAGAAGTAGGAGCAGGAGACAGGAGAGAGACAGTCTGAGGAAGGTGATGACAGATGGCAAGATCAGTGAGACGTGGTAAGAGGACTCAACCCAGGGCTGCTGGCTTTGAAGATGGAGGAAGGGGCCCCAAGCCAAGGAGTGTGGGTGGTCTGCGAAAGATGGAAAAGGCAAGGTAAGAGAACATTCCTCTGAGCTTCCAGAAGGGAGCACAGCCCTGAAGACTCTTGTCCCTTAGTCCAGAGAGACCCAAGCTGACTTCTAATCTACATACCTGTAAGAAATAAACTTGTGTTGGGGCACCTGGGTGGCTCAGTCGGTTAAGCATCCGACTTTTGGCTCAGGTCATGATCTCACAATTCACGAGTTCGAGCCCCGCATTGGGCTCTGTGCTGACAGAGCTTGGAGCCTGCTTCGGATTCTCCCTCTCTCTTTGCCCCTCACCCACTCATGCCCGTTCGCTCTCTCTCTCTGTGTCTCTCTCTCAAAAATAAATAATAAAGCATTAAAAAAAAAAAGAAAGAAACTTGTGTTAAGCCACCGCCATTTGTGGCGCTCACTTGTTACTGCAGCAAGAGGAAACAAACACATCCATCTTGCAGGGCTGTGGGGCTGTGGGGCTGATTGATGCCTGGTGCAGGGAAGGGTGCTTTCTTCTCTAGGACGGCATTATCATTGGTGGGCACCTGCTATCCTCTGCACAGGGTAGGCTGGTCTCCTCTCCCCTTCGAAGCGGGCCACTGCTCCCCAGTTTCACCCACCACGGCAAGCCGGGCTGAGCTGGTGCCTTGCAGAAGCCTCCTCGCGTTCCTCCACCCACATAAGCTCTTTCTCCTGTGAACTCCCACGGCCCTTACAGCCTGTACCTGACAATTTGGGACTTAATTATACAGCGGGCAGTGTTACCTGCTGTTGCTGCATGCGTGTTTATTTTGGTTCTAAAACTAGATTGAAACCTCAGTCTCAAACAGGAACTACGTTTTGTCCTTTTGTTGTTGTTTTTAAGGATCTGACCTTTTTTTTTGTTTTTTTTTTTTAAATCCTGTTTTTATCACCTTTTGACACAAAAAAGGTACTGCCTGGGCATATATTTATAAGCAGATATCTTAAATCATTTTAATTGCCTTGTGGCTGGGCACTAACTCATTTTTCTATTTTTTATCAGTTCTCTATTTTCTAGCAGTGTTTTCCAGAGGTGCTGAAGTCTAACATGGGTTAGAGGAACAGGTACGTTTATAGTTGACAGTTTTTCCACCCTGGGTTCAAGGCCTGGGGCTCCTTACCATCCCCTGATTTCATTAATCAGAGAAGAGGGGCAATGTTGGAGATCATAGTAAAACATAGTAAAACAGGGTGGCCAGACATGGTCCCCTCATCTCAGTGCTGAATACACAGTAATCACTCAATAAAAGCTAGCGAGATGAGTGGCCAGTGAGTGCATCATTATTTTTTCTCTCCTCTCTCCTTTTAACCACACAAAATGACCCTCAATGAAACCACATAAATAAATACACAAAGGAGGCACAGTCTGTTGACCTACCTTGGGGATACAGTTCCCCCCAAAATGAGACAGACAGAAGAGCTCTCCTCAGCATGTTATTCTAGTCTCAAAATAAAATACATCTCTCATTTCAAGGTACATTTATTTTAGTGAGGTAGGATAAGGATTTGGTGAGAGAAACAAAAATGAATAAGCTGGTGTGTGTGGGAACAGGAATTAAAATAAGCAGAGACTTGCCGCCTGCCAACGTGGATGTCCTCACATCCCGCTGCCTTATTTTTGGTTCCATTCTGGTTTGTTTTCTTTCTTGGTGCTTTAAAATATGATAGGTAGGTTAGAAAGAGAAGCCTGGGATCATCGTGAACCCCGTCCTAGGTACATGGTATTTTACTTACACTGCCTCACAAAATCCCCTCTGCACCCCTGTGAGGTGAGTACTGCCCATTCATTGGACAGGTAGAAAACTGAGTTTAAGACAGGTAAAACAACCTTGCTTAAGGTGACGCATTGGCCAAGCCAAGATGTGAATTGAGGTGGTAGCCCAGAGCTTGGCTCTGACCCACTCTGCTCTATTGACAGCATGTGTGGAAGCCTCTAGTCTCTCCCTCTCTCTCAGGTGGAACAGATCTGGTCCCCAAGGTGCTAAGGTACCTTGGGACTCGGGAGACACCAGACAAGCTCTATGTGTTCCCCAGGTCCTAGTGACAACTCTAGAAACTGAAGGTGGGCAAGGACGAGTGGGATGGGGATGAGGAGTCATGAGGACGTGTGTTCTTAAATAAGAGCTCTTCCCCTCCCTGCCTGCCCGAAGTGAATCTTTCTCAGTAAGGAGAGATGGAGAAGTGCCAACAGAAATTAGCCAAATCAGCTCAGTCACCCCAACCCAGTCCTCAAAACCCCCAATCTTTCAAGGCTAAGGACAGAGGCAGAAGAACAGCATGAATACAGACATAAAATCAGATCAAATCTGGGCAAATCACCCCTTCCCCCTCTTCCAAAGCTACACAACCTGGGACAAGAGCTTTCGTCGCTGAATCGGTTTCCTTATCTGCAAAATGGGGAAAGTAACTCCCAGCTCACAGGACTTTTCTGAGAATTAAGTGAGTTCATATATGTAAGGGGCTGATCAGAGTTCCCAGCACATGGTAGAACTGGAATTAGCTGTTATTATCAATACACCATCAAATGCACTAAGATAATACATACATAAAGTAAACCAATACAATACTATACAATATGCAACCATACATTATGATAAGAAGTCAAATGTGGTGTGCATTTTGCTCTGGCAAAGGTAAGGATGGGGGTCATAGCCCTTGTTCTGTTTTGCACCCACATGACTCCAGCTATAGCGCAGCCCCCTGTGTTATAGAGCTCAGCAGGTGTGTGCAGGAGAAATAGAACAGACTGCACTTTTCCTCAGCTTATGCCAAACCTCAACCAGTAAAGGCAGCACCTTTTCGTTTTCCAGGAGGAAGGTAGCACTTCCTGAAATGCCCCCCGTTTAATGGGATTATTCCTTCTACTGTATAAGCCATATCTCATGGGAATGTTCATTTTATATTTGGCAGCTCATCAGCACAATAATTGTTTCACGATGTAATAACCCATGTATTAAATCAGACACGGAAACCTCCTTGAAATATTATTCTACTGAATTCTCTTCCATAACAGGAAGACCAGTGGTGGAGCTCACCCAAGGGGCTGAGAACCACAAGCATTTCATTAAGGATGCCTTCTCCTACAAGGGGGGAAAGGTTATTTGTTGTTGGTATTTTTATTATGATTTTATAGCCCAAAAGTTTGTTGGTCTGTTTTCAGTTGCAACACACTTATGCTTCCTAACGCACTGTATAATTTGCCTATTTACTAGGCTCATTTTTTTCCTGTTCTTCCCTCACTGCAACATTATGGGGTAGGATGCTATTTTATTCACTGTTGTTTCCAAATCATCTGGAAAAGTGCCTGGCACATAGTAGGTATTAATAAATACTGTTCGATTGAAGCACATTTTAAAGGTTTAATTTTTGAAGAGAAACCACAGCAGATGCAAAAGTATATCTCATTTCTCTTCTTTTTTCTTTTTCTTCCCCTTTTCCTGTTCACTCTGGTGGATTTTTCACTAGATGAGAACACCAAGCCAAAAATCAGGATTAAATCATTCCCAAGAAGGCATGAATTTTTAAAACATCCAAGTTCTCCTGACACAAAGATGCTTTTAGTCTCACAAGGAGACTTGGCTCTATACCCTTACCCTGGGGTGAGATCTGCTCGCTGCACAGGATGGTGTCTCCACCAGTCATGAAGGACTATCCTCAATCACCTAGGACCACAAGGGACCAAGAGAGAATGGAGCTTGACATAAAATTCCAACTCATGAAGTGTGGGGACTAGATGATAATTTAAGTCCAAACCTCCCATTTTTCAGAAGGGAAAACTGAGGGTCCAGAAGCAAAGTGGTTGCTCCAGTGTACAGAGTAATTAAGAGAAGAGAAGAGAAGAGAAGAGAAGAGAAGAGAAGAGAAGAGAAGGCAGGAAGAGAAGGCAGATTCCTTTCCCTCCTCCCTCCCTCCCTCTCTCTCTCCTTCTCTCTCCCTTCCTCTCTTCTTTCCTCTTCCCCTTCCTTCTTTCTCTGTCTGTCTGGAGTTTTTCAGGGTCTGTGCACGCTCACGGGTACATGGGTACATGCGTGTACGTGTGTGCACACATGCGTGTGTATACTCTTTGCAACAGGATGGACTAGGATGAACCATGGTTAGCAACCCATATGTAATTTTGACTCAGGAATGTTGATGGTTTGATTTCACCAATTTCCCAGTCCTTCCCAACAACCTAGATGCCAAATTTCCCATGAACAATGCAAGAATCCTAGAGACATTCTGAGCTGAAAGTACCTGAGAAATCATCTAACCTAACCTTTATTTTACAGATTATAAACAGCAGGCTGAGTGAAAGAAAAGTGAGCTCCCCAGGTCACAAAGCCAGTTAACAGTCAAGCTGAGGTAGCTGGGACCCTCAGTACCAGAGCATATTCAGGTTACTTCTCAGATTTGTGAGTGGCTCTGATGGTTTCATCATGCTGGCTAGAAAACCCAATCTAAGCAAGCAGGTCTCAAATCAAGGATGATGACTTTTCCATTGAGTGAATGAATACAATTCTAATGTGAAAATCCGTCCAAAATAGAATCCTTATGGGATATACACACGTAGATACACACAGATATGTGTGTATGTGATTATTGCATACATCATATACAAAGGGTGCTTCTTTTTTTAAATACTTGATATGAGGCACATAATAAATTCACAGTGCTAGCAAGGACATCAAAAACATACTGCTAGTGGAAGCATATCTTGACACAACATTTCTGAAAAGTGAACCATCAATTTCTGTACAAACTAAAATATATGCATGCTTTGATTCAGCAATTACTCTTCCAGGAACCTAGAACCATCTAGAGAAATAAAATTGCACAGATGTGTGGATGAGGGTGTGTATTAAAACATTGTTTACAGTGCAAAAAGAAAATAATCAGGTGGTCCATCATTAGGGCTGTGTCCAAATGAACTGCAATACAACAATTTGTAGAATTCTGTGTAACTCTAATAAAATGAATTATTACAGAGCTGAAGGGATGTCCATCATTTATTTGTTAGTGAGAAAACCAAATTCCAGTGCAATGTCATGGACACACATATTTGTACAAAGACCACCTCCTCTACAACATATATATGTACACATCCATGTTTGTAGCAATGGGGCATGAAGGAAAGATATGGAAGTCTATGAACACTGAGCATCCCAGGGAGAAGGCAGTGAGAACGGGGAAGACATGATTGATATTTCCTTTATACATCTTTAAATGTTTATACTGAATGTAATATACATAAAACCTTGGTTTGCGAGCATAATTCATTCCAGAAACACACTTGTAATCCAAAGCATTTGTATATCAAAGCAAATTTCAAGAACCGTTGGTTCAGTTGTGACATTGAGTGTCATTCAGTGTGACATTCAGCCTCACATACGACTCATATTGCAAGGCATAGCTCGTTTATCAAGTTAAAATTTCTTAGAAATGTTTGCTTGTCTTGCGGAACACTCGCAGAACAGGTTACTTGCAATCCAAGGTTTTATTTCTATTACTTTGAAAAAAAATTGAGGTAACACCAAAAATTTCTAAAAATACAGATTGGACGCACAAATAGTCCTGTGAACCCTGTTTCAGCCTCCCTTTCCCCCGGTAGACCTACGGCAGCAGGAACATTCTGAGAGAATTATTCAGTGCAACAAAGAGAAGCTCAAAGCTGTCTCTCTATGCCTCTGGCTGCCATGACCATCCTCGAGCTAACTACTTCTCCTGCCAAACTGTCTTGCTCGTAATGCAGGAAGTCACCTGCCAGGGACAGACAGGAAGTGACATGTTGAGCAGATACGGGAAGTAAGATGTGAACACAGCACCAGCAAAAGCCTCTCCTTTAGCACGGGAGGGGAGCTCCACCTCCTTCAAGGAGACAGTGGCTCGAGATGCCTTCCTGTACGCTGTCCCACAGAGGAACTCTTAGCTCTAGATAAACCAGGCAGGAACCACTCGTCATAAAACCGAGAAGCAGACAGAAGCTAACTTCGGCAGGCAGGCCTTCTGGGGCACCTGAATCAGTTACTCGGAAAGTTGGCCTCGTACCAGGCTCTTCTGTGTCCAGTTCTAACGGCAGGCTGAATGAAAATGACAGAAGCACGAGGCAGAGGTCCTGGCTGTGACAGTGTGACGCCTAGGCTTCCACAATGAGAAAACTGCCTTACCTGAAGCACTCACTGCGTGAATCCTCCTGGGCTAGTGCTCTGAAGAGAACTGTCCTCACTAACCCCCCAAACTCCAAGAGTTGTGCACATTCACACAAAACTTTCTTTCCGTGGGGACAGACCAGGCCTCTGATCCACCACAGTTCGGGAACCAGTAAGAAGAAAGGAGGAGAGACTGACTTACCAAGCCAACTTCTGTTTAAGTACACAGACACAAACACTGGGGGAACCGTGAAGAAATCTACCACAGAGTTCACTTCCAGCCAGAACCACAGCTTATCGTTGGCTGCAATAAACTGGGGAAAGAGAAAAGGAGACAAAAAAATGAGAAGCATGATGCTGGCATTCTAACTATGTTCTTTTGCCAAAGGCTATGTTTTGGTTTTTCATGGGGGCCTGGAGGGAGATGTTATGTCCTTCTCATATCTATACCAATCGCAGGCTGTTTCTGTCTTAGAATCTGGATATACAGCCTTTTCTGGAGAGTGACTGTAGACTATGTTAACCTTGGAGAAATACCCAGCAATCTATTTTCCTATGGTTTTCAATAGTGTCATCGGAAAGTTTGAGTGGTCTCATCTTCGTTAGACTCCAATGTAAATATAACTGTAAATAAGGCACATACGTATGCATCCACTCACGCATGCACGTGTGCACACACATGCACACACAATCTCTGTGATACACACTCTATGCAGCCACCCCCGCCCCCGGCCATCGCCGTAAACAGGCTCCAGTATAAATGCCCAAGTCCCAAATTCGGCCAATCTACCCCCTTGATTCAGTCCTCACACCTGTTCTCTTAGGATTCAGTTAAGCGAACCCTGATAAACATAATTTTAAGAGAAGTTTTTTTTGTTCCTATTTAAGGCAACAATGCATTCGTATTTAGAGAGATGAGAAACAGTAGGCCAGCAAAGGCAAAATAGTTATTTCAATCCCTGTTTCTCCTCCTTGGAACAAGATTTTAACATGTACTTCAGAAAATGCTGAGTTGAGGAAAGGTCTCTTGTCAGAGACTGAAAATCACAGTGCAGGTCTGTTGTCTCCTCTGGAAACACTGGGCTTCATCTCTGCAAGAACAGATGCTGGTGAAGGATGGTCCCTGGGTCCAAGATGCCCCATTATGATACCGGGTGGCACGGATCAGACTTACCCTCAAGCCAAAGTAGAGAAGGAAGAACACGTTGAAAGCCATGTCGATCTGTAATGTGAAATCTTTGTAGAAATTCTGGCAGGATTCTATTGGGCTATTAGACAGGAAGAAGAAAAAGCAAGAGGTAAATGAAAAGCATCATCAAGTCTTCCACAATACTGTGTAGCAGTGGTGCTCGGGGTAGAGGACAAAATGAATATTCGTTAACTAAAACATTTGGTCTTTCTACCCTCTGTGATAATCAAGCAAGCATTGCCAAGGGGTCTTTTCATTCAACCATTCAGTCTTTTGTTCTTTTGTTTTTGCAATTATATATATATATATATATTACTTTTTACCATCATTCAACAGGTGAGCTAAGAATCTAAAAAGGATCATGCAGACACCTTGGAGGAAGGACAAGCAAGAGAGACCATCAAATTCCTTAATTTCATATTAACCCTTAAAGAACTGACTTCTTTCTTTAAGAGGACACGTACCAAAGCTAAAAATAGTCCCTCACACCCTCAAGCACACTGGAAGTGGAGCCCATTTTCAGTGAAACACAGTGGCTATGTTTCAGACCTCTTTAATGCCATCAGTTGATTAATAATAAAGGACCCAGGAGCATCTCAGGAAAGCTGTGGAAGAGAGGATCCTGGTTGATGTTCTGGCTAGACTAAGTATGGACTTTAAGTGCAGCACTCGGATCTGGAGAAAGAAGCATTGCCTAACCGGTAAAGTTCAAGACCCTTAAACCAAAATGTTGAAGCAGTACTCTAAGGGTTAATTTCTTTTCTTTTCTTTTCTTTTTTTTTTTTTTGGCATGCAAGTTAATTGGCTTTGTGTGTGTCAAGCAGCCAACGCGAACCCCCAGCACACTCTACTTTGTTCAAGAGTACACAGTTTAAAACGGTACTACTATACAAACTGGTACATGGCTTCCATGTGCTTTCCGCATCAAACTGATCAGAGGATCAGTGTGTGAAAAGTCCCAAGTTTGGGGCTGAGTGGGAAGCAGGAAAGCCTCATAAGTATCTCAAAGCTGTAAATGAAAATTCATAGTATACTCTTACCAGTAAGCAAATGGTAACACTCAGGCCAGGAATATAAAGAAAGTGAGGGGAGGGAAAGGGGAGGAAGGATGGGGAGAAGCAAAATACATTCCCTGGATGGGAAGCAACATGGACCTCCGGGCCAGAAGAGGGCCCCCTTGAGAAGTGCAGGATGTTGGATTTCTGAGTACCACCATTTTGGAAATCACTGTAGGCAATACCAGTTAGTATAGTTGTACTTCTGCAAGGGCAATGCTTGGTTGTTCAACAGGCATTATGGGAATGCACAGTGGGTCAGTCTATGGGACTCTCCAATCATATTACATGCACTGGATTTATCCATTCTTCATCTCTATTACAAGTCAAACATGCCCTTGGTCATCTCCCAAATCACAAATAGGCGGAAAAACCTCCAGACAAGCATTAAGAGTTATCTACACTTGCATTTACCAACTACGCAGACTGAACAAAGAGCAAACACTGAAAAACAGTTCTTTTACGAAGGAAATGACAACTCCTAGGTTTTCACTAAGGTGGGGAAGTGGGAGGGGAGACAGCATGGAGTTTGCTTAGTCCAATGCTGAAAGGAGGCAGAGCACAAAAAGCCAAACCATTGCTATTTGCCTCCTCCCTTACACAGGTATTAATTTAAATGAAAAAAAAAATCCAGGCCTAGAGTTAGTAAGTGACATTTCTGCAATTCCCAAGCCATGACGGTGTTTTGTTTCATTTCAAAAACAAGACCCATAAGGTTCAAAGGTGTCAGAGTTCTTAGCTACTCTAGTTGTAGTGAAAAGAAGTACATGAACTAGGTTGACCAGAAATCCACTGTAGATTGCAAGGGATAAAGAGACAATGCATCTCTGTGCTACATAAGCCACTGGTATGATATGCTACTGAAGAATGAATGAGGTGTGTGTGTGTGTGTGTGTGTCTGTGTGTGTGTGTATAAGAGAGTGAGCAAGAGAATGAGGGTGGGCAGCTCCGTTTGTAAATACTGCACTTCAGCTTTTACTTGTACCAGTAGTGACTTAGCTGTGGAAATTCATATTCATCAAGATTAATAGTCATAGTCAAAGGGACAGAGAGAAACTCTTTGCTCCCAAGTCTATCATGGAAAACCCACTATCACTTCACCAAGGCCAAACAATAACCTTACAATTGCCTACACAATAGTTTTTGGTGGCTTATTTGGGGCTCCTGGGAATTTTCTAGCTCCTGTTAATGCCATGGCCTTTGTGGTTAATTTGGTAGTAACCTTAAAGTGTATCTAATAGGGAAAACATTTGCTAGGCTGTGGAAGAGAATGGGAGTGGGGGGAAAGATGTTAGCTCAATGCCATTGAGGATATTTTGGCTCAGTATAAATAGAAGCAGAACTATAAGGAATCAGACTAGACTGTAGCAACTTCTTTCCATTGATCCTTTCCTTCCTTGTCATTTCTGTTGTCCCCTCCTATATTGTCCATACCCAATGGCAACAATGAGAGGGCTTGATGCTAAAGGACACAGTGTTGAAAAATATACCTCAACAGCATTCCTAATTTACAGAAGACAATGTTGAAACCATATTAAACCTTTTCTTTTGTACTTCTTTCAAACATTCAGACCTGATTTAATCGTTGCTTCACATTGTTCCTTGAGTCCTAGACTTTGAGCTGCAGTAAGAAAAGGAGCAAATTATGCAGCTTTTTCTCTGGCTGGAACTCACCAATGATATGAGCATATTCTGCTAAGATGAAAGAGAAGCAGAAAACTCTGGGATAAAAGAGGGCCAGCCTCTGGGACCCCTGTAGGACCAGAGTGATCAGAAAGTCTGTTTTCTATCACTTTTAGCTCTTTCCTGCTTACATGAGAGCCCAAGGAGAAATGTCCTGCCTAGTTTTCTCAAGTGGCAGTAGAACCCTTTATCAGGATCCCTTCTGAGTTAAATCCTCCGAGTGCCCGCAGTCCACAAACTCCAACAATCAGAGACCACAGAGTGGAGATTCTAAAGCCCCATCATTTCATTCCCCAAATGGAAACAACCCATGGAGAAGTTCATTGATCTTATAAAAAGAAAATACATAATTCAACAATAAAAGGGTTGGCCATATCAATGAGGATTTATTTTCCTCCCAACGAGATTTTTATCTAAATGATTAATGCTCATTGTAGGATAGAAAATGAAACACAAACTCTTCTTCCTTCCTATGTAAAATAAGAGAGTTCCTCGTCTAGACACACAGAAGTTTCAAGAGCTAGAAAACAAATTGTTTTGTTTTTAACACAAAATAAACTCTGAATTACACACTTAAATTTGGATTGGCATTCTGATGAGGCATGACCACATCAGAATATGTTTTATGTGGATATATGTTGCCAATAGAAAAAACAAAGTGGAGTTTTAAGAACTTAAATAAGTATACTGGTTCTGATCGTGGTAGTAGAAAATGGACTTTCCCTAAATTATTCCTGGTTAACTAATGACTTACCAATTAGATGATACAAGGTAGTTGGTAAGCTGATGGACTCTTCATTTTTAGACTCCCACAGTCCATGGATCAAAGGTGATACTAAAACCTTAGGCAACCTTAGCATTTTGACCAGGACTCTGTGATTGGGACACCTTCAAAAGAATCTCAATAAAGACCTGCTTCTTTTATTTAAATGTTCAGTGTAGGATAGAGGTCTTATTTCCTCTTGACCATCAAATAAGGATATCTTCAGTATTTAGGTGTCTGTAGAGGAAACTGAGACTCAATGTGGCAAATAGATCTCTTTCTTCATCTATTTAACATTAAAATATCCAATGAAGACCCTTGAGCCAGAAGATCCAATAGTCCTTCCTAAAAACTGACTTACGTACATGTCTTTCCAAAAACAAAGTTTTCTGAGCCTCAGTGGCTCAGTTGGTTAAGTGTCTTACTCTTGGTTTCAGCTCAGGTCATGATCTCACAGTTGTGAGATCGAGCCCCACATCAGGGTCTGTGCTGAATGTGGAGCCGCTTTGGGATTCTCTCTCTCTTTCTTTCTCTCTCTCTCCCTCTGCCCCTCTCCTCTCCTCTCTCTCCAAAACAAAACAAAACAAAACAAAGAAACAAAGAAAAACACTTGTCTTTCCAAAGCATAGGGCAAACAATAGCTAGCCAGGTTTTCTTTCCAGGAGCAGGGACTCAGGACAAAAAAAAATCTCACTTCCAATGCTTATTCCTCTGGAAATCTGCATCATCTCCAAAAGGGTAGTGATTGCCCTCTCTTCTCAGCCTCTCAACTCCCCTGGTGTTTTCTGAAGTCTGTTTTCCTAACCTTGTGAAGGTATTTCTCCAGGACAGTGGTTCTCAAACTTTAGCAGGCACCTAGAAGGCTTATTAAAGCATTGGCAGGCCCCTTCCAGAGTTTCTGATTTAGTAGGGCTAGGATGGGCCCCTGGGAATTTGCATTTCTAACGGTTTCGCAGACACTGCTGCTTTTCTGGCGACCACATGTTGAGAGCCACTGTTCCAGAAGAACTTTCTTGCAACTACACACTAATTACAGGTGTCGCTGCTCGAGAAGATTCCCATTCAGACCTGAACAGAGGTGATTAAACATCTGAGCCCACCCCCGGATAACCAGCTGCATACCACTTAACTAATTGCTGAGATCAAGAGGTTGAACAGATATTTTCAGTTTCAGATGGGAACAAAAATTAAGACAATACAGAGAAGTAATTACAATACCACCATGCGAGCTTTACCAACGACATTCTAATTAACAGAGTGCCTGAAGAGCACATTTTTGTTTAAGATTAAAAGTTAAAATGATAAGGTATATATGGGGAGAGGTTATGGAGACCATCATTTATAAGAGATAACAAAATGTTAAGCAGTTTAGGGACAACAACAACAGCAGCAAATATCTGAGGTGATTTAATAAATAATCACATGAGAGGGAAGGGACTAACTGAGGAACAAAATAGCACTTTGTGAAATAATTTCCAACACTTAAACTCTCCTTGCTTTTGTGGCTAGTCCCTTTTTAAATTGGATGGAGCCTTCTCAATTCCCACCAGGATTATGGACCACCGGAGTGCCCACAGCACCGAAGACATGAATCAATACAGTAAGCTTAATGATTCCAGGCTCTTCTCCTAGTCTCACCTCTGCAATGTTGCCAGATTAATTTAATTAAAAGATGTCATTCATCTACCATCATGGCTGCCTCCAGCCTCTCGCATCAGCTCTAACCGTGGCTGTGAAGGACCTCTAAAACGCAACCTCACTACATGTCCCATTTTTGACCACATGCTCCAGGCCAAGCCCTTTGCCACCAGGAGCTGGTGCCTTCCTTATTTCATGAGTGTGACCCACACATTCCTAATTCTAAATCTATGCTTTTGTCATGGCCTCTTCAAATTGTTCCTCCCTCTTTGTGTTCAAACATTTTGCAGCCTTCAAAACCAACAGAAAGGTGCAGCTCAGTGAATTACTCATGCCCTGGCTGACGTCTCCCATGTGTCAATTCCTATAGCATTAGGAGTGAGGATTCTAAACCATCTTGTAATGTTGATTCTCATCCAATCCAATATAATCATATCTGTCAATTGTATAAAGTTTGCACATACTATTGTATTTGGTTCTTACAACTTGGCAAAATAAAGTATTTTGTTATAAACCCCATTTTGCAGGCTTCTGAGAAGTAGAGTCTCAGAAACCTACCCAAGATCATGTAGGTAAGTGGAAGAGTTGGGACAGAGACCCAATATCCCTTCTGCCATGCCACTTACTGTTCCAGAAGAACTGCAACATCCTTGGAGAGGTAAAAGAAACATAAGAGGTAGCCTCTGATATCCACAGACCCTGGCATGGAGCTTATGTAAAAACGAGGAGGGCTGACTGATTTACAGAGGAGGTAAAACTGCCCTAGAAAATATAATGTGTTTGTCAAATGGTTTGGGAAAATTCAAAAGAAGTTGATCTGTCCAACCTGTATCTAACCCTGTTCTGTAAAGATGGTCATATGGGACATTACTAATCCCCAGAAGTGCTTCCTGGGCCCCTGAGGGGGCTAGTGGCATCAGGAAGCCTGACCCCATCTGCTGAGGATAAGTCCCACTGCTTCTTGAGAAATAACTCCTAGGTATCCATCTGCTTAAAGATGGATGACCTTCAAGATAACCCAATTTTTTCTCACCCTCTATTATTCTAGAAGAACAAGAATTGACATACTAATGGAATAATGTTTAGATACTTTGAACACTTCTAATTATGGACCAGACTGTAAATTTTGCATCTCATTTCATTCCATTGAAATAAAGAAAAAATATAAGTTCATACAGTCGCAGATACTATGGAGTCTATTTGCAATCAAGAGGTAGGCAATCTAAGTGATTTGAGGTTTTCCTAGCAATGTCTGGATATACTGGATAAGCAAAGTACCTCAGTTTTCCTGCCAACAAAATAGGAATAAATTTTTTTAATGTTTATTTATTTTTGAGAGAGATAGAGAGACAGAGTGCGAGCAGGAGAGGGGCAGAATGAGAGGGAGACACAGAATCTGAAGCAGGCTCCAGGTTCTGAGCTGTCAGCACAGAGCCCGACATAGGACTTGAACTCACAGACCGCAAGATCATGACCTGAGCTGAAGTCGGACCCCTAACTGACTAAGCCACCCAGGTGCCCCCAAAATAGGAATAAAAGCACCTAGCAAATCAGAATATGAGACCAAAAAATTTTAAAAGGGAATGCAAGTCTTTGCAATATACTCCAAATTAGAAATCAATATTATTATTCATATAATTTTAGGTCTCAGAAAAATACGTTGCAAGTTAATGATAATAGTGGATTTAGTGCAAATGACATGACAGTAATTAATCATTGAGAAAATAATATTCTTCACATAGAACATTGTCTTCTAACCTGCACAGCACCCCAGGTCTTGAATGGATCCAAGCTGCAAGCTTTCTATCCTTTAGCTATCATTAGTGCTCCCATTATAATTACCTTGTCAGAGGTATGTACTTAAGAGCTTATCTTTCCAATGTTGGTGCTTTTAGTGTTTACACTGAGTGGAGCATATATTCAATAACTTGTGTAGGCTTTATTACTTTTATCAAACAGAATCCAACTTCTTCTGTTGACCATCATTTTTACTTTATCCCAGAACATCTGAGTAGCTATCTTCTAAGACATTATTGTTGATGGGGGCAGTTTGTGTTCAGTCATTAATCAATACTAACGACAATGGCATCAAAAGGAGCCTTTTCTAAATCTTCAGACACTTGTTTTAGACCTTGCAATGGTTCTAATGCAAATAGCAAACACTTTTTGTTACTTGATCCCAAGCCAGTTGGTTAAATGGCCTTGTTGGGAAATCTTCAGTTACGTGTTTGTATCAACAGGCCTATTAATCTTTCTGACAGCATCAGGGTTCCAATTATGCCTCTGCTCAACTGATGAGATGCGATCCAATAGTCACAAACACATGCCTCATTAGGGTCATGCTGAAATGAACTGGAAAAAATGGAGAGGCGATATATAAACCCTTACTACTCTGGAATCCTATGTGCTCTGTCTCCTTGAGCTTTGACTGTTATGGAGAATCCTGGAACAATGATAGCCATAGACTTCAGAGCAGTTGTATGGCTCAGGGTATCTACCTGAATAATTGGTCCTAATAATTAAGCATTCTCAAGAGACAAAAATATGACATAGATGGCTGATGAAGAGAACAAAATACATCAGTTCCTTACACACTGGATTTCTCAATGAAACACACAGATAATTTGTTTTCATAAAACTCACGTGGTGAAATCTTTGTCACTTTTTTATGGAGTTCTTCTGAATTTTCTCACGAGATTTCAATATGCTATCCAAACTTAGGGTCTCCTCATCTTCATTCCATATCTGTTTATCCACTTATGTACCCAAATAAGTAAGTCAAAAGCAAAATGTGGGCATTACAAGTTGACCTCAAGCACAAATAGCAGTGAGGTAGTTTTTGGAATTTGATGAAAAAGTTAAAATCCCAGCTCTATCACTTATTAGCTACACAGTCATGGACAAATAATTTCACCTCCATGTCTTGGTTTTCTCATCTGTAAACTGGAGATAAGGATACAGACTTCACAGGCTGTTGCGAGCATAAAGTCAGATGAGCAAAGACCAAGCACTGAAAAGGTGATAGTTATTTTTAAAACTAAGGTAATAACAGCAGTGATAATAATTACTGTTTGTAGAAAAATGCCAAAAAAAGGGCAATCATCCAAATGAACAAAAACCTGATAGAATCGATTATTTCACACTTAATTTTCTATTTGTACCGGCTTTATTGCCTCTTTATCGGGTGTTGCAATATAATTCAAATGCCCAATAGGTTGTGCAGTGAGCTAACATCTGGTGCGATTCTATATATTAGAGCATTGCATTTGGGTAATATTAAAGAAGAAACACCAGGGAAATTATATTTCCATAAAGGCAGCCACACAGTCTCATAAATACTAAATAATTAACCAAGATTTCCTGACAGAGAGAGCCATGAGTCACTTTAATGAGTGGCCACAGGAGGCTGTGTATTCTTTTCCTGGGTCTTTAGCAGAAGAGAGAGTTTCATTTGCCTAGTTGGCTTAGTATGGATCTGGAGGAGAGGCAGGGGGACGAACCAGTCATATGTCTTCTAAATATCTCTTCCAACTCTACATCCGTAAGATCACTGTTGGACTCTTGGAATGAGGTCCAAGACAACCTACCCACTAATGCTTGTTTTCTCCAATTTGTCCACAGACTACAATTATTTCAATCACTGTTGTTACCAGAGTGGAATTAGTGTTCATATTTGCCAGCAACTTTTATGTAATAAATCAGAGTTAAGCTACTACGTGAAACAGAGTCTCGCCAAATGAGTGCTGCTTTGGTTTTCACTGAACTGTCTGAGGACTCATGACAGATTAATTCTTACTCTTATTCCTCTACCTCCACTGACTACAGCCATCTCTCATTGAGTAAACTCCTATTTATCTAGTAGAGGGATAGGATGAAGTAGATAATTCAAATACACACACACACACACACACACACACACACACACAAATACTATAAAACAGACTGAGAGTTCTTCAAGGGCAGGGTCAATGAGCATGTACAGTCATCGAGTGGTACATGTGGGAGGGTACACGTGCACATACACATGTGCACACACACCCACAGCCTTCCAGCACAAGTGTATTCTCTCTACCCAACCCCAACCGCACTCTGAGACCATCCACAAAACAGGATGGCCTGGGTGAGGTGAGTGGAAATGGGGAGAAGAGGGAAGCGAGAATAAGTTCCAGGTCTGAAAGGAGAGCAGGGAATCCAGACACAATGCCTGGCATGGAGGGGTGGGGCAGGGGTGTGGGGGACACAGTAGCTCTGACCCCTGGAGCCAAACTACTCTCATGCCTACAAAAACTTAGACCTGAAGAAGCCAGAAATGAGGATTCATCCTAACACTCCTGGATATTAAGTGTTGCCACACCACACATGTGCTGAGAGGCCCATAGACAATCATCTCCTGGCAGTAATAATCACTAGTCAGCTCCTAGACACTGGGGGGCAACTGCCTGGTGTCACCATTTCTGGAGGAGAGAGCAACCATAAGGAAGCAGCCTGGGGGCACAGTTTCTAGGTGCTTTGGCCTCAAGGCTTCCCAAATAAACTATGAAGGTCTCATAATTGCATAGAGAATGGGAGGGGCTCCAAAGGTTGAGTGGGTGGGTTGGGTTTTCCATAGTTTAACAGTCTTTCAAATTACCATGGGACCTCTTTGAACTGTTACTGGGTGCAGACTTTAAAATTCTCCTGTTTGGGCCTTCTCCTGCTATTTGTCTTGGATTCTTCTGGGCATTCCCTGATCATCCTACTAGTCTCCTACTTAGTATGCTAAGGATACTAAGATGCTAAGGAGCTATCTCCCTATGCTCCCATCTCTGTCCGCTTCCCTGGCTTTCACATAATCCTGACACACCAAAACAGCCTGACCTTGGCAATGCCTCCTTGCTATTGGTCTACCTGCAAGGATTTCGAGTGGGAAAGCCAAAACTACCAAATCTACTCAGCCAGGCCCAGTCTGCTCTGGGTCGCAGACTGGCAGCCTAATCAAGTGAGGGTAATGAGGATGCATGAGACAGATCCTTTCCCTGTTCTCTTCACTGAACTCCGATTTCCTGCCAGCAGCCTAAGAGACTTAGATCTGCTACAGTTTCAATCCTGCTATCTGCCAGCCACATCCGATCCAAGCACAATGGCATATATCTCCTCGATGGTCTCATCCAAAGAGCTACAATGACAAAGACTGCCAGTGCTGAAAACCTGCCTGGTACCAATACGGGGAGGCTCAAGAGCATGAGGGAAAAATTCAGTAGGTAAAGAAACAGTTGTTGCATTTGTCTGCTTTGCTTCACTTTGAGGAATAGAAAACACTGTCACATAACATACATACTCACGCCGAGACACCGGCATTTGTTAAAAGCTAAACGTGAATTTATATGTGATGCTAAAGGATAATTATGATAGTTTTGTTTCTGACATCCTGAGGTGGTTTTTTTTTGTTGAGAAATTTTTTTTAAGAAGACAGAGAGAGACCTGGTACAAGTCCTTCTGACATCTGGCGTAGAAAACAACTGCACCTTTATATTACACAAGAAAATAAAATAGCTGTGTCTTAGCTCTGTCTTTGGCTGACAGCTGAGTCGTGGAAGTTTTGTAAGTATTCCTATTTAGGAGTTTTGTTGAGAGCCCAGCAGCCTCACAGCCAAAACGGAGAGTCTGAGATGTTGCTGATTAGAAGTCATGAGTCTGCTGAGTCCAAAGCAGGAATCACTCCTTAGGAATGCCATAAAGTGACCTGGGCAGTGAGGACCAACATCACCATGGAAAATCAGATGTGACAAGTTACCTTTAGAGACAAATTGTCATCATTAACAGGGAAAACGGTAATGGCTTGTTAAATCCTATGGTTGTGCCATCATATATTCAAGTATACACTCTCAATTTCCTCTTTACTTCATGAAAATAACTTCTTACCTCGAGGAACATTTATTTTCCTTCGATCTTCCTTTCCCATTTGCTTCTGGTTAGCAGGGCAAATCATTTATTATCAAAATTGTCCTGCTCATACCTCAGAAACAATAGCTCCTTCCACCAATATTAATGGTGTCTACCTGACTTCTGGATCCATATTCAGAAAGTAATGACGTGAGTTGTATGCTCACTGGAGTACAAGCTTCTCTTTCCTTGCTACCTTCCGCATGTCCCCCTTTTTAATTCTGTGGCCATGTCTTTGATTTTCTCTAGAGCCATTTTCCCCCTCACTGTAAAAGGGGGATGCCCCTAGGAAGCTTATTTCTTATGGTTCTCTCTTTTGTCTTCATGAATGGATCCATTTATCCCCCCTCTATGTTGGGTTTCAGAAATCCTTTCATTTTATGCGGAAGCGCTGTGTTTTTATGAGAAAGAGAAGTGGGTTCCTTTACTGAAGAACCCCAAAGAGGAAAATCAGTCGTTTCCCTTGCCAAACCCCCAGATGAAGACAAACTCTGGTAAAGTGAGAGCATGTCAACATGCTGGTCAGGATCACCTGCTCTGCACTGGTCTACACTAAAATTCCATCTAAGGTCCTTTCAAAAGAGGAAACACTTCCATGTAAAGAGCCTTTTTACTGGTTACCAAAAGAACATGCTATAAAATTCTAAGCAGAGTCTATTTCTACAGGGTGAATAGGATATATTTAACAGAATGGGGGAAAAGAAGTATGGAAAGAACTTCAATCTACTAAATTCCCCAGATATGAGGAAATCAGGATTCATGACAAAAAATAAAACACAGGATATGAAGCTTTCAGTTTTGTGTCATTATGACTGCTTAGTGTGGAGTTTCAATCTACTGGAAAGCTGATTCTACCAAGAATTCTTGGAACTCTAGGAACTCTTATTCCTGCCCTAGGATTATCAGAGTTTGGTAACACCAACCTGTCATCATTCTCTATTTACAGTCAAGGTATGTCTAAAATGTAAAGCATCTACTGTTTATGTGAAATAACAAAAAAATCCAGTTCAAAAAAAGACCCTAACAATTATTTTTTTTGTAAAAGTTTATTCTGAAAATAAAAGCATGAAAAAAGGAGAAAAAAAGACATGTTAAAAAAAGAAAAGCAGTTTTAAAAGGAGTCGTTAGACACCCTAAGGCAAAAATATATTTCAATGAGTGAAAAACGATCACAGTTACTAATCAGTAATACTGAATGCAATGCCAACATGTTTCGATAAATATGGTATTCCTTCATAGTACTACCATTTTACTCTTTTAAAGTTGAATTAGTGGTACTCCTGTTTACACGATAAACTAAGACAAAGGCCAATGACTGTATTTCCCAGGCCATTTAGCCTAAGAAGTTTTGTTTTTTTTTTTAAGTATATACAGTCAGACATTTATTAATCTTATTAGCTCTAAACAAAACCAAACTAGGTCACAGTGTTCAGAAAGATGTGATAAGGTAATGTAATAACTGGTCATTTGGAGCACATCCATGCAGATCTGGGAATTTGGAGGACTGATCATCAGGTAAGTGGTTATTTGGAAAACTGACCCTTGTTTCTAAATTCCTTGTTGTTAGCCTTTGCTTAGCATACATCTAAATAGATTAATTTCTCTTTCACAACGTTTTAGTCTTGAGATTTTAAGGGATAGAATGGCCTTCCTGGTATCACAGCAAACTGGAGACCCACAAAGGTATCCAAAGGGAACCCTACATCCCAGTGCTTCAGTGTATTGGAATGCTCGCCGCTTCAATTCCATGCATGCGCCCAGTGCTCACTACATTCAGGTCCGGGCCTTGGGGGAAAGCTCGCGGCATGCATGCACAGTGCGGGAAAAGGATCTGGTTAACCTGGAGGCGACAACCGAAAGGGTGAAGTTGCATCATGCAATGAAAACCACAGCTTGGCCTTAGCTGCCATGCAGAAAAGACCTACATCAAAGAGTCTGCAGTGCGGCTCCTGGGTAAGAGTCGATATGAGAGAGGTGAGTTACTTCAGCAATGAAAGACACGGGCAGAAAAATGTTCAAACCACTCTAAACAGAACACTGTACAGAGCACTGGCATTACACATGAGAAGAGGCAGCGTTGGGGACGGGGAGGGGAGAGACAGAGGAGGGAAGGTGAGGACAGAACCTCTGACAGTCACTCTGATGAGATGGTTTCCCCGGCCATCCTTTCGAATGCATGTCTTATTATAATGTATGTTGCTTCAAAAAATAACCTCATTAGAGTCTTTAACATCAACCATAATTTTTAAGATGTTTTGAAAATTCAGGAAAAGCAAGGCATCAGTTACATAAAGATACACACCATGATTTCCTGTGGTTACAATTCATTATACAAGCAGAGCTGAGCTGGTCAGATAAATAAAAGACAGTTAAGTGCCAACATCCTTAACCTGTGGGTTACAGAACTCATGGTGAGTCCCGAGGTATAACATGGCAGTGAAGCAACCCAATAGTCATGAAAGCTTGGGGCAGCACAAAGTAGGTAACTCTATGCAACTATAGCCCCAGGAAGCCACTTATGACCCTTTTTCAAACCCACTCCCAAGGGAAGCCATGTTTTCTTCATCTCAGCATGCATGGCAGGTTAGAAGTGAGTTCATCAACATATACCTTGACCATTTCATAAAACCTTAGTTACAGGTGAGACTCCCCAAAGGTGTTTTAATCAAAATCAAGTGATCAGAAAAAAAAAATTAAAGTTCTTCCTAAAGGAATAAAAATAGTACTGATTCAGTAGGATCCCATCAAGCACCCCTCTGATGTCAAATCCACACAGGATGTCTGAGAACTGCCTGCTTAACATCTGCTTTCTTTTCTCCTCCCCCTTTGCCTCTTGTGATCTCTGACACAATGAACGCAACGCAAAGGATGGTATGGTCTAAAGGATGGTGTGGTCTACGTCTAACTTCCTCCAATTTCTCCTTCCTGGTTCTGATTGGAGAAAAGTAGGCACCTCTTGAAATGCACTCCTGGAGCTCAGCCTTCTCCTACCCTGTGGGTGTGATCACAGCCCTGATGGGGGACACACTCCCCAGGAAGGGGCAGGATGCTATCTCAGCCTCACGTGCTCCCTGAGAGCTGACCATCCACCAACACTACAGGATGCAGGTAGAAAAGAAACCCAGGGCTGCTTCCCACACCAGCTTCCACACCTCAAAATGCAGCTGTTTCCACTTGGTCGCAACTCATTCCTTTCTCATGGATTAAAAACCTAAAGGCTTAATTTAAATGACATGTTTTCAAAAAGATTATAGTTTGCAATGAAAATATAATACTCTGTACATTTGTTCAACAAATTTCTCCAAGGTTCTTTTGAGACAGGCACTATCTAGTTTGGGGAGACATAAAATCCAATCAAACATGGTTCCTCTTCTTGAGTCATTTTCCATTTAGTAGAGGAGTCTACCCATATTTTAATTTCTGGAAGCATATATGCAACAGTGTCTTGCTTCAAAATTCTGCTATAGGACCTTAGGCATGTTACTTAATCTTTCTGTACCTCAGTCTCCTCATGTATAAAATGCAAAGAATACCCACCTCTTCAGGTTGTTGAGAGGAATAAATGAGTTAGTAAATGTTAACTGTTTTGTTAGTGACTGGCACATGGAAAATGCTGTGTCATTTTAGCTATTATGGTCATTAGTACTGCAATACACATAAGAAACAAAGGGCTCTGGAGAAGGTGGCGTCCGCCTAACTTTTGAGATAGGTTATGAGTGATGAGTAAAATCTGTCAGGGACAGAGGCAGGATAAGGTACTGAAGCAGAGGGACAAGCATGGACAGAAACTTGGAGGCACAGGAGCACACAGTGCATTCTGGGAATGGAGGGGGGGGGGGGCTCCGTGTGACTGGAGCCTCAGTAGACTGTAGGATCGGCAAGAAATGGGGCTGGATGGAGATTGTGAGGCATCTGTGTGCCTTGGTAGCATGTCTAGTCTTTATCCTATAGGAAACAGCGAGGTGATAGAAGTTTCAATGCGGGTGAATAAGGCCATTATCTTTTGTAGGACGTTAACAGGTAAGGATATGGAGAAGGAATCGGAAGCAGGAACACGTGGAGGCAAAGAGGATCATCAGTCAAGTTAAATTCTAAAGGAAAAAAGTCACCTACACAGATAATAAGATAAAAACTGTTACTGCAGCACTAAGTATCCTAAGATCCTGGGAATTGTCCCTTACCTAACCATGTGGCTATTTTTTTTAAAGTTTATTTATTTATTTTTGAGGCAGGGGGAGAGGGAGAGGGGCAGAGAGAGGAGAGAGAGAATCCTAAGCAGGCTCTGTGAACGGAGCTCGATGCAGGGCTCAGACTCACAAACCGTGAGATCATGACCTGAGCTGTGAAATCAACAGTTGGACACTTAACCGTCAGAGCCACCCTGGGACCCCACCATGTGGCTACTTCTAAGACAGCCCTCCCCATCATTACAGTCTTTGTATCACAGGACATGTGTCTCTTCATCTTTGGAAAGGACCTACCCTATTAAGAAGGCATTCTCTCTGCTTTTTGGAGAGCAGTCTCTAAGTTATAGTTAGAATCTACATGGATTGGATAAATTTCAGTACCTTGAATGGAGGAAGGCCATCTGTACATACTAAATACTTGCCAACGATTATAGACAAATAACATGTGAACATACCTAGGCATGCAGAGGAGTTACAGCTAACACTTTCTCTGCTGATTGTCTAAAGACCTTGGTTAACGCTGTCACCAAGCATCATACTCCAATGCCTTTTAAATGTTCTATAAAACCCTATGTGTCGTGTGTCTAGGCTTCTATGAGCATGATGAAGTAGTTTTTCTTTATAGACTTAGATTTCCTCAGATTTTGAGGGGGTGCAGCTTTCTTTTGGCTGCAGTCAAGAAGGCAAGAGGGAGAGGGCCATTTGTGAGAATGTGCTCTCCTGTTAAAAGTTATTAAGTGTGGAGCGCCTGGGTGGCTCAGTTGGTTAAGCATCCGACTTCAGCTCAGGTCATGATCTCATGGTCCGTGAGTTCGAGCCCCGCGTCAGGCTCTGTGCTGACCGCTCAGACCCTGGAGCCTGTTTTGGATTCTGTGTCTCCCTCTCTCTCTGACCCTCCCCTGTTCATGCTCTGTCTCTCTCTGTCTCAAAAATAAATAAATGTTAAAAAAAATTAAAAAAGTTATTAAGTGTGATGCTCACTTAGCCCAACTTTCAAGGACAAATGTAGTGGAACTCTGTACCCTCAGCTGATGAGGCAGGAACAGGAAACGTTTGCTTATATACTGACCATGTGATCATACTTCTCTGGTGGGTTTTCATTTGTTCTAAGTGCATTCTAGTTTGAAGCCAGGACCAGAGTACACACGCTGACCTCGGGGGGGAAATGAACCCTCTGCACTCGGACTTGTGAGAAGAAACATGATGAGCTGAACTCGTGGCAGAATCCCAGACTGGTACTATCTAAAATGACTGCTGCTACACAATTAGCAGACACTCAAGGAACCGGTCAGCTCAGCAGGAAGCCATCTTTGTGGGGCAGCCGCTGCCGCAGGGACCGATTTCAAAGAAGACTGTAACAGGTCTTAACTAAAGCTAAAATAAAAGATCACATCCAGGCAGCTGTTGTCTCTGAAGAATGGAGGAAGGAGCATGTCTTGTCTGGAAAGAGGGTGAATATTTCTCAGCTACCTAATGCCTCTCCTTTTCTTTCCCAGCTGGGTAAAAAGATGGATACCAACAAACGCTGTTTTCTCCCTCCTGCTGCCCCAGTAGGTAAAAAAAATATACACACAAACAGAATTCCAAAGAGCTGACAATATCATGCAGCAGGGTCTCATCACCTCCCCAGGTTGCTCTGCTGGTACTTATCGGACAGAAACCGACTGGGAATTTGCAAGAGCTCAGAGCATGTGTCCAGTCCCCAACGTCTTTCCCAGTGACTCAGTAAGTAGATCTGCTTCACCTGCTCCTTTCAAAGCCTGTACTCCTGCCAAGAAATGTGCTGATCATGTGCACCTTCATATGTATGCATCTGTGTGTGATTTCAGATGAGCCTGACAGACTGAGAGTAACTTTTTAGTAGGTAGCAAGTTAACAGTTTGATCAACAGAACTGACCAAGGTTTGAGGATGCTTATATTTAGAGAGGCTAAAAAAAGAAAACAGGTGATTTAAAACACACACACACACACACACACATACTGTATTTACAAGTAGTTTACTGAATAACGATTGGTTTTTAGTTGATTTTAAACCTCAATCGAAGTCATTTTGAAATTAATGCCATTTAAAAAATTCATTCAATGGGACCTTATAAAAATCTGTATATGTTACAATTTGTTTATTTCTCTTTTAAAAATTTAGTTTTTCACAAGGGAGTTTCTTTTTTTTAAATATGAAATCTGTTGTCAAATTTATTTCCATACAACACCCAGTGCTCATCCCAACAGGTGCCCTCCTCAATGCCCATCACCCACTTTCCCCTCCCCCCACCCCCCATCAACCCTTAGTTTGTTCTCAGTTTTTAAGAGTCTCTTATGTTTTGGCTCTCTCCCTCTCTAACTTTTTTTTTCTTCCCCTCCCTCATGGTCTTCTGTTAAGTTTCCCAGGATCCACATAAGAGTGAAAACATATGGTATCTGTCTTTTTCTGTATGACTTATTTCACTTAGCATAACACTCTCCAATTCCATCCACGTTGCTACAAAAGGCCATATTTCATTCTTTCTCATTGCCAAGTAGTATTCCATTGTGTATATAAACCACAATGTCTTTATCCATCCATCAGTTGATGGACATTTAGGCGCTTCCCATGATTTAGCTATTGTTGAAAGTGCTGCTATAAACATTGGGGTACAAGTGCCCCTATGCACCAGCATTCCTGTATCCTTACAGGGGAGTTTCTATGTGCTGACGGAAGATCTCTATCTTCTGATTGGGAAGGAAAAAAACATAAATCCACATGTGATAAGATGTCCTCAAATGATACAGAAAAAAAAAAAGTGCTTCTAAAACCTGGGGGGAAAAAATCAAAAAAGTTCCACACCCGAGTACAGTGTTGTGGAGACATCAGTTTCCTGGTTTTCGATCAACCACGACCTGCGGCTATGTAACATACAACACTATAGTTGGAGGAAGGGTGCATAGAAACTGTAACATTTCTGCACCTTCTTGAGAATCTTAAATTATTTAAAAATAAAGCTATAATAACAACATAATAAATTACTTTGCCTGTATGGTTTTACTTTAACCAGGTATCAGGTTAGTATTCTATTCGGTGGCAATTAAGAGCCACAATATATATGTATATATTATATATATATACACACACACACATATATATATATCAGTATATATATATACATATATATCAATATATATATGTATATATATATACTAATTTCTTTAAAAAGTGTTTATTTGGCAACTGTTATGTGAGTAGTACTGCGTTCAATCCAAAAAGATACAAAAGAGGTTTAAGATAGACTGGAAATACCAATCGATATTAACCATCTTGCTCCCTTCTCAGAGGAATGCTAATTGAGACAGAGATGCTGTTTATTTACTTTGCAAATTATCATAGACAATCTCTCAAGACAGAACGAACTGTCAATAAATATAGGTCATTAATGTGATAAGGAAACTCCTAGAATTAACCCACAGCAATCTCCTCAGGTAAACAGATATCAGGTGACATGCCGTGTTGAATAATGCTACTGATGTTATAATGACCTCCCCATGTAGCATAAAGCTGGTCCTAGACTAAGTTGTTCTTTATCTTGTGTTTTTCCCTCTCCTTATCTTCCCAGAGCTCAATGCTTGCCTTAGTAAGGAGCCAGTATCTGATACCTGCTTAGTTAAGGTACAAGGGAATGATAAAAATTAATTAGATTTTTAAAAACAACCAAATAGGCTTCAAGAATGGATTTATAATTGTAAATTTTCATATAAATTTTAAGTGAGAAAGAGAGATATTTGGAGTACAGGGGTCTTTGTAGCCCCTCAAAATCACCCAAGGATAGCAACCCATCCACTCCACCTACTAAAATAATGCTTGTTCAGGGCAATTCTACGGGAAATAAAGTCAATACCAAGATGAGGCAGTAAAGAAGGATCCTTAGAATGCCAAAGACTTTACAAGGAACATGTCCACTGCTTTATCTTTCTGAGAAGCTTCCTCTACTAGGAACAAAAGAAAATTGGAGACATGTGCAAAGAATAAAATCTCCTGGAACTGAAGCCTCACAAATGAGTATCCAGGAAGAGCCACTTCAATCCTTCCTGAAATAGAAGATGTGGCACTGCTGTTAACTCAACACTGTCATTACCTGCAGGTGGTTTGGGGTTATAAGGATTCTGGAACCTCCACCTTTCTCTAGCTGTTTAAAGGATAAACAAGCAGATCAGCTCACACTGGAAAAAAATAAGTTATTGAAACCTCTTTCCCAAAAAGCTGGGAAAATCCTACTCTGAAGAAGGATCCTATCCTGACTGCAATATTTTTTTTAGGTATTTCTTAACCAGAGGAAGACAAAGACTCACAGAAATATATGGCATCTGTAAGAATGAACACCAGCAAAGGAAGAATGGGCTGCTGAACTCACTCTTATGTTTCACACCCATGCTATTCCCTCAAAAACTTACTCATCTACCTTTGAACACCCAGTTCAGTGGCTACCTCCTCCAGGAAGACTTTCCTGATCCTCCCCTCACCTGGGGGTACCTGAGCCCTTTTCTGGGTTTTTCCCTTTCTTTATGAGTGCTTCTGTTGTGGCACTTAGCATTCATGCAGTGGTCATTTATCTGTTTGCTAGTCGCCCTCCCTTCCCTGCTAGACTTCGAGCTCCCTAAGGGGATGTGCTTTGTTCTTTACATCTGTCTCCACTAGTACTGTGCCTGTGCAAGAGGTCTTCAACAAATGTTTAGGGAAGAGGAGAGAAATAAATGGATGGAGGGAGGAAATGGAAGAATCTAGGGAAAACTAATTATAATCCAACAGCATCAAGATGAGGGGCCAACCCTACTAGAGAAATACCATCTTCTGACATAACTTTAAATGATCCCAGAATCCTTTACAGATTGAGAACTTAAATCATTATGACAATTACATCTGCTATGATAATACTACAATCTCTAAAGGATGCAGTGTCTTCAGTGGATGGATTTATGGACTCCTCTTGTGTCCCAGGAGAGTTATAGGTGATCTCATCTAGATGGAATTCTCACCTGCGAGAAAATTCTAAGCCTTAAATGGGGGGTCTCAGAGACAGCAAGCGTCACATTTGGTGAAGCCACCTGACCTCTACCCGTGAAAAGCCAAAGTCCTCAGAGGGTTATGGGAGAAGTTGAATCCTATAATAGGGGGATCTCCACCAGGGCATTTGATTCCTCTGTGTCATTAGACATCACAAAACTAAATGTGTAAAGCCAAATTAAAACTCATTTCTCTTAAAGTAATGGATGTGTCATTTTTTTCTTTATGTGAGGGTTATCTTCTACCACTGGGAGGCCAGAACGGAAATAATACATACAGATGACTGGAGTCACAATTCATTCTTCTCTCTTCTCTTCAAATAATATATTTTTGTACTGTAGATCAGAAAGCTTAATCTGAACTTGACATGAAGCATATAAGCAGCATAAACCGAAACTCTAGAGATCTCTCCGGATCAGATATTAGGACGTAAATTTGGCTCTCTCTTCCTGATCCACTTCTCCAGAAACCAACCCAGAGAATCAAGTGTTGAAGTAATAACGGAAAGCAACAAATTAGAGGGTCCCCATAAAAACACAGGGGGCAGGAGTTTAGATGAGCATTTGAACCTAAAAGTTCTGCTTATAAACAGACCAGTCTTACTAGATATGAACCAACATGCTCCAGTGTTCAAGTAATGCTGAATATAATACATTCTAACCTTCCAAAAAATACAGTAATGTTTAATGCAATCTTACATAGGTATAGATGGGTTCTATCACAGTTTTTACCCTATGTTGCACATGTGATGAAGGTTCCATTCGAGACCGTCTCTAAACCAAACATTTAAATCACGTAACATTGACTTCCCTTTAATTTGTCCTCTCAAATCAGCACATATCTTGATGGACAGCTCCTTCTAGTCATCATTCTCTCTAAATATTAAGTGGATAAAAAAATCGGTATTATTTTCTAAAATGGCATGATATTATAATAATTTTCTAAGTTGCCACTAGTTTCTAAAACACCACGCTCTGTGTAAGCAATTCTAAAAAGACTATCTGTAGTTCTGTGTGAGCTAACTAATAGTAGAGAAGCAAAGATGTAATAATATTTGTTTATTATGAGTAGCAACAAAATTGTATGCATCAAAACACCGCTTTTACTCAGATGAAACTATGAACAATGTGATATCATCGTGTGAACAGAACAAAATAAAGCCGTTCAGTGGACCCATTTGCTAATGAGCCAGTTTCAACAAAAGGAGGGACAACACCAGTTAAATTTAAAGCTTAAAAACAATCCCATCAAATATAAAAATACTTTTCCTCAGTTAAAAAGTTACCTATTAGTGCTAATGCAGTTACATTAGAACAACGTCATCACTGAAACTGGAAAAAAATAATTTAATGTCATTGTGTCCTAACTCACGGAATAGTTAAAGAGTTTTTAGAATGATCAACCTGACAGTGAATTCATTGTTTTTCGGCTTAGTAGAGGTGTTTTAAAATTCCTGGAGTGGAGTTGTGATGTTTAAATGAGTTAAAGTACAACAAATGCTTAGGTTGCTGGCACCTAGTAAGGGCTCATTAACTGCTACCTGCTGATATTGTTGTTAAATGTAACACCACAAACCAAGCTCCTGTCTGCTCTTGGGTAAGTCTCACTGAAAACTGGATCTCTTCTGCTTCTAGGGAAGCTTTCTGTTCTGCACATCACTCTCCCTCTTGCCCAAAAACTCCAACCACATTCACCTTTCTCTTCCTCCAAATCCCCAAGTGTTTGTCCATCTCCCCTGGCATGCAAGTTCCATGAAAGCAGAAAACCCACGTGTCTTGTTTATTGCTTCACCAGAGCCTAACCTGGGGCCTGGGACATGGTAGGTACTCAATAATCTTTGCTAAATGAAATTTAAAAATGAATGAAGGATCAAGGGAAAGAATAAAAGCAAACAAGGACCTAGTTTGCCATGTTTCTCTTATCAAACCATGATCATTAGCATGAGGTTGCTCCCACCTCAGTTCCTACATATATATGACTTACATACCCACATCAAAGGATTTTCATCTCTTACTCCAACAGGAGTCCCTTGATAATTTAATATTCTATAATAAGTTAATATTCTATAATATATTCTGCAAACAACCTGGAAGGATGTTTAACATCTAATTTTTGACTTACACTTAGCCATATACTTCCAATCTCACTTGAAGGCAAAACAGAACATTTTCTTGTCAATTGCTTTTCTGGGTCATGTGAATAAGAAACTGACAGCCTGTTTCATGTTAATCCAAAGCTCTCCTTATTATGTATATTAATAAAGGAATGCCCCTAAATAAATTTGAGACCTATTATGCAAATCTCCCACACTTCAAGTGTGCTGACAAGGAGGAAATGGTTCAGGACTTCACACATATTGGCATATGACAGGATGTATAATTCTGGAGTTAAAAAAAAGGACTCTGGATTCAGACCAGGGGCTTAAATTCTGATCCCAATTAGTAACTGTGTGACCTCAGGCAAGTTCTTTAAACTTTCTGAGGCTCCCTTTCTTCATCAGTCAAATGGAGAAAAACACAGTAGTGCAACTGATTAGAATAATAAGATAGGTTTGTAAAGGGCTTATCTTTGCACATAGTAAGTTCTCAATAAATATAGAAACTGCTTATAAGCCTAGAGAGAGCAAACCAGGACTAAAGCCAGAATCCCTTACTAATAGCTAGCTGAGCCAGGCCCTGACCTCGTGAACATCTGATAAATATTGGCTGAATGAATGGCTGCTTCCTGGTGACCGGCCACGTGGCAGCCCTCCCCTACCACCTTTGCTGACAACTATTCAAGTTGTGTGGTGCTCCATACACTTATGAGACGCATTTTGTAGAATCTCTTTCCTTGAGCCCATTATAACCAGGACTGCATGCATACCAGAGATGCTTAAGTGGGGAAGCGCCCCTGTAAGACTGTGATGCCAGTTCCAGCTTATGCCTTTATACATAAGTACATTCCACTTTACTCTTCGCATTGGCATTTTGTTTAGAAGAGCAAGCCAGGAGTGGCCAGCTCTGGGCTAAGAATCTGGAATGCAGATTATAGCAGCTCAGCGAGTTGACTTGTTTGTGTAAACTGCTTAGGCTTCTTTTGCGCTCATGTAGAAAACAGCTCTGGCTGCTTAATAACCAGCACATCTTCCGTTTTACATGCTCCAAGTTTCTGACAAGAGAAGTGGAGAGTGAAATTCGGTGCTGTTGCAAACCTGCTAATAAGCATCGGTTTAACCTTACTCAATCTGGTGGACTTGGGGAGATGAGGAAAGAGAGATTTGGGCTACAGAGTTCCAGCCCGACTCCCCTCTCTTAGTTCCAATTTCACAGGATTCCCTCGCTCAAATTCCCATCATGACTGGACCACCCTACTTTAGGCATCCCCTTCGATAGCTGCGGTTTAGCCACAATACGCATTAAACCTCCGTGCAGGAATGAATACCCATGATAGCAGAGTAAAAAGTGAAACACAGCCCTGGAGCCATGGAGAAACCAAAAGACAGGTGCATATAGGTTAAAGTCCGTTAGCTTCCACTGTCCATCTCAGGGGCTTCTATAGGCAAACCCACAGGAGAAGGGAATATGCCTTCGTTTTACATTTAAAAGCACATTTGCTCTCATTTGGTTATTGCAGCAATGAACTTTGCTCATTTTTAATGTACAGGCAAAAGCTAACCAAGTACACTGAACCCCCAACCTGACCCTCAACAGCACAGAGACTTATTTTTATAGCAGTGTTAAGTACTCACACCAACCATTATGTGTACTTTTAAAGTAATCCTCATCCTGTCAACTGGTGTAGGATCCTGGGGCAGATGCTGAGCAATTCTGGTGCTCAGTGGTTCCTCAGCCAAGCCCAGCAGGTAATTTTCCCTAAGTATATATGTGCTTAAATGGCACCTACCAATTATATCTCTTTGTAAGAGCACAAATGCGGTGGACCCACTCCCCCAGATGCATGCATGGTCCCACCTCCCCAGAGGGCTCTCTGCCTCCCCTCTCCAGAAACATTAGGGTAGCCCTTCTCCCAGGCACAGAAGAGTCGAGAAAACTGCGACGGGTGCAGTTATCACTGTTTTCAATTCTGGCTCTGAGACACGAGTCGGAGAAAACCTGCTCCCAGACAAGACCGCCCCTCTGGGATGTCTCCATAGAAACAACTGGTTCCTGTGATACAGCCCCAAGTTCTCACAGGCACCCCAATTCACAATCACCCAACAACCAAGGACAATGCACATGAAGAACCATGATGAAGATGGCATTTGTTCCCTGTTCCGAAGGCTGGGTTTCTCTCCTATTAATTTTGGTCTTGTAAATTTAGTCTTGAGCATGACAGGTGCCTGGTCCTAAAGTTCTAGTTTCAAATAACAACTCAGAAGGAGTGTGGGGAACTAAACCAGGGGTGAAGGAAAGAAAAAGTCAGAGGGGCACCTGGTGGCTCAGTCGGTTAAGCGTCTGACTTCGGCTCATGTCATGATCTCACGGTTCATGAGTTGGACCCCACTTTGGGCTCTGTGCTGACAGCTCAAAGTCTGGAGCCTGCTTTGAATTCTGTGTCTCCTCTCTCTACCCCGCCCCCACTCATCCTCCCGCCCCCACCCCCCGCCCCGTCTCTCTCTCAAACAAACAAACTTTTAAAAATGTAAAGAAAGAAAAAGTCAGAGTGGGTCAGATAAGGACTAAAGTTCAAACAAAAAATCTGAAATCTCTTAACATGGATTCTATGCTCCACATGAAGTGATAACTGTACTACTTATAATTACTAAATATCAAACTTGTTCTCTTCCTTCCCTCTTCTGGCTATCTCCCTCCCCTCCCCTCTCTCCTCCTCTCTCCACTCCCTCTCTCCCCATCCCTTTTTCCCTCCCTCCCTCTCTCATCTATGTCCCTTGTTCTTTTCTCACTCCTTCTCTCTCCCCTTCTTTATTAAGGAAATAAAAGCCATCTGTTCTTCCAAGCATGACAACGGTGCATCAGTATCCTTGACTTTGACAACCTCAATTCTTACCACCATGCTCTGTTGGACAGAAAACTGACAGGAAACTTCCAGATCCCCTGCCATGATCCTTAAAGATCTGTCCGGATCATATTGTTCCTTTCACTTGCTAATTGGTTTCCTAAGCCTTCCTCCTTTCTTGTTTTGTATTCTTGTTTTCGGGGCAATTGCCAACGTATGCATAGTTCTGGATTTTATTTTAAGTAATTCGTAGTTGACGATGGTTTATTTGTGCAATTGGTATAATTAAATCTAATTACATAATTGGTGAAAGACTGAGTAATCACATAATTAGAATGTGCAGTAATAACTGTTGAAATCCCATTGTTATGACGTGCAATGATACAATTATGATGTGTCACCATGCGGTATAATTCACAGGGTACCCTGTGAAGAGGGAGAATAGCTTTCATTCTGCATGTGGGAAAGGCAGCTAAGGTTCAAGACCTGAGAAGTGGCTGTCAGCATCAAGGCTTGGACTTCTTATTCATCTTTATTGCATTAATCTACCCCCCATGCCTATGCTCTGTGCTAACTGAAGGCAACAGCAGAGGATACATGAAGAAGGTACTTGTGGGAACAGAAGCACCCACATCTTCAAGAACCACCGAAACAATCATCCTTAAAACATAAAGCAGGAGCTGCAAGGGACAGTCTTGAATCTCTGAAACTTTCATTCCCACACGTCAATTTCAAATTCAAAATTGTAACCACGACACAAGAACCATGCACACAATACCAAGTGGGCCATAATCATTAGATTATGGCTGGGGCCCCAGCTCCCAGTTCACAGTCTTCCCTAGGCTCTCCACCTCCTATCATCTTTCGGTAATTGTCACATTGATGAACCAAGGGAATGCTGGACTTTTGGTTTCTTGCTCTGTTCGTTGTCCGTGACCCATCCCCCCACTGCATGCCACCCACCGCTCCCACGGTCATGCCCTGGACCTGGTCAGCCCCAGCAACTGCAAAGTATCTGCTATCTCCACCTCAAAAAGCCGGCTCTTCAACCACAGCCTCTTACCCCATGGGCTCACCAGCTCAAGAGTTCCCCTCTGGCATCATTCTTCAGCCTCCAGGAAACCTCCAAATCGTCAACCACCCCACTAAGCCATCATCTGCTCCCTGCCTCGCCTCCCAACCCTCCCTGTCCAGCCCGACTCCCCCAGCCCAGCATTATCACCACCCTCTGTCACCATCCTCCATCCCTAACAAAGGCCTCCCCATGATGGACTGGACTCTTCCTCCTCTTCCCCTGCTCCCTCCTGGTCCCTGAGTAGCAACAACCCCTGGATAAAATCACACAACTGAAAGGACCACTCTTACTCTAAATTCATGATCTCACACTGCAAACTGACACTCAAGGCTGACTGGCCAGCTGCTATTTTTCTTGAATTTGTTTGCTTTCCAATTCCCCAAGGCCAGTATTTCATAGCTTCTCTTCTCCTCTAACCTTTCACGCCCTTTGTGCACCATCACGCTCGGCCCGTGGACTTGCTTCATAATGTTATTAGAAAGAATCCCATGTGAAGTCAGATCGAGTTCCACCCTTTTTCCTCCCACCAGCCCTCCAAGCCTGCATGGGCCCCTCCTCAGTGCCTCTCATTCCTCATAGCCGGTTTTCCTCCTTCCACAAAAGGCCATGGCCTTCATAGATGCTCTGTCAGCTCTGTCCTATCTCTGTGGCTCTTGCCGGCTCTCCCCCACTACTGGACCACTTGCCAGCTATCTTGATTGCACCTTCTGTCTCCCATGGCCGCTCCTACTTTACCCAGCCTCTACGTGTTGGGGATGTTCCTCCCTCTGCCCTGGTCACTTTCTCAAACTCTTTCCCCTAGATAATGCAATCCTTTCCCATGAGTTCAAAATCATCTTTACATTTGACGAAAGTTAACACCAGCCCAGACTCTCTTCCAAGTTCTGTACTTTCTAACTTCCTCTTGACATCTCTTCTTCCATGTCTCACAGACTTCTCAAATTTAACACATCCATGAAATCCTAATTTCCCACCCAACTTACCTTCCAGTGCAGCCCTTCCTTTCTCAGGAAGTAGCAGCACCCTCAACCTGTTATTCAAACCAAACACCCACAAGGTCCATGATTCCTTCTTTCCCTTCATTCCACATCTAGCTCACCAATGAGTCCTGCTCAAAATATCTTTCTCATTAATTTCTCTGCTTTACCACCCATTCAGTCAAGCCACCACTATCTGTGACTGGCGTCCTCTCTTCACTTCAGAGCATGATTACAGATTAAAATTGGCTTTTAATATTCATCTGTTTTATTTTGCTTTTTATTTTTTGCCTCTCTCCCCTACTAGATTATAAATGCCCCCTGATTACATTTACTGGCTTGCTGATTTACAGCAGCCAGCACTGATCAGGTAATTAAGTTTCCATTGAATGAATAAATGAATGGCCACAGTGTTTGCATAGCTGCAGAGTCACTGCCTCATAATAAACTCATAAGGATCACTATAAAAGCTGGGCCCAAAACAGAGCTCATAACAAAAGAAGCCAAAAGTTATTCCAAATGTTAAACACAGAGATACCATACCATAGACTGAATTGTGAATCTCCAAAACTGTTATGTTGAAGTCCTAAGCTCCATGTGATGGTGTTTGGATGGGGCCTTTGGGAGATAATTAGCTTTAGCTGATGCTATGAGGGTGGAGCTGTCACTATGGGATTAGTGCCTTTATAAAAACAGACACAAGAGAGTTTGCCACATGAGAACACAGGGAGAAGGTCTGCAAACCAAGAAGGGGACTCTCACTAAAAGCCCACCATGTTAGCACTTTGATCTTGGACTTCCCAGCATCCAGAAATAGAAGCAATAGATGTGCTATTTAAGCCATCCAGCGTATTTTGTTATGGCAGCCCATGCTGACTAAAACATCATATGATCCAGCAATTCCGCTATAGGATATATACTCAAAAGAAATGAAAATCATACATCCACACAAAATCCTAAACACAAATGTTCATAGAAACATAATCCATAATAGACAAAAAGTGTAATTAATGTAATTAACTTAAATGCCCATCAACCGATGAATGGGAAAACAAAATTTGGCATATCTGTAGACTGGACTATTATTTGGATGAGGCACTAATACATGCTATAACATGGATGAACCTTGAAAACATTATGCTAAATGAAAGAAGCCAGTCACAGAAGGCCATGTATTTTAAGATTCTATTTATGTGAAATGTCCAGAATAGGCGAATCCATGGAGACAGAAAGTAGATTGACAGTTGCCTTGGGTTGGGCAGATTGAGGGCAGGAGGTGGGGAGTGACTGATGGTGGATACAGGGTTTCTTTTGGGGGGGGGGGAGTTGAAAATGTTCTAGAATTAGATTGTGGTGATGGTTGTACAACTCTGTGAATATACCAAAAACCTATGAACCATTTAAACAGGTAAATTGTATGGTATATGAAATATGCCTCAAAAAAGCTGTTAATCAGAACAAAAAGAGGAAGAAGAAAAGAAAGAAGGAAGATAAGGAAGAAGAGAAAAGAGAAGGAGGAGAAGTTATGCATTACACATGTAATGTCTAGTAGGCTCACCTTTAAAAATATAAATACTCCAGTTTATTGTATCTAAGTTGCCATCAATAAGAAGGACCACTGTTTTATGTACCGCCAAGAAGGAAAACAAATAATGCCAATTATAGCCTTATGAAGCCATCAACTGTAAAGACTCTTCTTAATTTTGGAAATGTTAAAATATTGATTTAAGCTTTGTATCTTAAAATTAAATATAGTAGCTTTCTTATGTTCTAAGCATCAGCTCCCAGTGCCTTCTAAATAGGAATTACTTTTTTTTTCAGGTTTATTTATTTTTGAGGAAGAGAGAGAGACAGAGTGTGAGCAGGGGAGAGGCAGAGAGAGAGGGAGACACAGAATCCGAAACAGCCTCCAGGCTCCGAGCTGTCAGCACAGAGCCCGGCGCGGGGCTCAAACTCAACAACCATGAGATCATGACCTGAGCCGGAGTCGGGAGCTTAACCAACTGAGCCATCCAGGTGCCGCAGGAATTACTTCTTTAAAAGAATTCCTTCAACTGTGAACTGACTTATTAAAAAATAAAAAAAGAACTAACATTTATCAAACGAGTACTATGAAGTAGGTATTGGCTGCATGTGTGCGTGACTTCGGCTTTGCATACATCATTCATTTAGTCTTCAACGACTATCTAGACCAGCATGATGCTCCCATTTTATAGACAAGGGAATGGGCTTCAGAAAGGTCCCATACTTAGTGAGCAACAGAGCCAGGACTCTAAGGCATGTCTCTCACTCTGCCACGTTATGGATGAAAAGCTCAGATGAGAAAACCTGGTGACTGGAGGATTTCATTATGGTTTTTTAAAAACGAACTCTATTTTTTCCAGCTGATTCATCTGTATCAGCTATACAGATGTAGACACCCAGATCCATCCCATCATCCCCCACTTTTTCTTGGTCACCTCCTCTCAACATCAACTGGTATATATCAAAGGAATAGGAATTATTATCCATTTATGGAGAGTGTTTGGGGCCACCCTTGAGCTCCCTACCTTCAATAAGTGGGCTTGCTGTGGAGTCTCCAAGAGCTGCAGAAATGAAAACACAGAGATACTTAAAGATGACACAGACAGAACAAGGTGGAAAATGAAAAACACAATGAGAAAAAAAATGATATGAAGAGCAGGTGCTCCTCAATTTATGCTGCCGATGTTTTCCTGAAAATTATGTGTAGATCAAATTGATTTATAAACTAAATCCTATTGTAAATTCAACAAGAGCACTGTGATGAAACCTTGCAATGGAAACTTTTATAATGAGAAAACTCATTTTGTGCTGAGAGCAGTCAATTCCCAATCTTTGTTTGAAATTCAGTTTTCTTTTTTTTTCTTTTCACGTGGGACCCACCTAACATACATGCCATAACCCCCTTGGACCTCTGGTGGACAGGAATGTCATGAGACAAAAAGATTGTTTGAAGACTTTAAAAATATGCCTGGATTCTACCGTATTTACAACGGTCATCTTAAATGTATATTTCAACACAACGGGAGAGCTGGAGGATGCTTTCTGGAAGAGATGAAGAAGCGTAAGCTCAGGAATGGAATTCTAGGACCACCTAGACTTGGAAGGGGAGACAGAAGGCTTAGAGGAGAAGAGTATACCCCTCAAGTCCCCAAAAGCTGTGAGACCTTCTCTCTTGACAGCTGGAGGAAGGTAACCAGAGTTGAAGGAGTCCAGCACCCCGATGCCAGAGGACCCCTTTGGTCTCCTTGCACATACGGAGCAAGTATCTCCCTCGTCTTCTTCGAAGGTCAAAGGTTGCAAACTAGCCACCCACACGGTTCTTTAAAATCAGAAGTGTCACATTAAAACAGAAATTCAATTTCCAGAATTTCTGGAGGACCTGTTCCATGTTCCCACTGGGGAATAACTCTTTAGAGTTGACCTACGGACCAGTCTCCCCAGGCTCTACTACTCCTTGTTGCATTGCGTCCAGCCTGGCTCCTGTGGGCATTTTCGCTTGAACCCCCGAGGGAGACCCTTCAGAGTTAAAGCCCCACCACGTGGTCCAACCACATCAGACCAGAAGCAGTTCCACTCTCACGGAATCCCACGCACTACGCAGGACCTGTATCTACCATCATGTCTGTTTTCAACGTTTATGAGACCATTTCTTTTTCCTTTTTTACAAAAAAATGTATTAATTTTTTTTTAGATCCACCCCAAATTCTTTCAGATCCTCTGGTCTTAAAGTGCCTGCCTGCCTGGTTCACTCTGTCCAGTGAGAATCAGGACTCTATTATGACTGCCGTCCCCGGAATCAGCACTGGAGTCACGCTTCCAGAGCTTTTGCTTCACAGACGTTCTTAATGCATTAATTTTACCCTTTTAGTCCATAGGGCCTAGAGAGAAGCACTGATTGTTTTTTCTGCTTTCCATTAGCATAATACAATGTTGATGCCATCCTTCTAAGAAGAGCCTAATACGTTCATTTCTTCGAAGCACTATTAGCAGTAAACTGGAACCAGAAACTCAATATATAAAGGCACAGGCGCTCAGGTTCACTGTGCTCACATGGGGAGCCATGAGAGGGGGACAAATCCCAAACCCAGGCAGGCCTGCCAAGTGGGTACTGCTTGGGTACCAAGTGATGTGCTGCTCTGGGCCTCTTAGTGTCAAAGTCCTCTTTGACACTGACGGAAGCTACATAGGGCATTGCAGGCGAAGAGCAGCATTTTTGAAGCTCCTACCCACTCTGAGGTTTCTCAGCAACCTCAATCCATGTGGAAACTGCCAAGATCCCCCAGGTCTGTTTCCTGTCCTTCCAGCTATGACCTACTGCCGCCAAACACTGGCTGAGCATGCGCGATCTGCCCCGCACTGTTTTAAGCACATTCGCTGCAGCACCTCATTATCCTCATGACAACCCTGCATTTGCAGCTCTTTTCTACAAATGGAGCGCCTGAAGCTCAGAGCCTAAAGAATAATCGTAACTATTCCTGAAGGCGCTGTTCTAATCCTCTAACATGGCAGGCACTCTGACACCAAAACTGTGCTTTAACCTCTAGGCTGACTTGCTCAAGGTCACACCACTGCTCAAGATCGGGGCTGGAAGCATGCCTGGTGTGGTCACAATCTAGAGTCAGAGGAGTAGCCATGGGCTCTGGCCTCTGCAGTGTCTCCAAAGACTGGCCGACAGGGTCTAGGATGGATGTTCTAGCTTCCTCAGAGCTAGGCTGGGAAAAATGTTTCCTTATATTATTTTTTTCTGAAATCTCAGGAGATTAAAAACGTCTAGCAGAGGAGATAAGCCACATGAAAGAATTCTGGGTCATTCTTGTGCATATACGGTGGTCACGGGGTATTTTTTAAACAGAAGGAGCTGGAACTTGTATCAGGTATTCTTCTTTTGCTGGTGGGTTTGAAACTCCATCTAGTTTTGAAATAGAAAGATCCCCAAGCTCTTGGATCTAATCCTCCTTGCCCACTTAGCCATGTATTCCAGTTTCTTTTTTAAAAGTCTACCTGAGGACAGAAATCATGCCCACCTTCATGAGGCTACCTGTTTTTTCTTTTCGTAGAAGCTGAAGATTCTGGGGGGGGTGGGGGGGGTGGGAGGGGGGCTCTTGAGAAGTCTCTAGCGGCCACTGACCTGGCCACCAGCATCTGGGTTTTACTAATAATGGCCCCAGGGAGCTCAGTAAGATTGTCAATCACTCACCCCCACTGATCTTAATAGAGAGTGGATAGGTGGAAGGTTTATAAATCAGGATGAGCCATTTGGTTCACCAAGGGAAAAGATAAATAAACCAACACTCCAATTAATTTTAACGTGAAAAGAAAATGCTTGTGAATAGTGCTTCAACCAAGTCCGTAGGGTCTGAACAGCCTTAATTATTCACAATGCAAATTGCTTTTACTGCTTGCTGTATAATTCCTTAATGCCTTCCATCCTGCTTCCTCTTCTCCTCACTCCTCTCCTCTCCATCTTCCCATCCTCATCCCTGTTCTTTATTCCTGAAGAGCCAGAAGGAAATTTCTGGAAATGGCCTTCCAATCACCCTACCTTTTTCTTAAAAAAATTTTTGTAAGCTTATTTACTTATTTTGAGAGAGAGAGAGAGAGAGAGAGAGAGAGAAGGGGCAGAGACAGGGAGAGAAAGAATCCCAAGCAGTCTCCATGCTGTCAGCACAAAGCCCAACATGAGGCTAGAACTCATGAAACATGATAATGACCTGAGCCAAGATCAAGAGTCAGACGCTTAACCGACTGAGTCACCCAGACACACCTCTTTAAAAAATTTTAATGACTCTTTTACTTGTAATAAATCTTCCCAAGATCCTAACTAGCTTAACCTAGGATCCAAGACTCTCCTAGGCCTAAATAATCCCCAGATGGGCTTCAGAGACCCCATGGACCCCTAGAAGTTGTATGCAGAATTGTGAAGTTGGGGTGTCCCTGCCTCTCTGCCCACCCAGAGGGGCACAGTTTTCATAAAATTCTCAAAGAGGTCTGCGTCCTCCGCCACCCTCCAAAAAAAGAGCATTATAAATTAAAAAACTAATCCATACCTGCCTAACCACTGCATCACAAGGACATTTATGATGCAGAGTGGGACAGTCTGGACCTCAGAGCCAAACAGACTCAGGTTCAAATCCCAGCTCTGTCACTGACATGCTATATGAATTTAGACAAGTGTCTTAACTTCCCTGAGCCCCTGTTTCCTCATGTGTACCATGATGATCCTAAAAACAACTTCATTACAGGATTATTGGCGATTAAACAAAATATACATGAAAGCACATAGCATTCATATACAAAAGAGGCAACATGAAAGTCGTCTCTACAGGAAAGACAGAAAGGTAGATATAGACTCATTAGTAATGGACTTGCTCCCTGATCTTTCGGAGGTGCATCTTAGGCTTTGTTAGTGAAGCTCAGGGTTCTACAAAGACAATCAGGTTGGTATGGTCTCCGGGAATTCCACAAGAATTAGATAGTAGGAGCACTTTTTTTGAGCATCATATTGAAATGTCCAATCTGAATTAAATAAAATTAAATTGGGGGCACCGGGATGGCTCAGTCAGTTAAGTGTCCAACTTTTGATCTTGGCCCAGGTCGTGATCTCACAGTTCATGAGTTTGAGTCCTGCATCAGGCTTTCTGCTGTCAGGAGGGGGCCCACTTTGGATCCTCTGTCCCCCTCTCTTTCTGCCCCTCCTCCGCTCATGTTCTCTCTCTCTCTCTCTCTCTCTCTCTCTCTCTCTAAAAAAATAAACATTAAAAAAACCAAATTAATTAATTAAATTAAAATAAACCTCCAACACTCTGCTTCCCCACTCACTTCACCCACTGTCCACTACCCCCAACGTAACATGAAAAGCGAGGTCTAAATATTTCAATCACGTAAAATGTGGAGTTGCATCACTGTAAGGGCACTAAAATGACCTGAGGGAGCCTACACAGTCAGCCACCAGGAGTCCTGCTGCAAGATCCACATTTTCTCCATCCCAGTAGCAGCCTGGTTCTACCTGGGCCAGTGGGCTGCTCTGGGGTAAATACCAATGGGATGACTCTAGAAGCTTTGGCTGCTGGGACTTCCAGGACAGCAGTAATGATCCCAGGAACATCTTGATTAGTTGGCTCCTGTTTCATTGGCCAGATTCCAGATTTCAGGGAGATAGAGCCAGGAAAACACTGAAGAAAAGAGGATCCCACCTTCTGCATTTCTGCTTCCCAAGGCAAAGCTGCCCCAACCCCCAGTAAAAAAAAAAAAAAAAAAAAAAAAAAAAAAAAAAAGAACTTTAGCCTAATTAGCTGAGACTAGGTCAGGGACTGGAGCTGATAGCCATTCTCTAGATAAGTGATTTTACATTATGAACTGGACTGTGTGGTATCCTACTGCAGGACTGAACTGCACTTAAATAATTATGCCATTTCTCTTCAGCTTTAAAGAACCATAATTTGGAGGCCATTTAGAGTGATCATAGTTTTTCTCATCAGACTATGTTGTAACACAGAACGTGTTGGTTTTTCAGATGACATTGACCCAGCCACTTGCTCATCTTGGCCTTCTCAGGTGATCTTTGCCCATCTGTACTGTCATCCTTACAATTCTTACTATCAGCCTCACTCCCCAGTTAGAGAAGCTATTTGTACCCAAAGCAAATTTAAAAGAAAGAGCAAAAAAATTAGAACATGCCTAGGATGAACCAAAAAGGAGAACCTCATAACAGTGGAGGCTTTGTTGGGATACCTTCTTGATTGGACTTGCAGACACGGTGGCAGAAAAGGGAAGGGAAGAGGGTTGGGCTGATGGTTTCAAGAGCCACTGTCAGGGCTAATGAAGATCACTAGGCTACAAGTCCATTTTCTCAAATGTGGGTGTTCTGCCCTTTCTCCTTGTTCTGACTGGTTGTCATGTCTTCTTCTCTTTCCAGTCCCCTAACCAAGGATAGCTTCTCTGGACAACACAGTTTCAGATACCACAGGTTCAAGGAGGGTGAGCTCAGGCCACAAACATGATCACCTAGCAGAGGTCGTGAGTGATATGTAGAGGGAGGTGAAAAGCCACATTGATGCTGGCTCACTTGCAGAACCAAAGAGCCCAATGAACCAGAGATCTGGGGCAGTAAGGAAGTGTGTGGGAGTCTCCACTACTTGGAATATTGCCTGACATCAGAGAAGTTCCAGAACAGAGCAGTCCTTGAGCAAGCCGACTGTGCCTCTCTCAGCATGAATTTGATGGCTACAGAAGGGCTGGGAATTTCCCTGCCATGGTGCTGCTATTGGCTTGCTGCTGAAGTCAGGGCACAAAGAAGGGGTGTTTTCCATGAGTCCATTGATCTTAATCCCTGCCTCTATCTCTTTCTTTTTGCCAAATTTGCTGAATATCTGGGATGTTACAGTTCCATGGACCCAGATGCACCTGGAGTTTGGCTGATCTAATTAGACTTAGATGTGTCTGCTCCCAAAATAGAGAGTTAATTATTCTAATTTCTGCTCTAACCAACAAGGCATGGCCTGGGCCCATGGCTCATAGACCCAAATTGGGAGAGGAACCACATTCCTTCTGCACAGTTCCTAATAGGCTTTCTATCCCACATGATTGTAACTTTGAAAGCTGAAGCTCCATCTTCAGATGGAGCTGAGCACATCGATCTATGTACATACCTTCGCCCCTTTGCATATAGCTCCCAAGTCCCTGGATCCAAATGAAGAGCACTGGTGAGCTTGCCTCCTTTGCAAAGGTCCTCATACTACAAGAAAGGGTTGTAGGATAGTCCTAACACCTGGAGACTGAGCCCAGAGATCAGGAAAGCATGGCTGCTCTCACCAATGCTGAAGACCAGGATGCCTTGAGAAGAGTCAGGACCCAGCTCAAGCATCAGCTCCCTAGAGAGGCTTTCCCTTAGCCCACTGAAGTGCTGACCACTCCCTTCCCTCACATCCACACTGCCCTAGACTCACCTCACTGTAGCATTAATTTAGAGCATCTATCTAGAGCTCTAGCTCCAGAGATTCAGATCATTTCCTATGTGACTCTGGGGGAGCTCCCTTGCTTGTGTGAAGGCCTGTCTCATCTATGAAATGAGGATGATGATAGTAGTAAGGCTCAGATGAGTTAGAAAGAAGAAAAAGCTTAGAACGTGGACTAGAACATACTAGAACATAGTAAGCTGCTATTGTTACCACCACTACTATTTGTCAGATTCCACATGAGACTGTGAGCTCCTGAGGGCAGAAAGCTTTTCCTGTTTCCATCTGCGGCCCCCAATACCCAGCACAAAGCATGGTACACAGGTTCACTAAATGTTTGATGGATGAATAAATGATGTCAATCCAGTAGGCTGTGCTGGACCACTGACACTCAGTTTTACGAGACCACGGTTGCCCTACTGAGTCCTTCTCTGCAGTATCCTGAGTGAAGGGAGGATGTCATGGGGAACACCAGACAGACAGGATCTGAGCGAGGTGAAGACAGACCGAGGGGATGAACATGGCAGCAAAACAGACAAGCCTTAACGTTGGCCAACTTGGTGTTCATGGGCACGTGTGTCTGCTCTCAGGCCTCAGTCCATTCAATGGTGTGCCTAAACAGAGGCTGAAACCATTAGGAAGGTTGGGTCATTATTTCAGGAAGAACAAGGTAGGGAGGGAGAGCATGACCCATCTATCTCCACCTGTCCCAGGAGACTCCACCATGACTAGGAAAACCAGCAAGCTCTCAACAGACCCTGCTTCTGAAGTCATAGCAGAAGCCAACTGGTGTCCCCAGTAATTGTCCAGGGTCGGCCAGTGCTCCTGTCACCAACATAAGGGCCAGTTTCTCCCCATCACAGGCCCTGGGCGTGGGGTGTCATGCCCTGCCTCTCTCTGAATCCACGTGGCAGGAAGTCTGTGACACTCCTGCGGCTGCTCACAGGCAACCCACAGAGCTGGCCTGGGCTGTTGGCCCCTGGGTAACCATCACTGAAGAGGCATTTGTGGCTTTCCTCCTGTGACCCTGAGCGGAGGCAGGGGCTGGGACCTGGCAGGCAGCCAAGGAGCTGTGGTGGCCACATGCCCAAATGGATGAGAGTAACAATGGCCTTTGAAACTGGGACTGCTGAGGTCCCATCTGCAGCTCAGACAGCACTGTGGGCCCCTCTTGCAGGCCTGTTACCTTACCTGGGCTCTGACTAAACAATCCTGTGACGCAGGCCCAGCCTCCAGATTCCAGCTCAAGAAGTGTCTTCTTGCCGATGCCCTGGAGGCCTCCATCACCAAGCCCTATATGTCTGCCAGGCAGGAAGCCCCCGCTCTCCGGGAATCTAGAGGAGGAAGGGGGCCCCGTACAGCTGGAAAAAGGTGTGTTCTAACAGTCCTTTGTGACTTCAGACATGGTATTTAATCTCTTTTGAAATGCCAAATAATATTGAAAGAGGGAATGCTATTTTTATGATTTTTTCAGAGGGGGTCATGAACCAGTAAGAGTTTGGGAACATGGCCTGAAGGGTTTCTGCCCCTGCTGTGTGTACATATCACTGCTCTATTTATAACTGGCATCAGTCGCCTCACCCTAACAGTTACACATGGAAACAACACAGTAATCCAGGACTTAACAGATGTACACAGCCCTTTCCCCTACCTACTTCCTCCCTCAGATCTGGAATATTCTGGACTTTCAGCAATGGCTGAAAGGAGTTGAACAAATGCAGAGCCCAGAAACAGAGACCCCCCCCCCCACCCCTCTTTGTCTGCATCCAGGAGACACCCGATCTGACCCATCTCAGCCTCCCATACCCCCCCAACCCCTCCCTGAGCATGAAGTGGCAAGAAGGCCCCCTGCCACCATAAACATTTGTCAGCGTGATTTGGTGAGGTTCAGCACTGAAAGCAATTTCTTACTCGGAAAATCATTTATCATGGACAGTCTGTCGAAAACAATCTCATTTCAAACCCTTCCCAGGGAAAAAAGAACTGACAACTGGCACTAAGTAATCTACAACACGGCCACTGGGACTCATTTATCTTTCCCTCGCCCAGCCCAGGACTGGATGCTTTGAGGAGAGAAGAGGAATAAATCACATCAGCTCTAAGGAAACCTGTTCACCCTGCAAGGAGGGGCTTCAGGTAAAAGGAGGAGCCATCAGGACCACCACACACACTCCAGGGTGTGTCGCTGGAGATTTTTTATGGTCTCCATTTTACTAACAGCCAACGTCCAGAAAAAATAACCTCGGTACTCTAAGAGAGCGGTGCACCTCCCCCATTACAAAATATGTTCTTTTTGTATTTTTCAGTTCATCCTAGAAGCCAGAATTCTCCTTTCTCAGGAGTAATGGAGGAAAGACTTACTGCTATTTTATACAATCCAAGTTCCCCTTTGCCTGGAGCAGTGTTTCCTTTGCCAGACCATAGCATGGAGTTTATGGCATGTTAGATAATTATTCTGTGCATGCCGTTTCCACTGACGTCAATACCCTGGAAACAGCCAGAATATCAAGCAATTTGAGGTCCATGGAGAAAAGCAGAAGACGGAAAAATTTCCCTGTTAAGTTCTGGGCATTTTTTTGCAATTAGTTACAGATAGGAAAAGTGATCAATCACTTTCCTTACTGAGTGTCTGACTAAACCCAGGTTCTGGTTCTGAGGTTCACCAGGCCCCAGAAAATGCCTGTGAACTCCAAAGTTCCATCATTCTAAAGCTCTGGCCCGTCAGTGTCTTGGAAGTTACTGCCAAATGCAGATTATGGCATAAATACTATACAGAAACACCCTCCTAGATGGGCAGCTCCTTCCAGTTCTCAGAAAGATTCACATTGCAGATCCTTATACATCATGCTTATAACAATTTTGATTCTTAAATAATTCACAAGCATTGCTACATGTGATATTTTAGTATCAAATGATCCCCACACGGCTTTCATTTCACTGTTATTATCAGGGGGTCTGACGTTAGAAGAAATAATAGGCGATTTTGCCCAAGAAAAATGTAGGGGTTAAAGTTAAAGGTATGGGCTCAAATCCTCCTCTGCCACCTCCTAGCTGTCACCTTATGTAAGCCACTATCACCACCCAGTGTGTTGGTTTCCTTGCCTGTTCCATGAGGATGGGACAGGTGCATACCTTATGAACTGTTGCGAGGAACAAATGAGGTAATACTTACAAGGGGCTCAGCACAATGCCTGTCACAGAGTGAGTATTTAATTCAAATTGTTTGTTAAACTCTCAGCCGCAGGTGAATGAGGGAATGACCCAGCTGGGCAATTTCCTGGGTGTCCATCTATAAGGTGCTCAAGAGATCACTGGAAAAGTAACAAGATTTGGAAAAATGGGATTTTCAGGGAGAATCATTATTACACATGATCAGGAAGTGAATATTTGGAAAAGCCACTTGTGAGGAGGTAAGACTCTATAAGGGCAAATTTGAAGACCAGAGGCTCTCTGAATTGCCAAGGCAGCTGGCTAGGGCCTCTGACACACCTCTATCATCATTTTCTTCCTCCTCCTCTTTCTCTTTGCTCACACAAGGCTCAGTCTCTCCACTAAATAGTTAATAAATATGTAAAGAAAACCAATTTGAAGGGATGCAAAATTATTAGCCAGCCTATGCATCTCCTTGGTCTACCATTCTCTCATGGTTTTTCTCATTCTCAACCATTATTTAACCACCTCTAGCGAGCAGAAATTCCAACTCAGACTACCTGTAGTCACACAATGACCCCTCATGAGTCACTTCCCATGGGACCAGCCCCAAACCCTCACTATCATTGGGGCCAAACCCCAAGGGAGGAGTGGTCCTCAGTGTTCACTGTCTGAGGACCTACAGTGCTTGAGACCAAGAAAGAAACAATTCATCATGAAAACAGCACCACTGTGACTTACCAGTGGGTGTTATTCGGGAGATGTGGTTGAGCTTTGAATGTAGGGATCATATTACATCATAAGTAATATAAAGAGCTGTTGTCTCCTCCAAAGTGAATGAAGCAATTTGTGGCCAATAGATGCTCATTTTTTTAAATGATAAGAAGGTCATGTTATGGAAGGAACACAGAGATCAATAACCACTCCAATAACCAAGTCCATCCTCAAACATGGGCACAACGCATCATCCACCCGCGAAATCTCAAGATCAAGAGTTAGCCCAGTTTATCTTCCGGATTTGGCATTTCCCATGCCCCCATCAACTGGCATACACGTAGAAAATAAATTTATAAATAATACAAATATTTTATGTGTAAAATAAATTGATAAATTTAATAAATACTTCATTTATAAAACAAAATAATAATTTAATCAAGTGTACTTTGGCAGGAAGTCCACTGCAAAGAAAGCACTCTATGATAAGGTCCAATAGCAAAAATAAAACAATAAGAAGAATTTCAAAGCAGATTGTTTAAAATCCAGCTCTTTCACTCTGCTTGTCTACACCATTGAGAAGGAAGAACAACACAATTTTCAGCCTAGTACCTGCCAGGCATGTACTGGGAAGTTGCTCATCCCTTCACCGCAGTGTTAAGGTAGGTGGTATCATGACTATTGTACAGATGAAAGATTCACACATATTATAACAGGTTATGTTCCTAGAAAGATGCAGACCTAGATTTGAATCCCAACTCTGAGTCCGAAGTCCATGGGAAGCAATTTGGTGATTCCTCAAAAAGTTAAACAGAATAATAAGATGACCCAGCAATTCTACTCCTAGGTATAAAAGAACTGAAAGCAGGATTCAAACAAATTCTTGTGCAGAAATGTTCATAGCAGCATTATTAAAAATAGCCAAAAAGTAGAAACAACCCAAATGCGCATCAACTGACGGATGGATAAACAAAATGTGACAAATCCATACGATGGCATATTATTCAGTGATAAAAAGGAATGAAGTAATGATACATGCTCCAACAGGGATGAACCTTGAAAATAGAATGCCCTGTGAAAGAAGCCAGACACAGGTATATGATTCCATTTATATGAAACATCCACAAAAGGCAAATCTTTAGAGACAGAGAGCAGACTGTTGGTTGCCAGGGGCAGGGAAGTGACTGCTTATGGGTATGAGGTTTCTTTTAGGGGCCATAAAAGTGTCTTGGAACTGGAAAGAGGTAATTGTTGCCTAACACGATGAATATATTAAATGCCATTGAATTGTACGCTTTAATATGGCTTATGGTTAATCCTGTGCTATGTGAATTTTACCCCAAGTTGAAAAAACAACCAAGGGTGTAAAGTATAGAAAATGATTTTACAAGTTTTCTATTCAACTCTATCCTCTATAGATGAGAACACTAAGCCCGTGAGTCCATCTAGCCTAGAGTTACACATCAAAAAGTCAAGTTCTTTCGGTGCAGTCAAGATTAGAAATGAGCCCTCTGTCAATTAATTTCATGGAGTTGGACGTCCGGGCTCCCAAGGGGCACTGGAGGAAGAGGAAAAAATATGGAGGGAAACAGATCTTCCTTAAGCATAACTGAGTGTATATCAACTCCTGCCTCTCTGGCTCAAGGCTAAGGTTCCTGGGAAGTCTTCCTCTACCCCCACCCTAGGGAAAATGCCTTCTGTTTCATGTGAACATGAGCCATAAAGAACTCAGCATCATGGAAAATCCTTGACTCCCCACAACACGTTCAGGAGTCTGTTCCATTTGCTTCTGCTTGGGGTGAAGCAAATAACCTCAATTAACAATCTGATAACTTCTTTAATTTCCAGAGCTCGTTCATTACTGAAGCCACACTGTCTCCAGAGAAAGGCCTTAAGTAACAAGGATTTTAACACACCCGGACTGACAATTTACTTTGCCTGGGCTTCAGTTGGGACCTGGTGACTGAAGCAATCAGTTATTTTATCCATTATTTTGCTAACAGTATCAAAATCCTGTAATACTCAAGGCCCTGAAGTGACATTTTCCTCTCCCTTACTATTTGTACATGTGACTAGGAGAAAATTATGCTTGATGGACATGTTTAAGAAACATAAATTCTTGAATACATTCTTTCCTACTTGCTCTGATCACAGATCTCTCTTTCTACAGAACAAATTCAGCATTGGCATGAGAAGTCATGAGGCTGGGGATTCATTCTTTCTCCCTTGGCTTGGCTTTCCAAAGCATGTGGTTTTTATGCTCTTTCTTTGCATGCATGAAAGTGTGCATGAAAATGTGGTGAGTGTGTGCACATATACATGTGTATAATGATCATTTTTCTCTGTTAAAAGCTCCAATGAAATTGATAATCATGACATGTTGAGATCCAACTCTCCAAAGATTGTGTAGTGTTTAGGTCTATCAAAAATCCTCTCAACATTTCTGTAGATTGTAACTAAAACTCAAGTCTTCTAGGAAGAAAATACCAGTTATTAAGGTCAACAACCCAGAAGTCACTCTTCATTTTTCTCTATTTTCAACTAAACAGCATGGTCTGTCTACGGTACCTCCAGTGTGTGTTCGCCCCCTCCACTGCCTCCATCTCAGCCCAAGGCATCATTCTCTCAACTGGACTAATGACACAGCCTCCCAAGGGTTTTTTTCCTTTAATCTTGCAGCCCACACTCTCTTCTTCACATCACATCAGAGTGACTTTCTGGTAACAGCTTCATTGAGTTATGATTCATATATCCTACAATTCACCCCCTTAAAGTATATGATTCATTTGGTATTTAGTACGTTCACAAAGTTGCACAACCATCACCACAGTAAATTTTAGAATATTTTGATCACCTTAGAAAGAAACCCTGTACCTTTTAGCCATCTTCCTCAATCTTCTCTCTCTGACAAGCCCTAAGCAACCACTCATCTATTCTGTCTTTCCGTATTGCCTATTCTAGATATTTCGTATAAATGGAGCCATATAATATGTAATCTTTTGTGACTGGCTTCTTTCACTTAGCATAACTTTTTCATGGTTCATCCATGTTGTGACATATGTCAGTACTTTGTTCCTTTTTAAGGCCAAATAATATTCCCTCAGTGGATATACCACATTTTCTTGATCCAACTGTCCATTGATAGGCATTTAGGTTGTTGCCATTTTTTGGTGGTTATGAATAATGATGCTATGAACATATGGGTATAAGCTTTCATTACTCTTGGTTATATTCCTAGAAGTGGAATAGTTGTGTCTTATGGTAACTCCATGATTAACTTTTTGAGGAATTGCCAGACTGCCTTCCAAGGCTGCTGCACCATTTTACATTCCCACCAGTAATGTACAGGGTTTCAATCTGTTGATATTTCCGTTCTTGCTGACACTTGTTATGAAGTGTCTTTTAGTATAACCATAGTAATGAGTGTGAAGTGGTATTTCATTGTGGTCTTAATTTGTACTTCCCTTATGACGAATGTGTTGATGAATATCCATCCTTTGCTCATTTTTAATTGAGTTGTTCTTTTTTATCACTGAGTACTCAGAGTTCTTTATATATTCCAGATACAAGTCTATTATCAGATATATGATATGCAAATATTTTCTCCCATTGTGTAGACTCTTTTCACTTCTTGGTAGTGTCCTTTGAAACACAAAAATTTTCAATTTTGATGAGGTCTAATTTATGTATTGTTTCTTTTGTTGCTTATGCTTTGGCATCATATCCAAGAATTAACTGCCAAATCCAATGTCAAAAAAGTTTATTCCTATGTTTTCTCCTAAAAGTTTAATAGATTCCGCTCTTACATTTAAGTCTATGATCTATTTTGAGTCAATTTTGCATATAGTGTGAGGTAGGGGTCCAACTTCATTATTTTGCATGTGACTCATCCAGTTTTCCCAGCACCATCTTTTGAAAATGTTATTCTTTCCCCATTGAATGATCCTAGCACCCTTATCAAAAACCAGTCAACCACAGACATATGGGTTTATACCTGGACTCCCAATTCTACTCCACTAATCTGTTATGTCCACAATGGATTTTTTAAAGTAGAAATCACATTATTCATCCCTCAGTAAAACAGCTCAACCCCCAGCACAAGTCACTCTCTATTCCAAGGGTTTTTACTTGGTGGCACAGATTCAGGAACAATATTCAGGGATTCCATGACCTTAGATGAGAAAAATTACATCTTTACTTTTATCAGCCTCTAACTCCAATACAGCACGTTCTTTAATTATAAATGTGGGCAACAAACTATGATAGAATTAATGAACCTTCTGACTCTATCAGCAATAAAAGTATAAGATATTTATATATAAGATTATAATTGACACAGATACCTCAAGATTTCATTTACTTTAATCCTACTTTAAAATTAAAGCGTGTATTAGAACTGTTGCACTTGATCTTGATAATAACGTATGAATAAAGAAGCATACATTATCATGAATTTGTTATTTTGTATTCTGATAACTATATCTCAATATAACTGGTTTTCTTATAATCCAGTGTTTTTACATTATGCATTTATAAATATTCTCAAAAGGGAGTAATAGTCTCCACTAGACTGCCAAAGAAATCCTCAGCACAAAAATGTTAAGAAACTCTGCTTTTCCCATTACCAGTTTTATTTTCTTCCCAGCACTGATCATCAACTGAAATTATCTTATTTATTCATTTGTTGATGTGTTTATTATCTGTCTTCCTCTGACACTACAATTGGTAAGTGCCTGGTGCTTAAAATAGTGCCTGGCACATAACTGCCATTCAATAAATATTTATTAAGCTAATTACTAAATCATCAGTCATTTTTCTAAACAGGAGCTAAACCATCAGCTTAATAAAAATGAAAACTACTGGTACCAAGTTACTGATGTACAATTCACACCGAAAATGATTTCATATTCATACCATCAGATTTAATAAATGGCAATACAGTCTATGCCCTATACTAGATGCTTTATGTGGAGTATTCATTTACAGTTCTCAGTACCAAGGAGCAGAAATCATTATGATCCATATTTACAGTTGTGGATATTAAGTCTCAGAGAGGGTAATTTCTTGCCAAGGGCACACAGCTAGTAAACAACAGCATCGGCACTTATAACCAGGTCTACTTGCCTCAGTTTTTAACTGCAACAAAACAATTCTTGGAGAAAAAAAAAAAAAAGAGGTGGGGGGGCGGAATTTCAGAGAAAAAAGAGAAAGATTTTTCTTATTGTTAAATTGAGAAAGCTGAGATCCTGTGAAGAAATATGCCCTGGGACATAGAGTTCAGCAGAGATTTCCAGTAAAACGTTCTTTCCACTGTCCTGTTTATAAGCTATAGCAGGAAAACCCCTTAGCAAAACTATAGCAGAACTGGGTGCTAACAGATTGCTTCACATAAAAGGATGAATTTCTGAAAAGGATAACTTTGCAAGTACAATTAATACTAGCAGCTATCCACCAAAGTCTGTTCTTTCCTTTCCTAGGGTCTAGCTTGCTTCTCTAAATATTAGGATTCAGCCTCATTCAGGACATTAAGCACTTCATTAAACTGAAATCCAAGTTAATTTGATTGCACAATTACAAACTGTCCCTGGCTGGAGATGGTTTCATTTGTCAGGTGGCAAGGGGGCAGCATGGCCTGATGGCATGCTGGATCTGCATTTTATCCCCAGCTTGAGGCCTCGGCATTTTCTGGTTTTGACCTCATCAAGCCTTACCGTGGGGAAGTTAAACTGGAGCAGGGGGCAGATGTTCTCCTTACCAAAGCTGTCGAGGGCACCTGGAGGCCCATCCGTTGGGTTTGCAAAGGAACAGGGCATAAGAAGAGTCCTGGTCACCTAGAAATGGCAGCAATGGGGTTGAACCAAAAGCCCACTGTGCACAGGGCAACTCATTCACATGGGGAGCATGCATCCAGGCGGCCCCTTTCCTGTCCCCTGTGCCCAGCTTTACCTTAACAACAGCAGGCTCACCTGTTAAGCTATTCAACTTAGATGTACATGGGGATAGATAAATCCTGTTGTACTCAACAGTAATTTACTGACATTAACAGACCCTGTAAACACTAGACTTTGTGAATTAGCATTTCCCTCTCCCCTGCTATTCATGCATGTGATCAAAGGACCTACCCCCAGTTCTTTCCAGGAGAGACCCCTCCTCCAGCCAGCCTAGTTCCCTCACTGACTCTGGTATAAAGATGTTAACCTTGCCCAGAAAGAAGGCTGGCCTTGGCCCTCAGCTTTTGGGAGGCAATCTCTAAGCCTTTGGGGGGTCATGCCCAATTAAAAGTCTTTGGCGGAGTGTCTTGTGTCAGCCCAGAGAGTAACAACGAGATTGGCAACGAGATGGAGAGGAGTGGCTAACCACACCAGAAAGTCTCACATTGTGATGTATAGTCGGGGCTCGGGGTCATGTGGTATTTGCAGCTTCCAAAAAGGCTGGAGACTGGGAGGTCAGCCATATGGAGAGTCACTCAAGTTTGTGTGTTGGAGCCCCCAAAATACTCTGAACATCTACCTTGGTGAGCTTCCCCCACTGGCAATATTCTTTGTATGTTGTCAGATATAAATGCTGGAAAAGTAACACTGCCCGTGACTCCCCAGGGAGAGAACAATGGAAGTTCCATGTTTGGTACTTTCATGGTACTCTGTGCCTCTTTCCTTGTCTGAGTTTAATCTGTATTTTTTCCCTGAAGGAAACTGTCTTTGAACCTAACAGCTTTTAATGAGTTTTGTCCTTCTAGTGAATTATCAAAGCTGGGGGTAATTTGGGGAGCTCTTTGAGCTTGGGGCTGGTGTTGGAAGTAAGGGTGATCTTGTGGACTGTTCACCTATCCCCTCCTTCCATACTATCTAAATTCCACCCATGCCTGGACCCCACCTCCCTGGTGCCCTAAATTACTGCAGCTCAGAGAACATGCTCTCTTCTGGACTCAGAGCTAGCATTGCTCAGACTACTTTTTCACAAAACCCATACATAGTAAGATACAGATTTTACATCACAAGCCCGTACAGACATACATTTACATAGTACACACAGCTCTACGTATATAACCAAGACAAATTTTCATCAAATCACAGTGACCTTCCGGAGCAGTATTTTCACCAAAGGCTGTTCAATCTCATCTTTTAAAAGTGCTTATTGTGACCCACTCTATTGCCTTCCCAAACCATTAATGAGTTAAGGGTTGTAGTTTGCACCACCTCGATAATTAACCACATCCCTACTTTGCAACTTCTTGTTTTGTTTCCTAATTTGAATGTGTTCACATGTTGTCCCTCTAAAGACCTGATTCAAAACAAACTTCAAAAGGACAACAGAAATATCTAAATTTGGGGGGCCACGGGAATGCAAATTGGTGCAGCCACTCTGGAAAACAGTGTGGAGGTTCCTCAAAAAATTAAAAATAGATCTACCCTATGACCCAGCAATAGTATTGCTAGGAATTTACCCAAGGGATACAGGAGTACTGATGCATAGGGGCACTTGTACCCCAATGTTTATAGCAGCACTCTCAACAATAGCCAAATTATGGAAAGAGCCTAAATGTCCATCAACTGATGAATGGATAAAGAAATTGTGGTTTATATACACAATGGAGTACTACATGGCAATGAGAAAGAACGAAACATGGCCCTTTGTAGCAACGTGGATGGAACTGAAGAGTGTGATGCTAAGTGAAATAAGCCATACAGAGAAAGACAGATACCATATGGTTTCACTCTTATGTGGATCCTGAGAAACTTAACAGAAACCCATGGGGGAGGGGAAGGAAAAAAAAAGAGGTTAGAGTGGAAGAGAGCCAAAGCATAAGGGACTCTTAAAAACTGAGAACAAACTGAGGGTTGATGGGGGGTGGGAGGGAGGGGAGGGTGGGTGATGGGTATTGAGGAGGGCACCTTTTGGGATGAGCACTGGGTGTTGTATGGAAACCAATTTGACAATAAACTTCATATATTAAAAAAATAAAAAATAAATAAATAAATAAATTTGGGGGGCCACGTTCATGCTGGGCACTTTACTAAGAGCTTTTACAGGCATGATCCGATGCCTTGTACACACAGCCACAAGGTACGTATTATCGCTGTCCCTCGTCACCATTTTCACCCCACTCCACACAAAAGACCTTACAGCCTGGAAAGGTTAACTAGCTCACCCAAATACAAGGACTACGGAGTGTAGAGCAGGATAAGCCCAGGAGGGCCTGAGTCCAAACCCTGCTGCTAACTATTGGGTGGTGCTGCCCACTCCTTTCTACCCATTCTCATGCTGGGCCAGAGCCCCCCAGCGACCTCTTTGCCCTCCATGGACAAGGCAGCAACAACACACATGAATGCATAAAACTGGCCAAGCAGCTCGGGGTGGAAGAAGCTGGCAAACGTTTCCGCCAGCCAGCACTCTTTCCAAGCAAGGGTCACTGACCTCCTGCCCCTACACAGCACTGCCAGGCCTGTCTGTCACGGTTCCCCTCACGCATCTCAGGGGAGTCTCCTTCTTCCGGAACGTCAGTCACCCCTGACTGCTTCCCCCACCTTGCACCAATTAAACTGTCTCAGTTGGCTGGGTTGGAGACAGGTGCAAGCAGGAAGAAATCCTAAGGAAGCAGGGAATTCAGGAGAGATGGGGCTTCTCTGGGAAGCTGCTCTTCAGTTTTCTGTCAAACTGGTCTGAAAACTGGTCAGATGAGCCCACAGAGGTTCCCCAGAGACTCTGCAGCCATAGGTGAAAGACTCAGCCTTCTGGAGAAGTGGCAGCTGCTTGCGTCTGTTTGGGCACCCCACACATGCCCAGGTTCTGGTGCGCCAGAGCTGTGTCTCAGATGAAATGCTCTTGGCTGGAGATGGTTTGCATCCCTGGATTGCAACCCAGGGAGAAGATTTCCCTCTAAATATAGGTGCTAACCAACAGTGTATAAGAGAAGCAGAAAAGAAAGAGTGTTTAGTTCTGCCCTGTAGACACATCTCACCTTATGTACTTCCTGGGTAGGGGCCTCCTTTCCCTGGTTTTGTTAGCACTGCCCCTCCATTTTCAAGATTTCAAATGCAGTGGGGGAAAAGGGGTATGTATGACTGCTTGAGATGAGAAAACACACTACAGAGAGACTTGCCCTTGGATGTGTTTTATATGCCAGGAAGGGAGGGTTGTCAGTCAATCTCTGCTTAGCCCTTGGGTATGAGGACTGCCCTCTGTCTGTCACGTGATCTTCATGGCAGAAGAAACAACCATGTGTAGGCAGATGAACCCACCGTACAGAGCAGGAATCCTTAACTTGGGGTACATGGACCAACTTTAGGGTCCCTGGCAAGCAAAATTCCCATAGCGTTCATCAAATTCCCGAAGGGGTGCCTGACCCACAGGAGAACCACCACCACTGCACATCGTAATCATGCACATTGCCTTCCATAATTTTACTTGCTCTAGGTACCAGCTCTTACTCATGCATGCCTCCTCTAAGCATATGCATATGAGTGCACACAGACACACAGCCACCAAATGCTCCATCCTTGTCTACTCCCCAGCCTCACTAAGTACTTGATAACAGATTGTGCTCCAAGGCACTGACAGACTGCATGGCTGCCTGGAGCACATCTCAATTATTACTGCTGCTCTTTATAGACCTTGTCTTATCATTCCTGTTCATGTCATTATGAAGAGGGAAAAATCCTTCATGCACTCCCCACCCTTCTTCCTGATGCTAGAGGAAAAGCATATGCCAGGCAGAGTCATCCAATGGCACCCTTGTCCTTCATCTTTCTCTACATACAGTCCCTGCAGTTCCCTCTAAGACATCAAGATCAATTGTATCTCAAACTGGGCCATAGGTTCATTTCCAGGTGGGAGGTAGGGGGAGGTAGAGAGAAAAAGGTGAAAATACCAGTTCTCAAAAGAAGAGACGGGGGCTCTCTGCCTGGGCATAAATAGGACCATGGATCGAATATCTTTAAGAAGGACAAGTGCCTTATACTAGATTCCAACATCTAACTGGTAGGCCCTACAGTCCTACCTCCATTTTCTTCCTGAGAGTATCATGATAAGTGAAAGGTGGTATGAGTATTTTCCATTTGGAAACCAGACTGATGAAGCAGCTCTACTGGAATCAGGGTTATCATAATAGAACGGCCATCTTTTTCATAGCTCTGAAAATATTTGAGCCCTCTATATTCAAGGACAGCCTCATAGCACTACCTTAACATTAACTGCCAAGTTTCCATGTAAAAAGTGAAAGATGAGGGGATGAAGATACAGCTGAGACTTGGGACCATATCTAGGAAGAAAGGTCCAGAGATGCTTCGGATTTTGTTTTTAAAGGGGCCATCGCATAAGAATTTCATCACTAAGTGTTGAACTGAATGCTCAGCAAATTGCAACCTTTAAAGTTGATAAAAAATACAGCCAAGATTTATCTATGTTACCCCATGCTTTTATACCCACATATGCTAGAAATTAAACCAAGTTTCATGTAATGTGTCCATTTAGACAAGTCAGAGGATAGATCCCAACAATGATCAACACACATGCTCAGTATAATCAACTCGGTTTTGGTCAAGTTAATACACCAGCAGAACAGACAGACTTGGGCCTCTTTTCTTATAAAGAATCTGACAATTTAAGGGGGTTGTGTTCACTTCCATTTATGTCCTGGAAAATACACTCTTGTGACTTAGCAACCATGTTTAAAAAGCCCTAGCAGTTCTTAAACAAACAGAGCGTATGTTTATGAGGTCCTAACGACGTTATTTTCAGGGATGACGTAGAGTTTTTGATATGTAGCTTTAGGGATTTACAGTAAGTTACGGGTAATTTATTACTGTGACATACAGTATATGCCTAGAGAAAAGTGGAAACTTACCTAAGCAGCATTTGCAAGTGTGTCAGATGGGAAACAAAACAGAGAACCTGAAGACCAGGGTCTTGTCACTTTGGAGAGTGAAGGGGCCCTTTCTGGGAGACGGAAAATCAAGAGTTAAGAAGATTTTTCTGGCACTCAGAGAGCAGAGCTAATTCAAGACCAGAAAGAGAGACGGTTTAGAATAAAGACTGAAAACGGGAGGCCCAAATCTGGCCTGCAGAAGTGTTTTGTTTGGCCTGCAGACTGCTTTAAAAGATCTGGAGCCGTGGGCAGTATTTTAAACCTGGAGATTCAACATCAAGCCTGGTTTGCCTCTCCTCTCTCTGAAACACAGGAAGATCTGGCCACATGCGCCTGCACTCTGCCTGGGGATGAGCAGCTGGAGCTGGGAAGTCACTTCAGGAGGGCTTGAGCTCTCAGCTCAGCTCAGTCTTCACCAGACCTCCAGCCCTCCTTCCTAACATCTGGCCGACTGCCCCCGTCTACTAGAGCCTTGTACCCCGTCTACTGCAGACCTTGCTGTAGGGAATGTTATCTTTCACATGGTGCTCCTAGTGAGCAGATCTCCTAAACTGGCAAGGCTTCTTTTCAGATATAAGGACAGACAAAGCACACGTTTCTCTCTAAAACTCATCAGAAGATTATTAGGTTTTCTCACAAAATTGGACTTATCTACAGGTGCCACTCTTTTTAAGGCTGGGCTGCTGAAGTTCTCATTTCCCAAAGCCAAGTCAAAACACATGGTTTGAAATGGAATGTGTTTTTTTTTTTTGTTTTGGTTTTTTTGTTTTGTTTTGTTTTTTAAATATCCTCATCAGAAACAATTAGATGATGCTGGGAGGAATGGGATATTAGGCTTCTGTCTCTGGGCATGTTTTCTTATCTGTGAAAATTTCCAGATGGATGGGGCTGACAGGAAGGGAGGAAACAGAGCCAGTTTTCCATCAGGCACAGCAAACACTGTGTCTATGGCCCACCAGACTTCTAGCGACCTGCAAAAATGTCTTACTTTTCATTTCTTTAAAATCAGAAGAAAAAATGTAAATATAATAATAACGAACATGTAAAAATGAATCCAGCCTGGATTATATTTATCTTTATATGAATGTAGTCGCAAAATGTGACTTTTAATATTCTGCACAGAGAAAGGGACCCAAGAAGGCATAAGGACCTACACCCACAAAAATCATCGTTGTGTCCCTACAGGCAAACCATGGTCTCCAGACAAACATCCTGGAACGTGTGGGGACCGCTTTGTCAGTATAGCACTGCCTCCCTTAGCCATAGCTTTCCTCCCCACCACATCGCGGGACGTTCCGCATGTGGCAAGTTCATAAACTAGGCCTCTGAAAGGCACGTTACACCCTGACTTTGGCCTCAGAAAGATGCAGTGGATGCCTTTCGGTCAGCCACTTCTGGAATTTTCCAAAGAGAAGTCTCCAAAGATTTTTGTCGTGTGCAAGTGGAGAACAGGCATTACCGCCAACAGGGAGAGTTTGCTTTTCTGGTTCTGTTAGGCCACCTCTGGAGCAATCTCAGTCCTTTATCTCGGCGGCTCATTTCAAGGTGGGGCTTTGCTGGACTCAGCACGTACTGAAAATAAAAGCCAGAGGACACAGCACAGGCCAGAATGGGAGTCCCCTCTTGTGGGAGACTGAGTTTTCTCTCTCCTCAACTCAAAACCTCCCCAGCCTGCCAACACTCCCAAGATCCAGCTGTCTGCTTGGCTTTTCTAACTTCAGCCCTTATCCTGAGCAATGCTTATATTAGAGACTGAAATATGCTAATACAGTATATGCTATACTGAAATCTTCCTTGGTACCTTGTTTTGTTGCCTCCATTTTCCTGTATCTTTTTTCTTTTTCCTTTGTTTATGTTCATTTTCCCTCTATTTCCCATATGATGGCTAGACTTCCTGACCCTTGTAAAAATATCTATAACTTTAAAGTCTTAATGAAAAAGATTGAGTCTTACACATAGTATTGTAAACCTTCCATACCTCGCAAATGTCTTACACGCAGTCAGTATTTAACAGGGATCTCTTACCTGACTGATACCTTTAAGGTCATGGGTGCATGGCTCTCAGCTTATCTCTGTTGTTATGGTAAGATTGGTGGCCAGTCCTCCCATGCTATACTTTCCCATCAGTCTAGAGGTGGGACAGGGATTGTCCCCTACACACACACACACACACTCCCTTCTCCCAAATTCTATGAGTAGTCACAAGTGCATTAAAAAGTCCCAAGGGCATCTTTGCTGTAAGAAGTTCTATTTTTAAAACACAAATGACTCATCACTGACCAGGGTCTCCCCAAAGCTACAATTTGTCAGGCTGTCAGGAAGAAGGACAGGGGGGACAAAAAGCAAAGACAGAGGTCACATCTCCATCCTCATCTGAAGCCCATAAAACCCATCATAAAGCTGTAACCATCTCCACCAAGCTCAGCACAATCCGGGGTTGTGTTAAGCACGAGCCCTGCCCTTATGTTTGGATTACACCGCCCTGAGTGCTAACCTTCTCTCCAGCTGGCTCCTACCCCAATCCCTTGAGAGTTTTGCATGCATGTCTGCCTGGGACATCAGGTAGAAGACCATTGCTGTGCAAGGGAGAAGATCCGGCCCTCGTGCAACATAAACACACGCTAATTGCAGAAGACATACACACTAACTGAACCTCCACGGGAATGCATTTTCTTTATTTTCCCTGAAATAAGCATTCTTTTCAAAGCGTCAGAGAATCTAAAGTTTTCTTTTGAAATTCTGGAGAGTGGTGAGGAAAGAAGAAATAATTCATTATAATTTTTGGAGAGGAAAGTAAATGTGGATTTATAGACATAGTTGTCGGATAGGGTTTTCACAGGGAAACAAATGAGCCATTGGGCAACGTGTCCTCAAAGGTCATGCATAACAAATTCCAAACAGGCCAAACCAAAGCATTCAGCCTTGTTCACCTTCCACAACACAGTTGAACTCTTACTCCCCTTCTGAAATAGTACAGAAAAAAAAAGGAAAAGAAAAAAAAAAGGATCATAAAATCAAGGAATTCAGGGCCTCCCTGCCAAGGGGGATGAAATAAAGGAATCCCAAGCATCTATCTGGCATTATCTTTGTTCTTATCCATGACCCTAAAGTTGCCCCCATGATGATAGACTAAAACTCCAAAATGAACATAAAAACCACTATTTGCTTTGCTCTTCAATGAATATTTGCCATCACATCTTTGTTGATTTTGTATGTGGTAGAAAGAACCCAAGAGATCAAGGAGAAAGGGCCCTGGACTGGGGAGCATTGATTGCTCTGTCTTCAATTCAGCCCCTGGCAAGTTGGGTGTTCTTGAGAAGGTCACTTAACCCTCATCAGGCAGGGGAGAATGCTGAGGCACAGGGAACAGTGGCACCAAGTGGACTCTGAAATCTCTCCAAGTTCTAACATTTTATTCTCTCCAGTTGTCCCTTGCTGCAAACCCGGAAGTAGGTCTAGCTGTGTCTTCCCTCCCACTCCTAACACAGTCCCTGATTTTTCCCAAGGAAATGCCAAAGATGAGCAGCTCATCCTGATGCTTCCAGCTGCTGTCACGTGTGGTACCTAGGCATCACCTGCACAATGAGAAATAAGTGAGGAAGCCAAGACCGCCTCACCCAGATGGAAGGGGGAAGGTTACCCTGTGGGCACCTCCTCCACCTGTCTTCTCTGCCAGGTTTATGCACCACCTGATGAAAAAAATGGCATTTCAGAAAGCTAGACCAAGTGGCACAGTTGAGTTAGGGTTGTTCCCACATAGGAGAATTGAGTGTTGCCATTAAAGGTTAAATCCTGAAAGGGGACAAGGACTTCTCATTGGGAGTTATTTACAGACTCTTTGCCCTGAAGGCACCCCCCTCCCCCATCCCCTCAGTGGGCCCAGCTCCTCCACCATCTGACATTCCATTCTTTCAACAGCTGCAGGCGCTCCTGTTGTGCTCCCCTTCACAGATGTGCAGTGCTGTTCTGAACATCCTGCCCTTGAACTTTCCCTACCCATAATTTTCCAGACCAAAGCCTGGCAATAAAAATGTCAGTGAGGGACAGAGAAAATTGGGGGGGGGGGGGGGGGGAGTATGTAAAAAGGAAAAAAAAAAGAATAGGAGGATGCTTTGCACAGACAGTGATTTGTGTTGACTTCTTCAACAAAGGCTAAATGCATACCGTGACTCCTCAAAAAGGGCATCAAGGCGGGGAATGGCAGTGAATTTCTCAGAACGCCAGCTAGAAAGGCCACGTTCCATAAAGGAGCTGAGCACAAGGGAAGGTGATGAGCTTCCTTCCCTATACCATGGGCCACCCAGCTCTTCTTGCTGTGAGGCAGGGGGCGCGTTCAGGTACTCCATAGTACTTCCTGGTACTTCACAGTCTACAATGAGCTTCCGTGGAGGTGGTGATGCTGTCTTCACAGCTCTGCCAGGCGCCTGCTACAAAGCTGCCACGTGTGAAGCACTGGGTCGACACCTGTGCTCATGGCCAGCAAGAACAAGACTGGAAGAGGCGATCAGGATATCTTACATTGTTACAAAGACCTCCACAGAAACCTCTTGTGGACCAAATTCTCCTAAAGTCCACTGGTAATCCTAACTTTCTAGGCACATCATGCAAAATTATAACAAATTAACTAAATTGTACAATTTTCTAAAGAGATAAGAGATAAAAGAATCTGTCTAATGGAGAAGCAGGGCTTCTCTCATTATCTACTCTAGTGTGCCAAATGATAGGCGCAGAGGGGGAGGTAAGCAAGGGGATGGGGGGGTGGGGTGGGGAAAGGGTCTTTCTACTGGGAATGAATCCCTTAACTGGGAGAAGCCATTGAAAAACAATCAACTTCCCTTGTTCTTTGCAAACATGACCCTCTTCCATCACCAAATACTGCCAGTCCATTGAGATAAAAGAGAAGGGAGTCTTATTAAGCTATAACATAGGAGAAAATGAATCAAGACATAACCAGACATCAAACAGCACATGTCCCACAGACATGTTCCATATCTCTCATGTCCTAGGAAGGAAGCTGTGATAGGGCCCCTGCTGACTTGAAGGCCTGGCCCCAAAGGTAGGAAATGGGAAGATGGAGAACAAAAGAGAAAACAGGACAGAGGAACTGGCTAAGGAGGCTAAGCCATATCTTGTTCTGGTGACATGTCACTTAACCCATTTGGTCACTTCTACAAGCTGGAATTTCACTTCTAGATACTTGGGAGAGAGATGCCTTTAGATAATGCTGGGTTCAAATCCTGGCTGACTCATGAGCAACGTGGTTTGGGACCAATGTTGCATCTTCAGCCTCCTCACCTGTACAGTGGGAAAGGTGATAAGACCACCCAATCAGGTTGTTGGGGGAATCTAGTGAGGTCCCATGTGGTGTGTATTGTAATGTGCTTGACACTATACCTCACACAAGTCTATGATCAGGGAATGTTAGTTCTCCTGACCACCTGCCTGTCTCTCCCTTGTTCAAGAGAACTTCTAGGCTGAGGGACGAGAGGTCTGGCTTATGTGAACACTCAGCAGGTAAAATAGCTGGTGATTGGCCAGTTCTGCGAAGGCTGTGGGTATCCCCATCATGTAAAGGGTACCAGTTTTATTTCCAGAAACTATGGAAACAGTCTGGTCAATTTCTACTGCAATCTTCAAGATAAACTTCCTGAACCATACCTAACCCTAAGCAATTTTACAGTGTAAAAAATCTTCCACGTTATCACACCGAAGAGGTCCCAGATGAGTGAATGAATACAAGATGAATGAATCCATGAATACAAACGTAAATTGTTAAATGAATGTTAAAGACCAGGGGAAGGCCATTTCCACATCATAATACCACCATTATCCTGGAATCCAGCCCTTGGATTAAATGCTCTCCAAATTTTGCACCACTCTTCCCTCCTCCTTGCTAATGTCCATATCCCCAAAGCTTCACTGCTGGTATGAGAAGCCAAGAGCAAAGGCTGGTGAAATCAGCGGGTGCCCCCACTGTGTGCCAGCAATTTTGGAGCAGATAAAGTCATTAAGGAAAATTTTAACAATGTATAACCTTTCAGCTTTACTCTGGTAACAGCAGGTAGCTCGCCTTGCAGAGACATGAGCCTGCACTGAAGTCACCAGTAAGCAGAACTTGACCTTCATTTTCAGTATACGCAGTATTAAATATTCATCACCCACAGAACTGTAGCATAAGAAGCAGCTGAGTTTAAACATGAATCAAAGGAATAAATATCTCCCCACAGGTGAGTCATCCTTTCCAAGAATGCCCCTGGAAAAAAAATGCAAATACCCAGGGCCTGGAGCCTCTGTCTCTTCCAACTTTCTCTTGAAATTCTAGAAGCAGCAGGAACTGCTGCATTATGCAATCCATGAATCCTGCCCTCACACTGACATCGGTGGGTCTTTTTTTTTTTTTCTTATCTGTTAGAGAAGAATTACTGTTCCTATGTCAAAGACAGAAAATAGACAGGGATGGAACCAGCAATGGTGACATTATCACCCACAGGGTGTCTGGGGCACTTTTGACTTGGTTGTACAATTTTTTAAAAATCTTTGCTTCACAGAGTATCAGAGTGTATGGGAGGAATGGGTTGGAATAGACATCAAGAGACATCAGAATTAGGAGCTGGAGTGGCAGATGCCTTAAATTGGGCAGAACATCTTTCAAAGGGATGAAAAAAAATGGAGTTCTTTTGGACAATGTCTGCCTCATGTGGCTAATTTAATATCTTTTGAGGGACGGGATGACTGTCTTTGGAGGACTTAGTGCTCCTCTGTGTCTGCAAGGAATCGGCACTTGTGCCTATCCAAAGACTTGGTAGAACAACTCCTTCTGCTTGGGTGTTTCTAGAGAGTCTACTGCTGGGATGATGAAGCATAATTTTAACACAGTTTAATGTCCCTCTTTGGCTTTCAACTCCAGGAGCTCTGAGCACAATCTGTCTTAGCTAGACAGCAATCACTTGAGGCTGCACGAGTGATTCTTCTGCGGCGATCACTCTAGGAAAACTAAGACCCAAAGAAGGGCTCCTCAAACCCTTGAATGAAAAAGAGCTGCTTAGGGACCGATCTTGGCCTAACAATGGGAAAGGAAAGATGCGTAGGAGAGGCTGTGTTTGGAAATGACTTACCCACTGCCTTGATACTAAACTCAGCTTTGAAAGGTTAAAAAGATCAGACAACCACCCTTCACGACATTTATCTGAACTGCCTTCCCCACCTGTTGCCCATTCGCACAGCCTGGACGGGACTGCCTGACACTGAGCCAGCAGGGCAGACCCCGGAACTTACCTCATATATTGATCTGCATTCCTCCCACTCTGCAAGGGGCTGGGTGCAGAGAGCCTCACATCTTGAGCTTGTGCTGCTGGAGTATCCCCCACCATTGTGAGGGAGGCCAGCTCTGATCAAAATTCACTGAGACAAGCCACTTCACGACAATGTCTGCCCAATTAGGCTCATGCAAGGGAAAGCCTACAGATTGATTTATTCAAAGGGCATAAATGTTAACTAAAATTCATTGGAAGAATACTAGGTGTTTTTTTTCCCAGTACTGGGTGATGATATAGTATAACTTCCAAGAGAAGTCTAAAGCTCTCATTCCAAGATGCCCAAATGGCCAGCCAAACCACCAGTCTGTACAATCGATGAGAATCTTGAATGAATAGATGGATTTGGGGAATTTACATCCTGCTTTCTTACACATTTTCCATTTGCATCTTATGTGTGGACAGAACTTCATTTTCTCTTGTTTACTGTGCTTGATTACAATGTCTAACAGGTTCTTTGTTTATTCCTGGGAATCTGTGGACTTGCCATAAAGGTTACTCTACAGACTCAACCTTACTTCTTCCCCTTGCTTGATATGCACATGCTCTGCTGGTCTTTCCCCAGGAAGATGGAAGCCTCCTTGGTATTGGCTGTGCCGATCAGGTCATCCACGGTACAGAACCTTGGGAGATGGCTTTAGAACCAAAGGTAGTAATGCAAATGAGAAATGGAAGGGCCTACATAAATAAACCAAGTCTCGCTTTGCCCAACCATGTGTGGGTTTGAGGGACAAAGAAGGACTGAGCTAGGACAGTCTCCAGGGAGAGTGGAGGCAAGCTTGGTTCCAAGATTTTTGGCATTTTTGCTGAAAAAAAGTGGAGAACAGGGTCGCCTGTCCATCTTTGGAATAGACTCTTTGCAAGTCCATAAAAGAAACCAGAACCAGAGAGGGCTCCCAACGCTCGATTTCCCAAGGCTTAGCAAAATCATAGCTGAATCTAGGGTGCTGAGATGGTGCAGGGTATCCAGGGAAGAGGCTCTTTTGTCTTAGAGAATTTCATTCCTCTCCATCCTCTCACATGGAGCCAAGAACACCAGGATGAAAGATTGCCTCTTAATAAACACTGTAAAAAAGGACACAATTCAAATCCATCTAACAAGAGTATTTTATTTCTGAGAAATACAGAGGAGCAGAAAGGGTGGGGAAGGGAAAGAAGGTGCCGAGGCATCTCTCCTAACTGATCACCACACTCACCTTCAGGTAAGGGTTTGCTCTGTCTGGGGCACACATATGCATGCCCAAACCCATTTCCTGAGCCCGCCATGGAAGCTGACAGGCTATGCATCCCCTGACATGTGAGAACACTCCTCACTCCTGAAAGGGAATGGAGAAATAAGACCAGGGCTTTAGGAGATCTTTGGTTCAATTCAAATATGGTCCAGAATTATGAAGAATAGATACTTAAAAGAGGCTTACCTTCAATGACATACCAGCTGGAATTTTCCAGACTTAAAAAGCTCTTCTCTTTCTTGGCCAGGAAGAGCTGATGGAGGGAGTGTGTGGAATCTTGTCTCCTGGAGGACTTTTAAAGGACCCTCCTCCACCTGAGACAGGTGAAGGCAGTCCAGCCTCATGTGTGGCAATGGGCAGAAGGACCTCTGATACTCTCAGACTTGGCTGACGCCCAGAGACAAGTGATTAAAGGGGACGTTTTCTTTATTTTCCCTGACATGGCATCTTGGCCTCAGTACCCAATTGCACATCAGCACCCAATTGCACAAAATCCTTTGGCTGGTGACCAGATGCCTCTGAGAAATTTAGAATTCAGGCGTGCATGACATTGCTACCATCCTGAGCCACAGGAAAAGGGCACTAGGCTCAGAATTCAGGCACCCCAGGGTCTGCTCCAACAAGGACACAAAGCAGGTTTCCTGGAATCAAACTCTAGCAGACGGCCATACCAGGGATGGAGTTCAAAGAGTTGAAAACACTCTCACAGTAGACTGTGTAGGAAAAGAGCTCAAGTCCACTGCCCAGTTTTCAAGTACATGTCGCCACAAAAAGGTGTGTCAGACCAGCTCAGCTCCAGTTTCCCAGATGCTGTCAGCCTCAAACTCGCAATAGAATCATTGGAATAAATGAGCCCCTTCCTCTCCCGCCCCCCCGCCAGGGTGACACCTGCAGGAACCAGAGCAGAGCTGGCCACCACCTAGCAGCTCTGCTCAGTGACCTCTCCTGCCTCCTATGAAGCCTTTACAACGTCACAACACCCCACCTCAGCGTCACCCTAGAGCACCAGTTCGCTCAACTGGCACTTTAGGGGTCTGCACAAATGTCCACTCTAGGAAATCCTAGATGGCCATGGGTCTCCACCTCTGGGAGTCATCACGAACTCCTCCATCCCATCTGTGACCTTCACAAGTGAAGAAGCACCAGCGAGCAATGCTTCTGCTGAATATTCTGCTTGGTAGCTGCAAAGGATAGAGCCGTGCTTCCTAATCTAACCTCCAATAAGGTTAAAGCATCAGAAACCCTAATGAGAAGAGGACCTTACCACCATGGCAAGAATAGTTCAGACCCTTACTGGCTGGATACCTGTAGCCCTCCCAGTGGTTGGACATTCACACCAAAGCCCTCTTAACCTCTTGACATCTTCAGTGCAAATACTTCGACGGGAAACAGCTATTTCAAAATAAATAATACCCAGCAAACAAAAATAACACCCTCACATACCTCTCCCCCCTCTCAGGCCAGCAGAATCAAAGTAACCTTCCTTGTGAGAACTTGTTTTCCCATTCAGAAAACCAGCACAGAGTAGCCCTGCCGTCCTCTGAAAGCCTTCCACACTCAAAAGGCTCTTGCAAATTTTGGTGTTAAAGTCAATAAACTGATCAATGTAGAGGCTCATGATTGTTTTTAGGAAAGAGGGCAAGACAATGTATTTGAATACTCACTTTGACGAATCTATGAAGTATATTACAAGTGCACCAATGCTGAGAGCAAAGACTAAGACAACCTGCAAAAGAAGAGGAAAATGCCATCACTTAAGAGCCGACACTGGGAAGCTTCGGGTTTTTTTTTGACACAGGTGCAGCAGCAGCTGGGAAGCAGGGTTCCAACTGCTTTCTGGGGCCCGCTTGGGAATCTCAGCCCCTCGAACTGCCGCCCACCACCCCCCCTCCCCAGGATACCCTGATGCTGACTCCGCACCTTGCAGCGGGCAGCAACCTCACTGCTGGCCAACAGGGGTCAGGGTAGACTCTTATATCTATGGCTTTGGGTCTCATCTAGCCCTATTAGCACAGGGTCCCGCTTCTCTGCAATGAAGTCAGCACACTCCAGTGGGAAGAGTGAATAAAAATTCTGGGTGATACAATTGGTCATCTTATGTGTAATCTGGGCCTGGAGGAACTCAGATATGGGAATATCCATTTTTCGCAGCTCTGCCAAGATATAACTTACATACCACAAAATTCGCCCATCGTAAGTGTACAATTCAATCAATGACTTCAAGTAAATTGACCAAGTGGTACAGCCATCACTATGATCTTCTAGTACCAGAACATTTTCATCATCCCAGTAAGAGCCCTCACGCCCATGAACAGTTAATCCCCGTTCCTACCCCCAGCCCTACACAACCCCTGATTTACTTCCTGTCCCCACACCAGAAACATCAATTTGAAAAACATAAATTTTCTGCTTGTACAAATGTGTGTATATACATTGGTGTGTGTGTGTATATGTATGCGTGTGTGTGTGTGTTTGTGTGTGGTTACAACACTTCTCAGTATTCTGGAAATAGTTCAAGTGCAGGAAGCCAAATTAGGTAATACGTTAGGCCAGCTACACAAGAATCCTTGTTCATCTTTACACTCTTCACTCAAAATTAATCACCACTGATTTGAAAGACAGTTTGGCATCTCCTTCAAAGGATACCTGTCACACTGAAGTCCATCCAATGCACATGTAGCAGCGGAAGCCGATACCAACACTTGTGTCCCCACTCCACATCCTATTTTATTTAGTCTTTGACAGAGGAGACCGGGAGGGCAACTTAATGGTCTCAAAAATAAAGACGTGGAGAGCCAATAATTAAGAATGAAAACAAAAGTAAACACCATGACCACACACAGTGCCAGGGCTCAACAAATACCTTTAGATATGCTAATATTCTAAAGGGTCTATAGACAGAGAGAAGCGTCAGCCTCCTCATAGTATCTACATATTGACATCACTGTGGCATTGGCTGGTGAATAGAGATGAATCTCAGTTTATGTAATGGCTGGGCATGGTCGAGCTGTGTGTGTGTGTATGTGTGTGTGTGTGTGTGTGTGTGTGTGTGTGTGTGAGAGAGAGAGAGGGGGGGGGGGCGGGGATCATGCTGTATTGTGTGTGTGCACCGAAGTGGCCAATAGGAAGTGAAATCTGCATACGGTATTCACTCAAAACACTGCAGAACCCCACAGAGCTCCTGGGACAGAGAGCGGACCACACAGTAAACACTGACAGTTACAAACTGCCGGACACTGTGGAAGGAAGACACAGCCTCATAGCACCTGACAGATTATCTTTACAAAAGGAAGTGGTAAAACAGTACACCACTGGGGCTTATTTTATTCTTCCATTTTGTCTCAAAAACTAAACCACGCTGCAGCTGAATGCAAGGAAACCCTGCATGCAGTCTGCTAGCAAGTACCTTCTACCCAAGTACCTTCTACCGGGTGCTAATCCCCCTGACAGGCTCACCCCAGGCTCTCCCCTCACACACACTCACTCATTCATTCTTTGCAAAGTTATGCACAAAAACAAACAAACAAAAGCATAAACAGGCCTCAGCTTTTCCCTCCATTATCTGAATGAGGCAGCAAAACAAATAGCTTAAGATTAATTTTGATCTGTGTTGCTATTTCTGAGACATAAGCAGTTAGATCCCCGCCCCGACCTCATTCTCAAAATGCTGCAAAGAGAAGGGGCGTGGCCAGGACACAGGAAAAGGACCTCTTCTTCATTCATAAACAGCTGACCCAAGAGTAATCTCTGTCAGCTGGTGTGTGTGTGTGTGTGTGTGTGTGTGTGTGTGTGTGTGAATGCTGAGCTTTGGTCAGAGCTGGCTATCCAGGCCAGTGAGGGGAGGGCAGGGACAGAGGGGAGAGGAGAGGAAAAAGGATGGAAGTCCTTGAAAATGGCATCTACATCACTATGAAATGAGCTCAAAATCTAAGCTCTCCAGCAATGGCGAGGGTTTCCCAGCATTGGGGGGCCAGACGAAGTAGCTGACACTAATTTGTCCCAGCTGCCTTCGCTCGGCCTCTGTGACAGGGAATAATGTGCAGCTTATTTAAGCAAATCAGCCAGTGACAGGAGGAGAGGACTCCTGCTATCTTCTCACGATGCAAACTCAAAGAGAGGCATCTCTCTGAGAGGGTAAGGGAGGGAAGAAATCCAGGAGAAAAATGACCTCCAAAGCTCCCAAGAACTGAAGCTGTTGGGTGCACCTATTCTCGGGTCCACATGTTCTGCCGGAAGGCTTTCTCATGAGGAGGTTCAGAGTGTCCAAACTCTTCCACCCACCTGCCTCCAGGAATAAAATGATCAATGGCGGGGGGCGGGGGGTACCTGCTTCTCAGTATTAAGGCAGCTGTGCATGTGATTTTGAAACTTGCCACATGGCTCTTTATCATGTCAGGCTTGATTACATTGTCACCCTGGATCCAGGTGCTGCAGAAAAGGAATCAACCCTTTGAATTAGGCCATGAAAATAGGGATCCAACAAGGACTTGTCTTCTAGAGGGCCTTGGCCAAGGACTAGTTCTCTCTTGTTCTCTCCATCTCTTACCTCTCCCTCTCTGACAAATCCCCCATTGTCTGAGAACTCTGCTTAAATATGAAAAAATTCAATCCAACTACACAAAATGATTAGATTTGTTTTGCCTAAATGCTATGATGGTTATGTTATAGAGTACCCCCAAATAATTATCTTAAGTATTTATGTCACATCTCCTAAGGCCCTAGGAAAAATGAAAGAAGTCCACTTACAGTCATGAAATACACTCTTCTGCAGAGTAATCCTTACATAGATGAATGCTATGCTATTATGCAATCAGTGCTCAACTGTATGGCATAGGTATAGTCAATATGCAATAAGGTATTGACTGGGTGGAGATATAAATGGGAGAAGAAGCTAGGGACAGGCAGAACAACAGGGGCTCTTTTCTCAATACGCCTTTTGTCCTCAAAGTGCTCCTTTTTCCTACATGTAACGGCTACTCTAATATCCCTTCAGTAAGGGGGAAGGCCACTGGGAGTCCTTCCATGTGCTTCGATGGTCCCAGGAATAAGGGACATTGAAGCCCAAGGGACATGGTAAGAAGAGGCCAAGAAAAGCATAATTCCTAAGACAGAAAAACACTAGCCCTCCAGCAGCTGGGTCACAGAAGACACATTATAACAAGCAAGCACTTTACAAAGCACTGTGGCAAACAAGATCTTGTAAGCACAGTGTGACACATGGGACGTATGAGCATTCCCTCTCAGGGCACATTGTGTGCTGACCTTTCCCAGAGGCTTTCTAGCTTTCCTAGGCCGGGTTCACCAAATCACCTTGGCTACCGGGGATGGTGCTAACTGCCGTATTTTTAGGTTTACTGAAAATACCCACATGTTGTGTGCTGATACAAAGTACGTTGTGATATTTACAGAGTGCCAGATACCTAAAAACAAAAGCGATTTGACAAATGTAATTGAAACAATGGTGCCCTTGCATCATTGCTTTTCAAAACTTCAAGATCAAGCATGACATGTGTTTGCACAGAAGAATGCCAGGAACACGGACACACAGAGACACAGAGGCAGAAAATTTAAAAGAAATAAGTCTGTCCTTAACAACTGGCTGGCACCAGGAACGTGATGATAAATGGAGAAAAGAGAGGGGGTATTCACAGGTATTTTCATGATGGACATTGCAGCAGGCCCCGAAGATCTTCCAAATGTCTCAAAAGTTCAAAAAATGGGAAACAGGATAGCAACGCACAGAATAGCTCCCCTCAGGTCACTGGAGCTCGTCAAGGAAAGGACAGTCCCAGTGAGGTGGACACAGAGTGAACGAATCAGGAAGGGGGGCTCTTAGGCACGTTGCCTGTTCTGGAAACTGGTCCCAAGTCATTGAGTTGGACCCAAATGCTTCCGGTCGACGCAAGTCTGCGAGGGCCTCCAGACACTGGAGCAGAGGCTCATAAAGGTGGCTACCACCACAATCCTAACACTTGACCAGCTTTTCTAAAAAAAAGAAAAAAAAACAAAACAAAAAAAACAGATGCCCCCGTCCTGCCCTGGAACCAGAGAACGGCGAGCTCGGGGGAGGGGGAAGCCGGGCACCTCTATTTTTCACAAGCTCCACCAGTGAATCTGATGTATGGCCAAGAATGGGAGTCACTGAATTAAAGCCATCAGGGGAAACCACTTAGCTCAAGTCAGGGATTAATTTACAAATGTCGCCTTAACAATTAGCCCATTAGAACATATGTATGAGGCCTGCAGGCTTTGAGGATCGTGTTAGAAGTACTCTGAAAAGTACAGAGAGGGGGATGAATCAATTCTCTCCTGGGCAGGTTTTATACATTCTGCTCAGCTCACAGCCGAACAAATGACCCTAATTAATGATTCTGCATGTTTGACTGGGGCTGTCGCCAGCTACTGGCAGCAGCCGCCCCTCCGAAAATGGACCATTTTCTACACAGAATCCCTAGGGCACATCACTTTTTTTTTTTTTATTGAGGTATCATTTATATACAATAAAATTCACTATATAAAAACAATAGACCCAAGAATTCCCAAGGCAAAACAACGTGGGGACGTTTTGTTGATGAGTGATCACATCATTCCAGCATCCAAATTAAAATGTTTGGTCTGGTGAATTTAACAACTCCGACAAACATTTACTGGACTCCTATGTGCAAAGCCCGGAGGGAGAGAGAGGGAAATAGGAAACTTAAAGAGCAAAGTCAGGCCTGGTCTTTGCTCTCAACAAGCAAGGAATCCAGAAGTTTAAATTACTCAGGAGTCCCCCGTGGCTTTGGTAAATGCCACACACATAAACCAACACTTCTGGGATGTCCAAGGAATAAGAGGACGTAGAAGGAACAGAACCACCATCACAAATGCCCAAAGTGGAAGGGGAAGAGGAGAATGGAAAACCAAAGGAGAAGAAAAGAAATGCCCAACACCCCGGCTCCACCTGTCTGTTGCCGTGAAGGACAGGTGCCAGGTGCACTGGCAGACAGACTCGTGGCACAGAGGGCGCAGACCTCCCATCAGGAGGCCTGACTGGATTTGAGTCCTGACTCTGCTGCAGAGAGCAGTATGCTCTTTTTTTTTTTTTTTTAATTTTTTTTTAACATTTATTCATTTTTGAGACAGAGAGAGAGAGAACATGAACAGGGGAGGGTCAGAGGAAGAGGGAGACACAGAATCGGAAGCAGGCTCCAGGCTCTGAGCCATCAGCCCAGAGCCCGACACAGGGCTCGAACTCACGGACCGCGAGATCGTGACCTGAGCCGAAGTCGGACGCTCAACCGACTGAGCCACCCAGGCGCCCTTTTTTTTTTTTTTTTTAAATTTTTTTTTTTTTAGAGAGCAGTATGCTCTTGAGCATATCACAAAACATCTCCAGGACTCAGCTTCCCAATCTGTGAAATGGGGAATTGGAACAGATGATTATCAGATCAGGACCTTGCCAGGTCATGGCACACAGCAAAAGAACTAAAAACGTTTGGCTTGAAAAGGCAGCGCTCTTTGAAGTCAGTGGGATGCCATTCATGCATAACTGTAACTCAGCCTGATGGCCATTATGTGTGTCACTAATTCGTGTCAGAGGGCATGTTTCTTTCAGATAATCACAAGTGGGAATACCATGGACACTTGGATTCATAGTTTTGTGTTTCCAGTAGCACAATCAATCGCTCGTGCAGCCTGCCATCCCCCAAAACTACAACAAAATCTGGAGGGGCCACGGACTAGCTCTCTCCTGGCTCTGTGCTTCTTTCTGCTATTGCTACATGGAATTCAGGGATGGTCTCACCCAGTCTCCTCTCCTCCTGCCCCTATGATTCTTCGAAAAGCCTATGTTTCTGTAAGTTTTGCCCAGAGAAACTCACACTCTGAGTATCAGTGTTTTCTTAAGGGAAAAAAAAGAAGGATATTTTTTTTTTCTTTGCAATCTGGTCAGTAATGTTTGCCTCACCCTTAAATCACTCTCAAGAGAAGATGTAATCTTGCTACAAAGAAAGATATTTTTGTTATCCTAAATAACAAAAGATTTGTAAAATATAAAACCAATATTTTGACAGTGCCGTTTAAACATCCAAAGGTCCCCTAAGTTTCCAAAATAACATTCTGGCACAATACTTTTGACTTATGAAGTGCTTACCAAAAAATGCAGTAGAAACTGATTCACTGAAAGCCAAGACTCCAAACAACAGTTTAAGTACAGATGTATTCAAGATGAAAGAAAGGAAGAAGAAAGAAGTGCTTTCAGTAGTCAGTATTTAGAATTATAAAATACATATAGTACTTCCAGATAAGAGAAAACTGTGTTTTATTCAAATGTTAGGAAGCCTAGTGAAAATGTCGATGCCTTTGGGGGTATTTTTAAATCTGGTCCTTCCAAAAATACAATATTTAAAACCATACTCACTGTAGAATGGACTGGATTTTTAGGACACAAGATATAAATTAGAGAGGGCCCTCCCCCCTTATATTGCTTCAAATGACTTCCATGGCTTTTAGTATGAAGAAAAAGAAAATCTCTAACACAGCTTAAAAGACTCTGAAAACTCTGGCCTCTTTCCTCTGTTATAAATTCCAATTAACAGAAATTTTAGTCCTTATTCACCATGTGTGCCTCCCTACTCCCAACTACCACAGGGCCTTTGCACAAGCATTTTCTTCTTCCTGGAAGTCTTACCTCAGGTCATATACTTTTCATCCTCCAGATCTCAGTTCTGCTGCCACTTTCTTGTCACTTAATGCAAGAAGGTCCCCCATAAGCACAGTGGGCACTTTGTAGCACTTAGCACAGCAACCATTTTACATTTTTGTGTGCAATCATTTGATCAATTTCTCTCTCCTCTGCTGGACTGCAAGTTCTATGAAGACAGGTTACGTGTCCATTTTTATTCATCATTAAACTCCCAGAAGCTGGCAAAGTGTCTCAATCGATATTTGTCAAATAAATGTGTATTTGGAGAAAAGACTGGAGAATAAGTTTGGGGACCAGGTCTACTGAAAGCAAAAGAAAGCTGGAAAGACATGGACCTTCACTGAGTGAGACTTTGTGGAGTTTCAAACCCCAGAAGAAGGTGAAGTATAGTTTCCTGTGAAGGCAGGATTCAAGGGACACGTGGCTGGAGTGGAGCGGGGCTAGACAGCATCATGGTTGAAGAAATTAAGGATCTAGGATGCACGGGGGCTAGCGAGGAGAATCATGTGCCACAGACCCAGCAAGGATGGCTGGGGCTGCGGCAGGGAGAAGGGACGGGGATGGAATCACCCTGAATGGCAGAGGAGCCTGTGGGTAGGAGCCTGCATCAGGGAGAGCAGACAGGGTGAGAGTTCAGTTGTACAGCAGGAGCCTCAAGAGAAAAGGTTTTGCACAAAGATGGAAGAGGCTATGGAGGATCAGAGTGTCCAGGGGGTCCCTGGACTGTGAGGAAATAAGCCATCCACATGAGAGAAGAGAGGGAAACCATGTCTTTGTGAATAACAGGTTCAATTAAGGTGGTGGATGTCAGGAGTGCTACATGAAGAAGTTGAGAGTTTAGGGTCAGGACCAGGAATGCGTGGGGACACAATGAAGTACATGTCATTAGGAGGTGAGACACAAACTAATGTAAAGGTAAGGGTATAAGTAGTACATGAATATCTGTATGATGTGTATGTATACATAATACATGCTGTAAGGAACACAGAGATAAACCTATACTCCACTAATTAATCACAAATACTGGGTCTCTATTAATATTTATTAACCAACTACATTCCTAGTAATGTGTCTCTGTCCATTTCCAAGTTAGCTAATTTCAAAATGACCGTAGATAAAAAGAAACCTTGGAAAATAATAGGGCTCCTTAATGTAAGCTACTAAGGACAATCTTATTGTAAATCATATGCTTGCTTATATATAGACAAACTAAGTACAATAATGAGCTTTTTGCAGAAGGCAGAGAAGAATTTGACTAGTATGGAATAGATAAAAAGGGTCTGGGTCCTTCTTTCTTTCCCCCTCCCCCAAAGAAGAATCGGGGGGCATTAATTATAAGTCAGTTGCCCAATCTCTTGCCTCGTGGGGGCTCATGTTGATATAACTCCAGGGCACAGGTTGTGTGAATTTTTGCAGGTCAGTGTTTCCCAAATGCCATGAAGCTGTCAACTATCTTACATCTTGGGTTTTGTTGACCATGTTCATTTCACTTTGCACAACACAAAATACAGAAGAGCTCAAATGTGCTCCTCTGAAGGTCTCAACTTATTATAACTGAAACAAAAAACCGAAATGATGGAAAGCCATTGTAACACTGAGTCAGAAAACTTTCCCTAAAGCCTGTGACCTTCCTGAGAATCGAACTTTAATGACACTGAAATCTTATATCATTGCATCGCAAAACTTAAAAGGTTGATTTTCACATATTTTTACCAACAGCATTAAACTGGCGCACTGGCAAGCAAGATAAAATGTTCCATTCGAGGTCGAAAGTTTGAGAGACCTTTCCTGTCTAATTACTGAAAAATCCAGGGGAAAAAGTTCCAATTGCTGGTGAAGCTCCCAACTTTGCAGCTAATGAGCTTTGGGGGAAATTGTCCTGGCTTAAGTGCATGTGGGGCTGGCCAACTGGATTTTTAATTTAATTAGTTTCATAAGATGAGAAAACTTCTGGAGCATTGTCAGGTCACCAGTTGCCACTCACCATCACCAAGGACTACATTTATGGCCACCTTTGCCCTACTTCTCAAATCCTTCCATTCTTAGGCAAAAAATGGAAGCAAAAGCAGGGACTCAAACATTCTTGTACACCCACGTTCGTAACAGCTTTGGAGGCAACCCAAGTGTCCATTGATAGATGACAGATAAACGAAATGTGATCTATATGTACAATGGAAAACCAGCCTTGAAAAGGAAAAAAATCCTGACACATGCTACAGCATGGGTGAACCTTAAAGATATTATGCTAAGTGAAATATTCCAGACACAAAAGGACCATTATTGCATGATTTCACTTGCATGCCGCCCCTTGAGTCATCAAGTTCAAGGAGACACAAAGTACAATGGTGGTTGCCAGGCCCAGGGGAGGGAACAGGAAGTTATTGTTTAATATGTATAGAGTTTCTGTTTAGACTGATCAAAAATTTCTGGAAATGGAGAGTGGTGATGGTTGTACACCATTGTGAATGTACTTACGCTATTGAATTGTACACTTACAGATGGCTAAAACTGCAAACTTTACACACAATAAATTTAATCACAATAAAAATAGAAGGAAAATTCTGAGAATCTGCGAGCAGAATCCAGCAGTATATTTAAATGTCAAAATTCAAACATAATCACCTTTCCAGAGGGATACTAATATCTCTCCTTTCAATGGCAGAGGGTACCTCTGAGAAACTTGTATTATGTGCAGGTGACTCTTACCTCTCTGGGATGTTTGCTCTTATCCCTTAGTAAGCTGGAATTTCTCCCTTAGTTCCAGAATCTATTGCCATTTAGCCACAGAGAACTTACATGGGTTCCTACCTACCTTCTCTTCCCACTTCCAGACTCATCTAGTACTGATACAAAAAGGGGGCTAAGAATTTCTCAGGTATCAGAGTTTCTAACTAGAGCCAGAACCAACTTTGTCTTTTGGTAACTGTAGCTAAAGTCCCAGATATGACTGGGAGTTTTAAAAGAATTTGCTCTTTACCATAAAAGGGAAGGTCCTTAGTAGGACCTTAAAGTCATCCCAGAACAACCTAAAATTTCCATCTTTTACAATTATGATATTGCCACCAAAGTGCTGTTTTAAAAAGGATTGTCAATGCACCCTAGAAAGCAATGCCACCAAAAGCCCTCCACATCAAGAAAGTTGGCCAAAGATGATAAATAACCATTCAATTGGCAATAAAACATTGACACCAACATTGACCAGGCTTCAGAATCAGTCACCCACCCCACACTGGGCTTGACCATGAAGTTTCATGTTCATGTACTTGGTTCCAAAAGCACTCCATTTCCTCTTTTGGGACCATAACAAAGGGGTTGGCTTTGGCAAATGCCATCTAGATGAGAATGAAACCAGCAAGGCCCCTTTTACTAAAGTTTATAGTGGGTTGAGACCCAAGTCTCCAAAGAGAAGGTTCTAGCCTGTCCACCTCTGATATATCTCCCTCCTTCCCTCACCTCAGATTGAAAAAAAAAAAGAAATATATATTTATATATATAACATACTATTATAGTATATATAGTATATATACTATATTATACTAAATATATATATATAATATATAATATATATATTTAATGTACTATTGTATTCTTACAAAGAAGTTACCTATCCTGAAAGAAGTAGGAATCTTCACAAGATAGCATTCCTCACACTCACAAATTCCCACCCCGACAGCATGGAAGATCAGAAGGCAAAGGTCACCGGTACAAATGTCGCCATATGTAATTATGGTTGTCCTGCATGGGGGTGGATGCCCCACCAAACACTGCATCGCTGTTAATTTAGAAAGGTTGGACTACAGCCCCAGCTATCGCCCTGCTTCCTGCAACATCTCATGCATCTCCCTGTTACCCAGTGATGATCAGATGCTAATACTGTGCACAGCATAACTAGGGCTCTGGCTTACAGGACACCAACAATCAGAAAACCGCAAGTTCCCCTCCCATGGGGCACATGTTAGGGAAGGAGGGATGGGAGCATGATCAGGTAATATAGCTTTCCTGCCTCTCTCAGCCTCACACTTAGTTTAGATACAAAAGAGGAGAAAGGGGACTGTCTATGTAATGCCATTTACTGTCTTTTCAAGGCCATTTAAAAAGGGTAAGAGCGGGTGACTAGATGGCTCAAATCTGTTAAGCATCCAACTCTTGGTTTCAGCTCGGGTCATGGTCTCGTTTGTGGGTTCAAGCTCTGCATCGGACTCTGCACTAATGGTGCAGATTCTGCTAGGGATTCTCTCTCTCCGACCACCCCCCCCCCCACTCTGCCCTCTCTCGCACGTACACTTTCTCTCTCAAAATAAATACATACAAACTTAAAAAAAAAAAAAAGAGGATGAGCATGTGTATGATGTTCAGGTCTCCTTCATACTTCAGTCTCTCTACGGACAGACCAGGCACACAGTCTGTCCTCAGCAAGGCAGGAGCCAGAAAACATGGAAGAACTTTTTATTTCCTATTTTTAAGAGCTTTGACACAGTTATGAAGGTTGACACAGTTATGAAGGAGAAATCAGAATCGAGGTAGACGTCCTTGAGTCTTCGTACGGGTTTTCCAACTTTTCAATTTATACCTGGGGGAGTACCATCACCTTCTCAGGGTTTTGGGAGCTCTTGCCACAATCCGGCCACGCATTTCAGCACTGCCTCAGCCTGATCACCAAATTCCCCTCCCTGTCCGCTCCATTATAAGATCTTCCTGCACAAGAACTCATTCCTCTGAATGTCCCACACCATTCTACGGCTATCCATTCGTTCATCATTGCACGTGGTTGCCAAGTGCCCAGTACAGACTCAGGGTTGAGCTGGCATGGGGTACAGAGTAGGAGACAATGGTCAAATTTGCTTTATCAAATGTAAACTCTAGCTTTGACTTTTGTGCAAAGTAGGATGACAGATGCCGAGATGAGGCTCCCAGCATCAAAAGCCTTTCGAGACATTTGTGCGGCAGCTGAACAATGGTTGTCAAATAGGAGTATGGATCAGATTATCTGCCGGGCATGTTAAAACACACATTGCTGAGTCCCATCCCAGAGATTCCAGTTCAATAAACCTGAGAATTTGCATCTGTAACATCTTCCAGCCGAGGCTGATGTGGCTGATTCAGGGACCACATTTTAAGAATCATTGCTTTAAACCATCAGAAAAAAATTTCAAAGTCACTCTTTTGAAGACATTCTGTCTTCTTTGAAGATGGGTGTAAAAACATTTTAAATTGTTTTGGGGATGTGCTATATGGACAAAATTCCCTTAAAATATCTATAAATTTTGAAGGCTTCCAAAAGGGAGAAAACTGGTCAGAACTCTATCTTGAAATATTATTCAAAATAATTTTCATACTCTAGTTAAATGCACCTGAAAATGCCAGCAACATGTTTGCTGTTTTTAACTAAGTTGGTGAATCCTCTCCATAGAAAGGAATCCCAAGAATTTAGATATACCACTACTGCTAATAAAACTAATAAAGCCCCCACTTCCAATATGCAAGCTTAGATTTCTGAAGACGTGCTTCAACTAGGACTTGCAACCATGTGGCTGAGAAGACTTGTTTCTAGACAAAGTAATCCAAAAGTCCCACAAATGGAACACAGGAGCTTATCAATAAACTATTTCCTTTACTGTTGTAACGAAGCAGCATTAAAGACTAGTTGCCCACAAAGCTTCTAAAATCAATGGAACCAAAGATAAGGCTTCTGACCATTTCCCCCAGATGTGTCTAAGAGAGAGGAAAGGCAAACCAACTCCCTTGGTTCAAGCTCCACCTCCCTGCAAGAAACATCTGGCACTAATTTGGCTTCCCTGTGTGCTCTGGGCTGACTGACCTTCCTAAGAATGCAGGTCTGCTTGACACGTTCTCTTGACACGTTCTCTCCGGAAGCAGCCACAATTGTCATTTTACATTGCCATTCCACATTTTGTTTCAAATGCTATTTCAACTACACAGGGTGATTGGATTTTTTTAAAGCCTTGTTTCTCTTTCCTTCCTCCCTCCCTCCCTCCTTCCCTTCCTTCCTTCCATTTATTCTATTGAAAAATCAAACCATTGAGAAGCAGACAAGGTAACAACTCTCAGCATTCCCTAACTTCATCTGATGCTTCACTGAAGGCAACTCCTAAAAGACTCTGAGCAGACTTTATCAAATCATGTCTCACATTCCTGACTATAGTCGTCAGTTTTCTCTCAGCCTCTTGTCCATGATCTCCTTGAGGGCAGAAAGTGTGTCTTTGTCTCCACCTTTCATACATACATTCATTCACTCATTCATTCTATAAACACTTATTTGGGTAACTACTGCATACCAAGCTTTGTGCTAGGCCTGAATATACAGCAGAGAACCAAAGAGGACCCTTGCCCTCATGAACCTTACAACCTAGAGGAAAGAAAGACACTCTACCAATGGTCACACTACAGAGTAAAAACTGTACGTGGCAAAGAGGACTCTGAAAAGAAGGAATGGAGAGCTTTGTCAACTGTGGGGTCCAAGGAGGCTTCCCCAGGGAAGAAGGATAAGAAGGAGTTAACTAGAAGAAGACAAGCATTTTACACACAGAAAACAGCACATCCAAAGCTTCTTAACCATTGTCCCACTAACATTTCCTGAGTGGATGGAGGGACCAAGGTGCTGTTATGCACTCACTGTGACAGGGCAGAGTGAGGGCAGGGTTAAACACTGACTGAGTTGAACTGAATGAGGACCCGCTATTCTCAAGCAGGAAGAGGTATCTCTTTTCTGAAGATAGAGAAACTGAGTCACAGGGAATTTAAATGTCTTCTGCAAGAGGCAGAGCTGGGTCTCAGAGGCTTGACTCTCTACCTTTGTTCTTTTAATCCATGATACCAAAGCAAGTTTCTGAATTTCAGGTTATGAGGCTGTCAGCAACTGCCAAACCTTCCCCTGGTGGAACTTTGTGGGGTTCCATCAGCTTTCTTGGAGTTCCTTGGTGAAGAAGCATCAAGGCTGGAAGGTTTTCTTGGATAGCTTTGATGGCAGAACCCCCGCCCCCCCCCCACCCCCTGCCGCCAACCGGGACACAAAAGGTAAGCACGAATCCCACTTGTCCCCCAAACCATAAGCAACCCTCTCTCCCATCCCCAAGGAAACTGTATGTTTACTGCTTTATGTATACATTATTGGCATATTTTCCAGTCTTATCCCCCATAATGGAAAATTCTTTTATGAAGTCTAAATTTAACAGTGAGAATCATTAGAGATTACTTCCTTTGAATTTTGCATTAACCTTCTTTCTTGGCCCTTTTAAAATGCACAAGGGATAACAAAAAAAAATCCATATGAAGTTGTTAATGATTTAATATAGTGATGTTGACAACACAGTGTACCTGTGATCCATTGGGGCTATTTGTCAAAAATTCTGTTTTTGTTAAACATTTGTTTAAAATTCTCTAAATATTCTTATTCCAAAGGCTTAAGAGATGACTCAGAAATCTGCATTTTCAACAAGCACACTGTACCCCCTTCCCTGTAAATTCTGACACATTCTGAGAAAGGCCCATTTAATACATCAGTTCCTTTGTGAAAAGGAGAACTTAAGAATTTTTAAAACCCAGATCACCAAGTTATACCCCAGAGCAATGACACCAGCATCTCTGGGAGGTAGGACAAGGCATTAGTATTTTTCTGATATATTATAAAATAAAGTTCCTCAGGTAATTCCAATGTGCAGCCTGGGTAAAATCACTCATTACATGTATATGAGAACTGCAGTAACCTCAACAGTGGTTTGGAAGGATCTTAAGATATTGGGGAAGAATATGCACCAGTCAGGAGGCTGGGTAAATGGAAGCCCAACACAGAGAGTCAGGGTTCTGCGCTGGCAAAGGGAGAAACTACCCAGTTCTCCAAAATCTCCACTTGAATGACCTTGGAAGAGTGGTCCTCAGTTAACCCAGTTGCTGAGGACCCCCACTTCTCTCGCACACACCCACAACCTTCCTGGACACCAAGGCTGACGGGGAGGCTGCTGCATGCCAGACCTCTAGGGACACAGATGGCATGCGGGGGCTGGGCCTGAGCCAGAGGCCCTCACTGATGGGAACATTTGCTGCTGCCTGCATTTCAGTAGCCCAAGTGCTTTGGCAGTGGCTTCCTGCAAGCACAGCCACCTCACCCCTGCTCCTTGGCACCTCTGGGTCCAGGTGCAGCATTGGGTCCTCATGCGAGGGAAGGGGTAGACAGCTGCTTCCTGCCAGTGGCAATGCAGGCCTCCGTCCCAGCTAAAGAAACAGGCAAGAGCAGAACAGCAGGAGTAGGATCTGGTTCAAAGATCCTGCAACTCCAACCAAATCCACATCTTTTTTAGCAAAATGGGGGCCACGTGCAATGTATAAGCTCCCACAAACCTCTGTCTCCTGGCACTCCGTCTGCAAAACCTATGTTACAACAGCACCCATTGGTCCCTGGGAAATGGAATGAAGATGTGAGGGCCCAGGGGTCCATGGAGAACTGGCGATCGGGACGATGGCTCAGTATCCACCAAAAACATAATAGGTACTTCCCTTTGACTGAGCACCCGATCCAGTGGCCTGAGGGTGAACTTCAGGCCAGTGGCATCCAATAGAAATGACTACATTTGCTGTTTTTTTTACATGAAATTTATTGTCAAATTGGTTTCCATATATTTGTCATTTTAAATTGCCTAGTAGCCACATATTAAAAAAATTAAAAAGTAGGTGATATTTATGCTTAATATATTTCACATTTAACCCCACAGGGGCAAAATACTTTTATGTCAACAACGCAGTCAAGGTTGAATGTTATTAAGGGGCTTCTAGAAACAGCCTGTGCACCCACCACACCTACTACAATACAACAGTGTCTTATGTGATGCAATGGTTGTGGCATTCGGTGAAAATTAGTCCTAGTGAAACAACATAGCTGTGTTTAACAGAAAAACAGTCCAGATTGCTTCCGTTTTTTTTTTTTTTTTAATTTTTTTTTTTAACGTTTATTTATTTTTTGAGACAGAGAGAGACAGAGCATGAACGGGGGAGGGTCAGAGAGAGAGGGAGACACAGAATCCGGAACAGGCCCCAGGCTCTGAGCTGTCAGCACAGAGCCCGACGCGGGGCTCGAACTCATGGACCGTGAGATCATGACCTGAGCCGAAGTCGGACGCTTAACCGACCAAGCCACCCAGGAGCCCCCAGATTGCTTCCGTTTTGAGGTTCACATTGAAATGAACCAAAACTGAATAAAATTGGAAAACTTAGTTCTTCGGTCACACTAGCCACACTTCAAGTGCTCGACAGACACAGGCTACTGGCTACTGTACTGGATAGCACAGAGAGAACATTCTCATCTTTGTACAGAGAGTTCTTCTGGGCAGTATTGCTCTAGGGCCCTTAACCAACTGAAAAGGTCCCACCTCTCTTTCTACCAATCCAGGATGAGGACACTTTGAAATGTTCTCAGTGATGTGGGTGGCCCCTCCTCTTATGGAAAGGAAGCACAGTGGTTAAGGGCTAGACTGTGTACCCAGACACTTATCAGCCATGTGACCTTGAGTAGACCACTCTCTATAGCTTGGTCCCCACATCTGTCAGAGGAGGTAACAAGAGTGGCTACTTCAAAGAGTTCTAAAGATTAAATAAATTAATATTTGTAAAGCACTCAAGACAGTGTCTTGTATGTGGTAAGTGCTCTATAAATAAATGTTAAATAAGTAAATTTCCAGCAGGATGCCTGCCGATTGGCACTTAGCACACTGATATCTCTTATTCCAGAATGATCTTACTGAAAGATGAATATACATACATACATACATATATATACATACATATATATATATGTATGTATATATATGTATATATATCACTTGCCTGCCAATGGCTACCAACTTTCTGACTGCCAGAGTCATTCACAGATACACTTGAGAAATATTCACTGAGTCCTTACCTTGCAGAGGACTGCAACCCCAGACCTTAGGGAAAAAGGAGCTCAGATATTCTGAAATGTTCTGCAATGTCTACCCCTTTCCCATCCTCCAAATCATATTTCCTGGTTCTTCAAGGCAAGGATAGAATTCGCACCCCATTCGCAAGCTCCCTTTCCTTCTTCAGGCCTGATCTCAGGCCAGCTCCTCATAGAAGCCTTCCCTGACTATCCTTATTGAAGCTGCGTCATGGGTGTGCAAGTGAGCACACAGGTACACACAGCGCTGGCCTGTCCCCTAGCACAACCTCATTTCCTTCATTGGCTTATCATTCCTTGGAATCACTTTGCTTATTTCCTGTTACTTGTTTATTGCTTGTCCAACCTCAAGATAAGATAAACTGTATGGACAGAGGCCTGGTCTGTTTTGTGTTTGCTATAACCCCAACACCTAAGTCGGTGGCTGGAACATAGCAAATGCTTTACATGGAATTGCTGAATGAATGAACAAACGAGGAAATGCCCTCCTTAATGTATATATTCCCCACTTCTCTCTGCTTGGTATTCCAAAGCACATTTCATTTTTCATATTTTGAGGACACTCCATTCCATAGTACTTGATACATATGGTTAACTATTTTTGTGTATATGTCTTGTCTCCTCAACTAGACTACTAACCCCTGGAGGTTATGTCCTGAATGTTACCTTCCCCTTCTTAATGCCCAGCATGAGGCACATCCTCAATGAATACTTGTTGATGAATTAATGGGAAGTATAAAGCAGAGTCCCTAAATTAGTTTACTTGGTCACACATAGTGGACTATTTCTACAAATGATAATTTCTAAAATGAAGTAAATACATACATATACATGCATCTATATGTGTGTCATATTTCTCCTTCTAATTAAATGAAGCTATTTTTGTAACTATTTTCCAGTCTAGGAGTAAAATTGTAAAAAACAACGCTAAATGTTAGATCATTAAGTTGGTTGTCTTTAATTATATGGCAGTGTTTCAAAAAAGCTTTGAGTCATCTTTAAGATTCTTTGCCAGGGGTACAGCATGCTACATTTAAAATGGCACTTATCTTAGTAAACACATTACTATTGCAAATGATTTGTTCCAATAAAGCAATTCCTTGGCAAAGAGCTGCCATTTCTTCTAAACCCCCTACCAAGAAGAGATACATGAAAACATTATAAGAGCCAGAGACGAGAAAAGCTTGAAAAGTTCCCTTTATCAGAAGTCACCAAGATATACACCCTAAGGCAGAAGAAGCATTAAATTTGTCTTCCCTCTTCTCCAATTTACATCCTATGGCACTTACTTTTTGTAAATATTTTCTATAAGATAGCTGTAAGTAAGCCCTCAAAACTCATAATAAAGTAAGCTATGGGCATCAGTATACATCCATATTTTCTTTCTCTCTTTTGTCCTCTTCCTCCGCCTCCTTCCCATTCTTTTTCTCTCCCTGTCTTTCTAAAACAAAAATTAGCAGGTTGGTCACATGCAAACATAAATTCAATTTCTACAGAAAGCTGAGTTCTTGAGCGATTAAGCATATAGACCAATCATTTGAAGTGGGAAAAAAAATCTTATAAAGGCAAAAATTATTTTCTGATGTACTTATTACATGAAGGGTCTATTATGATAAGCTATTATCCTTGCAAGATAAATTGAATTCACATTTATGCAACTCATCTATTCCTAGAGAAATGCAGATAAAAATTTTATAGCAACCTGAAAAGGTTTGTGAAATGGATATAAAAAAGATCAATACCGTAAGAGTTTAATATCAAATTGAGACAATAGAAAAGATGGCCCAAACCAAGGACTCAATTTCCAATTCTTTTTTTTTTTTGCAAAAAGAAAAGTACTGTTAATCAAGTAAGCAGAGGAGAGAATGGCCATTCAGGCCGGGGCTGTCGGGAAGGAGATGATTGAAGTATAATTAAGCTGTGAAGGAATAATGGGTAGAATATGGAGAGTGGAAAACAGTCCACTTATAATTTATTTTGTTCACACATGTTTACTGATCTCCTACTATAAGCTGGGCGACATTCCCAGCACAAGGGAAATTGCAGAGAACAAGGCACAAAGAGCCTTTGTGCAGTTGATGTCCTGGTGGGGAGAACACCCTTCCTAGACATTAGTTATGACAAGACATGTACAATCTGGTGCTTACATGTACGTACAGGAAAGGGAGGGGTTTACTTTCTCTTTTCTGTTGCCTTTCACTTGAGTCTTGAGGGTCTTGCCTTATGCTGAAATCTAGAATTTCTCCGGGCTTTGTGAGATCTTTGTTGCAAACAAGAAGCCTCCTCTCTCAGGGTCTATCTTTTCCTTGCTCCTTCCCTCTCGCCATTATTAACCATAGGATGCAGTTAATGACCATGACAAATCATAAAAGATTTCTCCTAACTCCTTCAAGTGTGACTATCCTGATTATAGCCTGCAGGTACAGCCCTCCGTGAACCACATGCTATTTATAGGCTGAAAACCCAGGCAGAATTTGTGTCACTCGTGACGAAAATGCAAGCTTCTCCCAGGACCCAGGAACCTCCTCCTCTCCGCAAAACCCCACAGGCAGTGAGGATGCCCGCACAGTTCCTCCCAGAGATGCGTTCAATCAGGATCCCCTCCCCCACTCCCAATCAAGGAACCTGCACAATTACTGAGCTAATCATTTAAATGATGCTACTGAGAAACAAAGCCATTTTCCTTGTTAAAAATGTGTTTGCTGTCCTATCCATTTATCTCTTTCTTTGGCAGTGCTCTGTATTAATTTATTGCCCAATAAAGCACAGACACTAGCAGACTTGCTGAGCCATGCCCAGCGGAAGGCCCACAATTTCATCCTAGCAAAGGCAGCCTGTGAGCCAAAAACACAAACACAAGCATACCAGGCATCACAAACCTTGACTGGCTAATCCTGGTTTCATTTGCTGTCCCAGAGATACAAAAGAAAGGACTGTATACAGCTTTGGGGAGAATGCAGGTGATTAATAATTACTGATTATCAGAGGAAATGGAGCTAAGTTTGGTCTATTAACCAACTGACCTAGGGTTTCTTTTCTACTGGATGGTAAACCTCACTGCTACAAGCAAGCTCATGGGGAGCTTTGTAGGGAGAGAAGCTGAGACAAGAAGTGATAGAGATAGAGATGGAAGTGGACTTGGCTTTTGCCACAGTGTCCACCGTCCCAGGAAACTGTCTCCCTCTAGATGAAAGGGTGATGTTTGTTGCTTTCTCTGCAGTTCACGCCCAGTGCTGTTGTTGTTTTTTTAACATTTATTTATTTTTGAGAGAGAGAGCACAGAAATAGGGAAGGGGCAGAGACAGGAAGACAGCGGATCCAAAGCAGGCTCAGCATTGTGAGCACAAAGCCCAATGTGGGGCTCGAACCCACGAACTGCGAGATCATGCCCTGAGCCGAAATCAAGAGTTGGCTGCTTAACCTACTGAGCCACCCAGGTGCCCCGACACCCAGTGATTAACCCTAAGGTCCCTGTTCAGATATGTGCTTCAGTGAAAAACCTTGGCAATGATTATCAGGTGTACAGAAGGGTTTATCATCTGAGAATCTCCTTCATGGGTGGTTAACGGATGGTCATGGATGGTCAACTACGTAGACAGTGGGTTCTTCCTATTTGGAAGGGTTTGACCTCAGAGAGCCTTTACCAATGGAAAGTTCATAAACAGATGTTTGAGAATGGCTCCAGGCATCAGGATTCCCTTCTTGACTTTTGGACTAGCTCCAGTTTAGCAGGAGGTTCAAAGGTTCAAAGGGGAATGAACCCAGGAATCTGGGTCCTTGCTCAGACAGTGAGCTCTGATAGTACCTAATAGTGAAGGTATTAAAGCCAAGAGAACTGAACACCAAGGATGGTTCCAAGAATTCCAAAAAGTCATTGAATGTTACTCTGGGAAGGAATCATCAAGGACATCTAGCACTGGGCTTGCATTTAGGGACCCAGAGAGGAAATCACTTGTCCAAGGCCCGACTATAAGCAGAGGCAAAGGCAAAATATGGAGACTGGACGACAAGGAGGGAAGGAAAAGCCCAAGGGCTTGCCTTCAACTTGTCATAGTCCCAGTGGCTGTTCCCTCAAAGAGGGCACAGCTGGCCAAGCTACTCACAAGCCCAAGACTTATAAAACCACAACAAAATCCCTGAAGCGGATGGACATCAGCCACTCCCGCAGGAAGTTCTCAGCAGGCTATACTGCTGACAGCCATCATCACTCGGCAGAAGGGCAAGAAGGAGGTGAGAGGAATGGGCAACATTGCCCCCAGGAGAAAGAGAATGGCGCCCACAAACGTCCCACCCATTCACACAATCCCCTTTCTCCCACGTGTCTTACCAAAAGTTATGCCACCTCCCATGTCCCCTCCAAGGGTCCCCTTGGTGAAAGCTGAGAATGCACCGTGGAAAAACCACTGATTTTGCAGGAAAAGGCCCTCAGTTCTGCACAGAAAGTGGGGAAAGTGCCCATGGGAGTCCTTACCATCCCTGCCACGTGCTACCCCTTCCACCCCTGCGCCTCCTCAAATGGTGCCCCTCCATGCTCCATCCTCACTCTTCTCCACGGTCACAAATCCTGCCAGCTTGTCCCAGCCACTCCTGTCCCTACAGGCAACATGTGTATCATGGGTCTCATGGTTAACCGGGCTGCTGCTCAGAGTGGGCATAGCAGACATGCACAGAATTGGTGCCTGCTATGCACTCTGATTTAATTTGATAATCACCTCCATAATTAGACCCCTCAGCGGGCACCCTTTGTACACCTGCCATACCGGAAGCTCTCAGAGGCGCCTGGTGACATGCACAGACCCAGTCTGGCCCCAGACCTGCAAACTCAGACTCTTGATCCAGGTCAAGAATAACTGTCTGGGAGTGCCTCCCACAGCAACGGGTATATACAGCAGACATGAGGGAGAACTTGCCAACCTGGCACTGTCTACACTGGTCATGGAGAGGACTCTGGGCTTATACTCAGGGAACCCGATTTTAACCCGACCCGTCTGGTCCCATGAGACTTTAACCCTCTGGGCCTCAGTTTCTTCACCTCTGAAACATACGTCGCAGGCTTGTGGCTCGTGTGTGTGAAGTTCCCTGCACAGATCCAGGCTTAGTGGGTACTCAGTTCAAGATGTTTGAATTAGGAGTGAGGTCTATGCAGGATTCGGACAGGCTGATCCAGCAACTCACCTGAACCAAATCCAAAGCAGGCGGGAATCAAAAAGCTAGTGACTGGCCCTGGCTTGGGAGGATACTTATAACATAATAACTATATAATACCTTAATATAATATATATTATATAACAAATTACTAATATAATGTTAATAGCAGCGAACATGTATATGGTACACATTTTGTGCCAGGAACTATCCTAAATACTTCACTTACAATAACATATTTAATCTCCAAAAAAAAAAAAATAGCTATTGTTATTATTATCCCCATTTTATAGCTGAGGAAACTGAGGCCCAGGGCTACTGGGTCATTTGCCCAACTTCCCACAGCAGTTAATGGCACAGAGCTGGGAATCTTCCAACTGCCACTTCTTCCTGAGATATCTGGTGGCTGCCCAGTTTATCCCTTCTTTTTGTTGTCTCTGCCCTGGGACCTACTGAGATCTTCTCAGCAAGCCATCCTTGACTTATAGAGATCCTTGCCTCACCCTGGAAAAATCCCTCCCTCATGCAGGGAAGGACAGGAGGGGTGAGGAGCTACTGGCACAGCCCATTCCATTGGCAGTGTTTTTGGGGCTGAGCTCCAGGCCAAATCCTGGCAAGAAGGAGCACCCCCCCCCCGGACCTGTGCCCCTTGCAGTTCAGATTCTGGGGCCCCTCACAATAAAGAGGCCCACTAATGCAAGAGGCAGAGGCTACCCCCAGATAGTTTTTCCATGATGTGCCAGGGCCAGGATGGGGGGGCCTGTCCAGACACCGGACGCATTTTTCCAACTGCTGAATGACTGATGCTGCCTCGCCAGGGAGAGGAATTAGCTAAAAGGATCACATGGTCCTAATGCCAACCCATCAGAGAAGCTGGGACAGACCATAACAGAGATACCAGTGCCCAAGATCCACCTCTGAGAGTTCGCCTCCAGGGACAGGAAGTGTCTCCAAAATTGAGTGGCATTCCTCCTGGGACTCATTCTCTGGACTTTCTGGAATCACTAGAAGGGTCCCGATACTTTATCCATAGAACTGACTATGCCTTCTAAATGGACTCAGCAGGCCACTCTTCTCAAAACTCACATAGCACCAAACCATGTCCAAGGCACCATCATCTTCCACCAGATTATTACACCGTCATTCTAACTCATCTCCTTGCTTCAACACTTGACCTGAAGCACCACGGGTCAAGGGGGGGGGGGGGGGTGCTGGTGTTCAAAGCTACCTGAAAAGTCTACAGGTATCCCCAGGGAAACGGACTCTTTAGATCTTTCAGTTTCTAATAGTTCATCCAAGGGGGAAAAGAATGCTAGAGATGTGTCCTTTCCAACCAATTAAAGGAATATACCCTTCCATTAATCAATGCCAGGGGCTGCCCATCCAGCTAGATCACACTGTGCTCACCCCCATCCTCAAGTCAGTCCTGCTGGTTATATGTATATAATCAACGTGCTCTGTTTAGATCTTTGTGACTATCTACGCAACTTAGTTCAAGTCTAGTCAATGCCATTTGCATTTAGGAAATTGGAAAGAATTTGCTCAGCACCTACAGTGACTCTGGCCACCTGCTAGGTGTTACAGAGGACAAAAGACAAACGCGAAAAAGGATTTTCTCTTTTAACAAAAACGTACGTCTTGTGGGGAGACAAAAGGAATACCCAACAAATAGACTGACAATCATATCAGATTGTTATGGCTAAATGGAGCTATCAGTAGGACAGATAATAAAAACCTTAGGAGTGGAGAAGCAGAAGATCCGTGTGGCTAGAATGGCTGGGGAAATAATGTATCAAAAGTAAGTGGAATGATAAATGTGTGAAGTGTAATTGAGTCCTAGCACTGCATCCCGAAAAGCAACAAATATTTAGTGCCCAGGACTGAAAAGCTGCTGCTGTTCCCCGCTCCTGCATTTGTCTCGAAATAACAAAGCAGTCTCCAAAACCCAGCCTCGTGTGAGTATTACAGAAACTTGTCATGACAGTGAAGACAAAAATAATTTTCCCTGCTATACTGGGTCACCCAAAGCAACTCAACAGTTGAAGCAAGGGATGGAGGATTTGGTGTAGTAGAAGTTAAGAATTGCATGTCTTATTTTGTAGAAGAATATTATCTCAGCTCAGGGGAGAAACAGAGGGATAGTGCAGTCATTAAAATGTCACAGCTAAAAGGAAAAATAAGTCTTCCAGCCACTATGTGCGTTCCCACGGCTAGTCAGTTTTGAGAAGAAAAGCTGAGGAGACACACAATGTATTACATTGTAAATGTTACCGAAATTCCTATATAAATGGCTTTTTTTCATAGAGTGAAAATATTCCTGAAGACCCCCCCCCCTCATGATTAATAGGAATAGAGTCAATTCTAGATATACAGATCTCAGAAATGTTCCCATACTTTTTTTTTTTTTTTTTTTTTTTTTTTTAATTTCTGGAAGCTCCAGCATTTTCTTTTCCACCACCTGCAACACTGGGTCACTGGAGCCGTGCCTGGCACAGCCAAAGATTTCCGTGAGGCTCTGACAAGACTAATTTTAAATTTATAGCAAGTTTTATAAGACAACGTGATGCTCTACTACATTTAGAATAATTATCCCATTAACTATTTACTTATACATTTTAAAGGAAAGGATAGAAACTGGGGTGGATATTTTAGGCTTTTTTTTTTTATAACAGATATTTTCAGAGTAAATTGAAATATCCCAAAGCAGCCATTGAAAATGCTTAGTCTCATGGTGGGGGACCCAGCTGCTCCAGTGGAAACTAATGGTGGGAAGAGCGAAGAAATGGAAGACAAATCTACCCAGGACATCAAGATCCCAGCAGGAATACAAAAGGCAAAGCTGAACAAATTAATAACACCACTCAGAGTTAACTGGTACCTTTCATCAGGGAACTGGTACCTTTCATCAGGGAACCTCAACGCAGTTTACAAATAACACTTATTTCTCATCTCAATGGCAAGCCCAAAGGTCACATAGAAAGTGTGTAATGATTTGAAGAATAACATCCAGACCTTATTCCCCCAGTTTCTGGTCTAACAGGCTCCTCCCTTCAAGCCCCCCCCCCCACCCCCACCGAGTGCATCTCACCTTTGCTATTTCAACCAACTACGGTGTCTGAAAATGTCCAGATTCTTGTTCCTCCAGTAGAGGACATCGCATATCAAAGACCCTTGAAAATCTTTCTCTCATATTGCAATTTCAACTGGAACAATAATACCTTATTCACTAATGTGCTAGAGACACCACTCATCACCAGCGTAGGGGTAAATGTGTGGTTTCATAGAAAAATTTGCACTGTCAGACTCAAGAATACTTCTTTGGGCTACCTGATTCTGACTGTATGGAAACAATTTCACCATTCTGTAAACTGTAGATATGTGATAGCAACGCAAATAATTGTCTATGGACACATAAACTCTGCCCTGTCCAAGGCAGGTTCGACTGAGTTCCCCCTCCCCTTGTGGAGCAAACAGCTCTGCTTCCATTGGCACATTTCTTCTACGATTCCTGGTCTATAGATGTGTGCTCTTTCCAAATGATCCCCTCATTGATTAAGGAAAATAAAATCTTTACCACATGGTCATTCTGATATCTGATATTCATGATTCTACCCTTTTCATGAAATTTGATTTTTAACACCAGTTCAACCTCAGAAACGCTCTACCCCAAAGACAGAAACACAGATGGGAACAGCAAGAGATGCTAGAACTCAGAAGAGACCTGATGGAGAAAACAGAAAATGTGAAAATTGCCCTTGCTCATGGTAGAGCTGTAGATCTCTGAACACAAGGCAGAGAACAATTTTCTTATGGGCACAAATCCACACATTAGAAAACATCTGTAATTTGATCCTCTATCTTGTCAATACAGCTCTCTGACAAGTGCCGAAGACAGGGCAGAATGCCAACCAAAAAGCTGCCAGAACCCCTGACGAAGTTTTGGGTTAGAAAAAGGCAACAGACTCAATCCCTGTTGTTGTTCTGACATCTGGCATCAGGCTCCTCCCCCTCTACCAGCTCCAGCCCCACTGGCCTTTCCTCAGAGTGACACAGGTAGGTGTGCCTTCCTCCATCCCCCCACTAGACCTTTGCAAATGCTACTTCCTCTGTCTGGAACATTCTCACTGACCCTCCTCCATCTAAGCCTCTTCCAACGGACGACTCTCACGCATCCTTCGGAGTCAAGCCAAGTGTTGCTCCCGAAAGCCGTTCCTCACCTTCAATCTATTGGTGCTCACAGCAACACTTCTCACGTGTATGTGTACATGGGCACATGTATCTGAGTCCTGTAAGTTCAGTTTACAGATTGCAGGATTCTATTGATTAAACGATGCCCAGGGAATCCGTGGAAGACAGACGTCTTCTATGGAATAGGTTTGCATCCATTCTGCCCTCTGGCAGCATGACAATCGCCTGTGTGGCCCGGTTCTCAGCAGACAGCTAGATGGCCTGATGAGAAACACAAGTGGCTGCGTGGCTCAGGCCCCCGAGGCCAAATATATTCCCATCTCTGGCAGGATGAGCTTCCCTACTTTTGGAGTCAGACCAGGAAGGGCCAAAGATCCTTTGTGGAAGCACATCGTGGTGGAAAATATAGGCCTTGGAACCAAACAGGCTTAGGTTCCCCCACCAGCCCTTTCCCTATATGTAGGTGCCTCAGTTTCCTGGTCTGTGGTGATGGAGGAACGCAAGGAGGAGACAATGGGTGTGTATACGTGTGATACGGCACAGTGCCTGCAGCACAGCGAATAGTCTAAATGTCCGTTTTCTTTCTTCACCTGCAACTTCTTTGTCTGTCAATCATTTCTGTAAGACTCTATTTCCTCTTCTCCGAGTGTCCAGGCAGTCTAAATAGAACTTAATGCCACCTGTTTCATTTCCAGATCAGCCAGTGCACTGCAGCCTGGAAGTCCTGCTGCCGGTAAAGAAACCCTGGCGGCCCCACCCCTACCCCCCCACCCCAGCTGGCTCGGAGGGTGCTTATCAGGAAAGTGATGTGCGCATGTGCACACTGACAGCGCCAGGGGAGCCGGCAGACCTCTCTATCAGGTTCCTGATAGATTCCACCAATGCCAGGAAGTCTCTGATCCCTTCACGCACTTGTCGTGTGGGGTCAGAATCGGAGGCCACGTCAGTGAGAATTCAAGAAGGGTGGTGGAGTGCCGGGTTTCTCGGCATCGAGGGCAGAGTTGCAGAACATGGAGGTGTGCGAACGCTTCCGTCCGCGTGGGTCTGCCACAAATACTTCACCGAGTGCTCCGGTGCCGGGCACAGAGGCGGACGCTGAGGATATAACTGTAGCAAATGTTGCAGGTGGCAGCTGCTTTCAGGGAACGTCACAATTTATCAAGGAGGCAGACACTCGTCCCACAGTCAGTCACCCCCAGCGAACGAGGAAACTGAAACTGAAAGAAGAGCGTGGAAGGACGGAACGGGACTCCGGGAGAGCTGCGGGCAGAGGTACAGGGTGAGGGGAAGCTTCCGGAGGAAGTAGCACGTGAGTGGACATCTGAAGGGCAAGTAGATACCATCCGGGTGAAAGACGTGCAATGCCGGGGAAGGGAGACCGGAGGAGGAAGGAGTATCCCAGCAGAGGCCACAGCACATGCAAAGCCGGTGACGAGAGAGACTCCGGACATCGGGGGATGAGACAGAACCTACAGGACTGGAGCCCAGACTTGGAGGCGGAGAGTGAAACGCGGGGCACAGTTTCTGACGGCTGTGGAGGGGTGGCTGCTTAGGGGGTGGGATCGGAAGGAGCAGGTACGCTGTGCTGGAGATGGCCCCCCAGTAAGCCACTACAACCAAAGTCCCTGGAACAAGATTCTCCAGGCCTCCTGCCTAACGGAACCAACGGCCACTGAACAGAGGTGGAGACAGAGCACGGCTCTATTTGTCTCATTTCTTAAAAGTGATACAGGCATAGTAAAATGTTAAAATTAGAGCAGAACCACCTCTCACCTGGCAGCGTTTTGTAATTCTCTTTCAAGGGAGACTGTGAAGCTGAACACAGTGCACTGAACGGCCCTGTTATTTCTCTGCAAATATATGTGATTGCCTTTTAAATAATTCTCAAATGAAGGGTATAACAGCTAGTGATAAACATTCATTCATTTCTCACAAGATCAGAGAATGGGACCAGCATTAACAAACTGCCTTTTCCTGTTTTCTCCTGAAACGGCACTACGTGTCTCATTTATCATGAGTTTCTGTGAGCACTAACAATTTGTGAAATGAGTTAATTGTGTTCTCGGAGGTTTAATAAAATCTACCAACTTAAGGAATATCCTGATGGTCTTGAAATTTACCCAGAAAACTTACAAACAAGGAGTAAATGCATTCAGCTGAGCTGAACGTCATACGTACTTACAGACGGCATCTATTATGCTACAGTGGTCGTGCTAAGAATACTACTGTTAGCGTCCTAGATGGACTCTAAATCAAGTCTAGTTGCAAACGGATCCCTCCTTTAATGTAAAAAACCTTCATATCAGTGTATAAATATTGGCATACAGCCAAATCCGCATTGCAAATCCAGAGGCTTTGGTGATCCAGATTGTGAGAGAAAGAATCACAAAATCTAATCATTAATGAGCCCAATAGGGATGTTAAGAACGTCCGTGGATCTTCAATGGCCATCAGCTTGAGGGAAGCAGAGGGTGGACAGCAAAACAGAGGTGACAATTACAGTGTCACATGGGGATTACACACAGGTCTCAACTGCCTACATTTAGGTTGGTGTCTTCTCTCTCTCTCTCTTTTTAAAAAATGTGTTCTGCTTTTTCCTCACTAGAATTTCAACTTGCCAACAGTTAGTAAACTGGAATGTGCACAGTTTTCTCTTATTCCATTTCCCTGGTCATTTGCCGGGGGACGTTATTAGGTGTGAAATGGAATGTGGCATAAGTGGGAAGTGCCAGTCTCTGGAGTCAGATTGCCTGTGGTCAAATGCTGGTGCTGCCTCTTGCCAGTCCAGTGCCCTTGGAAATGCCAGCCACCACCCCTAAGTTTCCACATCTTTTAACAAAGGGATTATAAGAATACACGTTTTGTGAATCGTTTGGATGATTATATGAGGCGTACGAAAGGTACTTGCTTAGTCTCTAAAGGTTAGCAATCTGCGTTGCTCTGTTGGAAATGATGGCAGGATTTACAAAGTGAAGGAGGAACCCAGCCTTACTGCCTCCCCACAGTCAGAGCACTTACCATCCCCTACCCCAGGGTCTCCTAACTTGTCCTGTCCCCACAGACTACGTGTTTTAACTGGGTTCCACCTGCACAATTAATTATGTAGTGGTTTTTTTTTCCCTTTAAACTGCATCCTTCCAAATGGTTTTCTTAAATGGAACTTTATATTATCACCAGAAATGGAAAGCACGTCTCACTTGCCATAACTAGAAAGTAATCCTATACGGCAAAAAAGAAAACCCAGATAACGTAGATTCTACCTGGATACTGTTACTCCAGCAAAGACTCAGAGTCTGAGGCTTTAAGGCTGATTACCACAGTTCACAGAGGTGTTAAAGACATGGTAGAACCAAGCAGAGACTTTCTCCCTGTGGTACATGGAATATAAAAGGCAACATAACCCTCTCACCACATGAGTCTGTATCCTGTATCATCTGATGCTGGGTCAGCCCATCATCTAAAGTCCTGTTAATACCCATCTCTCACAATGTCATCTACAGTGACTTCTGTTGCAATTTGTGGGGGTTTATGGATAAACAGTGCTCCACGGCAGTGAAGAATACTTCCAATATCCCCTTGAAAGGAAGGTTCCCAATGAATTCTAGCCTATTCATTTCTAAAAGTGCAGAGTGATACATTAGAATTCATGGAATTTGTAGACCTGTGAATTCCCCTGGCATGCAACAACGTAATTAGCTCATCAGTAAGCCTTTGCAAATTTGACTGGAGATGGTGTGTGTGTGTGTGTGTGTGTGTGTGTGTGTGTGTACATATATGCATACGTGTCCACATATCTATATGCATAGGGGTGCTACTTAAACTTTATGCAGCTACAGTCAGACCCCCACTGTCCTGGGGTTAGGCTTCCAAGCTGATGGTTCATATCTTCCATCTCTGTCTGTTAATGCCTTTGACCCAAATATTATGTGAGTCCACCGGTGCATAGGGCTCTTAAAACACCTTAAGTGGAAAGCATTGCCTGTTGAGGATTAGAGTAGACATGTAATCACGTTTCATACTGAGCTACGGCCTTCATCCAATACAAATGCCACATTCACTTAGGACGGGTGTCTGCACGCCATAAACGGCAGCACCATTGTGGGTGGTTTCCTGAATCCCCCTGCTCAGCAAATCTGAACTCGTTCAGCCACAGACCCAGCTAACTCACACTTCAGGGTGTGTGCCACTCTAATAAGATGAATGGAAAAGCAAAGACGTACACATGGAGGGAGTCCCTTTAGATTGGGTACAATCAACCTGGGCTTCCTCGCACTTGAAAGAGTAGATGTATTGCACAGATAATTCAGAAGCACCCCACAAACAATCCTCGCCTTCAGGGAGCCTGTACCAGGAAAGTGCACACGACACACCCACACAGAGAGGCTCCGAACCAGTGCTGGCTCGTCCTCTCTTACCTGTCACATTGAGGTGAATGAACCATGACAGAGGATGTTGCCTAGTCCAGAAGCTCAATCAGCGACAGGAAATCCCAACTTAGGATCTTAAATTTGACCACAGGTCATTCCGACAGACAATGGGAGTCGTCTGATTTGTGGCCTGAGCAAAACCAAAAGCTTGAAACACCTTCTGCACATCTAAGAAAATGTATTTCTAAATCAAAGGCATGTTTTCTAGATGGGAGTTGGCATGAGGATCACCTGTAAGGAGAAAGGGAGTGCTCTTGGAAGGGGTGGGGTGATGGCAGGCTAAGGGCTGAGCACAGGGACACATGTGCAAGCTGAAAGCACACCAAGGGCTTCTCCCCACTCCCAGCACCTAACACGTCAGCTCAAAGGGCTGACAAGTCCCTGGATCACTCAACAGGCAGGCAGCAAACTCTCAGGGCACTGGGAGTTAACAGTGCCTTATCTTGAGCTCTGCTATTAACAAACTTGTCATCACTAAACTGGGTTGTTACTCACTGGAACACTTTGATGGAAAGAGCGAACACCAAAGAGAAACAAGTTGACCCAGATGGGCTAGCCAAGATCAGGCAGCAATAAGCTTCGTTATCTCTCCTGGTCCACGAACGAGAGATTCTTGCTCAGCAACCATTCTGGGTCACCACAGACTACTCCACGTACCACAGAAGGTGGTCATGATGCCAATAAATAAGCACTGCAAAAATATGCATAACACTAAAACTCTACTGAAGGAAGCGACATCTTTCTCCAGTGACTTGGGTTTGTTGATCTGCAAATTAGTTACAATGGTCTTGACAAGGCATGGGGGTCCGAGTTACTAGAGACCTCCAGTTAATAAAGTGCCCAATAGCAAACAGTTTATACAGATCATCTGCTGTCTGCTTTGCAGCATGACAAAAAGGGGATTAAGAGCCAAGGGAGATCTCTAGCCCCGGTTCTGCCACGAGGCACAGCAGGCACTAAGTGTTTGTAGTCTTCGGCTTTCTTCTCCGTAAAGTGAGACTAATAGACTAATCAACAGTGCTCAAACTGGACAGGTAACACACTGGTGGAAGAGTCTACCTGTGGAGCCCTCAAAATTAACTTACAATGAAAAGCTGGTATTTATTTGGTAGTTGCTTTATATGTATCAACTAATTTGAGCTTCACACCGATCCTGTGAAGGCGACAGTCTTGTCATCCGCACTTTACAAATGGGGCAACTGAGGCTCAGAAAGGTCAACAACTTGTCCAAGGGTCCCCCACCCAGCCACAGGCAGGGGTGGGACCTGAAATCCCTGTGGTCTGGCTCCAGGGCCCTGCTGTTACCTACTCCATGATAATCCTTCTCAGTAATGGTAAATAACAGCTATCGGTTCTAGCCAATCAACTGACAAGTGGCTGATCAGAGAAGAGGGGAGGCTTAAGTTAAAAAGCATATTCTCAGGGTGCTTGTGTGGCTCAGTCAGTTAAGCCTCTGATTTCGGCTCAGGTCATGATCACAGGGTTCATGGGTTTGGCCCCTGCATCAGGCTCAGTGCTGACAGCTCAAAGCCTGGAACCTGCTTCAGATTCTCCCTCTCTCTCTGCCCCTTCCCTGCACGCACTCTGTCTCTCTGTCTCTCTCTCTCAAAATAAATAAACGTTAAAAAAAAAGTTTTTTTAAAAGCATATCCTCGCCCCCCATTTCAACATGCTTTTTTTGAAAGACAAAGGGATAGAACAACATAACACAACCTGAGGCCTCTCAAAAGTGAATGCCACCCACCGGCTAGACGAGAAGAAAGGTTGACCAGACAACTGCCGTGGTTGGTTCCATGTAGCTTATTTATGGGGTCTGTGATCCCATAAATGGGGTGCTTTGAGAAAAATGTTGCATCTTACTGGCTCCCCTTCTGGTAGGCCAAAGCCCTGTCTCACAGCAGTGACAATCCTGGACCTAAAACAGCAGAGAGGATCCTGACAGGTTTATCTCTCCAGCTCCTTGGGATGTCTCCTATGGGTTGTCAGATGGAGATCACCAAACCGATTTTCCCAATTACCTCCTTGGCAGGTGAATTACACTGGAGCACTTCCTTTTCCACCTTGAACCAAGCAAGCTCTTGCCCCCGTGCAAGCAGGCCCATTCTTCTCGTAGGGCCCAGCCCCAGAAGCTTGGGGCTCCCAAGGACGTGACGTGATTCCTGACACCACAACCGTGTTCAGTCAGTGTTTGAGAGGGCCCCGCGGTGCCGGCACACTTGGTGGGGAGGGTAATATTCTGATTAGCAGCAGACATCTGAAATTCTAGCCAGCCCCTCAGCAGGCACACAACCTACACCTGCATTTATGTACAGGAAACGGACAGCCGCCGGAAGTTACCAGACACTACTAGGTGTCCGTGTTTGGGACAGAAATGAAGGTCTCAAAGCTGCCCCTGAGTCTCTGCCACCAATTTCCTGAGGTAAGTTCTCTTTTAAGGAACCATTCAAACTCTTCCGAGCTTGTACAAAAGGAGTAAATAATGAAATAATACAGATGACTCCAAAGGAGGAATATCTGCTTCTATCAAAAAAGATCCACAAGAAAAGTCTTTCTCAAAAGGTCACATACTGCAGGTTCTATACATCTGACATTCTCAAAATGACAAAATTATAGTGATGGAAAACAGGCCAGTGGTTGCCAGGGGTTATAGGTGGAGGGCAGGAGTTTTATGGGGTGAGGGACAGTTCTGTATCCTGATTATGATGGTGGTTACATGCATCTATATGCATGGGCTAAAATTTATAGAACTATATACAAAAGGGAAAGAAAGTCTATTTTACTGTACAATAACTTAAAAAGTAAACATGTTTAAAGGCCCATGAATAGATTTTTCTCCAGGAGGTGACTTTTCTTCATTTTTTTTTTTTTACTTTGAGAGAGAGAGAGAGAGAGAGAGAACAAGCAGGGGGAGGGGTAGAGAAAGAGAAAGGGAGAGAGAGAATCCCATGCTGTCAGGGCAGAGCCCCATGCAGGGCTCGAACCCACAAACTGCGAGATCATGACCTGAGCTGCAATCAAGAGTCAGAAGCTTAACTGACTGAGCCACTCCGGCTCCCCTTTCTTAGTTTTTAAAAACTGGATCATACTTAGAATATTATGGAGTATCTAATAAAAACTTAAAGTGGATATAGTTGCAGTGGATATTAAGTAAGTAACACATGAGAGTGCTCTTAAAATAAAAAGAGCATGGAATATAGAAGGGGAGAGGTAGTGCTTAGAGAAAGAAGTCAAATCAGGCTTTCTGAGCCCTGTCCCAGACAAGGGTCTGAGCCCTGCCCCACTCAGGCTCCGGCCTCTGTCCTCAGAACTTCACTTTCCTCATGTGTGAGAAGGGGACACCTGAAGGGGGCACCTCAAGGGGGACCGTCTCTTCGTGCACGTCAAATCTACCACACAATTACTGAAGTGCACAGACCCATCCTTGGGAGCTGGCTGCTTTCCTTCAACACTCAAAACAGGGCACGTTTGTCCTTCAAAACCGAAAGTACTAAGGTCATGAATGAAGGCTGATGGAATTCTGGTCTTGGGGGAAATTCCACTTTCTGACAGCCTGACGGTGCCTCCCAAGAAGAAAAACACAATGACTCCACTTTTGAAGAGCAGGAGCAAAAAAGACTTAACCAGTACCTTTCAAAGCAAGGAAAATTCTATGTCATCACAAGCTTGACTAAGCCCAGTTCTGTGAAATGATAGGGAAGAGGGTAACTGTTTGGAAACCGGCAGAATATTTTTCTTCCGTGTCTCATGCGGCTGACAGGGAGGGGCAGTGGGAAGAAGACCAGGACATTCGATATACAGGATGTTCACCAGACACGCGGTGTTTTCTGAAAGGCGCCCTTCACCTACCGTCATATTAACAACTCAGACAGAAATCTTGGGAAGTGAGCATGCGTGCACCCCGCCCCACCAACGTACCACCACACCCACAGCTGCCCAAGCCTTTCTTCCCCAGGATTTAGCACCAGCCCCCCACGGGCTATTACCTTGCTTTCTGCAATTCAGTTGAAGTAACTTCCAGAAATGTTTAATAACAGGTCGGTGTCACTGTTACATTAGAGGTTTAAATAGAAGTCCCTGGCTTCGAACCTGCTGAGATTTCCAATAATACAAGGTACAGCTTTGACAAAGCAGCAGTCAACCCTAACACTGAAATGGGAAAAACCATTGCAGCTCAAAATTCAACCCTGGAGCAAAACTCTGGGGACAAGGCAGCAAAAAAGAAAGGAAAAGAAGAAAAAAAAAAAAAGAAAAAAGAGAAACAGGTACTCCATAATTACTCAAATAAATCAGTCCAGGCAGACTACAATTTTGTGTTTTAACACAGCCAACCTGTAAGGGAAAATTTATAGTAAACCTGCATTTACTCCTTTAACAGGACAAAATGTCAAAATGAGGAGATGTAGTCATAAGTGGCCAACTTATTACCCACCTCTGCCCCAACCACACTCTTCCATGGAAGGTAATCAGCAGGAGGGAACCTGAAAATCCACAGGGGGGGTGCTGCATTGAGCCCTGGGTGGGAGCAGGGATAAGGGACGTCTGAGCCACCCGCCAGCGTTTGGGGAAAGTTATAGGAAAGCATTCTACATCATCAGGCCTCAAATGTGCTGCTGCTTTATTTTGGGTTGTTTTTTTTCACCATTTCACATTCCCTCCAAGGTGTTCATAACTCCACCTTACAGACAAATAGAGGCTCCAATATACTGAATCAATTCTCCTAGGTCACCAGATAGAGGCCGTAAAGAATGTGGAATTCAGCTCTAGTTCCTTAGCACCCCAAGGCCACGAATAAAATCCAGGGTACTGGGAAGGGTCCCAAACACTACAAATTTTAAAACTGAATGAAGAAATGGAGGTTTAATATTGTCTTCAAAGGAATTCCTCAAGCAATGTAACCCCACACATACAAAATCGACAGCAAGCTCAGATTAAAGGGATCGTGCAAGAATGTTCTTTTCAGAAATAAGAATCCTTCTCCCTTCCCCGGGGGTTAGGTGGCAGAGAGAGGACACACCAGGGTCAGAACCTGCCAGGGGTCACAGGGCGTGATGGCCAAGCCCAGGCCCAGAGCTCCTCTCCATCAGGTCCCACTATTTTAACAGGAGTCAGTCCCTTTAGAAGTGACTTTGGAACGGACTTGTGTGGAATGGTGTATTCATACATCCATTCAATAATTACTTACTGTGGACCTATTACATGCCAAGGACCATGGAGATGCTGGGCACAGAGCAAGGCACCAGTTACCTGCTTGCTCTAACACCTGTTCCCCACCTCTGCTCTGTTCTTGGTTATGGAGGCTAAACCTCACAGGCAGCACACTTGCAAGTGGGTCACTGCTGGGTTCCACCAATGGGAGCACTGGGGGAGGCTGGAGGGTGAAGGAGGGGGAGAGCTAGGGGGACTGCTCTTCTGTCGCTCCCTGCCCTCTCTCTTCCTCAGGTGGTGCCTCCAGCAGTGATGAGAACTCCATAACACCACCTCGTCCCTTTGCCTTTGGTTCCTTTCTTTTCCTAACCTCTGGGTTGCCCTGCAGTGGCCTGTTTGGCCCCTGCAGTCTTCCTAAGCCCAGGGACTAGCTCGCTATGCTTAATTCCCTCTCTTGAAACCCCTGCTTTCCTGATTGGACTCAGACCCCTACAGCCACTGAAGATGACTAACCAGATCTCTGCCCTTTTAGAATTTACATTCTAGTGGGGAGAAATCTAAAGGGCAAGAAAGCAATCAAATAAACAAACAAATACTAGTTCCTGGCCATATTAAGGATTATGAAGGAAATCAGCAGCAAAGTGGCAGGAGCGGGGGGTTGCTGACTGTGTCAGAGGGCAAGGGGATGTCTCCCCCAAGAGCCAAAGCATACAAGTGTATCCAACTATGAGGGCCAGGGGAGGAGAATTCCAGGCAGTGGGAACAGACAAGAACTACCTTAGGTGTGTTTAAGGTGCCACAAGAAGGCCAGTGTGGTTGGGCCATATGAGTAAGTGGTAAACAATGAAACTGGACGTGCAGTCAAGGGCCAGACCATGGCCGTCCTTGGGAGTCATGGGAAGGAGTTTAGACTCTGTAACTGACCTGATTTACACTTCAGAAAAATCACTCGAGCCAATGTATATGGAATTTTCCTTTTGTCCACAGAGAAAAAAATTCTTAATGCCCCTCCCCGAAATCGCATCCCTGTCCACATGTCACCTCACTTTAAAGGGTTAAGAGGGAACTAACCATCTCCCTAATCAACTTGCTCAAAGATGGACAGAGGGGACAACCACAGCTCCTGAAGCATGGCTTTGGGGAGATGGCTTGGTTCCCTTGATAACAGTTCCACCATGCTCTAAGGCCAAAGGAGAAGAGAGGTAACCACTCCTGTGCATGACAGCTCCATCACTCAAAGGCCCTGGTGGTCCCATCCTCCACCACTCCAGAAGGTTCCTGGTGGAACGTCCAGTGCATACCAGCATAGCTTTGCATTCTGAGGTGGTCCACTGGGCTACCCAGACTTTTATTTCAGGACTCTAGGAGTCAGATTCTCCCACCTGTGCCCTTGGACGACCAGAGTATCATGCTTTCCTTCCAGTTATTTCTCTGCTATGTCAGCCGGCCCTTTTCTCATTTCCTCAAAGTGACAAATGTATACTGCCAAGCAAGGCTGAGGGAAAGGAGAAAATAGACACGCACTCCCCATCGTGCATTCTTCCCCCAAATGCTACTAATCTGGCATTTAGGTTGTTTGCTCCTTTAATCAGAATGCCATTAAGAAATCTCTGCCAGGATTCTGTACACAGTTTTTCTCTGATGAAGCATCAAATCTCTTTCACAAACAATAGCTGTTACATCCAGGCACTCTGGTCCCAGCCAGCGCGGCTGCCATCTCCGGCAAATGCAATGCATCTTTCAGACCCATCCCTCCCAAAACAGCCTGCCACCATGGTACTCGGGTCTAAGTCTTGACACTCTCTGTCTCCAATAACTTGGGGAGACAAAAGGAATCTGTGGTTTTCAAAGAGAGACACACTATAGAATCTCCAGCATTTGACACAGGATCTTGGAATGTGATGCTTCATGAACATCCTTTTGAGTGAACATGTCTGTCCTGGTTGCAACTCTGGGTCCAGGACTGCAGTGGCTCACCCAGCAGGGGGTGACTTATAATCCTTGACTTAACCCCCTCATAGTGAAGGTAGATGTGGTGAGAGACGGGGCGATGATGAGGTGCCCCAGGGGTGATCAGTGAGGAACATGGAAGAGCTCTGGGGAGCGAAGTCTCCAAGTGCTTGCGGATATATTCTTCTTGGGAGGCAATGTGGCAATGACTCTCCAGGTTTAAGAAGCACAAAACCGGAGACTGGACAACGCCACCCAGAGGAGTTTACCCCATAGATACACTGGCACATGTGTGCAAAGACAAATGCGAGAAGAAGCTTGCCATTGCATCCGTTCATTCCAGCAAAAGATTAGCAATAATGATAGGCTCTCTGAATAAAGGGCTGGTTACATATATTCTGATAGAGCAATGCAATGGAACTAGTACTATGCAGCTGTTAAAAACGGCATGTGTATATAAATCTTGATATAAACAGACTACTAAGAAACATAGTTCTGTAAAAATTAGCTATCATTTATTTTAAAAAACGGGACAGTTGTATACATATACACATGTGTGTATATATGCTTGTCTATGCAATCCTTCTGATTGGAAGGATACACCAGAAAGTGTTAATGAACATAGTTTTCCTCTCTAGGGAGGGGAAACAAAGCACTAGAAATCAAGGGTGAAGAAACATTTAAAATTTTGTTTTTGTACAGGTTATTTTTCTTTTTTCTTTTTCTTTCTTTCTTTTTTTTTTTTTTGCAAATGTATATTTTCCCTATTAATTTTTTTTTAATGAGCAAATGTGATGCTCCCTGAGGCTTTGGCAAATAAAACAGAGAAATGAGGGGCACCTGGGTGGCTCAGTCAGTTGTGCGTCTGACTCTTGATTTCAGCTTAGGTCATGATCTCATGGTCATGGGTGGAATTGAGCCCTGTGTCAGGCTCCACACTGGGCACAGAGCCTGCTTCAGATTCTCTCTCTCTCAAAAGAAGAGGAAGAAAAAGGAGGAGGAGAAGAAGAAGAAAGAAGGAGGAGGAGGAGGAAAGAGAGGGAGGGAGAAATCACTCACTGGAAGACCAACCGTTCCCCAAAGAGGACCACACCTTTATCCCCAGAACCTGTGAATGTTACCTTACGTGGCAAGAGAAATGTTGTTGATGTGATTCAGGGCCTTGAGATGGGGAGATTATCCTTGATTATCTAGGTGGGTCCTAAATATAATCGCAGGGTCTTTAATAGAAGCAGGAGGGTCAGAATCAGAGACGATGTCACAACAGAAGCAGAGGTTAGAGTGATGTGCGGAAGAGGCCAGGAGTCAAGGAATGCACTGGCTTCTAGAAGGACAAAAAGGCAAGGACATGGATTCTACCCCAGAGGCTCAGTCCTGCCAACACCAAATCTTTACCCCAGTGAGACTGATCAGACTTATAACCTCCGGAACGGTAAGACAATGTGATTGTGCTATTTTAAGCCACTAAGACTGTGGTAATTTGTTATAGCTGCAATTGGAGATTCACACAGGAGTACATCTTTGAAACAGTCTCATTCATGTTTCAGAAGGGGGAACAATCAGATAGGTTTGCCTCAAATTATGGCTCATCAGTCCTGACTGAAAATTCTGCTGGAGACACACAGGTTTTCCATAACACTGCCCCTTACAATAGTATCTGACAAATGACAAACTTCTCCCTTGGTTAGTCTGATAGCAACAGAGCCACCCGCCCAGCCCCACGCTGGGATGGACTCAGCATCCATCTGGCCTAACTGCTACTCTCTGAACAGAATGGCATCTCTATTCTAGCATGTGTCAGTCCCATTTGTTCAGGCAGGTGACATGGCAATAGGAAGGGAACAGATGAGAGGCCCTACCTGCCAACCTGCTTAATGGGGACTATAAAGTGTAAGAGGATGTCTAGGAAGCTGATGTAGAGAGGGACAAAGCTCTTTCTGGGGCTTTGGAAAAGCCCCACTGTGAGCCTGAACTTCCCTCTGCCTTTGAACCATTCACCTGATTGTGCCCAAGACATCTAAGGAGGATGTAGACTTGTCTCATTGCCCCAGAAGTTAAGACCATCCCCCACTACAAAGACAGAAGACCTAGTCTCCATGAAGAAGGCTCTGGTGAGATACAGAACAAACTGTGAGAGGTGAGGTCTATAATCAGAGCCTTCCTCTGGCTTCTGGAGAGCCGCAAAACCAAGAGAATGCCATCGTCTCTCGTGGCAAGAACAGAGCCAAACCAGGTGGCCCTACCGCACCCAACGTTATGCAACGTGGAGCCCAAATCAATTGTCTCAACACACATTTCATCTATAGGATGTTGTTGCCAAAATTCCTGGTATCTCAAACGAGAAAACAAGAAGTTATTAAAGAGCTAAAGACAGAATCGCAAGGACCTCAATGGAACTTTACAGCTATTTCCCTCTGCTTGGGGAACACAAGCTTTTATCATTCTCTTTCACTGAAGTGACAGCTTCGTCCTAGCTCTGCGGTTGTCATGCATGGTGCGTGGCGCTGCTCTGCTGATTTATAACCCGTTGAATCATCATCTCATTAAGTCAAAGGAGATCAGTATTTGAACCCATTTTGTAAACTGTAAGGTGCTACACACGTCTGGTGGCAAGGCTAGTAAAGCTCTAAATACACACATAATTAATTTGGCTGCATTCTAAGACAGATGGTACAAAAGAGACAGCCTTTACCTATGAGAGGAAGGGGAGAGAAAAAAATAAAACACACTTCCTTCTGCAGCCAAGTAATATCTGCTCTCTCATGCCTGAGCCTCTTTATTCCCAAGATCTGAACATCACAGGTGGGGAGAAAGGAAGATGCGCTACATTCCCTGGTTAGTTCCTCCTTCCTGGGTTCCGAGAAGAAAACTCCAATGAAGAGATGTGTGCATTAATTGGCCCCCAAATGAGTGCACACAGCGTTTTCAGTAGCAACACCAAACAATGCTGATAACCCTCAGGGCAGCAACTGGTATCCATCCCAAAGGCTTTCAGCTTACCATTTCCTCCTAAGGTAGGCCCTTGAAGTTGTCAAGAAACTAGCAGCCTCTACTTGTACATCCAAACGGCGTCATGAATTGAGTCGCAAGGATTCAACAATAACTGTACCCTAGCAGGCTCTGCTGAACGAGACAAAGCTTGTCAACAAGAACAGAATAGCCACAAATGCCCCTCAAAGAGTCAGGGGGAAGGGGTTCACCTGAGCGTCAACTAGAACCACCAGAAAGATCCAAGGAGCTTATTAAAAATGGATGTTTGGGCTCCTGGCAAGCCTGCCATAATGGAAAAGAGGGTGTGCTCTAGTGAAAAAAATCCCAAGATGATTCTACTACCCGCCGAGTTTATTCTCTACCATGACAGGGTGACTTCCCAAAGGTCTCCCAATTTGAGGCTCCCTGCCACCCCCTGCCTGAAAGCCAGCAAGTGCAGAGAGGAATGGCCCTCAGCCTCTAGCAGTGTCCTCTCCAGGGCCACTGGAGTGGTGGTCACTAGCCCCACAGCCTGACTGGGCTCCTACTGCATGTGAGGCAGGGAGGAGAGCGTAGGAGGTCTTTCCTGCAGAGGCTGAGGCAGGGGCTGGCCTGCGCAGAGACAATCCTGGACACCCACCCTACAGGCGCTCAAGGAATCTGCACCCCAAGTGTCAGACGGGCCTCTCTGCTCATGGAATAATGAGCCCATCTTTGGAACAAGTGATTTTGTTGCTGCTCTTTCCGCACACATGTATGTTTACCAGCGCTGGCTCTACAGTCACGCGATCTTACTGCACGGGGCGCTCGGGGGCTTTCTGAACATCCATTTGCGGAGCCAGCAGACTATTAATTTAGACTGCGCGCTGAAATGGAATTGGCCTTTGGAATGTGATAGAGAGGAAGAGTTACAGACCACACCCTAAGCCCCTCACGCCCCCACCGCACCTGACTTACTGCTGCCACCCACGAATGCCCCTCTTCTAAACAGCCGTCATTCTAACGCCAGCTACATGCTGCCGACTTATTACACCTTTCCTCCCATCTGAAAGCCTCCCCACGGAGCAATGTTTTAAGGCTTGCGGTGAGGGTCCTAAGGAGGCTGCTGCTTTGACAGCCCAGAGGAGCAGCAGAAAGGACCTCCTTCCCCAGGCCAGCGTCTGGATTTCCCATCTGGCCCCCGCCCGGAGCCGCGGAACCCTGGCTTTCCTCCAGTGAGCCACGAAACGTTAGTTCTCATTCCGGGTCCAAGTGGATGCTTTCTGAGAAGTCGGTGTAGCCCATCAGGCTTTGGAAAGCAGTTAAAGTTGTTTCTGTACTTTCCATTACCCGGGTTGTTCTGGAATGCAGCGCCTGAGAGGTGCAGCCGGCCTTCCCGTCAAGGAGCCTGAGAAAGGAAAAACAGGAGGGGGAACCTGCACAAGCACAAGCGAGGCTGGGTTCAGGAATTCAGAGAGGTTGCCTTCTGTGGTTCCTGCTCGGTCCACCCTCCCCTCTCCCATTTTCAGCTGGCTGGTTGGAGCAAACTGTAATGTAAAGCATAGACGTGGGTCCTGAAAAGCATCAGAGGCCCCAGAGCTACAGGGCGCTCAGATTCCTTCTCCCCATCCTCTGTCACCAACAGGTCCCCTACAATGCTTCCTCATGAAGCCATGCACAAGAGGTCAGAGAACCACTTGGAAGTGGTGGGAAGGCCTGCTGACTGCTCTGTGATCTCTCCTCAGCCATGTCACCTTGCCTCTGGTCCCTTCGACAGGGCTCCGCCAGCTTACACGGAGCCTTTGTGGAATTAGAAGGAGCAACCCCTCGAGTTCGGGGCCTGGTGAGGGTCTCAAGTGGGATTTCATCCCCACTCATTTCCTCGGCCAGGCACCCTTGTGCAGTATACAACAGAAGCAACTGTACAAGATGTCCCTGTTCTTGGGGGATTCGGGGCCCTGGTTATGGGAAAGCCACCTTCCTGGGCTCTGAGAAAACACAGCCCCGGTTCTCACTACATTTCCTGGGTTACCGCTGAAAAGCAACTTCAAGTTCCAGTTCTATTGCTGACCAGCTCTGTGGCACTGGACAGATTATTCAACTTCTCTGTGCTTTCAATCCCTGAGGCCCCCATAAAATGGGGACAACAGTAGCAACCATTTAATCTTGTGAGGATTAAATGAGCACATTTATGTAAAGCACTGTATCATTATGTTATTAGATCAATTTCGAAGAGTCACATTTTCCAACATATAAGTTTGAAGTTAAAAGATATCTTACAATCAATGCATATTTTAAAACATTTAATACAGAGTTTTTTTCTTGTCCCTATGTTCCAAAGAAACAGTGCATCTTACTAATCAATGTATTTTTTAAATTTTTTATTTTATTTTTTTTACTGTTTATTTATTTTTCAGAGGCAGAAAGAGACAGAGCATGACCAGGGGAGGGGCAGAGAGAGACGGAGACACAGAATCCGAAGCAGACTCCAGGCTCTGAGCTGTCAGCACAGAGCCCGATGTGGGACTTGAACTTACAAACTGCAAGGTCATGACCTGAGCCAAAGTCAAACGCTTAACCGACTGAGCTACCCAGGCTCCCCGTAATCGATGTATTTTAGAATCAAGAAAATATAATTTTGAATTAACCCTTTCATGTACAGCAACAAATGCAATGTTCACGATACCCTTCTTCTCAGAGAACTTTGCAGCTTCCTCACTACGACCACCCCTGGGGGTGTAGGTCCATTCAAGCCAACATCTCCTTCTTCCCCGGGCAGCTCTAACTCTTTCCTGTCTCTCAAACCCAAACTCTAAGGAGCCCTCCTGGAGGGCCAGTGTTTCTCAGCCCTGACTGCTTCCTGGGATCCTAGGGACCCGGGCCACCCCCAGAGATGCTGCATGGACATCGGATTTTTGGAAGCTCCCCAGGGAATTATAATGTGATGCCAGGATTGAGAACTACGGCCCCAGCCAGTCTTGTCTCATTCCCCTGTCCGAATTCCCCTCCAGCCCAGCAGCTTACAAGTAGCTGGCAGCCTCCACTTGAGTTCCAGCAGAATCTCAGCCCTCACTAACTTAGGTCATAGAACACCATGAAAAAGGAGAGGTTCTTCCCCAGCCAGGGCCTTTGTTATTTTGAGACAGGGGTGAGACCTGAAAGGCAATTTTAAGCTGGGAAATAAGGAAACCTACCTTAATTTGATCCCTTCTTCCTAGCCAGCTAAACTCAGATACCTGGATAGTCACCTATTTTGAATTTTGTAGAAATCTTTTGACTTACAAATGATCTAATTCTCAAAGCCAGTCATGCTGAGAATGAGAACTTCTATGCTGGCTTGATTCCACAAGAAATGGCAAATGGTGAGAATAAGCGTCAGAAGAAAATTTCTTCTAACATGTTAACCAGATCTGTTTCTAAGTAAACTAGAATCACCTTTGAGGTATTTTTCCCCCTTGCTTTTTCTCATGCAACATGCCAAGCTTTTCTCTTTCTTGCAGACCTCTATTGCCCTCCACCTTCTACTTTTGGAGCCGAACTCCACCAGATTACACACATTCCTCATTTTGCCTACCACAAATATGTGGAGAATTAGTGTTAGTTTCAACTGCACTTTAATGGACCCCCTAGAGGGGTGCACATACATTTCCACCTGTACTCAGCACTGGAAACTATCCAGTTGGGCACTAAATGTTTAATTCTCTGAGAAATTGGCAAACGCTACACTAAGTATCCAAGATGCTTTTGAATCACAATAATGGGGACATCTCACCAAGGCTTGATGTTTTCAACCCATCGAAAGGCAGATTCTCAGTGAACCTAGGAGCATGGTGGCAAATCAAAGCCAATTGAAGGCAGATAGGATGAGCTCTCGTCCTGGGCTCCAGGGTCTGGGAGCAGAGTCACAACTGTCCACATGGAGAAGAGCTACCGAGTTTTGAGGGCGCACCGAATGCCAGAAATCAGGTTGGGTCCTTCACGTGTACTATCTCATTTAAAGTCCTTCTCACAGTCATAGGGAGGCGGAGATTATATTCAGGCTCCTGCAAGGTCATAGTGATAATAAACAGCAGACCCGGGATTCAGCCTTGATCCCTCTGACTTCCAAGCCCCCTTCCACCAAAAGGCAGAGCAACTTACTCCCAACCCATGGATCCAGACCTGGGTAACAGGGTGTTTCTCTCAATTCCAGAAGTTCATGACTGAGAATTCTACTTTTTGAATCTTTGTATCAGTACCCCCCCCCACCCCCGCCACCTCTATACCGCTCCTTAAGCACTTAGCTAATGCTGTCCTATGACCAATCCAGGGTTCGAGTCCCCATCCCACCACTTATAAGGTGTGCAACCTTGGGCAACCTCTCTGGCCCCAGTTTCTTCATCTTTGAGATGGAACTCATAATACCTACATGTCTCTCACAGTCCCATTATCTTCCTTTTGGAGGGTGTGCGTCTTAGAAACCCTTTCAGGGAAAATCTTGTTTTTCTTTCATCCCCCCAGGCCTAGCTCACTGCAAATGCTTAATGATCATTGTCTCATCATGGATTCTGAAGACTACTAATGGGATTGTGCTAAACTGAAGGAACTTCTGACAAACTTCTACTACTTACCCTGGCCACCCACTCCCCCACCTGTAATGCCCATTACAGAAGAATCCATAAGTGATGTAAGTAGGCTAAATCCCATGTTACCTCTTGGCCTCCACAACTACGCAGTGTGGACCCAAAGTAGCACATTCCCTCCCTTGCTATGCTCTACTCTCGCCACTAAGTGGGTGCAGCCTGCAGATGAGGGGCATCAGCACCCGGGAGCTGGCTAGAAATGTCAATTCTTGGGCCCCAACTATGGAATCTAAACAGCTGGGACTGAGGCAGGAAGCTATTTGAACAAGATTATGGGATAATTTTTAGAAGAGTCATGAAGCCGTCAACCACTAGTTCAACACCCTGCACACTGCAATCACCCAGGACAGATTTTTAAAATACTAAGGAGCAGGGATAGCTGGCTGGCTCAGTTGGTAAAGCATGTGACTGTTAGTGTCAAGGTTGTGAGTTCGAGCCCTGTGTTGGGCTTGGAGCCTACTTAAAAAAAAAAATACTAAGGATCAGGTCCCACTCCTAGAAATTCTGATTTAATTGATGGGGGAAGGAGGGAATCAGGCATTGGGGTTTTAAAAGTTTCCCTAAGTGTTCTAGTGCACATGGATAGAGATCTTTCTCACCTCACCTGGGGAGGACCACCAGGATGGGTCCTCACTGACCCATCAAAAGGTCTTGGTCACATTCCTTCATATCTCAGTCACCTGAAAATCTGTGTGGTCCTAGCAACATGCACAGTTCTGGCTTTAGAGCTTTCAAAGCCAGATCTTGTAACCTTGGGGAATAAGAATTCTAGCAAACACCTCTGCAGGATCTACTATGCTCCAGGAACTGTTCTAAGTACATGTTAACCCAAGAATTTCAACTATTAACAACCCTAAGATATAAGTACTAATATTGTCCACATTTTATATGTGAAAAAACTAAGACACAAAGAGGCTAAGTAACGTGTCCAATTCAGCAAATTTCAGACATGGAGCCCATGAGCTTTGCTCCAAAGACTGTGCAGTAAACTATACTGTTTCTCTTTATCAGCAATAAAATGGAGGATTACAACTCATTTCCAGCCCTGGTTATTGACTAAAACATGATCAGCCTTTCCTATTCAATTAGTTAACCATCGCTTCTTATCTTCCATATCTGAGATAAGACTGGTGGTTTGACAGATGTCTTCAAGCCTTGACCCAAAGAAGTGACAGACATGGACATTTCAGGCCAATGCTAAGGAATCAATGGAACATGATGATGGTCCACAGGGCCATAATGGATTCCTCAAATCACACCCCAGCTGCCCAGTTTTCTGTTCATGGAGTTGGACCAACTTACCTTCCAGAAATACATGAAGGGAAAAATGGTAGAGGGAAATGGAAAAAAGAAAAAATGAGGCCATGATCTTCACCCTGCAGGTATCTTCTTCAAAAGGGAAGGTCTTTGAGAATGATTGAATGTTTATTAGCAAGGGACTTGGGAAAAGAATATTATCTTGCCATCTGTTATTGCTTAGTAATAGCCAATAAGCATACCTTAGAGGTTCTGGGTTTTCCAGAGATGATCCCTCTGAAGTCCCCATCCACTAGGAGTCACAGCACTTACCCTGGGCACCAGGGTCCCCACCTACTCTCTGGCCTGGTCCTTCAGATGTCAGCAGTCAATCCCGGAGGCCAGGAGCAAGGAGCTCTGATAGCAAATGGAAGAGGGCTTTCTTATTTGCCTGGTTCTGGAGAATGGACTTCCAGGGCCAACGTGTTTTGTTATGGTGAAATGGCATGGGGAGAGAATTTTGGGGTGAATGGTCAAAGAAATGTTTGCTTTTGTGTTAAGTCACCCAGAGGCGAGTCACTGGTTGCCAGCTGCCTGATTTTGGTCCTTCCTGGCCCTTGAGTAACACAGTATTTAAATCCAGTACAGCCCTGAGCAACCAGTTATTAGGTGCCCAAAGGGCAAGATGGACTTCAGCTACTTAAAAATGTTACTCCCGTTCTTCTGGTTCTAAAATATATGGTGAGCTAGTTTCAGAAACACCGATTTATGTCTGTCCCCACTGTGGGTGGCTCATACCCACCAGGTTGTCTAAATGAGGGGATTTTAAAAAATTTTTTTATGTTTTTATTTTATTTTTGAGAGAAGAAGAGACAGACAGAGCACAAGCAGGGGAGGGCAGAGACAGAGGAAGACACCGAATCCAAAGCAGGCTCCAGGTTTCTGAGCTGTTAGCACAGAGCCCGACGTGGGGCTTGAACTCATGACCGAGCTGTGAGATCATGACCTGAGCCGAAGTCAGACACTTAACTGAGCGAGCCACGCAGGTGCCCCTAAATGAGGGGATTTCTGCAGACAGGAAAACAAAGGCTCCTCTTCTGGTTCACACTGTGGGGTTCATGGGAGAGATGGGTGCTAGGGATGGCCTTTGAGGGGCACCAAAGGAGAAAGGGAGAGATTTTCTCCAGACTGAAGAGAAGTAGGAGGCTGGGCTTATGAGCAAGTCACATGCTCCCAGTACCAGTAAGAGGGCAAGACCTCAGAGGGGGTGGCTGCATGACCTGGGGAGGACCACCACCAGTGTAGACTTCCTGACTCCTGTGGGACTCCCATGCTCTGTGTTCAGCACTGATGCAGCAGAACCCCAAACCCAAATGGACCCGGATGTCACACAACAAGCATCTCAGCAGGGACCAGGTGCACACATCATTAGTGGCCAGAAACCTGTGGCTGGGCTCTTTCTTAGACACAACAGCTATGCACAGCCCTGAGTAGGGAAAAATATCCCCCCAAAACATGAAAACTCAGGAGTCAGATTTTGGTTCATTAGAAGATTAAAAAGTAAAGATGACTCTGTTAGCACACGCAGGTTTGTGAACCGAGTCACCCACTACAAGTGCTACGTAGCTGTGGATTAACCAACCACCGTGTCTGCCTGGGTGTCTGTCCAAGTATCCTTCTTCCTCAAAAAGCCCACTCATTCGTCTTTCCGTCCTCAAGGCCCCCGCCACAGTGCCACGACTTCCACAGAGTCCTCCCTTATACCCAGCTCTCAAGGTTCTCTCCTCTCACCTCTGCCTATGCCTCTCAAATCATAAATTACATTCTACCTCTGGTAAACAGTGGCATTTTCCTGTGACTTAGATTCACCTCAGCAGCCAGAGAGCAAACTCCCAGGAGGCAGAGCCCAGGACATCATTCTATCTTCCCCTCCGCCTGGCAGGAGGCTGGGCCTGCAAGAGACGTCCACTAAGCCCTAGGTTGATGGAAGGAACAGACCACTACTCAGAGCACGGAGTCCAAAGTTGAAGGCAGAAGGTGCTCTTTGGAAGGGGAGCTGGGGCAGAGGAGCTATGACAGTCATGCCCCTCTCCCCAGACAGAGCTGGGCTCTCAAGGACCCCCGAGACTGGGAATATTGCTGCAGCTCATATGCAGCTCTGGAGGACTATCATTACCTTTGCTTCCTAGCTGCCCCGACTTAAACCACAGGTAGACCTCATCTGCATATAGTCAGGCTGAGGGCCAAGTGCAATTTTCACAGTAAATATTCAAAGCAACTTCTCAGAGACCAATCCAACCAACACCACCCTAAAAGACCTGCCCACCCATCCCCTCTCCCTCTGCAGTTCCAACCTCCTGCCTGATACAAAGTCTCCAGATGTACCTAATTGGGTCTCAAAAAAAAAAAAAAAAAAAAAAAAAAAAAAAAAAAAAAAAAAGCCCTCCAGGATACAGCACGTGCAGACAGACAAGAACTTCAAAAAAGACCTGGTAAAGGCAGAGGTGGGCTTACCTCCACATCAGCTGTTTGAGGGATATGTCGAATGACTGCCCCTAACACGGAGGGGGAGCCCTCCCCTTGGAGGGCACAGCAATCGGTCAGGCTATCAGGAAGCAGGCATCTAGCGCTGTCCAGGCAAGGCCTCCTCCTCTCTCTGATGGGTTTATTAGGGCCTGACTTATAGGAAGAAATCTCCAAAACATTCAGCACAAGAACAGTCAACCCTGTTTAACCCCACAACATACTTTGCAGACATCTGTGTCGGTAAAATGATGATAATTAACAACCACGATAGGCCTACTCATGTATTATCTCATCAAATCCCAAAATGAGCCCAGGGTTCAGAGCAAGTGGGTAGAGGGAGGGTAGGGACTGCGTCTGCCTTCCTCATGATGCACCGTCAGGGCTTGCCCAATGTCAGTGCGTTATAGACATTCGATAAATACCAGCAGAAAAAAATAAATAAATAAATACTCCCATTTTAGAAATGAGGAAATTTTACCTCTCTAAGCTTAAACGGGTTGCTCAAGGTCACAGAGCAAATTAGAAAACTTGAGTTCTGGTCCCTCATTTTCCATTTTATTCTAAGTCCCATGTAGTAACATTTTGGACCATGAGAATGACAAGGACACTAATGTGACATTAGCAGCTAACACCTGCCATACTGGTCACATGCAGGCCCTACAGGCACTTTTCTCATGTAACTCATGAAATCCCCACAATGACCCTATTAGCATAGGTCCTAGCATCCTCCCCATTTACAGATGAGGAAAAAGAGCCTGAGTTTGAATAACTTGGTCAAGGTCACTAGGCAAGGATGAGGCAGATCCATACTACTGAGAGGTGACCAAGTAGTGGCTCTACACACAAATACTGTATCACCCTGAATGGGTTCAAATCCCAACTGAGTCTTGATTTAGGATCCTGTGCTCATTCTTCTACTTCACTCAATTCTCCTCTTGCCAAAGTATCCAAGACCCTGAGGAGGAAGGCTCCAGGGATGCCTACTGCTTAGGGCACCAACATCAGACATGATGTTAGGGCTATGGGCATGATGTGTTCAAATGCAGATGGTTGGACCCCACCCCCAGGGTTTCTGAGTTGGGGGCATGGAGTGGAGACTGAAAATCTGTATTTCTAACAAGTTCCCCCATGATGATGGTCCACAGACCATATTTTGAGTAGCACCACCATTGAGATCATTTGAGCTAAACCTCTCATTTCACTAACATAGAATCTGGGACCAGAAAAGCTGACTAATTTGCTCAAAGTCACCCAGCATGTCAGTGGCAGAAGTGTCCTGATTCTTAGTTTTTACTTTGCCCCCCCCATACCAGACTTACAATAAAACAGCAATTAAATTATCATTTTATTACCTACAATTCTTTTGAGTACCAAGTGCTTTTTCTATTTCATTTCCTTTGTCTTTAGACCCACCCTTTCAGGTTAGGGACAGTAGTCACGATTTATAGAGGAAAAAAGGAAGGATCAAGAAATTAACAACAACAAAACTCAGCTCAAGATTGCAAGCTAAGGGGTAGAGCTGGAGTCCACAATGCTCTGTCCAACCCAAGCTGCTCCTTTTTTTTTTTTTTTTAATGTTTATTTATTTTTGAGAGACAGAGAGCAGGAGCAGGAGAGAGGCAGAGAGAGAGGGAGACACAGAATCCAAAGCAGGCTCCAGGTCTGTCTGTCAGCACAGATTCCAATGCGGGGCTCGAACTCATAAGCTGTGAGATCATGACCTGAGCTGAAGTTGGACACTTAACCAACTGAGCCACCCAGGCACCCCTCCCCTGCCCCCAAACTGCTCCTTGTTAGGCCTCCTCAAACTCTAAGAAGGGGGCGGGGTTCTCTCTGCCAAATGCGGAATGCAAAATTCTACATGGTCACTTCGCTTACAGGAAGGAGGGGCCTGGAGACCAGGGTAAAATTAAGATAATAAAACAGTAAACAAATATTTGTAAAAATATTTTAAAAATTGTGGTTCAAGAGGAGAGCTAGAGGCAAGTTTCCCGAGTCTCTAACCACTCAAAAGACTGTTTATCCTTCTCTTTCCAAAACCTTTCAGGGGTTGAAGGCCCAGATCCACGTGTCTGACACCACAGCCCTGTAAATTCTGTCCCCAAGAGTCCTGGCTCTCCACAAACAAAATTAATAGCCTGCAAACTCTAAATGGGTGATTACAATCTATAAAGCAGCCCATAAAATGACATCATGGGGATTCATATTTATTCTCTCCCACTGATTTCCACTATAAATTTGCTCTGTTTATGAGTCATAATAGTTTCTTCTGCTACACGCCTGGGCATCTAAAGCACATCTAAAGACAGAAACATCTGGCTGAGTTGCCTGAAGCTCCTTTCACCTCCAGTGGTTCCCTGGTCAGTAGGACACCCGACAGGAAACCCTGAGGAAGCTTTGGAAACCTAGAAGGCCTACGACCTCTGCAAACATGTCCTGAATCCTGCTGAATTGTAGGCCCTGTGCTAGGTCTTGTGCAGTAGCCAACAAGATGGGGGTGGTGGCTCCCTGCCCTTGGGAACCTTGTGAGTGCCTGGAGGAAAGACAGACGTCAAACATCAAACACCAGCAAAAAACCCTGCACAGATAATATGGTAATTCAAAAGGTGCTTCAAAGAAAAATCACAGCAAGCTGTGAAGTATGGAATTGCAGCAGCCATCCTGGTCTGGTAAGAGATGATGTCCACAAAGAGCAAATAGGAGGGAGCGAGGCCCAAGTGGGACACATGAATGGAGAGGGAAGACATCCCCAGGAGAGGAATCCACATGGGTAGAGGCTACTTGTTTGTTGTTGTTGTTGTTGTTGTTGTTTTTAAGCTGCATTATAAATAGCACTTAGAGAACGAGAAAAGTCCAGGACCAGACAATCCATGATGAGATCAGATTTTCTTCTATGTACCATGGAGGCAAGCAATGAGCTTTTGAAATGGAATTACCATGATCAGAAAACCATTTTAGAAAGGCCCCCCTGGCCACTGTTGGAAGAATGGATTTGATGGGGAGGGTGTGGCTTGGAGGGAATACCAGTAGATTTTTAGACCACAGTTGCAGTCGTCTGTGCAAGAAGTGATGGCTGCCTGAACTGGGTAAGAAGCAAAGGGACCACAGCAACACCTAGCAGGTCAGACTGGCTGGGGCTTTGCTGGTGCTCAGCATGACACAGGGCAGGGCACTAAGGAGGTGCACAAGAGCTAAATGGAGGTCATTTACTGACTCGGTATTTGCAACATTCTTTGAGTCCAATCTCATTAGCCAGGGTCACAGCTGGAAGCCACTCATCAACCAGTGTTGGTACTAAGTCAAGTGACCATTTATCCTGGCCACCATGGCAGATGTATGGCAACCCCAAGTGGTCCCCAAGCTAGACAGAACTCTTAGCTTGCAAAAGGACACATGAGGCAGAACTCTCTTCCTTCTATTTTACCTAGGCTCTGCTATTGCCTCAGGCCCAAATGGGGAGTCAACGGAGAGGGCATGGCTCCCTGCAGTGGGTACATTTCCCAATAGGCTGTGCAGGGCTCTGGCCCCATAAGGCTCATCCGAAGCCAAACTCTTTCAGCTTTCTGGAGCTTCTTTACTTTGTAAGCTCCAAGGACATCTAGATTGGCCCTAAACATATCTATCTTGCTTAGACTCCATTTATAACCATAATTTGTACCGTCTTTACTGTTGTCTAATAATTGCATGTTCATTCATCACAATTCCCAAGAAGACTATAAACCACTAGAAAACAAGCACAGTATACCCAGCAGTGTGCTGCCTCATGGGAGCGCCAACTAAATATCAGGATATGGAACCAGCTGACTTGAGAGAAGAACAGCTGGGTCTGGAAGAAGATATTTCATGGGACAATCATGCAGCCAGATAAACAGGGAGGAACAAGGAGAGGAACGGGCTCAGAGTGCTGCGCTATCCCCAGTTGTCCTCATGTACTGGCCAAGACAGCTGTCACCCCCTAGGTGCCCAGAGATGGCGGCTTCCTTGAGCATTTGATCTGAAAAGAGGTCCCCCAGGATGAGCCAGTCCTTCATTTTCACACACTATCCAACCTGCGTCCCATGCTGAGTACAACCCAGATGAAATTACTGCCTGTAGTTAGAGCGTAATCACAGGCCAGACCTTTCCGTGTCTCACCACTACGGAAGGAAAGACCTTGCTCCCTTACTCTCAAACATTAGCTTGGCTTACAGAAATGCATTCCCATTTCTTAATGCCTGCCGTGATTCCAGGTAATTCCTCTAAGTGCACTATTAAATCCCAGCAGCTGTTCCAGATACCAGCAAAGAAGATGACTCCAGCTGCTCCCCTGTCAGTGCTCAGGAAATGAAGCAGGCCAGCTGGCAGCTTTCTAACACTGAAATGTGGCTAAAATGGCAGCCCACGGGGTCATCTCATGTGTGGGTCTCTTTGTCACCATACGTGACTTTCCTGACCTGAGTCCACGCTGATGCCTAAAGCCAGCAGACTCAAAACACACTGATGCCTAAAGCCAGCAGACTCTAAGACATCCATTGCAGTTATCGTGAAAGCCCTGTGAAAAGGACCCTGGAATTAACACGGAGCCCCTCCCCACAAAACTGCCCCAAGTGGTGGAGAGCTGTATAAGGCCCCTTAGCTGGAAGGCAGCAAAGTCGGGATTTGAGCTCTGGTCCTATAAACTCCAAAGCGCCATGCTTCCCTATCCTACATTGTTCCCTACTCCTCTGGGTGCCACTCTAAGTCCCTTACCCAAAGGAGCCTGGCCATCTTAACAGTATTTTCCCCATCTGGGCCAACCACGTGCCAACCCAATGCATAAATACCATTTTTGTGACGAAAACTGTGTTTTCTCAATGGATCCAACATCAGCATCTTTGCACCTGCTACTTTCTTTACTTAGGAAGGAATTTTCCATGATGCAATGACAGAATGTGCCAACAAAGGGGGTCATAGACACACATGCGTTCACAAACACACAAACATTTACCTCATAGCTTCTTGGCCTAAATGACCCCTCCAGATGTTTCTATAACCCAGGTGCTTTAGAGGCTGGCCAGCATCTCCCTGACAGTGGAACAAGTCTGACTAAGGAATTTCCATTTGAAAGCAAGTCCTGTAAAAGCTAAGCCAAGCAAGGTATCAATAGTAAAACGTCGCCCTCCCAGCACATGGCTTAAAGTTAGCTGTCCCCCTGCCCAACACCAGGTGGGTAAGAAAGACACAAATGTGGGGCACCTGGGTGGCTCAGTTGGTTGAGTGTTCAACTTCAGCACAGGTCACAATCTCACCATTTGTGAGTTTGAGCCCCATGTCGGGCTCTGTGCTGACAGCTCAGAGCCTGGAGCCTATTTCAGATTCTGTGTCTCCCTCTCTCTCTGCTCCTCCCCTGCTCGCACTCTGTCTCTCTGTCTCTCTGTCTCTCTCTCTCTCTCAAAAATAAACAAACATGAAAAAAAGAAAGAAAGAAAGAAAGAAAGAAAGAAAGAAAGAAAGAGGGAAGGAAGGAGGGAGGGAGGGAGGGGAGGAAGAATGAAAGAAAGGAAGAAAGAAAGACACAAATGTTTTCCATTTCCCCAGAACTCCTACCCTGGTGTGTGTTCTGGGATGGGGACCTAGATAGGAGACCTCACCCACACTGACTGCCCGGCTTCAGTTTTCCCAACTGGTGGATGCCATCTCCAAAAAAAAAGTGTGTTTTCCCCCTACCCACCTCCCTTCAGAATGACTCAGCAAGCATGTGCAAGGGTAGGAGGGGTGCTGTGCAGGGTGGGGGCTGACTCTGATCTAATGCCAAGCTCAAGGAACAGCCTCAGTCATGGGGTACGGGACAAGAAGCCTGGGCAGTGAGTCAGGAGACTGAAGTTCTAGACCTGTTCTTGATGATTGCGATGGCCTAGGGCAAGTCACTGCCCCTCTCTGACCTGTTTCCTCATCTATGTTTCTCAGGCTGAATTCTCTGTGATGGCTCAACTCAGTCAATGGTTCAATTGACCATGCAGGAAAAAATTTCATCCTCTTTCTTCCCTTCTGGATAAAAAATACAGGGCATGAGGTTCAGGGCTGGATCACGGTGTTGTATGAGGTTGGGTTTGAGCTGGATCTTATTGGTGGGCAAGATTGGAAAAGTCAGTAAAACATGGAGGGTCGAGTGGCACAAACAAAGACATGGAGGTAGGGATTTGCTTGGCATTTTTGAAGGAACCACTAGGGCTGATACTTTAGACAATATGCGCTGATACAGCCAAATAGATTTCTAAAATAGTGAAACCTTTTGTACTGGTTGGCAAACAGGCAATGGCCAAGCCCACATGAGTGCCCCCTTGGCTGCTCCTGCTGCTCCAGTCTCCCATCCCTCCAACAACCCCAAGATCCAAGAACTAAAAGGTCAATGCCTGAGGTCTTGATCAAATAGGTGCCCATACCATGGTACCCCTAGGCCAACCTAGAGCAACATGACGCATTGTTAAACATCACTAAGTGTCAGGTACCATGTTGGACACGTTGACACTTACTACTTCCTATAACCTTCACATCAGCCCCTTCAGATTAAGAAACAGTCTTGGAACAGTTAAGTGACTTGTCCAAGGTCATTTTGCCAATGAGTGGAAATGGCAAGACTTGAACACTGATGATAGGACCAAGTCCTTGCTCATTTCATAAAACCCTCGCTGCCCCTGAGCAGCCTGGACCCATAGACAGACAAGCTTTGGAGGCAGCAGGAGGAATTTGGCCCTGCTATAAGGAAGATGGTTTTAAGATCAAGATTTGTTAGACAGTGGAACAAATGATTGTGGGAGCTTATGCAATCACCTCCTCCAGAGAGTTTTATAAACAAGAGGGATTAGAATAGGCTGGGGGCCGAGGGATGGATGAGATGGCCTAATAAGGCCCTTCCCAACCCCCGAACTCCTCGGTCCTATATGAACAGGAAAGCCTATTGATTTTTAAAGTCCCAATTTACCTCCTGGAGGATTGAGGAGACTGAAATATGTCTGAAAGCAAAACAAATGTCCTCTTTTGCCTCTTTTTCCCGACTCCAGCTCTTCATTTTAGATTTTCTTCTGGCAGGTCTGACAAACAGAACCTTTTCAGCCAGAGCTGCTGTCAGTTCAAAAGCTTAGTTCTGGCATCTGAAGACCAGAGTCTGCTCAAGACGGATCTCTTTCTAAAAAAGATTCTTAAATTCTGTTGGAGTCTCTGGCAGGGGAGAAAGTCATGTGAGAAAGCAAAGAGGATGGCCGCAATGTACTGGTAGGCCCACTTTGCTAAGCCTGTGCAACTGGTGTTAGAAGATGTCTGCTGTTCCTCCGGCTTTCTCTCCTGGCAAATAAGATGACTGGTCCCAGCGCCACCATCAAGGCCCAGCAGCAGAACCAGCAGCAGTCTTGTGAGAGGAGCTATAGTCAGTGGGGAGAGCAGCCCGCTCTCTGGTTTCCATGGCAATGGATGCTCCTTCCTCCCTGTCTCTTGGCTTCAGGGAAAGACAAGGACACCCAAGAGAAGACAGTGGCAACGAGGATGAGGAGAAGTAGCAACGGGCCCCCTTTCCTTGTAGCCCCGGCAACTGTCACCCCACGTGTTGGCAGTTATAGCTCTCATTGACTTCAGGCAAGCCATCACCCAGCTCTGGACCTCAGTTTGTTCAGGTGTAAAAGGAGAGAACTAGACAAGAGAGGATCAGCATAACCTTTTCAACTCCAAAGACCCAGGATCCAGTGGCTCGTCTCACCAGACCAGTCACTGGGAATGGCCTTGCCTCATCTTTGCAGGCCTCAGTGTAAAAGATACAAAGAAGTGTGGCATTTCATAGAACTGGAATCCATTTTCCTCACTTAGAAACCACAGCCTTATTCATTCTCCAAGCCATGCTGCCTTTCCTTTAAGGGTCTGCTCTGGAAGAAACCATCTCCGTGAAACATTCCTGAGAGTGCACACACACATTATCACACATTCCTGAGGGTGCACAGGCCTCTGGGGGTTCACTTAAGCCATGGTACGGCAGGTGAGTCAGAATGTCACAGTCCCCCAGCCAGCAACTTGCATCCCACCTCACTGACATCATGGGTTCAAGCTTCAAATTCCAGTGTGCACAGCTTACTAGGTTCTGGTCCCTGTTATGATGCTCAAGTAAAGAAACTCAAGACAGAAGAATACCCTAAGAGGTCATTCTATCTGGCGTAGACAGTGCTGGATGGGGTGACTGTCGAGGGTGTAAGGGAAGGTCCCCAGGCAAAGGGTAAACTAAGCAGAAGCAGGGAGCTGTCAGTCCAATAGCCCCTCAGGTTTGGGGAAGTATTTATAATTCTGGCTGATTGGCTAAAGTGGAATGGAGGGTGTGGCATGATGTGAGTGTAGGGGGGAAGGATAGAAACACGGATGAAGAGTATCAGGAGGTTTAATGACATGGTGGTATTTCTAGGGCTGGATTGAGGGTAGGACAGGGGGTCTTGGGTTGGAGGTACAAGCCATTGCTCAGTACTGGCTTTGGGGAGTAGCGGGGGGACTGGAAAAGAAGGCAAGTGCCCTTATGAGGGCCAGATTTTCACTTAGCCCTTCCCACGGGCCTGCTGGGGGGCATACTTATTCTGCTTTATGCATGAAGAAAGAGCAACTCAGAACTATGGAGTGACTGGTCCTATCAGCCAGCTGCTCCATTCCCAAGAGTACACAATCTAGCTGGGGAGCAAATTAAATCATAATGAAAAATCAGCACATCATACTAAACCATCATGTGGCCACCCTCCCTATGTCCTCAGAAGTCCAGTAGCTCAGGAAGAATCAACACTGAATGAAAGCTTCTCATTATAGGGAAGACTTAAGGAACATCTAGCCCCTTATACTCCCTTGGGTCCAGTTTACCTCTAACCTCTGTGGTCAAACAGAGCATTTCTGGGACTTGAGTCAGAAACTTCCTTAAACCCCCGCAAAAAGCTGGTCTAAGCATTAAAAATATGATTAGCTCCCAACACTGAGCAATCTCATTTACTAGTCCCTGCAAATCGGTCCACCGGATTAGTAGTCTATATGGGACACTAATCAATACACAACAAGTAATTAGGGCTCCTAATACCTGTGACAATGTCCAAGAGAAGACAGGGCCACCACAGCTCCACTGGCCTTTTTTTGTAGCATAAATTCATTTTGAGTTTGGTGTTTATTAACTGCAGCATGTTAAATTCTCTGCTATTGGACTAAGACTTTAGGGCTATATACTTCCCCCAGAAAGATCAAGGAGAATGTGTGGAAATGAAGTTCCAAGGTCCCTCCCTCCCAAGAGAGGTAACTGCTGAGACTCTCATAAACCCAGGAAGCCTAATCAGGATCCCTATAAGTAGGCACTCTTCCAGGGCAGGGTTTGTGTATTATCTACTGTACATCACTGTAGCCTAGACAGTACCAGGTACATGTTAAGTGATGAATAGAATGAATGAGCAAGTGAATCAATGAGTGATTAATCAGATGGTTTTCAGTCACTCAACAACTCTATATGGGAGTCTGCTATACACAGAATTTGCATCCTAATGTTATGGTGGTGATTTACATTGCATACACAGAATTTGGGTGTTAAAAGGGAATTTGAATATAACCTAATCTAGTGCTACTTTTTAATGCAGCCCATTAATGGATCATGAAATGGATCCACCTAATAAGTCCTGGCCATCATTTTTAAAATGAAATGGGAATGGAATGAATAGGATAGATGGGATGGGAAAGAATAATGGGATGGAATGGAATGGAATGGAATGGAATGGAATGGAATGGAATGGAATGGAATGGAATGGAATGGAATGGAATGGAATGGAATGGAATGGAAGAGTTTAGTAGAGTTCAGCAGAGTACAATAGAACAGAGTACAGAAGAACGGGATAGAATAGATCAGAGTGTATCACATGTAGTAAGGGTCAGTATAGACCAGCCAGACATGTGTTTGTGGAGTAGGGTTGTGTGTGCTGGATGTACCCTGTCCTAACAAGTCCAAAAGACACTGATGAATCCAACTTTCATCCAGTTATTTCACGACCTCAGAGACCACATCTGGGAGAAGGTGATTTTCCAATTTCCAGCCTCTTCTTGTTATAGGAAATGACTTTCATCCAGGAGCAGTCTGTTCTACTCAGAGACTGTCTGGCTGTGGAATTGCAACATGGTTCAGGACACACCCCAGACACACTCATACATGTATATACACCAAACCAAAACACTGTTTCATGAGGCAATACTTACTACGCATAATGAGATGCACTATATTTTATTCTATTTCATTTTTTAGTTATGTTGGTGATAACCCATTAAATAGATTTTACAAGCTGCTAATACATCATGGCCCACAGTAACACTGGACTGGATGGTGCCTAATAATCTGAAAATGGCAAGGTGAGGCTTTAGGAAAATTTTCACATCAATCCCATTTCTTTTCATTATGTTCAGCTGTGTGCCTACAACTGGCTATGTGCTAAGGAAGATAAGTGCTTGGTGAACTGGAGCCCGGCTACTCTGGGGGCTCACAAAGCAGAAGTCACAGCTTCTGCCTGTCTCTTATTGCCCCTGTGGACAAGATCATTGAGAGAAGCCTGCATGAATCTTATACAGAGCACGCTAAGAGCTACTGTAAATGCATGATTATTCTTGGTTCTCTTGCTTATGACAACACAGCAGCTATCATGGGTTTCCTCTTAAGATTGGTCAGCAAAAGCATTTCAAAGATTAAAAGTTAGAAGCAAAGTTTAAATGATGTGTTTCCCCCCGCCCCCCAACCCAACTTGGAAGAATCTGTCTTTGGAGAACCAACCTAATCAAATAAAGTAGAATCAATTTACTGGAGACATAATCCAACTTGCATAATTGTCCTGGCTGGTTAACACCACAGCTGTTCATAAGGACATGGTTCATTAATGTCACTGATCGCCAATGGGATAATCGGGGGATTTATTTTTATGACATTCTATTAACCAAACATCATCAACTGCATCAACTAAAAGCCACTGTATTTTCCCCAATGGAGAATCCCATCACTAGATAATCACAATAGACTGTGGGTTTCCTATGGGCTGATCACATCCCTTCATCTTTCTATTCCCACTCCTAAGCAAAGTGCCTGGCATTTGGTGGGTGCAGGATAAATATCTGTTGAATCAAGGAGAAAATATCTCCAGTGTGGGATTCATCAAGGCTTCACGAGAGCAATGCTTAGAAGTCTGGCAGCACCCTGGTTGCAATGAACATTTGGTCTCAAATCATGTCCCCTTCCTTTCTGGTTTGTTAATTTTCCACTTGACTGAACCAAATTGTCCAAGTTCACATGAAAGCAGACAGGACTCTCAAAATCCCCTCTGGCCAACAGAAGGTTCGGCCATGCCAATTTTGCTGTCTTCAAGCTCAGAGACACACTTAACCCCTCTGGCTATAGGAAAACCTGTGCCAATCTCAGGCTTCCTGAAGAATCCCACTGTTAAAAGAGGCCACCAGAAGCTGGGATGCTGAGAAGTAGCAATGACCTTGTAAATTTCCTGAGGCATGAGAAGCCAACAATTTGGTTTACAAAGCATGGAAATAAAGACTCACTTTAAAGCTGATAGATTTGTGGCTTAGACCAACTTGAACTTCTACAAACACAGAAAGCTAGCCCCACTCCCAGAGTTTCTGATTCGGGAATCTGCATCTCTGAACAAGTTCCCTGGGTGATGCTGCTTCTCCAGGCACCCCACTTTGAGAAGCACTGGTTTAGACTTCTCATTACAAGCAAGGTTCTGGAGCAAGCTGTCTACGTTGGAATGCTGAACCCACCACTTAATAGTCTGTAACTTTAAGTAAGTCCTTTAAACTCTCCCAGCCAATGGCTCGAGGTGTCCAATGAAAGCACCAAGAGCATCTTTCTCACAAGGTTGTTGTGAAAGTCAACACAGAATATCCGTTGCTTAGCAGGGTGCTTGGCAGATAGAAAGGGCTCAATTAAAGTTAACCACACAAGGAAGAAAGGTCTGGTGGAAAGACTGCTGGACGGGGAACCCAGACATCCATTCCAGTTCTGGCCCTGCCACCACTGCTGTGGGATCCTGGGCAAATGGCTTCCCCTCCCTAGGCTTCATGTCCTCATTAGTAAAATCAGCGCATTGGACATTTTATAATGGACTGAGGGTGCCTTTTGAGCTAGAAGCTTCCAAAGCCCTTTGCTCCTCGCCTACCACTCAGCACCATAAATCAGGCCAGCCTCCCCAAACACTCCCTGCTCCTCAGGCTTCCCACTGCCAGGTCTCCAGCAGGATGTTTTCAGACTGCTCAGAATCACGGCCTGAATCCTCTGCCCTGGAGGGTCCTTCCACTTAGCTGTACCCTCCTTAACTCAGCTAACATAAACTAAGGGGTCTAGTTCCTCAACAGTCTAACCCAGGATTCTGGTTTCTAAAGCCCTATCGCATGCCACCACAATGTTTTCTCTCATTTGCAGCCAGCTCCACTTACACCACTCCTTGATATTCTTTTGTGCTTGCATCCTCGACTGAAAGATAAGTGGGACTCATGGAAGTTCAGAGGTGATGAGACTGGTTTCGCTGATAGCACTGTGTTCAGATGGGTATTGGAAGATGGGGCACACACTCTCAGAGGAAGAGGCAAGTCTGAAATTTATTTTCACAACCCCGTCTGGGGGAGAGGGGTCTCAGAAGGACATCTGAAGCCCAAACTCTGAATTGAAGATACAAAACTCACTTCCCCCCTCTGTACTTTCATTAGTCCCATCTCAGCCTGCTGTGCTAGCTTTCTGCTAACAGCTGATGACAGGGAGAGGACTCTTGTTGGCACACACAAGGCCACCGTGCATTTTGCTTTTATCAGATACTGGCAAAATTTCCCCACCAAGGAAGATAAATTCGAAGTGTTATTAATAAACTTCTGATGTGGAGATCAGATCTGGCTGGCACTCTTAATGATCCCATCAGCAGCCAGACATTTCCAGCATGAGGAGTCGAGAAGTTTACAATTCTGTAGCAGGCAGCCTGAAGGCTGGAATCTCCTTGCCTGGCTCCTTGGGGAATCTTGAGCCCTACTGGGGCTCCAAACATAGAGGGGGCTCCCCCATGCACCCAGGTGAACCAGGAGCTGAGGGAGGAGAGGCACTGACAAAAGCCATGAGTAAATGTCGCCCTCATTATTTTGTATCCAGAGAGTGCTAAGGGTTTTGTATCAATCATCTCATTCAATTTTCTTAAGCTCAGTGAGGGAGGTACTATTTTTAGGTGAGGACACTCCAACTTGAAGAGGTTATCATTAGCAATATAGGCCAATCATTGTAATGGCTCACACCTACTGCATGCTTTCTAGGTGACCGAACTTAGGATTTTGCCTGCATCCTCACAACAATACTGCCAGTTACACACTGCTGCTATCCCCATTTCCGAGTTGGCACTGAAGGCTTAGAGAAGTTAAATGTATTGCTCAAGGTCACACAGCAAAGATGCTTAGCCTGTACTGGAATCCATGTCTTTGGATTCTGAAAGCCATGCTGCCACGTGCTACCCTCATTACAGGGGGTGTGTAGGGGACAGCACCAGAGGGGACCCTCTAGCCTCTCATCCTACCACTGCTCCATGCTGATGCACATGGCTTCCCTGTGGTTCTGCCTGCCTTGCCACAGGAAAGCCGCCCGAGTTATTGGCCACATCTCACTGGAGACAGTAGCACCAGCTTTTGGTACAGGGCCTGGCACATGGTAGGCATTCTTTAAGTTTTCTGTATATAAATCAATGGATAGGCAGTCCCCACTCATGTCCTAGAAGGCTTTACAAATGTGCCTCACTCCACTCTCCTTTGGGAGAGCTAAAATTAGGCTCAGAAAAAAAGTGAGTTGCAAAGTTCACTAAGAGACCTTAGAACAAGGCAGCAGGGACAATAGAGAGAAAGGAAACCAAAAAAATCCTGTGGAGGGGAGGGCTGAGCACCCAGGTGGCCATCTGCACAGGGCTTGTAATAATAGTAATAGCACAGACATGTCTAAGTCCTTTATGTCCTTTACAGTTGTTAACATATTTAATCTTCATGCCAGCCCTTTTACAGATAGAAAAAGTAAGCCATAGCAGGGTTGAAGTACTTGCTCAAGGGCCTACAGGTCATGAGTGGTAGAGCTGGGATTCGAACCTGAGCCATTTAGCACAAGAGCCTGTGATCTCAACCTCTCCACTTACTGCCCCCCCCCCCCCGCCCCCAGATATTGGTTGTGTGCAGGGATGGGGAAGCTCTCCTGGGCCAGACAGAGATCTCTGAGAGTCCACCGCCCCAGGCCCCAAGCTCAGGCTGAGAGGAAAAAGCATGACATATGCAGCAGCTGGAGGTTAAATTCTGAGTAATTAACATGTTTATCCATCATAGCAGAATTGTTCCCCAGAGAATTCAAGTGTCATTTCACTGTGCCTTTAATTCAGGAATGCTTTTAGTGTGTCTTGCCAACAAATACTAAGGGGAAAGGGGTTGGCAGCTTCTTGACAAAAAAAAAAGGGAGGGGGCAGAGCTTTGGCCTGAACCAGGCAGAGTGTTACTGCCCTGGCTGTTCCCAAGGATACCATGCTAGGGATGTGGGGGCAATGGGGTCTGTTCTCAGCCCCCAAGACTTGGAGCAAACAGACTGCAGCACCTAACTTAAAAGTCACGGTCCAGGGGAGAGGGGGGACTGAAAGTCAGTAGAGTCAGGGGCTCTGGAAACAGGCGGGTTCAGTCCTGGCTGAACCACTTACCAGCTGTGCCACCTTGGCAAGTTACTTCTTTAACTTCATGTATAAAATGGGGATGATAATATGAGTCTTCAGCTGAGTTCTTCCTACAGGCAGGCCTGAAGGCCAAAACCTGGTGCAAGAAATTTATTTGGAAGATATTCAGGGAAACACCATAACCCATGGAGAAGTGAGACAGGGAAAGGAGGAAAACAGTTACAGGTGCACTGATGAGTAGGTTACTTCCACTGTGAGCAAATGGGGCTCTCCAAGAGGGTGAGGGTGAGGAAGGTGGGCTATCTGTTCTGCCAACCCGCCCATCATTGCTAGAGGGTCACTACTAGGGGTCTCCCTGGCATTTCAGGTCTGGCCCTATGAAGACAGAGAACACCCTCAGGAGGGAGATGCAGGAAGCCATCTATACGATGAGGTCCACGGTCAGGATCCACCTTCAAGTAACCTCAGGGATTGGCCATGGAGATATGGGTGGGGCACTGGGAACTTCTGCTTCACTGCAGGTTAAGGACTTGGAATAGTGTTGTTTGCTGTCATGATGACGACGATTACTATTCTACTGCTGGCCTCAGGAGGACAAGAAGGAAGACTGAAACAATCCAAGGATAATGAAGGCAAGAGCTGATGGACACCCCTTCTCGCTCAGCAGCTCAGCCCACCTCCCACCCCCTACCTGCAGTGACTGATGCCATAGGAGTCCTGCTGAGGACAGACCTGCCTCCCTTCTGGTCCCTGGGGGAGGCTCAGAGGAAAGACCAACAGCTGAAGGTCAATGATGAGAGGACATTCGGGAGATGGAGGAGTCTGGGAATATAAGGATTTCTAGGCTGCCAGCCTCTTCAAGGTCCCATGTGAGAGTTTAGGGACCTGAAAGTCAGAGGTCAGTTCCAGAATAAAACCACATGAACTCCAATGGCACTGAGAAATGAATACCCATTGGTTCACTGAACAATATATACATGGCATCTGTCTTCCTGGCACTGTGCTAGGCACTGGGGGTGCAGAGGCAAATCAGACACTGCACATAGCTGGGGAGAAAGTGAAAAAGATGGAGGAGAAAGAAAGCCATAAATGGAGGAAATTAAGTGTCTCCTCGGGGAGGGGCAACCGAACAGGCTCCAGTCTACCCATAACCTTTCTGTGCTATTCAGGGGTCTCATTCACATGGCCAGCCACACCTTCTAGTATGGATCCTCTAACCCTCCTTTTTTATTCATGTATTGACACAACAAACCAGTACATAATAGTTATCTGTTGCCGGTAATGTTCCAAGAGCTTCACAAGATGTTAATTCTCACCAGCCTTATGAGGTTTTACAGAGGAGGAAAAGGAGCACAGAGAAGTTAGGTAACTCGTCCACAGTCACAAAGCTAGCAAGAAGTAGAGTAGTCTGCAGTCACATCCATCCCCTTCAATCCCTCACCCCCAACCCACCCCATCAGAGTCTTCCCTCTCTTCCTGCCCTGCCAGAGCACCCCCTCACTTGGGGCCTGATGGCCCAATATATAGCCCTTGTTTCCCCAAACCCACCCCACACAGACTGCCTCATTGTGTTTATTTTACACGTATGTGTATTGTGTCTCCCACTAGTTTTTCATCTCCCCAAGGAGTAAGACCATATTGTCAATTTCTATGGATTCCCAGAACGTCATAAATATGCCAAAGCAATAATAACAACTCCCATTCATCCACGTGAATGCAAGCTCCATGAGAGCAGTGACCTTATTCTGTTCTCTGCTTTATCCCCAGCATCTGGTAGAGTGCCTGGTACAAAGCAGGCACTCAAAAAATATTGCTGTGGAATGAGTGAGCAAACACATTAACTCAGCACTAATTATGTGCCAGGCATTGTATCAGGAGCTCCATACACACTCTGTTTTGTCACTGTGGATGACAGAGGAAATGAATGAAGTCCCAAGTAAATAAGTGAAGGAGTGAGTCAACCAATGAATGAGTGGCCAAGTGAAGGTATTCCAAGGCTGGTGTGCAGTCCATTGCCCACAACACCCACTCCTCAGTCTTCACAGGTGTTTCACTCCCCTGCCTGCCATCCCCCCCACCATCTCCTGGTCCAGGGCTCCTATGCTGCCATCTGCCTTTGGGCATATTGGTGGGGCTACTCTCCAGGGCCAATGGTTCATCAGCACAAGTGAAAATGGTCAAGGAAACTTTCCACATCCTACTTTGAGAGCCCTTGGAGCCTCTGTTACTCTAACAGGCTTGGAAGTCAATGCTGGATGCAGAGTGAGGAGAGTTTCTTTTCTGAGCAAAGACAGTGCTGGCCCACCCCTCCCCTCCCCTGGCTACTTGCCCACCACAAGGCAGAAGAGGCAGAAATGCACTCACTCATTTATTCCTTCACCCACAAACATGCCTCAAGCAACTGGGCACCTACTGAGACCAGAATAGTTCTGTGCTCTGCAGAGGACATACATATAAATAAGAGACAGTACTTGGCCATGAGGAATTTATTGTCTAGGAAGAAAAATAACAGGTATAGTACCTCAGACGTTGGCCATCTCTGGCTTATTCAGCACCTAGGCCGAGATGTTCTGCCTCTGATTTTGCCCTGAATGCTTTATACCCTGAATGTGGTGCTTGTCTGAGACCCTCCCGCCTGCCCCCACCTCCACCCATGTTCCCAGATACAGGCAAATAAGGAACAACACAAACTGTTGAAGATTTCACAGGTAAGGCGGAAAAGGGATATAAGTTGCCCAAATGGATCTAATAGGACATTCTGAGTTCACCTCAGTTCCTTCTAGGCCATGGTACAACCAAGTCTCCTGACCTTTCCCCTCACAGCCCCTCCATGTAGAAACATAGTCCTGATAAGCCAAAATCCCTCACTCTCCCTGCAAAAGCCCCTTGACCCTGACCCTCCCACTAGAGTAAGCATATTCACCCCTATGGACATCACAGGGGATATTCACAACTATCCCAATTCTTTCCTCTTTCTGGGAAATTGGTAGAATAATTTCCTGTCTCTTTTGAAATTAGGTGTGACCAAGTGGTTTGCTCTGGCCAATGATTAAGAAGCAAAGTGATGTGTGCCATTTCCAGATGGAAGCTTTCAGCCAGAGAGGTGCACCATTGTGTTGGGCCAGGATGATGTTGGAAGGAAATGCCAAGATGGAACTTCTTCTATCAGTTTGGCTCACTGCCTGACTTTAATGAAGAGCCTCCCTCTTTCCAACTCCCTGCCTTTTCTGACTGATATTATATATGTATGGAGCATGAATAAACTTTTCTTGTGTTATGTCACTGTCAGGGTTGCTTATTACTATAGCATAATATGGCCTAACCTGATAAAGCCTGCTTGATGCAGAACAATTCAGCTTTGCCCTGATCTCCAGGTAAACTGTTCTATGCAACTAATGATGTCATTCACCAAACAAAATAGATCCTCCAGGTAAGAGAATCTACATTTGGCAAAATATAGTTTATGACATCTTTTGATAGCTTGAACGTTCTCCTTGAGATCTCACCCTTTGCCCTTAAAAGACATATATATATAATATATATATCATGTATATATATGTCTTATATATATATATATACATATATATATATAAGACATATATATATGAATATATATATAAGACATATATATATAAGACATATATATATGACATATATATATAAGACATATATATATATAAGACATATATATAAGACATATATAAATATATATATATATATATTTCCTAAACAAAATGGTGGAGACTCCAAGAGGAATTCTGGAGAAGGACCTTCTAACTGGTGCAAAAGAAATATGTTCTGTTAAGTGCCATTAGAAAGGTGGGTGTCATGAGCGAGGTGATATCCCCCAAATCCTCATGAAGGCTGTTCTGAAAGAAAAAAAAAGGGAACAATTCCTTAAGAATCAAATGTGTACATGGCTCCAAACACTAAAGCTGAGGCTGAGACTCCAGGCAAATTTGAAGAAAGAAGACGGAATTTCAGTGGCTTTCAGGGCCCTGCATCCTTGGGCTGAACCCTCCTCACCATACAAGTATCAGAGCCTTTGCAGGCCCATCCACTCCTGCCTGCCTCCCAGCCCACTCCCCAGGCCAAGATGCACAAAGGTAGGTAGGTATTTCCTGATTTGGACCCTACCTCACTTCTCTCTCCTTCGCACTTGCCAACCCCACCACATCAGAGGTTGGCAGACAGATCACTTGACCTATATATGATAGGACATGACTCCAACCTAAGAGTTACAGGAAAAAACCTAAACACAATTAAAACGTTCAGGAAGCCTGTGTTTAATGTGAAAGAAATCAGCCCCACAGGACACACCAATGCAGGCACTCATGACCAACCCTGAACAAATGCTGACCTTTTACCACCCAAACCCAGTTCATTGTCCACATGTAGGGTCAGAGCTCTTGGGCCACCCAGGTCCTCTGCCACATCATACTGCTCACACTCACCCTGCCATCCTCTGTCCTAAGTGGCTCATCTCTCTACTTCACACGTCCCATCAAAATGTATCTGACTAATGTCACGTTCCCTCAAGGATTTTCTAAGGAAGTCATATTTATGCTGTTAATGACTTACTACTTTTCCCTCCCTACAAAGGAATATATATTCAATCAAACCATTTCTGGGATGACATATCTTTAATGGAAAGGCATGTATTACTCATAATGGAATTTTTCAGTACACAGTGAGTCACCATGGACAGAAGACCCTTTTGATGTCATGATGGACAAAAGACCTTTTCCTGAGTACGCACCCTCTTTGTCATTCTATATATCATAAATGCCACATAAGCCTCTTACACACAACTAGGAAAATACGACATAAGTGTCCATTCTCAAATAATTAACTTTTGCCATTAACAGAAGAGAAAGGATCAGATTAGCTAATTCTGCTGAGTGGTAAAAGTCCGCTAAAGAAGAAATCACTTCTCCCACAGACAGAAAAGCAACTCTAAGAAACCCAAGTCCTGAGGATATTGTCAGTGAAAACACACACAGGCTTCAGCCTGTTATTAATCAATTAATTCTCAGCCAGCTTTGTCCCAAGTCATCCAGCAGAGAAGAGATTTGCAAACTGTGTGCATTTAAATTAATATTTTTAAATGGTATGAGTGTGTAATTAATACTTTCAAAGAACACGTCCACACGAGATCAGGCAGTGTTGTATTTTGCCCATGTCAGTATGCCTCTGTTTTTAATTCCTTTCTGGGAGGAAGACAACAGCTCTAAGTTTGTTTTGTTTTGTTTTCTTCTTCTGGGACTCAAAATAACCATGTTCTTTCTGCTTCAGTAAATCACTACTGCAGTTTGAAAGGGTTCCTAGAAAGTTCTAGTTTCATTCAGTCTTTAAGAGGTGAAGCAAACTACAAATGCCAAGAACTAGAAGTTTCATGCACAAGAAAGTCTGCTTCAGGACTGTATCAACCTCATTTTTCAGGATATACAAGGTTATGCTGCAGTAACAAAGAAACCCTAAAATTCCAAAGACTTAATATTTCATCATTTATTTCCCACTCATTAAAAGTCATATTGGGTCTGGTGGCTCTCCAAGGTAACTTGTTTTAAAAAGATGACATCCAGGCTGGTTTTACCTCATGGTTCTACCATCTCAACACATGGTCTCTGTGATCACCATGACAGGGCGAGGAAGAGCACGTGGAAGTAGACAGGGGCTTTTAACTGACTCAAGCTGGAAGGGACACATTGTCATTTCTGCTCATAGTCCACTTGGAGGAGTGAGAGAGTCCATGGTTATTTGGTGGTAACTTAATGTCTTTTCACTGGTTATCAGTGTGCAGTGTTGGGACACTTAATCTACTTAGCAATTTTGGAATTCCAGCCCTTAAAATTTGTCCTCCAAGTTCATCATGAAATCATCAGCAGAGGTGACAAAAGGATACAAAATCATCAGCAGAGGTGACAAAAGGATACAGAACACTGTGCAGTTCACTGGGTATGTGGCACAGGTATGTTTATCAGAACCCAATGTTTTCTTCTTTTTGTCCTCTGAATATGCCAGATGGAACTACTTCCTGTGCTTTGGCAAGAGAAGAATGGACCAGAGCAGGGTCACCTTGAGCTTTTGATGATAGCTCTGTTCCTCAAAAGCAGAATAAAAGCTATCAGGGTGGAGAAGGGAATGAAGACTAGACAAGGGCACCCACACTGGGAAATATTCCTCTGCCTGGGAACTGGTAGATAAATGAGATTGTTGTTCCCAAACACTGGAAGGAGGACTGGCTGTTAAAAATTACAGTCAAGAAATTCTAATTTGGTCAATCTAGTGTGGAACCTAGGAATCTGCCTATTAACAAACAACCCCAGGTCATGTGATACATAGCCATATTTGACAGCTATTGCCCTGGAGAAAAATATAAGGTTCCCCTAGCACCAGGATTGACTTACTCAGTCTTAAAATGAGAGCCAAGACCAAGTAATTGATTTGAAACCAACCGAGATCAGCAGACCTGGAGAACAGACTAGAACATCAAAAAAGTGATTGGTCCTCTCATTTGGAAACCAAGGCTCTTAGAGACAAATGGAACTCCCTAGAAGGATGTTTATAGGCTTGGAAGAATGGTTTGAGATGGGAATAAAGCCTTTGTCAATGGTAAGCACTGGTTTTTCTATTCTATGTCAGTTTGGGACCTACTGGGACACAGGCACATAGATGGGTCTAAAAGAAAAGAATTTCGTTCTGGATCAATGGGTTTGCCCTCCCCAAATGTGGTCAGGCCCATCACTATAAAAGAGCATAATTTTGTGGCAAGAGATTTGTCATACCTACTAAGCTGTGAGAGGGGTAATATGAACACATAGATAGCTTGAGTGAGCTGAGCATGTTAACTTAGCAATTGAAGAAAAGTTGCATAATAAATAGTAGATGTATTTATATGTGTTTTCCACTTCTCTCTCATGCTTTATGTATCACTATAAATTTTAGAGGTCAAGTTATCATGTCAGGCCAGTGGGATCTCCCTCCTGATATAGAATGAAGGGCCTGGGGCAAGTAAATTCATGGAAAGGGGACTGAAGGATAAGAGTGTTTCAGAGCTGAGAATGGGCTCAAAGCAATAGTACCATCCTGTAGTTTAGGGCTGTTATGGGTGAGACCTGAAGGAAATTTCTGGAGAGAACATTCTATGAACTTCTGAGTTGTCCTGGGTTAGATATTCAGATGTTGAGTTACTGGATCTTGTTTGGACAAGACAAGAGGGTAAGAGCAGTGTCTCTTCTGGAGATTCTGGGGGCAAGGTGAACAATGAAGCAAACGAAATGGTTCTCTAGAACACCTGTGATCCCATCTCAGACCACTACAGGTTACTGGAGTGAAAGAAAACCAAATGGTGTAGTGCCCACTGGACCCTGCCCACCTTCCAAACTGACCCATGCCCCCTACAGTAGCAGTGTGGTGGCTTTAAGGTCAGGTTTATATGACTGCTTCCCAGCTGAAAAATTCTCAAACCTTCTAGTCCCCTCATCTATAAAATGGGACAACTAGACCCATCCCACTGGTGAGAGTTAAATGATGTAATGCAGTTAAAGAGTTCAGTACCAAGCCTGGCACATTGTAAGTATACAAGAGCCTAAGTTTGTTTGTTTTTTTAATTTTTTTAACATTTATTTATTTTTGAGACAGAGAGAATCAGAGCATGAACTGGGGAGGGTCAGACAGAGAGGGAGACACAGAATCCAAAGCAGGCTCCAGGCTCTGAGCTGTCAGCACAGAGCCCGAGGCAGGGCTCGAACTCACGGACTGTGAGATCATGACCTGAGCCCAAGTCTGATGCTTAACCGACTGAGCCACCCAGGTGCCCCTACAATAGCCTAAGTTTTAGCTTCCTCACCTAGAATGGCACCAACCCTGCCCATCTCACCATGACACTGGGTGATGATAAAAAGGCAAGAGCCCTATAAATACTAACATCCTTGTGGCTATGTAAGGAATTTTTGTCATGTTCTTAGCATTCCTGAATGTACATAGCAAGAGTTTGATCCATGTTTCATCCTGTCTGGAAATGGTTTTTGTCAGTAGCTGGAAAGGCAGGCCAGGATGGAGGCATTTCAAAGTGCCCAAGTTGTCTGGACTGAAGCTGCAACTGTAGGGTTAGCAAGGAAGGAACCAAGGAGAAACAGACTTCTGAACAATCAGTACAGCTCTAGGGACTCTGCACACGTGTGTGTGTGTGTGTGAGAGAGAGAGAGAGAGAGAGAGAGAGAGAGAGAGAGAGAGAGAGAGAAGCAGAGACAGACACAGACACAGACAAAGAGACTGACTTTAAACTGACCAGAAGGCTTCCCTTCATTACTGTGTTGATTTAAACTGCCAAGACTAGGGCCTGGCCAGACCACTGAGGAGGAAAGACAATAGGAAAACAGAAGGCAACTCAGGATGCAAACACCTCATTGTTGCAGTGCAATAAATGGATTCACCCTTTCGCTAAATGTCAAGTTAATATTTCTCTTGGCACCAGCTGCGTTCCTCCCCCTCCTTCCCCCCACAGCAAGCTTGGCCTCCCGGAAGCCCGCCCTTCGGCAGCCGCCCAGCCTCAGCACTGGGAATTGAGGAGGGCAGAAGTGGCTGGCACAGTAAACACAAACATGCCCAGTCCAGCAGCAGAGGGGAAACAGCCTTTGTGTGGAGTGATATCCTCTGACAGCCCCGAGCTCTGGCTGTGGGCAGCTCTGGGCTTCAGGGTGCAGCTCTGGCAGCTGACCATGCCAGGGAGTGGCACTAACAGAAGTTCCCCCCGTCCTGCTCACAGGCAGGGAATAGGCAGGCAAGGAGAGAAGATGACCTTCAAGGCCAGTTACCAGCTAGAACCATGTGCTCATCTGCACTGCCCCAGGTCTCTTTGTCTCCAGGCTACTCTTGACAGTATCAGTAGTATACCCCCAAATAGAGGAGAGGTTGGCCCCATTACACTGAACTCACATGGTCCCTTGCCCAACCCTATTATCCACGATAGTGGTTGTCTATTTTGGGGTCTTCTCCCCTATTCATTAGTGCGGGGTCTGTGTCCCTCACCTCTGCATGCCCAGTGCCACTTTGCATGGGGCCTGGAACAGAGAATGTGCTCAGAAAATTAGAAGGTCATTCATTTATTCTTCAGACCACTCTACACATTGTTCTCTTCTAACCTCCCACCTTCTTCGTTCCAAAACCATTCAGGTGTCCTCCCCATCCGTTCACCTTCACTGTCCTTATCTCTCTTTGCAGCTTAGCTCAAGGCCCCCTGAAAGTCTCACATTCTCCATGAAGCCTCTATACTGTCCTGGTTTTTTCTAAGCTTCTATTGTACCTGATTAGCTGCGTCCCCCATATGGAGCTTCATAATAGAAGACTTTGTAATAGTTATTTTAACACCTCAGAACCTAATCTGTAAGCATGCTTAATAATAGCTTTGCCATACATTTTAAATTAAGACATAACATAAAGCATGTAGTACAGTGCCTGGCACATAGTAAGTGCTCACAATAGGTTTCTGTGAAAATGGTGACAGTGATGGTGATGATGATGATGGCGATATCTCTGTTTTTATATTTCAAATCCCAGGCTGTCAATCCCCTCTTTCAGGGGAAGGACAATTGCTTACTTTGTCTTGACAAACTTCAAATCTTAATCCCAATGCTTTACCCTTGGTAGAAGCTTTATCAATAATATTAATACTACTGAAAATATTTTGTTGTTAATATGCATCATGTTTGCAGTTTGGCAGCATAGAGTCACAAAGAAAGCATTGGATTAGGGGTCAAATATTGAATTTTAGTTCTGCTTTCCTACTCTGGGTCTCAGTTTCCTCTGCTATATAAGAATGAGTTTTCTACAAGGATCTGAGGTTCAGTCTACTGATGATATTGCAATGATGTGGTCATTAATGAGATTAGTTGACAACAAAGCAAGCCTGCCCTCCATCTCTATGGTCATCCTTACCCAATATAACTTGATACACAAATGCAAGCCTACCAGTGGGGTGATGGAAGAAACTGGGATTTATGTCAGCCAAGCAACAGAACACCAGTGCTCACAGGACATGCAAATGCTTTCTGTTTTAAAGGTTACTCCAGACAGCATCATGGTTGACATTCCTCCTCCCAGCAGTGGGTTAGCAGCAGATGTTGTGACAAAATGATCCAGACTGTAGATGCTTATTATCCCTTCTGCAAGGCACACCCATTTTTACTTCTGAGCCCACACTTTATGACTCCTAAGGAAGCTTCACTTGCCTTCTCTGGCTTCTAGAGTATCACTACCCTCTTGTCTAAACAAGCTTGGATCATAAGCAGAACAAGGGACTGAGCATCAAATCCTATCAAATGCCAACCAAATCTCCTACATCTCTGTTCGGAAAAGGTTATCCCTCTCTTTCCACCCTGAGGACCCCTTGTGAGTGGATACAGGATTACCATGAAGTTCAGAGTGTGGGCTCTGCTCCACTAATTATGACCTAACTGGGTTATCTTGAGCAATTTAGTCTCTCTGTGTCCTATTTTCTTCCTCTGTAAAACTACAGTACATTGCCTAGGACTGTTTTGGTTGTGAGAGATTAGATAAAACAATACATGCAAAGCACTCAGGGCAGAGGCTGGCTCACAATAAGCACTCAATAAATATGTATTGTCATCACCCATGATGTCATTGTCATGTAATGATACTGAAGAACAGGTAAATGAATTTCTTTATTTTGGCACCAACCACACTAAGGGACCAAAATTTCAGATAGGCAGGCTGTACTGAAAACAAACTGTCAAGCCTATGAAGTCTCAATAAGGTCAGAGAAAGCAAAAAAGGGCCAGTACCAACTCCGCAGAATGTTTGAAGCATTATACACTCTGATGTCAGCATGCGTGTATTCAGACAATACTAGTGTGACTTACTACAATGCTTAGAAATATGTCTTATGGAAGATGGAAAAGAAACTGAGCCAAAAACACAGGCATAATCTAACTAAAATGTTTGCCCACTCCAGCACCCAGGACCCTGTCCATGGTACTGAAATAGACAAGTGGACAAAGGCTGATGGGAGTCATGACTTCTAAGAAATTGCCAAGGAGGATAGAGAGAGACTCTTTGGAATCATTCAAATAAAAACAATTATTCAGAATAAATGTGTTTCAGCTTAGCAATTGAGCTTCCTCACCTATTGTGCTCCTGATTCTAAACATATCATTCAAAAAAACCCTCATAATGCAGACCAGAGCTAACATAAATTACTTGGGGAGTCATTGGCTCCCCTCTGTTGGCCTGAATAATAAGAAATTGAACAACATGGATCTTCTATCCTGAAATGAGTTAATTCTTCTATTCTCTAATTTACCTACTGCAAAGAGGTGGCAGAGAACATTATCGAGAGTGAGGCTCTGGAAGCAAACTGCCTAGATTCCAATCCTAACTCCTCATTTATCAGGAGGCGACATTGGGCAAGTTCCTTCACCTCTTCATGTCTCAGCTCATTCATCTATAAAAACAATCACAAAAATAGTCCTCAGCTCATAAAGTTATTTTTAAAATTAAGATAATGCTCTAAATTACTTAGAAAGGGCATGTAAGAACTGAGTTAAGTATAATTATCATTGTTATTATTATCATAGTGTTTATTGTCATTACTGTTTCAAATCAGACTTAACAAAGATGAAGCCTTCTTTTTTCCTCCTACATCTTGGTTTGCATGGATGCCCTTCTTTCTCTCTTTCCTATTAACTGCTATCCTGTTCTTCTGTCCTGTTCCTGAGCAAACTCTGGAGACAGATCAAGTAAGAAAGAAACAAGGGAAGGTTACTCACCCATCCCCTGAACTCAACATAAAGAGAACTCAGACATTCCTTAAAATGGGAGACATAAAAACACAAATGCCACAATTCCCCTAAAAGCAATGGAGAGCTCAGTCCATATTACAAGAGAGCCACTCTCCACCCCTTGTTCACCCATGTTTGAGGCCACCATCCACTTGCTTCTCCATCAGTCTGTCAGCTTCCAGAGGAGGCCAGCAGGCTCACAGGGCTGACACAAGCTGTGTAGATCACCAAAACCAAGGCCCCAGTTGCATGGCTTCTTTGAGGAATGGCCAATGCTAACTCAACATTCCCAGCCCATGACCCCAAAACTCTAGCAGTCATGATGGAAGACAAACAACGATAATGAACCCATCTGATATTGAACTCACAATACTTTCCTAAATACTTCCATGTATCTTACTTCCTTCAATCTTCTTCATATCCTTCCAGAGCAGGCACTTAGTGTCATCCCCACTATACAGAAAAGGTAGCTTAAGTCTGGGAACTAATGTGTTTTGGTAAAAGTCATATAGCTACTAGTGAATGGAAAATTCAAGACAGCCAGGCTGGCTCTTCAGGCAGGAAGGTTTTGTGAGAAAAGCATGGAAAGGCAGCCAGAGAGAAATCTGAAAACAAGTTTCACCACTTACTAGCTGATTGACTTGGTGAAGGTGACCTTAACTTCTGAAGACTCACTTTCTTCATCTGTAAAATGGAAATAGTATCTTCCATTCAGGATATGGGAGGGAGGGTGAGCAAAACACTCAGCCTACTGTCTGGCATAGAGATGGGGTTAAATAAGAAGACACTTGTCATTATTGTCAGTGTCCAGCCAAGTCTCTTTCCAATGTGCAAAGACACACAGAATCTGAATTAAAGGAGGCCGTAACATATACTGGCTTCAAACAAATGCCAGTGTCCTACTGTCCCCTCCCCACCCACCCTCTCTGATGTACTTGCCAGTCACATGCCTGAACTACAGAGAGCTCAGTTATCACATGTGGCTTATCTGGAAAACTTTTAAATCCTACACTGGCTTGGCTCACCCCACTTGGCATACCCCCAGGCTCCTAACAATGACTGACAGCAGGTCTGAGCATGAGGAATATAATAACTAATAACTTAGAAAACCCTGTCCAAGCTTATGTTCAATTTATACAATACTACTTTAGGAAATACACCATCAGGACAACAGTGGGTCGATGAAACATATCCATTTCCATAAACAATTATTCCTGTCTTCACTAGGTAGAACCAATAAGGATGAAACAATGCTGAAGAGGGAGTCAGTGAAAGGCATTTTATACTATCAATATTCAAACACTACCAAAATCCTCATTTTTATTTAATAAATGTAAAAATGATCAAGAAGCTACCATATCTGTTTCCTTCCCCCAAATTGCCCTATGGAGCACTGCAAAGCCTTAAAAATAGTAAATTTTGGGGCGCCTGGGTGGCTCAGTCGGTTAAGCGTCCGACTTCGGCTCAGGTCATGATCTCATGGTCCGTGAGTTCGAGCCCCGCGTCAGGCTCTGTGCTGACTGCTCAGAGCCTGGAGCCTGTTTCAGATTCTGTGTCTCCCTCTCTCTCTGACCCTCCCCCATTCATGCTCTGTCTCTCTCTGTCTCAAAAATAAATAAACGTTAAAAAAAATTTTTAAAAATAGTAAATTTTGGATTAAGTCCTCTTCTGGCTTTTCTAGGCTGCTAGTTTTTTTCATTCAGTGGATAATCGAGAGATGTCTCTAATCGATTAAATGATGCTATGCACATAGATGTCATTGACTCCAGACTGTAGCACGGGTATAATTTTCTGGGCCCTGGAAATACATTGTGGGTCAAGACACAATCCCAGCCACCACCCAGTGTGGGAAACAGCTTGTAGAAGCAATTACAAAGCAGTGCAGTGGACCAAGTCCTTGGTGCTGGGGGAGCATAGAGGAAGGGCACTTTCCCTGAACTGGAGGCATTTAGCTCAAAGCTGGGAACTAAAGGGGGGCAGGGTAGGAGAGAGGAGAGAGGGGGGAAACAGGAGGATGTTGCCCGGGATCAAGAAAACACTGGAGTAAAACCCCTTTGTCACAGAACCTGGGGACCTCAGTGCAGCCACTGCACCCAGGTGGTGAGTGGCAAGTGATCATCCATAAAGGCAGCAGTTCCCAGTCACCCACCCAACGTTGTTCTTCACTTGCTCAAGAGCTGAAACAACTCCCAGCTGCTGCCACCTTCTGCCAGCAGGGCTGGCTCCAGGTGAGCTGATCTGCCCAGGGGTCATGGATGATTCAGTGTCTCCTTCAGGCTCAGCCCTGAAACCTCAATTCCCCACCTGTTGCTGTAACCCTAGCCATTCTTCCACCTGCCTCCCTGGGTGGCGGAATGGACAGTCTTGCCATCTGCTTCCCTCCCCAGAGCACTGAACATGGAACACTGGGGATTTGTGGGGTCACCAGGAGGAGGTAGCAGACTTTTGGAGTGACAGGGAACTATGAACACATCCGTGGGATGGCAGCAAGGAAGCCAGCAAAGACAGGTTAGCAATCAAAAGGACAGAAATGGAAATAACAGAAATGCGTGACTTTCAAGGAAATCATTCAATCAGCCTCAGCTCAGCTTCTAAACTTCAAACTCAGAGAGATACTGGACTCACTTAGCAAATGTAGTCTATGTGTTAACCTTTTTCAAAGATGAAATTTACAAAAAGGAGATTCTTCTCTTTCACCAAGTTGGGGGCCCTTACAACAGAGAGACTCATCAGCCATGAATAAGATAAATACAAGTTTTCATTCTGCTTTTTGCCTGGAGCTCCACGATGACCTCACAAGGTCAAGATAGGTCTCAATCCTGCCAGCCAATTCCAGAAGCTAAACCAGCAATGGCATAGACGGTATAAAGCAGGATGTGAGTCACACTATCTTGGACTTCCCTGTTGGCTCTGGTCTTAATAGACTAAACAGGTGAGACACAGCATGTATCAAGAATGGCCTGGCAAATAGCCCACAGTCCTCTCAAACCACATCACCACAAACCAGCCCCATGATTAGAATCAAATTCAAAACAAATTTTGTGCCTAAATTCACACTACCACACTGCAACGAAATTGCAGCATTTCAACTCATTTTGGGTTCAGAATGCCAGCCAGAGCCTCATAGCATTTGCTTGCAGGACCCAGGTTCCTTGAGAGGGATCTTCCCAGGCTACAGCCCCGGCATATCCTGCATCAGATGATACTTCAGATGAGGTGTACTTCTGTTACCTGAGAATACCATACAGTGACTGCAGCTGCTGGAGGGCTGTCTAATTGAGGATCGACTTTGAAGAGGATGCAAGTGTGATGTATAATTGGCACATTTTCCATACTTCTGAGACTAAGCTGTGAGCTTAGGAGGCAGGACCTACTTCCTCATCTCACCAATGCCTGAAGCACATAAAAGAATTTCAATCCACATATGTACTGAATGAATAAGAGTGAAAGAAACACAATGTGAGGTAAATTGCTGAAACAATACGATAAAGTGAACCTCAAGAGATTTGCTCACCTTCTCCAGACTTTTGATCGTTATTTTCTTGATGAGGCTCCCATGGAAGATTCACAGGTCACCCACCTGACCCACCATACTCCCTTGCTTTTGCCTTGTGTTACTTTTCTCCAGGCTGCTAATTATATCATCCAACCTATAAACATTTTACCGGAAATGTGTTTATTTTACTTGCATACATGCAAGGAATTTCCAAAGAGCAGGGATTTTTAGCCCATTCATTTACTGCTATATCCCCATCACCTAGTACAGTTCACTAAACATTTTAGGAGAGTTTTGATCATTAGACTTTTAAGAAGTACTCCAGGTCTAAACAGAAATGACTGAAGATTTTTCTGCTCCTTGTACTAAGGATCTTTATATGTGTAAATTAATCAAACAATTCAGATACATTTGAGGACCCTTATTCTAAGTAATATAACCATTTCACCTTGCATGCTTTTTCAAAAATCTTTGCAATTTGGCCCCAAAAGATCATTTGAGCTTTATTAACACCCTCATCACCACAACCATCAACACCATCCCCATCGTCAACAATTACAGAAAACATTTGTCACTGCCTGCTGAGTACAGGGTGTTTTGATAATAGGTGTTTGGGGGACATAAAACAAATAGGATGTTGAGGTCTCTGTCCTCAGACTGTCTGTCTGATGGGAACATCAAGACATATTTATATATGAAACATATACTGAGTGGAAAATGAGAGGTTAAGTCAGTGCCATCTGATAGAAATATAATAATGCAAACTACCTAGGGAACTTAAATTTTTCTAGTAGCCATATGGAAAGGTAAAAAGGAATAGGCTAAATTAATTTCAGTAATATTTTATGCAACCCAACATATCTAAAATATTATCATTTCAACACATACCCAATATTTTTTTAAAATTTGTGTATTATCATTTCAACATATACCCAATATTTAAAACAATTTTGTCAATAAGCTATTTTACATTATCTTTTTATAGTTATTCTTTGAATATGTATATGACACAGCACATCTCAACTCAGACTAGCTATATTTCAAGTGTCTAACAGCCTTACGTAGCTAGTGGCCACCATACTGGACAGCTGGCAGTTAGACCAAAAGTTTTTAGAGTATATACAAGAGGAGTACCTTAGTGGGAAGACGAGTCTGGAGAAGACTCCATGAGGGTCACCCTCCTCCCTCCTTTTCCTCCCCTCCCCCTCTGCCCACCTCTCAGAATCAAGAGTGATGGCTACAGGCACAACATAGGCACCCCCAAAAGAAAACAAGTAAAGGGTGTGCCTAGTCTCACCCACTGAGAATCCCCACCCTACTCCACCCCAGCTCTTCTCTTTATTCTCTCAGGCACAGTCAGAAAAAGTACAACCCCATTCCAGTGTTAATGAGAGACCTGGGTCTTTGCCCACAAGCACTAAAATAAGTTTCCTCTGATCTCAAAAGAAAAGTATATTCAGGCTTTAGGCAACTCTGGGGACTTAGGGTTGTTCTCAGCCCTCGCATGCATCAGACTTACCTGGAAAGAATTTTTAAAGTGAAGATGCTATAAGCATATACCCCCAGATTCTGATTTAATTGGTTTGGAGTGAAGCCTGGGGATTTGGGCACCTTTTAAAGGTTCCTAGGTGATTCTAATGTGTATCTTTAACTGAGAAGTAGTGGGTTGGGGTGGAGGACAGGGAAGAATGGCCTGTTAGCTATCGATGCCATAGCCCACAATGCTGAGCATTGGGCTTTGTGTACATTTTCTCATTGAATCCATACTATCACCCCATGAGAGAGGTATCACTAACCCCATTTTACAGGTAAGGAAACTAAGGCTCTGAGAGGCTAAGTGCTTTTCCAAGGTCAGGCAGTTAGCAATTGGCAAGAAAAGAAATCCAGACCAGGTCTGACTCCAAAAGCCACTCTCATCTCTTCTTATCCATCCACGCCTGTCCTCGTTATCAATCCTGCTCCCCATCTCCCCTACACCAGTCTCGGTTCAAGGTGAGAAACTGGGATGGGGATGAGAGGATGAAGACAACCAGGCAGGAGACGGTTGGTGGCAGGAGTGAAAACTAGTAGCAAATGCATAACAGAGGGTACTACGGCCCTGGGAGACTTGCAAGTCCTTTAGAGATTGAGTACTGAAAGAGCACATGGGGGAGGGTACCAATATTGAGTACACTTGTTTGGTATCATGACAATGAGATAATAATAAGAAGAGATGCCCCAGAAAAAAAGTAAACATTATCCAGTTTCCACAATGGAGGAGCCTGTCTTCCCTTATCAATGGCTAGACCAGAAAGAAGGCCAAACAATAGAAGAGTAAGAATAATCAAGCCATAAGCAAAGACACGCCCTCTTTCTTAGAGTTCTTACCTTGTAAAATCATCAAGTAGTAACAAATTAACTCAGTACTTTAATTTATAAAAGGAAGAAAAGAGCAAAGGAGAAGGAGAGAGAGTGTGTGGAAGGAAGGAAGGAAGGAAGGAAGGAAGGAAGGAAGGAAGGAAGAAGAGAGGGGGATGTGGGGATAAGAAAAGAAAGAAAGAAAGAAAGAAAGAAAGAAAGAAAGAAAGAAAGAAAGAAAGAAAGAAAGAAAGGAAGGAAGGAAGGAAGGAAGGAAGGAAGGAAGGAAGGAAGGAAGGAATTTGGTAATACTGGAAGAGAAATCAGTCGTGCCTGACAGTATTTAAATTGAATGTCTGTGAGCATGGCTCATAATTTTTAGTGAAAGTAGAAGCTATTAAAAAGTCGATGCACAAGATTAAAATTTAGAATGCTATTTTAATAATACTGAATTCTACTCAATTTCAAATGGCTGTCATGTTTAAGCTCCACCAATCTGAGAATGTTTGATTGATGGTGTTGGGAGCTGAATGATGGGAAGCCTAAACTCGGCAGGTCCAGCTCAGTTAACACAGCCAGAGAGGAGATGAGCTCTCATCCATAAGGAACTAAGCGGATCAGGTTGAAGGGCCAACTCTGAGAACGCTTGCGCATCTGTCAAATGGGAGCAATGATATCTGTCCACCTAAAGGAACAAGTGGGACGAGAGGATAAATGAACCATTGTTAAAAGCAAAGTATACTATGAAGGCCAAGAATGTATGATATACCTGCCCCATGTGGAGCCTGGGCGAGGTCATCACTCACAAACCACCTCCTTCTGGAAGCTTCTTCTACCACCTCTCCCATTTCTAACTTAGTCAATCAACAAGCCATTGGACTAGTCAGTGCCAGGATGGAGGCAAGTCCAGGGTGTTCTGGAAGTCACAAGCAATGCAAAGCAACCCCCCCCCTCCCAGCCCCGATCCACCACTCTGGAAGACTGGGATTTTGTTCTGTGTACCAGCATTGTGCCTGGTATATAGTATGTGGGTCCTCAATAAGTATTTGTAGGTCTCTCATTCAACATATTTCTTGCCCTTAGGAGTTTTGACGTTAGTTGGGGCAACAAATAAATATTTACCAAACAGCATACTATGAGCACTAATGGAGAGATACTCAGAGAGCTACACAGAACAGAGGAAAGAGATTTCTACTTGATCTTGAAAAATCAATTTCATATCTTCATCATTTATTATTATCTTTGTGGTCATCTTTAAAGCTGTTCACAAGTATCTCCTGCTCTTCACATCCGGGGCACATGACGGGATTACATTTCTCTGCTCCCTTTGAAGTTAGGCTAAGCCATGTAACCTACAATGGCCAATGAAATGTCAAAAGAAGTGGCATGAGTCACATCTTGGCAGAAACTTTAGGAGCTGTACAGAGTTCCTCACGTCATCATGCCCTGCTATAGCCATAGTGGGAGCACATGCAAAAATGAAGGGGTGGGGGAAATGCAGGCTCCAGAAGCCTGGGTTCCAATATGAAGCATGAAAAGCAGGAAGCCTGAGTAGGAAACACACCATTGTTGCACTGCCCTACTGCGATTTGGGGGCCATTTGCTACTAGAGTCTATCTTCATTGATACAGTCATGTCCATAGGAGGTCCAGCTCCAGCAAAGTACCTGTCAGGGAAGGAGTGAGGGAGACACAAAGGTCTTGGGAGTGAAAAGAAAACAAGATTCTAGTCTCTCTTTGGTCATACACTCTGCTACTTTCTTTCAGAGATTCCCTCCGGACACTCTGGAAAGACTGCTCAATTTCCAAAAGCCCATGAGTTAGGAACCCCATCTCCTTCCCTAACCTATGAAGAAAATGTCTTTGTGCCCCATGGCAATTGGGCAAAGTATCCGGGCTGGGTCACTGACTCAATACCACACTCTAACTAGAGCCCAGAGAGTGACAGGCTTCCCCGTGGCTTCTTCTGGTGACCTGATGGCTCCACCCACATCTCCCTCAGCTCCCAATCCTTGGCTTTCAGGCAGGGCCCCATACAAGTCCTAAGCCTTCAAAGCTCCTGTCCCCACTTCCTGGGCTGCCTCCCCCTTCTCATTTCTGGGTCTTCAAAGCCTGGTCCCATCCCCTCCCCTCCAGAAAGTACCACCATGAACTAAGCCCATTCTGTTCTCCTAATCCCACCAGCTCTGAACCCATTCGACGCACAATCATACCCTGCCATAGGAACAGTGTCACCTCGTTCATCTGGACAAAGTCGGTCTCTTCAAAGGAGGGATGAGCCTCTGAAACTTGATGCCCCTATTTATGAGATGGGGCCACAGTTCTGACCTCCCATCGGGTGAGATGATGTGTTTAAAGTGCCTGTTTTTGTGCCCGGCACATGGCAGGTGCTCAAGAAATGTGAGATTCCTCCTAGCTCCCGTCTTTATAAAAAGGTCTGAGCAGGGCCAGCTACTCCCCTCCCCAGAGAAGCCCAGATGTGCCCCCCAGAGATTTGTCTAACGCATGTATTATCAATAACTCCTCTGAAGGGGCACAACTGATATTTGGGGGATCTAAACAATGTTACTCCTTTTATAGATAAGCACAGGTATCCATACAGCACATAAACAGACATATACTACATCTGTGATATTAAAATTTCATGGGTGGGTGGGGGGATGATTAGGAAAAAAATGTGTAAAAAGGCTCCACAAACAGGCCCTAATAAGAAGTTGGTTGAGAATCACTGGTCTAATGTCACCTCCAATCAGAAAACAGGCTTCCTCTCTCATGCCCATCTCAGCTGAGCCTCTTAGCACCCGTCTCTTACATTTCCTCTCTTGTGTCTCTCCCAAATCAATAATATGATATTTTAGAAAATTCTGTCGAATCCACATTCATTCCTCCTCCACCCCCTCCCCAGCCTCTCTGCTGCTCCACTGATCTAATCTGTCGCCTCTCTGGGGACGTGAGCGGTGCAGCTGGCTGCAGAGAAAGCAGGCACTAAAGAGCTGAGAGACTCTGGGCTGGGTTTTGCAGACATCACAGACGTGACTGTGTTCGTCGCCACCTGCAGCAGCCACAAGGCAGAAGGGAGCTGGGCGCCCCTTACTCCTCGTCCCGTCCACCACTCTGCTCCACTCAGAATGGTCAAGGCCTGCCTGTATCGTCCAGAGAACTAAATGGGCTTTCCCCAGGGATGAGGGTCCCTGGTGGGTTTGAGCTTTGGCTGCTTTGTTAACATGTGGCCGGCCCCACAGTTTGGCTTACCCAAGGTGGATTCCCAGGCTGCCCGTGCTAGAGGCTGTACAGCTGAAAAATCCCTTCTAGCTCCTCTTGCCATTATGGATGGCCATGTCATGAAGTCTGCATGGCAGGAAGTCCAAGAAGGAAGAGCGAACAAGCATCACCTGATGTTGCCTCTTCCCCTTTTCTTCCTACCTCAAAAGACACACAAAATCTGAAGCTGCCCATTTGTTTTGTAACCATGAGCAAAAAGACAAGGGAATCTTGGCACCCGAGAGAGGTCAACCTTGACATGATAGAGCACCTGAACTATCACCAGCAACCACCCGTGCCTGGATTTCTTTTTGTGCAGAAAAAAATGCTTTTCTCTGTTATTAGCCAAAAGCATCCTCAGTAACACAGGAGCCGAGGGGGAGATGCATAACACTCATCTGCTTTTCCTGAGGTCTCTTGGCAAATTGATCTCAACTACAAAGAGAAGGCCTGTGCCTTTCAGTGTCTGGGCACGCAGGGGGGCCCAGGGGTGTTCTGCCACACTGCCACACTTGTAGGGTGCTGGCTCTCTGCAGGGGATAAGCACATGCACTCTGCAGTCGCCTGGGCCTGAGTTCCAGTCCTGACTCTCCACCAAACGTTGTGTGATCTTAGATAAGATGCCTGGTCCTTTCAAATGTCCGTTGTTTCTACTATAAAACAAAGTTGAGAATAATACTTACGTCACACTCGGGTTGGGAAGATTAAATGAGATGCAAAGTGCATAGCTCAGTGCCTGGTACACACTAGGTTCTCAGTGCTGGATTGTTCTCATGACAATTTTCTACTTTCCCTTCTGTTTCCAAGAGTTTTCTCACTTCCCAGTCTCACTCTGGTCCTGTCCTTCTCCAGTGCCCTGCAGTGACTCTGACTGCCTCTGGCTTCTTCTCCCTTCTCCCCCATCCCATTCATTTTCACAGTGGAGGCATGTGCAATTTGCCTCATTAGCCTATGATTCTGAAGAGCTCATCCCACGCAGACGTAGCACCAGGTCCCCGCACATCACAGGCCCAGGCCCCTCTGGAAAAAGGGACTCTTGTTGCAGCTACTTGGTTTGGCTGAGGCTGTGGGCTCGGGGAGCAGGGTGAAAGCCCCAGACTTTGGACCCTGAACCTCAACGAGGCCACAATGGCCTCCCTTTGAGAATGAAGCTTTGCTGCTGAGCCTCATGTTCTGGGAGGTGAGCAAGGGCAGCCATGAAAGGCAGAAAAGAACCCAGAGGTGGTGCCCTACTCAGCCCTGGAACCTCAGATCAGACCACAATGTCAGTGCTTTCAGGGACCTCAGGGCCTCATCCACACAGGGGCCCTCCCCAGCAAACAACTCTGCCACTGGGAATTCCTTAGGGACAGGAAAAGTGTCAACTTAAGAGATCCAACCACAAACAACTCCCAGGGAATGGTTGAGGAAAAGTTGTTAATTTTTTAGATGTCCTGTCCCAGATGCAGGAGAAGCCCTTCCCAGGCACTCAGAGGCGAGTCCCTAGGGACTTCATGCTCCCCAGTGATTGGGCAGGGGGTGGCTTTCTGCAGGGATGGGCTCCTGAAGAGTCAGGGCTCTTAAGGGAGAGGGGATGGGGCGGTAAGAGAGGGGTCTGCTGCCCCTCACCGGAACTGCACTGTTTCAAGGTGGCACTGATCAGCCCAGTCTGAGGGCTGGAATCACGGATCCACAGACAACTCCCATCACCCTTTGGCGCCTGTCCCAGGATCCCTCAGCAGAACTCAAGCTTAGGGTTGGGGCAACTCCTTCTCTCAAGAAGCTCACTGCCCCAAGTGGAAGCAAGACCTCAGTACATAATACCAAGCTACTGTGCGGAGTCTCCTCTCCCTCGCCCCTTCTGGCTTGCACAGCATGCAACCTCCCCCTTGGTGAGGGAGGCAAATCACCAGTGACAACTGGCAATGGCTAATATTCACTAAGCACTTCTCTGTGCCGGCAGTGTTTGTCCTCAATGCTCTCCATGCACTCCCTCACTGAACGGCTCACAGTTACTGAGGAACACATTACTCTTTTCTCATTTACAAATGGGGAGATGAAGACCCACAGGGATAAGAGATGTGTCCAAGGCCACACAGCTACTAAATGGCAGAGATGTATTCGAACTCTGGGGATGGCTTTTTCACAATGATGATAATAATAGTAACAAGGGCAAAACTATTTTTTAAAATAATTGTTTTTAATGTTTATTTATGTTTGGGGGGGGGAGGGAGAGAGGGAGGGGGACAGAGGATCCAAAGCAGGCTCCAGTACTGACAGCAGCAAGCCCGATGCGGAGCTTGAACACACCAACCGTGAGATCATGACCTGAGCCAAAGTTGGACACTCAACAATCTGAGCCACCCAGGTGCCCCTAAAATAATTTTTAACAAAAGACAAACCTATGTAGCATTTACCATATGCCAAGCACTGTTCTACATGCTTATGTGTATTGGCTTATATAATCTCACACCAACCCTGCGAAATAACTACTAGTATTATGCTTATTTTACAAAAGGAAGTGGAGGGTCATCATTTGCCTCCGGCCTCAGTGATTCAAGACCCTAAGAGTGTGAATTTGGGGCTCTGCTCTCCATGCAAGCCCAGGGGCAATCATCCTGGAGATGGATGAGCTCAAGCCACCTCCAGGCTTGAACATGTGGGTCATTAAGGACTGGTCACCAAATGAATGTTTCCTCCTTCGTCTCACAAAATTCAAAAAGTGCCATTATCACAGAAGCCAAGGCTGTTTGCAAACTACAGAGGTGACACGAGGTAAATTCATTTCCCTCCTGTCAAGAGAAACTCAACAAGGGTATAATCAGAAGCTAATGTGTGCACTCGTGATTGGGCCCATCATGGGGGTGGCACATAATTGAACAAGTTCTTCGTGCCCAGAGGAGCAGAGCAAAGCCCCATCACTGGGAAGTGTCACTCATCTGGCCGGCATATGTGGCTTTTTAATAACATTATGGAAATCTTGCTGAAGGACTTTGGGAAGGACAGAGCCTTGAGGACGGGACCTCATGAAGCCTTGGGAGCTTCAACCTTGAGAAAAGGACCTTCCGTTCTCACCCCGTCAGCCATTTTCCTCAGGGACCCCTCCTCTGGGCTGGGTGGGTTTATGTATCTTGGGCATAAAAACTGGGCTGAACCTCCTTGTTGAATGGACCCCAGGGGACCTCAGGTGACCTGCAAGGTCAAGTCTGCAGGTTACTGAGGGGATGCCTAGGGGGCCACATAGGGAATAGGCCCCTCCCCTCTCCCAACAACTGGCAACAAGGTAATTCTTACATGCTTCTTCATAGGAGTCAGGAATTTTCCTGAGTTTTACAAATATTAACTCATTTAATCTGAAAAATAATCCTATGCAGAAGGTAGTGCTACTGTCCAGACTATAGATGAGGAAGGTGAGGCATAGATGAACTTGCCCAAGGTCACACATATGTTGCATTTAAGCCCAGAGAGGCTGGGTCTGATGTTCATCATTTTAATCAGACATTCTACAGCCTCAATGAGTCAACCTTTCAGCAGGCCCTGAGGGAGGAGAGAGCAGATGGGAGAAGTTATGGAGAAGGAGAGGAGGTGCCTCCCTGGTGACTGGCATTCGTTCATTCACATTTTTATCAGGTACCTTCTTTGCACCAGGCACTGCTATAGGCACTGACGGTACAGCGGAGTATAAGCAGACGAGAGGTTATAGTCTAGTGAAAAGACACAGATAATATATAAACATAAATAAGATAATGTCACAGAATGGCAAATACAATAAAGAAATAACACAGGACAGTCAGATAGAGTGACTAGGGCAGGAAGAGGTGTGGAAGTGATCTTAGAGGAGGTAAATTTAACTTTAATAGAAGCAGAAGCAGGCCTAGCTGAAGCTGAATAAATTCATTGGGTAGAGGTTTGCACATGTCTACAAAATACAGGGAACAAGCAGTCATTGAGGCCCTTATGAAGCCAGAAGTCAGAGACCCATGAAGACAGACAGTGAGGGTTCGCCCACCCATTCCAGGGCAGGAGCTAATGGAAGTTCTGCCATCTTGCATCACACCATCAAAAGCACCCAACCTGTGGTGGGGTGCCATCACAGGGAAGGGAGTGCTGGAGTACCCCACATGGGGACTCCCTGCCTCAGACCAAAAGTGATGCCCATCTCCTGGGTTCCTGTGTCCTGCCTAACCGTAGGAGCTGGGAAGTGTACAGAAGCGACTAGAATATTCAATGAGCCTAACTGCCTCAGCCACAGGCCCAAAGGGGACATTAATGGAGATAGCAGAGATGCAGGAGGACTCATGCCCTAAGAGATGGAACTCAGCCAGGCTGACTGGATAGTGAGCCATCGAGGAGCAGGGAGTTAATAGGTTTTTCCAAATGAATGGCCCTTAATTTCAATTCAATGAAGTAAGGGGACCAGGTGAAGGAAGCCAGGTGAAAAGGAGGATTAATCCATCTATCAAGGACCTTTGGTACTGAAAACACGAAAAGATGAATTCATTTGTGAGCCATAATGATTCACTCCTGGGTACAATAATTATCTTGAAGCTTGTTTGGCCCCAGAATCAATCTTTATTTAACTATATTTATTTTTGGTTGCTTATCCTGTTTGCCTCTCTTGGAAACTCGAAGAGTGCTCCCCCCACCTTCTTTTTTTGGTAAATTCCAAAGAATTTATTTCAGAATGATCTCTGTGTGTAATGCCTGTTTCCCTCTCCCCGTCCTCTCTGTATTACTGATCCTCACTCTACTCCCTCACTTCCTGGTATTCTCTCTTGTCTCCTTCAGCGCACTTATCACTACCTTAAGATGCATCATTTGTCAGTTTGTTTATTGGCTTTTTGAATAATCTGGCTCTTCCACTGGAATATAAGCTGGGCAAAGCAGAGAACTTGCTAGTCTCCACTGCCTTGATCTTAACACGACCAATAGCCATTGAATAAATAAACAAAAAGATACTTATAATGAATACATGGAGCTCTTAATCTCTTATAGTCCTCAAAAAACCTCCATTTGCTATTATTGATTATTCCCATTTGATAAATGAGGAAACTGAGGCACAGAGAATAATTATCTAACTTGCTCAAGGTTACAAAGGTAATAAATAAAACAGCCAAGATTTGAACCCAGGTAGTTTGGCTCCAGAATCCATGAACTTTTGACACAGATATTTTAAAAATATTTGTAGATTGGGTGAATGGCTGCCTCCCTGCTTTCCTTCCCAGGCTTATTTGGGACTTTACTGGACCCCCTACGTAGCAGGCATGGTCCTAAATTCTCTATTCATATTGTCTGGTTGAATCCTCACATCTAGCCGGCTCTCCCTGACACCTTCCCCCAAGTCTGATACTTTGAACCACATCTCATTGTCCCCATCAGGTCTATCATCTCCCCCTTTGCCAGGTGGTACCTTCCTGATATGAAATCATGGACTCAGTTCCTTCAAAAAGAAAAACCAAACTAAAGATTCAGGAGGAGGTATTTCCCCTGAGAAGCATGTGGCAGAGCTTAGCCGGTTCAGAAGACCCTCTCCCTCTGTCCAGAAACTGAATCCCAGAGAGATGAAGTTATGGATCTCATATCTATGTTCACCTTTCAGCCTGCGGGACAAAGGCAAAACAAATAGCTGAGTATCAATTGTGAGATGCTAGGAATGGGGGTGGGGGGAGGAAGAAAGTAAAGTGTTGTTCCTACTAAGTTGGTCCTGAGAGTGGAGAAGAACTAATAAGGTAGGTTAGTAAGGAAGCATCACCATACAGCACAGACCAACTCCCAATCCAGTGCTCCCATCTCCACCATGTTGGCCCCATTGCCCACACTGTCTGTGACATGACTGTGTGTGGTTGTGCTTGGCTGCACCAATCACAGCTTTATACCTTTGCCTGGCACAATGCCTGGCACACAGCAGGTGCTCAGTCAATGTTGACTGGGTGACTGAATGAAGGATCCTCATGTCCTACCTGCCTTGGACCTGCCTTTATCTCCACTCCCAGACTGCCCAGCTACACCTGGACCCATTCTCTTGAACCCAAGTGTTGGGCATATTCATGTACTGGCCACCAACCTTGGATGGACACACCCTCCCTTTCCCCCACAGGGATGCTTACAGGACCCTGAGCCAAGGAAGGTAAAATAGGGATATCCTGGGAAATGTGCTGCAATTGAACAGTGGAACCTGCTATTATTCCCCATGAACAACCCTGAAGTGTAATAGTGCTGCAGTGACTGTCCTTCCAAACTGTGGGATTTCGTAGACCCGGGCCAAGGCCAAGTAATGTTCCACTGAAAACTTAAATGCAATCATGCAAAACCAAGTGCATTTTCTTGTCCTGGGAACAAAAACATTCCACCTGCTCAGCACATCAAAATTAACACTCCCTTAGTATTGAAGACCCATCCTGGCTCTTCTCCTGGACTCTCAATGCCAACTGAATAGGAAAAGCATGATAGGAAAATCTTGGACTCTCCCTTGCCTTCCTTTCCTCCCCCTATTCTAGTGTCTTGCATCTGGTACCTCGGGTCCTTTGTTTTTTTCTTGTCCCTCAGGCTGATGGGTATTTTGAAATTGTTAACTAGAATTTGTCTGGAAGATGCAAACACTCTGTTGTCTTACAATGCATTGGATTTCATCCCCCAGTCAGCTGGAAAACTGGCTGGGTATTCTCTCAGTTCATCTTGCAGGAAATCATCTCTTCTGGTCACCTGAACTGTTAAGAAGGTAACTGGACTCATTGGGGTCAGTGTGTCCTATGCCATGGCATAGACTCTAACCCCAGCCAAGCATGCACATATGAATGGGCCACCATCTCTGAGGTGACTGCTGGACCCAAGACTGGAGTTGGTACATCCCTCCTGGTGAAACTTCTGCCTGATTCTCCTGGCTCAGGAACACTGTCCTCAAGCCCAAATGACAGTACTGTCCTACAGAGACATGGCTAAAATGTCCACTGCCAGACTACTGGCCTGACCAAGTAACATGGTCATGCATAAATCCTGCATATATCCCAGCACATGGCTCTGCAGAAGAGGAACGGGAAAGATGTTTCCATGGAGGAAGGCTGCCAGGGCTTGAACCTCAACTTCACAGCCTGTGGCTTTATGACCTTGGGCAGGTCACTTACCTACACAGATCCTCAGTTTCCCCATCTGAAAAATGAAGAGTCCAGATCTCCTGCTAGAGTTGTGAGGATTACAGGAGATCATGCATGTGAAACAACCTGCACAAAGGCTGATGCACAGCATCACTATGAGCTAAGACTTATTGGGCACTAGCCATATGACAGGCTTTGTGCTTGACCTTCACATTCACTATATCATTAGCCCTGTTGTGTCCATCAGATATGGGTATTCCCATTTCTATTTTACAGCAGAGAAGACTGAAGATCAGAGAAGTCAAGTGACCTGCACAAAGGCAAGGAACTAGAGAGGGGTGGAATTAAGATTCGAAACCAGGATCTAGGGGAGGGTGCCTCCTACCAGAGCTGACACCAGGTCCATGTCTGTGGGTTTCTATCAGGGTCTGATTGACAGGTAGTTAGAGGTGCTTGGGGATTACGGGCATGGAGCCAGCAAGCCTGCTTTGCACTGTGCCCTCTATGTGTTGGGGGACTTGGGACTAGTCTCTTCACCGCTCACGTATGCCTCACCGTCCTCCAGTATAAAAGAGGGACAGCTACATTTTTCCTCTAAGATTGTCATGAGGCTTAATAAAACAAGGGTTCCTTGTAATCTTTCATCCAAGGTAGTGTACTATCCTGTGCTCTACAACATGAGGAGGAGACATTAACAGCACTTAGCACAAAAGCTTTCAGTAAACCATAATTAAAGGTATCAGTAATAACAATAGCTAATATAGAACACATTATATTTCAGAATTTGTGCTAAAAGCTTCACTAAAGCATTTAGCCCTCATGACAATGCTATGAAGTGGGTACTTTTTATTATCTCCTTTTACAGATGAGGAAACAGAGGCATGAAACAGGTAACTTGCACGAGGGCACGGAACTAGATGCTGAAAACTTACCACCTTGCTATTCACCTGGCTGCATCCAAACTTCATTCAAAGGATGAATCAGTCCAGGTAAGCAGCACATGTACACTGTGCCCTGCAGAATATCAGCATCCTGGTCTCACAGGATAAACAGAGGCAAGCTTGTCCAGGTCACTTTACTATAAGACTTCCATGGTCTTTAATATGTAAATATGCATGGAAATCATCAAGTGGGAGACAGAGTATGCAAGCTTCTTCCAAATTTGAGGGGTGCCAGTATGTCCTGAAATATGATTTCATAAATACCACTCCTGAGTCATTTACTCTAGACAGAACAGCCTCCCATCAGCTGTTGGAAACACTAAGTACAGTAGTACTTATCCACGGTTTCAGCTACCCACGGTCAACCACAGTCCAAAAATATTAAATGGAAAATTTCAGAAATAAACAATTCATACATTTTAAATCAGGCACCATTCTGAGTAGTGTGATGAAATCTCATGCCATCCTGCTCCATCCCACCAGGGATGTGGATCATCCCTTTGCCCAGCATATCCATGCTGTATACACTGCCTGCCCACTAGTAATGTAGCAGCAACCTCAGGCATCAGATCTACTCTTGTGGTATCACAGTGCTTAAGTTCAAGTAACCCTTATTTTACTTAATAATGCCCCCCCCCCCAAAACACAAGGCTAGTGTTGCTGGCGATTTGCAGATGCCAAAGTGAAGCCATAAAGTGCTTCCTTTAAGTGAAAAGGTAGAACTTCTCAACTTAATGAGGGTAAAAATCATGTGCTGAGGCTGCTAAGATCTACAATATGAACAAATCTTCTTTCCGCCAAACTGTAAAACAGGAAAAAGAAATCTGTGCTAGTTTTATCATTGTTAATCTTTTCTTGTGCCCAATTTGTAAACTAAACTTTATCACAGGTATGTGTGTGTAGGAAAAAACATAGTATCTGTAGGGTTGGGCACTATCCACAGTTTCAGGCAGTTACTGTGGGTCTTGGAACTAGTCCCTGCGGAGAAGCAGGACTACCGTATGGGCAGAGGGAGAGAAGAAAAAAGCGAACAGCCCAAAAATGAATAGTCCCTCATCCTATGTCTTTTGTCCTCTTGTCCAGATCTGAAGTGTGTCTGCCTCCAGACCTGGACATCCACACACTGAATGGAAGGTCCTCAAGGACTCCAGCAAGGGGTAGGACAAGGGAAAAGACGTCAACTTGGCACCGTCCTGGAAAGTGGAGGCTCTGGTCAGAGCCTGCGAGGAATCAATCAATGGCCTTTTTAACACAGGTGTGACATTCACCTGGGCTACTGGGACCCATCTGGTGGGAAGGAAGGAGGTTTTTACATCCCTGCTTTTATCCCCAGCAGGCTCCAGAGATATATTTCTGTACTTCCCCTAGCTGATAAGTATGAAAAAGAGAATATTGAATATTATAATAGGGATCTGACAGAACAGGGGCACGTTCATTAGCTGCTGAATTTCCCAGTGACTCCTAGAAATTGCTACGATTAAAACAAATTAAGTGCTTCCGTCCCAACTATAAGCTGCCACTGTTCTTTGGGGGTATATCTCTGCAATGCTGGCCTTGCAGAGGAAGGTACGGCAGTTCCAGACAAAGGCGGCATCTCCTTCCCTCTCGCTCTCTGAGCAAATCTAAAATCTGGTGCCAGATTCCTTGGAGCTAATTCTAAAGCCAGGAAGGCTTTTCATAAGATTACTAAGATTGTATTGACCTTTGAAGAGGAGTTCTTTCCTCTGCAAGCTCCCTTTCTTAATGCAGTCCTTGGAATTCTCTCCATCCACCCCCCTCCCTTGGGCAAAAGGGTAACATCTCCCCCATCTCTATGGTGGAGGCGGACACGTAGAAAGTTGCTCCCAACCCACTGGGTGAGTCAGCATAGAAACCAAGTTTAGAAAATACATTCAGTTCCTTTTCTCCCTATCATCTGCTTTCCCCTATAAGAAAATGATCAGCAGTTCTGCATATAGAGTCAATTTGAAAACCATTAGCAAAGGGTAGACAAGAAGCCACAGCTTTAGTTTCTTTGCTTTCAGAACAAGAAGAGTAATGAAATTTTATGGAGCATGGAAGTAACCGTCTCTGAGATGAAGGCCAACTATTCCTACTCTCTGGTCCTACAACCAACATTTATTTGGGAAAATTTGCCATTAGCCAAGTGTTTAAGAGCTTTAATCTTCTAGTGAGTCTTATGTAGATCTATTTATGTGCCCATTTCACAGGCAAGAATACTGAGGCATTGGGCACGTGCCAATAGGTAGAGACAAGAGTCCGTGGAGGACAAGTGCTCGTTCATCCATGTATAAGAATCAATTGCATCTGTGGACACTCTGTAGCTGTTTTATTACAGGTGACAGTCTGCAAGGCAGAATGAGCACAATGGGTCTCATGAGTCTGGGGTGGAGACCACAGCAGGACTTCCGGGTGCCCTCACCTGAGTTTGCAAAGCAAGAGAAACTGGATCAACCCAGAGTTTGAGCTAAGTTGAAAACCCTCCTCAGGGTCTTCCCAGCAGAATCCCTGAGTGGAGCACACACTCACCGTGAAGACAGGCTACATGGAGGCCAGTGCTCAAAATCCCCAGCTTTGCCTGGGAAATCATGAGCCAAGTTCTATGAGGATATGTGCTACTCTAGAAAAGAGCCTGGACTTTAGGGTACAAAACAGATGAACATAAGGGAAGGGAAGCAAAAATAATATAAAAACAAGGAGGGAGACAAAACATAAGAGACTCTTAAGTATGGAGAACAAACAGAGGGTGGCTGGAGGGGTTGTAGGAGGGGGGATGGGCTAAATGGGCAAGGGGCATTAAGGAACTCAGGCAACAACAGATGTTGGCAAGGATGCGGAGAAAGAGGATCTCTTTTGCATTGTTGGTGGGAATGCAAGCTGGTGCAGCCACTCTGGAAAACAGTATGGAGGTTCCTCAAAAAACTAAAAATAGAACTACCCTACGACCCAGCAATTACACTACTAGGCATTTATCCAAGGGATACAGGTGTGCTGTTTCAAAGGGACACGTGCACCCCCATGTTTATAGCAGCACTATCAACAATAGCCAAAGTATGGAAAGAGCCCAAATGTCCATCGATGGATGAATGGATAAAGAATATGTGGTACATATATACAATGGACTATTACTCGGCAATCAAAAAGAATGAAATCTTGCCATTTGCAACAACATGGATGGAACTAGAGGGTATTATGCTAAGTGAAATTAGTCAGAGAAAGACAAAAATCATATGACTTCACTCATATGAGGACTTTAAGAGACAAAACAGATGAACATAAGGGAAGGGAAACAAAAATCATATAAAAACAGGGAGGGGGACAAAAGAGACTCAGAAATATGGAGAACAAACTGAGGGTTGCTGGAGGGGTTGTGGGAGGGGGGATGGGCTAAATGGGTAAGGGGCATTAAGGAATCTACTCCTGAAATCATTGTTTCACTATATACTAACTAATTGGGATGTAAGTTTTAAAAAATAAAAAATAAAGTTAAATTTTAAAAAATATTTAAAAAAATAAAATGGTATTTGTTGATCTGGAAAAATAAATAAATAAATAAAAATTTAAAAAATAAAAAATAAATAAATAAATGGGCAAGAGGCATTAAAGGAATCTACTCCTGAAATCATTGTTGCACTATATGCTAACTAACTTGGATGTAAATGTAAATAAACAAACAAACAAACAAATAAATAAGCAATCCAGCCTGTGAAGAATCCAGTCCCTATCCTGCCAGTGACTTTGGATGAGTCCCTTCCCCCTGCATCCATCACTATAGACCCTCCTTGAACTGGGCCAAGTGGTGTAGGGGCCACTCTCCTCTCTCTGGCTGCCACCCTAATTCCAGGGGTAGCACGGGGTTGCTGTTGTGATCAGAAGACACACTGGCAAGGCTTAGTGGGTGATGCTCTGAGGTGGCATACTGGTGACCAAGGGGCTGGCTCAAAGACTGATGGAGGGTATGGGGGGCATAGGTTCAGTGAGCTGTGCTCCACCTTTTCTCTCCCCTCAGTCACCGCTCCACTTATATCTGGACTGCCTGGTGGATTCTAGCCAAGGAATGATGGCTAGAATGGCTAGGATGATGCTTCCAGGGGGCTTTATTCAAAAGGCTACAGAAATGTAAAGAGGTATTATTACACTTATTACTGTGATATGTTTAGAGTATTATAAATCTTCTAATATTTTTATCAGTGACAGGAGTTAAAAAATTCTCAATGTCACCAGTCAACTCTGAAGGAACTAAAGGTCAAAGGGCACCAAAAAGATGACCCCTAACATGGGTTGAAATTCCCAGGATGCCATTATTAAGACTATAAGGACAGGGGTACTTGGATGGCTCAGCAGGTTAAGTGTCCGACTCTTGATTTTAGCTCAGGTCATGATCGAGCCCTGCAGCATGCTCTGTGCTGATTGTGGAGCCTGCTTGAGATTCTCTCATTCTCTCTCTCTCTCTCTCTCTCTCTCCCCCTCCCTCCCTCCTCCCCTCCCCCACCCCACCTCACCCCCACACATGCACTCTCTCTCTCTCTCTCTCTTTCTCTTTCTCTGTGTCTCTGTCTCTCTCGCAAAAAAAAAAAAAAATCTTAAAAGACTACAAAGATATTTGGGGAAGAGCATCCTCTTGTCCTGGGACTTCTGGTCTTTTGAAAATACTATAGATATTCTCCAGCCTGTTTGGTAAGCCAGCTGCCCACAATTTGGAACACAATGACCCGCACCCCCCCTGCCCCCCATACTCACCAGAGGCTTAGGACGCTGCTGGATAAGCCCATCTCAGGCAGGCACATCAACCCCTTCCCACACATGCTCTGTCAATCAGACCTCAGATCTTGGGGGCAGCCTCTCCAACCTTTCCTGTTAGCTCAGACAGCCAGTGACCACTCTCTGCTTTTCTTCCCCTCCCTGCACCCCCACCCACGCCACACAAAGGACTTAAGGATTCAGAACCTTTGTCCCGTATGTGAATTAAACTCTGCAAGCTGATTAAATTAGTCATTCTCAAAACCAGGTCTGGGTGGCCCCCACGAGGTCCACACGTTTTTTGCAATATTCATGCAGTGATGCTCATCTGTTTGGATGGTACTACTGGGCAACCTACTGATATTTAACAACAAAACAACAGCAGACGCCATTCTGATATTATCAAAAGCAAGTGTGTTCTTGCAGTCATTTCCGATGTCTGGTGTCTGGAGACAAACGAGTAGGCTCGATTATTCCTAAGTGGATTTGCACCCCAGAGTAATCCCCAGCCAGAAATGTTAAAGTTCAAATTGGACAGGAGTATTTAAAAGTCTTGGACCAGTTCAAGACCTGCCAAGCAATGTTCAAAAACAGTCTTCCTGAACCCCACTGTCTCCAAGACAACCAAGGTATTAACTACATTGGCCACCCCCTTGCCAGTCACCAAAGGGATGAAACATAATGTGCTGTCCAAGTTCATTGTTCATATGAAGTAACAAAATAGGCATTTATATTTCTCCATAAGATTAAAATAACTCAGTTTTCAGTGAATGCTTTCATTGAATGTGTTGGATCGAAGAACAATATAGGCTCTTATTTCTCCTGGTTGTAAGTGTCCTTGGAATCACAAGAGAAATACACACAGAGTGAAGAAAGAGGAATATTTTAATATTTGTTGGTCTGGGGCACTATGTCACTAATGCTGACACTCATCAGCTAGTCCCCTCTCCTTTTCTCCTTTACACCAAAGGCTAGCTAGCACAACTTTCTGCATGAATGGAAATGCTGTCCAATACAGTAGCCACTTGCCACATGTAGCTACTGAACACTTGAAATGTGGCTAATGAGAGTGAAGAGCTAAACTGGTCACTTCATTTAAATTTTAAAAGCCACATGTGGTGAGTCACTACCACATTAAACAGCAAAGGAGTGTAGAATTCAGGGCCCTGGAATGTGTGTGTGATCACTTCTCGGTCTTTTGGCTAATATCAAGTGTGGAATGTGTGTGTGTCTGTGTGTGTCTATGTCTGTGTGTATGTGTGTCTGAGTATGTGTGTGTGTATAATGTATATATGTATGTGTAATATGTGTGTGTCTATGTCTGTGTGTGTATGTGTGCCTCTGTACATATATGTGTGTCTGCATTTGTGTGTGTGTGTATAATGTGTCTATGTGTGTGAAATAATATGTGTATGTGTGTGTCTATGTCTGTGTGTGTATGTGTGCCCATGTGTATATGTATCTGAGTATGTGTATATGTATGTGTGTGTGTAATGTGTGTGTGTGTGTGTGTGTGTGTGTGTGTGTGTGTGTGTGAGCACATTTTAACCAAGCAAACACTGCTCCTTCCATAGTGAACAATGCTCTATGGTCAGAGTCTAAGGAATATGCACAGGGGGGTGAGTGGAAGTTTCAGGCTTCTCGCTTCTCTAAGGTCTTATCAAAAGAAATTTCCTTAGCATTCCCTCTGGGCGTATAGAAAAACATCCATTAGGAAGAAAAGCACATGCAGATAGAGACACAACAAAAAGTACAGACACGTTAGGGGCAAAATATAGATGCAACCTTGTAAACTGGTTGATAATTTAGAAGGTGACAGTTCTCTCCGACTTAGTTGGAAATCCAACTGCCAAATGGGAAACATCAGTCTCTTCACGTCCACGGAAAACAATCCCCTGAATGCAGAATTAGAACTGGGTGACTATTTCCTGATCCAGCCCTTTGTATTTTTCATGAAGCTTAAAGGAGATTAATGGGGCAATCAGGATATTACTGATGAGAACTGCATGCATTTCAAAAGAGGCTGTGACAAATGGCTGGGAAGCCTCCAGGATGGAGAGAGAGGGGATGTGGTAGGAGCCCTGGACAAGGAAGCTCCTCACAGTGGGTCCTGCCCTCATCCTGAGAGTGACCACCTGGCCAGGACACCCTGGGAAGGCATTCAACCCTCCTCTGGGACCCACTGGCCAGAAGAAGGGGCCCCATCACTGAGCAGCTGTGAGGTCCAGGGGGGACAATGCTGGCAGCAGGCACTCTGGCAATGATAAAGCTCTACTCAGATGACTCACATTATTATTAAGCAGCTCGATCAAAATAATTATCATTAATAATAGCTAACATTTATCAGGTGTCTGCAATACACCAGAGAGCATATATGCAATGTCTCTAGGGCTTAGAGCAACCCTACAAGATATATCTAATTATCCATACTGTTGGTGCTTACAAGATGCCGTGTCAACTGTTTACCATATATTAACTCACTTAATTCTCACAACAACCCTATAATGTGGCTATTACTTGTATCCATATTTTACCAATGAAGCACTGAGACCACAGACATAAAGCGACAGTCATCACCCTCCCAACTAAATTGGAAGGTCGGATGACAAGACAACACCTCAGAAAACAATCCCCTGAATGGAAGATTAGGACCTGGTGCCTATTTCCTGATCCAGGTCTAATATATGAGAAAGCTGGGACAGGAACCCAGGCACAGCTTGTAAACAAAATCCTAAAAGCCAGGATTTAGACTCAAGGCAGTCTGACGACAGCCTGTATTCTTCATCCTCGTGACACATTGCCTCTTCAAAAGTGACAGCATCAGAATTTGAAACCCAGGACTACCCACTTCCAAATAGTCAGCCTTTCCTAGAGCCATCCTGCTGTTGTTACAATCCACATACGATTGACCAGCTCTGGCTAATAACAGCCTTGGGTATTTCTTCCTCTCATCAGTGCCGGACATCTTGGGAGGCTTTTTTTTTTTTTTTTTTTTTTTTTTTTTTTTTTTTTTTTTTGCTATTCCATGACTGAGGATAAATTTAGGTATCTCAGTAGAAAGGAGAAAGTAGTGGTCTTAGAGTGTGGTAAGAGTTTTAGAAAATACTTTGACAGATTTTTTTTAAGCTTATTTATTTATTTTGAGAGAGAATGTGTATGTGAGCAGGGGAGGGACAGATAGAAAAAGGGAGAGAATCCCAAGCAGGATCCACAAGATTTGCACAGTCTACACAGAGCCCAATGTGGGGCTCAATCTCACCAACTGTGGGATCATGATTTGAGCTGAAATCAAGAGTCAGATGCTCAACCGACTGAGCCACCCAGGCACCGTGTGTCAGATTTTTTTACCCTCTTTGAAGCAGCTCTGTAAAAGGCCTAAGAGATTAGCTGCTATCAAGTTCTAGACCATCCTGTATGGTACTTTGTCATTATGCCCAGAGTATCCTGGTCTATCCACAAAATTTACCATATACTACTAGAGAGTAGGTGTTCTGGGTGTTCTCAAACAAAGTCAAAGCAAGCTGGTCCAGGAGACAAACTAGGAAGAGACAACATGGAGAAAAAAGGTTCAATGGCTGGATTACCCAAGGTCAAGCTTGGAGTTTGAGGTACCCCAGACTGAGCATCAAAGGTTATGTGCAGTAGGTATAAGCCACCTTTACTGCTCAAGACAAAAGGAATATACAAACCTAAATGCTGTGGTAACATTTCTTTAATGCCTTCCCAGCATCCACTGTCCACTTCCCCCTTCCATCTAGAGTCAGAGTGCCTTGGATTTTGGGCTGAGAATCCTGGGATGAAGCCACCTTTCTTTCCTGATGAGCATGGCAAAGGAGGGTGTCAGCCATCTTAACACCCTAAAAGGAGCCAGCCTTGGATGATAAGACCATCGCCTAAGACACAAGAGAGGGATGGAAAGAAACCAGACCCCTGGCAATATCGGTGACCCAATGGATTAAGCCTTACTCTAAACCAGCCCTAATTCAGTGCTTTTCAATTAGATGAAACAATAAACCCCCTTTATTATTTGAACCAGCTTGTGCTAGGGTTTCCATTCTTTGCAAATGAAAGCATCTGAACTAAATAGAATCACTTTGGCCATCCAGTAAAATGAGAAGGCAGAGTACAAAGTGATATTACATCTTCTGGAGGTGGCAACTCCATCTCTCACACACACACACACACACACACACACACACACCAAAAAAAAAAAAACAAAAAAAACTCATGTATTACTCAGTTAAAGAACAAATTCCCTCTGCACCATACCCACGTTGGAAACTCCTACTCACTCATGAAGGCCTAGCTCAAATGTCCCTTCCTGCCCCCGAGACTATACTCAAGGAAAATTAATCACTTCCTTCTGGTGTATCATTTATTCCCATTGAAACGTATTACTCATTCTTTTATGTAACTGTAAACACACAGCAATTACATACTGTTCAAGGGCACAGAACATGCCTTACACATCCCTATATGCACTAAACCCAGCACAACCACATAAGTGTGTAGGATGCTCCAGGTTACATGGCCTCTGATAAGTCACATAACACCCTGACCCTGCTTCCTTTCCTGTAAAAGAGGACTCATAATATATCTCACAGGGTTCCTGCCAACATGTGACTTAATATTTATAAAGCATGCAACTGCCTGGTACATAGTAAGTACTCAATAACAGATAGATACAGATATTTAACAAAAACTTGTTCAATTAATAAAATTAAATAGTTCCAATAGTAAAATTAGAAAGAAAGAGGGAGAGAGGGAGAAAGAGAGAGAGACAAATATTTTTTTCAATCTCCAATAGCTATCAGCTCTCAATTGATGGCCAGAAATTAATAGCAAGCCTAGAGGGTGGAAGGATTTCTCAAATCTGTAGTCGGGGAAGAAGTGTGGGCACAGAGCTTTTGCCTTGTCTTCTAGAGCAGGTCCAAGGTGGTAAATTAGCCTCTGCACACCCTTCCAGTGTCAAGGAACAAGATGGCAAAAGGACCATTCAAACAACTGAGGTACTTTATAGGAAACCAAAGAAGAAATCACCTAAGAAGATCATCTGGCAAACATGGGTCCACCCCGAGGCTGGTCCCTCGAATCCACCTGACCAAACCACATCACAATGGAGAGCTATTATCTTTATCTGCTTAGTATATATTGCCCCTTTAGTAACAAAACTCCCTCACTCTCATTCCATCTGGTTCAAGAAGGACCCCGACCCCACCTTCTAGCTCTGGGAGCAGGTCCTGCCAGGCTTCCCCAGTAAGAGCATCAGACCCATCTTCCTGGCTATGGTGATTGGCTCAGGAACAAGCATGTGAACCAACCTGTTTCAATGGGAGTTGGTTCTGGGGCTTTTGCTGGAACTTCTGTATGCAAAACAGAAGTCATTTTTCCACTGGAGCTCAAGGTAAGGAGCAAATAGGATATGCATTTGAGGAGGAAGCTTTCCTGGGTGGAAAACCCACATAGAAGAAAGCAGAAGTATAGATAGAAGGAGAAATGAGTGAAACAGTGACAGCAAGAGACCTTAGGACATCATTCAAGTGCCTGGAGTCAGCTACCTCGAAAGCCAAACCTAACCGTTGGGCTTTCTTGTTACTGGAACCATCAAACCCCACCCCCACTTTTTTTTTTTTTTTTTTTTTTTTTTTTTTTTTTTTTTTTTTTGCTTAGGCAGCTGGAACCAGATCTCTCCCATGTGTATACATAAAATCCTGGATGATACATGCAGTCACACTGGTGAGGCTTTCTATCAGGTAACAGACCCTGGCTTTGCTCCCTGACACTCATGGACTTTGGGACAGCCTTTCTGGCAGCATCTTCTGGTGGTCCTAGAACCGGGACAGGACACATCTGGAGAAAATCTGCTTGGTTCTGCCTAGGTAGATCCCACTGAAAAAGAGGGATGATAAATTCAGCCTTGATTACAAAATCCAATCCTCTAGATTTGATTCAGCACTTTGTATCTTCCTCTATTCCCATGGTTCCTCCCTAGCTGAATAAAGAACCGTTTTCTGAGCAAACATGTTCATTGTTTATCTAGCAGGGCTTTCCTCTTTATTGGAATGTGGGATTTATTTTAAAAATTAAATTTCCCATGAGATGTAGTCATTTCAGTTAAGGGAAAAGCTTGTCTTTCTTAGACCGATATTTTATACGCTCCAGAAACTTCTACAGTTATGACGAAGGCCTTTGGTTTTACTGCTGGAGTCAGGTTCTCTTCATCACTTAAAACATCATGAGAAGGATCAGTCACAAATATAATCTGGGAAAATCCCAAAAGAACAACCTAAGATTTCAAATGTCAGCTTAAGAAAGAACGAGTAGCTTAAAAATAAAAAGCAAGATGAAGTGAAGTGGGCTGGGGTCTCTGGAACACCACATCACAAAATCAGCTTAGAGTCCAAGGGAGCTGCAGATGATCAGATTCAGGGTACAGAGAAACATTTCAGCTCTTGATGCCTTTCTCCAAATACAATATTTAAGCACAAGCACAATATAAAAGTAGAAGTACTTTTTCTTTTCTTTTTCTTTCTATTTTTTTTTTGTAGGCTCCATGCCCAACATGAGGCCTGAACTCACAACCCCAAGATCAAGACCTGAGCTGACATCAAGAATCAGGCACTTAACCAACTGAGCCAGTCGGAAAAACACGAATTGCTTTTTCAAAGAGGGAGGTTTGAGAAGGAGCAGTGAGGGTCAACTGAGAACCACCCCCAGGACTGCCTGCAGCCCAGCTGGTGGCCCCAGACCTGGTCTTCTGCCGCCCCATTCTCCAGCACCCAGAGCCTCACACCTCTAGCTTAGCTGGGGCTGCACTAGCAGAAGTCCTTCCGGGAAGCTTCCAGGACTGGACCAGTCTTTTTCAGCTAGTGGTCTATTATAAGCATACATAGTAAAAAGTAGGACTTATCGTATTGGCTTGTCTCTAGTAGATCTTGTCAAATATACAGAACAGTCTCCTGCCCCACTTTCCCAAGTCTAACCACAGAGCAGGATGGTATCTATCTATGCTCCCATCTGGGACACAGCACCAGGACACTGCTTAGAACCTAACCACTGATTGTCCCCCTGTCCGTCCCCAGGACACCGCTGAGCTCATCTTCTCTATAGGCCCCAGGGTCCTGGCCCTCCATCATCCTTCCCCAGGCCACCCGCTCTCTGCAGGAACCTGCCAAGGAGAAGGATATTCCCTGCCACCTCTACATTTCTTAACACGGCCTTCTCCAAAACAAGTCCACAAACCTTTCAGGATTACACTGCTAGGACCCACAGGGAGGGAGAGATAAAGTAACAAAAGCTAGGGCAATTTTATAAAGTAAGAGGAAATGCTCTACATCATGGTAAAATATGTGCCAGGCCTTCGTACAACTACACAGACTTCGTGCCTGGCTCTTCCTTGGCTTCTCAACCCACCACCCCCAGTCTTCCCTCATCTCTCTGGGTCTCTTTTTAGAAGCCATCCTTGGTCAAGCCTTCTCTTTCTTATAATACAGGTGGAGCATCCTCAGTTTCCCCTTGATACTAGGAGCAAGCCCCATTGTTGGTTTGTGCCCACACCACTTCCCCAACCTCTCACCCCTGAAGCAAACAGGAGCCAAGTGTGGCACTTCCCAAGGAAGATTCGTCCATATCCCAGAGGAGGTGAGGTCCTATCTGCTTTCCCCATCATGTTCACGATCAAGCATCCAACCCCTGTTCCAACCCAGAGGCCGAGAGATGCTCACTGTCTAGCAGGTGCTTACAACCTGGAAGTCTGCAGTGAGACCCTCCTTCACATCTCATTGGCTCAAACCCTCTTGCTCAGGTCTGCTGGGTGTCATAATGCACACAGGTACTGGTGGTTCTGTACCTGCCATGTGGGCACACAGGCTGCCAGGGAGGTGCAGGAAGGAGTGCCCAGCAGGAGGACGGGCAGGCCACAGAATATGGAAATGAGGTGCGGAGTCTGAGCCAGCGTGGCAACGACAGAACTACTGTTGCTGTGTGTGTGTTTAAACGGGTGCTGCTTATTTGACTGTGGCATCTGTCAAGGCTCAGTGAGGATGACAGATGTCTCTCTGCTCTAGGAACAAGCAATACAGCCCTGTGGGGGTGACAAAAACAGCCTCAGCCAAACCAGATCAGAGAGGTGCAGTTCTCCGGGAATAATCAGAAGACAGCCGCGTAGGAGTCCAGAATCTACCACACACCTGTTCCCCTAAAAAAAGCGTGTTCCCATTATGAAACCTTGGAGGGTAGCTCCAACTCCAGGAACAAGTGTGTGTGAGCCTGGGTGGCCTCATTCATTGCCAGATGAAATACTCATTCAAAAATGACCTGAGGCATGTCCAGGAAAGGGTCCCCAGATACTCAACCCACAAAGTCAGCTCCCACAGGATGTCAGCTCCAGGGGTGATACTGTTGAGCCTAAGTGAATCCTAATCCTGTGTCTTTCAATTGCATAAGACAATAAATATGTCATTCACCTCTGTACCCCCAGTACCTAGAAGACTGTCTGACACATAGTAGGTACTCAATGATTATTTGGTGAATGAGTAAATAAATGCCAAGATAGGAAAAAGTAGTGGAAAGCAAAGCTGTTAAAAAAAAAAAAAAAACCTAAGTAGAGCAAAGTGATAATAAGAATAATTAACAATATCAACTACAAAGAAAAGGGAAATGATCTAAATACCCAAGAGTATAAACTCACTGTGCATGCTAAATTATGCCAGCAGTATTTTAAATATTTCATGGAACTGGCTATCCAGAAAGGAGACCACCCCAGGCTGCAAAGAGCTTGTGGACTTACCTTGCAGAAAAGGAAGAGAAACATATAAAGCATTTAGACCACAATGCAGTAGCTGTTCTAGAATGAGGTGTGGAGCCCTGATTCTGGGGCAGCCAAAGAAGACCTCCTACAGGAGGTGTCAATGTCAGCCTTGGAGAAAGGATGGGAGCCTAGGAAGAAGCAGGATAACCAATGAGGAAAGACAGGAGAGCTTCCAATAACTCTCTCCTCTGCGAACCTAGGCACAGACAGCCACTGGGCTTCCCAGCCCTGCCAGGGTTGGGGAGGCCAGCCCCTGTTGGAGCATGAGGTTTCAGGCTGGGGAAGCCCTCCTTGCTTTGTTCTCTGATTGTCTCAGGGAAGTAGAGCGTCAAGACTAGCAGGGTCTCACGCCACCTTGACCTCTGGGATGCCAGGTCACTCTCCAGACAAATGCGTGCCTAAGCACTTAGGGAGATGGGCACCCTCCTCATATATGAGGTCTTCAGCCTTCTTTTTCCTATTCTGCTTTTTCCTATTCTGCTTGCTTCTTTTCATATTCCCATTCATTTTTCAGATGTGTTTCTCAGGGCTCCAAAGGGAAACTCAGGGGAGAGACTGAGTCAAGCCGCTTTGAATTTTCTTTCTACCCGGCACTTTCCAAAGCACCCAGGCCAGCCATGGCAATTTTAGAGTTGGGTGGGTGGGAGGGACTAAGGATCCAAGGTACTAGTGCAGTCAGGGGCCTGAACCCCCTCATCGCCAGAGTGACAAAATGATCTGGAACCCTGACAGCTCTGGGGGGTTTCTGAGTGAGTGACTCCAGGGCTCACAAAGTCATGTGCCAGGGCACCTGGTGAACAGAGCTGGGCTTTGGAGTCGCCAAGACGTGGACACAAACCTCAGCTCAGTAACCTTCCAGCTGTTTGACTCTGGGAAAGTCACTCAACCTCTCTGAACATTAATTTTCTCATCTTAAGATGACTATAATACGTGTCTTGCAGGTCTAAATGACTTCTGGTGCAAATTGGCATTTGGTAAATTCCAATTTTAACTATTATTACTATTAGTACCACCATCAGCAAGATTAGACATATCTTAGACTAGGCCCCAGTCTTCCTAAGTCTGCATCCAGAGCCCTCTCTGTTCTAGCAGACAAGAATGAGAAAGTGGGCCCGGAAGTAGAACAGGCCTAGAGAAGTCACAGTGTGCACCCGTAGTCAGGAGACCTTCCTCCCAGGGAGGCCACTTGCCAGAGGTTCCATCTGCCCCCCCGAAAAAAAGGTGCCTGGCCCTTGGATTTGCTCTTAGCAAAGAACAGGAAGGCAGAGAGAAGATCACAGGAACTAACAAGATTCCGAGAGCTCAAAGATTCTAGGCAGCAGGAAGGATGTTTCCACCTGATTGCTCCAACACCTCCCACTGCAACTGCAGGGTAACTGCAGAGATGAGGTGAGACAGAAGTAGGGGCAGGGCTGGGGGAGCTGGTGGTCCAGGCCACCAGCTACAAAGAGGAGCACTGGCTTTCTGTGGCCAGGTGGGACAGGTGACCACTGCCCACAGCTAGCCTGCATGGTCTACCTGGTGGGCCAAGAGCTGCTCCTGGCTAACACTGGGCTCCAAGCAGCAGGATGAGAGGGCCCACACATGCAGCCAGGCAGGGAACAGGACGCCCAGGCACCTCCTCAACCATGCAAATGGAGGCTGGTGACGTGGGCTCAGGAAACACTGTTTCTGACCCAGCCTGGGCAAACCATGGCCCAGTTCTCTGTTCCCTGGGAGCTCAGCACATATGTAGCCAAAACAAGCCCAAGGTCTCTCTCAGCAGGCTACCAGTGGTCTTGGCTGCCCATTAGCACTTCAGCCTCCTCTCCTGTGCTCTCTCTTCCCTAAAGACCTTCACACCCATTATCTCACTCGGGCTCCCGGTAGGCTGGCAGAGGGCAGCCCTGCAAGGCGGGCAGGCTGACCCTGCTTCACAGAGGAGAAAATAATGGCCTGCTGACAAGTCCATGCTGGGACATGCCCTAGCCAGTGACCCTTCATTGCACCCCCACCAAGGACAATGACTTAGCACCAGGAGACATGCTTCGGAGAAGGGCATCACTGACCCTCTTCCTGACATGCACGGGCATGCAGAAAGCTGGGGCAGGCTGTGAGACAACGTGGAAAGAGCCAGAAAGATTTGCATTCAGAGCCAGCTCTACCTGTGTCTTAGTCCCAGTTGAGCCACTCCAACAGAGTACCACAAACGGAATGGCTTAAACAACACACATTTATTTCTCACAGTTCTGGAGGCTGGGAAGTCTAAGCTTAAGGCACTGGCAGCTTCAGTGTCTCGTGAGGACCCACTTCCTGGTTCACATACAGTAATCTTCTCTTTGTGCCCTCACATGGCAGAAGGGGTGAGGGAGCTCTCTGGGGCCTTTCATATGGGTACGAACCCCATGAGGGCTCCCCTTTCATTACTCAATCACTTCTAAAAATTCCCACCTCCAAACATCTGCACATTAGGGGTTAGATTTCAACATATGAATTTGAGAGGGGACACAAACATTCAGTCTATATCAACCACTTATTGCCCGTCTGCTTTTGGGTACCTTACGTAACCACTCTGGGCCTCAGTTGCTTCATCTGAATACATAGAGCATCACTGGAAAGGGTAAATGGCATGGCATGTGGAAAAGGCAGAGCTCCAAAGATAGCAGACTCTCGATAAATTCGAGATGCTCTTTGGATGGACCTTGCCTTACACCCTGCCTCAGACCCGGCCACCCCGCTCACAGGGCAGCAGGACATGGGAGCCTCAGTCTGTTTGCCTGAGTTTCCATTAGCTTTCTCTGCCATGGCCCTCTTCTTAGTTAGAAAGACTCTCCCCTCGATGGTTAGCTTTTAAAATACATGCATCAGTCAAGTGGGCCTCTGACAAATCTCTCCCCAGGCTACTTGCTTATATAGAGGAGGAATGCTATGAAGGGTTCCTGCCATTCTCCAGGTCAGGCAGAAGTGGGGACAAGGGGCAGATGTCCCCTTTTCAAGTTTTTATGGTCCTCCTGTCAGTGGAAAGAGAGAGACATGGTTGGCTTCGCTTGAACTATCTCCGTGCCCAAGAGCACCAAAATGGCTAGGCCAAGCAGTAGACAAATTGAATCCTTGTGCTGCCAAGGTGACTTACAATATTGAGAGTAGTTTGAGATTCTTAAGAACTTTTTTTCCTGGAAAATACATGGAGGGCTTCCTCAATCCAGTTTATTCCAACTGATACCACAGCTTCCTTGCTTCTCTTTCAAACAATAGTGGATTTAAATCAAGTTGGAATTCCAGATCAGGCCACACAGCTGACATTTTCTGGATTCCCACTCCTGGGGATTCTCATACCCAAAGGCATAATGGGAGTGGGTCATGGGAAAGTCTATGGCTTCAGGCAGGCAGAACCCCACTGACTCTAGAGACTGTAGCATCTATCAGCCTGTCTCCCACTCTACAGCAGGGACCAGAATCAGGAAGAACCAAAAATGACCATCAACAGCCACCCTTGCCTTATGCCAGCCTTCAGCGCTGAGTGCATAAGCTCTTCCCATAAAAATGGCATCTGTGTTCTTAGTAACCTTGTATTCATTTCAAACTCATCTGGTCCTAATAAATAGAATTGCATTAATTCCTTGCTCAAAGCCCTTCTATGGCTTTCCCTGGTGCCCAGAAAAGATGCAAAACACTTCCTGTGGCCTGTAAGGCCTCTTGCCCTCCTCTCCAGCCTCCTTCAGCCAGACCCCTCCTTGCTCACCACACTTCCGCCTCCCTGGCCTTATTTTTCCTTCCTTGAATATGTGATGCTCTCTCTCTTGCCTCAGGACTGGACACATGCTTTTCCTTCTCTTTGCCCAGTGAATTCCCGCCTCCCATTCTGATCTCAGCTCTCCAGTGCAAGTTATTCCCAACCTCCTCTCTCTTCTAGATCTTTTAAAAACAAACGTATTGTGCATGAGTATACATTTCTGTGCACATTGCCCTCTCTTTCCCTGCCACATAAGCTCTGTGAAGCTTATGTGACAATATAAGTAAGGGACAATATCTTACTGTCCCCACCAGCTTGCATAACGTCTGATGCCTAGCAGATTCTCAACAAATCTTTGCTGAACAAATGTGCTCATTTATTCATTCAATTTCCCAATGTCTGACTTCATTCATTCAAAGAGCTTCCATGAGCCATGAAGTAAGAAACCACTGTCTACCAAGCACCATACTGGAGGCTTATATTAGCTCATTTTTATTTGTAGTTAGTAACATTGCCATTTTAAAATGAGTAAATCCTGACCCCAAGAAGCTAAGTAACTTTTATAAGTCATGGAGTCAGCAAGTGGCCAAACCATAATGGCTCCTAAGCTCTTGTTTTTTCTACCAAATGACAGAAGTGGCAATAAGCCGGGTGCCCAAGTCTGAATGGGGAGCAGCTCCTCAACCCTCTGGTCCTCAACCCTCTGGCAGCCAAGGTCAGACTCATCATGGCCTCATTCCCCCACCCCAGCAGAGAGGGCAGCTTAGGCAATGAAATGGAACTGGCATGTTTACCTGCCTCCGATTAAACAGAGTTTTTACTTGACAGCAGTTGCTGAAATAACTTGGGCTATAAATAAATAGGAACTGGGCTAGAATCTGAACCTGTTTTCAAAACTGACTCCTCTTCCAATGGAGCTGCACAAAATCCAATCTGCTCAGAAGGAAAAAAGGGGAACAAGGGAAAAAAAGGCTTTCAGTCTCTGTGGCATTGTAACTGAGGATTAATTGAAGTTGTATGCAGTAGGGAAGGTACTGTTGAGGGGTAATTGCCAGGAAAATTGAGGTTTAAGAGCCATCTGCATAGAAGAATAACTAAGGTTATCAACCAAAGCACAACTGAGGGTAGGGGTGCCTGAAACAAATGACAGAGACGTCACAACCTCACATCCCAACAGCCCAACCTAGGCATTGTCTTTTGGTTCCTCTCACTGCCTCACTCAAAGGCACCACAACTCACTGAAGCACCATTCACAGACATCTTCTTCCACTCCCAAACCCTGAGCAACCCAGATACCCTTTCCTGGGACCTTCCGGAGACACGGCTTTCATTGACTTGTTTAAGATCTCTCAATAACCGAGGTGTCAGCAGAAGCCAACTGAAGCCCAAGCCCAAGCCTAAAAAGACTCTCAATACTGGAATGTTCATGCACTACCTCCTCTGGTTGGGGGAGGAGAAAAGGTAATTAGGAGTAAGTGATAGTATGGTTTCCCACAGACCCACCATTTGACAAAGATGCACCCTTCAGTCCTTCACTGTGTATTTAAACCTATACTTGACAGTCATGATTTTATCTCCTCTCTTCTGTTCCCTCCCCTTGCTTTTTACTGTACCTCCATACAGTATTTTATTCTGCCGTCTTCACCTTGGTGTGTGAGCTTGCAGCCCACTCCCCAAAAGAGTCCTGAGAACCTAATTCCCGTGCTTGGTGCTCCGTGATGGCTCTGGCCATTTGACCTGCCTCTTGTGGGGAATCTTGGTCACTCTGGTGGATAAGAAATCAGCCTCCTCCTTGTTCTTTCGCTAACACACTCTATAACCATAACCTCCCAGGGTGTCAGTGATATTACCTGCAAGAAGGGAGAATAATCCCTGCCTAGGATCCCACATAAATGTACAGTATCTTAAAAAATAACATTAATCCATAAGCTCTTGGAGAAAATAATAAAACTCTGACAGACTGGGCTGAGGTGAATAATTAAGTGCATCTTCCTTAGGACCCTCCTAATTTCTGTAGTTCCAAGGAAGCACTTTTCAGACTGTCAGGCACCAACAACCGTTGAAGTGTTTGTTCAAGTCTTTTGCTCATTTTTCACTTGAGTTGTTTTCTTGCTGATGAATTTAGAGAGTTCTTTATATATCCTGGCTATACAAAGTCCTTTGTGTGACATGTGAATTTCAGGCACTTTCTCACACTATGTAGTTTGTCTTTTCATTCCCAAATAGTGTCTCTCACAGAGCAAAAGTTTTTAATTCTGATGAAGTCCAGTTGATCCATGTTTCTTTCATGGATCATCTTTTTGGTGTCATGCCTAAAAATGCTTTGCCTAGCCACGGGTCACAGAGATTTTGTCTTCTGTTTTCTTCTAAAAGTTGTACATTCTTACTTTGTTTCTGTGATCCATTTTGAATATATTTCTGTATGAGTGTGATGTTTAAGTCAAGCTTTTTGTTTTGTTTTGTTTTGCTTTTGAATATCCAATTGCTTCAACTCCATTTATAGAAAACACTGTCCTTTCTCCATTGAACTGCCCTTGCACCTCTGTCAAAAAACAATTTGGCCATATTTGCTGTGAGTCTATTTCTGGAATCTCTATTCTGTCCCATTGACCTGTGTCTATTCCTCTGCCAACACCACATTGTCTTGATGACTATAGTTTTATAATAAGTCTCAAAATCAGGTAGTGAGTGTGATTCTTCCAAATATATTCTTTCCAAATTATTTTAACTATTTTAGTTACTTTGGCTTTTCACATGCATTTTAGAAATTGACTTTAAAAGTCCTGCTTTGATTTGGTTGGAACTGTATTAAATCTATACAGAAATCTGAGGAGAACTGACATCTTTATAGATGAGTCTTCCAGTCCATGAACATAGTATGTTCCTCTATTCATTCAGGTCTTCAGAATTATTATTTTAACATGTCTAGATAACTTTCCTGAACATCAGAGTTTGAGAAGCATTCTGCTCTAAAGTGGAAATTATAGTGAAGTCATCTGGGAAGATTTATAAAATATGGATGCCTGGGTTCCACCTAGACCAACTGAAAAAGAATCTCTGAAGCTGGGCTAAGGCACCATTAATTCTTCAGGTGATTCTAAGTGGCAGTCAGGTGTGAACCCCTACTCTAGACTCATACAAAGGCTTATAAGAATCTGGGCTCCCATGACTCTGGCCCCCTGCATCAGTCTGCTTAAGGTCATAGATTCATTGCTTCCCAATCCCACTGCACATTATAATCACCCAAGGACAGGGGTGATTTCACTGAGAATTTTCAAGGAGGAATTTTGATTAACAGATTTACCAAACTCTCTCTGTCTGTCCAACACATCTCTTAAACTTGAGGATTGCCTTTCCCCACCTAACCCAAGAATAGGAGCAATATTCCAGAAGCCCACCTTCTGGCTGTCTCCAGTCTTCAGAAGTCTCTCAGGAAGTTACTGAAACAGCACAAGACAGAGGAAACAGAAAATATGTGTGTGCATAAGAGAAATATTCAATCACATAGGTCTGATCAATAAGATTCATGACCCAAAATACTTGCTTCATGGCAAGGGAACATCTGCTTTCATAACCACCTCCTTTCTCTGCTGAGTCAGAAAAAACAGCTCCATATATAACAGCTCCAAGAGAAAAGCCCTCCTCTAATCTCTAAGGGCAAATGGAAGTTTTCCTCTCTCTTTGTGGCTCCTTGGAAATGTTAAATGCATTTCTCAGTTACAGCAAGGTGGGGCATGACATATTGGCCCCCAAAATATGAACCAATTGAATGTGGTGTGAGGAAAGTTCTGTTTCTGTTATCTTTTGATGGATTTGGGGGAGAGAGGAGCAGATGTAGATAAAAATGGATGTAAAACTTAATGCTTCCGTTTTGGATGTGCACCAACCCCAGCCAGCCAAAAATAGACTCAGTGCATCAATAATATTTCTCTTTGAAGCTGCAGGTCCTGGGGGTGGGGGGATTGTGAACATTCATAGAGGATAGAAGGGCAGAAATACGTGAAAACAGGAAAAGCTGCATTCTAGGCCTCTAGGTTGGGGGCCTCAGTGACAAACATGCTAGAATGACTATTTTTTACACATCCATGTGCCTATTTCATACACAAAGCCCTTCCAAGAATGATGAGAATGCATCCTTTCCCACAACTCTGCCAAATTCATTCTCAACCCTGCTGCCCCTAACTATCTGGGGATGACACATCTCTGATTCCTAACTCTTTGAAGTTAAACATTCAAAGACCTTTGGAATCATAACATTCCAAAAGGCAAATGCCTCAAGTTGCAGAACCAGAACATGCTGCAGACAAGCCCTAGGTTTCCTCTCTTGCTCTTCTGTGAGTAGATGGACGTGACCTAGCCAAGGTCACACAATGGGTTAGACTTGGAGCTCAAGGTGGAATTCAGTATAGGCCACAGCAGTAGTAGGGTCCATGAGAAAGAACTTGGCCTTTGGAATTCAACTGACCTGGGTTCCAACACCAGCTTTGCCACTGACCAGCTTTATCAAACAAGGAGCCACCAACAAGTGGAGTCCCAGTGTTCTCTACTTCACAGGGCAGCTTGGAGAATTAGCAGAATTAATGAGAATGTGCATGATGTGCCTGACACACAGACGGTACTCAGTAAATAGCAGTGACTTCTATGAGCCTGATCTCCCGACTCCCAGGCCAGTGTTCTTTTCAGTCCCACCATATGAAGACCCTGAGCCATTCCAGGAAGCCCACTTGGGCTAAGGGTTAACTTCCCTGCCTTCCTCACAAGTACAGGCCAGCATCACCCACACTTCTTTTTTCTTAGTTGAAGTATAATTAATATACAGTGTTATATTGGTTTTGGGTATACAATATAATGATTCAACAATGATTTTAATCGCCTTTATCTATGTCACCTCTCCCCTCAACCACCACCCACCACTGGCAACCATGAGTTTGTTTTCTATATTTAAGAGTCCAATTTTTTGTCTCCTTTTCCTTTGATCATTTGTTTTGTTTCTTAAATTCCACATATGAGTGACATCATATGGTATTTGCCTTTCTCTGACTGACTTACTTCACTTAGCATCACACCCTCTGAGTCTATCCATGTTGCTGCAAATGGCAAGATCTCATTTTTTATTGTTGAGTAATATTCCGTTGCATATGCATACATTTTCTTTATCTGTTCATCTATTGATGGACACTTGGGTTGCTTCCATATCTTGGCTCTTGTCAACAATGAAAAGATGTCCAAAATCACTTATCATTAGGGAAATGCAAATCAAAACTACAATGAGATATCGCCTTAAGCCTGTGAGAATGGCTAAAATCAAAACACAAGAAACAAGTGTTCGTGAGGATGTGGAGAAAAAGGAGCCCTCATGCACTATTGCTGGGAATGTGAATTGGTACAGCCACACTGGAAAACAGTATGGAGGTTCCTCAAAAAGTTAAAAATAGAATTACCATATGATCCGGTACTTCCACTACTAGACATTTACCCAAAGAATATATAGACTCTAATTCAAAAAGATATATTCACCCCTGTTTATTGCAGCATTATTTACAACACCCAGGCTTCTTTAAAGACAGCAAGTAAGAAACTGGATTTGTACTGTTCACCAAACCCTGAACCCAACACATGCTCCCTTTCCTTTAGGTACTCTTCTGTTCTAGGTCTTTGGTTCTTGGTGAGGGTAAGCCCTGCTCAGCATTAATTATTATCCCTGGCCATAATTGCACAAGAGCCTGACTATGATGCTGCCCACTCCTTGCTCAGTTCTCCAGGTGAACACCCTCACCTTCCCTCTGCCATCTGTCCTGTGATGCCCAAGCCTGGAAGGACCTTCAGTGACCACACTGCCTACAGAGAAGTCGCATGTCTGTTTCTTGACCCATGGAGTAATTTTTTTTTTTACTGACAACATGTAAAAAACAAGCAGACTTCACACAAATGCAGATTTCTGACTTCCCTTGAAATATCACAACAGCAACTTTCCAAATAGCCACAGTCAGCCACAGCTCCAAGGCAGTTTCCCTTAGCTAGGAAGACTCTCACTGTGCTGACCAAGCTCCCACAACCAGGCCCTCTCCCCTCACTGCATGAGCTTCCTAGCCCCTGTGAGCATCTGAGCATTCAATCCCTGGTATAATATGGACTTCCAGTTTCTCAGCTGGACACTTAAGGTGCTTCACCACCTGGCCCACTGCACCTATTCAAACTCTTCTCCCAGGAACCGCAGGAAATCTCCCTGATTCCAGGCCTCTGCTGGGAGCTACTCTACTGCTTAGAATGCCTTCTCTGCTCTTTTGTTTACTCAACTCTTGATTGAGTGACTCCTCTCCACAAATTCCTCCTGACCACCCAAGCCACAAAGAGCTCTCCTTCGCCCAAAGCCTTGAGCAAACAGTTATCTTATCCACCACTGCATATGGTTAGCTCTTCTGGTGAGTGTGGCCTGTCTTCCCAGCCAAATCATAAGCTTCTTGAAGAGTTCACCAGGTGAATACACTTGTTTGCCTTGCCCAGGGGGCAGCCACAGGCTTTGCATAGAGAAGGCTCTGGACAAAGATGAATTGCATGGTCAAGGGTTGTCATCCATATCATCAATCAGCTAACAGCTGGGCTCTCCCACTTCTTTTGGCCTCATTTGTCTCCACTCTGCTGGGTTCCCCTTTTCCTCCTCCCAAATGTACCTAAGACCCCAATCTCCTCAAAACACCCCTAAAAGCACTAGGGCTTGTTTTCTGCTCCATGAATGGATGTCTCCATGTCCTTCGATCCCTACACATATCCCAAGACCAAGCACAGAACTTGGCACATGACAGAAGCTCAACAAATACACATTAAATGACAACCGCCTTACATTTTATTCCCTACATCTTTGCATATGCTGCTTACTTAGCCAAGCTTGCCCTGTGCCCTTCTCCTTTCCACCAATGACTCCATTCTGTGGGGCTTGGAGATTCCCTATCTAACATTCCTGTCTCTTCCCTTACTCTGCCAAGGCACCCCTCTGCATAGGTTCCTGCAGCCTTTTGCTCTTGCCTCACAGCCATTACCCAATGGTGGCATAGTTACTTGTACAAGTCTGCCTCTCCAGTAGACGTCAAGTTCCTCGACTGCCAGGACCATGAGACCTCCTGCCTGCCCAGCACCAAACCATAAGTTGGCACCCCCAGCCCACGAGGGAGGTGGTGTGATCCTCACGTCACCAATGAGGGAATGGAAGCAAGGACCCAGGCTCCATGCATGTGTAGGAAAGAGGTAGGGAGGTGATGAGTTTGGTGGGAAGACCTGGTGCTATTGTCAGGACTGAGGCACCAGAAGGGCAGCACATGCTTTCAACGTCACAGGTGGGGTGTGGGTTGACAGCCCTCCCAGGGGATGTTTCATTATCTAGAGGAGAGCACCTTTGCTTGGCTTGTTAAAAAGCTCAGAATCAGTGAAGGTGCATGTCCATGTGTGGGGTTTTCCCAGTAAGAAGACAAATGATTTCTGTTCAGTAGAAAAAAAAAAATACCAGTTAAGATTTTACTGCCCTATAAAACATTAATTAGATCTGTATCTAATCTAGCAATCTCATCCCAAAATTCTCCAGTGCCTATGTAACTGCACTTGATTATCCTGTGGATTCCCTCATTAAGGAGCTAAATGCAATTTTTGACATGTGCACATTCTATATTTGTCTGAGTCACATTTTTAGCTTCCAGAAAATTCTACTTTGACACCAACCTGCCACCAACTCTGACAATGTGGGCAAGTCTCTCCCATTCCTCTTTCAGACTCAGTTTCCTTGTCAGTAATACAAGGAAGTGGGCCCAGATGGTTAACTACAAGCCCTGGGAATCTTTGAGTTTAATACAGAATCCTCAAATATTCTCCTCAAAGGGTTGACCATCTTCCGGAGTTATTTCCAAAAACAATGGCAACGATAACAGCAGCCAACATGTCTCCAGCCCCAGGTATCCTGCACTATTCCATCTAATTCACACATCATTGAGGTAGGTGCTGGCACCACTAGTCTCACAGAGGAGGTTAAGCAAGCTGAAGCATAGTGTTTTTTAACTGAAAGACACTACATTCATCCCTCCATCCACGTTCCCTTCCATTCATCTCTTCCCATCTCCTCAGCCAGCTAGCTAACACAAAACAAAGATGGCTCCCACTTTCACTTTAGATCTGCGGAACTGGCTAAAATGACATTTAGACGAGGCAGCGGTTGCTTCTAGCTATGGCGTCCAGGAAGACTTGGTGGAAGAGATGCCATTTTGAGCTTGTCCCTGAAGGTTCAAGCAGAGCTATTTAGAGAGAGGTCATGTGAGCTGAAGGAACTGTGGGTGGGTAGCAGAAAGGACCAGAAGCAGGAGGGAGGGGGTCATGCACAGCAACGTGGGAGCAGTTGTGGTGGGCTGCTGAGAAGGCTGTAGGAAGGGCAGAGGGCAGCAGATGGAAATGGAGAGACAGACTGATTGGTCTTAATGTGTATCAATACCTGACTGAGAATCATGATAATCTTCCTTGACCTGATGCTTCTACGCACTCACCCAGACCCAAGTGTGGTAGTAAATGAGCAGAGACAAACCAGTCCTGAACTCTTAGACAGCAGACTTGCAAACAATCATGGAGGGAATCTACTCCAACCACTAGCCTCTATTTCCCAACACATGGCCCTGAGCTAATTTCAGCTAGTCTGAGCTCACTTTGCAAGCTGTTGTCATACGAAGCTACATCAAAAGACTCCTGAGGCCCAAATATTTAACAACCAGAATACTCCCTCCATCCATCAGTTTGGTAATTGTATCCAAGGGGGGCGGGAAAGCTATTGGGGTTTCTTTTCTGGCCTGCTCACTTCTTATAAATATGCCAAGGCCATTTACAGCTCTCAACCCATTGCTCTGTAAACATTTACACATTTCTCCCACTTAACACATCCCTGGCCATCTGATTGAGTGTTAGGTCACAGGGGCTGGATGTCAAGGCCTTGGAACCTTTGGGTTTTGTCCAAACCTGCTTTTGGATGGCTTCCGTGCCAGCCTCCCCCTTCAGCAAACATGGGGATTGTCAGAGTCCGTCCTTCAGACTTGCTGGTACCCTGGCCTCCCCTGAACCTCCTCTCATAATACATGAGATAGGACAGGTACAGACCCCCTCAAGATGGCACAGATGTGAGAATTTTTGCCAGCTGGGCTTCTGGTGGGAAAGCTGGTTGGCTTCCCCCACGACCCTTAGGGCTGAGGGGCGGCCAGCATTTTACAACACTCTGATTCCCAGAGAGAAGGGTTAGAGCGTCTCTGTTGGGGGAAGGAAGCCACCCACACCAAACTTCCTAGACCACGAGCACAGAAATCTCACAGAGTCCTACATCAGCACACATACAACAGCCCTGCCCTTTGGAAGTGTGCGGTCTCTCTTCCAGTGCAGCGACTAGAGAACATAACTGTGGCCAACTGCAAAAAGTCAGGGTGAGGAGGAAGCCATGTGGGCTGGAGAAGGGGGAAATCTTCATGGAGGAAGTATGGAAAAATGGCATCACAGGTGGGGGAACCGCAGGAGCAAAGGCACAGAGCTGAGACGGGGCACGGGCAAGGCTAGCAAGAGGGGCCAATCTCCCACAGTCACATCGCTCCTGTTGGCCGTGCTCCGCACATCTGAGGCAAATTTGAATAAAGAAAAGCACACAGCTTTCAGAGTTGGACCTGAGTTTGGATCCTGGTGTCTCCCTACTGGCTGTCTCAAGCAGCACGCTACCCAGCAAGGTACTCAACAACTGCTTTCCTCATCCGCAAACAGGGTGCTGGCATATACCTCCTAGCGGTACCAAGGGGAGTTCTGAGGCTGTGGAAGATGACCAGCTGGGGTTGCTGAACAGTCCCAGGTGCAGCCCTCCACCCCTGCACCCGTCACACTAGAGTCTGGGCCACAAGGCTGCAGGTACTTTAAAGATACGGACCAATCCTTTTGACTCTATCTTAAGTGCCTTAACATAGTGCCCCAGCCATGAGAAAACCATGATGATCCCAGGAGTGACTTACCGCCCAGCTGCTGGGAGAACTGTCTGCAGTTCTTTAAGGCGTGCGCAGCCGCAGAGAACTGCCCGGCCCAAGGTCACACCCTTTGGGGGGCAGCCCACTCCCTGCGGTTGAGTGGGGCTAGGGAACAGAGGCCCATTCCAGCTCATCCCAGGACGACACTGGCAGACCATCTTAGATCCAGCTCTCTCCATAGGTTTGGCCGAGGCTGCAATAGGGGGGAATCTTCATGGAGCTGCATCACCGCTCACTCTCCATGCAAAGTGATTCCTTCCACCCCTCGCGTGGGCATTGGTCCCGTGGATACTCTGGAATCAACACCTGCACACACTCGACTCTGCCTCAGAGTCTGCTTCCCAAGAACCCTACCTGCAGAAAACCCTGTATTTGTTGACAGAATAAATGTCCGAAAACAAGACTCCCTGCCTACTAAATCCAGAGTGTTCCCCAGGCCCCATGTACCCAGCCAGGCTGTGGTCCTGGCCCCTGTATGTCCAAGGCACTTTTGCTGCTGGCATGGTCAAGAGACCAGGGTGAGCAAAATGGCATGTGGTAGGCTGTGGCCACCCCCATGGCCACACTTGCAAAGGGCAATTCCCCCTTCCAGGAAAATCAGAAAATCAGACATCTGTCTTCCAACAGGGTCTAGGAAGCTTCAGGTAGAGGAAGGGTTTCTGTAGACCTTCTCCACTCCAAAAGCCACCAGATTCACTCTCCCCACATAGCTGGAACAGTCAGTCCCACACAAGGAGGCAAATAAAGCAATAAAACATGCCAACGGGACCCTGCAATGGGACGGCGCCCACTTTTTTATCCACAGAGTCCCTGAGGGCATAAACATAAATATGAGTAAACATAAACATAAATAAACATAAATGATGAAGGATAAACATAAACATAAATGATGAAGGCTGGTCGCTTCAAGGCATTATCTGGAAGGTCACCCTGAGGGAAAAGGAAGCTCTTTCCAATAGCAAAAGAACCAGAAACATTTTTTTTTTTTTTTGCTAGAGGATAAATGGTCAATTTGAAAATAATTATTTTATCAATGCTGTGTAAGTTTCAATTTAAAAAATAAAGACATTGTGGTTTATATACACAATGGAATACTACTTGGCAATGAGAAAGAATGAAATATGGCCTTTTGTAGCAACGTGGATGGAACTGGAGAGTGTGATGCTAAGTGAAATAAGTCATACAGAGAAAGACAGATACCATATGTTTTCACTCTTATGTGGATCCTGAGAAACTTAACAGAAGACAATGGGAGAGGGGAAGGGAAAAAAAAAAGTTAGAGAGGGAGAGAGGCAAACCATAAGAGACTCTTAAAAACTGAGAATAAACTGAGGGTTGATAGGGGGTGGGAGGGAGGGGAAAGTGGGTGATGGGCATTGAGGGTGGCACCTGTTGGGAGGAGCCCTGGGTGTTGTATGGAAACCAACCTGACAATAAATTTCATATTAAAAAAATAAATAAATAAACATATGATCATATGGAAAAATAAAGAAATAAAAAAATAAAATAAAATAAAATAAAATAAAATAAAATAAAATAAAATAAAAAAAAACCCAAACATGAAATGCTTCACTTTTTAAATGAATTGGAACATGTACATTTAAAATACCGGTAAGTTCTTTTTGGCAGTGAGGTGAAGAAGAGCGGGAGCTGGCTGAGCCCACAGGCCCTCAGGTCTGCTCAGAACCGGCAGGCACAGAGAGGTGCCTGGAAAAGGGGGCACGAGTGGGATCTAGGCATGTCTGTACACAATGCCCTCAGGGCAGCCTCCTTGGCTTACGGCAGGTCAGAGCCAGCTTGCCTTAGAAGTCCCAGCTCACCTGTTCCCAGCCTGCAGCCACCAGGGGAGAACAGCATTTTCTGCTTTGCCCCACTCCCACCTGGGCTTTCTTCCAAGCAAGGGGCTTGCTGAGAAGGACCCGTATCTCCAGCACCCTCATCTGCAGCCTCATCAAGAAGGCCTACTCCCTTTCCCACTCCCAAGGACAAAGACAATCCCTTTACAATTCCTGTTGCAAAAAAAAAAAAAAAAAGAGAGAGAGAGAGAGAGAGAGAGAGGTAGGCCAATGGCTGCTGGTCTTCCCCACCTAGAAGATGGGAAGGCACACGGAGGCCTGACACGCAGCATTGACTGAGACGGGCCAGCCTGGGTTTCCAGAGAAGGGGGCACAGGTGAGCACCAGTCTCCCCCACCCTGTCATCAAAGCGGCTAGGTTTTTGTCAATTTACACAGAGCTCTGAGCCTTTACAAGTATGAAAGCAATGGCCTTAAACTATCTCCCTTACTGGAGATCCTGGGCAGCAGAGGCTATAAGTCAGACCACTCAGTGACTGTGCAACCATCAGCAAGTTACTCAACCACTCTGAACCTGGCATAAAACAGCAATTATAACAGTGTCTACCTCGTAGTCTGGGTGTAAGGGTTAAAAGAGGCCCACTAAGCACTTCACCCCATACCTGGCTCACAGTCAGTTCTCAACAAATGTGAAGAAGTCACTGGTGGCATATAAAATTTGCTTTAAATGAGCATTTGCCCTTTTTAGTGCCTGAAGGAGAAGATGAGCTTCCAGTCAACCCTAGGGTACAAAGGCAGTGGAGCTTTATTTCTTTTCCTAAGTTTAAAGAAGTCCCCAGTGTTTAAACTGCTTAAAGTCTGAGAAAAGAAACTGTTCTGAAAGCGCTCCGTCTTTATCCACCTGAACCAACACTGGTCAGCACAGTCCCAGGGTGCCCAGAAGCCAATGAGCCGGGAAAATAAAAGGCACTGACTCGCCCCTCCAGTTGGAAGGGTGTCACAAGGACCTTGGCGAGGTGGTGAGGCTGCTGCTTTTCTGTGGACCACATGTTTGCATCTCCTTATGACACCACCCTCATCTCACAATGTTTGGGGCAAAGGCTTAGCTACGAAAAGTTTGCCTTTGTCTTGACTCTTCAGCAAGTAAGGTGAGGGCCACCAAGCTGGAGAGCTCACTCTGCCAAGTTCTCCCTTTTCTGCCTTCAATACAATGGATAGCATGATGTCTCCCTCTGGCCATAGGCACTCAGGAGAAAAATCCTGGCTCTGGAATCTAGAGATGTAGATTAGGTCAACTGTCACTCCTGGTATGCTGTGTGTCAAAAGGCAACTAACATTACCTCTCTGATCCCCAGCTTCCACATTGTAAGGAAAGATCTTAGTTCCAGGTCTCATTACTTTTAGGATATTTGAGATCTTCAAATGCTAAAAAAGATAGCATTATGAGAGAGCATGTTGACAACTAAAAAGCACTCTATGCAGATTCAAGGCACTATTATCCTCATTATAAACCAACTAATCTATGGTGATCACTTGGCAGGAAGGATGTAAGAAAGTAATTTCAAGACAGAATTATTATTTATTGTAGGACTATTTGTGTAATGTTGTAAATGACAGTTCTTGGCCCCATCCTCTGATTCAAATTAAAAGCCCCTACATGTACCTTCATTTTCATTGTTCAATTACAAACACCAAGATGAGGCGCAGATGACACCCTTGGTAATTGATTTCTATTGAGAAGTTCTTGGTTCATAAGCATTGTTTCATTTGATGTTTGGGGAATGACAAGGCTTTCCCCTGACACTATAGATAGAAAACACTGTCTGTTTAATGATTTCTATGTTAAACTGAGTAATAAATAACCAAGAGAGACAACAGACCAAATAAGAATTCCTTGACACAAGTGATTAACAGAGAATTGCGATCCACCCACCCCCACCAGGGACCACTGTCCAATAGAGAATCAGAATATCCTTTTGATAGTAATGAAGTAAAAAAGCAACTTAAAGTTACGACATTTTAAAGAAAGAAGTATTAAAATCATCCACAATTTTTAAAGTAAAGCATAAAATTCTCCTCTAATAAGCAATAAGAACACAAGAATTCTTTCTTGTGGGCATTTAAGGAGTACTAATAGGTACAGAGAAAAAAAGAAAAGTAAAAAAAAAAAAAGCAGATGAATAAATATAGAGGCAGAGAAAACAAGAGTGATGGAAAAGAGAGAGAAGGGGTAGGAAAGACATCTAGGAGGTAGAGACGAAGAGAAAACCAGACATGGGCAGAAAAGAAAACAGTCAACCAACCAAACAACAACCATAAAATGAGAAACAAAGAGAAACCGCCCTAAAGTGACCTCTGATTTGGCAGATTATCACTAAAAGCTTTTAAAGCGATGTTACAGATTTGCGATTACAGGAGTTAAAGGGTATGGAACCTCTTGCTGTCTGCTTCCTTAATGTGGTAAAATCACATCACCATCACATCCAGTGCTCGGGCCAGCGGCCCCTCATCCCTGCCCCAGAACACCATGCTACGTTATTTTTCAACAGAAAACGTTTGACGTCTACAAGAGCCAACGTTTCCATCAGGCCTGCCACGTACCAGGGCAATTTCCTCACCTGTAAGAGTCCTTAAACGCGGGATGAACATGGTGCCCACGCCACCGCAGGAATGTGAGGATTACAGGTAATGTAGGGAGAGCACCTGGCACCACAGGTGGCACTTAGTAAATCCTTACTAAATACTGCCATCTGTTATTGGCTGGGGTTACAGACGGACGGAGAAAAAGAATGCGGTATAAACAAAACTATTTGGAAGTCTGATACTATCACCTGAAAGTTCTTTCTTTATCAGGTGAAAGGCATCATACCCAGCACCATGCTCTTCTCATACCCGATACAAAAAAACATTCTCCGATCTCTGCCAAAGATCTACACGCGGCATCTCCTTCCCACCTCTGCGTTTCCACACTGAGCCCTCCGTCTCGGTGGACACCACCCCCCTCCTTTCTTCTGAAAGCCCAGCCTGGAATCTAATTTTAAAGCATTTCCCGTATTTCAGGTCTTCATTCAGCCTACGGTTCAACCACAGAATCACTTCTGTTTCCTTCCTTCATTTCCCTCACAAAGGAGTCCTTTCATCTGGAGCCCCTAGGCACAGCTCCTTTGAAGAGACTGTCTTCCTGCATTACTTTCTTATTCAACCTACCTCACCGAAGAATGAAGGCACATTTCAGGAACTGGCGGAAAATGTGCATCCTTCTCTCCCTTAGTGGCCTACTCCCGATTGCTTCTTCCCTCAAACGTGCTCACAACCAAGCCACAGAGCCACATCCAGCCAGAGCCTAGCGTGTACTAAGGTGTACTCAAGAAGAATGTCAGCTGAATGAAGGATCATGTCTGCCTTCACAACTTTGCTTCCGGCAGTCCGTTCGTTTGGAATGCCTGCTCCTCTCCCGCCTTAGCCTAGCGAGACCCTGCTGGTACTTCATATTAAAGATGCCTTCATTTGGGGAGCCCAGGTGGTTCCGTCAGTTGAGCGTCTGACTCCTGGTTTCGGCTCAGGTCATAATCTTACAGTTTATGGGTTCGAGTCTCACATCGGGCTCTGTGCTGACACTGTAGACCCTGCTTGGGATTCTCTCTGCCCCTCCCCAGCTCACTTTCTCTCTGTCTCTCTCTCAAAAAAAAACAAAAAACAAAAAAAAAAAGAAAACAACTTTAAAGATGACTTCATCTGGAAGGAAGGCTGCACCAAGTATCCACCCTGTCTGTTTATTTCAAGCAGCATAGTGGGCACGATGACATGATGGCTTGGAGGCACTAAGTCCCAAACCTTATGACCTCTTAGAAAGTCAACATTCATAGCTTAGTCCTGAGCAACTCTATGCTTTTCTGACCTTAGAGTTCCACTGGGGTGGAAACGGTTTTCATATTTCTCTCTAAGGGACTCTGAATTAGACAACCGAAGGAAAGCTGACTGACGCCAAGATGGATATTGAGACCCGATTAGGCTCTCATCCACTTATTCAACATTCATTCGGTCAGCACCTACTGTATTCCAGCAACTAGATGCTAATGATACACCAGTGGTCCAAAGAGACAAAAAAAAAAAAAAAAAATCCCTGCTTTTACAGAGCTAGTATGGATTCTAGTGGGGATGGGAGAAGATACCTAATAAATAAGATGAATAAGCAGAGTATATACTATATTAGAGAATGATGAATGTTATAAGGAAAAAAGAGAAAATAGGAAAATAGGAGTAATTTAAATTAGGGAGAAAATTTGCTAAGAAATTATTGAAAGTTACAGAAAATACAAGGAAGCCTCCTTCAGAAAAAGCGTGACACTTGGCGCTAATTTGCTATGTAAACCTGGGCACCTCCCCTGCTCAGTGCTCAGGCTCATCACCCCCCCAAGCCACCTCCTAGCACTGACACTGCACTTCCCTAAGCAACAGGCAGCGATGGCAATGGAGATGAGAGTCTGCCAAGACCTAATGATTGCAGTCTAAGGTTCAATGACACAAAGAACATCCCACATCCCCCGGAGATCCCCACAAATCCTGCACGGGTGCCTTTGGTCCCAAATAATTGTGAAGACAATCAGGAATTCACTTGTGATTTTATTTTCCTCAACTGTTGACTTAGAAACAACTTTAAATCCAGGCCTTTCTTCCCCTCAGATAAGCTCAAGACACCCTGGTGATAGGCACAAACCCCTACAGAGGGTCGTATAGTGGGGCTCTTGAGAGCAAGGCTGCTGGGCAACCTGGCTTCAAACACCCGCTTCTCCTAGAGCCACACACGTGAGCACAGCAGGCGTGAGTTCAATTAAGTCAGATCCGCCCTAATGAGGTGGCATCCAACAAAGGGTTTCCTATTTGTGGACCTTTTATTCCCTCTTTATTTCCAGTGGAGCTGACACAAGCCTCAGGAGATGGCCATTTATCTAGGAAAAGTCATCTTGGGACCATCCAGAGAAAGAAACCCATCCAACAAGCACTCACCACCACATCTGATTAAAAGCTCCCTTTGGGGTGATTCCTCTGTGTCTCTGAGTCGGCATTCGGCCTGCCAGAAAAGCAGTGGTGTGCAGGCTGGGGAGGGTCTGGAAGCTCTGGGAATGGCCACTCACCTCCACGCAGGCCCCGATGTGAGCTGATCATCATTACATTCTTCCTACGTGCCCACAATTCTAAGTGCCCTACATGTGTCACCTCAACCCATAACCCTATGAAGTAGGTGTTATTCACATTATACAGACACAGCAATTAAGACATAGTAATGCAGCACAAAGTTTTAAGTGGGAGAGAATATCCCAGACCCTGTGTTTCACCACTAATCCTACAGAGCAGCACTGTCAAAAGAAATCTAATACAAGCCACATATGTAATTTAAAATTTCCTAGGAGGCACATCTGTTTGATGCTTAACTGAGTTATTTACAACCATAAGCAGATTTAAAGACGGTACTATTCCAAGTGGGGGAGGACATCTTCAAACTGCTTTCACCTAATGTTCAGATACATCGATTTGCTCGTACATTTTCCTTTAAGGTTGCAGTGTTGGCTGCCATCACCCCCTCTCCTCTTCAGAGAGCCTTGGTTTTGTTCTAGGATACGGGTAGCTCATCGCAAGAGACCCTAGCCTCACTCCTGTGTAGACTTAGTTAATCTGAGACAACTGAGCGGTGTCATTCTTTTGTGAGGAATTGGCTTAGGACCAAGCCTGTAGGGAACTCAGTCCTGACCCATAAGATAAATAGGGAAGTGTCTGGGGGGCTTCTGGGAAAGTGATCCAGACTCCTAAGAAAGAAGCCTGGAAGAGATGGTTCTTTTCCCATCAGACTTTTCTTTTTTTTTTTTTTTTTTTTTTTTGCTTTTTGCTTTCTTTCAATTGTGGTAAAATATAAATAATGTAAGACTTATCATTTTAAGTAACAGTTCAGTGCATTCAGTACATTTGCATTGTACAATCCTCACCACTGTCCACCTAAGGGGTATATTTTTAAAAATAACAAGAAACAGGTGAGATTAACTTTAATAAGGAAGTTTATTTAACCTAAATTAGGTTCTAGATAGATTGTGCGAAATGTTATCATTTCAAGATGCAAACAAGGCAAAAATTATTAAGTATTCATAATATATTTTGCCATCTTTCTTTTCATGCTAAGTTTTATACTTATAGCACATCTTAGTTTGGACTGGCCATATTTCAGGTGCTCAGTGGCCGCCTGAGGTTACTGACCCCCGTGTTGGACAGGGCCTAGGTCTAGAGCTTGTCAAGCCTACACACACTCAGCCAGATCACAGGCATCCCCAGGACAGAGCAGCAAGCAATCTGTTTATGAAAGGTATGTGCGTCACCATCAGCTCTCCAGGGTAGTCTGGGATTTACTGCAGGACCCTACACGGTGTCTGACTGTAACAGTTCTAGATACACATCTCTAACGTCCCCACCCCAGGGATCTCCATCATCAAGCTTACAGACAGCGGGAGCTCAGGGTCCTAAATGAGAGCGCTTCCTGCTGGGACAAATCTTGTGCCTCTACCCCCCAACCTGTGGGTCCATCTCCAAACTGAGAGAGTGACCTCAGCAATGGAGGTGCAGACAGCACCTACACGGCCACTCGGCACTCCCTTGTTGAGCCAATAATAAATAAACACATGCCTACGTGGAAAGAAAAGTGTGTGTGGGGGGCTGAGGCAAGCAGCAGTTTCCATGGAAACCGGCCAGCCTCACTCCAGACTTCTCTGATGCCTTGATCATTCAGTGGCTGATAAAACCCAGTGAACATTGTCCCCGTACCTATGGAAGCCTTCCAAATGGGCCCATTATGATGAAAGTAGACCGAAGAGTGAAGAGTTAAGTACTTTTTCCATCCATCATCACATCCACTTCTTGTCCTCAGTATTACCCAAAGGAGAAGGAAATAAAACCACCTGTGCCTCAGAGAGAAATGGCTGAAGGGCATCAAGGTATGACAAAAGGGGTGAGGTGGCCCCCAAAAAGGAAGCAATGAAACTGTCCCGCCTGTCCACCGTAGTAAATGCTTGACTGGGCAAATGGTTATGGCTTCAGGGGCTTACTACCTGCCCAACCTGACATGGGACACACGGCAAATCCCTGGTTTGATCTTCTCTTCCTGGAGCCATGTCTTTGGGATCTTCCAATTCATTCTTTCACACCTCTTTGTTCATTCCTTCACTCATCCTTCTTTTTTTTAATTGAAGTATAACAAACATACAGTATTATAGTTTCAGGTGTATAATATCATGATTCAACAATTCTACACATGTCTCAGTGCTCATCAAGATAAGTGTACCCATAATCCTCCTTACCTATTTCACCCCTCAGTGCCCACTAACAACCTCCAGTTTGCTCTCTGTATTTAAGAGTCTGCTTTTTTGTCTCTCTTTTTTTTACTTTGTTTATTCATTTGTTTTGTTACTTAAATTCCACATATGAGTGACATTATATGCTATTCGTCTTTCTCTGATTGACTTATTTCACTTAGTATTATACCCTCTAGGTACATGCATGTTGTTGCAAATGGCAAGAGTTCATTCTTTTTTATGGCTGAGAAATATTCCAGTGTGTGTGTGTGTGTGTGTGTGTGTGTGTGTGTGCGCGTGTGTGTGTGTGTGTGTGTGTGACATCTTCATTATCCATTCACCTACTGATGGATACTTGTGTTGCTTCTTTATCGTGGCTATTGTAAATAATGCTGTAATAAACATATGGGTACATATATCATTTTGAATTAGTGTTTTCTAAATACTCAGTAGAAGAATTATGGATCACGTGGCAGTTCTGTTTTTAATTTTTTGAGGAACCTCCATACTATTTCCAGAGTGCTACAACAGTTTACATTCCCACCAACAGTGCACGAGGGTTCCTTTTTCTCTACATCCTTGCCAACACCTGTTGTTTGCTGTGTTTTGTATTTTAGGCATTCCTCCTTCACTTGTTCTTGAATGAGAAGCACCATAGTAGAGTTGAAAGAGCCTGAGCCATTGAGTCACAGGAACCTAGGTTTAAATCCCAATTCTGATGCTTACTGGATGTGTGGTTTTATCTAACTTACTAAAAAAATCTCTGTGCCTTGGTTTTCGCATCTATAACATGGGGCTGAGATCAGAATAATATCTGCTACTTGTTTTCCATATAGTTAGAGCCAACAAGTTTAGATACAGACTTACATCTCTGTCCTTTTCCCTAGACTGTGAGCTCCTTGAATACTGAAGACATATCTCATTCCATTTTGATCATTAACAACTACTGAGCACAGAGCCTCAATAATATCAATAATATCAGCACCGATCAATAATATGAGCACAGATACTCAATAATATCAGTTGAACGAAGAAATGACAGTGCTTTCACACGTATTCATTCTCTCTCCACCTCTCTCTCTCCCCACCCCCCCGTCTTTATCCCCCTTAAATTTCATCCTCACGTCAATCTGGTTCAGGATTATTTTAGCTCAGTATAAGACAAAGTTGATTATTAAAATCCGTGTTTCCTGTTCTCAAGGAATTTGAGGTTTACTGTATTTATTTAACAAACAATTTATATAATATTTAGTCTGTGCCAACCACTGTTCTAAGCCCTTTATAAATATTAGCTTATTTAATCCTCAAAATAACCCTATGAGGTAGGTACTATTATTGGCCCCGTCACTGGCTCTAGGTCACACAAGTACATGGCAAAGCAAAAGTCAGACTCAGCCAGGTTGGCTCTACAGCCAGTGCCCTTAGCCATTTGGCTGCTGTCTTTAATAGGGCACACAGGTCACATGCACAAGTGTAAGTGAACGGTGTACAAGAGCAGTGGGTTACACAGGAGGAAGGACCCCGCAATGCACCATGAAGGTGAACAGGATTTGAACACATGGAGCACATGGAGGAGAAAAGTGGGAAGCCTGGCAGGCAAGTCAGCGGGAGCCCTCGGATGGTGAGCCCTGACCATCTGCATAAGGAGTCTGGGCTTTAGGACATGAGAAGCTACTAATGGTCCCTGAGCCATGGGGGAACCAAAGCAAAGCTGGCTTTAAGGATGCAAATGGCATCTGAGAACAGCATGAAAGGTAGGCCAAAGGGAGAGGGTGGGCCAAAAGAGGAGAGTGACACAGAAGCTGCTATAATGGAGGAAGGAAGAGGTCACGGGACTTCAACCAGGACATGGAGGCAGGAGTGTCGGGGGCAAGTCCAAAGAACTCTGCTACTGCCAGGATGTAAGATGTGTGTATCAGTTTCCCACCAAGCACCCAAATCAGAAACATGTTCTAGGTAGCACTCACAGGGTGCTTTCTTAGCCACCCAACATGGCATCTGGTTTCTAAAGAAGGCGAGACGTGGGGATCTCTTGAGCAGTGCATGGAAATGTGAAGTTAAGCCTTCTGCAGTTGTGCCCAGGTAGGCACTAAAGACAAAATTCAACACTGACAAAGGATCCCAGCCACCCCAAGCATGAAAGATTGCCTGGCACAGGCAACCACAGGCCTGTTTGTTATACTGCCCTGTCGATCACAACCCCAGAATCCAATCCCCGCCTGGGTCTCACAGCTAATGCAGCGCTCTATTCCAATCCCCATTAGGCTGGAAGGGGAGGAAGAAGAATTGAGAAATGGATGAGTTTAGGAGTGAATTATGGCCCGTGAGCACAATTTATCGCCTTCTTCTGAGTTTTACCAATTGTCTGAAATCCTCTATCCGGCCCCAGTTTTGCATAAATTCCTCGAGAAGGTTCTGTCTGGCATCAGAATGAAATAGACTCCAAGGTGCAGCCACAATAGGAAGACTCATAAACCTAGTAAAGAGAACTTTGCTTTGACAAAAGCTGGAGTTTTCCTTATTATTTATCTATCATATTTGAAACGTTGGAATCCCATTTTCTTCTTTATGGAGGCAATAAAATCTTATCAAACTTTTATGGCTCCCAGGATACAGCTGAGGACTCTACCCTTGCTCCCATCCAGCCACTCTTGCAGACTTTTAAGTTCAAGTCTGGGCAGAAACTGCTCTTGGTCAGAGGCAAAATGTATTTATCTTTGTAATCACAACCATTAAGATGTGAGCATGAATACCTGAAGAGATAAAACAATGAGGGGAAAACACAGGAAGACAGGAAGAAACAGAAGGTAAGGCTTCTGAAGCAAGAGAAGGAATGATGACACACCAGCCCTCACTAAAAGCGTTTCACAGAGTGACAGAGAGTGGAGCAGGGGTCGGGCATCCTCAGAGATTGGGAGAGCGGAACCCAGGAGTGCGTCAAGGGCAAAGCTTTGCAGTGAGAAAGGCTGCGACCGGCACATACTCTGTGCTTAAGAGAGTTTTGAGAATGGTCCCAACAAATGGGAAAATTGTGCTTGCATTTCTATTTATCCGTAGAATCACTGTGGACCTGAAATCCACCCCCTCTGCTTCTCCAAACACTAAAGCAAGTCTCCAGATGGAAGAAACTAAAATCAGGCTACAACATGAAAAAAAGGAAAAGAAAAAGAAGGCTCTTACAGGAAGCTGACAAGTTTCTGCTTCTCTGAGATCTAACCAATGGAGCTGGGGTATCGAACGCTAGACATAGTCAGGAAACATGGGCTCTTGTCCACATGCTGCTTGGGACTGACTGTGTGATCTTGGACAAGCCTCACTTTAATCACACATGAAGTGAACTTTAGGGAAAACGATCTAGAACAGAGACAGCTAAGGCATAGTAACGTGTAAATAACACCGGTACTGCACCCCCCACCCCACCCCCACCCCCTCCCAGTCACTGCTCATGGCAGAAATCACTAATCAATCACAGCATTCTGGAGAGCAGAGCCCCAATTAGGCTTTGCTGCTGAGCCTTGAATCTTCAGCAAAGCATTCTCGGAACCACTACCAATTAATCAGAGCAGGCCCAGGAGCTGACATGTTCACCAACCCCTGGATCAGATCTCTTCTAATCCTTGAACACCAAAGCCAAAAAATGCTCTATGTCACACATATTCTCATTACAAATACCCTTAACTAAGTTCTAGCTCTCTCTCCTTGCCCTGCTCCAAGTCTGGGCAAACAAGGCTACGAAGAAAACACTGGCTTCTAGGTCCTCACTCCATGCCTGAAGCTCTCAGAGTGACCTTGGGCCTTTCCCTTGAACCTCTTTACCTTAAATCCCCGCCCCCCCCCCCAATTCTGCTAAAAAGCTCCTTCCAGGGCCAACATCCCCTCCACCCTCTTAAGGAGTTCATCAAGGTAGAGAATTCTATTTCTTTTCATATGCTTTGAGATCATGGAACAGAAGACAGCCTAGGGAAGTTCAAAGACATTTAATTATTACCGTTGGTTCTTTTGAAAATTATTAAAAGAGCATGGAATTAGAAATTCAGATCTCCTCCAGCTCCCTAAGAACAAACAGCTCACTTATAAATGGCTTAATGTGTCTGTTTAATGTACACAAAATTATCTTTCAGGAAAGTGGATTGTTTCTCGTGTCATTTTGCATCTCTATACCACCTATGGCAAAAGGAAAGGGATTCAAGGCCTGACAAAATCTACTGCAGAAATAATTAGCACCAGAGGCTGTGTCTGAAAGAAAGTTAAATGAAAGAGAATCTAGTTTCTTATTTATTTCTGGTCTCTCTATCTGGATCTCTCTATCAAGCCCCAGGGAAGAGGAATTGTAGCTTTGGGGGCTGGAAGGATGGCTTACCTAGCTGTCTCCACAAGGTTTGCTTGCTGGAGATGTCCCTGATCCCCCAGTACAGCAACTCCCTCTGGGCCAGGATGCTATGGAAACCTGCTTTAGCACTGAAATTTCTGGAAAAACCACCAGATAAACCCACTGGTTTGCAAAGTGGGCACAGGTCAGAGGAACAGTGGTGTTTTATAACTTAGCCTCCAGGAAACTGCTTAGTCCTTACTCCCAAGGATTCAGACAGTCTTTGCTTGAATCATGTTAATTATATCAGGAATACTTGAAATAGTCAGCTGAGGGTTTGCTGTGGTTGTTTTGTAAGTTCACTGAAGTTCACCTAAAATGAAGCTTCATTTGGGGAACTCCCACCATGTCAAGTCCAACAACCACCCATAGCGTTGACACCCTTGCTATGAATCTGGGGGTTGCACCACCTTGCTCCAGAAATAAAACAATGATTTTCACCACAGTAATCTTCCCTACTGCTCAGCCCCTCCTGGGTGTCTCTGCCACTAACCACTTTAAATAAATGTGCCTCTTCTGTTTATAGGTACCACTTCTACCTCCAGAAGAGGAACAGACTTCCAGGAACACAGTGACTTCTTCCGCAGCAGTTCTGCCAAAGCAAAGGACGGAGGCTGTATCTCAGTCAAGGTCTCCCAACCAGAGGCTGCTCAGTCGGAAAGAAGGCTTTTCTTAAAGTCAGTTTTGGTGCTAGTGTGGTTACCAAGTCGGAACATGATCCCCTCGGGGGTTTCCGACTGTTTAAAGCTAACTCAAGGAGGATCCAAGACTGAAATGGTTTAAAAGAAGCCTGCACTTCCCCTGGGAGGGCCCAGCCTTCAGGATGTGACCCCTGCTCCCACCGCATTGTTCCTCCCACCTGACTCCACACTCACAGGCCAGAAGCCTCCCTTTCTGCACACAGACATCCACCTGGAAAGAAGTCCAGAAAGAAAAGAAACTTAGGTGAGAGTGAGGCAGAGGCCTTATCACAAAGGAAGAGTTTTAGATTTTTATCTTAAACGACAGGTGCCTGAGAGGCTCCGTTGGTTAAGTGTCTGCCTCTTGAGCATGGCTCGGGTCACCATCTCATAGTTTGTGAGTTCGGCCCCCACATCGGGCTCTGAGCCAATGGCATGGAGCCTGCTTGGGATTCTCTCTCTCCCTTTCTCTGCCCCTCCCCAGCTTGTGCGTTCTCTCTCTCTCTCTCTCTCTCTCTCTCTCACTCTCTCTCAAAATAAGTAAATAAACTAATAAATAAATAAATAAACAAAACACAAAGCCAGGGAAGGGCCACATGGGGACACCACGCTGCTGGACTATCTCTTGCTTCTCTTCACTTACTCCAGCCAATGAGAAAAAGACTATGCTTCTTTCTCCTTTTGAAGCTCTCAGTGCCTAGCACGTTGCCAGGTGCACTAAAGGTCTGAGGTCAACCCTCACTGCCTTTATGGATGGAAGGACAGTAGAGGGAACGAGAAAACATAGAAACATTTGGGGCTGCAAGGGAATAAACTATTGCTACCCTCTTGTTTTGTTCATGGAGACGCCAAGGCCTTAAAAGGGAATTGACTTGCCCAAGGTCACCAGGAAGGTTACGGCAGAGCCAGGATAAGAACTCAGTTAGTTTTCCACTGACCACATTTCCTCAGATGAAAGAAAGTGATTGCAACCTCTCCTCTTATTTCTCAAATTGATCTCCAACACTATCGATGGTCCCCAAAGCCCGGAGACACACACCACATGAACCTAGGGGAGCAAACTGTTTGCCTTTTTTTCTAATGATCCAAGCTTTCCTCCTGGACAGATCTAAGGTCACCAAGTTACCCACCTCACGGCTCAGAGGGAGACAATAACCTCATGGCAGCTTCCCCAGGAGTCCACATGGTGCCTGTGGGATGTGACAGCCCCTGAAAACAGCCCCTTTCCTTTGCAGGAAGTTCTTTTCCACCCCAGGGCACAATCCCAGAGAGAAGGCTCTGTGAGTGCCCAGCGGATATAATTAGCTCCAGATAGATCTAGCATGACACACAAGGAGAATGGTCTGGATCCCTCCCAGTGGGATTCCAAACCCCACGCCTTCCTGTGCAAGTCAGGGCCCAGAGACCAACAAGCCTAGCAGGTTCATGTGGCAGCCGGGAAGCCAGCAGACTGGCCTCTGAAACGCCACCCTATTGTGATTCAGCCTCTGTCTCAAGCTATTTTTAATGTAAGTGAAGCCTGAATTTGAGGGAAGGTAGTGTGGGAACAGGGTCTTTTCTTCTTCTCCCTCTTTCAATGAGTTGCTCTCTGTTTCCCATAGGACAGCCACTTCACCAAGAGCCAGAAGGAAGGAAGGAAGGAAGGAAGGAAGGAAGGAAGGAAGGAAGGAAGGAAGGAAGAAGGGAGGGAGGGAGGGAGGGAGGGAGGAAGGAAGGAAAGAAGAAGGAAAGAAAAAAGCTAAAAAGAGAAATGGGGAAAGGTCAAAATTCAGCCTCTTTGCTAAGGCAGGCTGGAAATAGTTCTAGGAAGCTGAGGCTTTCTGAACCCTTCAGAGGAATCCACTAGACCCCGGATTCTCCACAGGTGCAAGAAACCAGTATTACCAGTCCATTCACTTCTGGATTCACCCATGTGCAATGAACAACGAAGGCTCAGAGGTCTGCTTGCCCAGGGAGGAGGCACATACAGTTGACAGGTAAACTCTGGTGCCCGAGGGGAAGACCTGTGTCCCATCAGGCTTGGGAACTGGGAACCAAGCTTCCCTTCAGACAGGCCCCCAGCCTCCCAGCTTAGTCGTGATATTCCACATCAGCACCAGGCCAATTTTATGAACTAAAATTAACTGGATGAGCAAAGAGATGGGCCTGGGTGCACTTAATGGAGTTTTCGAGTGGCCTGATTCCTTAAGAAAGAAAGACAAGCAAATGTCCTGCCCTAGTTCCCTCACTACTCAAGTTCTAGAGGACATATTTTGCAATAAAATTTTAGGGCAAATGGTGGGTTTCTGTTGTTGTCATTCCCCTGATGTAGTTGTTTTTCTGAGGAAAGCCTCATTCTGGACCCACACCCTAAAAATGGGGCTTCTAGCGCACCAAATTGGGATGTGTGGGGCCTGTAGGCACGAGTCAGTCTGCGTCCTCCTAAACATAGCCTAGTAAACTAAACTTGGAAGCATCAGCTTGCGTGTGGTCCCGAGTGTGACTTTCCAAGCACGTGCCCCCAGCAACGACAACGGCTGGCGACTTTGTCATCAGCATCATCTCTATTTTGGGGCCTCCCTGCTGAACGAACTTCCGCACAGCTGACAGGGAGGCTCCAAGGAGAGTCTCAGTCCACTGGGGTATTTTTCTGGCAAATAGGGTCTGCTAAACCATTGGCATCCTCCAAAGGCCCTGGGAGAAGAGCCAAGTGAGAAAACTCTCCCAGCACAAGATGGTGGGCTCCAAATACAGACATTCCATTTCCGACAAAGCCTCCAGGGGGTGCCAGCTTTTACCGGTTGGGAAAGGAGAAGCTAGTTTAACATTAGTCATAGAAACACATTTGCTCAGGCCCCTTGGGTCCAGCACAGGATGTGTGATCGGGACCAGAAGTGTGGGGCTCCCAGGCTTGTCCAAGGACTGATGGAGAGGTCATGGGCTCTGATTTATGACCAAACTACTTCAAAAATCTTGCCACCCAGAGCATTGTAGCAAAATGCAGACATAACATTTGCACTTTCAACACTTTGGATGATTTCACTTTGCAAGCTTGCTAGAAGAACCAACATGTGTCCAGAGCCTTAAATAACGTCTGACACCTAGCAGATCCTCCAGGAATGTTTGAAGGAATGAATGAATAGCTCAAAGGAGATGCCTTGCACGTACAGCAGAATCTGTGTCCTCTCCTGGTGACAGCACACTTCCCTGCACCCTTTCAACAGATTCGTGGTCGCTGCCCGACAAAATGAATGTGGAAGACACCTCCCCACATACTGGGGCTGATGTGTTCTCTGAAACCAGCTCTGTGTCTGGCAGCCTCGCCTCACATCCAGGAAGGACCAGACATGGGGACCGCAGTGAGTGTACTTGACCCTCTTTTTACAAGACCCATGTGTCATCCTGCCAAGACATTTCCTATGGCACATACACCTATAATGTATGGCTCCCAGGGTGGGCCCAGCCTGCCCTCCAGACCCCAGCCAGCTCCCGGAGGCCACATGAAGTGAGAATTTCCTGGCCGACTTGACATTAGTGAGTCAGGCTGCCATGAGCTGGCTTCAGAAATGACAGGGCCTGAATTTGTGTGCATGAAGCAAACATCATCAGCTGGCTGGACCCAAACCAGGGCCTGCCTGGGATTCTCAGACCCCTTTCAAACGACCATGCCCAGAGCTGGTTCGGCATCCTGAGAGGACATCTGACTCTGGTGAGAGCCGAAGGCTGCTCCACGTCTGTGGCAGGAAAGGATTTATCCTCCACTCTCCAACCCCGTGTGTCTCCACACCAGCCCATTTCCTCCATGGTGTGTCACTGGGCTTACACAACAATGACCAAAACAATAATAGCTAATGCTTAGTAAGCACCCACCACATAATAGCCACTCTTCTAAACATCAAATATGCACTGATGCATCAAATTCTTACAACATTAAGAAGCAGGGACTATTATGACACCCACTGGACAGATAAGGAAACTGAGGCACCAAAATGGAAGCAACCAGCCCAGGGTAAAAGCCCTAGGGAGTGGCAGATCTGGGACTCAGTAGAATGGCCGCAGAGGCTGGGCTCCTACCACACACAACAGCCCTCAGCATCCTTTCCTGAGGATGCATGTCCCAGGAAGGGAGGAAAGCAGGAGGTGGAAATGCTGGGGATGCTGAGTGCTTTACATGTCCTCCTTGTTGGTTCCAATCAAATGAGAAAAAGACATAAAGAGCCAGATGGAGATCAAAAGAGAGTAGGAGCCCCAGGTCAGATAATGCTGGCTTAGCAAAGGGGCGGGGCTCCTGTCTCCCAGCCCAGACACAGAGGCTGAAACAGAAAGAGCAGAAGCAAGGGTGACTAGCAAGGGAAAGTCCTGCAGTGCCCTGCCTTGTTCACCAGACACCCACTTTGTGCTGCATTCAATCCCATGTGCTTGGGAACACCAATAGAGGTCGTGGACAGGACAGACGGATGAAGGGATACAGATGAGGGAATGGACAGATAATGCGGGAGGACTACATGGGTACCCACTCCCCCCAAGAAACTCCAGAAGAGAGAGGCAGTTGGGCAGAAGTGCTTCCCACCAGAGCCCAGAGGCCCCTGGGAGTCAGAGATAAACAGCCAGGACGAAGCAGGCTGCTCCTGGGCCAGAAGGCTCTTCCTCTTCCCAGAGCCGTCTGAGGATTCACTTCTGAAACTCTCCTTCATTTTCACAGGGGAGGCCAGAGGAGCCAACACACCAGCTAGTAAAATTAACAGCTGCTCCTTACAGAATGCGCTGGAGAGGCCGGCTCACGGATCACGTGGCCCGCAGACCAGCAGTGCATACGAGCAGCCAGTGTAGTGTGGCCGAGGCACCTGGCCTGCAGGCCAGAACTGGGGGTGTCCTCCACGGTAGGAACCGGACTCCGGGCTGCTGGGCAGGGCCTGGGGTGGGCTCGACTGCCGGGGATGCAGGTAGGTGGAGTTACAGGGAGTGACCCTGCCACAGAATTGCCAGACACGCCCCACTGACCTTGGGAAGGGGAAATCCATAAACTGAGCCAGCTGGGAACCTGCTGTAGAGCTTTGAGGCCCACCTGGCTCTGGCCTCCCTCTCCCCATCTCTACCACATCATTTGGTTTAGACTGTGAAATAAATGTCTCCCTGAGGGGCTAGATGGTACCCCTTATCCGTTGTGCTCTGAGGAACCATAGGGCAAGTCTCGCTGACTACTTGGAGACAGTCCTGGAGCAGAGGGGAACTTAATGATCTAGTTCAGGGACTGGCAAGCTTTTTCTGTACAGGGCCAGACAGTAACTATTTTAGGCTGGCGGGTATTTTGGACTCTGTGGATACTACTCAGTTCCGCCGTTGCAGCACGTTGCAAAAGCAGCCACAGACAATATGTAAATGAGTGAGCATGGCTGTGTCCCAATAAAGCTTTGTTTATGAACACTGAAATTTGAATTTCATATAATTCCACATGTCACAAAATATTCTTCTCTTGATTTTTTAAAACACCATTAAAAATGTAAAAACCATCCTTAGCTTGTGAGCCGTACAAAACAGGCAGTGAGCTAGATTTGGCCCATGGGTTATAGTTTGCCAATCCCTGGGCTATTTAAGTGTTTCCCAAAGTGCGTTCTTTATGATGCCTTACAGGTGTTTCATGAGGAAAGGGTTCCCTGGTGAAACAGGAAAGGGAAACGCTGGGCAAAGCAAAGTCTGCCTTCTTACTGCAGGACTTCTTTGAGCTTCACACGTTGCTATGCATTGACAATCTCACGAAGGGGAGAGCAATGAAGTCTGTCCAACTTCCAGGGAACCATTTTTATCCTAGAGCATCTCCTAGATCCAGTTTTCTGTAGAACCTAATTAAAGCAGTGAGGATGAAGTCCGACCAACTGTCACAAACGGCACCAAATGTGATCCTGCCTCTCTTTGAACATCTCCAGTGACAGGCAGCTCACCACCTATCATGAGTGCCTGTTGGATTCAGTGACTTCTGTGACTCACGTTTTCTCACCCAATGGTGCGGTGTCACCAGCAACAAATCTAGTGCAAGCCCGTGCATCTTTCAACAGGTGAAGACAACATTTCATGTTTAATGATATAAAGAAAGCACACCTTCCTTGACTTATTGATTCATATCCAAAATATAAACTCTTTGCACAGGATAAAATGAAGAGCCATTATTAAGTCCCGAAGAGGGACTGCCATGCATTTCCTTTAAAAGAAGCCTCACTTAGGGGAGTTTAAAAAAAAAAAAAACCTCAAACAAAATCCCAATTTACCTCCAAGTGTACAGACAGTGGGGTCTACCTATTTACTATGAGAACATTCTTACTAAGAATGCAGGTCCATGACACCTCAGGTCTTTCCGCCACATAGGACATTTGTAGGTGATAGAAAAATTTTATGCAGATTTGCTTAAAATGCAATAAAAAGGGGGAGGGGGCATGAGTGAGAGGAAGACAGAGATGGAAATGTGAGCTGTGCGTGAATTTGCCACCAGGCAGCCCTGCAACGGAAAAGGAGAGGATGCTGATGAGATGTGTCAGCAGCACTGTGAGTCACCTAAAGGGAGAAATGAAGGCAATAAATGTCACATATTCGATTAAGCGTATGCCAATGCGCACCCCCATTTTGTTCAACTAGTCCAATTTCATGTGCAAATGGCACTGCAGAGAACGTGTCTATTTAACTCTATTAAACCAATAGGATTATTTCTATTTGAAAGATGTAGTTGATACATATTTTCTTTTGGGCTCTAGGAGATAAAGATGGACGGCCCAGCCTACGTATATAATGTTAATGTAAAATGCACACACATGCGATGTTTGGGGGAAGATAAAGGAAAAGACTGGTGTTTTTCTTTCTCTTTCTTCAATAAATCATCCCAAAGACGGTAAAGCAAGTATAGCCTATCTTCTCAGTTCATGGATTCGATTTACATGTTTCCCAGAGGAATATTTAAATGTAGTGGCATGGGAAATAGGGGGAAAATAGCCAAACAGAGTGAATTCTAAGAGTTCTATCTTTGCTCAAGGAGCTGATGATTGTATGGGCAAAAGTAGTCTTTAAAGAGAAGCACAAAGCAGTGACCGTGTAAAGGGACTGAGGTCCGGTGCAGGCAACGTAGATACTACGGCTCACACCTAGAGATGAGGCCATGCTTGGCCATGATGCATAGTTTTTTCTTAGGGAGATAGCCTCTCTGAGATCAATGTAGAAATTAATATGAATATTCGGAAACAAGATGTTTAACAGAGGTGGGGTGAGTGTATGTGTGTGTCCACATTTAGCCATGGGTGTATCTGTGTGTCTGTAACTTTTCTCATTACAAATGGGTTCTCTGGGACTGTCACTCCTGTGCTGTATTACCTTAGAAAAGTCCTTCCTAAGGAAGTTCTTCCAATTTCTGCCTTTCAATTTCTTTATTTGTTAAATAAGCAATTGAATAGACCATGATCGGAAACCTGTGACTATGAAAAAGGATCTGGCCCACCGCCTGTTTTTGTAAAGTTTCATCGGAACACAGTCACACTCATGTATTGTCCATAGCTGCTTTCAAATTACAATGGCAGAGTTGAGTAGTTGTGACAGAGTCCCTATGGTCTGCAAAGCCTAAAATCTTTACTATCTGGCCCTTGACTGAACACCTTACCAACCCTGAAGTAGACTGTCTCTAATATTGATTTTTGCTAATGATTTTATAAAGTACAACCAAACAATAGAAAAGCCTACTCTGTTTCTTGCCCTCTTTACTTAAATGTACTGCCTTATTCTTAGAAAGATTTCATTTAGCTCACAAAACTGTAATGGAGTACATAGCCACATACATGTAAAGTCTGAATTGGAGAGAATAAGGAAATCAGGACAAAGGGGAAATGAGCAAAGAGACACAGACGTGAAGTCCAGGGGATGTGAACACATGGAATGTAAATCCTGAGATGCTGTGTGTTTTCAGTGGGCCACGAACGTGGCTCACAGCAGCCACTACAAGGAGAGGGCCATGATCCCTTTCCCAACTTCGTGTTCACTGAAGGTCCGCAGGAAGACCACAGCAATCCCCAGCACAGAGAACCACTTATCCCCGGAGTCTGTGCATACAAGGGAAAACATGACATGGAGTGAACAAAGTCCCAGCAACGCCCAAACAGCTAGGAGTTACCTCCATGGAATTTACTGCCCCTGAAATGCCCCTCAGTGTGGGCCAACCCCAAGTCCCAAAGTGGACTTTGTCACCAATTCTTCCAATATACTCCCCAGTTCTGAAATAAGCATGCATCCTTTTTATAGCCAGAAAATAATATTTTTAATTTTTAAAAAAAGATAAAGGAGAGGCACTTGGGTGGCTCAGTCGGTTAAGCGTCCAACTTTCGCTCAGGTCATGATCTCACAGTCGGTGAGTTTGAGCCCCACGTTGGGCTCTGTGCTGACAGCTCAGAGGCTGGAGCCTGCTTTGGATTCTGTGTCTCCCTCTCCCTCTGCCCCTCCCTTGCTTGCTCTCTGTCTCTGTCTCTCTCTCAAAAATAAACATTTAAAAAAATTTGAAAGATAAAGGAAGCAGTAACCCTTGCCAGCCGGGTGTCCACTTTGATGCAGAACCCCTCAGCCATGTGCTCCAAGACTCTGTCCAGTCTTGCTATTTTTATGAAGCTAAGCCTGACTACCACGGCAGGAGAACCAGGCAGGCTATTCCCAGCCCCAATGCTGAAGCTCCAGGTGTGAACCATAAAAAGCATTGGGGAGTGGTGACTATCATTTATTCTTATTCACACTGAGCTCAACAACTTTATATCTAGTCTATCGATACAAATAGTTCACCCCCTAGATCTCTGTTACTCATCCCCTATGCCCAGGGCCTGGAATAGTGTCTGGGGCAGGTCAGAAATAAGCACTCACTGAATGAATGGTGTGCTCGTCTGAGAGATCTCAGACAGCAGGTGAGTCAATAGATGTGCTGGGGTCGTCTGGAGAATCTTCCCCAACCTGGGCCTTACCCACAAATGCCTAGCTTTGAGACTCTCACCTGTGACAATGAGACAGGTAAGAAAGGGGCCCAGGTGTGGCAGCCAAGCTCCTGTGCCAGGTGTCAAAAAAAATTAAACATTAAATAGGGAAACTCTGAACAGCTGGGTGTCTAGTCTTGCTTTAATCCCATTGTTGCAAGGATAAACATTTGGACAGCTCAAGACAAACACAGCTTTGGGTTCGGAACAGACAGAGATGCTTTCTCGTGCACACTGAAACTTCTATGTGAAATCTGCTCCCTACTCAGAGCAGACACCCGCCTTCTCCTCAAGGAGAGGCCTGTTCCGAAGGCACCAAGACGCCTGCTCTCTTTGTGCAGCGGGACCAGGCCTGCTATGATGGAGCCAGAACAGCCCGGACAGGATTTTCTCCAAGGAGACCTTCAGAGGGCAGCTGGCATCAGGGGCAAAGAGGCGTAGGCAGACTGTGCTTGTCCATGCAAATGTTAAGAGAATCAGGCCAAACAGCCTCAGGATCTAACTGGCTCAGACAGTAATGTCAAAATGTCACAGCCAAAGCGACAGCTGACAGTGGCTTAGAAAAAGAAGAGGCATTATCTTTGCCTGGGAAGTAATGACACAGAAAGAGCACTAGACAGGGAGTCCAGAGGCCTGCAGGTACGAGCCTGGCTGTGTCACTCAAGGCTGCATGCTCTTCGGCGAGTTACTGCCCTTCCTATGCTTTAGGTTCCTCAACTGCAAACTGGAGACAAATTCATCGATAAGACCCACTTGCTTGCTTCCTTGTAATGAACCCCGACAACACAACAGCAAAATGGGAGAGACCGAACAAATACAACATGGCCCTTGCCCTTCAACCTGATCGTAATGCATAGCGCCTCACACAGTGCCTGGCTCACGGGAGGCTCTTGATAACGTTACCATGAGCGGTAGCATCAACATGGCTACTGGTGCCCTTGGCCTCTTAGTTCTGCTTCCCTAGCACCACCCACATCCACCCACCTGCCTGCACCGCGTGGTGCTCATTCAGGCCTGGCTGCGGCGGGTCCCCTGTGGTCATCTGCTCACGGCCTGTCCCAGCGGGGTAGCTCACTGTCCTGACGGATCCTAGCACGTCGCGCTCCCGCCTCACCAATCTGCTCCCTACTTTGTCTCCTTGTGTTTCTCTCGGCACAACCACCAGTCATGATGCCCCTCCCTCAAAATCTCCTTTTCCTACAAAATTCAGTCCGCATTCTTTGGCTGGGCATTTGAAGATCTGACAAGCTGCCACCAGCCCATCTTCCGGGTCTTCTATCCCCTCAGGTGCCTCCTTGTTCGCCGCCTGGGCCTCGCTCCCTCCATGCTCTGCGCCCTTTCTCTGCTGCCACTGTTCCCTCACTCTGGGATGACCCCCTCTACTGTGTAGACATTCATGATGCTAGCTCACAGTTCAATGCTCATCTCAAATGTTCTCTGTTTTATTATGTATTATTTAGGTATTCTCCGCTTCTGGCCCACTAAGTGGTCCCTTTCTTATTTTCAAGCTCAGGGATGCTTCCATCTCGGATATCTTCTCTGTCATCAAGCATGTGCTCAGTTCATCTTGAAATGGAAGTTTTAGCTCAAAGGCTCCACCCGGTGAAGTGCCACGAGGCTTTCTTGATGGCCCCTGTGTCCCCACACTCAGCGCCCCCTACGCACACCCACACAATGCTCGTACTCAGCATTTCTCCTCCACACATTCCTTCAATAACTTCCATCCACGGTGCAATGGAAGTAGATCATTCCTTGTTTTCCACAGGGCCGCAAAAAACACCTAGCCAAGTCATTCTGGTAACTCTCGGCTGATGCCGATGGAGAAAATTAGAGCTGTCGACAGTGGCCATGCAGAAGCGACAGGCGTCACATTTGTGCAACCAAATTGTCTGCTGTTCCTCACCCACCATCACCACCACAGGTAGAGCATGCACTGCCTGCATTTCTTTCCCCATGAATGCCCAGACCCAGAACTCACCCTCCGTCAGCTTCCCACACAGAATCCACTCATACACAAGCACGAAACAGCAATGGAGCCTTTGCTGAAGAAGACTGTGCAGGGAGGTGAGGAGGCTGGTAATGGAGCAGAGCCTGCGACAAGCGACCTACAATCTCACATTAGATGCTCCGTGCCACCCGGTCTCTCCTGGGTCCCACCGACCCGGGAGGTCCTCCTCCATGCAGCATCTGGCCTCGTCAGTTTCCCTCTCCTCCTCTCCAGAACCACAGCTTTAAACCTCTCCCATTTCTATGGTGCCAGCAATCAACATCAGCCACAGCTTCTGGACTTTCCAGAAAGCTCTGCTCCCAAAAGCTCCCTCAGTTAACAGAACCCTGTCCTCCTTGACGGCTGTTTGGCCACCACCTTTGTGATGCGAGCATGACATTCAGTGTCATAGTCCCTCCCTCAAACGGTTTGTGACATAGTCATCCCAAACATGATGTAGAGTTGTCCCCAAGAAGGATTCTGACGAATCCAGAAGTTTCTGGTGAAACTTCTACCATCTCCCCACATCTATCGCCACCTCCTCACCGAGCTCTCACCATGAAACACCTTGGGTGTGGCACCTATTTTCCAATGGCCCTGCCTTATCTTTGGTTCACCTATCTGTCAGGACATTCCCATTCATTCTTTGAGTCAAATTAGTCTTGACCAAGCCCCAGCTTCAGGCCCAGGAAGGGCAGCCCATACAAAACAGCTTCCAGAATTGTAATAAGAAATCATTTGGAATGCAACATCCTTCTCAGGGAAACTTCTGACCCGAGCAGACCCGACAGAGCCAATGGGCACGTGCTGAGAACTCTATGGATCCTGGCATTTATCATTTATGGGTTCTTTGTGGAATTTTGAGCACAAATTTCTTTGACTCCCTTCTCCTCTCCAGGATTATCAAGGTGTGTATGTGTGTGTGTATGTATGTGTGTGTGTACATGGTGTATGTGTGCATGAACACACCTACTCTGCTGGCAGAGGAAATGCCCTACATCCTCCCCAACATACCCCCTTCACCCCAGGTGCTGGCCCACTCTACAGATCCTCCCTCACACCTCTGGCTTACGTGCACAGAGAACCAGCCTCTACTCCATGACCCGCTGTTCACCCCCATTCCCCAATAATGGGTAGCTTAGAGAAGACTTGGGAAACATGGTAGGATCATACACCAGACAGCAGGCCTCCCTGAGAAGGAAGGTGTTGGGGACTCACCAGGACTCTGCCAGTCAGTGTCTGGGCAGATATCATCACCCCCGCCCAGTCCTTCACAGAGGTCATCCAGCCGACCTCGGCTGCCACTGCCTCCTCTTTTTCGTCCACTGGCTTGAGAGTGCCATCCGCCTGGCTCGAGCCATTGTTAATCTTCTGGGCCTCCTGGCAACAGAGAGAACAGGATTGAGAACAGGAACCAACTGGATTTAGTAAACACAACCTACCCAAAAGAATCAAAGTTGGAAAGGTCCTGGCTGACGTGGATGCCGGCTTGAAGGTACAAGGGGCGAGGAGGTGGGATAGACTATGGCTTTGGTTTTCTTCTTAATCTTTTTTAAAAGAATCTTTTCTTTATTTTCTTTTAAAATATCTTTGTGAAAGAAAGAAGAATGAAATTATTCTCTTTCCCCTTTAAAGAAACAACCACTAAGTTCAGTAGGGAGAGCATCCTGTCTAGGGTCATGGAGTGACTACAAGGAGGCGAGGTTGGCATGCCGCCCACCATTCATACCGTCCTCACAGGAGCACCCTGTCTTTCTGAAGGAAATCTCCATTTGCTCATCTCAATCCATATAGTTCAAAAGGAACTGAAGGCCCACGCTTGTCCCAGGAATGGAGACTCCATTCCATCCCTCAGGAAACAGAGATTGAGCCAGTGATGGTCACATGACCCATGCCAACCCAATACAATTCAAGCCTGGGACTTTTGCTGGAAAGAACAGGAAAGGCAACCCTTCCCTGAGAATGAAGCCACCACAGAGGAACCTAGGAGAAGTGATAGAATACTGGTGTCATCATTTGAACACCTGAATCCAGCTGTGTCTGAAATCCACATAAGACCTTTTTCAATAACTTTTTAAAATGTTTTATTTATTTCCGGGGCGCCTGGGTGGCTCAGTCGGTTGAGCGGCCGACTTTGGCTCAGGGCATGATCTCGCGGTCCGTGAGTTCGAGCCCCGCGTCGGGCTCTGTGCTGACCGCTCAGAGCCTGGAGCCTGTTTCAGATTCTGTGTCTCCCTCTCTCTGACCCTCCCCCGTTCATGCTCTGTCTCCCTCTGTCTCAAAAAATAAAATAAACATTAAAAAAAAAATTTTTTTTAAATGTTTTATTTATTTCCGAGAGAGCACAAGTGGGAGAAGGGCAGAGAGAGAGGGGGACAGAGGACCCAAAGCAGGCTCCTCACTGACAGCAGTGAGCCTGATGTGGAGCTCAAACTCACAAACCACGAGATCATGACCTAAGCCAAAGTCGGACGCTCAACTGACTGAGCCACCCAGGTGCCCGCAGACCTTTTTAATTACAAAAGAGAATAAATCTCCCTTCGTGGCTAAAAACATGCTTGAGGAAACAAGGCTGACCTCTTCAGATAACCGAGCCCCACATGGGGCCCTAAACTGCACACTTTTGTATACAATGTGCCTTTGCCTAAAACACTCTTCTCCCACAGAAGGTCACGGCTTACTCCCTCACTTCCCTCAAGTCTTTGCTCAAATACCACCTTTCAGTGAAATCTTCCCTGGCAACCCTTTGAAAATTCCAACCCTATGGGGCACCTGGTGGCTCAGTCTGTTAACCATCTAACTTCGGCTCAGGTCATGATCTCACAGCTGGTGGGTTTGAGCCCTGCATCAGGCTCTGTGCTGACAGCTCAGAGCCTAGAGCCTGCTTCAGATTCTCTCTCTCTCTCTGCCCCTCCGCCACTAGCACTCTGTCTCTCTCTCTCTCTCTCTCTCTATCTCTCTCCCTCTCCCTCTCTCCTTCAAAAGTAAATAAACATTAAAAAAAATTTTAATTCCCACCTTCCTTCCAACAGCACCACCTTTCGGTTTTATTTTTTTACTTACAGTCTGCCTCCCCTACCAAATGCTGTACATTGAGTGCCTAAAAGTATGCCTTGCATATAGGTGGCTCTATAAACATGAATGAATAAATACAAAGGGTTATAAGAGCCAGACCTTCAATGTGCTTAGGACTACCAAACAAAATACAGGACACCTAGAGAAATTTGAATTTCAGATAGACAACGTATTTTTTACATGGCACATGGTTATACTAAACACACTGGTTATATAAATTTTAAATTTAAATTTAAATGGGCCCCCCTGCTCAAATACCCACTGATATCATTTCTGCAGGTACAGATGTATAAAAAGATACCAGCAAATTATATTCACCATTTAAAACCTTTGAATTAATTTTCAAGAGGCGCCTGGGTGGCTCAGTTGGTTAAGCGTCTGACTCTTGATTTTGGCTCACGTTATGATCGATCTCACAGAACGTGAGTTTGAGCCTGAATCGGGCTCCATGCATTTGGGATTCTTTCTCCCTCTCTCTTCCTCTCTCTGCCCATCCCCACTGCCAGCTCTCTAAATAAATAAATAAATAAATAAATAAATAAATAAATAAACTTTTATAAAATTTAAAAACGGAATTAATCTTGAAGGCAAACAGACCCTGGGGACATTGTGAGTTGGAGCACAGGAGAGAAACCAAGGGAGAGGTGAAAACCTTTGTCTGCAGTGAGTGGGGATGGGGCGAGTGAAGAAAGGAGAGCTGAGAGGCATGGGATGACTCATCCTCTTGGGGACTTGCAGGCAGGCAGGAAGCTGCTCCTGACACAGGGTTCTCCCCTTCCGGCCTCCCGTGGCTCAGGGAAGCGGGAAGCCAGAAGAAGCATCAGCACCACTGGGTGCTCATGTTGCATTTCCAAGTATATTCGGCCCCAGGGAGCTAGAATCGTCTAAGAGGAGGCTGTGGTAAGGGAGTCACAGGGTAGGCACATTTGGGGCCACCTACTGACATCTGTGGAGTCTGCTGCCTGAGCCAATCTCAGTGGCCTGTTAGGACCCTATGTCTTGACTATGTGGAAATTCTGCACAAGTGGGTGTTCTGGAAATGACAATGGTCCCAACCCAGGGGCCCTCACTAAAAGCCTTAGCAACTGAAGGTGTAGTTTCAGCTCTCCTGCGCATGGGACCCCCCCGCCCCCCGTAAGATGGGGACAAGAGGGCCTGCCCCATAGATGCACACAACGCACTTTCAGTTCATTAGTCCTCCCGCCTCTCCTTGAGCCACGACACTCTAAAGCAGTGCTTCTCAAGTTCAAGTGGGCATCAGAACCACCTGGAGGCCTTGTTAAAACAGAGTACTGGGCCCCACGCCAGAACCTGCATTTCTAAAAAGTTCCCAGAGAACACTGATGCTGCCAGTCTGGCACCCCACTCTGGGAACCGCACTTGGAGAACCACTGTTCCTAATCGTGCCGGCACGGCTTAATCATCCCTGCCCTGATCTAAAATGGGACATGGATCTTTCCCAGCCTCCCCCTTCACCCAGGACAGAACCACCTGCTTCTTTCAGAACTGGAGAATGTGGGTGGACAAGGGAGAGGTCGGGACAGGGCAAAGCCCTCCAATCAGAGGCTCCTGCGTCTCCCTCTGAGCAGTGCCCCCCGACAATGTGTCAAAGCTGGTCCATGGCCACAGGCTGCTCCTCAGCCCTGGAGCCTCAGGGCCCACAGCCACCCCGCAGGCCTTCGGACCTTGGCGGAGAGAACCTGCGGGAAAAGGGCCGGCAGGCAGGGAGTCTTCCCCAGTCACAGTGGTTTCAACGCATCAATAATTGAGAGCGCAAGACGTATATTGCACATGATGCCCTTTGCCAGCCCTCTTAACTATTGTTTTACAAGGCATTCATTATTTTAATTACTTTATGATAGGCAAGGACAAACAGAGACTAAAGAAAGATAATGCCCTTGTTATTATTTGCTTACACTAGATGCTGTGGGCTTAATTACCACGTGTGGGAGGCAGGACTAGGGCAGTGGCAGGACAGCAAGGACGCTGCAGCTCTGCAAAGGCACTGCCAGCCGGCCAGGTTAGCCATGCTTGGCCTGGGGGAAAGGCCCCCGCCACCTCTGACCTTACTTTGGCCAAAGCATTCCTTGCTGGGAGCAGGTACAACCCCATGTTCTGGAGAAAAGAGGGTAGAGGCCCAGGGAGGAGGCTGTATCCTTGTGGAGACACACAGCAGGGAAGAAACGAGAAGGGACAGTGCCCAGTATCATAGTCACTGGCCACCATTTATCAAGCCAGAACTGGGTGCCAGCAACTAAAACTTTAGTGCTTTCCATATACGATTTGCTTAGGGCTTATAATAAATCCAACAGGCAGGTGAAATATCCCCATTTTACAGACAGGGTAACTGAGAGCAGGTATTTCTTAGCGGAAGACACAGAGCTTGAGAGGACTTGATCAACTCTGCCACTTACAAGCTGGCTACCATGGGCATGGTAACTGATGAACCTTGCCGCCTCCATATACAATGAGGACAGGCACACTGGCCCCATCCAGGTGGTGCCAAAGCTTACGTGAGACAGACAATACACAGCACGTGGTATGGTGCCAGGCAGTAACAGTTGCCCAGACAGCACCCACGGATGGGACTGGCCTCCAAGGATATTCAGCTAAAACGGCACCACTTCATTGATTGGTGGCCCTGAGAGGGACGCTAATAATCTACTAGGCGGGGACACTGACCCAGAGAGGAACCTTAACAAATAATTACAGAACGGAGGATAAACGCGTGTAGGTTCTAACAGCTATGACTATTCAATGAGGCAATGGGCCCCTGGGAAGGAAGGCAGCATGACTTCTGGAGGGGTTCCATCAGGAGTTGTGTGGCGTCCCCCCAGGGCAGCAGGGGCAGGGATTCCTACATAGAGTGAGCCCTGGACCAAGTGACCTCTTAGATTCTTAGATCCCTTCTGATTCTGAACTCCTTCAGATCAGCCTCCCATTGGAGATGAGGAGACTGAGGGCCAGAGGGAGGCTGCCGCTTGGGTCCCAGGACATCATTCTGTCTCCAATGTCCCCAGGACATTGCTGGTGTGGCGGGGGGTGGGGGGTGGGGGGCAGCCCTTTGTTCTGAATGGCAAAGTGGGCATCCATCAAACCTTCCACTTCCCACTGCAGAGAAGGACCCAGCTACCCTTCAGGGAAGACACCTGAGCGGGGTCGGGCAGGCTTCCCTGAGCATCAGGAGCAATCTGACCCTGATCCCCACTCATCCTGTGTGTGTGCACCCCTGGGTGTGTGTGTGTGTGTATGTGTGTGTGGGAGGGAGAGAGAGAGAGAGAGAGAGAGAGAGAGAGAGAGAGAGAGACACCACAAGTTACAGGCTCCAGCTACCCTTGCCTCAGACAGGACACCATAGATTTTCTGAAGAGACTGCGAGTGGGTAGGGCCTGCGGGCATGTCCTGAAAGCTACAGATCCAGCAACAGCCAACCCCTTGAGAAAGGAGTTCAGTCTTGCTTTGGAGGCCACTCTTCCCTCCAGCCCTGCCTTCTGTCTCCACCAGAGTCTTACGTAAAACAAGCCACGCTACCTCCTGCAGACAGCACAGGACAACATCTAATCTCAGTGCCCAGCCCGGAGGACGAAGAGGGCTAGCGGGCAAGAGTGCAGGTACAGGGGTCTGGGGGTACACTGGAGAGCACAGTGGCCGGCAGTCCCCTCCTCCCGCCTGCTCACACAGGCAGCCTCTCACGGGTCTCACACCTCCTGTGTCACCTGTGGCCAAGGGCCTGACTGGACCACAGGCCCCTGGTGCTCACTATACAGAGCACATATCTGCTGGATATTTAGGCATTGCTTCTGAATCATACGATCAAAGACGGAAACCTGAGAAGGGACCTCGGCAATCCCTTCGGATGCCAACCCCGCTCACTATACAGATGGGAACACAGGGGTGGGGGGTGGCGGGAGAGGAAGCCACATGCCCGGTCCCACCTAGCCCAGCCAAAAGTGAAGCCCCAGCGGCTCTGTGGCTCTCATGCTTGTTGCCTCCTGGACAAGATGATTCTTCCTCCCAAGTGTAGCCTAAAGGAACCAGCCACTCCCTAGCACACCCCTCTGATGCACCAGCCTGCAGCTTGGCGTTCGGGTGTTCCTAGCACTGGCAGAAACGACTGGTCCAGGCTTTGAGTCAGGGGCCATGGTAGGAAGCAACCTTTCTTGTCTTCAAAGGGCCTGGCTTTCCCCAGCAATGGGGGCAGCCCTGGCCCCTCACTGGAGAGCAAGCTTGTTCTAATCCCAGGACCCCACAGCCCCCAGTCCTCAAATCTAGGTCCCCTCTGTGTCTCTCCTCCTTCCTGAATTGGACCCAGTATACTGCAAACTTTGGGTTTGTGGTGTGGTAGGAAGAGCTCCGAGGATCAAAATACTCAAATCCAAGTCCGGTTTTTCCGGATGGCCTTGGACAAGTCAGTCCATTTCTAAGAGCCTCTTCTGTAAACAGCAATGAGCGCTGCCTTGCAATCTGATAAGGTGGAGCATAGCACTTTCTGAAAGCACCGAGTGGGATGGGCGATGGTGGCATCACTGTTCTCTGCTCCTGGGCAGGAAGCAATGCTGCTCTGGAGAAAGGGGTTCCACACCCCAAAGCCAGGCCTCACAGAGCCCATGGCTCAGCTGTCAGATCCCCACCCAGATGCATCTTGCAGGTCAGGGCCCCCATTATCTCCCTGAGCCCCAACAGGATGTTGCAATTGCCAGGTCCTGCCAGGTGGCCCACTGTGCTGGCCACACCCTCCTGTGAGACACATCACACCTGCTCCCACCTGGCCGGGCTCACTCACCCCAGGTACACTCGTACACACACCTGTCAGGCGGAGCCAGGTCAGGCCACCCTGGGCACCACACCTGCTGTGTGACTACAGAAGGGATGGGGGTCAGCTGCTGGGAGGAATCCAGAGTTCCCTTCCGGCTCCTGCTGGGACTGCCCCCAGTAGGCCCACGTCTGTCTCGAGTTTGATTTCATCTGGGTTCTTTGGACACAGGCTCCTCATCCCAGATCTGGGAAGTTGCTTAAACGGTGATCATCTGGTAGGAAAACTACTCTTAAAAATGTAAGTCAGATTATGTTGCGGCTGTGCCGACACCCTCCTGTGGCTCCTCGTCCCACTTGGGAGGATAAGTCACAGCCTAACACAGTCCAACGCACCCAATCTGTCCGCGCCTCCCACCACCCTCCTAGTCTCCCACTCACTCACTCACTCCAGCCCAGTCAGCCTCCTTGTGCTTCCAGAATGTTCCAGGCTGCTCCCCCCGGCCTAGATAGCCCCTTGGCTGCTTCCCTCGCCATTCTCAGGTCATTGTCACCTTATTACTGAGAGGTAATTACTGAAAATGACACCCTTCCCACCCTGACCACCCCCACCCTTGCTCTATTCCTCCTCAGAGCGTTTATACACTATCTGCTAGCCTGCCGACTTCGATCGTCCCTTATGGTCTATAAGCTCCACAAGGGAAACACTTCACATTTCTTTTGTCCACTGCCCTGTCCTCAACGGTGGAGCATTGTGAGCTCTGAGTAAGCACCTGCTCCATGTGGGTGAGAGACGGGAGCCAAGGGTTCAGGAAGGAAGGGAAGAGGGAGGGAAGAAGGACAGCTGCAGCAAATGGGAAGTCGGCTCCAGGCCCGCATAGCATCTGGAACGGGTGGTATTACTAACGAGGGGTAACGACACTAACACGGGCCACTGCCGCTGAGCGCCACTGCAGTAACTCTATGGCGCAGGCAGGAATGCACTGGCAGCAGAGGAGGGGATGAGTGGCTGGCCCAGGAAGACACAGTCAGAATTGTAACCCAGCTGTCTGACACCACAAAGAGGCGAGTACCTGTCCTGACGTCCTTCCAGGGACAGCGTGAGGAGTGAAGGGGATGATGTGTGCAGAAGGGTTATGGACTACTGCAAAGTGCCCATGAAGGGTTTATTACCATTCTGAGCACTCGATTCACCCCACTTCCGGGTACCACGGGTACCGCAGAGACCCTTCTTCAAGGTCCCCATGCCTTGAGAGGGTGATGAAATCAAGGACAGAGAAACATGGTTCCTTTCTTGGCCAAGAACCAGCTTGGAGACATAAATCACCCTTCACAGAGCAATGCATCCAACTGGAAATGAACATGGCCAGCTGACAGGCCGTGAAGCCTTCCTCCTAAGCACTAAAGTGTCCTATGCAGATGTGGCTGAAGATGGAGATAAAGCTTCCCAGGTGCTTCTGCATCCTTGGAGGGCCTCAGCGGGCAAATCCTCAAGGAGTCCTGCAGGGCCTGAGGCACCTCTGGGGTGTGACAGGGAATCGGGGGACACTGCAGGGACGGGAGCCAGCCCCATCCCTCGAAGTCCCATAGCTGCACCCCCTGCCCAGAGTCTTGAGCCACAGGCTATTTCCTGGATGTTCAACTTCCACAGGGCTGTGGGGGAAGAAAGGATCCAGAAACCTCTGTCTGTCCTCTCTCTGGGTCTCACTCTGAGTCCCACTCTTCTTCACGTTTCCCCGGTCATCATCAGAAACCCATTTCCGGGAGCCTATACTGAAGGATTCTGCTCCTGAACTATCCCTTTCATCCACCTGGAACCCCAACCCTCACCCCGTCTCCAGTGGCAGCTCCCCACCTCTCCTGCACCCTCTTGTCCTCAAAACTGACCCAGCAGCCCTGCATGCAGCTGCCCTCAGCTGAGCACAAGAGTCTTTCTCTCTCACTAGAGGAATGGTGGCAGGGGAAGAGCTCTGGGCTGCAAGTTAGGAAGCTGGCATTCTAGCCCCAGCTTTTCCAGGAATAGGCTGTGTGGCCTTGGCCAGTCATCCAACCTCTCTGAGCAGAGCCCTCAAATGAGAAATGAGAGGGAGCAATAAGCCCATAGTTTTCTGTTCGTTGGGGCCCAGCATCGCATAACCTGTGAGACGCCTTAGAAGGTTAGCAAAGGAGGGTAGAGTAGGCAAGGCTACGGCCCCCGTGAAAATCCAAGCATCTCTGCATTGAGCCATGCTAGACTGGGTCTGAATGAAGTGGTTTTCTGTGGGGGAAAAAAAAAAGTTTGAAATCCACTGAGTCAAAATCCATAGGCCCATTTTTGCTTTTAAAAAATGCTTTATTTGTGGCGATGATTATGACATTCTGGGGCACAGTTTGGCCTAAGACCCAGAAATGCTTGAACTTTAGTATCTGTAAACCCACGGGGCTAGCGGTACCTCCATGCAGGCTACTGGCTCCTCTGCCTCAGGCCTAAACATGGGGGAACGGTCCTCCAGACACCCCTGCTTGTTCCAAACAGGCCCACAGGAAATCCCTCCAGCAGCCTCCTTTACATCCTGGGTGTGTGGCCCAGCAAGGGATTCTCTCAGGTACTGATAATCCTATGTATTAGGGATTAGGCCGATTACCTAAAGCAGCTCAGGCAAATAAAGCATAATGTGGGCACCACCAGCTGGGATTTTCATGGTGAGAGCTCTGCAGAGAAAGGAAAAGGAGGAGTGCACTGCTCTGCAGCACAGAGAGGGGGTAGCCCCGACACGTAGGGGTGGGGGCAACAGGGCAGCAGAGGATCTGGGCCCCACCTGGAGCTGGTGTGAGGAGGCAGCGAGACTGGTGTCTACCCTGGAGAAGTTCCTATTATCACACTCCTTCCTTGCAGCTCAGAGCGTCCCCGCACCTCACAGCCTCCCCATCCATCCCCCGGGAGCCCACAGGGGCAGGAGGACCCACACGCATGCCAGATGAGCCTACCCAGCAGCTATTACACTTGCTAACAACAGGCTACACCTCTAGGGAAGGCATACAGTGCCCACAGACGCAGGTCACAGGAGCTTAAAAAGAAGGCTGGACAAAGCCAAGTGCTCTGAGATGTCAGAAAACCATCCGAGTTTACTGGGTCTCTCTGCTGGTCATAAGACACTTGTTCATCACAGGCATTTTTAGCTACTGCTACCCGGGTGCACTGTCCAGTTTCTCACTCCTAGGAGTCCCCTGGGCTGTGTGTGAATAACTGCTCCTCATAGGTCTTTGTGGGAGAAAAAGGTGACAGAAGAAAAAGGCTAGGTGACCTTTAACAAGGCACTTACCATCTTTGTGCCTCAGGTTTCTTTGTCTCGAATTCAAAGGGGCTGTGTAAACACTCCCCGAGGCTCTGTCTTCTTGCAAACCGCCTGACCTTGAGGTCTGGATTGTCAGCCCCTCCCTTGCATGAGTCCCTGAATATGAAGTGCTGGGGGAGCCTGGGGCCCTTGCTGGCTCCTGTCAGGAGGACACTGTAATGCTCGCCAGTCTCCCAGGCACTGGGGGGGCTCAGCTGGCCCTCAGGAAGTCCTTGGTTCCCTCCTGCATCTACAGGCCATGTTCTCTACTGACGGTTTTACACCATCTTATTTAACCCTCACAATACGCCTGCAAGGTAGGAATGTCATAAGACTTAGAGAGGTTGAGTAATTTCCAAGATCACTCATCTCCTAAGTGGCAGCATGGAAATTTAAATCCAGTTCACTCTAAGACTAAAAGCCATGTTTTTCCTCTACTCCTTGTTGCCTCAGGATAGGCAAAATGTACAAAGAGATGGGATCTCCTCCTAAAATGCTGTTTATTACTACTACTGAAACTATCATCTTACACCCGGTGGCTTCTAACTAACAAAATTTTGTAGCTGAGACATCTAAATCTGGTCATGCCATATACGGATAGGGAGTTGGAGAAATGGCCCAGAGAAGGGGGTTCCAACCTGGGAACAGAAGGACCCATTAGACATAATGTCCCATGGTGTGATATGTTCTCAAATGGCCACACTAGCTGCTTAAAAATCAATAAGTCGACCCCTAACTTTATATCTCAGCCACTACACCATACATGCAGACTAACGATCTCCTTCTCCTTCAATTAGCTTAACAAAATGACAACATATGTGATAGCCCAGAGTTCACTACTGGGACCTCAGAGACTTGGAATTGTGTTAGCAGAGACCCCAGCTCTGATACCTCAGCCAGACTGACCCAGGCTGGGCCCAAGTCAGTGCATGCACCTGCAAAGACATGGCCACCGAACTTCTGGTCTGCAAGGCAGAATGGGAGAATGGCTCATTCACCATCCAGACAAGAAAATTGTCACAGGGGCCCAGTCGGAAGACAAAAATGACACGTGTTTTAGTTGAGGAATAATTTGTAATCACACCCGGAAAGTCTGAGGCAGGGCTAGAAGTTCAGAAGGGTTAATAATAAAGGTAATTTTCTGAAGGTAGTGTCTTGGTTAACCCTATTAACATGATTGCAGGTTAGACACTATTATCCCCATTTTGAAAATGAGAAACTGAGGGGCACCTGGGTGGCTCAGTCAGTTAAGCGTCTGACTTCGGCTCAGGTCATGATCTCATGGTTTGTGGGTTCGAGCCCCACGTCAGGCCCTTTGCTGACAGTTCAGAGCCTGGAGCCTGCTTGGGATTCTGTGCCTCCCTCTCTGCCTCTCCCCCGCTCATGTTCTGTCTCTCTGTCTCTCAAAAATAAATAGATGTTAAAAAAAAAAAGAAGAAGAAGAAAGAAAATGAGAAACTGAGGCACTGAAGCTCTCTGAAGGTCTGAGGTTAGCACAACAACCTTAGAAATCCCAGTGAGGACCATGAGCTCAATATAAATCCTTTTTTTTTTTTTTTTGTAGGAAGAATCTTGCATTTTATAGGAAGGCAATCTAGCATGACTTCTTGCTTCAAGGAGAGTACTCAAACCCTTCAAAAAAACTTTTTTTTAATGAAATGAATCTCAGGGTTACAGAGGTCAAGGTTGCAAGCAACTTCATAACTTGTGCAGTCTGATTCCTTCTCTTCAGAAAGGAAGTGTCTAGGGTCATGGAAGGAGGAGGGCCTTTTCAAGGAAACACAGCCTATTCAAAATTGTTTTTTAATGTGTATTTATTTTTGAGAGAGACAGAGTGCCAGTGAGCGAGGGGCAGAGGGAGAGGGAGACACAGAATCCGAAGCAGGCTCTAGGCTCTGAGCTGTCAGCACAGGGCCCGACGTGGGGCTCAAACCCATGAACCATGAGATCATGACCTGAGCCGAAGTCGGATGCTTAACTGACTGAGCCACCCAGGCACCCCCAAAGCCTGCTCATATAAGAGACTATGTAGAACCCCATGTGGCTGAGAGAGGGCATGAGAAGTGTGGGAAGCACGAGTGTTGTTGTCTGAGAGCCAGAGTCTGACTCCAGCCTTCCCCTCTTACCACTGTGCAACCTGGAACCTCATCCTAGCCTCAGTTTCCTCATTGGAAAAACAGGCTTACAAATACCTGCCACAAGAGAACACATGTAAGGATCAGCCATCAAAATAAATGCTAAACAGTTGGTGAGGGCTCAGTAAACAGCAGCTATTATTATTAGCTAAGTGCCCAACGACCTGTTCAAGGTCCCACAGCTAATAGAGCTGATCAGAATGTGAATCCATATTTTCTAAACCGCAAACCTCATTCCTGTTCACTTCACCAAAGTGGAGGCCAAATCCACTTTCTAGTCAAGACAGACGCGATGCATAACTAAGACCCACAGGAAATCCCAAATGCTCATTTTCATAAAAGAAGGCAGAAATCTCCACATCACAGTCAAGTTAACTTTTATGACTAAGGTTAATTGGGGAGGGGGAGGGGAAGACAAGTGAATCAAAACACGGATATGGACATGGTTGGGGAAAAAATGAATGCTTCCCAAAGACAAGGAGTTTAGATGTTGGAGGGACCGGTTCACCTGGTCAGTGAGGTCATGGATTCTTCCTGTCTCTCACCTTCACCTGGCTTCTGAAAAGCAGCCGGAGACCATTTGGAATGTCCCCACTTCCACAAAGGAGGTACTGAGAGGGAAACAGTAGAGGGTTGAGAGGGGAGAAGGAAGGGAGCCCATTGCCACCTGTGGATCTGGCTGTATGGGGTCTCACTCTCCACAGCAAAGGATGCTGGGAAGTTGGCTCATAGGCCCTCTGGTTCCAAGGTCCCACATGTTGGGCCCATGACTGTGCTGCTCCAGGAGGGAGTTTGAAAATAAAAAGCAACAGCACAATGTAATGATGTATGTCAGTGAAAGACAGCCAACATTCTTCTCCAGGGAAGAAGTGTCCTTTTCTTTGACATTATGTCATCACTCCTTTGTTGGGTATTAATATGCCCTTTTAATGAAATGACAATGATGGTAGAGCTGGCATTTGACAGTTTCTTTTTTATGTCCCTGCTTCTCAAAATAAAAACCTGGCAACCCTGTGATATATTCTCTATGTTTTTAAGTTTAATTGAGTATCCCATGGAAAGTCTAGGAACCACTCACCTACTCCTGATTCTACAGATGGGAAGTTAAGGCCCAGAGAGGCCCTGCTCATAATGGCCACGGTCCCCTACATGGAGCTTAGGGTGTGTCCGTCACGACCATCAGGGACAGCCTCAGGGCCAGGAAAGGTAGGGCCCAAGGGAGAGAGACAATGTCCCTCAGCTCAGCCGGTGCCGGTTGGTCACGAGAGCAGGAAGAGAAGGGAATGCGTTCGTTTTCAGGGCTCAGGGCCATACTGAAGGGTCCTGAACTACTTCTGAAGGCTTCACTACGACTATAGGAAGAAGTGCACAAAACTACCAGTGCAGCCGTAGCCAGGGCCCCACGCCACCATTCAGGGGCCAAGTGGGGAGAAGAAGTTTACCAGCAGACTGCAGGTGGGAGGAACTGCTTGGGGCTGAACATTGTTCTCCAAGTCAACAGACAGAAGCAACATGAGGTGACAAAGTGAACTAACTTGTGAACACTCCAAGGGACGGTCCAATGTCCCGAATGGGACAGACCACCTCCATCCCCTTGGCTTGACCCCCTTTTCCTCCTCACGCCTGCCGCTACCTAACATCGTGCACGGGTGGGCTCGCTCTCTATCAGCCTCCACGACAGCATGAGCTCCTAGAGGCCCGGGTGTTGGCTCAACTTGTTCACACATCCTCAGAGCCCGGGACCTGCCTAGCACACAGAGGGGACTTAATGATGTGCTGAAAGAATTATTGGACAAATTCTGGTTTTGGTTTTGTTGTGTTTTGTTTTCCCTCTGTTCACATTTTCTGGAATCTCAAAATCCTCCCCCGTCTCCACTGCCTGCTGCACAGAACTTGAGGGGTTTGAGTTATCCCTCAAGGCCTGCTCTTCAGGCTTGTCTGCTGCCCTTCCTGCTGTTCACTGAGCTTGCTTTCTCACTGGATTTCTCTGAGAGGACTTGGTCCTCCTTAGTGCCAATCTCCGTGCTAGCTGTTCCTACTCCTGGGACACCTAGTCCATTGCTCTCCAGTCAGTTTCATCCCTGTCAATCAAATCCAGGGGCCCAGTGAAGTCCTCTACCTGCCTACAACCCCCACAGCTCCCCCTGTCCCAATTGCAAGGCTCACTATCCATTCCTCTCACTTGTCACTGGACAGACACAGGCTGGGAGCCATAGTTGTCTTTTTATCCATGTATGTCCCATTGCCCCCATTAGCCTGAAAGCAACTTGAAGTCAAGGCCGAGTGTTAGGCATACAGCAAGCGATTAATAGGTATGTAATGATTGAGTAAATTAAAATGCTGCTTAGTAGGTACTGGAAAAGCAAGCCCTTTTCTGGGCACCACTGATATCCTGGCTAAACCAGGCCGGTCTCCCCAACTTGAGGCCAGCACTGAGTCCTGCCTCCAGAATTGCTGCTCCCCAGTGCAGCTACACTTTCAAATACAAACACCAAATCCCAAACAAGATCAGATGTCATGGGGCTTCTGAGAGGCACTTGCCTCACCAGACACGTCAGTCAAAAAAAAAAGATGAATGTTCTTGTTTACAAAAGGATTTGTCCCAGTCCAGGAAAATTTCCACCATGATTTAGGAGTTAATCCAGCCTGTGCCTATGGACCTCTCACTGACTAAACATCTTTCTGCCTCTTCCATCTGCAGAACTTGGGATGGGGTTTGGCTTCAGGTCAAAAGAGCAGTCCCAGTTAGGTCGCCCCACTGCCTTTCCCAATGCGTCGCATGACCCTCATTCAGGAAACCAAGGCCGAGCAGGTCAGAAAGGCCTCGGGAGGCAGAAAGATGGCCAGGTTACCAGGCACACCATGCACTCTGGACCTAGCGATGTAATCGGCTGCCCAGTGTGGCCGCCCGGGCTCAGACGTCCAGGGCTCCGCACAGCTGCCGGTCACCTCATGCTTTGATTCCACACCCACCTCAGGAAGCTGGGCTGGACTCCGAAACCTCAACCTCCTATGCTCCTGAGTTCCCACAACCCGAGTCTGGATCTAGGTTTCCAACACGGCAGCCAAATACAAGAGAGTCTGGACCAGCTGCTAATGTGAAATAACAGCAATAACTCAACAGCCAGGGGAGAAGCGAGCGGACTTCTATTTCTAACCAGTTCAGATGACTATTTCTCCTAGATCCCTGATGGGAGTGAGGACTGGTGAGCACCCCAGCACTGCAAAGCCTCAGCTCTCTACTTGGCACCCCTAGGTCCATCAATCTCCTTCCTCCCTGTGGCCTGGGACCCCTCCAACCCTGGACGGCGGAGAGAGGCTCAGCAGCTGTGAGAACCTTCTTTCTCAAAGAAGGTTTTTCCAAAATTATATCAGGTTTCCTTCTACCCCAGCTTGTCAGCGGGGGACTCTTTTGCCTAACATGGTTGAGGAATGTCTTAGAAACTGGTGTGATTCAGTCTGGCTTCAGATGAGGTTTTCCACCCAGACAGAGAACACCGAGTGTCTGGACACGGCAGCTCACTACCCCCGGGGGCACCCACACCCTTTCCCTGTCTCCAGACCTCAGTCAGCAGGGCACAGTTGAGAAAGTGGCAGGTCCAGCCCAAAGATGAAATTAGATATAGGAAACAAGTGAACAGGAAACTGAAAGGTCTTGCTCACACACTTGCATACACAGGGGCTCCCTCCCTACAGCATCCCTCCCTTCCCCCCCCACCCCGCTATTCTTAATTTGCAAATCTGGTTGCAATGCACCCAGTATAAATATTGAGGAGCTAATGGGGAAGGTGATTCAACAACTGAAATCTCGAAAGGCACACACCTTTCTCTCGGTAGAGAGGGCAAACTCATTTAGCCTTCTCTTCCAATGGAAATGGTTTTTCCTCTCTTGCCTGTTCAGACTAGCCTCCTTCTATAAATAAGACTGTAACCAGAGGGGGGCCCAAGACAATTGTTAGAAAATGCAGTCTGCAAAAATGTCTGTAACCTGAATGTCAGGTTTGCTAATGAACTACTACTGAAGTGTTGTTAGTTCTGCACATTCTCCCCTGAGGACCCACAATCTCCCTTGGACAAAAAGAAACATGCTTTCCTTCCATTAGTGCTCCACTCCATCTACCGTGCTCAGGAGACGGTATGTCATATCAGGCGGGCATGGGGACGAAGATAACACGAAAGGGAAGCTTCTTTTAAATCTCCCAAGTTTGTTACTGTACAGATCTAACTACAGCAATGAGGACAGGGGCCCCTGCCTGAGTGCTGTGGTCCTCACCTGACCAGGCATCCTGCGAGCCCCACGTTTCCACAGCAACTGTCAGTCCAGCCCCTACAACTCCCTGAGAGGGGACCTCCTTTGTGTGGGCAGCTCTGGAAGGAAGGTCGTATTGTTGTCTGAATCCCAAGTCTCTGTTTTTCTTCTCCTTCTACAGCTGCTTTTCTGACCAGGAGCCTGACAGAGGTAGCAGTTAGTATTTCTTAGCATTGACACATCAGAGGTGAGAAGCTGGCCAAGGAGAAGGGACATAGAGAAGCTTCTGGAGATACTTGGCAGTATTCTACTTCTTGACCAAGTTGGTTATAACTATTTTGTCATGATTATTCACTATTTTGTACTTTTATGTTTCTACACTTTTCTGTATATTTGTTATATTTCACTATTTTTAAGACTTTAAAAATAAATCAGCCAAACTGTTCTTAAGGGACCCATCATCATCACCCTCATTTATTAAGTATCTTTTGGCAAAGGACAGAAGACCAGATTACAAATGACTCTGTGTCACAGCCTGGGACAACAGAACCGAGAACCAAGCAAACTGCATTGAAAGTCACTGGTCTTGGGGTACAGCCAGGGGCCAGGCACCAGCCAGAAGAAAGAAGTAGAAGCAGAGGTCAAAGGCAATCAGAAATAGCCATAGGAGGGAAGGGCTAGAACCCTCCAAGAGGACTTGCTGATACAACAGTTGCTATTGGCTCAGGTTAAAGGCTGTGCCTATAAACAAGGTCATGGGGAGGAAGGGTGTGTTTTATGAGTTGTACTTGCTTCAGAAGGTCATGAAATGACGTAGGCAGGGCCCTAGCCATCAGACAAAGAGTGAGCCTTCCACCACCCTGCACTGCTCCCCCAGCCCTTCCCTGTACACACCTCATACCATCACAAACCCATCACTTCGCTCATGTTGGATTCATTATCCCTCGCCTCCTTCCCAATTCCTACAAGTTCTTCGAGACTCAGTTTAAATGCCACCTCCACCATGAAGCCTCTCCAGATCTCTTAATTAAAATTAATATCTGCCATGAGTGTTCACTCAACACTTACTTTTTGCTCCCTAAGAGAACTACTTGCTCCCCTGGTTATGAGCCCTCGCTACATTCAAGCACTGTGGATACATCCATCATTCCCCCAGCTAAGAATCTTGAGGTCAGAAACCTGACCTTATTAATTCTTATAGATATAGAATATAGTTATATTATCTGTAGAACATATTCTATAGTAAGTGTATATATATACATATGTATATATGTGTATATAGTGTGTACATACACACACACACACACACACACACACACACACATATATATATATACACACACATATATATATATTCTTATTCTATCTCTGGCACCATGCCAGATACATATGTAGCAGGTGTGCAACAAATAATCCATGGTGATTAATAAAAAGGCTTTAAGAGGAGGCAGGCCCAGCACCAAGGAGACAGTTTCTTTAGGTTGTCAAGGAGAGCACAGAACCTGCAGGAGGGAGGGTAAATGTCATAGATGTCATAAAGAGCCGTCACATCCCAAATCCACTTCTCTCCATCCCCATTCTCTCTCCTGTGATGGACAGTCAAACTTCATAATTATCTGCGCACTGCCACTCTTGTTACATCTCCCATCCGTTCCCCACATCGAAGCCAGAGAGACCTCGCAAAGTTTAGATCGTTCACATCATTCCAGTGCTTAAACTCTTCCATTCCCATTGTTCTTAGGGTAACACTCAAAATCCTCAGCATGACCTTCACAGATGCTCTCGTATGTCTGGCCTTTGCCTGGCATCCATCTGGTCACATATGGAACCACTCTTGGCTCACCTTCCTTATGTTCCAGCCATACTGGACTTCCTTCCACTCCTTCAGTGGGTGGTCCTCTTTTCTGATTCTTGGATTTGCAGGTACAATTTCTTACAACAACCCTCTCTGCCGTGTCATATTCTAGGCTTTCTACTCATCCTCAAGATCTTTCTCCAGAGAGCCTTCCCTACTGCACCATCCACCTCCATCTCTATGCAGTCCTCTGTAACACTCAAGGCACCTGCAAATGTTTGTTCAGAGCCTCTTTGCTTCACTCAGCTAGGGGTTGGCCAACTGTTTCTGCAAAGGATTAGACAGTAAATATTTTAGGTTTTGTGGGCCATACGTGGTGCGGTCTCTATGGCAACTACTCAACTGTCATTATAGAGCAAAAGTGGCCATGGACAATATGTAAACAGACAAAGAGTGGTTGTGTTCCCATAAAATTCTATTTATGGACATTGAAATTTGAATTTCATATAATTTCATATTTAAAATAAATAAAATATCCTTCATTTAAAAATTTTTTCAACTATTTAAAAAATGCAAAAACCATTCTTAGCTCGCAGGCCATACAGAAACAGATGGCAGGCCAGACTTGGCCCACAGCCTGTAGTTTGCCAGCTCCTGCATGCAACTATAAGTTCCATGGAGAGAGAAACTATGTCTTGTTCATGGACGTATTCCCCTAGCACAGGGCCTGATTCCTAGAAGGTGATTCATAAAAATGTGTTGAATGCCTTGATATGTGGATGAGTGCAGTTTTTCCCAGTGTGTACTCTGCAGAATGCCAGTCCAATGGGATACTCCATTCAAGGGAGGATAATTCTTTCACCAATGAAATTTGGAAATGCTACTGTTCCTCTTCCTGGAAATTTGCAAGGTCTAGTGCGTAAAGCATATCAAAAGCTCAGAACCAGTCAAGGAACTTGCTTGGCTTAGACCAATACAGTACTTCCTAAACTCACTTGACCAAAGAACTTTCCACTTTAACCCAAAATACTTAACACTGTCCATGGACAACCCCATTAGAAAGTACAACAGTGAGGACAAAAGGTAAGAACTTAGAATAGTCCTCAGACTTCACGGTGCATCAGAATCTCCTGGAAGACCTGTTAAAGCAGAGATTGCAGGCCCCTACCCGAGTCACTGCTTCAGGAGGTCTGGAGTGGGGCCTAAGAATCTACATTTCTCACTAGTGCTCAGCTGATGCTGATGCTGATGCTGCTAGTCTGGGGTCCCCACTCTGAGAAACACTGATCTGGGAAAAAAAGACCTTCAAGGCATAAATCCTCCACCTGAGGTTTCCTCCTCATTCCAAGGACCTGATTCCCAAGAACCGCCCACTTGCTCACACTGGTACAGGAAACCCTGAACCATCTTCCCAGCATCAGTGCAAGGAGCACATAATGGGTTGCACTGTGTTCCCCCCCTCAAAATATGTTTAAGTCCTCCTAACCGTCAGTGCCTGTGAACATGACTTTCTTTAGAAACAGGGTCCTTGCAGATGTAATCAAGTGATCAGGATCACTGGTGTCCTTACAAGAGGAGGAGAAAGAGACCAAGGGAGGAGAATGCCAGGTGAGCACAGAGATACAGGGAAAAGGGCAAATGACAGCAGAGGCAGAGACTGATGTGCTACAGCTGCAAGGCAAAGAATGCCAAGGATGGACAGCCACCACCAGAAGCTCAGAAGAAGCAGGGAAGATTCTACCCTACAGCTTCCAGAGGCAGCTCAGCCCTGCAAATCTCTGATTTGGGACTTCTGGCCTCCAGAACTATGAAAGAATAAATTTGTTTGTTTCAAGCCACCCACTATGTAGCAATCTTTCCCACAAATAGGGTGTTTCTTGCCATCACAGATTATGAGAGTCACACACACACATACATATGAAACTCTGGCCAAGCCCTAACCTTGGTGGATGTGCACAGAACTTCAGGGGAACAACGGGCCTCAGCTCTCTGATCCTTGTGGCCACCTCTGCATCACTGCGAGCTGTTAGGAGCTTGAGCTGGGGTCTCTCTTTGGAAATTAGATTATCTAATTAGTATTGGTATGATATTCTATTGGATTCCTGCCCCACGGCTGGTTTTGGCAAAAAGCGTGTGATTATTTTTTAGTTTAAAAAAAAAAAGTCAATGAATAAATTAAGGAGACTTGGCTTTCCCCCATCCTGGTTCCACTGGTCCTGTTTCTCATTGAGAGACACTTGCAAAGAGCTTCTCAATGACAAAGAGCTTCTTTTCCTCCAGGTCTGAGCTAGAAATGCCTTCTCTCATCAACATGAAAACAACTAAGCAGTAGATATTTTCACAGCCTGAGTGCCCTGGTTTTAGCCACAAATTATACCCCTCTCCTTTTGAAAAAATAAGGGCCATAATGTTTATTCTCAAAAGAGGCAGACATAGTTATGTGCCCAAGGAGCATTTAAGGGAGCCAAGAAAGGGAATGTAGATACAGCTTGTCATTGCTGATGGAGAGAAAGAGGACCAAGGGATGGAGACTCCACAAGCTCAGAAGCCACAGAATGAAAAATCAGAACCAATCACTTTCCTTGCCTCTCCAACTCATGCCAACCCAGGGTTGACTGCTCACATGGAGTCTGTGTGAACTTGAAGGCCTTTGAATGTTTTAGAGATGGGCCAAGGCCATGTTTTCTGCCACAACAGATCATGAGATTTTCGGGATGCTATCTCCCACCTCAAGGTCCTTGAAATATAAGAGAAGGGTCTGATTCTGAGACAGGTGGAGCAGACACACACACACATACACACACACACACTTAACCAGAAGTTAAGTATTCCTTCCTTCATCCTTTCCAAGGATAGCATCTAATTTCAAGTATCCAGCTGGTCCATGAACAGCACATTTGTCTTTGGCCAGGAGAGCAGACTTCTGGAACATCTACATCTCAGCCTCCAACTAGTGTTAAGAATTAAGCCAGTTAGATGAATAGTACGCTGTCGTAGAAGACAAAAGTCTTCTTGCAAGTTTGCCTCATTTTTACATTTGTTTTGTTTTGTATTAAAATCTCATTTGCCACACAAACTGCTGCAGGTTAGTCAAACTTTCAAAACCTCAGGTTTCTGGGCTATAAAATAAAAATAATAAATGCTTTGCAAGGAGGTTACGAGAACTTTGTGAGATGCTGGACGTTTCTGGAACACTACTACTAACTTCTAAAGCACTGACTGTGGCCAAGGACGAATCTAAGTAGCACACATGTCATAACATTTTTCATCATTACAACCTTGCTAACATCGCCCATTCTACAGATGAGGCTCCAGCAGGATAGGGAGGTCAAGGTACCTGACAAGGGCACACAGCCAGTAAGCAGCTGAGCCAAACCCAGGCAGGATGGCTATGGAACCTGTGCTCTCATCACAGGGCCCTGACACATCCCCTAGGGCGTCTCTGGGGTAGGAATGGAGGCCCATATTCATTCATCCAACAACAATCTACCTGTACAACACTCATAGAGGGACTTCTCGCAGTAGGTTCTCATCCAATAAAACATAGCCTCTCCTTCCAGGAGCTGAAGACACAGCATGGCAAAAAAGACAAGTGCCCAAAATTAAATAAAGGTAGAATATGACACCGGAGTGGAAGACAGAGCATGGCAGAAGCCTGTGAAACGGCGGGAGATAATTTTCATAGAAGAGGCTGATGTCATGAAGGCAGAGGGCTTCTGCCTGGCCTTGATGGGTGGGCACAGCTATGACAGGCACACGCAGCACATCTGAGTCTCAGTGGGGTCCCCCTTATTCACCTTTCTGTCAACATCCCGTTGGTTTCCTCTGTCAGACTCTCTATAGGTTTAATTTCACAGATGTTTGCAGATTTATTTGTTTAACACAGAAGTCCCTCATTAGACCACGAGCCCAGGAGGAGAGTGCGCACCATGGTATACCCAAGGCATGGACCACAGCAGGCACATTAAGAGATATTTGTTGAAGAACAAATGAATGAATGAATGAATGAATGAATGAACGAACGAACGAATGAATGGGTAAGTGTTGGAGTGCTGGGGTCTGCTTCCTGAAGGAGTAAATGTTATGTGTAAAGACAATGCCCAGACCTACCTACCTATGTAGTAATTCCAAACCCTTGGTTCCCCTCACCCGAGTTTCCTCTCCTGTGGGAAGTTTTCAAGACCATGACAGTTCTCCTATCCCCCTCTCCTCCAGTTCCCACAGTACTCAGGTTTTGGCTTGTGGGCTGGGTGTCTCCCAGCCCTGCCTCCTCCTTCATGTTTGTCCACAGTGTTTGGGAAAGACCTGGACATCCAAGGGGTGCTAAGTCCAAGTCCATCAATGGCCTGTAGCTGAGAGCCATTGTCACTGTCCTCACTTATTGCCGTCAGTCAACTGCCAATCAGCCCACACCCACCAAGAAGCATGGGTCCTCAGGTGGGCTCACTTGGCGAGGCAGGGTAGGCTGCCCTTCTGCCTTTCCCAGGTGGAAGGACTTCTCCTGCTGAGAACAGAGCCAAGATCCTTAGTTCCCCAGTGCTGAACCGGATGACTAAGAGCCCTAATGATTCCGGTAGTTTCCAAAGGCGGGGGGGGGGGGGGGGGGGCGCTTAAAAATGCATGAGTCCCGTGGGGCTGTGCATCCTGTTTGGAACCCTCTTTAACACAGCACTTCAAATAGGGGCCAGCATTTGTCACGGGCTCTTTGTCCCGTCAGGGCCTTGGCTCCTGAGACTGAGAGAAGATGAGCCAGGCATGGGGCATGAGACACATCTCTGACACCAGCACAACCAGACAAAGCCATCTGGAGGCTAAGTAGCTGCAGGAGCCATCAGGAAACCAAGTCTTGGTAGTGAATGTCTGAGTTGCCTCTCAGGGCAGGCCTGAGCACTCCCCAGGACCACCGGGCTTCCAACCCTCCCTCTGCCCAGTGGAGAGGATGCTACCCTTTCTCGGGACCAGGAAAGGACCTAATCTGCCACATATTCAAAGGAAGCAGTGGCAGCAGGTCAAGGACAGAATGTTTCCAGTGGTTCAAGAGCACAGGCTTCAGAGCCAGACCAACCTGGGTCTGGGGCCTGGCATGGCTCCTCTTTAAACACTCATTTCCCCCATCTGTAAGATGGGCATAATGATTCCCACTCCATTGGGTTGCAGGACTCTATTCAATGTCTGGAATATATTTATGATGAAAAAAGAGGAGTTATGATGATCATGATGAGAAAAAGGATATTAAATGCGGTGAGCTTCAAGCCTGCTTCAGGTCTTGTCTTGGTAAAGCCTTCTGTTAGGCACTCCAATAAAGCTCATATGGCAAACTAGGTATATAGTACATAAGTGTAGGTATGTTGGTGGCCTTGTGCCAGGCATTGATCTGAGCATTCTGCAAATACTAACTCAATCCACACAACAATGTTGCCCAGTGTGGACCATTGTTGTGCCCATCTTACAGGTGAGAAAACTGAAGCATAGAGAAGTAAGGTGATCCACCCTAGGTCAGGGAGCTATAAGCAGTGAGATGGCCTAAGATTTAAGCCTGGGCCAGCTGTTCTGGAGTTGAGGCTCTTAACTATGGCTACGCGGCACGGCTCAGTTATTATTCTTTAGGTGTTGACTGTTACCTCTTCTGTCTGGTTGGGCAGACCTGTGTTCTCTGGACAGAAAGGAAGAAGATTTGAGGATCAGCAGGGTCCTCCTCTCCAGCATGCCTGAAGCTCCCAAAGCACCTAACAGAGCCCGGCTCAGAGTGGGCTCTCAGCCAACCCCCTCTGACCAACCTGTCATGACCTGCTCCTTCAACCCATCCCCCGAGCAAAGACCCACAGCAAACACAGCAAACCTCCCTCTGGAGTGTCTGCTGCATGCCCAATAACCCTCCAGGGCAGTACTTTCAAACCCGTGACCTTCACCCAAAGTGAGAAAGACGTTTTACATCATGACCCATACATATCTAGTACATAAGTGATTGCAGCAAAGAAGTCATCCTTTTTACCAGGGATGTACTTTTATATCTTTTTTTTTTTTTTTTTTTTTTTTGTAAGCATTGGTTGTAACCTGCTAAATTGACTTTATAGTCTACTTATGAGTTGCAGCCAGGATTTGGTAAATTCTTCTTGGGGGAGTTCAGCTCTAACACGTAGTACATGAGATTTCTGAGCACAGTGCACAGCAATTCTTTCCAAAGGAAGAGCTAGACAGCCCATCTACTGCATGTGAGCACCATGGTGCTATCACAGCCTGGATGGTCCCTCAGACCCTCCCCTAGAACTTGGAGCCTGACTGGGGCACTAGGGCATGGATTCTGGGTACCAGCTAGAAGCTAAGGACTCAAGATTCAAGATTCAAAACTCATGGGAGGCAAAAAAGTAACAGCACAGCTTTAGAATCTGCTGGAAATTAGTTCAAATCCCAACTCTTCTAGTTAGTAACTTGGATGGGTTCTTAACCTCCCAGGAGCCTCAGTTCCCTCACCTGGAAAGGGGACTATTAATATCCACCACAGAGGGAGGTCATGAGGGTCAGCAGAGACGCCAAAAGCATTCGGCAAAGTTCCAGGACTCAATACTAAATCAGTACTGACCAGCAGTAGGAGGTCTTTGTTGCTCCATCTTAAGCCTGACCCAAAACCCCACAAGGGCTTTCTCTGCCCCTCTCTGTGTCTCCATATTTTACAGATTCTGCAACCTTCAGAACAAAGAGCAGCACTCTCTAGCACATGGTTACCATTCAATAAATATCTGAACCAAGTAAGCAAAGGTCTGGAGTTTCCCCCAATAAGTCATCCATCACGGAGTGTCCTTTTGAAAAATGTGTTTCATACAATCCCCTCTGGGGCCAGTGGTTAATAAAGTTTGTTGCATAAATTTCACTCATTCAATCTCATCTGCTATCTCTGGACACAGGATAATGCTCTACTTGCTACAGACGGGAAAGACATAGATGGCAAATCCCAACACGGTTTCCCCAAGGCCTCCTAGGTTACCATTGGTGACAGAGCTGGGGTTGTGAGCCCACTCATCAGGGCCTACGTTGCCTTCTGATGAAGCAGCAAGTTCTCCAAACATGGCTCATACCCCTAATGATGACGAGGTCCCCTGTTATGAGAACAAGTGCATGGTTGATGGGGCGAAGGGCAGGAGGGTAATGAGTTTCCACCTTGGGTTGGACCATTCACATGGTGCAGGGATGGCAGAGAGTCCTCAGAGACCACGTACCTCTGAAGGCTGGAGAGGAAGGGAAGCTTACAAAGAGTGTACCTCGGGACATGGCAGGCTGATTCCCTGAAGTTGTCCATAGGAAAATTCACTTCTGTAAGAGGTTAATTAGTCATGACAGTGCCTCGCTTCAGATATAATTGCACTGGTCCCATTCGGGTCTCTGTGGGCCAGCCTGTGATGGAATTTCCGTTACTTACTGTGTTTTGGTTACTGGAGAAAAATGTGTGTTTGGAGAAGCGGGGGAAGGGGGTCAAGAGAAAGCATAAAAAGCTGGAATACCTTGAGTATCCATAAAAACCATCTGTGATTTTAAAACTTCATAAAGATGATGAATCTGTGTGAGCTAGAGACTCTTCTTGGAATCTCAGCTCCATCTGCGGGAACAGCTCCTGGCAGGCAGCAGGTTTTGAAATCCAAGTTTCTTGGGCAACAGAGCAAAGTGAGCTCCCCCAGCTTGGCCACTGAGGGTGAAAACAAGACCCAGGAAAGGGAGACTTCGTGTTCTTCTCACCTCGCCACCAGCCTCTGAGCTGCCAGAAATGCCAGACCATGGTTACTGAACATATGGATACATAGATATGCGGCTCCTGAGCCAGCAGTGTGCAAGTATCTACAAGGATAAGGCAGAATGGCCTCACCTCTTCTGCCTTCCAGAGACCAGTGGCATTCAAGGGCCAAAGATCCCTCCAGATAAACTGGTGTACCACATTGGAGACTGTCACCAAACCAGCCAATCCCCTAAAGTGTTAGAGCTGGGAGGAGGGGGGGCATTTTAGGGACCCCCTAGGCCAGGGTTTCCCAACCCCATACTATGACATTTGGGCCAGATAAGCCTTTATGGTGGGCATCTGTCCTGTGTGCTGTAGAATGCTTAGCAACATCCCCAGCCTCTCTCCACTGGATGCTGGTGACACTCTACCTCCCTCCCTAGTTGTGACCATTAAAATATCTCCTGACATTGCCAAATGTCCTCAAGGGGGCAAAATTACCACCAGTTGAGAACCACTGATCTAGGCTAGCAATTTCCAAAGTAGATTCCAAGGAACATTAGTTCAGTAAGCTCCCCTATAACACAAGTATTGCATGGTCAACTAAGATTGGGAATCACTGCATACTATACCCCCCCAGGGGTGGTGATTCCCCATATTAGTATATTAAACACCCTGAAATTTTCTGCAGTAGCAAAAAACCCATGGGATAATTTCGTTTAATCTAGTATTTTGCAAACTTTCTCAAACAAACTCCTTTATTATCTATTTGCATCTTCCAGAGTAATGTTTCAAAGACTATATTGTGAGATTTTTATAAATGTGCTAATGTGCACGTGTGCAGGGGCAACTATCCACCCCATTGACCAGATGAATGGAGGCAATAAGCCAGTCATGTTTCTAATGATCATTAACAGAGGAGTGGCAGGGCCACGTCTAGAAGTCTGGAGTCCCGAGTCCCAGTCTACTGCCTCCTGCATAAATGCCTTGGATGTTATTTACAAGAAGACCATCTTCTCGTGATCATGGGACAATGTGGTTCTACACCAACATTCAGAACATCCACCTGGGAAGCCAGAGCTAGTCAAATACTAGCATGAACATCCCCCAGGAGAGCAAACAAAGCAAGTACTTTCTGCAGGCAGATAGAGAAGGACCTCACGTTGGTGATAACCACAGGAGGATGCAGGGAGGTGCCATCCATGCAACATCACACCCGTGAACCCTGCCAGCCCATCAAAGTGCAATCCCCATTAGCGTCACTCGACGTAACTCATCTCTGTATCAACCCATCTCTGTATCACGGTGCACCTTTGTATCGTGGCTGGCACAGAGTGGGCCTCGATGAAGGCTGATGGGAGGAATATGTTAGCGAAGAAAAGCCGAGGCCTCCACCATTGCCATGCCTTGATTAAAATTCACAGATCGTCAATAGCATAGTAAAGACTCTCCACTCTCCCCTCTATCCTGTCTCATGATTTTCTTGGTTCATATTCCACCCTGGCCTTTCCAGACAGCAGAGAACTACTCTTTTTAGGAACAGCAGCTTCGATCTCCAGTGAAGTGTCCACTGTCCATCTCTGCACTTAACATCAGTTCCAAGAGATAAGAGATCAATTCCCAGCTCAGATCAGCTGGTCCAGTGACTCTCCTAGAAGCAGCATATCAAGGTACCAGTTTCCTGTCACTGTGGGCCCAACCACACGCAATGAGTGATCATTCACTCCCCTGATGGGCTCAGCTGCCAAGACCAAGCACTGGAGGAGCCAAAGACCGGCTCCCGTTCTCAGATTGCAAAACAATCAAAATAATATCCAGAAGGAAAGTGTTGATGGTGTGACATTCTATAATTCTGCATGAGGACTGAAATAGAATCCTACCCCTAAGCCTCTGGTGTCCCAGGGATACTCTTTCAGCCCTGGGGAGCAGAAGACTTTCTTTGTGACTTTCCAAGCAGAAGAGCGTAAATATATGGGAATGGGGAAGGGTCTAAGCCGGAGGGCAGGCCTGGGGCCCCTCTCCGGGTTTACCTCGGCTCCAGGCAGTCTGAAGAATACAAAGGTGACCGCAGGCCACTGAGCTCAGCCACAGGGTGGCTGCAGCCAACAGCTGCAACATGAATGCAGCAGCAACTGCTAGATGTCTGCAGCTCTGCCTGGAGTCTGTGCTGTTAGAAAACTGACAGCAAAGGACTCAGAGGCTGGGGCCCTCGGGATGGAGAAAGCACATGGCAGGTCTCTCCCACGTGCAGGATTCCAGACTCTGAAAGCCACACCTTCACTCCTTCTCTCCCCTTCCCAGCACCGTCAAGTTACTGCAGTATGGTAACGCTTAAGGTGAAGCCAAAGGGACTTTGCCTTCTGGAGCCTTATTTATCGCCTTGAACAAAACGCACAATTGCCTCGTGTTCTTTCACTCAACCCATTTTTACTCACACTATTCTAGGCACCGGGTGGAGGGTGGTGAACAAGACAGAGAAGGGCTCTGCTCAGTTGTTGATCTTCTTCTATTATGATGCCATCCCTAAAAAGTGCATCTAAAACAAGCAGGTGTCCTAATTTCACTTCCTAGTCCCACAAGTGGTTTCAAGTACGGTCATCAAGGGTCAGACGCAGAACATCAAAATGAGAAGAGGCCTTGGAGATTAGCTTGGGTGTCACTGTCACACCAAGGAGCAGACTGACATCCAGAAATAAAGAGACCCGCTCATCTGGCCCAAATCCCTTTGGCGGCCAATGAGAAAAAGGAGTCCCGGGAAAGTGAAAGGTATCATCACGTGGGGAGGTGGTGGCCGAGCCAAGCCCAGGAGGCAGAAAACCCAAAAGGCCCCCACTTTTTCATTTTTTTTAATGTTTATTTATTTTTATGAGAGAGAGAGCGAGAATAGGAGAGGGACAGAGAGAGAAGGAGACAAAATTTGAAGCAGGCTCCAGACTCTCAGCTGTACGCACAGAGCCTGACGTGGGGCTCAAATCCACGGACTGGACCACCAGATCATGACCTGAGCCGAAGCTGGATGCTTAACCGACTGAGCCACCCAGGCGCCTCAAAGGCCCCCATTTTCAAACCAGAATTTTCTCTGCCCTGTCATTTTAAAGCTGGAACATTCTGATACAATTTAAAGAACAAATTCTTAAAGTTTCAACAATTTTTAAATTATCAAGCAAGATGCAAAACTGACTTTGCTATTCTATACCTGGTGGGAGAGACACAGAGGAACGAAGAGTGAGGTGAGAAAGAGAAGAGGGCCAAGAAAGGTGTGAGGCAGGGGATTAGCTAGGGTCACGGAGGGGTCAAGGTCAAGGATGGGGTAGTGCTGGGGTGAGAAAAGGTCAGCAAAGTCTGTTCGTGATAAGAAAGAAGTGACAATATTTCATATTTCAAAACTAAGGAAGGCCAAGTGCTGGGAAATCAGGCCACAATCATTAGATCTGTTTTACTGTTCATAAAAAAGTGATTTCACTTTTTGACAGATCGTTTTGACATCCCAGTCTACACAGTGGCAGCAAGCAGAGCGTAGCACAATGTCTTAATCACCCCAAGCCCGAAGCCCAGACTACAACGTTAAGTGCAAAGCAGTCAGAGCCACATCCAGCCACAGAATGCCTCCCACTGGCTAAGCTCAGCTACACTTCCTCTGGCACCAACATGCCATCGCCTCAGAGGTATCCCTCCCTCACCCAGCACGGGACTCTTCTCCCCACCATCACCAGCTGGCTTCGAGCTTCCTTCTGTCCCCCCAACCATACACTTGCCTCTTGGAAGGAACACACAAAGGCTAGTCTTCGAGCCGTGGTGGCCACGGTTGGGGCGGGGTATACTTAAGCACGCTCCCTAACATCTGCGGCAGGGCGCATCTCTTACCATCTGGGCCATTTCCCCTACAGAAGTGCTGACCGCTAGGAAACTGCGCTGCACCAGACCAAGTATCCTTCCCGCCAGGTTTGGGGAGCACGGTGGGCCCCCGGGCAAGGATCCTGGTTCTGGACAGTGTGGAATAGAGTTGCCTATGAGAAGAACTGAGAAATAGCATTCTCTGGAGAAGCGGCCACTACTGGAACTGCTCTCTACACACACATCTTGATGCCAACCTTGGGATGCCAACTCAACCCTCTTCTCGGTGACAGGCCAATGTGTCTGCGTGAGGTGGGGTTTTGAGTCATAACGAAGGTGAATTCTTTCATATGAAGACATTCCATATTCAACAACAGCATTTGCCTGTGTCTTCAGAACTCCGAGAGACTGGGGCATGTTGGCCCCCATTCCCAGACCCCAGGGCCCACCGCAAGACTGCCGGAAATCAGGCAGTCCACCAATATGTGTGTTAAGCAGACGAAAAATAGTAATGTGGCACGTCTCTATGTCATGCGCGGACAACAAGGATGAAAAGGACGCTGCCCTTGACTTCAAGGAACTGGTAGGCTGGTAGAAGACACCCATGTTATTTGTCAATGTTGAGGTCAGAAATGGACTCAAGGTCAGCAATGGAGTCAAGGGGGCTAATCCAGAAGACTGACTCAGTCAGCACTACTCACAGCCCCCTCACAACCTCTGCCCTATTCACATGCCACCCACACTATTAATGACTAGGCTTTTTCTTTCTTTCTTTTTAATGTTTATTTATTTTTGAGAGAGAGAGGGAGCAAGCAGGGGAGGGGCAGAGAGAGAGGGAGACACAGAAGCCTAAGCAGGCTCCAAGTTCTGAGCTGCCAGCACAGAGCCCGACGCGGGGCTCGAACTCACAGACTGTAAGATCATGATCTGAGCCGAAGTCGGACACTAAACCAACTGAGCCACCCAGGCGCCCCAGGCTGTTTCTTTAAGTGGACTCATATTAGGTAAGTATTTTTAATGAAACTGTGTAACACTGGCATATGTAAAAAGCTGGTATTACTTATAAAAGAGACCTAGAAGATAGCCTTCAAAATAAACACAATGCAAAACACAACCGGGTCACATGATGCCAACTAGACGCTACAGCTGGCAAAGGCTCTGGCCTGAGGGTGGCTGTGCCTTTGTTCCAAAGGGACAAGGGTGAGGGTGGAGAGGTGCTCAAAATACCTCAAGGAGACTTTTTCCCTCAGGTAACCAGAAGAACTGGAAGAAAGCTGAAAAGGAACTACCTTCCTCCTGGAGAGTCAAGGTCTTGTGAGCATATAACTAGAAGTTCTCTGGCACATTCCCCACGGTGTGCTTCCCACCCTTGGGGAAACCCTAAAGCCCAGCCTAACTGTAGCATTTCTGTCCATGTCCAGATTCTGTAACAGCATAAGCACGTGGCTTATGCCAAAGAAATCAGGCACAAGGGAAACAGACAATGCTCAAACAACATTGGGCCGCTGGCTGAATTAGGTTCCCAAGTTTCTGCCCCTTCCTCCCCCAAGGTTAAATATATCCTACGGTCTTCAGGTTACAAACAAGGACATCAAAGACCAGAGAGGGGAGAGAATGTGCCCAGGTCACCCAGCTGGCAGGGTGAGCGAGTTGAGAACAGAGTTCCCAGAATCCCAGGTACAGCTGAGCAACAAAACCCTAAACAGGCAACACTAGAGGCTCACCAAAGTTAAAGACCTAAACTGGAGTTGACTATTTACACTACACGAATATTCTTGACTCTCCAAAAGCAATCCGCTGTAGTCTGAGTTTCCCTGGAACACATTAGTGTTTGTTAACAGATTATTAACTCCTTGGCAGGTTCTCAAGCTCTAAAGAAAATTAGCAGGGAAAGGAAGGGGGAGGGAACAGGAATCCCTGCTCTGTTTGTTTGCCAGGCTTTCTGCTAAGTGCTTTACATACAGTATCTCATTAAATTAATTCTCCCAGCAGGGTTAGGAATGATCATCTCCATTTTATAGAAAAGAAACCTGGGCACAGACAAGTAAAGTAACTGACCCAAGGTCACACAGCTACTATGGCACCAAAAGCCCGGGCTGTTTCCAGCGGCACTCGGCATAGTCTTCCCAGGGAAGTGCCGTTGATATTTTGTTATCACCAGGCACTGGAATATGCCCCACTCTTTGAATATATATAAATGCCAAGAAAGTCAGGCACAACAAAGATGACTGTATCAAGCTTCAAACTTACTACCGGTCAGAGGCATCAAAAGATCTGAGTGTACCGGGCTAGAAAGGGAGAGGATTCCTGGTGCCTAAAAGTCTACCATTCCAGTCCTACCTCTTTACACACGCACACAAGTGCACGCACACACACCAACCTTCGGCCAAAATGTTCTACTTTAGTAGATGGAAAAGCAAGGGCTAGTGAGGCTTTTCCGGCTTCTCCATGATGCCTGCCTAGCTTTCCCCCTCCTGCATCCCGGGATCTGGAACTTATCTGGCCAGCCAGACAGCAGACAGCAGAGAACTCCTTTACCAAGGGTGGGCGTAGGCAGCTGACTGAGCGGGACTGGGCGACTGTATCCTCTGTCAGGTGATAAACTCTGGACATAGAAGCATTGTGTTACCTTGCAGTTATCAGGTGGGAAAGAATAGAAGGAAAGGGAAAAGAAAAGACAGGGAGGGGAGGTAGAACAGAGGAGGTGGAACAGAGGAAGGGAGGGTGGTTAAAATTATTGTCAGTGGCGTAAGATAAGAATAAGAATATTTTTTTTTCCGTGATTTAAAGCATTTTTAAAAATCAAAGACAGAGATTGCTGCTGGGCTATGCTGGTGAGATCATGACTGGTTTCCTAAATGTCTTTTCAAGTTCTTATTATATAGTTTTTATACCAGGTAAAATTTTGGGGTGAAAAGGTATTAAGAACATTCATGGGTAGAAAATTCAAAATGACTCACCAAGGGGAGCTTGGTTTGTGATAATTTTATAAATTATTTTATTATTACTACAGTTATCTCATCCCCCGCCCCCGCCCTGCCCCGGGGCCACCTGAGAGCCAGAAACAACACTGGACCAGGCTTATGGGATTTCTCAGAGTCTCAATGAGGCTTCTAATGGGAGGGCTACAGAGAGAGGGGCCACCCATACAGAGGTGTGGGACCTGCCCTGGGAGCCAGGGGCCTGCTCTGTGGACAAAATAGATGGCTTCAGGCAAATCCCTTAATCTGGCTGGCCAGTGTCCACTTCCTGCATTAGACCAGGGTGACAAACTCAAATGGTCTGAAGAGTTAGGCTGGAATGTAAGACTGAAAGGGCCACCAGGGACTGTGGTGACCTAGAGATCACAGGTACCTGCCACTCAAACCCAGGTAACTGCTAGGTCCCAGGCTGACTGATCAGTAGATTTTTGCTGTTCAAGAGAAGCTAGAAATCTACACCTTCATGTGGACTCTTAATTTTTTGCTGGCATCTAATTTTTCAAAAATGTAAACACCCCGAGGGTGACACAGAACCTGGACGTGTTCTCTGGGTTAACAGAGTCCAGAAATTCCCTTGATCGTAGGGTGTGCAGTAGGCCTGCTGTGTGGCCCCTGCTTCATTATCATCCAGCACTGGCCTCACTGGCCCCGTGGCTCCTACAAGACACCACCTGTCAAGAGGAAGGGTGACAGAAAGCTGCCGGGTGGAACTAACCAATTCAGTCACTAGAGCAAGGAAGAGCTTCTGCAAAAGTCCAGCTGGGGTCCCATCTAAGGCTCCCTGACCGCAGGGGAAGGCGACAACGTGCCTGGCTGGACCATTTGCCTCTGCCTCCGGACACAGGCTGTGTGACTGTGCCTCTGGGCATGTTGCCGGAGGCTGGCGGGGCCCTTCCAGTCCTGAAGTTGGACTGGGGATTCCAGCCCCACACTTCTCCGACGTCACTGAGTGCAAGCATTCTGCTTCTCAGACGAACTGCCAGGTGACACAGCGTTGCCCTCATCGGGGCACACTCTGAGGAGCTAGGCGGCACTTTCCTCCCTCCCGCCCCTTCTCTCCACCTGTGCCCCACAGACAAGTCTCCTCCAGCCCCCCCGGTTCCCTCTCCTGTCCTCGTATTTCTAACAAGACTTCTGACTTCTCCACCTACCCCCTGTCTGTTTAAACCCCTTTATCAGCTTCTCCTCCATACCAGACCACAGTCCTAGAATAATTCTTTCACGTTACTAATGGCCTTCTCATTGCCTAATTCAATGTCCTCTTCTAAGACCCTATCCAAACAAGTGATAATAATGATAGCTGGTGCTTATCAATTAGATAAGTGTATCACACACTGTCTCAAGCCCTTGCCTAAGAAGTACTTCAAATGCATTATCTTACCACCTATGATATGTTCTATGATTATCCCCCATTTTTGCAGATGAGGAAACTGAGGCTCAGAGAAGTTAAGTAACTTCTCCAAAGTCACACAGCTAGACAGGGGCAAAGCTGGGACTGACTACCCCGGCAGTCAGCTGCAAAGTCCTCACTCCTTCCCCCCACCATATTGTATTATAAAAAAATTCAAACATACAGCAAGGCTGAAAGAATTTCACAGAGAACACATGAATATTCATCACCTAGATTCTACATGAACATTATTACATTTTACTATTTTGTTTTATCACAAACCTGTCCAAAGGTTGTCACCTTTGATTCTATCTGAAAAGCAGCCTGGAAAGCACTTTGGAGGCTCAGGTCAGATGTTACCATTTCTGAATTAGAAATCATTTGGCATTTTCTGGCCATTCACCCCTCCCCTCTTCCGGGACTGGGGGTGGGTTGGGGCAGGCAAGAAGGGAAGCACTGATCTTGGGACACCCGTGCACATCATCACAACACGTGTCCCAGCCAAACTGACTTCTCCCCTGGCACGAAACGGGGAGAGTAAATAGGTCCTCAACACCCCTCCCGAACCCTGAGGGGTCTTTCGGAACGTGGCCAGGAGACGGCAGGAGGGGCAGCATACAGCAGGGGCAGCTGTACCTACCTTCAGAGGCCTTCAACCTGTTCAAGCAGGGTTCGAAAGCACCCTTGGCCCTGATGCTTTTGTGTTTTCCGGCTGCAGGTGGCCTCAAGGCTCCATCACCAGGCCCAGGAGTGAGATGGGAAGGTTGTCAGGGAAACCTCCCATCCCAAGGCCCTTTTGTGCACCTCGAGGGAAGGCCAATCCCATAAAACTAAATGTGAGTGGTTCCCTGGAATTGCTGCAGGGCCACGGCTTCCATGCCACCCCCCCCCCCCCCCCATGGCATCTGCTCCTTGGAAAAGATGCTCAATCATTTAAAAAAAAAAAATTGTCTCTGTGCCCCTGGCATAGTAAAGACCCTCAATGGGAAAGCATATGAAAAGAAAGGCCCTGGGGCTCCTGGAGCCCTGAGATCCCAGTCCTGCCCCCTATGGCTCTCCACCACTTCCTGCTGCGTGACCACAGGAAACATTCTCACCCCCTCCAGGCCAGAGCTTTCCCATCTGTACAAATGATGTTATACCAAATGAACAGAATAAGCAAATCTGGCCCATGTACTGTGTCCAAGGCAGGGGCCAGGGGCTGGGTGGATGGCAAGTATAGGCATCTCAGCAGGCACCACGGAGCCCTACTCTAGGCCTTTTCTCTGAAAGTATTGACTCACTAAATCTTTAGGACATTTCTGACACAGGTGTGATTTTAATATACATTTTACAGGTAGGGAAACTGAAGCACAGAGATGCTGAGACTTTCCCAAGGTCACGTGGTTAGTAAGAGGCAGAGCGAGAATGACAGGCAGAGGCAGGCTCTGGAGCCTGTGCGGGTGACCACCACACATCACCGCCTGCTGCGGAAGCCGACATTAAGACCCTCCCTCCGCCCTCCAGTGACACTCAGTCTGGTTGAGGTGGCAGGACAAATATCAAGACTTAAATGCTGATGAAATATTTAAATAACTCTTTGAGATAATAGTGGGAAAGACACTGCTAGGCAGAACATGATTAATTGCCAAATGAAAGCGTTCAGACAGAATTGCTCTAAAGGTCCAGAAAAAAAAAAAAAGTGTGAGATCATTCTGAGATTGTCGGGAGCCCTGGAGACTGAATGTGAACTGGCTTTTGCAGGGTGAGGAAAATTTAAACAGGCAAAGAGGAAACATTCTAGCAAGAGTTAAAATTCAAAGAGGCAGCCCCCATATTTGGAGAGGAAAGGAGCCCTAAAAGACTGACAGTGGCTCAGGAGAACAGGGTACAGAGCTAGAAAGATGGGCTAAGGCCAGGCCTCAGAGGCCTCAAACACTAGGCAAAGAAGCCTAAACTTTACCCCGTGGGTAATAGGGAGCCATGGAAGAACTGGAATGAGGGTAGAGAGGTATCATGACCAAAGTGTCTACAGGTGACCCACTGGATACACTAGGGGGTGTCAAGGGGTGAACCTGGTGAATTGTCACAGGTGTTGGCCAAGGAAAGGTCATGACACACCTCTGACACTGACCAGGTAGGGGGACATCTGAAGTCTTCCCCGGGCTGTTCAGAATTTAGCACACTGTGTCATCAGGGAAGTGATTAAATGTGATCCAAAGAGCCCCCCGAGGATCACATCCAGTGAACAGAATTTTTTTAATGCTATTTTTAATCCTTCTGTTGACCAGAAACACACTGGGAAGAAATGAAGCATGAACATCGACAAGAGGCTCTCCAAACTCCCCTCTCTCCTCCTATTAGCCACATGGCGACCCTGCAGACTCACCATATGGCCCACCAGCCAGGCAGCCCCTTCTGATCCCAGACACGTTGATCTGCTTAATCATTTGGTGACTATAAATAGAAGGGTTGGACAATAAGCAGAGACCTTTTCTGTCTTACAAGCAAAGAAAGGGCCACCAAGCGGCAGACTGAGGAGGGTGAGGGTTTCACACACTCGATCCCTGCCAGTTGCCCTCTGTGTGAGCCAGAAAGCCGAAGGCAGCTTCAAAAAGGCCCTAAGTCTGCTGGGGACCTGCCTCTCCCAGCAGAGCCAGACATGGAGATTGCTTGACCACTCACAGTTCTTAGAGGGGGCCACGGGGTCAGGAGAGAGACCATCCAGAAGACTCAAAAGGTCTGTTTTGAGGTGTCTCCTTGACCTAGCTCCGGTCAGCCAGAGCCTTTCCTACCTTGCCACCCACTGTGCCTATGTGCAGCCATCACTCAAGCCCCACTGCACTCCCAGCTATAGGAAATGCCCCAAGGACTGGACTCTCAGGACCCAGAACCAGGAGGTGAGCTCAGTGAATAACTCAAGGGCAGGAACACCTGTTCTGGATTCTTGGTGCCCACGAGAGGAAGCCTGACACCCCAGCAGCCCCCCTTCCCTTGACACTTAGACCTCTGCCACACTGAAACCCATCGTCAGCCATCAGTCCTGCCCACTGGTCTCCTCCCCTTCCAAGTGGACTTTCTGTGCCCTGCACATGAGCCTTCTCTTGCCCCAACTAACTCCTCAGTTGTCCTCCCAACCCTGAAACCACGGTGGGCATCCAAATTTGAAGTCAGATAAGCCTGGCTTTGCCTTCTGGATCTGCTACCTTACTAGTTGTAAGAACTTAGTCAAGGGGCTGAAACACTCAATGCCTTGGTTTCCTCAACTGTACAGTGGGCACAACAATGGTACTGATCTCCCAGGATGCTTACAAGGACTAGCAAGAGAGAGCATGTAGAGGGTTTCACCTGGAGCCTAGCACATGGCAATGCTCCCTACAGGAGTGTCACTGGGCTGCTTTTACCAAAACCCAGTCGCCAGCCCCAGCATGCATCAGACTCAGCAAGCATCCCATAAATGGCTGGGTTCTGCCCTTCCCCTTTTCCCCGTTCACACCCCAGCAAAAGGCCAGGTGACAACAGGAGTCTACACATTCAGCTCCTGTAGTTGGGACTCCTGATCCCGGCCAGTGTGAATTTGAACATGTTTTCATACGTGTCTGACACCTACTGCTTACCCTCTGTCACCATCCTTCCTCCTGTCCTAGCTAGGGGGCCCTCACTCCACACAGGTGACCAAGGTGCAAGGAGAGTCCTCCTGCCTAACACATGTTTGCTTTTCAAAGAACGTGTTTGCTCAGCAGCACGAATACCATGGTGACAGCCCAAGGCTGTCCAAGATCCAGGAGTGGGTGGGTACACACAACAGATGAGAACCTGGGTGACAGAAAAAGCCCCTAGAGGCCACCGGTCTCCCACTGAGGGGCCAGACTGCTTCTACATGAATGTTTTCCCCAAAGAATGGTCTTCTTGGTGGTCCCAGCAGGCTTCCGGGACACTCCTGCACACTGAGGCCCAGATGTTCTTGGTCTCGAAGCCACTGCATTCACGGAGTCTGCCACAGACACCAACCTTCATCAGATCCATCACTAAGCCCCATGACATTCGTGCTTCATGTGCATTCAGAGCCACTTATGGGTTGTGGTCATGGCTTGGAAAATTCCTTAGGGAGGCTGATCTGGGCTGGGCTTCTGGGGACAATAGAGGACAGGGTGAAACATCTACTCGTCAGAGAAAATAACAGCCCTCGTGAAGTGCAGAGACCACAGCACATGATGAACGAGGCTCACCTGGCCCTGCACTGACTCAGGTGGAACATAGAATCAGAGGCCAGGGCCAAAACTTAGCTGTCCCACTTCCTAGCTAGGCGAACTCTGGTGATACATTTAACCTCTCTGAGCCTCAATTTCCTCATCAAAGAAAGGAGAATTTTAAAAATGCCTTCTGCAAGGCACTGTTGAGAAGCACCAGGATGTAATTTCAAACGGTAACAGGCACACAGTAGGAGCTTGCTTAATGGAACTGAGACTTCCCAGCACAAAGAATTCTTGTGGTGACTTCCAGACTCCTTCTGCCTGGAGAAAAGACAGTCCTGAGAATCACCTGACATTTCACCAAAGTGAATTCTCCAAGGATGAGTAGCAAGGAAAAGAAAAAGACTTTTTCTCTCTCTTCTTCAAAAACTGCAGGCATCCAGAGGAAGTATGGTGTAGGTGGCCAAGCAGCTAGATCCTTAAATAGCAACTAACGTCTTTGATGAGAATTAATAATGAAAAGGCACCTGTTAGCTGACTTGGAGCCACTTTAACTTGCCACAAGGCAATTATATCCACTATCCTATCGGCTGATCCGTGAGATGTAAAATGCCATGCAATCTGCCTTGGGTGTCTCCATGCTAAGAGGCAGAGGCTGTTCCCAGACACTCCAGAGGTTATCCTGGGCACTTCCCAGTAATTCCCAAAGGCCCAAGGCCCCCCTGCCCCAGCGAGCACTGTGGAGCCTGCGGGAGCAGCTGGGCAGCCCGTCCAAAGGTAAAGACCTGCCCTGCACAAGGGAAAAGCCACCCCTCCAAGAATCACCAGCTTCTCCCTGTGGTTGCCATGGGCGGGGCCTGGAAAAGCCTCGCTGGATGGCATAGGGAATTCCCAACGGGCCATGAACAGAAGTGTCACCATCACCATTATCTCCCAGGTCAGGGGCAGGACGTGGAGAAATAAACAGGCTCTATGCCATACTGTGAGACTTGGTTTCCATAGCAACCAACTATAGCTACACAACTAGGAGAGACTCAAGGCTTGCCCCAAACAGGGTGGGAATGCTGGAATCCCAACATCCGATACAGCCCAGCAGTATCTGTCTGCATTCAGAAAAGCCCAAGAAAATCACAGCGGGAAAATGTGGCTGCTATCTTAGCCTTCTATCAAGGCAAACTCCAAGAATATCTTGTGTGCTGAGCTGGTGCAGGCCCTCTGCTCTGCTAGGGAGGTTAGAGTGAACAACAAACCTCTAGATCTTCTGCAGAAACATTCTCTCTCTCTCTCTCTCTCTCTCTCTCTCTCTCTCTCTCTCTCTTCCTCTCTCTCTCTCACACACACACATACACACACACAATGCAAGCACATGTGGGAAAATAAAAATACACACAGGTCCCTATGGTTAATTTGCAGATGAGAACGATACTGACGAGTGACCAATTTCAACAAGCTCCTTTAATGAAAATTTCTAATTAACCTTCGGACACTTCTATCACTATACTTGTAGAGTACTTGTTACTTCAGCCATGCAGTATTTCCTAATCGACTCGGTACTGAGTGGGAGGGACCTGAAACCCAAACTCCGCACCAGGTACGAGTTAGCACAATCAGCAGCCAGCGATCTGGCTGCTGGACTGCTGATATGGAATAACTCAGGAAACTCAATCACACAGGGTTGCACCAGGGACCTGCCTACTGTCCACAGATGTCACTGCAGTCATTAGTCAAGGCCGAGGGAGGTTACCCAAACAGGCCACGAGGCCATTCTAGCTCTGCTCTGTTGTCAAATTCCAAAATACCAGGACAACACCCAAGTGGGGGCCTCTGAGAGTACTCGAGAGGAAATCCAACTTCAAGGGACTGATGTTCAAGGTGTGGCCCATGTTGGGCAAGTGGCAGCAGAGGAAGGCAGGGGACTGGAACAGCACATGTGAAAAGAGGGAAATGCTGATGGGTAGGGCAGGTGTCGGGGGAGAGCTGGCTGGACCCGGGTAACCTGCCTTCCTGGGGATGATGCTTCTGTTTCTGTGTTCTTCTCATAGAACTCCTGCTGCCATATACACCTGGCTAAGGAGACCCCCCTGCCACACACACACACACACACACACACACACACACACACACACAGACCACCAGTGAAGCTGAACAGAGTCACTGCCTATGAAAATCCCCTGGCTTCAGGGGCTAGCTCAGGAATCTAAACAGATAAACGGTCAGGCCAAAGACCAGACTTTCTTCATCAGAGGGGCTCCAAGATGCCCAGTAAATACATGTTGCCTGGCTGCCAGCTTCCCAGATGCTGGTAAGAGGCCAACAATGGCCCCTACACTTGGGAGCTGGGATGTTCTATCCCTGCACCCCCCTCAGAAGAGCCTGTAATGAGAACGGGGTGACCTGGCTCAAGGAGGTTCTCAAGGCTCTGGTCAGCTGCCCTAGAAGTCCCCTCCACCTTCATCGAGATGAGCCCTGGAAATCCAGGCTTTGTGCAGGAAGAAGCAGATAATCTCCCCAGTCACCCAAGGTGAAGAGGCTGGAGGACACAGAGGAAAGGCCACTCCGGGTCACACGGGAAGACACATCACCCGTTTGGCTTGGCTTCCCTAACGGTGACGGGAAAAACGGGCTTCAGGGCAGGGGTAGAAGGCAAACAACAAGGCGGGTCACTCACACGGGTGGCCCCCTGGGCTGCTTCTCAATGGCTGGAAAGTCTCTGCCCAGACAAGCCAAACTTCGATGCTGTGCATTCTGGCTCTTGGTTATGACACCCTATCATTGTACCTCCACACCTTTGCTCACACTGTTGTGCTCACGTGGAAGCCCTCCCTGTTCCTCTGTGACTACCAAAGCCTGAGGTATCCTTCAGGATTCAGGAGGAGCTCCGGCTCCTTCATCAAGCTGTGCCTACCTATGTGCATGCCCTGGCCCAATCCTCCTTCAGGGGAGCTTCATGGAGTGAAGCAGGCAGCTTCCAGCTGGCTCCATCAGGCTCAGCCTCAGCTGCAGGGGGTGGCCTCAGCCAAGGTCACACCATTCTCGGGCTAGTCAGCATCTGGTGAGTACCTGAGGTGGGGTATAGAGGCCCAGCCCTTGCAGCCACAAGAAATCAATTCTGTTGGGCAATATTTACCCTGAACTCCCGGATGGGCCGGTGGGGGCTTGGTGGGGCCTGCACCAGCCCTCCACTTGTCCCTGTGGCCACTGCTGCCTGCCTCCACCCCTTCTTTCACAGGTATCGATCCCCAGCAAACATCCTATGGCCAAACTTAGGTCTGTTTCCAGAAAAGCCGGTCTGCACCAGTGCCCATCCCCTCTTAGCACTCACTGGTTGGCCATTATCAGTACAACCTGGGTTCCTCCCATCGAAGATATCCCATGAATGTTTGACACAGAACCACTTAATGCCCAACTTGTTGACCAACCTCCCACACAGACAGCCCCTCCTCCAGGCTGTTTGGCAGGTAAACTAAAGGCTGCTGAGGCCAGAAACACAGACCACCACCTTAGGAAAGTCCCTTTGGCTCCCTGAAACTCGCATAGCACACCTGCTCCCTTCCATCTTTCACATGCAGCCTGAAGACCACCGGGAGATGCTCCATCTGGAACATTTCAGAGCCCAGGATCCAGAACAACAGCTCACTGGGTCCTTAGCGTTCTAAGTGATGGCTCAGCCTTTTTTCCTGGAAGGTCAGCTTTAGTGGCACCTTCTCATCAGCAATGCTGCCACTGGGTGCGAACAGCCTTGCTTTAATCGGGGTGGTGTGACAGTGTGGTAAATGTGAAAAAGGTTATAATTAGAGATGCTGTTAAAACAACCCACGGCTTAGTGTTACTAAAGATATTTGCAGAGTTTAGTGCAATATAAATAGGACGGTTTATGGTGTCATGCCTACAATTTCGAGCAGGCTGACATTCCAAGGGGACACTCAGTCAATGCCCATCCAAGCTGGGGCTCCTCTTGCCTGATTCTTCTCTCCTCAATGTCAGAGTTCTCAGGAAAAGTAATCCAGGGTGTGTCCATCCTAATAAAGGGATGATGATATCCCGCTCCCCAAAGTGCCTAGACGAACAAACTAGGACATAAGCTCAGTGTAGCCGCTGCTGGAAACTCTCTGCCTCCTGCTAGCATAGCTCCCAGCACTGTGATTCTACCAGGCCGGGCTGAAAGCAGTCTCACAGAGAAGGGCCAGCATCCGTCAACCATTCAACAAAGCCGACGCTTGTAACAGTGCCTACCATTGGCCAGGCCCCCTGCACATGCCCACTTCATCCTCACAGTCCAGAGAGGTGATTCTTGGCACACCCATTTTACAGATGAGGAAACCAAGGCCCAGCAACCGCATAACTGCCCCACCATCACACGGCAACATCCAAATTCGAATTCAGGTCTGTCCAAGCCTGGTCCGGCTCTAACAGGGCTTATTTCCGAGTTAAAGAGGGAGGTGGAAGAGGGGCGCCCCTTTAACTTTTCACTCCGTGCACTTCCATATTGTTTGAATTTTTTATAAAGAGCAGGTCTTCTTGTACTACTTTTTTTAATCTTCAAAGCAGCAAAAATAATTTATGGGCAAGAGAAATGGTCCTATTTCCATAGAAGAAATGTATCACAATTTGACAGTATCTACCAACAGCCATAAGTTTCTGTCCTTCGCTACAAGAATTCCATTTCTGGAATTCTGTCCTGAGAAAAAATAAGCAGGGTGGGGGGGCAAACTTATACGTAAAAAATGTTTTTATCTTAAAGTATTCTTTTAATAACAAACTGGAAAGAAGCTAAATGCCCAACAGAGAATAGAGATGGGAAGATGAGACAGCTTCATGACAGACTGGAATGGTGCCCTTTAAAATATTTTTTGAGGGACGCCTGGGTGGCTCAGTCGGTTGAGCGTCTGACTTCGGCTCAGGTCATGAGCTCACAGTTTGTGAGTTCGAGCCCCGCGTCAGGCTCTGTGCTGACAGCTCAGAGTCTGGAGCCTGCTTCGGATTCTGTGTCTCCCTCTCTCTCTGCCCCTAACCCACTCGCATTCTGTCTCTGTCTCTCTCAAAAATAAATAAACATTAAAAAAAATTTAAATATCTTTGAAATATCACTAGCAAGGAGGAAATGCTCATTACCTGTTTCTAGCCTCTAAGCCTAACTAGTCATGCATATGAAAGGTAGTATATGTGTTCTCCTCCCCACCACCACTACCCGTGGGAGAAACAAAAGAATCTTTGAAGAGTAGGTACCTTTGGAGAGAGGTTTCAGGGATCAGGGAGGGTGGATTAGCAGAAAGCTTATATTTTTCATTTTCTCTTTATGAATTATTTGAATACCACATGTGTTACTTTTAGTTTTAAAAAGCAATATTTAAAAAAAAAATTTGTGTTTATTTATTTTTGAGAGAGAGAAATAGAGAACATGAGCAGGGGAGGGGCAGAGAGAGAGGGAGACACAGAATCCAAAGCAGGCTCCAGACTCTGAGCTGTCAGCACGGAGCCCGCTGCAAGGGCTTGAACTCACAAACCACAAGATCATGACCTGAGCCAAAGTCAGATGCTCAACTGACTGAGCCACCTAGGTGCCCCAAAAAGCAATATTTGTAAAGCTTTATATATATTATGACCCAATCCTTGTTTCAGAATAACATTTCTCTGTAATAATAAAATACACCAAAATAGATTGCTACGCTGTAAAATTACAGAAGAAATTGCTTGTTCTTTATAACTTTCTGTTATTTCCCAAGTTTTCTACCATAAAAACATAAAGTCACTTTCATAAAAAACCTCTTTTTTAAACTTTAAGGTATCCAGTTAGTAAGAGGATAAAAATCTTAGAGAATTCAGTTTCACCAGTCATGGCCTGCCTCAGACCCACCCAAAGGGTCACCCTGTCCTGAGTCCAGGAGAGGGAAGGAGCAGCAGGAGACCCATGACAACAGGTCAGCTAATGTAGCAGACCCAAACTCTGAACAGTTTAGCCCGATCCCCAGCTGAAGCCACTTCCTACGAGCCCTGAACCCCTGAGTCCCTGAAATACAAGGGCAGGTGGACCCAGAGGCAGCCCTGAATGAAATAGGGGAAGAACCTTCCTTAATTTTCACCCTGCGCAATACACTGGGCTGCAGAAGATTAGGCAGATCAAAAGGAACCACTAATGAGACGTCACATCTGCTCTGTGCAAAGCACTGAAGGGGTCACAAAGCTAACTCGGACCTGGACCCTGGCCTCCAAGGAGGGTGCAGTCCAGCTGAGGAAGTAAGAAGGTAAGTAACTAACTCAAATCCCAGACAGAAAGTGACTAGAGCCCTAACAGCAGAAATATGGGTCAAGGGCAACTGGGGCTCAGAGGGGGAAGCTCACTTCCAGCTAGGGTACAGGGGTGGCTTCTTGTAGAGGTGACATGGGACGTGGGTTAGAAATCTGGGCATATTCAAGACTTTTTTATCTGCAAATGTGATGTAATAATCCTTTCACGGTTTACCTTCTGCTGAGAGGTTAAAATGAAAACAGTTTGCAAGTATTTGCAAACTGTAAAGTGCAACAACATGTAAGTTGTCAATTTACTATTGTTACTGTTAATGCCCTTTGTCATGGACTGAGTGTTTGCATCCTCCCAAAATTCACTATAGAAGCTCCAGTCACCAGTGTGACTGTATTTGGAGATAGGGCCCATGATAAGGTGATAAAGGTTAAGTGATGTCATAGGGCAGATCCCTAATCTGATAGGGTTGGCACCCTTATAAGAAGAAACACCAGAGATCTTCTTCTCTCTGTGTGCACTCAGAGAAAAGGCCACGTGAAGATGTGATGAGATGGTGGCCGTCTAACAAGCCAGGAAGAGGGCTCTCACCAGGAACCAAACTGGCCAGCACCTTGATCCTGGACTTGCCCACCTCCCAAACTGTGGAAAATAAAATTTCTGTTGTTTTGGCCAACAGAGAAAGAAAAGAAAGAAAAGAAATCTGGGTGTATTCAAATAGAGGCCAGGTGTCCACCTGACCCGGGTGTGGTCAGTCTCCACAGTGTGTGGACCACACGCTCTAGTGATTGCCCCTCCTGTTTATGGGCAAGGCCACCAGCCATCCCCATGTGGGGCACCTGTATGTTCCAGGACCCATGTGCTTGTTTTTTTTTTTTTTTCTCACTCAATTCCAAACCCACAGTAAATAAAAGTTTGCGGATGTTCACAAAACCCTTTTGAAATCCACAACTCTTTTTGCCACAGGAAACTAGGCCTGACAAGTATTTCTGGGTCTGACTGAACCCCTTCCCCCAGAGCCTCCTTCCCACCAAAGCTTTGCTAATAGCAGTGGAAATAAAAGTACAGATCCTATATTTGATCACTGCTCTGGACACAGGCTGGCATTCCAAGACAATAAAGTACTCATTTTTTTTAATGTTTATTTATTTTGAGAGAGAGAGCATGCACAGGGGAAGGGCAGAGAGAGAGAGAGAAAGCGAATCCCAAGCAGGCTCCATGCTGTCAGCACGGAGCCCAACACAGGGCTCGAACTCACAAACTGTGAGATCATGACCTAAGCCAAAAATCAAGAGTTGGATGCTTAACTGACTGAGGTCCCAGGTGCCCCAGCAAAACACTCTTTTAACCAAATTCATCAAGACTGTCCCCTCCCTTTTACCTACTGATGATCACATGGAGGAAGCCACACTCAAATGGGACAACGAGGTGGGCACCCAAGGGAGCAAAGTGTACTTGACATCTAACCAGAGTTCTTCTCTAGATGGAGTCAGAGGGTTATCTTTTGGAAAAGTTCATTAGAGAATGAAGTAAGTGGGTTAATTTAATTGGAGCATGAAAGACATTTTGATGGTGATGGAGAGGTGAGGTGATGATTTATTTACAATTAACAAGGTTGTACCCATCCAAGGTTGTATTCATCCATCCAATTTTCCAGGAATAATGGTACACTTGAGAAATGCATGAGGAAAAGCCCCTTCACACAGCGGAGACTGGGGCAATTAAGGGAAAGTCCTGCCCGGAAGCTTCCTGTCTACCTGTGAGTGTGATATTGTCACAAAAGCGATTGGCCACTGGCCACCACTAACACCAGCTGTAACCTGGGGACTGAATAATGTCAAAGTTCCCTTCTAAAACTGAGGCCTTTTGCAGGAATAAGTTTTAGCCTCCATCCGCTTCTGGGGATCTTTTCTTATCTCAATGCAGGGATCAGGAAGCATCCTTCCTCTTGCATCTAATCTGTTGTTTTTGTTTTGCTGATTGAGTTGAAATTCCAGCTCTTGGAGCCTCCTGAATCAAAATGCTGATGAAGATATTGGACAACATAGCATCTCATTTAAGGGCCAGCAGAACTAAGTTCAAACTCTAGATTTGGGAAATTTCCTTAACCTCTCTGTGGTTTTCCCATCTGGAAAACAGGGATGACAGAACCCGCCTGAGAGGGTTGCTATGAGGACAAAAGGAAATCTTGGTGTGCAGCAAGAACCCACTGACATGACCAAGTAAGGTTAAGTCACGGTGAAGGAAGCCCTATGGGTTGACATCAGTTCTTTAACAACTGGTGGTTCCAGCATGAATGGAGCCCGATGTGACCACCACCTGCATCTCTAAGGGCTCACAAGCACTCAGCTTAATAATCCAATAAAAAAATATTCCCAAGGATAAGCCACAGCATCATTAGAATGGAGATTCCAGAACCCATCTTCTAACATACACTGAGGAATACTAGCAAGGACAAGAAGTTCCAGAACACTAGGGGTGTTCCCCACTCTTCAAACACTCTCCAAAGGAAGTAAGAGGAGCCAGATTTAACAACCACCTCCTCAAAACAACTACAAAAAACCAGAAGCAACATTGGAAACAAGGGTTTGCAGACATTGGAGTTCAGGCAGAGACAAATGAGAGGAGCCCACGATGGCCCCGGCCAGCCACCTGGAGAGTGTCCAGGCCACAGCACAGAGAAGGGGACTGAGGCAGAGCCCAGGACTCTCAATGAGTTGAGGAGATGAGCTGGGATATCAGGGAGGCCAAAGCGGCTAGAATTCACAGAGCAAGGCATCAGAGAGGAGAAAGCTGCCAAGACAACACTCCAGAGATCCACAGAGGGGCCTCCTGAGTCTTCAGCTAAGTATTGATCAGCACAGGCCTGTGAGGAAACTGCCCAAGGTGGAGGAGAGAAACATCTTGAAGGGACATGGGGAACAGCCTGGAGCTCACATAGGGCTGAAAATAGGTCATGTCCAATCAGCCAGAACAGAAAACCTCAAAATTCATGAGGCACCAGGTTATGGACTGAATTGTGTCCCCTCAACATTCCTCTGGTGAAATGCTAACCTCCAGAGCCTCTGAATGTGACTGTTTGGAGACAGAGTCTTTAATAAGGTAATTAAACCAAAATGTGGCCCTTAGGCAGGAGCCTCATCCAGTATGACTGGTGTCCTTTTAAGAAAAGATTAGGATACAGACCACACAGACAGAGGGACTATGTGAGGACATAGAGAGAACATGGCCATCTGCAAGCCAAACAGAGAGGCCTCAGAAGAAAAATAAAATCCTACCAACACCTTGATTTCAGATTTCCAGCCTCCAGAACTGTGAGCAAATAAATTTGTTGTAAACCACCCAGTCTGTGGTGTTTTCTTATAGCAGCCCCAGCAAACTAATACAGGTACTCAGAATGGTATTGCCTCTACGGTGGGGGAAAATTAGCCCTACATTAAGACAGCTCTGGTCCCACTTAATAAAGCTGAAAAGCAAGACCCAAAAGGATCAAACTGTTTCTGTGGAACTTAATCATGTCCCAGAACGAAGCTCAAGAATATTTATAGTAGTAGTAAAATACACAGCACCCAACAAGGTAAAATTTACTGTCTAGCATCCAATCAAAAATTACCAGGCATGCAAAGAAGCAGGAAAATACAATCCATAATAAAAAGAATAATCAATCAAAAGAGTCTGCCTCACAACTCTGCAGTCACATCCAATGTGCATGTGAAGGCCCTGCTATAGAACCCACTTGATCCTAGAAATGCATTTTAAAATGACTCTCCAGGTCCTTGCAAGACACTTTCTTCCAAAGAGAGTTCATTCCAGGTGGAGAAGACAGAGAAAAAACAGAATGCTCACTTTTCTATTTTGTTCCTCTGTCTGCTAACAGTATCACTTTTCCAGAGTAGTGATACTATCCCGTCTCCTTCACGTTCTAACTCTGGGGCTATTATTTTACAAAGGCCTGTGGCTATCTTTAGCTCTTTTTACTAGCTTTAGTTCATTCTGTGTTTCAGCCCTCCCAAACCTCTTTTGATCAGTCCTAAGTAAGATGACTCTTCATTCCTCTTCATAAGGGTCTGTTAAAATCAGAGTTTGTCAGTGATCACTGCATATGAACACGTACTCTTTCTTTGATGCCTTCACCTTTCCTTCTTCATTTGGGGATTAATGATGTAATTATTTCACTAGTGAAGCACCCTCAAAATGCCACGGTAAGAGCCTTCCCTCACTCTTGGGCTCTATTCCCTTTTAAGATCTTCATACGACCAGCTGTATAAAGCAACCTTGAGGAGAACGAAGTCAATAAACAGCCCCAAGAACCCCAGGGTTGTGATTTGTGGTCATCCATCCGATGAGAGCAGGACAATCTGCATTATGTCCAGAGCACTGTTCTTCCTGCAATGAGGGTACTTGATAGAGCTGGCCAGGCCCCTGGGATGATGGAGCTTCATGGATGATTTGCAAAAGTCCACCTTAACTTCCTCTTTGTCACTGTTGTTTCATTATATTTATTTTTTAACACTTATTTATTATTTTTGAGAGAGAGAGAGACAGAGCATGAACAGGGGTGGGGCAGAGAGAGAGGGAGACACAGAATCTGAAGCAGGCTCCAGGCTCTGAGCTGTCAGCACAGAGCCCGATACGGGGCTCAAACTCACAAACCATGAGATCATGACCTGAGGCAAAGTCGGATGCTTAACTGACTGAGCCACCCAGGCGCCCCCATCACTGGTTTTTCAATGCTCGCTCTTTATAGTCGTAAAGTTCCAGGTAATATACCAGCTTTGGTCTCTTTCAGTTATTCATGTATTCCTGCAATTAAACAAACTATATTTACTAAGTACCTACTATGTGCCTGGCAGCACTTTCAAACCCTACCTCCCTTTGGAACGCCACACCAACCTTGAGAGGTGGGACAGACAAGTATCAACACCTCCATTTTAGAGGTAAGGAAGCTGCGGCCTCTAAAACAGACTTAGGAACCTGCTGTGACCACACAAATAATGAAATGTGGAGCCAGGAATGTGAACCCAGGAGTCCTTGCAGCAAGCCCTTCATGGACACCTTTTGCTCACTGCAATCACAGCACTAGGTCGCAGAGATGAGCTGGAATGTCCCCTGCCCTCCCTGCCCAGCCTGCTCCAGACCTCCTGAGAACTCCTCATTTTGATCACTCCTTTGGAGTCCAGAAGAGCAGCGATTTCTCCCTCCCAGTTCAGTTACATCACAGAACCATTAAAATGACCTTCACCTAAATGTACACCTGCCCTCACTGCTGAGGTGATGGAGTAATATCAGGCAGGCTCGAAGGGTACAAGATGAACTCAGGCAGGGCATGAGGCCGCTGCACATTGTAACCCTCCCGTCCCCTCATGAGCTACCTTCAAGAACACTTCCAGGAAGCCCGACTTGCACAGAAGCCCCGTCCCCTGTGAAAGGGCAGGCTAGAGAAGTGACCGGCCCCTGGGCCAGTGCAGAGAGAGCCAGAATGCAATTTCCTCTCCATCACTGCTGTGTTGGGTAGAAAGTGGGTCAGAGCTGGTCAGCCCATTCATTTAATCCAGACTCCCCCTCTCCATTCAGCTTTTAGTCTTCAGAGCTTTCACTCCAAGGAAGTGCTATTTCCTCTGCAAAATAAACAAAATAAATTAAGCCTGTGCTCTTTGCTCCCTGGGCTTTTGTGTGACTGATGGACTGAAGAGAAACAATCTGCCATCCTCCTGACATCTCAGAGACACCAAAACATTCAGCCACTGTTCTGGGGAGCAGAAAGCCAGCTTCCAGCCACCTGCCACACACCCTGCTGAGAATAGAGCATGGCGAAGGAAGGGGCACTTTGCCGCCCATTCACCCACTAAAGCAAGAAGAGCGTGCAGGAGGCCTGGCGGAGCTAGTCAGAAGAATCAGACTGTCATGGCAGTCTAATTTGGCTTCAGCCACATGGGCACAGTTTATTTTTGTGTTTGTTTTTGGGGTCCTCATTCCCACCCCAGGGCCTTTGCATGGGCTGTTGCCCTCATCCGCCATGCTTTTTCTCTCAGAGAGCTGACTCCTTATCCCTCACATCTCTACTTAGACATGTCCTCCTAGGAGAGGCCTTCTCCATCAAAAATAACTCTCATACTCAACCATCATTACTCTATCCCATTTCCCCATTCTGTTATCTTCTTGGCACTGATCACGGTCAGAAATTATCTTGTTTGTGTCTTTGTTCTCTTGTTTGTTTTCTAATCCCACCTCCACTTCCATGACAGCAGGGTCATCATTTATCTTGATTGGCGCTGTCTCCCCCATAGTCAGCAAAATGCCCGGCACATGGTAGGTGCAAGGTCCATGCTTATTGAATGAGGGAGACTGAATGAAGAAGAACTGGAGTCTGTTCCCAGTGCCAGCTCTGCCTGCCTCATTCACTGTGTGGTGCACCTAGACCAGGATCTAGATCGATGGCATGGATGCCACAGCTGCAGGAACATGCTAGATGGAGCGGTTTTGTGGGCCTGAGATCAGGAAGGCTGACCGGCAAGCAGAGACACACAGCTAGTTCTGGAGAGGCAGAGAGCAGACAGGGGACATTCCTAACATCCTCACGCGACCAGGACAACTGAAGGACAATAGCCAGTTAGCAGAAGGGACCCTAGTCCACGAGGTCAAGTGTATTTCCCTGCATGCATAGATTTCCCATGAGTAAGACAAGGTGGTGGATTATCGATGGTGCTAGATCTTTCGGTGGGCGCAGGACAAGTTGAGAATCCGAAGAAGGATGCTGCCTCTCTTTCTAGAAAACGGGTGTATATACACGGACACAAAACAGTGCCTACACTCCCCAGAGGTGCTTGGCCTCCCTGAAGCTCATTCACAGGCTCCAGGATTAGAACCTCTCTTCTGAAGGCTCTCTTAGGCCCCCACGCTGACCCACTCCTGACTCCCCCTCTACAAACCGCACTTCCCCCACCCCCACTCCACTCTCTTGCCCTCTGCCTTCTGGTAGATCTGGCCAATAGGAATATAGGCAGAAGACTGTTTTTCTTCCTGCAAAAAGGAGAAGAGACACCAGGACACTTCTCCCTCTCTGTGTGTTGGGGGTGTCTCCACAGTGGTTCTACCCCCTCTGAGTCCCCTGGATCCCCAAGGAGTCACTTCCTCTGTGATCTTGCTCCATCCAGCAGGCCTTCCAAAATTCCAACATCCCCAGACACTACTGGATTCTGAGCTCCAGGAAATCAGCTCTCCCTGTTTCCCCAGCCCTAGGGATGCTAGCAGCTTCCTGCTACTGCTGTTCTGGGGGTCATCTGCCCATCATATGCTCAGCTTGTTATCTCTTCCACTACCTCTGTACTTAGTTCCCCATATAAACTCCTACTGCACTTGTTAGCATGAGCCCTGGTTTCCTGAACGGTCCCTGATGGACCAGCCTCCCTCCAGCATATTCTGGGGGGCTCTGAGCTTCTGGAAAAGGCCAACCCAAGCTGAAGGAACAAACCTCTAGGAAGTTCAAGAAGATCGAGGGAACTAGGAAAATCTACATTGACTACAAGTGCAAGGCTCCCAGCCCGTCCATTCCAATAGTTCCACTCCAGGAAAAACCTAAAAAGGATAAGCCTTCAAGTCACCACCTAAACTGTTTACTGCCACTTTGTGGACAAGGGAAACAAATGTGAGGCCCTCGGCAGCCATTCATTAAATCATGCTCTTGCTCTGATCAAATGGCAGCCAGGGTGAGTTTTTCCAGTGTTCCTGCTCAGGAGCTCATGCTAGAGGCTAACTTCACCCTGCCAAGAAGACCAGAGTATGCAAAGACAGCTTCAGGACACTGGCATCCAGGGCAGCCAGGAACACCCATCCTAGCATCAAAGACACACGCAGTCCGGTTTCCATCAGCCATGAGCAAGCATCCCTGCAGCCAGAAAGAGGGTGCAGCTGGGACAGTACATCTTGGAAAGGCACCTTTCATCCTCACTGTGCTCCGTTGTTATGACTAGTCCCGTCTCTGAGCTCCCTTGTTCCTTCCAACCAGCCTGCAAGGCAGGTAAGGGCAGGCCCCAGGCCAAGGTGCAGGCAGGATTATCTTCACTGAAGACTGAGGCACAGACAGGGTTCGTGGCTTGCTCGAGGCCACACAGCCACTTTGAGGCACAGTTGGGATTAGAATCTAGCCTGGGCAGGGAATGATTTCAAACCTGCCTCCCCTAGCTTATGCACACAAATCAATACAAACCTCAATACCTCATGAGGTTGGGTTCGCCCAGAGAGCAGACCCAAGCTGGGGATTTCGGTGCAAACTAAATCATATGAAAGTACTAACATTCAACAATTTTTTGATGTAAAAAAAGTGGCAATTTCATATGGCTGGAATGAATAGTTTATTTGGATGGCAATTCCAGGGAAGAATCAGCTGGGGAGTGGAGAAGGTGAGGAATTCAACGCAGGGTTTGTTAACAGCGAGGACACAGCTAACGGCAATGGAGCCAGGCTCAGTCCTGCTGGGGACCTCCAGGAAACGGCAGAATCGCCCTGCTCAACATGGCAGGCACCAACCACAACTGGCTACTGGCATTTAAATTACTTAAAACTGAAGATTCAGTTTCTCAGTCTCACCACATTTCATGAGCCAGTGGCTACCATATTGGACAGCACAGGTGTAGAGCGTTTCCATCATCATAGAAAGTTCTGTGAGAAGCTTTGGTGTAGAACATGCCTTGTGGCTGTGCCACTTGAGGGGCCAGATGCTGGGGGGTCTGTGGCTGGGGTTGTTCCTGCAGGCACTGACTCTTTCTGGGCTCACTCTGGCTCTGAGAAGTGAGGAGGAGGGGCGGGCACCGACCGGGAGCACAGGATAGGAATGGAGAGCACTGGGGGGGGAGGGGAGGGGGACGGGGACGGGGCGCGGACGGCACCTGCTACATCACTGATCCTCCCTGCACATAACTCTTGACTTATGTGTGTCTGTGAGGGCTCTGGTCGAACCCTCCTCGAGGTGCAGGGACTTTGACAGCTCCCTTCTGATAGCACTGTGTCCCCAGAATCCTCTGGCCTGACGAGACGCCATTCTGTCCTGAACAATACACCGTGCAAAACACAACCCAGGCCTTCCAAGCATTTATGAGCTAGAGCAGGCAGCTAGGACACAGACCACAGCACGTGGCAACTGTACAAACACTGACCAATAATCTAAATTAGGAAGTCTTTATGGAGAAGCTCTTGTGAGCAGGGCCCAGCTAATGACATGCAGGTGTTGCCTCTAAGAACTATCTAGAGCTTAAGAGAAACAGTTTGGAGACTGAGGATCCCCAGAGGCAGGGTGGTCCCCAGACATCCGCGTTATGACAATTTCCGAAGCAGAGCACTTTTTTTTTAATTTTAAAAAAAAATTTTAAATTTTTAAAATAATAATAATAAATAACAATACCATCTCAATAGGGCTGTTATGAGGATTAAATAAGTCCATATTTATAAAGTACTTATAACACAGGTGGCAAGCTTTTTCTGTAAAGGCCCAAATAGTAAGTATCTTAGGCTCTGTGGGCCAAATAGCTCAGACTGCATTTTGTGGAGTGACTCATTCAGCTGCAGAATCTAATAACTCCTGTAAGATGAGATGATCCAGGGTCTTGTTCCACCACTTCTGAGTCTGTCACCCAGCGGGGGGCCAGGCACGTGCTGAATGAAGTGGAATTAGTCCTTCCTTTTTGTTCCCCTTCCTTCACTGTGAGTTCTGCCCACTGTCTTCTGGGCAGAAGGAACATATCCAGGATAGAGCCAAACAGAGATATTCCACAGGGAACATGTCCCTGTCCCATCCACGATGCTGGGGTTCAGGGCCACACTCCAGAGCAGCCGGGCCCTGAGGCTGTCTGCCGGCTCCCCACTGAGGGTGGACTTCAAAGAGTCACAGCCTAAAGCACACTCACAGACACACAAAGTCAAACACATACTCACATACATACTCATACAGATATACACATATAAACACACGGACAAGCACACATAGATACGTGTGCCACACATTGGCATAGACACAGGCGCACACACACACACACACACACACACACACACACACTCACACTTCCTGATGCTTTCAGCTTTCACTTTTACAGATGCATACAGCATGCTTTCCCAGGAAGAGGTCCAAGGTCCTTGAGAAAGGGACTGTGTTCTGTTCACTCCCCTCTGGCTCTGAGCCCTTGGGCAGCCCACCTGGGGCCTTGACCACAGCTGGCGCTCACATTTAATTGGTGGAAGAAGTCATGAACTTACCAATCCACAGGCCTTGGGTCCAGAGACAGAGCTTGGTTAAGAAGTGCCAGTCACTGTGTCACCCTTAATTTTGAAGCAGCCCTCCCCCTCCCCCTCCCCCCCCCCCCCCCCCCCCCCCCGACCTGGAGAGGCCCTGTCCTACCCGGCCCAGCTTGGGGGCAGCGCTGCTCATTAACGCCTTGGCCACAGGTGGGAGAAACTGGGTTGAAACACAAACCCAGTCATTTGGCAAGACTTGTCTGGGGCCTGGGTCAAAGGTCTCCCCAGGGGGGGCAGGAGCGTAGTGGCCCTGGCCGTCTTTTCTGGCGTGAGGATTTTCCAGCTGAACTTTATAAATAAAGACCAGTCCACCAGAGGGTGGCATGGGTCATGGCCCCCCACCTGGCTTCCCTTCAGATCAGCCTCTTGCAAAACAGTGGCTCAGAGAGAGTCCCCAGCCCTGCTTGACATGGGAGAATGGCCCTTTTCCATGACCTCGCCCGAGCAGGAAGGTGAAGGGCGTAGGGTTCCTAATCCTGGGGACCGTCACTTGCTCCGGGCCTGCGTTTCCGCCACATCTACCAAATGGGGTGGATAATCTCTCCATCCTGAGCACTAAGGATACAGTGCCGAGAGGAAAAGGATGACTTCATGAGGGATGGGGACCAGGAGGAGAAACTCAGGAAAGCCTGAGGACGAACTCTGCCGCCCCTCCCTGCCGAGCAGAGAGAGCGGCTCTGCGAGTGAGGTAATTGATGGAGCACACTCTAAAAATACAAACTGGGTTAGCACTCAGGGCAGTTTAGTGCTCCAGAGGGAGTTAATTCAGGCATTCGAGTCTCCCTGGAACGGGGACTATGAGCCTAGAGCAGACTTGTAAGCCGGGGGCCTCGCAGAAACCAGCGAAGATGTGACGTCTACTTCAAACACAGAGCAGGATGAGACAGGAGAAAATGGGCCGGGGAAGCACCCCAGCAGCAGCCCAGGCCTTGACGGCACAAGAAAAAGAAAACTCAGGAAAAGCTGGGGGCACACACATCAGTAAGGAGGTGGGAGAGATTTCACACAGGACAGAGGACTCACTCCCACTCGCCCAGACTGCAAAGACCCCAGCCTCCTAGCTTCACCGAGCCCTCTGCTATTCCTGGCAGGGTCCCCAGACCAGCAGCATCAGCAACACCTGGGCCCTTGTCAGAAATACTGAATGTCTAGGCCCCACCCCAGACCTCCTGATCTGCATTTTCACAAGATTCCCAGGAGATTCTTGTGCATAATAAAGTTTGAGAAACACTGGATGGGAGTCAAAATCCCTGAGTTCTATTGCCTTCAAATTGCTGTGTGACTTTCTGAGAACTACCTGAACTTTCTGGGTGCTGGAGTTTCCTCATCTGGGCTATTGGGCCAGTGAGCCTCGTTTCCTTCTCCTAAGTTCCAGGAGGTTCAAGTCAGACTCCGTCTTCAAGCCCTTGGAGAAGGGGGAGGGTCTCTACAAATAAATGATTCCATTCTTAACCGGCTATGCTCCCCTCCCTTTTTTTTATGTCATTAGTGCACAGATAGGAAGGTGGGGAGGTGATCCCTGAAGGACACAATGAGGCCAGGAAGATGGTCTCTTAATTCCACTTTAACCTTAATGGCTCTCAATTCCAAAACAAAAACAAAAATTAAAAAAAAAAAAAAAAAAAAGGTACTGCCTCTTGCTAATGGGGAAGCAGCAAATCTGAGGCATGCTAAGTAAGACAGAGAATTGCACCCAGAAATCCCCAGTCTGGCACCATCCCTTGCCTTAAGGTAATTCAGGTATCACCACTGAATTCTCCTTTGAGACACGAGGTTTCCTAGGCTCAGAGAGGCTAAGTGAGTGGGTCAGAGTCATGCAACCAATGACAGGCAGGGCCAGAATCCAGAGCCTGGCTCCCTGCCTTCTAAGGCAAACTCTCTTCACGGCTTCAGGGCACCCGTGTCCTTGACAGTCAACTCAGACGGGTGTGCAGACAGGAAGGGGGAAGCCATTCCAGTACTGGTCTGAGTTGCACAGAATTGAGGAGATAAATCTGCCATGAGAGGAAATTACATCACAGAGCTTAGATAGAAAGTTTTTAAATTGTTGCTTATCTTGTTTCATCAAAGTCATTGCTTCCTTCCATCAGCTCCAGGGGCTGAGACTGGAGCACCAGTCCAGTGCTTGGTGGAGCACCAGTCCAGTGCTTGGCCACCAGGGGCTGGCCAAGCACCTGTCTTCTACACGGTACTATGGTTGTGTATAAATCTACAGGGGTGGGTAACAAAGAGACAGGGCTCAAATTCTAAACCAAAAACAGATGAGACACTTCAGTACACCCAAAATGGAACACATGCACACACCAATAATCCAGATGGTCTTCTCTGAGAAGGCCAGGTCTGGGTCCTCCTGAGCCCTCACCTGGGGCCCAGTCACAGTCTCTGGTGAGGCTGGGAGTAGCAGGGAGACCTCAGCAGAAGCCGGACTCCCTGCCCACTGCTGACTCCCGAGAGCGCCAAGAGCAAACTCCCTGGCCTTCCAGGCACTGGGAAGGGCCCCTGACCCAGGGGCACCAGGCAGTCTGCAGGAAAGGAAGGTGTCCTGGCTAGGTCTTCCATTCTATGGCACCTGTCTCTGGAGCTCCCTGGCTCTACCTGGGTCTTAGAATTCATCATGGCAGCACAGAAATACTTGGGAGGTGGAGTTGGGGAGCCAGAGATTGAATCTGGACTCTCTATTCACTAGCTGTGCCCACCTTAGGTAAGCCACTTAAACACATTGAACCTCAGCTTTCTCATCTGTAAAATGGGGATAATAACAATACCACCTTCAGAGGGCTGTAGGGAAGATTATATAAGACACCATATATAGGGCATCCTGTTAGCACCTGGCAAACACAGGCATCTAATGACTGTTGGCACCTTCCTCCAAGGTAAAACAAACAAAAACTGTTCAGGGATGGGCCCTTCCGGAGAACGAGCTCTTCCCTCATATATTATATCGAGAGTGAGCCAGGCCCTCCCAGATTCCCAGTTCCATACCTTAGCCACCAAACAACTACAGCAGAGCCCTGCCCATATTGTGGCCCTGGGGCTGGATAGTCCACAACCTTCCTCAGTCTATGGAGATGCCCATGGGATGCTGGGAGGGAAAGGACAGACCCAAATCCACCCTGGCAGGGAACGGGACCACCCCCAGAAAGTGCTCCTGGCAGGAGCACAGCTGGAAGGAGGTGAGAAGTCCAGCAAAGGCACACCCTTGGCAGGAACATCAGGAGCCAACCACAGCTGCTGAAGATGGAGGCCAAGACCAGCTGTGTGGCTCAGGGTGACCCACCCATCCCTAGCTCAGAGCTCCCTGCCTCTTGGATCCTGGCTGCCTGTGTCTCACCTGTCATACAGCCTAGCACACTTCCTTGCATGACCCTCCCCCACCTTCCCCTGGCTTCTCCAACTAGACAGTAGGCTCCCCATAGGCAGGAGAGTAATGGGTGTGGCTGCGGTCCCCTTGAACAGATTGCAATGACAGAGCCCAGGTCTATGTCATCTGATGGCAACCAGAGATGTTTGGGCAAACCACCTACCTACTTGAACCCGTTTCTTCAGCCCCAAAGGAAGACTTATCCAACCCCCCACCTCCCTCATTCACTCAACAAACAAGCATTGAGACCTACTGCAATCCACACAGTGTGCTAAGCTCTTGGAGTACTACAGTGAAAGCAGACAAGGTCCCTGTCCTCAAAGAGCTTATCCTCTAGTGAGACACAAAGCAAATCAATTACTCACACCTATTATTTATAGCACAGATATGTTAAGTTGTGACAACTTCCAAGAAAAGAGTCATTACATTTTACAACCAGTCACTGGAGGCTTCAATAGTCAGAGAAAGAATAATGCACGAGGCAGGCTGAATCTAGCCGTGGCAAGATAGTAAGGGGTCAGAAAGGTAAGAGAAAGGAAAGACTATGAGCAAATAACCCTTCTACATGCACTTTGGTGCCCATTCACAGAACCAAGGGCGTGCATGTTATGTCACACAGAATGGCAATGCCCACAGGAGGCAAACTATCACCTTTGATCTGAAAGCTCTGATCAACAGTACTTAAAAGAAAAAAGGAAAAGGGCACCTGGGTGGCTTAGTTGGTTAAGCATCCAACTCTTGATCTCAACGTTTGTGAGATCGAGCCCCACGTCAGGCTCTGCACTGGCAGTGCGGAGCCTGCTTGCGATTCTCTCTCTCCCTTCTCCCTCTGCCCTTCCTCTGCTTGTGCTCTCTCTCTCTCTCTCTCTCTCTCTCTCTCTCAAAATAAATAAATAAACTTAAAATTTTTTTTTAAGTTTTAAAAAGAAAAAAGGAAGGAAAGAAGGAGAGGGAGATAGAGAAAAGAGGAATAAAAGGGAAGGGGAGGGAAAGAAAAAGAAAGCTAGAAAGCTGTGCTGGGAACACACAGCTGGAAGAACACAGAGCCTGTCCCAAGATCTCAGGGTGACCTCTAGGCCAGACTGTGAAGGACACCGTGTTACAAAGCTATTGCCACCTCACTTTGACACGCATCACCTCCCATAGCTCCTGGCCTTACAGATCCATCTGTTAAAACCAATTTTACATTGCAGAGGCCATGGCTACGCTGTGGGTAGGACCGAGCAGGCTCCACATTAGCTCAAACGACCACACTTCAATCATCTCCTCCTTCCTGATTGCGGTCCCTCACGATGGAACGGCACCCTGCCACACGGTCATCTGCAACAATGTTGGGGGAGCAGTATTCAGTGGATGTAATGCCAGGCGATCAGAAGACCCTGATTGTCCCTGATGGCATCTGGGTGCCATTGGGTACAATCCAACAGGGTTCCAGGCACTACAATTTCATTTAGCATAACATTCAGCCACAGAAAGAGCTCTCAGTCACAGCATCAAAATTGTGGGGACATTTGGATCTGCTGGGACCCATAAAGGTCACCTTTTACTACAACACCTCCATTTGAGACAGGGAAGGTAAGCTCAAGGTATATGACCTTCCCAAGGTCACCACTTTTTCCTGGAGAGTTCAGAACCCAGGTGTCCAGACTTGGGAGGAAGTGGAGCACAGTAGTCCAAGACTAGAGACTGGGTAGCCCCAAAGTTTCAGAAAGGCTACCCCAAGGAGGCAGGGAGGAGCAAGGGCCCACTAGCCAAGTCTACGTTCACAGAGGACCCAGAATTAGACCTCAAAGCGATCCTTGACGGGGTTATATACACCTCCACAGAGATACCACACAGAATGGGAAGAGATCCCACTTTCCACCAAGTCTCCACCTTGATCCTGTTACCAGACCTCATCCCTGGTGGTACACAAAGAATTAACATTAAGTTCACATATTAAGTAATTGTCCTCTGAATGGCAGAATCATAATGTATTTGATTCTTTTTCTTTTTAAAAGAGCTCCTTTATTTAATTCATCTAAACTTAAAGTATTTGTTTTAAATGCAACGTGCATTTGTGCACAATTGCATTACCTCGCTTTGGCGTTTCTTCATTATTTTTTTCAGTATGTGCAACACCAGGGGATTCTGGAGTCAGACCCCTGACTTCTGATCCTGTAGCTGTGCAACCTCAGGCAAGTTACCTAGCCTCTCTGTGCCTGTTACGGGCTGAACTGTGTCACCCCTCAAAAAAACTCATGTTGCATTCCTAATCTCTAGTAACTCGGAATGTATTTGGAGATAAGGTCTTTAAAATGAGGCCATTAGGGTGGGCTCCAATCCAATATGACTGATGTCCTTACAAGAAGAAGAAATCCGGACACAGGTACAGAGGGCAGATGATGTGAGGATACGGGGAGGAGATGACCTTCTAGAGGCTAAGGCCCTCACAGCCCCCAGAAGGAAACAACCCTGCCTGACTTCGGACAGCCTCCAAAACAGTAGGAAAACAAATGTCTGTAGTTTTAAGCTCTCCTGCCCAACCCCAGCGTGTGGTACTTGTTATGACACTTCGGCCAGCTTGGCTTCCCTCATCAGGAAAATGCAGAGGGTAATAGTCCCTTCCTCACACAGCTGTGACGAGCGCCCTGTTCCTCACACTCAGTAAGTGCCCAGTAAATGTTTCTTACACTTCCTATTACTAACAAGTAGCATTAACCCAACCCAGTCTTGGCAAACTGATTACCTTACTGTGTGAGCAAAGGGGCGTACAATGAACACACACAGCACTAAACTCTGCAGACAAGCCCAATCTCTTCACGCCCCCCCCACCCCCACCCCAAGGACCTCACAGCAGACCAGTCCAAACTCCCAGACCTGCACTCGGTCCACTTGCGTTCCTCCCATTCACCCGGCTGCCTCTCCTGCTCATCTCTGTTTCAGGGCCCTGCCTATCAGTCGCCACGTTCTCCCCACCAACACCTCCGAAGGCCTAAGTAGGAAGCCTGGTTCTCCTCCAGTTTATCAATGTCTGGACAACATAGGATGTGGCTCCAGAAAATGGCAATGACAGAAAAACATCTACAGGCTATCGGAATCCCCACATTATGGGAAGCAGAGGCCTCCATTTTGGTTTATTGGAGACCGAGGATTCCTGGTCAAGACGGCCTACTTCAAAATGAGCTGGAGAGCTGACATGGTGCTGGACAGGGCTCCCGGCCACCCCAGGATAACCCAGCCTAACGTGGCAGCCTGAGACCTGTGTCTGGTTCTTGGTTTGTCTTGCAAAGGGCCCCTGCATGCAACAGCCACCAGAAGGGGTCCTCTGAGGGCCTAGGACAAGTTCACTGGAAGGTGGTGGAAAACTTGCCATGGGTGTGTGAATTTAGCTATAAAAGCTGCATGAGAACCGCTTGGGTCAGGCCAACGTAAGCAGGGGCACGAAGCTCTTTAGAAATCGATAAGGCTTCCAGAGGGATCACCCATGAACCCAGAAGCTTGCAGACTGTGAAAACCACAGCACGTTGCTGCCTCAGCAAGTAGCAAGAGGTTCAGTGGCTGTGGTTGCTTCCAAACCTGCATGGCATTGGTGATTAAAATTAAGGTCATTTAGAAACCCAGAAACCAAAGCCCTTCTGACTCTGAAGGGAATTTTAATTTGTTGATGGATTTTCCTGCTGACGATTGGGGGGAAAGATAGCAATTCACAATGGGTTTGAGGCCAAAAACAGGGCCACATAAGCCAGGAAGTCATTGATAGCTCCTTAGTCTTTCTTCAGCTGCTTCGAGAACAGGAGGTCCCAGGATGCAGAATTTTCTTTTTCTTTTTTTTTTTTTTTTTTTTCATTTTAATCAGCTAATAGCAGATGAAGACCTAAAAATGCTGCCAGACTTCTTTAATCCCATCAGTCACAGTGAGAGCAAGGAGGCAAAGGTTGGATGCCTACTTGTGCCTCTGGCTCTCTGCTCTCTGAGCCTCATTTGGAGAGGCACAGGATTTGGGGCCTGGGGCAGAAACGCCCGGAGCCAGCTTCTCCACTAGTCGCCCACTGTTTGGAGGGAACCGGGAAAGAGAAGCAAGTGAAGTTCTCTGTCCCCGTGCCAGTTCTGGAAAGGATCTTAGAAATGGAAATCTATTCACTTATCCCACAAATGATTACGGACTGCCTACACAATGCCATGGCTACTCTGAAGGCCAAGATGGACCCAGTCCCTGCCCTCATGGGGTTTACAGTCCAGCAGTGATTCTGACTGAGCATACCAAGGAGGTGATGCCACAGAATTATGCCTTTAAGGTCCCTCCCTGGACACTACAAAGGGAAGACGTGGGATGAAGACACCAGATGGAGTGTCCACACGGAGAAAGGGTGAGTCAGGAGAAGGGATCCTCCAGAAACATAAACCAAAGGCCACACACGTTCTCCTGAGCGCCCAGAGCCTGAGAGCTTGGTCACTACATGAGGCCTCTGCATAATGCCAGTGCTCACAGAGGTTGCTCTGTGGTGAAGACAAAAGAGAAAAATCCAATTCCCGAATCTTATTTTTAGCTGCAAGCCAGGCAGAAGAGTAGAAATAAGCCACTCGACTATAATCCTGATCACAGTGAACAAGTAATTTCATCATTTTTAAAAGCCTGCCCACAGAATGTGCCATCTTGCAGGGTCTAATCTGGGAAATTCTCATCTTGTTTCAAGCAACGAGGGTTTCTCTAGAAGAGTCAGCAAGTGATTCCCCTGAGAGGTGTAATTTCTAGGCATTTGTTTGTCCCCAAACTTGGATTCTTTTCTTTTTTTAATGTTTATATATATATATATATATATATATATATATATATATATATATATATATATGTTTTTAATGTTTATTTTTGAGAGAGAGGGAGACAGCACGAGCAGGGTAGGGGCACAGAGAGAGGGAGACACAATCCAAAGCAGGCTCCAGGCTCTGAGCTGTCTGTCAGCACAGAGCCTGACATGGGGCTCAAACTCACAAACTGCAAGATCACGACCTGAGCTAAAGTCAGACGCTTAACTAGATTCTTCTGTTGTGTTCCTTTAGGTAATATAAACACAACTATGCCAGCTGAGGAGGTGAGCAGGGGCAGACTCGGGCAGGGAGTGGGAGAGGTTATGTGGGCATCCCCGTTCACAGAGGAACACCCCTCATTTGTCCAAAGAATAAAAACACACACTCACATGTACACACACGCACACTGTATTCTTGCCTTTAACAGAAAATAGAGTTTTAGAAGGAAACATAAAAACTGGTATTTGGACAATTAGGCCAATCTTACTCTAACAGCTCCAATGAAGTACCTTCTAAAGTATGAGTTTTTCCACCTCTCAAAACTAACTTACTTCTTTCTGTTCTGTTGTTGGTGTTGGGCACTATGATATAAATATCTGTATAGGTGGAGGCAGCTGCCTAACCATTCACCTGTGACACTTGTGGAGAGCTTTGGGGCTTGTGTTCTTTCCCAGGCGTCACCCCATTTCATCCTCGGAACAGCAAAGGAGGCAGATAGAATCTGAAGATAAGGGAAGTGGGGACCTTTGCTCGAGGTCTCACAAGGGGTAGGTCAGCCACAGAGCTGAGTCTTGGATGTACATGTTCCATTCAGTGTGACACTGAAGGTGTGCCTTCTGTGAGCCAGGGGACATGGCCCTGCACAAGGGACCCCCCCCCCAAGCTCTCCCTGTCCAGGGCACCCACAGATGGGGCTGGAAGGACCCCACCCCATTCTCAGGCCTGGCAGGGTAGGGTATGCAAACCAAAGATGCCCAAAAGTTCATTTCCCAGCAGGACCACTGACCAGGGTCCTCTAGCTTATCCCCCCATCCTGTGGCCTGACCTGGGTCCCCAGAGGGGCATAGTGCCACCCCTCACATAGGGCAGATTCCCTCTATCAATACTTAGCCTCTACCTTTCTCCTGGCCAAACTGATAGCACAGCTATCTGTTGAGTGATTCCTTTTGAGAAGTACTCTGTTTTCCCTACAATTGCTCATCAAAGACCAGTTGACGACAATTGGCCAAGTTTTATCTGGACCCAGAATGACAGCCGGCCCCATGAGGAGGGCACTGAGGAAGGTACTACACCCCAGAACTGAACATCCACATTCATCAAAAAACAGGGTAGGATGAAATCCTGAGAGGAGCTGCTTACGGAGAAACTGGGGCCCACAGCCTGGAGCAGGGAAGGCCAACAGGCCATCAGCCCTGTCTTCAAGACCTGTGAAGAGCTGCCCAATGGTTAGACACATTCTGTCCATCCCCAAAGGTGGACCCGACCAGCAGATAGAAGATTTAGAAAGAAGAAAGTTCCTTCTGACTTTCCTAGGATAGGATGGGCCCCTTGGATACAAAGGTGTTCCCTGGCACTAGAAGCATCTGAGAGAGGTGGAATGGTCCCTCGGGGGGACCACGGGAACAGTGATACAGGTGTCAGGTAGAAGGCTGGGCTGATAGGACCTTCCAAATGTCTTCCAGCTGTGAGAGTCTCCAATTGGACAGAATGGACACAAAGCCACAGGAGACCAGGTCACCTGCCTACAGGGATCTCCTCTGGGCCTAAAAATAAGACTCCTGGAGTCTGATCTAAATTGGATCCTCAAAAATGTGTCACCATGGCTATAAATATGTCTCTTTGAGGGCCGGTTGATATGATTATTTTAATCAGTTACACTCCCTAGAACTACCTCCCCCCTCTTCGGCCCTGAATGTTTTCTGAGTAGGCTTGGTCCTCCTGCCCTTACTCCAGGCAAGTCTGGGGAGCAGCCATCGTGGGGTGAATGTGGGGGGTGGCCACAGGCAGCCCCTTTGCTTCCCCCTCTTTAGCATTTCCGGGACATTCCTTGCATTCTGGAATCTCTCCTGATCATTCGCCAAGGCTTCCAGTAGAAGATAGAGTTGGGAATGCAAATGCTCACAGGGGCCAAACAGACACAAGGTGACATGAGGGGGAATGTTAGGGGCTGGCGAGTCCCCCCACCCTCCCAAAGCCATATGTTGAAGTGTTAATTGCCAGTACCTGAGATGGTGACCGTGTTGGGAGACAGGGTCTTCAAAGAGGTGATTGGCTAAAATAAGGTCCTAGGGCGGGCCTACGCCAATCTGACAGGTGTTCTTATAAAAAGAGGATGGGAGGACACAGACACACACACAGCAAGACCACATGAAGACCCAGGGAGAAGACGACCAAGCAGAGAGGCCTCAGAAGAAACCAACCCTACAGAAACCTTGATCTCAGACTTCCAGTCTCCAGACCTGTGAGACAGTAAATGTCTGTCATCTAGCCCCCAGATCCGGGGTATTTGCTGCTGCAGCCCAAGCTGACAAATACAGGGAGAAAGGGGCACACGCAGAGGCTTTACATTCTGTTTTTACCTCTCTCTCAAAGATCGGCTAAATAAAATGAAACCCTGGGCCTCACTACACCAGTATACAACCCGCTGGCAGAACTTCAGGGCAAGAAAGGCAGTAGGGTGGGGGGTAAAGGGCACTGTGTTCCTGGTGGGGAGAGATGGTCATCTCAGACTGCTTTAACAAGCTATGTGGCCTTGGGAACTACTCAATCATCTTCCCCCCACTCCAGCACCAACTAAAACAGTCAGACCTGATGACATCCAAGGGTCTCTCCAGCACTAAGTTCTAAGACTTGAGGACCCCCACTAGCAAGGGACAGCTTTGGGGCCCAAGCCCAGACAGGGAGGTTCTGGATGGCAGAGTGAGACAAAACCGTGGGAGAAGCTCACAGGGGTAGGGGGGCTGTGGCGTGGCAGTGGGGCTGATTCTCGGAGCTCAAAGGTTCAGTTCCTTCCCTGCCCCTGTCTCGTTCCTCAGTCCCCTGGCTGCATGACCTTGAGCAGCCCCCTCCGCCCACCCTGCATCTGTGAAGAAACGTGAGTGTACGTGCTGTGCACCAGTAACACATCTTACCACACCAAGCACACTTGTCTGTCACTAGTGGACAAGACGGAAGGGTGGACCCTGAGGACTGACGTCCACCTCTATCGGTCCCACGGGGCGACTCCCCAGCAAGGGAGGGGGAGTCTTCAGTCCGAGTTGGAGCTGGAGTGCCCATCTTCTCCCTACCACAGTCCTGGGCGCCATACTGCTACAAGGCCCCGGAGATGCTCTCAGATTGTGGCCCTGTGTGGGATGAGGCCGTGAAGAAACCACGGTGCGCCTCTTCCAAAGGATCTATGCAAGGCTAGGGTGACCATATGGAGATCCCTCCCCACGGTCAGTGCTTTGCACTTTACGCAGAGCTTCACCGATACCATCTCCCAGGTAGTATCGTCCCCATTTTACAGATGAAGAAACCAAGGCTAGGGGAGATTAAGCAGACAGTGTGGTAAGGCAGAAAAAAAACACAGGGCTTGGGCCCTTACTTTGACCTTGAATGAAGTTATTTAATATCTTATTATCAAACGACATGCAAATGAAGTCCTGTAGCTGGCCCCGGGGGAGCCAGGGGCTTCACCCCTGAACACACTATTACCACATTTCATGGATTCAAATAATCTCAGCACTGGAAGGGCCCTGGGCAATCACAGATGTGATCGCCTCGGTATACAGGTGAGGATACTGAGATCCAAGAGTGTCCTGTCCAGGGTCCCACAGTGAGGCTCCACCAGGCTAAGATCAGAGCCCAGGGGGGCCCCGTCCCGTTTGCCTTGAAAATATTCCTCTTTAAAAACGAACAAACCACAGAGAGATGTTCTTCTGAGACATTGGGTTATGGAGAGAAGTTTCCATCCTTACTCCCCAAATCTGGATCCTTCCTCCAGGCAGCCTGCTGCTGGCCTCCTGCAGTGACTTTGAGCAGGAGAGCAAATGTGTCAAGTGCTCCTCTCACCGGATAAGGCTGCTGGGAGTAGCTCAAAGGACTGGAATTAGAATTTCTAATTATTAGAACTCTCAGAATGCACCGAAGGACAGCTTATAATTAGCACATGTCAAAAGGCCATCCCCAAAGGGGACACATGATAAATCAGAAAACAAAGATGGTCCAGAGAGGGACTGGGGAGCTAGGCTATTCGGCCTCCTGCCTCTCCCTACAGCCCTAAATCCAATCTACTTCCCACCCTCCAAGCCCCACTTCTTCCTAGCTCAGGCCTCTCTCCTGCTGCCTTGCCTGGAGCTCACCCATGGGGCCACCTGCTCCCCGAGCCCTCCACCTTTTGCAACGTAGGTACTGCCACTGTCCTGGAAGGCTTTCTGCACAGGGATCCCTCTACTGAGGACCCCCCACCCCCCGCCCCCAGTCTTAAGCTGGTTAGAGGCTTGTGGCTCCTGCTGTCAGGGCTGCAAATAAGGGTTTAATGACTAGCCTGTTTGTGGGAAAGAAAGCCCCAGAGGAGTGATAATGTCATTATCTGCTGCACAGGTGTGGTTGTTCCCCGGGTAGCCTCACAGCCAGAGCCGCTCTTGTGATTAAAGCTCAGGGCACTCCCCTACCCCCAGAGTGGGAAAGGCCAGAATGGGAGGGAGGCAACAGGTTTCTTACTAGAGGGAGGGAGGGAGGAAGGAAGGAAGGAAGGAAGGGAGGGAGGAAGGAAGGAAGGGAGGGAGGAAGGAAGGGAGGGAGGGAGGAAGGAAGGGAGGGAGGGAGGAAGGAAGGGAGGGAGGAAGGGAGGGAGGGAGGAAGGAAGGGAGGGAGGAAGGGAGGAAGGGAGGAAGGGAGGAAGGAAGGGAGGAAGGAAGGGAGGAAGGAAGGGAGGAAGGAAGGGAGGAAGGAAGGGAGGAAGGAAGGGAGGAAGGAACTTTCTGCTGACTTGTATGTCATAAATACTTTCTTAATCACTTCCTGTGTTAGTCACAGTACTTGAGATTGAGGACGAAAAGTAGTCAAAGATAGAGCAATAAGTAAGACATGACCCTACTCTAGAGGAATTCATGTTAGTGCAAACTCAAAAGGTTAAAAAAAAAAACTGAAATTTTTTTTAAAAGGAACACCCAAGAAACTGCTGCCTGGAGGCAGGGACACCAGGTTTCCAGGGGAAGTCCCAGCTGCAGGACTTGCCTCGTGCAGACCATTTATGTTCTTTCAGCCTCTATCATCTGTTCCATGGAAATAATACCAAGCGTGCCCGTCCCACAGGTGTTGCTATGGAGAACACACGACAAAGCACAGAGACAAGTCCTTTGGGAAATGCCTACAACAGAACTCGCTATCATAACATGAACCAATCTTCATTCTGGAGGCTGACAATAAGAGGGAGATCTGTGTTTTGCCACATTCACTGCTTTTACTCAAGATGGTACCCAGTTCTTTGAACAAACATCCCTAGAGTTCAGAACAGCAATTTATCAAGCCACCATATATCTGTGCTTACCAAGGAACTTCCTTATAGATGTTGATTTATTTTCCCATATGGTGTTGCCCATAGGAGAAAGAATGTACCCATGCCTAGGAATGACAAGAATGTTGTATTCCGGGAGCAATGACTGCCATTGTTTGCGAGTGTGGCTGCTTGGAGCACGGTGTTAAGAAGGATTCTGAACCTGCACCTTGGCTGGGCTAGAAAGAATATCCTGAGAGATTGAGGATGTCTGTCATGAGTAAGGGACAGGAGGTGGCACTTTGTCATTTATCACTTAGATGGATGATACTCCCTCCCCCCCCCCACACACACACACTCCTTGTTGCCCACCTTTATAGTTGTACCCCCAGGCATTAAAGAATTAGCTGAGTAGTGGTCAATTCTCTGAACCTGTTTCCTGCTGCATGAATTGTTAAAATTAAGTTCATTGAGGCGGCAAAGCTAAAGGCTTGACCCCAGCAAGAAACTGCTATCCTTAATCAATGAGCTGGTCTCTCAGTCCCCATTCAAATGTGCTGGCTTGCCTCAATCTATGTTATGTATAAACTGAGAATAAGAGGTCATAAATTTGAATGCCATTATCTGGGGTCTATGGAACTGGGGCACTGCCACACCCAGTCACCCGGCTAGGATACCCTGCGGGTACCAGCTATCCTCTGGCCTTTCATTCTATGGCATCTTTCCAAAGTCTTTGCAGTGTTCCGCCTTCAACACTTCTCAGGACAATACTTTCTCTGATATTATCATGGGCTTGATGGGGTAAGAATCCCTCCCATTTATCCTGCTCAAGTTTCAAAGGGGACCTCTCTGGGCATGTCAGCATTTGGTCAAGAGTCTTCCTTCCTTGGTCGCTCTGCTCACAGTTTTATAAAATTCTATTATGTCCGTGCTAATTCCAAATGGATCCGGGCTGCAGTCAAGCCCTCAACTACTGTGCAGAAGAAGAGCTGGGCAAATGGACACCATGATCATGACCAAGAGGGGAAGAAAACAGGCCCCACGGCAGCACCTGTGCACCAGGCCTCAGTGAGTCCTCAGGGAAGAGGGACCCCTGCGTGATCTTACATTTGCAGTTAGAATCACAGATTATTGGAGGCAGGAAGCAGCTTCAAACCCATCTAGTGACTACAGATATGGAAACTGAGGCCCAGAATAATCAACCTGCCCATGGTCCTAGGGCAAACCAGGAACTGGCTGCAGATAACATCACAAAACTGTGTGATATGTTTTGTGATTTGTGTGATTGTGTGATATGTTTTGTGATTCCAGATGGTGTCCTCCTAAGTTGTCCCATGACATTCTCAATTACCTATGCCTAAAAGCCTTTTCCTTCTCAGGGCTAAATGCACATTGTCTTGCACATTGCAGGGATTCAAGGCTTCTAAAATAAATGAACAAATGAGGTAATATATATAATTATGAAGAAAGATATTCAGTGCAATTCTATTTGTAATTTAAAAAGGAGGGGAAATGAAAGAAAAGAGGTGAGTATCCATATTATGGGACATGAGTCATTTAAAAATACGTTTACGGATCCCAATAACACATGGAAATACCGATAATATGACAACGTTAAAGAAAAAAGCAGAACACTAAATTTCAAGTGTTCTGTGACCTCAACACTATAAAGAAAAAATGCACAATAATGCTATTGGAAGAAAATAAAGCAAAACATGACTAGTAGCAATATTTCTGATGTGATTACAGGTGAATTTATTTCTGCTTCTTTGCAGGCTTCTGTTCTTTGCAAATATTTTACCATGTGTCCAAAGGACTTTCATAAGCAGTAGAGGGGGACTGAGAAATAGAAAAGAATGTCCAGAGGTATTCTTCATCCTCGTTGGAGTTTGGAGAGAAACGGAATTTCTCTCTTTTCACGTAGACGAGTTCATGAAGCAGAAAGACACAGAGGCCGACCAAGGAGGCAGCTCTCCCCACCGTGCCCAGCGGTCACTCCCCACCCCAGACATTCGTGTCACTGAGCAGATGCTGTCTTAGGACATCTCCTGAACTCCTGCCCACGGTCTTGTCTCTGAGGCTAGTACAAGTTGTTAACCTTTCGTGTGTGTCTCTCTCTTGCTCGCCTCCATTGCACTGGGAGCTCCTTGGGCAGAGGAGGGAGTCCCTGCTCTGCTACAATTCCTTGCACCCCTACAGAGCCAAGTCTAGGGATTTTTTTCAATATTTGACACCTCAAATCTCAGGAAATCCTTGCTCATCGACTAAGTGGATAGGTTAAAGAGAAGAATGGTCCCATGGGGCACCTCGGCCTTCAACCAAGACAGAAGCTGATGCATTTTCTTCAGGACCCACTGACTTCACCCACCAGGATGTCTCAACACATGTCGACTGTGACGTTGGTATCTGCCCCCGTGAGTGCGAGCCACTGAGCAATACACCACAGGTCATCCAGACATCAGGACGTGTCCCTCGCTTCCCACCAGACCTGGGCTAGCTACAGGGCTGACAGGGAAGGGCTGGCTCAGCCTGCCTCCCATCCAGCTGCAGGGGTCCAGTTCCAGGTTCCAGCAGTGACCCAGGGCTCCAGCAGGCAGATCACAGTTGTACAACTCTGGTCTGATGAGACCCAATCCACAGTGCCCCCCACTAAACTGCAGCAGGGTGGTTCTTCCTCTGGCTAGCCAAAGGCACTCAAACAGGGCCACGCTTACTTTTCCTGTACTATTAAAGCATCCAGACAAATAAGAAGACAGTCCCCTCTCCTGGAGCAATTGCATTCTTTAAGCCTAAACTCGCCCCGGACATGCTGAACATTCAGAGCCCTCTCTGAGCTCTTCTGAAACCCCAGGGACTTCCATAGGCTTCTTCACCCCTTCCCGGACATAGATTTTACCTCTTGAGAAAGCTCTCCCTAAGAACCCTACCCATAATAATCCTAATTTTTAGGAACCTTTTTCTCCCTGTATGATGAACATATTAAGATACAAACACGTACATACATACCTAGTGTGTACATGTGATTTTCCCCCAGTGGAAGCATATTTTCCTTAAGAGCGGGGTCTGATGGCTTATACCTCCTGTATCTAGCATGAGCCAACAGCCTTGAATAAATGAACAGATGAACAAGTAGGCTCGTTAACAAAATGGTCAGTTTATAACTCCAAGAAATTGCTGGCTGCAGCCTCCAGAGGTACATCCTCCCCTCAAATCGTGCCTTCCCAAATCCAAGGAGTGATGCGACTCAATCACAGTATTGTAGAAATAAAGCAATAATGACAGTGATACTTTCTGTGAACCTACGAGGTGCTGGGTACAAGGACCTGGATATACATCTCACTCAATAATCTCATAAGTGAGGCAGCATTATCAATTATTATTATGATTCCCATTTTGTGAAGGTCAGAGGGCTACCCAAGGTTGAGAATATTGAACTTGGGATCTGCTGGGATAACGCCTCATAAAGTGTAAAGGGCCTCTGGTCTTAGCACTACCCTTCTTGGCCACAACCGGGGTGAGTCCAAAACTCTGGCGCACAGAGAGTCAGGGCTAAAACAGGAAGCAGGTGGGTTCTGCCGGATTCCAGCTGCTCCCAGGCACCGGAACCCGGGCAGAGAGTAACGGCCATGACTTGCCTTTTGCTAACGTGCTGAAAAAGACAACTCCCATCCTTCAATTTTATTTAATCAAAGCAAAGAATTCATAAGAATCTGCAAGTGTTCATTCATCAGACCGACTAAATATTTGATAGCCCTGTAGATTAATTTTTTATGGCTCAGTGTGTGGTGGGAACCATTCCCAGGGATGCCAACCCTGTCCCTGCAATGGAGCAGAGATGGCCCAGGGGCCAGAAACAGTGGCACAACGGGGCTCTGCTCCATCCCTGCACGTCTGCCCTGACCACGGTAAGACAACCGTTCTGGATCTCTGGGTCAAAGGGCCACAGTCACCATTTTCTAAGCTCTTAAGCAGACCGTGCAAAAAGGAAAGAGAAGTTGTGGAGAAGACAGGGCTGAGGACCTTACAAGGTCAGGGAGGAACCTGGGTGACCCCAAATGTCCAGGTCCCGGGAAGGGGAGGCAGCATCCTCCTGTCTCTTTCCAAGACCACCCAACCGCACAGCGGAAAAAGTTTCTAGACAAGTGTGTGTCAGCATAGGGGTAAAGTCATCCCATCCAACCCCTGGCCAACTGCTAGCACCACGGGGCCACCCCACACCTTCCACTGCCCGTCCCAGCAACACCCAGCCACATGGGTCTTCCCTACGGCTCACCGGAGCCCTCGCAAGGTTTAGTTTCTACAGGGGAAAAAGCAGCATTTGGAAGCAAGAGTCTTCACAGTTTCCAACTGTTTTCTCCAAGGCTAGAGAAGGTCTTTCAGAAGTCCTCTGATTATCTTTAAAATGAAACTTCAGCAGATTTTGTCTCTTATATACCAAAATGCTCAAATCACATGCAGCATGCTTTCAATCCCCAAATTGCCCCACAACCCCTGAGTCCCTCCCTCCATTTCTCTCTCTTTCTCTTTCTCTCTCTCTCTCTCTCTCTCTCTCTCTCTCTCTCTCTCTCTCTCACACACACACACACACACACACACACACACACACACATTCCTCTCTACCCACCACAGAAAGAACTGGTACCTAAGCCTTCAGCTGGTACCCAGTCAACATCCATCCAATTAATTTGTTCAAGGGTTTAAAGAGGCCAAGAGAGAAGACTTTTGCATTCCAGCAGCCATCAGAGATTTCTGTTTTAATTTCTTTTTAATTGGCTGCACCACTAAAAGCATATCAGAAGTCTCTCTGCTCTGACCCTTCTTCTCTCCTCCGCTCCCTTCTCTCTTACAGGGGAAGGACACCCTGGCAGTTTGCTAGAAAAGTAAAGAAATGCCCCAGCAGAGCTCAACTCATTTTTCCTGCCGTCCCTATTCATCAGCAGCCTCTAAGGAGGACACGTGGTTGTGACATATGCTTTCACTTCATCAGTGCGTGGCTCACTGAGGCAGGCCAGGAGGAGGGAAGAGGTGTGCCTCTCCTCCCAGAGACAAGAGCTGCTGATGGTAAATAACAGGGTGAGGGCTCTCTTCCCCCCCCGGGGCCTCCGGCTCTATCTCTGCTCTGCAGGCCCCCCCTCCCCGGGGCCCTCAGTACTCTCTGGGAAGACGGGAGCCTTCCAGCAGCCAGTGCTGGCTGGCCCCGGGGCCTCTCTAGTGATGGATGTGTTGTCATTGGACACCACCATGGAAAAAGTGGGAGAGTGTGGAGAAAGGAAAGCTGTTTGCCCATTTCCCTCGTTTAAGAATCTGGTGAAATTACTAGCAAAGCTTATCTTTACACTTGGAAAATTCATGTTGCAAAAACAGCACTGAGGCATTTAAGGGGAGGAGGCAATTTATTTGATGTCTTGGCATGGCCACCCAAGCAATTATCATAATGACAAAAGGGCACGCTGGACAGTCACCACCACCTTCACCTCCTCCAGGAAACCAGGCAGTTTTCATGACTTGCAGTTGACGTTTTAATAAAGGATCAACCACAGGGGGAAGCAAGCTGAGGACAAGATCTGGCCTAAGAAGGTCAGAGTAGGAGGGAACGAGATGGCATAGAGAAATAATGATTCCTGGGGCAATAAAATCCCTGTGTGACCCAGCCTAGAGTGGAGGTCTGGCATGGTGGGATTCCTGACTTTCTTTTACTATTTGGGAGGAGGAAAAATATTTTCCAAGGGGACAAAGTACAAGCCACCTCAGTCAATAACTATGCGGAAATTTCTCATATTTGCCTGGTAGCTTACAAATTACAAAGCACTTGAGGCAACTCGTCTCATTTGATCCTGTTAGTTGGGTCACACTTTACAGACAAGGAGACGGGTCTGTTCAAGGTCACAGCGCTAGTGTGTGAAGGAATGGGGAGTCACAGATTTCCACCCCTCCCCCATTACGGAAGTTACTGCTGCCCCATCACAATGCAATTAATGAGCAAAACAATAACTGGCACTATATGCTTTGCTTTGTGGTAAACACTTGGCATCTCCTCTCTTAATCCTCATATTGAAGTTGCCAGAGAGAGGTGAGAGTCCTCATTTAATCAGATGGAGAAACCAAGGCTCCGGGTGTTAGTAACTTGCCCAAGGCCACAGAAGCAGCAAGGACAGAACCAAGACTCAAACTCCACTGTATCTCAGTGGTTCTCAGTTTCCCCTGGACATCAGAATCACTGGAGGGCTGGTTAAGCCAAGGCACGCTGGGCCCCCAGCCCAGACTCTCTGATTCCCAGGGTCTGGGATGAAGCATAACAGTGTGCCTCTCCAACAAGTTGCCAGGTGGTGCTCCTGCTGCTGGTCCAGGAACCCCACTCTAAGAACCGCTGATCTAACACTGCCTCCTGTCACTCATCAGCTGACACGTCCATCCTGCTAGAGGCGTGATAAAATAAGGTGGGCAGAACGTGACTGCAGGAAGCCAGCTCCCCAGTGCAGGGACCGCTCTCCTGACACTTGATACCACAAGTAGAGCACACATCATCCACAGAGACTCTTAAGTGCCATCTGCATCAGTTGAACATCAACCAAGGGATATTCTAAGCCAATTTCCACTAAAACTCATTCTGCTCTTCATCTGGACCTCCCCCTGCAGAAAGTGATTCTAACATCTCTCCTCCAGCCAAGAGATCCCATTATCATTAAAATACCTCTTCCTCAGAGGCAGAGAGAGCCTTCCACATGAGCAGCCCCCATCCACGTGCACCCTCACACGCGTACATGTATGTTTATCAGGAGCGATACCGCGTTTATCGCGATACGCTATAAAATACACACAGAAATAGCCACTTAAAAGGATGATAAAAAGTAAGTAAAATTGATGTTTTAATATTTTCTTCCTGTATTCCAAAAAAAAAAATGGTTTTGTGCATACCGCTTTGAAGACCGCTGGTCTAGAATTCAGTGTCCCCACCAAACACGGGAAGGGATCCCAGTTTCAACATCTGATGCTGGGAACTTGTCACTTGCTCCGCCCCTCCACCACCGCCCCCCCCCCCTCCCCCCGTTCCCACTGAAGAATGGCTGTGCTCTTGTTCAGGAAAAGCATGTTCCGTTTCACTGACTGTAAGCCCCTAGAGCAGACACTGCCCCTCAAAGAGCTACCCTAATAACTCCCAACCCAGCACAAGTGCCCCATAAGGAGCCTTGAGCCAAAGCCACTTGATAATGAGAGTCCTTTCTCCAACAGAGGCTGAGAAGCACCTAGGAACCCAGAGAGAAGACAGAGGCTACCTATCCACACTGCACCTCCTGGGCACGGAACGGACCAAGCCTCATTTCTACAGGCTGTGGGAGAAGAGAGCACTGCACTGTGAGCAGAGAGCAGGCCCAGGATCTGTCTCCACCAATGACCAAGGCTGAGGCTCGGAGCACACGGTGTTCCCCACTGGCACCAGTGTCCTTGCCTATCATATAAGGGATACGGTGACCAACCATCCCAGTCGGCCCAGTTTAACGACGGGGTTTCCCAGGATGCCAGACCTGCAGTGCTGCCCAAGCAAACCGGGACGGTTGGTCACCCCAGGTGTAGACCAGACAGCAGTTCTGGGTGAGGCTGCATCTTTCATCAGACACCCTGTAAGGTGTCTTGGGAGAGCAGGAAGGTGTCTGAGGCCCGTCCCTGCTCTCAAGGGCTTTGCAATCTCACCTAGACAGAGTTAATAGTAACAGCGGAAATATGCCCTTCCCTCACCCTCACCTTCACCTTCCTCCCACCCCTCACCACCATCAGCTCGAGCAGGAGAGCAGTGCAATCAACCTAGGCTCCGGGGGCTCACTGTCTCCACGCCTCAGTATTCTTTCACTTAAAATGGAGTCAGTGAAAGCCCCCTTTCTGAGGGCTGTTTCAAGGACTGAATGAAGCAAGGTGTGCAGAGTGCTTCAGAACACTGAGGGTGTGTGCTCCACCAGCACTGACTATTCTTAACCGTTCGACCCTTTCCATCTGTTACGAATCCAAGGTATTTGTACGGAACAGTGCTCTGCACACAGCAGACAATCCACTAGCATGAGCTGTCCCGAATACTTTTGTTACTAATGATAGTAACGGCAGCACATTTTCCTTCCTCAGTTTCTTGTTGGAGCTCGTAGCCCTGAGCAGTCAGTCACCATGGTGGGGGGCTTCCCTCCCTCCTCAACCCCCCAACTTCTGAAGAAAGGTACCCAGACCTCTTCCCCCTGCTGCAAGGACATGTCTCCTTGGGCCATGACAAGTCCCTGGCTAAGCATCAGCTCAGGACCGCTTCAGACTCTTGGAAATTAGCTTTCTAAGAGCATGGCAGATTCCAAGAATCCCTGGAGGTAAATGTCAGCAGCATTTCCCACAAACTCAGGCAGCAAGTTGACACTAGGGACCCGGAAGGGTGCTCTCCTGGTTAAGATAGTCTCTATCCAAGGAGGGTCTCCATCCAGGACGGCCCTAGAAGTAGGCGTATGTAAAGAATCCATCCAGGCAGCCCAAGAAGCAGGCATATGTAATAGAATCCAAATCAGTAAGACTCTCACAAATCCTTGGACCTGAATTCCACCAACAGGCATTCACTTCTTGCACTCTGGACACAGTACCCCAGTAAAGGCACTTATATCCGTTCACCATTGTTTTCAGCGTCCAGTTCTCTCACTGCACGGTGAGTTTCCTGAGGCCTTTTTTATCCTTTTATGCCCCCAACTTGGTGTGCTGGGCCATAGTAAGTATTCAATAAAGACATGTGTAATTCATGAATGAATGATTATTTTAATAAAAGTAACATTGAAATGCAACAAGGCATTTGCGAAAGGCAATAATTTAAGCCAGTGGTTCTCAAAGCGTGACCCCAGACTAGAAGCATTATCTGGGAACTTGTTAGAAATGCAACGTCTTGGTTCCTACCCAGACCTACAGAGCCACGAATCCCGAGGCTGGGGCTGGTCTCTGGCTTAACAAGGCCACTAGGTGATGCTGATGCCCGCTCAAGCTTGAGAAGCAGTGGCCTCAGCCTTTATCATCAGACACCTTCTACAAAACAGAACTACCCCTCTCTTCTCTTTCATGTATTCACTCAACACGCATTATTATGCACAGATACATACAGCAAAGGCCAGGTATATTCACTGGTTCTCTGGTGGCCCACGGATGTCCACAAGATGGCAGGCAATGTGGATAATCCCCTAAGCAGTTACCCCCGAAGACCCTCAAAAGCTATTCCCAGTCCACGTGAAGAAAGGCCACCACGCTGAGGCACTGGCCAGCTGAGTGCCCTTCAAGAAGTACTGTGGGGAGGAGCTCCCCCAGCAAGAAGCCGCTCTGGGGAGAGGGGACAGATGGCATCCTCACACCCAGGAACAAGCATGGACCTTGGCGGGGGGTGAGCTTCGTGGAAGGAGTGGGGCAGGGCGACAGCACCACCCTCCACATGGGCTGTCAGCACCTGACTTTGAACCGCTCTGGAGCCCGTGTCCAGACTAGCAAAGTAGCAGGCTGCCAAAGGGGACAGGGCAGGGTGAGGCTCAGAGGGCAGAGCAGCCAGGCCAGCATCCCCTTCTCGCCTCACTTGTTAACAAAGGGGTTTCCAGTGGCCAGGCTCACTGGCTCAGAGGCAGTGCTGTGGGTGCATCATCCCCTGCCCTCGTCCTCTCCCCATGAGTTAAGTGCAGCTGCCCAGCCCCAGCCCCAAGGGCAGGCCCAGAGCCAGGGACCATGCAGGGACAGTACTTAGTCCTGGAAGGTGCTGGAGCATAGCTGCAGCCCAGGTGCTCCTCAGGCCCAGGTAGCAGTATTCTCTGGAAGCCAGCGAGATGGAAAGGACACTGCTCCTAATTTAGGGGCAAAGTTGCCAGACCTCTCCCCAGACCTGGTGTTCCAGGGACATAGCTCACTTGTTGACACTTCAGCTGAAGTTATAAAAAAGGGACAGCTTGACCACCCTCTCAGCTTACGGGCTCTTTAACCCAGAATGGATGGCCAGTCTCTCCCAGACACCTGTGGACCAGGAGTTAGGGATGCCTGCTCAACTCTCAGAGCCACCTGCCCCTTTCCACCTTTGCCCTCCAGGCAGAGGGCCTATGAGTAATGCCGGAAGCCTCGAGTAGGAGCGGAAAGGTCCCATGGCCTGTGTGTGATCTCAGGGCAGCAGGTAGAGACTAAAAGGTTGCAGGGTCAAAAACAGGATGCCCCGTTCCATCTGAATTTCAGATGAGCAAGAAATAATGTATTGAAATAGCATGCCCCAAATATTGCAGAGGCCATACTTAAACTTAAAAACTATGTCTTATTTATCTGAAATTCAAACGTAACTGGGTATCCTCTATTTCTATTTGCCAAATCTAACAACCCTCTGTATCCACAAGCCTGGAATAGGAAAACCTGGCTTTCCCAGAGCGAGCAGAACTCAGGAGATGACAAGACAAAGTGCCTTGAAAGTGATCAAGTGTAGAATAAGAGCTCAGTAACGCGACTAAAGTTAATGATTTGCTTCACACAATGAGATGAAGGCACCAAGGTACATTAGGAAAGGGCCTGATCTCTGATCAGTCAACTCAGTTTTGGGTCCCGGCTCTAGCTTGGATGTGCAGGTGACCTTAGCAAGTCAATTCCCCAACCAGAGCTCAGTTTCCTCATCTTCAGATGAGGGCTTCACAGCCCTGACTAGATCTAGACAGTTCTTTGTTGTGGGGGCAGCCGGTGCATTATAGGATATTTAGCAGCACCCCTGCCCTCCGCCTACTAGATACTAGTAACATCCCAGGGGAGGGGCAAGCCATGCCTGGCAGAGAATCACGGGGTTAGAAGATAGTCTGGCCTGATGTCTAGGGTCCTGCCAACTTTACATGGGGGGTTGAAGAAAAGATTCTTCTTGAACACTCAGTGCCCAAAAAGAATGTGCCATAGGATGTGACTTATCAAGGTCTGAATACATGTACACTTTTCAAACTGTATCCCCCCCTCACCCTGACTCTAGCATTAGAAATTGGCCTCACTTGGGGCGCCTGGGTGGCTCAGTCGGTTGAGCGTCCGACTTCGGCTCAGGTCATGATCTCGTGGTTCACGGGTTCGAGCCCCGCGTCGGGCTCTGTGCTGACAGCTCGGGGCCTGGAGCCTGCTTCGGATTCTGTGTCTCCCTCTCTCTCTGCTCCTCCCCCGCTCACACTCTGTCTCTCTCTCTCAAAAATAAATAAAGATTAAAAAAAGAAAGAAAAGAAATTGGCCTAACTGGTTTCCAGCAAGTGACTCTAGGTTTTTGATGGCCATACAGACAGCAATGACTTAATAATACTCAAAAATGAAATTACCGTCACCCTGACTGAAAGCAATGACTACTGAAACTTCCCAGGCAAACACAGTTTTTATTAATTTGATACTGATGTAACACTAGGCACTTTGGATTGGATCGATTATGTCTTTTAATTTTCACAACAGCCCTTGGATGTCCGTGCTACGCTCATTCACATTTAGCAGCTGACGAAACAGGTTCAGAGAGGGTAAGCAATTTGTCAAAGGTCACAGAGTCCACCTGACTCCAGGGCCTATGATCTTTCCACTATACACACCTTCCGCCACATGCAGCTCCCCCAGGGAATGGGAAGTTCACTTCTTCCTGGGCCTCCATTGCAGGTAAAAAAATTCACAGGCTTTCCTCTCCAGAACCTAAATCTCTAGGGGCAATACAAGGCCAATAGGCAAAGGGATGTAGCTAACGTACAGAGGATGCATTTCTTCCCTTGGGCCACACAGAACACCAGGCCTTAGGGGGTCACCACTGGCTTGTGCGTCCTGAGCTTGCTCTTACCTTGTACCTCTCACTGTAACTCCAGAGCCTACGACAGAGTCAGCCCCACAGTAGCTGTTCAATAAACACACGCTAATGAATCACTGAATGTTCCTCCATGTCAAAGATGGGGACGCTGGGGCCCACCTCTTTCCGTGCGAGTCATTACCCAAGGGAAAACCAAATTCTGGCTCTCAGATTCTGTTTGTCCTGCATCCAAATTCCCCACCCCCTCCAGTGCTGACTCACTTTGTTTTTGCAACTTGTTCTAAGGATCCCCACATTCCCTTTTCTGTTATGAGTGAATGGAGAATTGATTGGGCTTGACTGACCCAGTTGTCTGGTGGCCCAACGGACTGTCACAGAAGACCACTGAAGAATTCTAGAGACTCGACCTGGAACGAGGGCTGGCAAATCATGTGTCCGTGCCCTCAGTTACTAGGGCACCTTGAGTGGGGCTGCCTCACTGTTCCATGGCCCAGTTTCCCCCTTGGACAGCAGGCTGAGTGAGATTCCCCCCACGGCGTGCTATTATTACCTGGCACACCAAGGAATGAGGCCACTGCAACAATGAGGCCACCCCACCCCCCAAGATTCTTCAAAATCCTGCTCTTTGGGGCAGCACAACTGGGCGATGTAGGGCAGCAGCTGCCCCAATTTGCCAAGGACTGGGGGATAGAACAGGGCATTGCAGGGATGAGAGGTAACCACAGCTCTGGGACACCCAATGACGACAGAAGGAGCCAGAGAACAAAAGGGCACAAACTGTGGGACTCACCTTGGGGGAGATGGCTCTAGAAGTCACACTAACGCACATGCACATGCATACACACACACACACACACACACACACACACACACACACGCTCCGGGAGTCTAATTTTAGTAGCCATTCGCTCCAGCAACGCACTTTGCAAGCAGTTATTTTGAGAAATGCTATTAGCCACTGGGTTATTTTTAATGCCTCTTGTGGGACAGGCATTTGTGACACAAACAGCAGCTGAAAGTCAATAAACTCGGGGCCTTGGATTTGTGCAGGGTCCAGGGCTAGCCCCCTGGGATAGCAGATGGAAGGACTGGGCAAGCATCCTGTGTGTCCAGCTGGTCCCTTCCTTTGTGACTACTGCTCTGTTTACCAGGGATGGGCAGCTGGATTCGAATGAATGAGAAGTCCCTCCTGTCTGTGACAGCCACGCCTCTAACAGGCCAGAAGACTCTGAAGCAATCCCCGTGAGCCTGCCGTCCCTCAGTGTCTCCCTACCACCCACAGGTCAAACCCCACACCTAACATCCCCAACTGTCCCAACCATGCTGGCACCCACCCTCCACTTTCCCACCTCCTTCCCATTGTCCAAACTGCCCTCCTCCCTTGGGCCACCCCCTCCCCATCCCTCCTAATCAGCCCATGCTGAGCTCTACACTCTAAACACCTATAATAAAAGAGCTGTATAGCCTTGTTGGCATTCTGCCTCGTGTAGCTTGCACTGTTGGTCACCTGTGCACATGTGTTCCCTATCAAGAAATTGCTGTCATTGACTGACTATTTATGATGTGCCAGGCATCCTGCCTGCTAAGCCCTTCACAAAGCTCAAGGGATTCTCCTAAGGGTCCTAGCTGGCACCCTCATCATTCCAATTCTAAAGATGAGGAAACTGAGGTACCTGGAAGTTGTCCAAGATTTCATAAGTGGGTCTAAGCAAGGCCATGTAGCATGGCAATTAAACGTACAGATCAGGGACTGGACTGCCTACACCAAACCCCAGCTCTATACCTTGAACTTCAAACAGCTCCTTGCAACCAGTCTGTGCCTCAGTCTTTCCCAGATCCTAGGAAGATGAAATCTGCTAATGCCAGTAAAGTGCCTCCCAGGCGGTTCACAGGAGGCACGGTCTGCGGGTCAGTTCTTCTCAACACAGTGGAGGTGGAGGGGCCAGTGTTTTAAGGTAATATTTACTGGGTACCTGAAACGTGCCATGCACTACATTAATGCTCATGAAAACCTCATAGAAGTTTACAAAGAAATTAAATTAAGAAAAATGAAATCATTTGCCTAAGGTCAAAGCTAGTAACTAGGGATCTGAACTGGTAGTTAAATACAAATCCAAGTTTTAGCTAGAATCCTCTGCTGCTTGTCTAGCCTCTGGAAACAGTGATTGTGTCTTCACATTCCCCGAAGTTCCTGGCCCTGGATCAGGCCCTTTAAATGGACTCAATAACAACTCCAGGTTTCTGGCAAGTCTCTCTAAATGGGGAACCCTGGCTGCAGATCAGGAGCCCTTCCCCATCCCAGGGTGCCCTAGTTTATCACCCCCATTTCCACCCACCCCCAGGCAGGCACGGTGCTTCGAAAGCAGAGGAAAAACAGCAGAACACTTGATGAAGCCTCACTGAGGGCCAGGCCCTGGTGTTCGCATAGCAGTAAGCTGCCCATGGGGACCCAAGGCCTAAAGGTCAGGAATCTGGGACAAGCCGGACGTGCCACTGTGTGCTGGCGAAGTCCAAAACCATAAGGCGTCAAGCGTGAGCTGGAGGCAGGATGGCAGAGAGAATGCAAGCCCGAATGAGCAAAGTACGTGTCAGTGAATTATGTGTGTGGTTCAATTTTAGGCACCAGGCAGATTTATAAAGCTCATCGCCCTCCTCGAGTTGCCCGCAAAAGGCCACACGTTTAACACCATGCTCGTCAATCAGCACAGGAGGGGAATGTGTGCCCAAGCTGGGGCTGAGAGCCCGGGGGCTGCAGGAAAGAGGTGATCCCTGTCCCTGATGGCTCACTGTCTTAGCTGAGGACACAAGATTGGCCCCTACGGAACACTGAAGGTGCCATTAAACACAGAACGCTGATATGGTGTCTGTGAAGTGACCACACTTCCTATGGCCCTACCATGTGCCAGGGGACCCCTGGTCTAGCTCTGCTTGTGTAACATTGAGCAAATCACTCCACTCCAGAGTCTTGGTTTCCTCCCCCGCACAATAAGGATGAACTGATGGAACATCCCACGCAGGCCTGCTGAATGCGGCCAAAAATGACAAGCCCTAGGCAAAGGCTGGCTTCCCCCACGCCAGGTGAACAGGACAGGGAGAGGTCTTCGCCTTCTGGGAGTTGGAAGTAATATGAAGGGGGTGGACTCAAACATTCCAAAGGTAATAACCACTGGCCAGGGGGTAAATCTACAACTGACCGTGCCACTCAGTGGAACAGGATAACCATTGCAGAGGACTCTGAACACCACAGAAACTCACCACGCTACACTTGACTTTAAAAGGTGGTTTCTTCTTTGATCTTAGCCGCAGCAACTTTTTACTCAACACGTCTCCGGAGGCAAAGGAAACAAAAGCAAAAATGAACTACTGGGACCTCATCAAAATAAAAAGCTTCTGCACAGCGAAGGAAACAATCAGCAAAACTAAAAGGCAACCGACAGCATGGGAGAAGATATTTGCAAATGACATATCAGATAAAGGGTTAGTATCCAAAATCTATAAAGAACGTATCAAACTCAACACCCAAAAAACAAATAATCCAGTGAAGAAATGGGCAAAAGACATGAATAGACACTTCTCCAAAGAACACATCCAGAGGGCCAACCAACACATGAAAAAATGCTCAACTTTGCTCATCATCAGGGAAATACAAATCAAAACCACAATGAGATACCACCTTACACCTGTCAGAATTGTTAGCATTAACAACTCAGGCAACAACAGATGTTGGCGAGGATGCAGAGAAAGAGGATCTCTTTTGCGTTGTTGGTGGGAATGCAAGCTGGTGCAGCCACTCTGGAAAACAGTATGGAGGTCCCTCAAAAAACTAAAAATAGAACTACCCTATGACCCAGCAATTGCACTACTAAGCATTTATCCAAGGGATACAGGTGTGCTGTTTCGAAGGGACACATGCACCCCCATGTTCATAGCAGCACTATCAACAATAGCCAAAGTATGGAAAGAGCCCAAATGTCCATTGATGGATGAATGGACAAAGAAGATGTGGTGTGTGTGTATACACACACACACACACACACACACACACACACACACACACAATGGAGTATTACTCGGCAATCAAAAAGAATGAAATCTTGCCATTTGCAACTATGTGGATGGAACTGGAGGGTATTATGCTAAGTGAAATTAGTCAGTCAGAGAAAGACAAATATCATATGACTTCACTCATAGGAGGACTTTAAGAGACAAAACAGATGAACATAAGAGAAAGGAAACAAAAATCATATAAAAAACAGGGAGGGGGACAAAAGAGAAGAGACTCATAATTATGGAAAACAAACTGAGGGTTACTGGAGGGGTTTTGGGAGGGTGCATGGGCTAAATGGGTAAGGGGCACTAAGGAATCTACTCCTGAAATCATTGTTGCACTATACGCTAACTAATTTGGATGTAAATTATATTTTAAAAAATTAAAATAAAAAAATAAATAAAATAAAATGTGGTTTCTGTTCAGTCTGCGTGTCTCACCAAACATACCATGAGCGACCCAATGACAAGGACCTCGTCTTCCTTACCCTTAGGGCTTAGGGCCAAGGGCAGGATGGGTGCTGGGGAAATTCCTCAGTGGGGCTGCGCAGAAGGAGTCCAGCCCCGCTGCCTGGTTGGGCTTGACACACACATTCCCTGGCAGCTCCGACTGCCACCCGGCCCCACAGAGGGTGCAGCAGGGGCTGGCCAGGCAGGTGCATGGGGAGGAAATGGGGAACAAAGTCCCAGAGGCAGCCTGTGAACACAGGAGCTCACTGGATTCTCTGCAGATCAGAGAGCAGCTTGTACTTGCCACTGGTGACCTCCTCGGGCTCAGATGGTCATACACACAGTCCTTGACATCAGTGGGAGCAGTTTTCCAGGAAGTGGGAAAATGGGATCTGGAAAGTGTGGTATACTCATTTGCCAAGAGCTATCATGACAAAGTATCACAAACTAGGGGTGTTAAACCACAGAAACATAGTGTCTCACAGTTCTGGGGGCCAGAGTCTGAGATCAAGGTGTCAACAGTGTCAGATGCTTCTAAGGGCTGTGAGAGAGGATGTGTTCTGTGCCTCCCCCTTAGCTGCCGGTGGTTTGCTGGCAGTCCTCGGCATTCCTTAGCTTTATGGATGCCTCACCCCAACCTCCGCCATCGTCTTCACACGGCATCCTCCCTGTGTGCCCGTCTGCGTTCAAATTTCCCCTTTTTATAAGGACACCAGTCATATTGAAGTAGGGCCGGCCCCAATGACCTCACCTCACCTTGATCATCTGCAGATGCTATTTCCTAAATACGTCACATTTATAGAGACATGGGGCTAGTATTTCAGTATCGTTTCAGGGGACGTAATTCAACCTATAATACTTGGGTTCCGCAAAGAAAAAACAAGTTTTTTTTTTTAAGAAAGCCAAGTTGGGGGGCACCTGGGTGGCTCAGTCGGTTAAGCGTCCGACTTCGTCTCAGGTCATGATTTCACGGTTCATGAGTTCGAGCCCCGCATCAGGCTCTGTGCTGATGGCTCAGAGCCTGGACCCTGCTTCAGATTCTGTGTCTCCCTCTCTCTCTGCCCTCTCCCCTGCTCGCATTCTCCCTCTACCTCTCTCAAAAATAAATAAACATTAAAAGTTTTTTGATTAAAATTTAAAAAAAAAAAAAACAGTCAAGTTGGAATTCCTAGCATTGCTCCTATACTGGGGCAGAGTCCTGAGAAGTAGGCTAGACATCTGAAAGGACTTCCTGGCTCCAGCCCAGCCCCAGCCTTTGTGCCTCATGTCTCCATTCACTGAGATGGACTCCTTGCCAGTTGGTCTAACTAAGGTCAGGCTCCCTTCACTGCCCCTCCAGCATGCTGCAGCCCGACCTTGAACCCTACCATCAAGTGTCATCCCTAACAAGACCCATCCTGCTCTATAGCCCCAGAAAACAGAATGTGGCCCACCCCGCTGCCCTCTGCACCCCTGATGATGTGCACCAGTGAGAAAGTTAGCTGAGCTTCCTTGACTTCTCAGGCCATTGTCACGTTCGTGAAAGGAGAAAATGCAAACTCCCCAAGCATCGTTCCTGGAATGTCCCCCTGAGACACCGGCAAGGAAGCATGCTTGGAGCCCAAGTCAAGGCTGCTGTTTCAGAGGCTGGCACACGTGGACACAGGTGGCAGTGCTCTGACCCCAGGCCCAAGGAGGGGCACAGGAGCAAAGGAGCCCTACACTCCGCAGAGGCAAAAAGGAGACCCTCAGACTGGAGACAGACATCTTCCCGAGCGGCCTCTGCCTCACTCCCTGTGGTTTCTCACAGAAGGCTGCCAGTCTCTGGAAGTCATCCTGCCTGCAACACGCACTTGCACCAAGGTGGCCAGAGGTTCTCAGTGAGAATCAGTCTGATAAAGAAACAGAGCACTCTCTGGAGGCAGAAAAGCCCCAGCCTCAGAAGGAGGCAGAAGGCTTCCACGGGTGTGGACACTCTTCATCTCCAACAAAGATTGCCTGAGGACTCTCTTGCCCACCTCTTCTTCCTTGACCCCAGGGCCCTCGAATCATCTCACTGCACACCCTGGCCAGCCTTCAGTACCATCCTGGACTCCAGACCCTTCCTTACCACCTCACTGACAAGAAAATCCTATCCAACTGTCATCTTTCTAATCAAGGTCTTCCTCACCAGGGGACAGGCCTTCCAGATAGGAGAGCACCTCATGAATGCTACACAGAATGTTCCAGAGAAAGCACCCTTCTAGGAAGAGATTTTGAGTACCCTGTCAGACCAGCAACACTACCCTTATTGACTTACTTGATTTCACAACAGCACCATGAGCAAGTTACGAACATCGCAATTTTATAGGTAAGGTAACTGAAGCTCCGAAAGGTGAAGTGAGTTTCCCAAGACACAGCGCTAAGCAGAGGCCTGCTGCCACCCCCTGCAACACCATGGAAATATTCTCTCCACCCCTACAGTCTACTGGCTGTCTTTACCCAGTATCCCATGAGTACCTCAAACCCAACCTCTCCAAAGTTCAACTCCTTGTCCTCCCCTCCTCACGCTTCCTGCCCCCCTCCCTCACCAGCCTCCCACCCAACCTTGCTCTTCCTGTATTCTCACTAGGAAATCACCATCTACTCCATTGGCAATGCGGATGAAAACATCAGTGTCCTCCAAGGTCTTTGTAGAAGCCAATGCATGGGAGCAAGCAACATCTCAGGAAGCAAACCTCACACTCGCCTGGGGGATTACCCACTCATCTGAATGTGTCCTCTCTTGGTTTTCTGTCCTAGCTCTCATTGGAAAAACTCTGTGACCCACCCCCCCTTAATGAGTTTTCTGAAACAGAGCGTGCCCTATTATCAACTGTCATTTATGAATAATCAAAGTCCAATGGGATCATCATTCTTAGCCTGGGAGTAACGTTGTTTGCAAACCACATTTGATGCCTCTAGAGTGTCAACTACCTTAGTGACTGTCCATCAAGTAAACTTCAAGGATGTGACTGTGCCTAGCACCAGTCACAGATGGACTTGGAAGTGATACCCTGAGTCCACGCTGGTTGAGGGTGAGTGAGCTCACATACCCAACCTATCCCTGACTGCGTCTCTCACCTTCTGACAGTGAATCAGTGCCACATTATTGTGTCCACCTCTGAGTTCCAGACCTCCAGACAGTCTTCTAAAACCTGAGTTCCCAGCCTGAAACCATGTGATGAATAAGGATTACATTAGTAGAGGACCCACTCTGTATTACAGTCTCTCATCTCCTGAGAGCTTAGTTTAAAAACCTGACCTGGGCCACCAGAGTCATAGAGTCTGAAGGTGCAATGGCTCATCCAACTCAATGTCAAATCCAGGGGCCCCAGTCCTCCCCTGCTAAGACTTGAGATCTGAGGTGGGGAGAAATGTAGAAAGTGGGAGGTGCCACCAGCAGGAAGAGGTGGTGAGTTACCCCCACCCCCACCCTCAGGAGCCTGGGCAGTGGAGAGACAAAAGTCCTGCCACTGGCTTTGGAGGGATCTGTCCATTTATGAGTCACCATGGCGACATGCACACAGGCTTGTAACGACTTCCTGCCCGGATTCCTATTGTCACAAGCAAACGAGTACAGCAGGCCTGGCAAACCTGCAGTGGGAAGCTAGGAACAGGTGCCATTCCTGTGCCAGCGACCTGAAAGAATGTCTGAAGAAAATATGATGAAGACAGAGAGAAGGCCATGAGGCCCCTGGGAGAGCCTTGCTTTGTGAGAAGTGTCAGAAAGAACACACAATAAGAAGTGGAGGTTGCAGAGGAGCTGCACGTCAGAGCCGCCAAGATCAGGAGGACAGAACGGGACAGTGAGCCCAGCATGGGGCAGAGATGCTGAGCACACCTGGCTCCCTCTTGTCACCGGGGAGCGACAACAGCGTGTGTCAGCAGCCGCCCCGGGAAGCCCCAGGAATCACATGGCAGGTACACCAAGAAGAAAACTGGCTGGGCACAGGAACTTGTCCCTGATGTGGCAGGTGGCAGCTCCAGGAAGGACAGGTCCAAGCACAGTTTGTACCTGGCATGGTGGCCAGGTCAAACAGCCAGCCAGATGCAAACAGTTGGCTCACGGTGCAATGGGTTCACCAAACTCAGGGAAGAAATATCATGGGGATTAAGTTTCCCTTCTGGAAGTCCTCATGGTAGGAGCTCACTTGCCCTGCCTTACAGTTTGCTGGGTCATGTAAGACTTCGTTTCATCAACCAATGATCTGCTGTAAGAGCCAGGAGGAGGAGCATTCTATGAGCAGTACGGTGGACGGCATGGGGACCCGGAAGAACTGATCTTTCCTGTTTATAGGCAAACACTGTCCACATTCACAGATGAAAACCATAATAAACCTCCCACCAGACCTGTGGAAGCGTTCTTAAACACAGAAAGCAGAGAATACAGCCCTCAAAGTGAAGAAGAGATTGGAAAAGAATCACGGCTTGGAAAGACAGCTTATCATCATGGCCAAGGGCATGGGCTCTGTTGTGAAAGCGCTGGCCCTGAACCCTGGCCCCAGCACTCACTATCTGGGTGAGGCTGAGTAGAGCTCAGTCGCCCTGAGCACCTGCTTCCCAATCTGTAGAGTGAAGACACTCAAACCACAGGCCTCTCAGACTTGTTCTAAGGCTCCTCAGAGGTAATGCACACAAAATGCTTAGCACAGTGCCTACAGCACAGCACATGCTCACTAAAAGAGAACTCTGAGGATAGCTGAAGCACCGAGACACCATCTACTCCTTGTCTGCAATCAAAGCCAAGAGACCTTATCTCTGAAACAAGATGTGTTGTGAAGGACAAATTTAAAAAGCACTCCCAAAATGAAGAGGAAGAAAGACACAAGCACAAATGCTGTGACATCTAAGACCTTGGGCTATACAAAAAGATAACAGTTAGCGAGGACAGGCCGCCAGTTCAGAAAAAAAATAACCGAAAAATTATGAAAAGCCAAGAAAAGTTTCCAACACGGAAGACACACCCAGGTCTGAAGATCAAAAGGCTCACTGATGACCAAATGGATACATATGTATTTATTTATTTCACCGTGAAGAAGGTGGCAGATGACCCACGACCCACGGAAGGGAGAAAACTCAGGCTGGTCGCCGACTGCTCCCCGGCAAAACTCAGCCAACAGGGCCAAGCTGTCCTTGACATTAGGAGAAACAAAGTGCAATAAGTCAGAACAGATGTTTCAGAAAGCTTCTATAGGTGTTAGGCTTTTCATATTTACAGGAAAGACATTAATCAAAGTAAAGAATTCAATAATAGGGAAGGCCCCTGGTAATAAAGATCTGGCAATGAACATGAAGATCCATTAGGTCTCAATAATTGTTATAATTGGGACATATCAAAATTAAAATAAAAATTAAAAATTAAACTTTTCTAAAGAGAAGATACAATGTAAAAACGATAAAATGCAGTAATACATTTAGTAGAGTAGTAATGCAGTAATACATTAAGTAGAGGCTTAAAATACCAGAAGATATAATAAAAATATGATTGTACTATTATAGGAGTAGAGGAATAAGAAGAGGGAAGACTTACTGTTACTTACCTTACGTGGTAGAGAGTCAAGAGCTGCTGTTTCACTCTGTACATTAACCATCAGCAAAAGATGGATGAAGAATATTTAAAAATTTTTTATAACATTTATTTATTTTTGAGAGACAGAGTGAGACAGAGCATGAGCAGGGGAGGGGCAGAGAGAGAAGGAGACACAGAATCCCAAGCAGGCTCCAGGCTCTAAGCCATCAGCACAGAGCCCGACACGAGGCTCGAACCCACAAACCACGAGATCATGACCTGAGCCGAAGTCGGACGCTCAACCGACTGAGCCACCCAGGCGCCCCAAGGATGAAGAATATTTTAAATACCTAAGAAGCAACAACGATAGAGCTAACCTTCTGATGTATCAGAGGAAAATATAAAATTAAATTTGAAAATGGTTCATCATCGCAAGACAAAAGAGACTGCCAAGAAACATAAAAAGCAGAAGAAAGCCAGAGGGTCAAAATACATTCGCTTTCAGAATAACAAATGCATATATATGTAACACACATACACACAGTAGGGATGATGCCGGGTTGGAGGCATTGGTATCCAGATCAAGAGAAAGTCAAGATGAACGGACAATTCAGGAGATTTTGTGTTGCTAAGGAGTACAATCCAAAGTAGATATCTAAAAGTCAAGGACTTTATGCACTAAGATAGCAGCTCAAAACAGAGGGCAGCAAATTTTCTTTTGGTTTTCTTTCTAAGTAATCTCTGTGCCCAGTGTAGGGCTTGAACTCACAACCCTGAGATCAAGAGTCACAAGCTCCACTGACTGAGCCAGCCAGGCGCCCCAGCGGCAAATTTTCAAAAATAAAAAGAGACAAGGACAGAAACACAGTAGCAAAAGTAGAGTTTGTCAAACTGCACTGCTCTTTCATAAGTTAAATTGGCCAAAACTAAACATAATTAGGAGTAATTAGAAGAACGGCATTCGTGGCAGGAGACTCCATCCCTCTTGTTTCATGGGGGAGGAGCCTGGGATGGGGGAGATGTGAGGATAGAACAGTGGTTCTCAAAGTGTGGCCCCCCCCCCCCCCCCCGCCGCATCAACATCACCAGGGAACTGAATAGAAATGCACATTCTCAGGCCCATCCCAGACCCAACCAGAATCAGAAACTAGGGGGTGGGGCCCAGCCCTGCAGGTGATTCTGAGGCAGGTTCCATGCCAAGGATGCAGTGATTCAGCCCATAGGCTCCCAAGGCCCTGGTTAGTCACTGCTGGGTGACTTCAGACAAGATGCTTAACCCCTCTGGGCCTCAGATTCATCATCCACCAACTGAGAAGAAGAAGAATGCCTCCCTCTTGGTAGGGCTGTGAGGAGAGAATGAGATCACTCCTGTAAGGCACTCACAGTGCCTGCAGCCTTAGCACTCGTGGACGGCTCTCACTTTGATCCAGGGATGCACAGCAGGTCCCACCTTGGACCGCGCTGCTCTTTGCCCCCCACCCCAGCTCGGTGTCCACTCCTGTGCCCAGGGAGGACTGCCACCCCTGACAATGAATCTATGCTTCTCGGGGTTGGTTCCTACCCAGCTGCATGAGGCACTGCCACAAACCCCTCCCCGACTCTCTCTCGGGCTGGAGCAGAGGCTCTGTGAGTCACTGAGCCTGCCTGTCATTCGGGGCCTCTTCCCCCCCCCCCCCCCCCCCCGCCCACACCACCCTCCCTCCCTGCCTCTGGGCCCTATTCCACCTCCCCCTCCTGGAGAGTCTGCAGAGCTGGGCAGAGGCAGACCCAGACCCCAGGCCCTAGTCTCTGCAGAGGAGAGAAAGCCAGCACACAGGGGAGCCCCAGGCATGTCCCAGGACACGGCCTTCAGGTACCAAACAGGCACCGCTACCCCGGGCGGGAGGGAGCAGGAGCAGGCAGAGGCCTTAGACCACGTAGCAAATTCTCTGTATCCCTAGGCAGACTGGAGTCAGGTGTATCCCAGTGAAATGAAAATGTCCCAGGAGGCAGGAGACAATCTCTTCACTCATAAAGATGTCATTCAAATTTGAGATGTGGCAGTAATTTCACTGTTCTATGTGTCATCATGATTAGATCATATGCTCAAGCGCTTTAGAGCTATAAGTGCCCAAGGAAATCAACCGGTGTAACCCCTCCTCTGCCAGGTGAGATTCATGAGGCACAGAGAGGCTTGGGGCAACCCCAAGGTCAGAGAGCCAAAAACCTAGCAGAAAGGACGAAAACACACTGAGGACATCTGAGGGCACCAAAAGAATCTTTCTACGACATCAAGTTGCCATGAAACACAGCAGCCACAGTACCTGGGAAGAGAGAAAAAAAATCACAGAAAGAGCAGTTGCTACGTGATATTCCACTGAGAATTGTGCTCCTGATACCAGGAATGCCTCTTCTCTACGGCACTTTTCTTACATGGAGACGATGAATCTTGCATTGCTTCATTCACAGTTAAACGTGCCCAGGACGGTGGGGAGACTGAGGCCAGAACACTGAGCCAATTACCTCTGAATCCTTTCTCAGGTTACTTCTTTCACACTACACACCTGCCCCTCCTCCTACCCCAAAGCTTCCACATTTCGGGCCCCTCCAGGGCGCTCTCCTCCAGGACGCCATCCCTCGGAACTTCATCTTAGCCCTAGAGGAATCAGTTTCTGGCTTATTATATACCACCTGGCTGGTCCTCAGACTCCCAGCTCTATCTGGTCTAGGAGAGAGCGCCACCCCCTATGCTTCTCACACCCCACGGACATCAAGAGAAGGACTTGGGCTGTCTGATGGCAAAGCCTGAACTCTCACCTCGCCGAGGTCAAATGTCACCACTCCCACTCACCCACCTGTGGACAGCCACTTGAACCCTCTAAGCTAAAATAGCAATGACACCTTCCTCCTGGGTTCTTGCAAGGATTGAATGAGGTTACTTGTGTAAAGTTCCAAGTACGCCCAACAGATACTAAATTGAAGTCCCTATAATAAAAAAAATGATAATGTTGATGGTAAATAGCATTAGTGCATAATACACACTTTTCAATTTAGTTTGATTTGTCCGAGACCACTTGGTAACACTGTCAAAGAAATGCAGATAAATCATACGCTTTTGGGCAAAAATGTTGCAGATACAGTAACTCTAAACCCTCTAGGTCAGAGATGGAGAGTGGGGTGGTAACAAACTTCTTGGTTTGCTTTAAAGGTGTAATAATAAAATCCACCTTCCAGGGGTGCCTGGGTGGCTCAGTCGGTTGAGTGTCCGACTTCAGCTCAGGTCACGATCTCATGGTTCATGAGTTCGAGCCCCGCATCAGGCTCTGGGCTGATGGCTCAGAGCCCAGAGCCTGGAGCCTGCTTCCGATTCTGTGTCTCCCTCTCTCTCTGCCCCTCCCCCATTCATGCTCTGTCTCTCTCTGTCTCAAAAATAAATAAACGTTAAAAATTTTTTTTTTAAATAAAAAAAATAAAATAAAATCCACCTTCCAAACGAAAACTAACCTCACCACCTCAAGAATCCCTGAGAAGTATACAAGGGTACTTTAAAGGTCAAACTATCACCTCTTCATCTTAGGAATCAATGTCTATTTTTTTTTTTTTGAAGCAATGAATATACAGTTTACACAAAGGCACAAAAGACACGTCATATCTAGGGCTGTTAAGTCTGTTGGAGAAGTATGCTCAAGTCGTATGAGCGAAACATAGCAAAGGCAATGTACAACTTGTGTGACAGTAATTCACTAGTAAACAGGGGAAGACCTCATAACTAAGACTAATTACTGGCCCAGGTAAAGCAATCTACCTGGAGAAGAATCATGGCAGGCTTCCCACAGACTGACTTCTCAAGCCCCTCAAACACTGTTTTAATACACGTCAAGGTTTTTCCTTTCTTTCTTCCAAGGCTCAAAGAGTCAGTTCAATCCCTTAAAGAGAGAGTACACCAACCTCGCCTCTAGCACCAGTGACTTGGAAAGAAAAGTCACTTCACTTATATCTTAGACATATCCATATGCCACCCAGCCGGGGCGTTCCATGTGACCCAGAGTTTAGTTCTAGGCTCCTAAAGAAAGATCCAGAAAAGCCTGGTAGCTTTATTTCAAGTTGAAGAGGTCCTTAAATTCATAATATTTTAGCAACTAACATTCTCAGAGATTCTGAGCACATCCTCAGGTGCTTGTCTGCCGTCAGGTGTTTAATGGATCTACCTCCTGCATCCAGCCATCCAGCACTGGTCCAAGACCTACTAAGTACCAGCACCATTCCAGCAGGTAAGGAGATGAGGGCAAGTCAGGCACGTCCCTGCCTGCATGGGGCTGGCATTCTTTAAACTACTTCCCTGGAAACCCTAGGGAGCAAGTAACTGGCCACTCCCATGTTTGAACTGCAAAAATGCTGTTGGATTCTCTAGTGCAGAATGGAGTCCTTGCCATATTGGTCACAAAGCATCAGACCCAAAATCTTTGCAACCCATCTTACAGGAGTTGTCATTACAACAACCTTCTGGAGCATGTCATTTCCTCATGTAACAAGTCAGGCACAGGGGTGCCTGGGTGGCTCCGTCAGTTAAGCGTCCGACTTCAGCTCAGGTCATGATCTCATGGTCCGTGAGTTCGAGCCCCATGTCGGACTCTGTGTTGACAGCTCAGAGCCTAGAGTGAGCTTCAGATTCTGTGTCTGCCTCTCTCTGCCCCTTCCCTGCTCATGCTCTCTCTCTCTCTCTCTCTCTCTCTCTCTCTCTCTCTCTCTCAAAAATAAACATTTAAAAAATAAAAAAAAAAGTCAGGCACTGAGGGAGACAACACATGACTTGCCCAAGGTCACACAGCTAAACCACGTTCATCCTGATGAAAGGGGGCATGTTGCAGGGAGGGGCAGGAACACAGGTTGCTGGGGTGTGCACTGCAGGGTCACTCCACAAGGGGGTACAGCCAGGTAGCATCATCAGTGGGAGTGCTCCCAAATGTCCCTTGTTTTGGTTATACTCCTGCCTGAAAGAGTGTGTTTCTCACACTGATCCCCAGGGGCTTACATTTCACCTTATTCCACACGTACTGTTCAGTCTTATGGTTTCTAGCACTCACATCTCTCCTCTGCAAAGACAGAATGGGAGCATCCCTTCCCCCATCGCCCTCTGGATACAATGTCAACACAGCACAAGGGATTTGAACCCAGCTCTGTGCAATTGCAAGAAACAGTCTACACCCTGCTTCAGATCAGCCATAGGATGAGGAGGCAGTGATGGGAAACTAGCAACAGGTGGGGTGGGGGGTACTGAACTAGCCCGGATCCTTGCAAACTTTCCAGCACGGCCCCTGAAGGCGAGAAGAGCGGGCACCAACCTCCCACCTTCCAAGGGGATCCTGGGTTGGGACCTCAAGCAAGCCTTCAGCAGGCAGGAAGCTGCTTTAAAGTGTTACATTTTATCTCTTAATACATTTGCATTTCTCCCATGATAACTGTGATTGAATATTAAAGAACATTTATTCCCAAACCTTCAAAAAGAACTGGTTCTCCAGGAAAACATGCCATGTTTATACAGAGGCTTCCAGCACTCCCCATGAGGCTCTGGGCCATGCACTTGTAAAGCTGGGAAGCACAGATCCAGGAGACCCAGGTCCCCTGAGACTCCGTGACCATCTGTTCATTCATACCATCCACTCATTGATTCATCGCCCAGAGGAGCCCCAGGTTGGCGGCTGGTGGCTGAGTCAGCAGCTCTCAAGGCGATCACCTTCTCCACCTACTCATGAATCACTAACCTGCTGCCCCCTTGCTACGTGCCTGGAAATAAATGCGAGTGCTTAAGTGAAGTGGTCCCTGGGCTGCGAGTTGCTCACCAGCAGGAACCAGTGCAGGGGAGGGGAGGGCAAACAGAGCAGGGTGAAAAGACAGGTCCAACACCACTGAACACCCCGCGTCGTTTGTTCATTTTATTCACCAGATATGGCCACGTATTTGCCATATGAATGTGCAAGACGCCAAACCCTGGAAAGGTGGGCACTCAACAGCGAATCCGAGTCTTGCAAAGACCGTGGGCATACGACTAGCAGTCAAGAAACTCTAACAGAAAGTGCAAAAATTCAGTGCTTTAGGAGAGGGAATGGGGGAGGAGGGTACTGGGTAGAGGAGAGAGAGGGATTACTTCTAGTTTGGAGCATCCTGGAAGAGAAGGATTTAGCCCCAGGCTATGAAGAATTATTGGGACCTACGAGTGCACAGACAAGGAAGCAGAAAGGATAAAATGAACTACCACGTGAGGCAGGGGCACGGAGTAATTTTGTGGGCTGGTACCCAGAGACATAAAGGGGAGAGAAGACAGGGAAGAAATACGGAGTTCTCTGATCACCAAGAAAAAAATATTTGGACTTTTTGTTTTCCTTTCAACTAATGAGAAGCCATGAAAGGGTATTTGATGAGGAAAGTGAAATAATCAGCTAACATTTAGAATGTTTAACTGGGCAGCCAGATGTATGACTAATCAGAAATGAGAGAGTTGTGCGGCCCACTGGAAGACCACTGCAATGGTCCAAAGCAAACGGCAATGGAAGCCCGCACTAGACAAGACATGAGGCAGCCGCAATGGAGAAGGGGGGTGCATGCAGGCAATGACTGAGAGACAATCACTAGCATTTGGCAACAGACTAGAACAGGTGCAGGGAAAGCCGATCCCTGAAACCACAGTCCCTGTTGAAAGACACACTCTTTCTCCTCTCAGGGAATTGTAGCATGGCTCCCCCATCCCTCTTTGGTGGATTTAACCCCACGGGTTCATGTGTAGAGCTAATCAGACTTTCTTCTGAAAGTTCTGGAACCATCAACAGTGAGCCTCCTCAGTCAGACCCTCACCATCAGGCCCATAACTGTTTCTTCCTATCATCTCCACACCCAAGGGGTACAGCTCAAGAGAGCCCCACTCCCCTGGGAATGGTGAGGGCCAGGAAACGTGTCCTTTCAAGAACAGTCCAAAATCAGTAGGAATCTTCAGGGAACCTTATCAGGACTTCCTACAACACCAGAGAGAAACCAAGAACACCTCAGTAGATGTTCCCAAGCAGCATGTGTGCACGTGTGTGAGAGAGAGAGAGAGAGAGACAGACGGACATGGAGGTTCCCAAGCAGCGTGTGAGACAGAGGGAGAGAGAAAGACAGACGGACATGGAGGGAAAGATTTTAAATGTGGAGTGAGAGAGAGAGAGAGAAAAAAAAAAAGAAAAGGGAAACAGAAAGAGAGATGGAGACCATCTTTCCTCTGAAGCCTTCAGGGGAGTCCCAGGCTCAGAGCTGTAAGCCCCTCCCACCTCCAGCGGAGCTTAATTCCGGAGGAATAGGCCATTCATTCCAGACCTGTGTTTATGCCGTCAGCTCAGAATAAAGAGCAGCACACTATTTCCCAAATGGGCAAGAACAAGCAAACATTTGTTTCTACGATCCACAAAAAAATAAACAACTTTTAAAAACAGAAAATGCTTTGCGGCCTCTAAATTTTTTTTTTTTTTCATTCAAAAGGTAAATGGCTATATGGAGCCCACAGGGAAGTATATATTCTTCCAACTTAGTTCCATTCCCCGTTGAACAGGAAAATGCCTGTTAGAAAGCGGCCACCTGTTCTATCAGGGTATACTGGAAGAAAGCAACACAGAGACTCTCGAACGTTTTCCCAATCAGGAAGCTCAGTGAACCCTGCCTGGGCAGCTCTGCTGGCTGCCCCAGCCCAGAGCTGGGCTGGCAATCAGCCCTGATAAAAATCTCCAGACTGGAACCAGAGCGCCAATATCAAGGGATTATCCCTGAACTGGCTGTTCTCTCCCGCAGGCAGGCTCCGAACCCTTGGCTGGCCAGAGCACAAATCAGCGCTGTCCTGACTGGCTAAGCAGGCACCCACTTACTGCCCGAAAGAAAAATGCACAGGCTGAGACCCAGCTCTGGCATCCGAAGGGACCAGGCTACCTCTCTCTTTCTCTCTCTGCATCCTCTAGGCTCCCTTTAGGGAAGGTAATGAAAAAAGACACTCTTTCTTTACACACTTCTGGTGAGATTGCATGAAAGCTGCATGACCTTTCTGGAAAGCAACTTGGCAATGTGTACAGAGAATCTTAAAAACATGCGCATTCTGGCCCAGCAAATTCCACTTCTAGGAGCCTGTCCTAAGGAAACAATCTGTGGTGTGAGTAAAAATGGACATATACAGACCTTAACTATAGCACAGCCTGAAACAGTGAAAAACTGGAAATAACTTCCAGAAGCAACACCAGGGAGATGGTTAAACAGACTGCAGCACATCTACTTGACAAACAAATGTGATGCACATTTGTATACACGGGTGCACTGGGTATACAGCCAATAGGGAAAGGGCAGGGTCGTACGGTAACTCTATGTGATATACTCTATATGATATACTAAAAAGTATATTTTCAACGAATTGTTGATGGCATGGGAAAAGATCCATACATGCACCTAAACGCATCGAGAAACAATTGATACGCAATATACCCAAACATCCACAGCAATCATCTCTGAGATGTTAACAGTTGCTTTCATGTTTATACTTTCTTAAAAAACTGCGGTGAGATACACACAACATGAACTTTACCACTGTAGCTATTTTTAAGTGTTCTGAGATACACATAACATGAAATTTACCATTGTAACTCTTTTTAAGTGTACGTTTCTGTGGCATAACTAAGTGTCTTCACGTGGTCGTGCACGGTTCATCACCATCCATCTCAAGCACTTTCTCATCTTTCCAGACTGACACAGTGCACCCATTAAAGTCTCCCCACACCTCCCAGCATCTCTGCACACCACGCCAGGCAGCCCCACTTCTCCTTTCTGTCTCTCTGAATGTGAGTACTCTAGGCCTCTCCTCAAAGTAGGACCGTAACAGTATTTTGTAACTGGTTTCTTTCACTGAGCACACTATCGTCAGTCAAGGTTCGCCTGTGTGGTAGCACGTGTCAGAATTTCCTTCCTTTTCAGAGCTGAATAATATCCCAGGGTGTATGTTTCTCTATTCTTCTGTCAGTGAATACCTGGGAGGATTCCACCTTTTGGCTGTTGTGAATCAAGCTGCTATGAATATGGGCGTACCAATATCTGTTCAAGTCCCTGTCTGCATTTCTTCGGGGTATACAGCCAGTAGGGAAAGGGCAGGATCGTACGGTAACTCTATGTTTAATTTTTCGAGCAACTGCCATACCGTGTTCCTCAGAGGTTGTACCGTTTCACTTTCCCACCAGCAATGCACACAGGTTCCAACTTCTCTACATCCTCGCTGACACTTGTTACTTTCTGGTTTTTGGCTAATGGCCATCTTAACGGGTATGCATTTTTATACTTTTACGTATTTTCAGAGTTTCCTGTTATGTGTATACTCAAAGAAACAATGTTGCTGTGGTCGTTGTCATTGTTGTGGTTTTAAAACTGAGCTGGGGAATGGCTCATGCCTTCTTCCAGCCCTAAGCACTGCAGAGCATCATCTGACAGTGCAACTTGCAGGTCTGGTCCTCTGTTCCACGCGTGCTCCCTGTCTCCCTCCCCAAGCTCCAGGAGGTGATGCAGAAATAGAAAGAGGAGAGATCTGGGGCTTACACAATCCTGGAGTATGATCCCAGCTCCACCACCTACCCACTGTACACCCTGCAATTTTACCTTTCTGCGCCTCCATTTTTCATCTGCTAACTGGGACTCAGGCTATCAACCCGTTAAGGTGGTAGGGCCTCGCACTGTGCCCGCCACAAAAAAGGCATCTGAGAAATAATGATCCCTGTTCATTTCTGGCATTGTTCATAGCTTCTGCCACAGGAAGGAACACTGCATACCTCTTAGTAAATACAACTTAATTGATAAAAACTCGTTGTGAAGATCCCAATCCGATCATTTGTATCTCCCCCCGAAACCCCTATGGAGTGCCATGTTTCACAAACATTAGTCCTGCTATTTGCTCCCCACAAAAGGCATTTAACAGTCAAGTAAGATTGGGAAATACAAATATCGCCATCTCCAAAAAGAGTGAAAGAATAATCACTGTATTAAAGATCCGTAATAAAGAAGCCTATCGACCACCGACACCTTTTTGGCATAACACCTGTTAGCGTCACATGGGACTGGCTCTGAGAGATGGCTGTGTTGCTTCTCATCTCACGTACAGCCTTGAAATCTGGCTCCTGAAGACATCCAGCCCTGGATTTCCCAGTGCAAACTCCCCGTGAGCATATCAGGATTGCTGTGAACCGGTGATCTCAAAATTTAGCAAAGCATGAGAACCTGGAGGGTGTGTTAAACCGAGAGAGGGCTGAACTGATAGCAGCCCCAGTTTCCAATTGAGGAGATCCAAGGTAGGACCTGTGTGTCTGACAGATTCTCAGGAGATGCTGCTGATCTAGGGACCCCACCTTTATAACCACTGATGTAGACAGTAAAAGACTCCTTACATACAAGTTTAACACGGGACACAGATGAAAGCTGTATATAGTTGAGTCTTGAACAGCATGGCTTTGAACTTATACATAGATTTTTTATAGTACAATACTGTAAATGTATTTTCTCTTCCTTATGATTTTCTTAATAACATTTCCTTTTCTCTAGCTTACTTTATGGTAAGAATACAGCGAATAATACATATAACATACACAATCAACTGTGTTAATCAACTGTTCATGTTACCAGTAAGCCTTCTAGTCAATAGTAAGCTATTAGTATTAAGTTTGGGGTAAGTCAAAAGCTATGCATGGATTTTTGACTGAGGCAGGGACGGCTGGCATCCAAACCTTCACATGGATCTAGGGTCAACTGCCCTTCCTGCAACACCAAAGAAATCAAGTCTCATTCAGAACTTGAAACAGCCATTCTCTTCTGGGACACATTCTTCAAGGAAGCATTTTATGGTGGATAACCAGACTTTGGAATCAGAAGGAGCACGTCTGCAAATCCCAGCTCCACCAGTGCCTGGAACAAGCACAGACAAGTTACTGAAACTGTCTAAGATGTAGCTTCCTCATCTTCTAGTTCACAGAATTTCTGTGATGCCAAAAGCCTGCATCCCAGCAAGCAGGATGCTATGGAGAATGCCTGGCACTTAGTAAGTGCTCAATAAACACTGGTCACTCTTTTCAATTACTCTGTTATTTAACCACCTGATCTGGCCAACAGCCCATCATCTGTGTGCTTTCAGGTGACACCATAAAGTCAGTGGCTAGGACAGATGCTATTGTCACTCCTTTTTCCACCCACCACCTCACACAAAGTGCACTTGCTCTCTCGGTGGACCTCCGAGGCCCCCGCGCGCTCGTGGCACCGGGGCTGAACTCTTGCACACGGCCACCTGCAAATATCTGTTACCACTGCCCATCGTCCCGGAGACAAGCCAAGTGTGGGTCCCAAGTGTTCAAAGGAGGTCAGCACCATTCAGTTACTGCATGCCACCCACCGTGCTGGCCTGTGAGGAAACAGGCTGGTAGGGCTGTGTCCCCCGTAAGATTCGTATATGAAGTCCTAACCCCCAGCACCTCAGAAGGTGACTGTGAGTGGCGATAGGGCCTTCGAGAGGTGATTAAGTTAAAATGAGGTCATTAGACACCTATATGACCAGTGCCCTCAGAGACATAGAGATTAGGATTTAGCCAGGTACAGAGGGAACACCCTGTGAGGACACAGGGAGAAGGCGGCCAGCTACAAGCCAGGGAGTGGGGCCTCAGCAGGAACCAACCCTAGGGGCACCTGGGTGGCTCAGTCAGTTAAGCTTCTGACTCTTGATTTCAACTCACGCCATGATCTCACGGTTTGGGGAGTTCAAGCCCGATGTCAGGCTCTGTGCTGGCAGCACGGAGCCCGCTTGGGATTCTCTCTCTGTCCCCCTCTCTGTCTCTTCTCCTCCCCCACTCTCAGTGTCTCTCAAAATAAATAAATACATAAACTTAAGAAAAAAAAAAAAAGGAACCAACCCTGCCAAACACCTTGATCTCACACTTCTAGCCTCCAGACTCATGAGAAAATGTTCAGCCCCGCCCCCCGCCCCCGCCCCAGTCCAGGGTATTTGTTACAGCAGCCAGAGCAGGCAGATACAAGGACCCACAGGGACCACCCTCACCTCACATGCCAGCATCACACCATGCAAGAGAGGCAGGCGGCCTCCTCAGACACCACAGCTGAGGTGGGGGGAGTGCCTAAGTCCTGAAACCGGGGCTCTGGCTGCAGCTGTCAGCCCTGCTGCTTGCCGGCCATGGGACGAGCCATCAGCACCTTCTGAACCTCTGTGTCTCCCTCTGTCTCTAATGCGGATGCTCTAAGCTTAGAAGCAGCATAACTGATCTACGCTTTGGAGCCCGAGCCACACTTGCACCCTTAGCTCTCACCAGGAAAAATGCAGTGGCCTCCTAACAGGCCCTACTGCTTCTGTTCCTGCCTTCCGCTTCCTGGCTTCGCTGCTGCAAGAGGAGGCTTTTAAAAATGTTCATCGCATCACGGGCACGGCTGCCTAAAGCCCTCCAATAACGCTCCGTCACACTGAGAAGGAAATCCAGACTCTACGCCGTTGCCTACCACGCCCCCCAAGATACGGCCCTGCCAACCTCCTGTCATAGCACTTTACCTGCCCCCCCCACCCCCTGCCGTGCCCTACACTCTGTTCAGAGTGGATCTGTTGCTATTTCAGGCCAGCTTATTCCTGCCTCAGGGGCTACGCAGTAGCTGTTCCACTTCCTGGAATGATCTTCCCCCAAATCTCTGCCCAGCTCCCTTCCTCTTGGGTTAAATGTCTCCTCCTCAGAGAGGCCTTTCTCCTTCTCACAAAGAAGCCTATGGGAGCACTTCACACTATTATCTTCCTAGAGGAGAGCATCAGCGTCTCCTGCGTCCCTGAGAGCGGGCACCACTCCTGCCCCTTCACTGCTGCTTCCCCAGCGCTGGTCTAGCACCTGGTAGGAGCTCAAGAAATATGGGTCACCTGCTTTGCAAACTGTAGAGTGCTGCAGGAATGTGAGAAAGTGTCACAAGTACCCCAAAGAGCCAGCCAAATAATTCAAAGAAAACAGGGGCCGGGGGGGAGGGGGAGGCGGTGGTGAACATGGAGGGACTCCCAGTGGTAATGTAAGAAGTAAACCAAGGGGCACCTGGGTGGCTCAGACGGTTAGGCATCCGACTTCAGCTCAGGTCAAGATCTCACACTTTGTGAGTTCGAGCCCCGCATCGGGCTCTGTGCTGACAGCTCGGGGCCTGGAGCCTGCTTCGGATTCTGTGTCTCCCTCTCTCTGTGGCCCTCCCCCGCTCACGTCTCTGTCTCCCTCTCAAAAGTAAATAAACATTTAAAAAAAAAAAAAAAAAAAGAAAGAAACCAAGCAACCCATGTGCTTCACGACGTGAGGCTTGCAAGGCCAGAGAAGCACAGATCACACTGACGATTCGTCTACACTCCACTCGTGCTTTACCTGCTCCCACACCCCACGGGAAACCACAAACAGGACAGGCAGCTGCAGCCCTCCAGGAGCCAGGCAGCAAAAGCCCCTCCTTGAGGGTGGCCGGGACTGCGTCGCCCTCATTGCACTGGCCCTCCCCCTCCTGCATCTGGGCCCTTCTCACTGTGATTCACACAGATGGCCCATCACTCCCGCTGCCACCAGAGCGCCACCCAGGCCTATCTTTAGAAGTTCCGCAGGCTGAAAACTCAATCTACCAGCCTGGCACCTGGGCCTGGAGCCTCCCCACTACCATCAGTGGCTGGCGGCATGTGGCTTCCCCCCGCCTGGCGCATCGGGCCTTGATGCCGCCCCCGGAGGTGCCGCCTCGCAGACTTGTGAGCCCAAGGGTGCGCTGACCTGCCCTCAGAGGTAGACCAGGCCTCTCCAGTAGCTGCAGGCAAGCACCAGGCCTTGGAAAGTACTGGCAAAGGGAAGCAAACCACTCTGTGTCCTGGCTGCCCCCGCTGGCACATTCCCCGGGTGGTCATCCGATCCTAATCGACGTGTGGCCCCATCAAAGCAGCTCGCCCAGGTGGTGTAAGCTCAGTCTCCTCGGAGCACAGACCAGAAGTGAGACAACAGAACGTGACTCCCTACTTCGGCAAAGCCTCGAGAGGCAAATTCCCAGTGCCTCCTCCCAGCCTGCCCCGAGGCTTCCCGCTTTCCGGAAATGACCATGTGTGAATCCCAGGGGCTGAAGGGGACACGGTGTTATGGGGTGTGGGGAAGGGGTCACCATCTAATTAGACCCTGACCACATCAGTCATGTCTTCTTTCTTTCTATAAAGACTCACTAAGGAGCTGGCTCAGTGAGTAGCCTGGGTGACAGGGAAATTGGGGAGTGAGGGCACAGAAAAGGAGTCCCTGGCCATGTCCCTGTCCTCTGCACCCACGAGCTCTCCATGTTCAGCCTTTGAGATTTCCAAAGAACTTCAGACCTTCTACCTCTTCACCCGCATCTGGACACACCATTTTTACAGACGCTGGGTGATGTGACCTGTGTCTTCCAACAATATCCCCCATTATTTCTGACATACAGTGACGCCGAGCTGTCCTGGAGCAAATGAAAACAGAGAGGGGGCTCCCACCTACTGGCTTCTAGTTGAGAAATGAGAATGACCCAGAAGAGCTTAAGGACTCAAAAGCCATCCCCAAGAACTTCCAGAAACACAAAACTGTGTTTGTTTCCTACATGCAAAAGAAGGGGTCCAAGCTTACATGCCCGTGGGAACCAGGCTGCTATGGTAAGTAAGGGCCTGTGCACTCAGGCCCACAAGCTTTTTTTCAAGAAAAACTAGAAACCCATTTTTTTTTCCAGTTTATTGATTTATTCTGAGAGAGACAGAGATGGCACGAGTGGGGGGGAAGGGCAGAGAGAGAGGGAGAGAGAGAATCCCAAGCAGACTCCTCACTGTCAGCGCAGAACCCAATACGGGGCTCAATCCCACAAACCAGGAGACCATGACCTGAGCCGAAACCAAGAGTTGGACGCCCAACCGACTGAGCCACCCAGGTACCCCAAAACCCATTTTTTTTAATCCCAAACCTCCCACTTTGTAAATGTAGGCAGTAAATGCAAAACAAAGACAAAAATCAAAAACAAAATCAAAAACAAACACACACACACACATACACACAAGACAAAACTTTAAAGCATGCAGACCAAGTCTGTCTATTCCCTCTGAAAGGGAGGGTGCGGTGACTGGATTCTGGGCAACATGTTCAAAGGACCTCTTCCTTCTCTGCTTCTCCCCAGGGAGGCCCTCCTGGCCCGCCCCTCAAACAGCAGCACCAGCCAGAAGGTGAGGCTTGACTGATAAGCCAGGAAATTTGGCTCCCGCCACTTTAAGGGGGGAACTAGGAGGATGACCACAAGGCACAGGGAACAGGTGATTCAGGTACTCTCAGCCATAGGGATTGGGGAGGGGGGCACGCGGCCACAGGGCTCACCCCCATGACAGCATCAACGCGAGGGTGAAGTATTTGGGACCCGTCTTGCTTCCTTCCTGGCCCAGTACAAACAGAGCATGAAGGCAAGAGCAGACGGCACTCCTCGAGCCCCTAACTGCCGGGAGTCCACTTGCATACATTCTCCAGGCATCACTTCCCTAATCCTTGTAGCTCATCTCTCTGCCTGCAATGTCTCTTTCGAACTCCTCCCTCTCACTCTAGGCTAATTCCTCTCCTTCCTGGGGATTCTGCTCAGAAATCAGCTTTTCCAAAGGGCTGTCCCCTACACGGGGTCCCCTCACCAGCCCTGGCACATCCCTGGCACAGGGGCCTGGCACAAAGAGCCCTGGCACATCCCTCTCAGGGCACTTAATATTCACGCATCTGTCCAGCTGCCTGCCTCGCCGGCTGGGAGCCCCTGGAGGGGAAGGCTGGCTCATTCCATCCTGTCATCCCTAGCAGCCAGCACAGATATCTCATAACACAGAAGTTCTGTGTAGAACTGAACAAAGCAATGTGTTGAGGGGCAAGTATTTTCTGGGGATGGATCGGTGCCAGGCACCATGAGAGGAACACACAAGACCACTGAGATGAGTCCCATGCATCCAGGGGATTCTGGGCATCACAATCTTTTTGGGGGTGACCAATGTTAAGAAGCCTCCATCGGAGGGACTCCCCACCACTCCCCGTTATCCCCGCTCATGGCTACGCTGCTGGCCTTTCTCCACTGCAGCCCCCACCACCCCCCCCCACCACCACCCCTCCACACTTCTGTAAGTGCTGTTCCTCCCTCTGGCTGTGCTCTGAACAGACACCTGCCCAAAACTCAGCTTCTGGAAGAGCTTGTCTCACTGCCCCGTATGAAAGTGTGCCCTCCTCATCATTCCTTTCCCGTTTCCCTCCTTTATTTGTCCTATTGCCCCCACACTATCTGACTGACCCTGTCTACTTCATTATCCTGTCTGTGATCTGCTCTACCTCTAGAATGTAGCCCGAGAGAGCAGAGCCTGTGTCTGCTCTGTTCTCTGGTGTATTCCCGCTGCCTAGAACAGTGCTTGATGTACCAATAGGCACAATAAATGTTGGCTAAGTGAATGAATTTGAGAAGGAGAAAGTAAGATCCTTCCCCAAAGCCCTGCACTGAGCCCCTTCTGTGCCCAAGAAGCAGCTGGGACCCCTTCCTCCGCCTCCTCCTCCTCCTCCTCCTCCTCCTCCTCCTCCTCCTCCTCCTCCTTTGCTATCAGTAAGCAGGACACCTGCAGAACTTTCCACTCCTCACACCTCATCACGTTTCTGTGGCTCCGATGCCACAAAGCAAGTCAAGAACCCCCCTGTTTAAATGTAAGAGGATCTGATGAGGGGGTGCCAGGGGAGGTGATGTGGGGTGAGCATCCTGAGTGCACAGAGGTAGACTGAGGGGTGGAGAGGGTCCACCCATGGAGGCATGTGTGGGGAGCTACAGGTGTGTGAGCAAATGTGTCGGATGAGGGAGTGGAAGCGTGTGGGCCTGAGTGGGTGGGTGAGGGGTGAGGGAGTTCATGGGGATGTGTAAAAACAGGCGAGGGTGAGGGGAGGCGGGCATGTCAGGGTGGGCGTATGCACGTGCTCACCTGGGTGCATTTGCATGCGTGTGAACACAGGGAAAGCGTGCTGCTGGGAGAAGGCGCTGGTGCCTCCTCTCCCAAGGGCAAACTCCAGCTGCAGAGGCAGAGATGGGGACCAGGTGGGCACTGCCCTTGGGTCTTCAGCAAGAATCGCTCCCTCTGCTGCCTGCTGCCTGGCCTATGTCAGACTGCATGGGAAGGACACAACGTAATGGGAACCCAGGCCTCCTCCATTAACGGACCAGAAGGCAATTACACAGCAGCAACCAGACAAGCAAAGCAGCCCCTGGAAAACACAAGCCAGCACCGAGCACGGATGCCTCAGGGTCCCTGGGGGTGGGGTCACCGGCATCCCTCAGAAGGAGCCCAGGCTCCTGGTGATTTTGCACCATGGCTGAACGTGTAGATCTGGATTCCCTGGAGACTCCGGAACGCAACAGAGGCATCACTGCAGTATTGGCACTTTTTTCATTAGCTACACACTTAATGAACATCTCAGCTTCTGGGAACAGGGGGCTCGGAGGTACGGTGACCCGCCGGTCTTTCTGCTGAGCTAGGGCTCACGGGGCAAGAAGGTCTGTTCCCTGCCCACCCCTCCAGCAGGCTGTAAGACAAGAATACAAATACCTAAGGAGTGTTTCCAGCCTCTCCTCCTCACCCCTACGTGCCTACCTCGCCGGTCACATCTCCTCCCACCATCCACCTTGCTCACTGGCTCCAAACACAGGCTTCCATCCGTTCCTCATCTGACAAGAAGGTACTGAGTATCAGTACCTCCCAGGTACTCTTATGGGTACCAGGGACACTGCAGTTGGAGAAGCAGACAAGAAGCCACAGCAACAAAGCAAGGAATAAATACAAGATATGTTGGATGGTGACAAGCTCTCTGGAAGAGATATAGCTGGGGAGGGAGGCAGGAAAGGAGGCACTTAGAGTAGCGAGGGGAACTCTCCAGCAGCTGGGCTCACTCCCTCCCCAGAGGCTTCACAGCTGCTGTTCCACATGCCTGAAGCACTGTTCCCCCACAGGTCCCCTATGCTTCCTTTTCCCTCTGGTTCCCTGTGAAAGCCACTTCCTTGGACACATCATGCCTCTACATGGCCACCTATGTAAAACAGATGCCCCTTCACACTCATACCACTCACTACCCCTTAGCCTGCTTCATATTTTTAAACCACTTATCTAAGGTTAAAGAATTATCCACCTATGACGTTCCTGCCTCCCCAACTGGAATTTAAGGTCCAAAAGGAGAGAAGATTTGGGTCTGTGTCACCACTCTATCCCCAGCACCTACACCTACAACAGGCCAACACCCAGCAGGCCACACGGGGCCTGAAATTCTGCCATCCAGCTTTCCTTTGGGATAAGCAATGCCCTCCCCAGGCACCTTTTCTTAAGTTCTCCGGGCAGGGGGGTGGGGGGGGTGGTTCTGGGTGGTAACACAGGAAGTCATGGACGCTGATGTGAACCCGCCATTTCCCTCTCGGGACGGCTTACAAATCTAAGATGTAGTGTTGATTTTGAGGGAGGGGACTGAGGAAAGAAAGTTGAGAGCACAGAACTGCTTTCCAGAGCACAGGACAGAAGTGCTGGTACCCAGCCCTGCCCCAGCTTCTGGGTGAATCTCGCTAAGCATCCGTCCCTTCCTGACTTGCAGCTGAGAGGCAGTATGTGGTCACCTGAGGCCCGGGATTCCAGCGGGAGGAACCGATCAATGGGGAAAGGACACAAATTCAACGGCCTCCGCGCTCTGCCATCAAGGACAACAGGTCTGCGGTCTGGCCTCCCAGATGGCTCTCCACAGGACGGTGGCAGAAACAAAGTGGGGAAAACCCAACAATGGTGAGAAGCCACGTGCCCTTGTATTAATGCACACTCAGTGAAGATCATCTCCCCGTTGCTAAGCACCGGCTGTACACACACGGTTACTATTAGAAAGTTAATCATGGAAAATGCTGAGGTTTCGTTCCCCAGCCCGGCATCGCTCCGCTCCACGCTACAATTTCATCTTCCATATAATGTTACCGGACAGTGCCATTGGCTCCGTCCACTCCCTTGTCCCAGGCCTCTGTGACCTTTCCATTCCCTTCAAGCTGCACGCCACGTCAGCCCCGCAGAGCTCTAAGACACGCCGGCCTTGGCCTGTGCCTGGCTCGGACAGCACGCTGACATTTTCCATGCGGCTGCACCAGCCAGAGAAATGCTCAGGGGGGATTAACAAAACTTGCTCCATCACCCAAGTTGCTTTAGGAAAGGGGAAAACATCACTAGCCCCACCTTGGCTGCTGACGCTATCCACACACTATCTCTACCCAGGGATCAAAGGCCGGAGCAAAAGCTGTGTCTCCATCCCTGTTTTGCAAAGCACGGACTACTTCCCAGCTCGCACTTTCTAAAAGCACACCGGAGAGGGGAGTCATGTTTGAAGGCCAGCCTCATAAAAGGCTTAGTACCTACTTGTCAGTCAACACCCCAGTGAGCAGATAATTGATTTTCTTGTTTTATGACTATTTGTGGGCACGGCTTCCCATTCCATTAGCCTGGATAATCGAGAGGAGACTGCAAAAGAGTATTAACATCCCAACCAAGGTCACTCAGCTCCCTCTTGCTGCCTCTCGAGCCCAAAGACTGAGTTAGTTTGGCTTTCATTAATAATAGCAAGAACAATAAATAACACCAGCGCTTACGAAGTACATGAAGTCTGGAGGTACCTCCACAGTGAAGGCCTCGCTTGGTGAAAAGCAGAGTGGAAAACGTTTTCTAGGGCTCAAGCTAGGAATCTTCTGACCATGTAAGAGCTTTCTGCGTGGTGACACTAACGATGAGCAAATGGACTTGTCTGGGGTTGTACAGTGTGAGGTCTGGGGCTCGCTTGGGTGGGGTTCCCAACTCCACCAGCCGTGTGACCTTGGGCAAGTCACTCCCCCAGCACGTTCCCAACATCACACAGGGACCCGTAAAGACTGAACAACAGGGCGCCCTTAAAAGGCTTGGCAAGGTGTCTGCCCATAGCAGTGTTCCCTAAATGTTAGCTCCTATTAATCCTTATTGTTCATGATAATGATGTGTTCTCTTTGGTCCCCACATCAGGGGGGGGACCCAGGTATGGAGATGGGAATGGCGTGTCCTCTACTGTCCCTCAGCCTGCGTATGTGCAGCACCCGGGACAGGCCTCGGGTCACCCCATACCACACAGTCCACTGCTTCTGGCAGCCAGCTCATCCCTCGCCCTCCCTTCCGTCTGCCACAGAGAGGAAAGGGCACCGCCCTCCCTATTTTAAAGAGACAGTGGCGAGGCATCCAAGAGACTTTCTCAAAGACTGCCTTGTGGGAAAGGCATGGAAAGCAGCTCGGCCAGGGTCCCTGTGTTGACGTGGGCACCATCGTTCCCAGCAACACTGGCCTTTGGAAGACATCTCAAAAGGCTCATCTGCGGAAAATTCTTCCAAACTTCTCAGTCTAGATATTCCCCCAAAGTCCAAGAGCTTTACTTCTCATTCATTTTTTCAGCAAACACTTGCTGAGCATCAACTTTGTGTCAGGCTCTGGGCTGGGTGCTTGGGACACCGTGCTGACCAAGACACTCAAGGCAGACGATGATCAAGTAAACAAAGAAAATAATTATAAATTGTGGTAAGGGCTTTGAAAGAAGCAGAATGCTGAAACAGAGAATTACAAAATCACACAGTACAAAACTGTCCTTATATGCTGTGTTTATTGTGTATTTTCTCCCTCTCCCAAATAGAATTAAGCTCCTCACTGGCAGCGTTTTATGTCTGTTCACTAGCTTTGCAGTATGCCTAGAGTGGTGTGTACGGACACAAAATAAATACTTGCTGGGTGAGTGTTACTGGATGGTCAGGAAGTCTTCTCTGCTCCAATGACTTTAAGCTAAGACCTGACAAATGAGAAGGAGCCGGCGTACAACAAGCAGGCAAGACAATGATCCTAGCCACAGAGGATAGCACATGCAAAGGCCCTGAGGTCAAGAGAGACTGACATCTTTGTGTCACCCTCATCCAAAAGCAACCTTTAAAGAGCCACGGGAGGCACTACTTTCAACCCAGCAAATCTCTGAGTCCCCTCTCTTGTCTTCTACTTACACATTCTTGCTCTCACCTCATTTCCTCAGTTTCCTGGTTCCTAATTCCTAGGGCAGCAAAACGCAAGGTTAGAGGCCTACACACTAGTGCCAGAAAGCTAGGATTTCTACCCCAGCTCTGCCACTTACTGCTTCAGTGATTTGGGGCAGGCTACTTGACCTCTCCATGCCTCAGTTCCATTATGTGCAAACCATGGATAACAGGGAGCCAATTCTGAGCCACTGTAAGGATCAGACAAGTCAGAGGATGTGAAGCTCTCAGCTCAGTCCCTTACACATGGGAGGCACCCAATAAATGTGAGCACTATCACTGCCTGTTTTTAACATCTTCATTTTTATTATTAGATTCCCCTTCTCCACCCGGCCCCTTGTGAGAGATGACTGGGTGGGTGGATGACACCCACACCAGAACGTCGTTCCCAAATGCCCGAGCCCCCCTGCCTTGGGGGTGGGTATCAATCAGATGTGCCCACCCCACATCCTCACCCAATACCATGATTTCTGGGGACCCTAAGAGGACTTAGGACCAAGAGCCATTCCAAATGGCTCCATGGGGCCACCTTCAATTTCTTGGGGAAGAGTAGGGGGACTCTGTGACCCACAGAGGACTTCTGTAACCATGCCTGTGACTTGCACTCACCCAGCTGATATTCTTCTATTTAACTTCATAAAAAAAAAAACACCTCCAAATGTTTTGCCTTTTCAAATCACCTCTCCTCCCCCTCAACACCACCCCCCCATCCCCAAACCCCCAGCAGTTTCAAAATTGAGTAACTGCTGGGAACTGCAGTTAAAGATGCTAATTTAAACACACACGCCACACAAGGCAAGCTGGAATCATTTTCTTAGCAACAGCCCCTCACCCACACCTCCCAGCTGTCGCTGCCCAAGAGCAGGGTTCCAGCAAAGCTGGCAAGACAGTGGGACAGGTAAGGGCAGTTTGGGGTGCCTGGCTCAGGGTCTGCTTCTGGCCTCTACCTTCGGAGGGCAACCTTCAAAGGTTCCAGCTCTGCCCAGCTGCCAAGTGAACCAGAAACAAGTCTCAGGGCAACCAACTGTTTAAGCAAACCCATTGGATTGCATTTTGAACTTACAGAACTGGTAGCACAGAGAACTCTAATTTCCTTTAATAAACCCAAAATCTTCCCTTTGAGTCAGCTTCATGCATTACATAGCAGGACCTACTATCAAAGCACAATAAGATCCCTTTCCCTGTCGCTCACATTATAACTGTGAGCATGGGTCCCATCAAGAGGCATCATGTCTCCAAGAGGCAATGTAAAATGTCCCTTCCTTTACACAGTCCTCCAGAATCCTCCTCCCCACCCTCAGATGGGGGTGACCACCCCCCCCCCAAATCTCTCAGCCTCTTTGATATCTCACTGATGTGGCAAGTTCATGGTCAGGCTAGCACACATCTGTGCCCCCACTCCCACCCCAAGACTAGCACATCTTTGAGAAGAGAAGTCATGACTTAGCCTTGGGTCTTATTTCCACTGCACACACACACACACTATCTTCCAGAAAGTCTGGCGCATAGTAGGAGCTTGATGAATAGTTATGGGTTGTTAAGGTGGGTCACTTTATAAATGCAAAAGAAGAGCTGACCCAATTGAAGGAACAATCAAGTAGGAACAGTAAAAAAGAAAGCAGCAAATATGTAAGAAAAGAAAACAACAAAAGAGTTAAACAATGAAAGTGTTAAATAAGATTGTCCCCAGTTGGTCTCATTGGTAAATATGGCTGTTCACAGGTTGGGTGTATTTAACATGGAGGTAGATACTCATTAAAAAATAAAAACAAAGACCAAAGCTAACACATAAGAAATACAAAACCCAGGTAACCCCTGCAAGGGAGAGAAACTCCCTCAGCTTGGTGATGTTTCAGAGGGGTGTCAGAGGGGAGATACTGAGTGCAGAAATGCTACGGAAAGAACATACCTCTAGTGAAGGGTTTATTTCAAGAAATTATGGAGATGCTCTGTTTCTTGATTTGGCTATTGGTTACATGGGTGGGTTCAGTTTGCATAGATGCATAGACTTTATGGTATGTTCACTTTTCCATACCATAGTATAGTTCCATTAAAAAGTAGAAAAGAAATTACTAAAATATTTCCTCCTGGAAACTTATCTTCACGGCCCAAGTGAAGTCAATGCAAGAATAGGATTTGCTTTACAAAAATTCACTCTGCAGAGAACTCTGCTGTAACCACCTACAAAGTAAGATAAGTCTCCAGTGCACAAAGGCAAGCAGGAAGGGTATAGGAGATGTCGAAAGGGGACATGGAATGCTTGAGTAATAAAACAGGTATGGAGAGCTTTCCATCGGCATGACAAGAGGAGAAGATTTGGTGGAGTTTGCTCTCCGTCCCCACGCCAAACGGGCTCAAGAATCCAAATGTTGAGGAAGCCAAGAATGTGCACATTGTACTCTCTGAGAATAATAAGAAGGCTATTCCTTTCTCTTCTGGGAACCTTCAAATGTGTTGGAGTTTCTGACACTCTCAAGATGGCACAGGAAACAGAGCCTGATTTTAGAAACTTCGACATGGTGTGTGTGGTGTTCTGAGTTCTGAATGATTTACAGCCCTGGTGACTCGGTTCTGGGGGAGAAAACAAAAATGCCAGGCACACTGATACACTGTAGGCCACTCATTTGGCTTTATTTAGGGTGGCATCTAGGGACCAAGGGATCTGGGTCTAGTTGTCCACAAACTACTCCCCACCCACATTTTTGGCAATTGACATCAGACCATAATGGACAACCAGAGCCACTCTGATGGTAAGACAAGGCTCCAGGAAGTGTCCTGAGGGCTGCGCAGGAGGCAGGAGAGGATATACTCACTCTGGCCCTGCAGCCCAGGGCAGTCACGAATGACCCGCATGGACACAACCTCCAGCTTCCCTCAGCACCAGTGGGTTGTGCCACCATCACCGCCTGATTCCCTCACCAAATCAATACCCAACCATCAAGACCACACTCCTTAAATAAGGCCAGACATGTTTGCTGTCAGGAGAGCATGATATTTTTCTTTGGACAATCCTGTCTAGAGAATCACTAGCATGACTTAATTTTATACCCACCTCATCAGGTTAAAATAAGGTAAAATTAACATTTTCATGGCCTCATGCATTTTTCATCAATGCAATTTGACATTTATCTGTGGGGTTAACAGTTGTGTTCCAGACATTGTTGTAAGTCCTTGGAATAGGCAGTGAAATACAAAAAATGAGGACTCTCCCCAGAAGAGAACACATACCCAGCTTTGACTATGCCTTCATGGGTTGGAACTCTGTCCTCTTGTGGATGCCTTGAGACTTCTTTACTGCATTTACACTCATAACACCCAGCAAGGGCAGGCTTAGAGACGCAGTGGTCGACCGATACTTTTCATGAAGGAAAATAACAGGCCCTACAAATGGTTTCTAGAAGCCCTGACAACATCCTCCCACCCTGGGTTCCGGTACTCTTCCACAAGCTGTGTAACATCAGCCAGAACCCCCCAAGCGCCAGCCATGCCCACACAGTTGGAGCCGGGTTCCAGGGTGGATCAGCTGGCTTTGGGCAAGTCGCCTCCACTCCCAGGGCTCAGTTTGTTCATCTGTAAAATGAAGAGACTGGAGCAGCTCACCTCTGATTTCTCTCCCAGGTTCAAGCATTCCTTAATGCCTTGTGCACCCAAGTACATGGGGGCTGCCCTTTGCTATTTGTGAATGCAAGCGACAGCTAGACATCACCCCCTTCCTCGTTCATAGCATGGCCTCATTTTGTTCAGGTTCCTACCTCTCTTCTATACTGCCTTGGGCCTCAAGTAAGCTGGGCCCATTCCCTTGCCAGCTCCTGAGTCCTGCCCAGTCTAAGGTCATTTCTCTTCTACTGGATACTTGTACAGGGCAATTGGCCTAGTTCTGGTCAACAGGACAGATAGAGAATTTGCTGGGGGCCTTGGGAAAGGTTCCTCTCTCCATAAAGTCTTCACTGGAAGAGATGATCCCACCATGCCTCTGGCCATTGCCATGACTGGATGTGATGCCCAAAACTGCCACAGCCATTTCATAGCCATGAGAGGAACCAGATTTAGGATGAAGCTGTCACCAAGGGCCGTAGAGTAAAGAAACAGGAGGAGCCAAAGCCTCAGATATCACTCAGCCAGAACCATCCACACCTGAGAGCTCCCCCCCCCCACCCCAGCCATCTCTGTCCTACTTGCCACAGATATGTTTCCTTACAGTAAGCCAACTTGAGTCCGTGTTTCCCATCACCTGCACCCAAAAGCATGCTAGCTACTGTAGCAGACCACGACTTTGAAAAGATTGGTGAAATGCAATATTTCTTAAAATATTCTGAAACACGCTTAACACTGATACTAGACCACACAGAGCTAGCTCTTCCTTTCATGTCAAGGAAAAATGCTCTAGGCCACCATCTGAATGGAGGTTACCCTTTCAGACAAATTCCTGACATCTCTTCCATTTCTTCCTCTTAAGCCAATGGCATCCAGATACTGACACTTTGGAGTTGCTTGGTTTCCAGACAAATGCAAGTGGCCCACACATTCCAACAGGAAACAGCACGGATTTTGCCCTTCTCCATGGAAACAATGAGCACAGCCATAAACTCAACCCCAAGAGCAGAAGAATCAAAATTGGCACCTTGAAGGCAGAATTATGTGTCGTTAGTGATCCTAAGCTTTCAAAGTGTTAGTATGCATTTTGCTTTACCTGTGAATGAGTCCCAGATTTCTTCACCTGCTTACTAGCTGAGATAGATTTTAGCACAATATCAGGGAAAGACTTATGGTCCGTCCTCTCTCTCTCTCTCTCTCTCTCTCTGTCTCTCTCTCTCTCTCCATCTCCCTCTCCACTCCCCCCCACCTCTCACCAAGGTAACAAAAGAAACAATAATTAAAGTCAGTGAGCATTAAATGGTGCCACCATGTGCAATAAAAAACATCTCCCATCTTACAATGCCATTTCCTTTTTAAACCCTTCGGGGGCATTGTGTGCAAATATAGTAAACAGCATTAGAGGGAAATAATGCTGCACATACTTCTGGGAGCACGTCATGTCCCTTTAAGACAAGGCCCACTGTTCAGTTCCATTCTAGGGCAGAGCTCCGGTTTCAAGTCTGCGGTCCCCTTACTGCCTCATGCGGTATTAATATGGCCCTGGCATGCTCCCAAATTTGCATTGTAAACCATCATCTGGGCCAGCTCCCACAGGACGAACTGGTTTGAGGCTCCATCTTCAACTTCCAGGAGGGCCTCCCCACTCCCCAAGGCCCAGCCACCCCTTCCCAAGGGTTCCCCACCTTCAGCCTCAGCCAAGGGAACATACACAGGCTCTTCCACAGGCAGCTAGCAGCCCAGTATGAAGCGTCCTCTGGGTGCTGCTTACACCACAGCAGATGACATGGACCAGCCTGTGGCAGTCACAAGCGGGGGGCGCCCTTAGCCACCTGAGCCTGAGCCCAACTCAGGGTCATCTCTGCAACCCGCAAGCACCATGAAAACCCCTGGGCTGGATGGTCCCGTGGGTTCCCCTCAGATCAGCTGAAGGAGCACTCTCTCCTGGACCTTCCCCGCTGCTAACCAGAGGGCAGGGTCTCTCCATGGTATTATTTCTAGAAGAGCCCATCAACTTTTCTCCTTTATGGAAAGAGAAAGAGTAGAGGCTGGTGGCTGCGGTGGGGTGGTGGGGAGAGGCAAGGTAGAAAAAAGAACCAAAGGGTGGGGGTGCAGCTGAGGGACCCCAAGGGCAAATGTGGGCTCCATGCTGCACACACAGCCTCCCACCGCACATCAGGAGGCTTCCCAGGCTCAGCCTGCAGCCTCGTCTGTGAACACTCCCAGGCCACTCCTAGGCCTCTCTGAGGCATCCTGTGGTATGTCAGAGAAACACCAGGCTCTGGAGACTGTCTGTCTAGCTTCAAATCCCCAGTGCACTACTCACAAGCTGTGTGACCTTGGGTATCATGCTTAACCACTCCGCGCCTCAGTCTCCTCATCAGAAATCTGGGAACAAGGATAGTGCCCATCTCCTGGGATTGCTGGTAAGGATGCAAAACCGTGCCTGGCACCTGGTAACTGTTCAGTGCATTTTCCAGAGCTGGTACCCAGCAGTGCACATGAGAAGGGCCTGGCTCTAAGCACAGGGTGGAGCTAAAATGAACTCTCTGGGGACGCCTGGGTGGCTCAGTCGGGTAAGCGTCCGACTTCAGTTCAGGTCATGATCTCGCAGTTCGTGGATTCGAGCCCCGCGTTGGGCTCTGTGCTGACAGCTCGGAGCCTGAAGCCTGCTTTGGATTCTGCATCTCCCTCTCTCTGCTCCTCCCCTGCTCACGCTCTGTCTCTCTCTCTCTCTCAAAAATAAAAATAAACATTCAAAAAATTTTTAAATGTACTCTCAAGAATCCAGCAATTTCCTCCACGTGTTAAATGTAGAATTACCGTTGTAACCCAGCAATTTCACTCCGAGGCATGTACCCAAAAGAATTAAAAACAGGCGCTCAAACAACCATTTGCACACAAATGTTCACAGGAGCATCATTCACAGCCCAAACGTCCATCAGCAGATGAACAGATCAACACAAGGTGGAATACCCATACAATGGAGGATTCTTTAGCCATAGCAAGGAATGAGACAGCGCTACTTGGATGAACCTTAAAACATTATGCTCAATGAAAGAAGCCAAATACGAAAGGTCACATACTGTATGATTGCACGTCTATGAAATATCAAAATAGGCCAATCCACAGAAAGCAGAAAGTAGATCCGTGGTTCCGGGGGCTGGAGGAAGGAGGAGGTGGGGAGTGACCACTAATGGGTGTGGGGTTTCTGTTTGGGGTGATGGGGAAGTTCTGGGACCAGGTGGTGGTGATGGCTGCACAACACTGTGAGCATATATTTTAAAATGGTTCAAATGGTCAATTTTATGGTATATATAATTTACCACACCCCAAAAAAGGACCCAGAAAAGGCAGAGCACACAGACCCTTCTCCGCCGAGACCTCTCACCTGGAAGGGGTTTGGGAGGACAGAGGGACCAGGGTCAGAAGGCTGGGGCCGCTGTTACATGCAGAGTTCCAGCCCTGTGCTCTTGCCCCCTCGTTCCCCACACCACACTGCCTAGTTTCTCACATGGGCCATGCTGCCTATCCACCCCGGACATTTCTCATACTATTTTCTCCACCAGGATTGCACCCCTGCCTCCCCCCACCTGCCCCCCCCGCCCCCCCCGCCCTCTCCCCCCCCCCCCCCCCCCCCGCCAAGGATGCTGCCTAACTAACTCCCCGCATGTCCTGGGACTCAGCTCAGGTACTATCTACTGTGTAAGCCTCTCCCTCCAGCTGCCCCTTCCTAGACTGGGTCAGGTGGCCTCCTCCTCTGGGATCCCACCTGGCATGCTACACTCACCCTTCTCAAGCAGTGTTCTATGCATTCCCAACACAGCTCCCCCATATGACTGTCACTTTGTTCCAAGCAAGGGTTATATCTAATTCACTCATGGATCCGTAGAACCTAGCACAGAATAACTACATGAACAAATGAGTTAAAATTACAGACGACGATCTAGAAATCATGAGAAAGGAAATAAGAAGTGTAAAGAAGGAAGGGATGTCTGGGTGGCTCAGTTGTTTATGCGTCAGACTTTGGCTCAGGTCATGATCTCGCAGTTCGTGAGCTGGAGCCCCACATCCGGCTCTATGCTGACAGCTCGGAGCTGGGAACCTGCTTCGGATTCTGTGTCTCCCTCTCTCTCTGCCCCTCCCCTGTTTGCTTTCTCTCTCTCAAAAATAAACATTAAATTTTTTTTTAAAAAAGGGAGATTTGATTCCTAGATATTCTAACCCCACCCCCCACACCAAAAGCTCTACAGGATGAAGGAGCATGAGCACCCAAGCTGGCAGAGTGACCAGGCCAGTTCAAGGAACCAGAAGGAGCCCCTTTGAGGAAGGCCATGAGCTGGGGGCTTAGTTTAGTGAACAGCCTGGCCCCAGCTCCAACCACATTTACCGGGGGCGCCAAGCACTAGGCCTCTCACATCTCTTATCTCATTTAAACCTACAGACATCAAAGCACCTTATAAAGGAAGAAACTCAGGCCCTGGGGGGTCGGCTGCAGGCCCAGGCCACACAGCTTGCAACAGTGCAAACACAAAAGCCAAAATTTTAAAAGTCATTTCCTCTTCTTCGCACAGAGTCTAAACAGCAGCTCTCGAACAGGAGAAACACAGAAACACAGGCGATGCTGAAGAGCAGACCCTCTGGGCTTACCCACCTGAGGCCTGGTGGGTTCTGCTCTCAGAACACACACTCCAAATAATGAGGCTCATGCCCATGATGGGCAGCCGGAGAGCGGAAAGAAAGATCTTCAGGGAAAGACACGTAAAGATTTGTCCCAGCCACTGTGCTATTTGTGTGTCCCTGAGTAACTCTATACTTTTCTGTGTTCTCTTTTGCTTATATAAAATCATTTTTTTAAAGAAATCACGTGAGTCTCATATAAAATGGAGTAGATTGTCGCCAAGATCTCCTTTAGCTGGAGGGCTCTCATTCTGAAATGACTAACACTTGCCCTGGAAAAATCTGGAAGAGTGGTCATCTCATCCAGAATCAGTGGAATTCACAGCTGGGAGCTGGGAGAGGACAGCATCCAATCAGGGGGAGTCAATGCACAAAGTTGCGTTACCAACAACCTTTCTCTTTTGAGCTTCTTCCGCCAGCGCCCTACGCCCTCCCCACACCAGTACCAGACAAGAAAGCAAAGACACACCGACTGACCCTGCTCCCAGCATGTATTTATTCTGTCAGAGATTTTTAGTACAACATAGCTCCGTCGTGCCCAGAAATTTCTGTCCTACTCACCCCCCTTCCTGATTTCTGCCACGTCTGCATGTCCTGCACTAAAATTCACTGCACATTGTTCTTTGAGTCAACTTTAACTTGTCTCACTTCTTTAAAATTAGCATTGTCCTGAGCAATTGTATCTGCAAAAGCACAAGCTCTGATGTGCTCGTTCTATTTTTATAATAAGAAATCCGTCTGTGTCCCACCTAAAAGCATCCCACCAGTGTGGGGGTGCTGCAAAACACAGCCTCCACTGATTTTTTTTTTTTAAATGTTTATTTATTTTTGAGGGAGAGACAGAGCATGAGCGGGGGAGGAGCAGAGAGAGAGGGAGACACAGAACCCGAAGCAGGCTCCAAGTCCTGAGCTGTCAGCACAGAGCTGGACGCGGGGCTCGACCCCGTGAACCGTGAGATCGCGACCTGAGCTGCAGTCAGACGCTTAACCGACTGAGCCACCCAGGTGCCCCCAGCCTCCACTGATTTAGTCTTTACCAGCCAACCGCTTAGGTCAATGCCGCCTTCTCCCATGTTAGAGAAGGTAAACCGTGGCTCGGGAGGCTGGTTTCCAAGGTGACACGGCCAAAAGCCCCACTGCCAGCTTCAAGCTTGGGTGTGCCTGGTTCCAAATCCCAAGTCTCTGCCACTCTTGTAAGCACTCAGCTTGTCTACAGGCCACGGAGGTGAATAAAAGTCAAGAGATTGTAAATAATGCTGATGACCTTTATCACCTATTCTCCTTAATCCTGTCCTAAGAACTTGACAGTAAGATTTTCCATGAGAGTCTGAAACAAGAGTAATTCATCTATGCAGAAGCAAAGCTGACAGCCAGAGTACTGGGATAGAGAGAGCAACGCACAAGCCCAGACTGGTCAGCTCCATGGGCAGGTGCCCCTCCCCCACACCACCAAGGTCATGGTTATTCCTCATCTGGGCAACACTGAGTTCAGGCTGTCCCAGTCCAAAGGCTGCACGACTGGCCCTGCCAGCCCTCCTGAAAATGCACAGCTTAGTCACAAGGGACTCTGGCTGTGCGTGTGTGTGACTCAGCACACATTCATCAGGCCTCCTGGGGAACCAATGGCAAGAGCACATGGGGTCAGCGGTGTCATCCATGAATGCAGGAAAGCCCAGGTCTTCAAACACTAAACCACCAGAGAAAAGGGCTTCCATTCTAGTCTGGCAAATGTGAGAACTGGGAAGCCCAGCACCCATTGTCATCTGGTCTGATCCCTGGTAGGATGGCAAGGAAACACCAGAGCCAAGAAAGAGACAGCAAGGGACTTGCCCAAGGGCACTGAGCTGTGTCAGGCCAGGGCTGGACAGAAGTGCCCCTATCTCAGGCAAGAACCTCGGTCCTGGAATCATACTGCTTCTGGTGGAATCAGCATCCACAGATACAGCCCTTCTCTCTGCTCACACTGGTTGGAGGAAATTGTCAATTACAGGACCATCCCCTAAACTCAGGAATCAATAAAGTGTAAGTGGAGAGCCCGTATGAATTCAACAACAATAACAAAGAAAAATGAAGAGGCAAACTACCCAGCTCATTATCCCTCTGAAGCATTTTCCACTAACAAGTCAATATGCGTCAGAAATAATCTCCTACAAAAAGCAGCAACAGGGGAGGAAATGCACTAAATTGGTGCTCAGAGGGAGAGGAGGCCTGCCACGCATTTCAGCGTGATGCAAAACCCCCTGAGTGTCATGCAATATGTCAAATGCAGAAGGATCCCCCAAGCAGGCATGTGATAACACGTCATTTGAGTCCAACAAGATGCCTTTGAGCCTCCCCATGATATGTGCAAAAGGGGCAGATTCCCCCCTGCTGGGCACTGGGCTCTCTGGACCATCATCTGACCAAGCAAAGAAGGCAAGAGGCTGCCAGCGGATGAGGGACCAAAATGAAGGAGGTGGAAAACGTGCTCTCACTGAGTAACAAGGAGCAAGGGTTAGTATATTTCTTCCCAGATCTTTTTTTTTTTTTTAATGCATTTAAGCCTGGAAAACGCTTCCCTCCAAATCTTACCCACCAGGAACCAGCCAGTGACCAAACTCCACTCAAAAGAGAAAACACAAACACTAAAATATTACATGTACTGACTATTTTTAAGATAGGGTTAGGATTTCCTCGGTGTGTTTCTACCATGCTGGTGGTGGTTGAGGCGAGAAGGTGGCTTGATTATTTATAGCAGAATTTTACAATCTCTTCATTCATATACTCTTGCTTATAGATAAAGCAAACAAGATGTAAAAAAGCAAATGGTTTTTTTAAAGTAACCCAGCTGGTCCATAGTAGAACAAAACCAAAGTCCAAGTGGAAAAAATCTAGTTATTTTAACAGAACCCTCTCCTGGCCCTACGGGACCCTGCCTTCTGGGCAGGGCATCTGGGTTTATGCTGAAAGGTGTCTTCCCAAACTCTGGTGTGCCCCCTCTACATACATTCTCTTGGCAACCTGAAACCACTCTCTTCCTTGGCTCTCCTACCATTTGTAATTAATTAATTCTCTAACTCTTGGTGACAACTTTGTCCTCTGCAGGAATAGAAGATTTACTGCTATGCTCAGAACAGACATAGTAAGTACTTAAAAATATTTGTAGAACGAATGCATGTGCATTTCTGATGGACGGATGAACAGTCACCAAACACAGGCTGACCATCCACATCGTGAGAGGCCCTTGCAGTTGCTAACCACTCAAGGTTGCTAACAGGTCCACTGAGTCTTAACAAGGGCATATCACACATGATTCAATACCCTGACCCCCAAGGAGCAGAGAGCCCAAGCGAATACAAGCCCATACATGCAAGGGGCTACATCACACAGTGGATGGGTTACTAGGAAAGCTGGAGCTCTCTGGTCTAGCTTCCCATCCCCATTCAATGGCTACCCAGCCCTGGGCAAATATTTTAACTTCTCCAAGACTTGACTGTTTCATTTGCAAAAACAACACAAACAAAAGGAGGAAAGCATCCCAAAGCTGGGGACACCCAGGGCTAGAAGAAGGGCTCCCAAGGAACATAACCTCCTTGAATGAAGGGGCCAGTCTTTCTTCCATATCCACCCTACCCTTGGGTCTTCATGCCAGACTCTGCCCCTCTCTCTCCCCTCTACCACCCCTCCCCTTGCAAGATTCACCCAACCCTATGATGGGGCCACTCCTCCAGCCACTGACCTTCCAAGATCCCTCTGAGGATTACCTAGTAGCATTTCCCAAGCCCTGACAAAGGAGGGTCAACTGTTCCCTGCTTAGGCTTTGGTTGTGGGAGAAAACTGCCTATTGTTTATTGACAACTCAGGGCAGAAATGCCAGAGGAGTATGGCTCCCCCTTCCCACCCCATGCCCATCTCCACTGGCTCTATAAACCCAAGTCTCTGAAAGGCATCCATTTTTCTTAGCTCTGTACCTGCATATCCTACTCGTGTCTAAAGAAAGCAGAACACTTCCCTCTATATACACTACACTGCCCAGTGCTGGCCTCTGGGCCAGGCAGCCCCTTGCCAAGGGAACACTTGAGCCAGGCAGCCGTGTAACCCCAGGCCAGACTTCCCACCAGGGACTAACTAGGCCTCCCCCAGCCTCTCCTGAGTGTGGAAAACACCCAGCCCCACATTCCCCCTGGAAACCTAACGATATCATCTTCAAGAAAACTTAGCTCAAAGATGACTGTTGATGGGCATGTGGATGGCTCAGTCAGTTAAGCACCCGACATCAGCTCAGGTCATGATCTTGCAGCTCTTGTGGGTTGGAGCCCTGGGTTGGGCTCTGTGCTGACAGCTCAGAGCCTGGAGCCTGCTGCAGATTCTGTGTCTCCCTCTCTCTCTCTGTCCCCCCACCCCCAACGTGTGCTCTCTCTGTCTCTCTCTGTCTCTCTCTCTCTCTCTCTCTTAAAACTAAACATTAAAAAAAATTTTTTTAAAGATGATTGTTGTTATCTTAGTGATAAGCCAAACACTACAAACAGCCTAAATATCCCACACTGGAGAAAGGCTAACAAAGAAATGGTGGTATAGCCATACTGAATAACATGCAGTCATAAAAATGTTTACAGACTGATAACAGCACAGAAAATGTTTATTACAGTAATTGGGGGTAGGCATACAAAATTAGATAGAGTACAATCATGGCTAAGGAAATTGAAATAATTTGTAAATCTGTACAAAGTAAAGAGGGTTACAGGAAATGTATCAAATGGTAACCAATGAGTATCTCTAGGTAAAGAGACCAGAGACAAGGTGACTCCTCTGTCTATGTTTATGTATATTTATAAGAGCAAAATATAAACAATACTTTTGAAATACACCTCATCATTTCTTAATTTTTTTTAATGTTTATTTATTTTTGAAAGAGAGAGAGAGCATGAGCAGGGAGGGGCAGAGAGAGAGGGAGACACAGAATCCGAAGCAGGCTCCAGGCTCTGAGCTGTCAGCACAGAGCCTGATGCGGGGCTCAAACTCACAAACTGTAAGATCGTGACCTGAGCTAAAGTCAGATGCTGAGCCAACTGAGGCACACAGGTGCCCACTTTTTAATTTTTTTAATGTTTATTTATTTTTGAGAGAGAGAGGCAGAGCATGAGCAGGGGAGGGGCAAAGAGTCATCATTTCCATGGAGGAACATATATTCAGAAAGACCAGGGATCCTGGCACCAAAAGATCTGGGTTCTAGGTCCAGGGCTGTTTCTAATGGCATGTGACCTTGAGAAGTGAAAAGCCCTTTGTTTCTATTTCTTGTTTACGTGCTCTCACGGAGTAACTTACAACTTATACCTACAACCTACACGCTATGCCTATAACCTACAACTCATATCTACAACCTACACTTATAAACTACATCTACAAACTATACCCGCACAACACCTCCACCTACAGCCTCAATCTGCAACCTACAGGGTTGCTGTCAGAGTTGTGGGGTTCACCCAAGTGCCAGTCTTCACATGAAGATGTTATAGGAAGGTAAGGCATAAAATAATTATGATTTCTTGACATCAACACTCATATACACACTACAATATCAACAACATATCAGTTCACTAGGTGGGTCTTAATTCCAGGAGGAAACACTAACACACCAGAAAATTCTTATCAGGGTTCAAAGTCAAAATGAATACCATGTGACTCCTGTTCACCTACCCAATACTTCTCAAGGCCTAACAAATTTGATTCAAAGAGTTTATCATCCTGTTGAAAAGTACAGATAGAAGAAGGTTTAATTCAGGCTTTCAAAAAAAAAAAAGGGCAAAGAAAAAAAAGGAAACATACTGGCAGGTGCATTTTGTGTAATTATTTGGTTCCCAACTACTCTTGGCCTAGAAACAATGGTTTAGAATTTTCCCCCAGGTGAGGGCATAGTAGCTGGCATCTAGGGGCAGAAGGAAGCCAAAACCCTTTCTTGGGCTCAGAGAGCACAGGATTTCCCAGAGGGCTACATCCTGCTGTGGTCTTTCTTCTCAGTGAAGACACTGCGACCAAGACTCAAGAGTCCCCTAAGACAAAGGGCCTCTTCTCTCTCTAGCAGATATCACTTCAAAAGTCAAGAACTCTACTCCTCTCCCTTATCTAGTTGATAAGATCACAAAAGGTGGAAGCCAAGGCTAGTGTGTGACCCCCACCCTCTGCCTCCCTCTGAGACTGGATTTGACTTCTAGCCCCACCAGGTACAGGTTAAGTGACCACGGACACGTCACCTCACCTCACCAAGCTTCAATCTCCTCACTGGTAATAGAAATACCAACATTTTTCAGCTCTAAGTATGTACTAGATACTAAAGCTTGCATCTAAGAACTCACGTATTCCTTGCAACAGCACCACTATGAGAAGAGCAATAGATACTATTATATCACCCCCATCTTAGGGATAAGGAAGTAGAGGCACAGAGAGGTAGGTAACTTTCTCAGGGTCCTACGGCTAATTGGCAGTAGTAGATTAAAACTAGGTGATCTGTCCCCTATGCTCTTATCATTTACTCTAAAACATCTGTCAATTGGAGGGGGAAAAAAAATGCCCACTTGACACGTTCATCCTCTGGACTTCAAAAGCCAACTATCTAAAATACCACAGTAGGTCTTCACCTCAATAAATAGTAGCATTGCTATTTCCTCCCAGCATGCCAAATTCTGTACCTTTCACTCAACAGCCATCATGATGGTGCTTCCTGTTAGATACAGAAAGGATGCATAATTCAACACAGTCAATGACAGGGCAATACAAAACAAAAGTCACAGTTCACTACATAAAGAGTGAGGTCCTAGGGGCAAAGGCTGTCTTATTCATCTCAGAGCCATCTGCACAACCCAGTAGAAATCCTGGCACAGAGCAGGAAATCCAAAATGCTTCCTGACCCTCCATTCATTTCCTCCAAAGGCACCCCCTCTTATTTTATGTTCATGTTTGTTTCCAAGAGACAGCACTCAACACTAGTTATCACTGATTCTAAAATCTCCAAAGGAACACACAGAACCCCACGGCTGGGAGGGACCGGGTCCCCTAACGCCAACCCCCACAAGATCTTTGAATTCTCTCTAGAACCAAGGACTTCCCTCTAACTTCACTGGCAGGAAACGCCTTCCTTTTGGCCCATCCTAAACCACTCCTCATCAGATGCCAGCTCAAGGGACATACTTTTCTGCCACAAGAGCCACTCACTCAGCAGAATCAAGGTGAGTCTGCAGTGCCCAAGCCATGCTACAGGAGAACTCTCATCCTCACCACCTTCCCCCAGCCTACCTTCCCCAAACTGCAGATAATTTCCAGAGGAGAGCCCCAGAAGGGCTTTTCCACAGTCTGAGACATGTGAACTGGCTTGGAGAGTCCCTTCCATGTTAAGATCCCTCCCATGAGGGCAAAAAAATAAAAATCATTCAGAATTCTTTCTTCTGGCTTAGAGTGTCAGAATTTACTCGATGATCCCTGAAATCTTTCCGTCTCTCTTGCTGTTTGTATCCCCCTCTTCCTCTTTCTATTCTGCCTGTAAAAGAAGAAATAATTTTAAGAAGAAAGAAAAATAAATGACCTAACATGAGAAACTGGGAACAATCTGTTATTAAGAATATAGCAGCTCCTAAGAAGCCATTATGAGTCCCAGTGGCAATGCTGGCCCCACTGTCACCCAATTCATCACAATGGGCCATTCAGACCATAAAGTGCTCATGTCCCCCCGTTGGCCCGGACATTCTTTATGACTCTCCTTCCCCCTAATTTTTTTTTGGCGGGGCTCAGCAGGAACACAACAGACTTCTGTTATGATGATGGACGAGCTGGCTGCTAGCAGAGTGGGGCCTTTGAGGAGGCACTTTACACACACACACTCACACAGATATACTCATATACTCTACACACACACGCACACACCCATATACTCTACACACACATACTCACACAGCTCCCCACACGCACAGTCCCCACCCTGCATTTGTACTCACCCACACTACACACAAGCGACATTCTGCAGCCTCCTCGCCCCTACCTACTCTATATGTATACTGCATCCCACACCCTACATCCTACACGTGCACACACACTCACGCTCTCACTCTTGCCCCCAACACCCGGGAACCCCAATGGTGGTCTTGTGGGTCAGGACAACCTCCCAAGCTCTTTGGCCACTGAAGCAGCCCCATGAGCCCTTTCCTCTCACCCTTTCCAACTCTAGAGCCTTCATTGGTATCATTATCCCTACCTGGACTCCTTAGTTAGCCAGAAGACCTGAGTTCAGATCCCAGCTTACAAGCTGTGTGGCCTTGGCAAAGTCTTTACTTAAGTGCTCTGGACCTCCACTTCATCCTGTGTATCCTGGAGAGTGGCAGTACCACAAACTCCAGAGCTAGTTATGAAGCCATCCTCAACAGCTCAGCCAGATCATGAGTCCCAAGTCTATCAACCCCCCGGTACCCTCCAAACTGGCCCCCCCACCATAGAGCCCCCTGGATCTTCCACGACCTAATGACTAAGAGGTTAAAGGCTGAACCCAGGAGGATCCTGTTACAGCTCCATAAAAAACACCCAATCTGATTGGTCCACACCTGTGAGGGGCCTGTCGTGAAGGCATCGAGTAAGTGGGCTAATATAGGAGGAGCAGTTCGCACGGGACCCGGCACAGAGTCCCTGCTTAGTACAAGTTTACCTCCAAGCCTGGGCTGCTCCGAGATCAGGTCCCTCCTCCTGCTGAGCAGTGACCTGTCCCCCTCATGCTGCCAGTCTTGGTCCTGCATCTACCCGTGGGACTAAAAAGATTCCAGTATAGGCTGGTTGGTCCAGGAGGCCCCCTGGAAGGGGCTGGGGACCCCGAGACTTATACCATTCACACACCATCTCCCCTGCCCTATGAAAGAAGCAGATGTCCCCAAGGAACCCTTCTCTTAACTCTCTCCCCTCTCCAGAGCCCACTAGGCCACTCTTTCATTCATACCTCCCAGCTCCCAAGAGGAAGCAAGGGCATTTTACAGATGGTCAATCGCCCAAGTCAGAAGTCCAAGATCACGCCGTCAATCACCCAAGCCAGATGTCCGAGATCACGTGGTGATGGTGATGGAATTAAAACCTAGGTTCATCTTCTGACCCCTTCCGCTAAAACACCTGCAATTCTAATTTTAGTGGTTGGGAAATAGACATCCAGGTGGGGAACGAGTGGCCTAGGATTTGCAAGATAATGGATTGTAGCAGGGAAGCAAAACCGATACTTGAGGCAGAACCGTGTCCTGTCAAGGGTGGATCTGGAAGACACCTTCAAGGATGGGACCCAGCTTTGACAGGGTCCCTCGTCCTCAGCCGTCCCGGCTTACCCTACTCCTGGCCCCTGCTATTCCCGGGACCATCAGAGGAGCACCAGGGGTTGGACTCTCAGGCATACTTCTCTGTTCTGAGCTCAGCCTGTGGCACCAGGCATGAGCATCACCCCCTCCCAGAGTATCTGCACCCCCTACCTCCAGGAACACTGCAGCCGCGAAGGGAAAACAAAGCATAGCTCGCTGCCAGCCCAGCCCTGCTTAGTAATCTGCCCTTTGCATTGCCGGGGGAGCAGTGGGAATACAGCTCCAGTACCTGATGGTACATCCAAAAAAAGCCAGCTGAGGGGGCCCACAGACTCCCACCTGTCCTCTCCCACCCGCCACTCTGGGAGGGTGTCGAGGAGCTGCTGTTTCTTTTTTCTCCCACCCCAAGGAGATCAATATGTTGTGCAAAAACATCTCCATCCAGCAAAGTGCTGCTTTACACCTACCTCCATCTGGCCCGTCCCTTGTAGCATTCCACTAATTCACCAATAATTCCTCCTAGAATTATCATGATTGATTTCACAGTGCTGGGCTGCCTCCTGCCTGGCTGTGCCCGAAGCAGGTGGAGCTGAGCAGTTACATCCGTGCTCAGCCCACTGGAGCTGTGGGTCAGGAGGTCAGAGCCAGAGGGATGCACACCAAGAACTGGCTTTCAGGGAAATGAGGCAGGGTAATGCATCAAGGCTAGTGTGTTGGAAAGGGGAAGTTCAGCTGTGTGCCCATATAAATGCTACCAATTATTGAACACCTACTCTGTGCTAAGTGCTTTGCAAAATTTATCTCATTGAGTACTTAGTGCAACATTTTACAAATAAGAAAAGTCATGTAAAAAGATGCAGTCATGAACCCAGGGACAAAATACACCAGGACACAATGCTATCTTTCCTAATAGGCAGGCCCTCCTTTGGGAAAAACTGTCACTACTCAGACTAACAGATTTTCTGCATAATTTTCATAATAGTCAGCTTCTTGATAACATACTCACGGGTAAAAATACTGCTTAGCAGCTCTCTGGGTAAAATGATGGAATTAATATTAATTGTAGTGCTGGCAGTAGTAAGAGAAGCACTAGTAACTGGAAATTATTATGCATTTTAATGACTATTAGACACTATGTTGGATACTTTCATATAGTATTTATTAATAATCCTGTATCACTTTCAGTGTTGCCAGAAACATTTTTTGGCTAAGTACATACAGGCATACCTTGGGGATAATGCAAGTTTGGTTTCAGACCAGCACAATAAGGTCAATATCACAATAAAGCAAGTAATGAACTTTTCTGGTTTCCAGTGCATATAAAAGTTATATGCACACAATACTGCAGTCTATCAAGTGTGTGATAACATTATCTAAAAAACAATGTACACACCTTCATTTACAAATACTTTATTGCTAAAAAATGCTGTCCAGCATCTGAGCTTTCAGTGAGTTGTAATCACTGATCACAGATAAACATAGCAAATATAATAATAATGAAAAAGTTTGAAATATTGTGAGGATTACCAATTTATGACATGAAAACACAAAGCAAACAAATGATGTTGAGAAAATGAAGCCAACAGACACTCTACCCAGGGTTGCCACAAACCTTCAATTTGTAAAAAAAACCAAAAAAACAAAAAAACAAAACAAAACAACAACAACAACAACAAAAAAAACCAGGGGCACCTGGGTGGCTCAGTCAGTTAAGCATCTGACTTTGGCTCAGGTCATATCATGGTTTGTGAGTTTGAGCCCCACATCAAGCTCTCTGCTGTCAGTGCAGAGCCCGCTTCAGATCTTCTGTCTCTCTCTCTCTCTCTCTCTCTCTCTCTCTCTCTGTCCCTTCCCCACTTGTGCTCTCTCTAGTTCAAAAATAAATAAACATTAAAAAAAAGTACAGTATCTACAAAGCACAATAAATCAAAGTGCAAGAAAACAAGGTATGTCTGTATGTTTAAAATATTAAGAATAACCACTAAGAGAATAGAATATGATCTCTAAATAGTGAACCAGCAAAGGAAAAAAAGGAGGGGATGTGGAAATATCCATCAACATAGAAAAGGGAAAAAAGGAGCAAGAAAAAGGAATGGTAAAAAAGAAACCGAAAATAAAAAAGTAGAGAAAAAACTCAGAAATTATATCAGTGATTATAATAACCATAAATGGATTAAACTTACCTACTAAAAGACAGAAATTACCAAATTTGTTTAAAACATTGAACAAAATTCAATTGTGTTGTGATTACAAGAGATATATCTAAAACAAAATCTTATTAAAAGATTGAGAATAAAGGGTCAGGAAAGAATATATTAGGCAAACAGTAACAAAAAGAAAACAGGTGTAACATGTAGTTAATGTCATTCAAAACTACTACAGATCCTCAAAACAGCCTTCACAACTGTGCAAACTAGATATGAAATCCCTATTTTGCACGAGAAAAACTGAGGAACAGAGAAGTTAGGTTACTTGCCCAAGGTCACCCAAGCAGCAGGGACAGAAATAGGATCCACATTCAGGTTTCTATCATTCCAAAGTCCATGCTCCCTACCACAACACACTATATTGTTCTAAGTAACGTTATCTTATTTAGTGAGTGGAAAATACGTGTTCCATAACCAAGGGTTGGAGTACGAGTAAAGGAAATGGAGAAAGGATCATGAGTCACTAAAGAAATAAGAAAAAGGGGCGCCTGGGTGGCTCAGTCAGTTAAGTGTGCAACTTTGGCTCAGGTCATGATCTCAGTTTGCGAATTAGAGCCCACATCAGGCTCTGTGCTGACAGCTCAGAGCCTGGAGCCTGCTTCGGATTCTGTGTCTCCCTCTTTCTCTCTGACCCTCCCCTGTTCACACTCGTCTCTCAAAAATAAATAAACGTTAAGAAGAAGAAAGAACAATCTACTGGTTTTCAACCCTGGAAGTAGATTAGCTAGAACATCTAGGGAGCTCTAAGAAAGGCTAGTGATTTGGGCCCCAATTAACACAGCATCTCCAGGGGTGAGGCCCAGGCATGAGTATTCAAAAATCTTCCAGAGGCGCTGTAACACACAGGAAAGGTTGAGAACAATCTATCTACACAAACTCAAGGACAAGCCTACTAAAAGATAGAGGGTGCTTTTACGTCACTGTGGAAAGCAAAGATTAGATAAGCCTTCAACCTCATCCCTCCAACATACATAGTTCAAAAAAGAAACGATCAGAACAAGGGGAGATGCATGACTCCTTCTTCCACATGATGAGGGAAACCACATCTGGGAATATCTGGGGAAAGAGCTGATAGAATCCCTGAACTAATACACCCTCCCTCCTTCTTAAAGAGAACAGAATGAATCACAGAATCTTAGGGGCGGAAAGAATCTTACAGGAAACTTAAAATGGATCCTAGACTTGGCCAACTGTTAGAACTGCCTTGGGAACTTCATAAAAATATACAGTTGACATTTGAACAACATGGGTCTGAATGCTTTGGTCCACTTACATGCAGATATTTTACATCACGTACTGTAAATGTATTTCCTCTTCCTCATGAGTTTCTTAATAACGTTTTCTCCAGCTTACTTAATGGTAAGAATATAGTATATAATACATATAACATACAAAATATGTGTCAATCAACTATTTGTGTTATTGGTAAGGCTTCTGGTCAATGGTAGGCTATTAGTAGCTAAGTTTTGGAGGGGTTAAAGGTTATTCTGGACTTTTGACTGCACTGGAGGTTGGCATCCCTTAACCCTGCACCGTTCGAGGGTCCGCTAAAGGTCTCTGTGTCCCACTCATAGGGGAGTGAGATTCCATGTACATGGCTCAAGACTGAGAAACAATTATTTTTTAAAAGATACTCAGAGAGGCTTTTGGAGAAAGACAGTAGAGTGAAGCCACATGTCACACACCTCCATGTCCCAACACATTAATTAAACAAAACAAAACACGCACCTCCCTCAAAAAAGACGGGGTGGGGGGGCAGCAGTGATTAAACAAGGAACGCTATCAGAGCGCCTGGGTGGCTCAGTTGGTTAAGCGTCCAATTTTGGCTCAGGTCATGATCTCACGGTTGGTGGGTTCAAGCCCCGCATCGGGCTCTGTGCTGACAGCTCAGAGCCTGGAGCCTGCTCCAGATTCTGTGTCTCCCTCTCTCTCTGCCCCTCCCCCATTCATGCTCTGTCTCTCTCTCTCTCTCTCAAAAATAAATAAACATTAAAAAATTAAAAAAAAAAAACAAACAAGGAACGCTATCAACATCTAAAGGAGAAGTCCTGGGGTGAGGGTAGGGGAGTAGGATTCAGTGTGCCTTGTAAGTCTCCTATCCCCACCCCAGCCCCTGGAAGCACTATCGGTGAGGCCACAATCCTCACACTTTCTACTAATCATACTTCCATCATTATACTACTATTCCTACTCTTTAGAAAAAAGCGGGCCATAGTTGCATTGTTATTTTTTTTCCCTTTTCTGACTTGATGGGAAATTGTCGAAAGGATAAACTGGAAACTGCTAGAAGGCAGCTATAAAGCCATGGTTTCAATAACTCGGGGTCCCCCCCCCTTCCTCTCAGATGAGCATAGGCTCTGAGACCCAGTGCTTAACTCAAGGGATCGTCTAAGGGCATCCCCTCACAGAAGACAAAACATTCACCATGGGCGGCATGAACTTGGAACGGGACGTTGAACAAAACCTAGGGAGAGCAGCACACAGTCCTACCAAAGGAACACACAGCTCTGAGCTCCGACCCTCCCTCATCCCCAGGTTCCCTACAATGCTCTCAGGCATCAGAAATCACCTCAAACCGCAGTTCAGATTCCAAAGCAGTGGTTTTGAATAAGCTACAAAAAGAGTCATTTCAAAAAGGCATGAAAAGTCATTTTAAAAGAGCCTTTGCCCAGTATCGGAGTGGAAGGACCAGACAAAGCTACCCAAGGTCAGCATGCCATGGTACTTGCATACATACACGAACAGAGGGAAATATAAGGAACACCGCGTACAGACCATGAAGAGCTCCGTCTTGAAGAAAACGGAACCGAAGAAACAGAGGAAGTTTTTTACAAGTGCTCAATGTATAGGAGAAACGAATCAGAATACATATTCAATACAACAAGAAAAATTAGATTACCGTGAAGTGAGAGCAAAGAAAACAAACTAAAGACCAAAATGACAGCATTTCAGAGGGCTGCACAATTTGGAGACAGAAAGAATACTAGTGAAAATTGAATTCCTACGTAGGGGAAAGGCTTGAGGCCAGACGGCTCTGGGACTTACTAGAAATCATCAAGCTTAACAACGTACAAACAATGGTAAGTACCAAAATAAGGCAGAGACAGGTTGTAGGAGAAAGTATGAGCACATCTTTCTGCATCTTTTATAGCATGCACTTACAAGTCTAAAATTAAAATCAGTTGTTAACAGAAAGCAATGACTACAACCTCTTAATATTTTTCTTAACCTCGGTGAGATCTTTTAGAAACTATGTTTCAATGAAGAAATATTAATCCCGAGCTCAGCGCTTCCTTCAGATGCTTCCTCTTAGAAAATCAAGCAAAGTAAGTGAATACTCTTCGTTAAAATTAGAACAGAGAGTGTGATCCTATTATTCTAAAAGTATTCCTGTCAATCTATGGTCTATGTATCCTCCCAGCTGTATATATCCATAGAGAGATTCTTTAATGATTTCCTCCTACTGTTGAAGACGATTATTCCGAGGTGGTGAGATTTGGACTTATTTTCAAAATCTCTCTCTGAATTTTTTGCAGTGATTATTTCCAAAAACAATTGCTGTTATTTGCAGAGGAAGAAACTCCCAGGTGGTTGAAACGATCACTGCCAAATCTGAGGACCACTGAATGCAGCCGCCATCACTGCCCAGCACAGCTAATTTTCTCACTGCCGCTACACCCTGGTGGTCATGTCTTCCAGCAAGAATACCTACTTTTTATGAAATTGCCCTCACTATGAGCTACTCATACCCTCCTACTTTCTCCTTTAATCCTCAAAGCAACCTTATGAGGTTACAAGGTTTCATGAGTTTTCCCCATTTCGTGCAGGACAGATGGAGCCCCGGAGAAGTGAATTTTCCCGAGGCCCCACGTCCAGGAGCTGGTAGGTCTGGGCTCCACAACTCCAAAGTCCGTGTTTTGAACCAAAATGCTTTTCTAGAAAGTGCTCCCTCACATTGATCCAAGACCCATCCTTCTATAACTTCTGACAAATGGCACTTAAATCTGCCCTCTGGAGGGGCGCCTGGGTGGCTCAGTCGGTTAAGCGTCCGACTTCAGCTCAGGTCACGATCTCGCAGTCCGCAAGTTCGAGCCCCGCGTCGGGCTCTGGGCTGATGGCTCAGAGCCTGGAGCCTGCTTCCGATTCTGTGTCTCCCTCTCTCTCTGCCCCTCCACCGTTCATGCTCTGTCTCTCTCTGTCTCAAAAATAAATAAACGTTAAAAAAATTATAAAAAAAAATCTGCCCTCTGGGGACTCACCAAAAAAGGCTAGCCGCTTCCCATATGGCACGGCCTTCCAATAGAGGAAGACAAAAATCTCATGACCCTCATCTGCCCAGCCTTCTTCCTCCCCAGGTGATCCCTCACCAGGTGCAAACGATACAGGCAAAAAAAAGAAACGACATTCTTTCTTACCTATGATGCAGTCACTGAATGATGAATTTATTTATTTTTTTCCACTGCATGATGAATTTAAATGGAACCATGAAGCTTCCAAGATGCTCTTATCTATATGCTATCATTCAAGTTCCACTTTTAAGGAGTTCCTAATAGTTGGGTTCCCTGGGAGAATCTCCCAGGAGACTTTCATGCCACAGACAACTCCCCACTCTGCAGTTTAATGGATGGGTGTAGTGGTGTGGGTAAAGTCATTTATATCTTGCACGGAAGCATATTATATGCATTTTTCAATCTATCTTCCTAATTATATTTTTTCATAGACTCATATTTAAATGAGTTTCTGCTCCCCTAACACACACAGACTGGCAGTGAGGGGAGGGACAGCGGGATGAAAATGTTAAGATTTTCCACCACGTGTGAACCTTCCCTATGCCCTGGCTGAGAACTCTCTGGGCTGGGTGGGGGCCGTAGGGTTGGGGTGGAGAGCTGTCACTGGCTGATAATCTCCCCAGGTCTGATTTTCACACGCAGATCCACCAGCCGCATCTCCATGCCAGGGGCCACGGGACAGCTGGGCACAGGGGCTCCCCCTGGGCCCTGCCCAGAATGCACACTTCTCAGCAGGACCTTGTTCCAGGGAAAGACTCTGCTGCCTTGGTTTTGCACAGAGGTCGGCAGGCCTCCACCAAAATGCACACCTGTGTTGGCAGTGGGGCCATGGAACAGGGCCTGGAAAACATGGCTTCATGCCTCGGCGTAGGAACAGAGACCCAATATAGCTCAGCCCAGACTGAGTGGAGCTGCTGACCCCACTAGCCTGTCCCTAAATCCTCTCCTGCAGTGTCCTTGATCCTCTCCTGCAGTGTCCTTAATTTCACCTCCCTGTCCCCAAAGCCAAGTCCCCCAGACCCCTTGGGCATGTGCATTGCTCTCTTCTTCCTCCCCATGGCTTTTCCCCAGGCAAAATCTGAACTCACTTATCATAGCCTGTCTGTCCCTTGCAGGGGAGGGGAGACACCCAATACTGCAGCCCAGAAGGAACCTCCGCAGGGAATCAGTCAAAAGCCAGACACTAAAATTACATTTTCTCACTCCCTTCTCGTTTGAAGGGAAGTCTGCATAGCGCTGGCTGTGATCACACACTCCCTGCCGTAAATGAGAGAGCCATCTCCACAGCCGCCTCCTCCTCCTCTTTTTTCTTCTCCCTGTCCTGTCCCCTCTCTGTACCTTCAAGGCCTCCCTCCTCCACTGAGTTCCCAGCTTACTGCCTCCCTCTAACTCACAGTGTGCTAAGGGCACCCAGCTCTGACAAGAATCTGCAGACAGCTCTGGCCCACCCAGCAGGAAAGAGTACCACCACTGCCCAGCATGGATAGATGGGATGCAGGAAGCAGCAGGGCTAGACTATGTTTGGGCAGAGGGTGCCTCGTATAAAGGAGCCATGCAGGAACATTCCAGCCTCAACAAATCTACAATAACACCAGGACAAGGAGAGAGGCAAGACAAGATAGCATGAAACATCCAGGGTCCCAGGCCACCCCTGTCTCCTTCTTCTGGAAAAGTTCACACAAGAAGATTATTTCCCAAGATGCAAAGACATGTGCCCCCTTCGCCTTGGTGCTGCCTGGCCCCATACTGGCTGAGTATTTCCAATGGGTGGAGGAAAGGACGGTCGTACTCTCAGAAATGGATGTTCACCAGGGAGTAGACTGTCCTTTCAGGGCCTCCTTTATACTTTAAAACATTACTACTGGGTGGTTACTCAGGGCAGCACATGGACAACCTCAAAGATGTTGAACCAAACCTGGATAGTTGAAGCCGACCTCATTACAAGTGAATTTTTGTTTTCCTTTATAGGGCACCTACTATGTGTCAGGCACTGTACTCGGTACATTGCACATTGGTCCTCAGTCTTCCTCACTGGTCCTCAGTGCTGGTACCTCAGCACTGGGTACAGGATCATCACACCCTCGTGCAGGTGAGGTCTGCAGCTCAGAGAGGTTAAGGAACTTGCCTGAGGCCATTACAAGTAATGGCACACGGCCAAGACATAAATCTAATCCCAGAAACCATGATCTTCCTACCACACCAAATGTTTCCCCTAAAGAGTGCCCATAACTCCACACAGGAACCCAGCCCAGCCTGAATAATCCATCAGGGCAGAAGAAGAAAACTCCTCTGTCAAAATGAAAGATGCTAATAGCAGGATTATTTAGCTGGGAGTGTTCGAATTTCCATAAAAATCTCCCTGTGCAAAGATGTGTTGAAAAAATCATGCTGAATTTGTCTCTTATAAGCCAGTACCTCCTGGAATCCAGACTTCTATCCCAAGACCACCAAAGAGCCCCACTGCTTCCCCACCAACCTGCAATCCCCACCAGGAACTATTAAGGAACCATGCAGGGCTTGGCTAAAGGAAAAGAACTGTCCAGTTATATTTCACCCTACCCATTAAACCCTAAATATTATGCCCAAGATCACAGAGCCCTTGCCTTTCATTTTTCTTGGCTTTAGGAAGGCAGTGAGGAGGTATGGAACGAAGAACCCAAGTGTCTGAACATTTACAGCAATTCATCCTCACCCCAGACTGGCCCCCCATCCAGGCCCACCCCTGTGTGGCTTTTCCAGATCAACTGGAATTTGGGGTGAGAGCCAGGCTTTCCAGACACAGTAAGCCTTCTGCATGGAAGGCACATGTTTCCAGGACCTCTCCTGGGCAGGTATTCTGAGAAGGGTTTAGAAGCAGAGACTGAGAAGTGAAATCAACATGGAATTGCCTTCTCTTTGGATTATCTGACTCAGGCAGTACCCAGGATCAGCAAGACCGAAGGAAATGGGCCAAGCCTAAAGATGATCATTTAGAACAAGGGTTGCCAAACTAACAGCCGATGGGCCAAGTCTGGCCTGATATTTGTTTTTGTAAATAAAGTTTTATTGGAACTAACCCATGCTAATCTACTAAGTATTGCCTATTGCTGATTCCATGCTACAAAGGCATACTTGAGTAGTTGCAACAGCATGGCCCATAAAACCTAAAACATTTACTACCTGGCCCTTTACAAGAAAAAAAAAATTGCAACCCTCAATTTAGAAAAACTTTCAGAAGTAGTTGGGCCTGCTTCCTGAGTCCCTTTAAAAGCAAAACATCTCTAGAATATATTTGGTACAGTCTTGCATGGAGGTGAAAGGATGGAGAAAATAGCCCTGGAGGGCCCAAGCAGCCCCATAGGAAGCCAAAAAAGACACAAGATGCCTGGTACCCAGTGCCTCCCATGACAAGACATCCTACTTACAGAAGGGCAATCTGTGCACCACCTTTGGGAAGCCAGGTTGACATGCCCAGTGCAACCACAAAGCCTCCCCCTGCGCCCACACGCAGAGCCTGAAGCCTCACGTAGGTAAGGCCTGCTTCCGGAAAGCAAGCGGTCATCTGCACCACCCCAATCAGCTAGGGGCAGAAGCTGTCCGTCAGCAGGATTCCATGCAGCAGATACCACTGGCCTACAAGCTCCAGGGCTTTCGACGTGCAGGATACGCACATGTAAGTGCACACAGAGGAGCCCCAGGCAGCGGCATGGACGGGGATCCAGGAAGTTGACCTGAAAGCTACCCACCTTCTATTTCGTTCCTGTTCCAGGCAACCTACTCCTAGTTAAGGCAACAGCACGCGGGGGCAAGTGCACGGAACCAGGACTCAGGAGACTGGGGTCCCGCCCCGACTCTGCTGCTAATGCCTCATACAGCCTCAGAAGAGTCAGTCATGTCCTATCTCAGGGCCTCAGCCTGTCCTCCTGTCAAATGGACTAGTACTACCTGCTATGCCTAACTCACAGAGCTCAGTCATTCAGCAAGCAATTAATGAGCATCTACTACAGGCAAGATGCACCTGAGATACAGTGGCAAACAAGATGGGCAAAAGCCCTTCCTCATGGAGTGTACCCTGTAGGGTTGGGACAGCACCTAATACGAACGCATGCAGGAATAGGTTGAAAAACCATGTTTGCCATGGTTTTGCAGCATGGATGGAGATATCCTCCGCTCCGGGCCAATTATGGACCAGACTCACACACACACAGCAGACCTGTTAGGAATCAATCACTGACCACAGGCATTTGCATGTAGTAACCCTACAATCACAAGCAGCCCCAACACCAAGGAAGAAGACACTATAAATACACACACTCCACAAACATGCAAGTTGGGGCCCAGAGAAGCGAAGCCATTTTTTTTGTTTGGTTGGTTGGTTGGGGTTTTTTTTTGTTTTTTTGTGTTTTGTTTTTTTCAGGATAACACAACCAGTAAAAGGCAGAGACAGGATTTAAATGCAGGCATTCTGATGCTGAGGACGTACATATCTAATAACCACTACGTCGTCTTGCTTGTACTGAGAAGGAAATCAAGTGGCCACCCCTTTTGATAGCTCCTATGCAGCCTGGAGGTGTTGAACTTTCTATGTTGAATTCTCCCATCATGACCTAGAGGAGTGAGGCCATGCTGCTCTATGCCAGCAGGAGTGCCCCAGAAGGAGGAAAGGAAGCTTTCGTCTCCTAGACGATGGACATCCTCTGGGAGAGGACAGCTGCACCCAGGACACAGGCCTTCAACTGACAAGGAGTTGGTCCCTGCATCTCCCATTCTGGGCCACCTCCCGGCCAGGGATCTCCAGAAGGGCAGATATCTAGTTGTGGGCTGCAGTGAGAGCAGCGACCCCTGTGCATGGAGGAGGAGGCCCAGACTAGGACGCTGGTGGGGATACGTTATGCCCTGTAAGACAGTCCCCTGGCTCTGTGACCCTCTGTTTATTTCCCTAGTGTCAGCCCCAAGTTTTCCATCAAGTCCCGTTTCAGTGTCTCAGGCCAGATGTCCAGCAACACGAGGAATTTAAGGAAAGGCTGAGAAGCCATGTACCCAAGCTGGGGCCACTGTGGTTAGAGGAAAATGGTGCCCCTTTAAAACTAGTATCTTATGAAAGTACTAACAGATGAGAAATTCCTCAAGAGAAAGGTAAAAATTGGAGAAAGTCAGGATGAGCTACCCTTTGGCCACGTGGAGTTTTTCTCCACTGCCGATGTGGAGGATGAAAGTCCTAGGTAACTGGAGCAAATAATAGCTCCCTTTTCAGAAGAGGAGGATGCTAAGAGGGGCAGAGAATGGAAGATGAGGGAAAGGTGTGAGGTTCAGGGACTGTGCAAGGATTCCCCCCGCCCGCCCAGCCATCTAAGAGACTCTCCTGAGCCTTGCAATAATGCTCATGTCTGGTATGCTCACCACCAGGGCCACGGTGGAGCAGACTAGAAAGGAAATGAAGACAGAGACAGGGCCCCCTCTTGGGGGAGTCCTGGTACATCCAGGTGGGAGGATAGAGCATCAAGACAGAAGACTTCCCAGGCCAGATGGGAGCATGGTTCCTCAGAGGCTCCATCTGATACTGGTTCTGGCTGGAGCTGCCTCTCTCTCAACACCTGCAGTGTAGACCTGGGCCTGTCTGGTCCCGAGAGGTGCCAGCACCCAGAGCTATCTTCATTCTGCCGCTGGAAGCCATGGGAATTCCCTGGATCCTCGGGCTCCCTCTGGGATTTCACACTGCTCTCTCCTGCCTCGCTTTCTCTTTTATCTCCTGGATTAACATATCGCTGTGACGTCGATGTGGTTGTCAGCCTGCCCGGCTGAGCTTTGTGACCTCATGCAGATGCACAGAACATAAGAGCTGGAAGGGGCCTTGGAAAACATTGCCAAGCAAGCATCTCAGACCCGGGCATGCCTCTCTCCCCCGGAAACCGGGCTGCGTCTAGGCAGAGGCAAGGCTGGGGACTGGTGAGGGCCGGGTGTGCGTCTTCTGAGCACAGTTGCAACAGGGGAGCATCTGTAAGGTAAGATGTTGACATCGTCACTAATTCCACGAAGAAAAGATGCTAGAAGCAGTGTGAGAATACGACCCTGAGACGAGCAGAAAACGTGGTGCATGTGGGGCACCACTTTCATATGCTGCCCCCCAACCTGAGCATGACACAAGCCTGCTCCCTGAGCTTTGCCTCCCAGACTTAAGGTGTCAGGGCACATAAAACCACTCCGGGAATTTACGAATGGAGCATAATTGATTCCAAGTTGTAGGGAGAATACTATTTACATATTAAATAAAAAACAAACATCACATAATGACAGGGAAAATCTGCACAACTTTTATCAAGTAAACATGTGCATGGAGGGTGACTTCAGATTATGCTCCTATATAGTAACAGAGGAGGAGCCCATTCACCTTTATTCATTTCTCCCCTTAAAGAATGTCAGTAGAGGGGCCACTGGGTGGCTCAGTCGGTTAGGTGTCTGACTTCGGCCCACATCATGATCTCATGGTTTGTGAGTTCGAGCCCTGCATCAGGCTCTGGGTTGACAGCTCAGAGCTTAGAGCCTGCTTTGGATCCTCTGTCTCCCTCTCTGTTCCTCCCCCGCTAGCACTTTCTCTTTCTCTCTCTCTCTCTCTCTCTCTCTCAAAAATAAAGATTTAAAAAATTAAAGAATTTCAGTAGAAAATTCTCAAATGCACTTTGTTTTTTTTTTTTTTTTTTTCCAGCTTTACTGAGATATAATTGACATATAACATTGTGTGAGTTTAAAGTATCACCTTAGGGGGCGCCTGGGTGGCTCAGTCAGGTAAACATCAGACTCGCGATTTCAGCTCAGGTCACGATCTCACGGGTAATGAATTCGAGCACCGCCTCGGGCTCTGCGCTGGCAGTGCAGAGCCTACTTGGGATTCTCTCCCTCTCTCTCTCTCTGCCTCTCCCCTGCTCTCTCTCTCTCTCTCTCAAAATAAATAAATAAACTTCAAAAAAGTAAATAAAGTATCACCTTATGTACTCAGTTTCTAATGCCCCATTTTACAGATGAGAAAACTGAGACCCAGAACAAAAAAAAAAGAACAGAAACCAACGGGAATCCGAAGCCCCTGAACCCCATAATCAATCAAACGCTCTTTCCGGGAAAGTATCGTGCACCGTTAGGGGGCCCCACCGGGAGGCCAGGAACTGTTTCCAATGTAATTCATCCTGCCCTGTGACTGGCACAGCATGCTACAAAGTTGCATCCTTAACTAAATAGTTCTGCTGAGCCGTGGGATGCTCTGAGATTCCAGCCAGGGTTCAGCTGATGCTATAGACTTGATCTTTCAGGTAAAACCCTTTCTCCCCTGAGCACACTGTATGTAGAGCAGAGTCCCTACCGTCCAGCCTGGCCAGCACGTCTATTGCAGCCATCACTAAGATGGCAGAAGGGGACCCAGAAGTCACCCTCTCCTTCTAGAGATTCCGGGAAGTTAATTCTGCAAAGGGACCCTCTACAATTCTAACATGATAGATACCTGCACAGTCCACCAAAGTGGCCACAAGCGGCAAGGAGGAAGTCAATTGTCAGCGACCGAAGCGCAAGCCTCCTGGAGCCTCAGTGGGAAAACACACCCTGGACAAATCTGCAATTTCCAGGCATTTCTGAAACCCGGAAGAGTAAGAAGAGGGTTTGGACGCAGAAGGCTAGAGAGACTACATTCAAAGAGACAGCAATGTCCTAGGAGCAGAGAGCCCTGCCAGGACAAAGTGGGGCAGGAAAGCAGACAGCACCGTGTAGGATGGGACCCTAGTTAGCCTCTGCACGTGGTGGTTAGCCCGGGGACCTCCAGGCTTGAATCCGACCTCCTCCACTTACCAGCTATGTGACTGCAATATGGGTCGTTTTCTTCACCAGAGAACAGACAATAACTGTGTACAAATAACATGGGTACAGGGAGGAGGGGGAGGGGGATACAGGCTGAGCACTGGGCACTCTCTAGGTGGCAGCTCTGACAAGTCCCCATGGAGGCCTCTGTCTACCGGGCAGGCAGACAGCCCATGTACACCCATGCTACAGCTCTCCGCTCCCCTTCTATGTTTGAAATATCAAGTACTGGGGGGGTTTTCTTGAGTTTATTTAAAATAAATAATTTTAAAAGTTCATTAAATTTTTTTAGATTTTAAGTTTTAAAAAATTCAGTTAAAAAAAGTTTAATTTAAAAATAGACCTACCTTATGACCCAGCAATAGCACTGCTAGGAGTTTACCCAAGGGATACAGGAGTACTGATGCACAGGGGCACTTGTACCCCAATGTTTATAGCAGCACTCTCAACAATAGCCAAACTATGGAAAGAGCCTAAATGCCCATCAACTGACAAATGGATAAAGAAGTTGTGGTTTATATACACAATGGAGTACTACGTGGCAATGAGAAAGAACGAAACATGGCCTTTTGTAGCAACGTGGATGGAACTGGAGAGTGTGATGCTAAGTGAAATAAGCCATACAGAGAAAGACAGATACCATATGGTTTCACTCTTATGTGGATCCTGAGAAACTTAACAGAAACCCATGGGGGAGGGGAAGAAAGAAAAAAAAAGAGGTTAGAGTGGGAGAGAGCCAAAGCATAAGAGACTCTTAAAAACTGAGGGTTGATGGGGGGTGGCAGGGAGGGGAGGGTGGGTGATGGGTATTGGGGAGGGCATCTTTCGGGATGAGCACTGGGTGCTGTATGGAAACCAATTTGACAATAAACTTCATATATTGAAAAAATAAATAAAAAAAATAAATAAATAATTTTAATTTATTTAAAATAAATAAATAAAGATAAAGCAGTGCATACTCTGGGGAGGGGCAGAGAGAGAGGGAGAGAGAGAGAGAGAGAGAGAGAGAGAGAGAGAGAGAATCCCAAGCAGGCTCTGCGCTGTCAGTACAGAGCCCAGTGTGGGGCTCGAACTCACGAACCATGAGATCCTGACCTGAAAGCTGAAACCAAGAGTCAGATGCTTAACCGACTGCACCACGCAGGTGCCCCAGGAGTTTTCTTTAGGAACATATGTGGGTATTCACAACTGCTTTTGTTTTTTTGCAGCTTCCTTGAGATGTAATTGACAAAATTCGAAGATATTTAAGTGTGCGTTATAGTGATTTGATGTATGCATCCACTGTGATAGGACTTCCACCAAGAAGTGCTGAGATCAGACACTCCCAAGGGCGTAGTTTTACTCTTCCTGAATGAGCCATGCTGTGCACGATTTTCTCTTGTCACGAACACCACCGGCAGGCCACCATGCAGCCCTTGAGTTCGCTTAAGAAGGCAAAAAGTTAGAAAGCAGCCTCTGCATCATTACTCCTCCCCAAACAGCACACACATTAACATTTTAGTGACAAAAAGGCGAGGTCAATTTTCTCAATAGTGTTCCATTACTGAGTGAAAGATGAAATCTAAATGTTTCTTTTTTTTTTCATTTTTTTGCCCCTTGGGTCTCCAAAAAACTACTTCTGCTTTGAATTTCTTGAAAATGCGGCCCATCAATCTTTTAAATGTTCCTGAATCTGCCCTCACAAATAAATGGTTCTTCCCATGCCCAAGCTTACCCCTCCCCCTACACTGAAGAAAGGGGCCCTTGGGGGATGAGGTGACAGAGGACAAGGGCAGGATGGCACTCCCCAGTAGAATGAAAACTCCCCCCACTGGGTGCAGGGTGAGCACCTGTCCAGTGGTGTGCCTGCCTCCGGCTGGGCCCTTTCCAGGCCCCCTGCACTGCGAGTCAAGCCCCTCGTCCATGACACACACCTACCGGGAGCCTGAGTGTCCCTGTGGCCGGGAGGAACCACTGAATTGTTCAGCAGTGAGCCCACCTGTGATGTCTCAGGTACACCCTACTCCCAGAAAGCAGCTTCTGTCTCGGGGCTGTTCCCAGGGAAATGCCCACACCGGGGACCAGGGTGTCCTGCTGACCTCACTCCCAGGGCCCAATGTCAGCAGCAGGCTGTTACCACGAAGGTGGGTTGCCCAGGACGTGAGCTCAAGGCAACCACAGAGACACAAGGTCTCATCCGAGTGTCACCTCACCCCTCCTCCTGCCCTCCCCCACTGTCTAGCGGACGGGTAAAGAGTCTGGTGGTTTCCGAAGCATGGAAGGTCATCAGAATTCCCTGTAGGGCTGGTCTAAGTAACACACATTTCATATTCCACTCCTGGATGTTTCAATTCAGTAGTTCTCAAGTGGGGTTTTATTTATTTTTTTTAGGTTCTAACAGGTGATTCTTGTGGCCACGACCAGGAAGCACTGGCCTGGGCCACTCACTACAGACACCAGGAAGAGAAGCCCACAAGGGCCCTCTGCATGAACACAAGCTCCTCAAAGCAAGCTGAGCAATCTCCCCAGCAATCCTCAGAGCCGCATTTTGCACAACTGGGGGTGAGCGTGCTATTTCTTTAACCCTCTGAAAGCCCAACAGAAAAACTGTCACAGGCGCCCTGAGGACGTTTCCTGAGAACCAAGTCCTCTCTGATGAGGTGAGGAAAACTCCACGGAAGAGTCCAAGTGAGTCTTTGCCTGCATCTAACGAGCACACTTACTTTCCAAGGCCCTCCTGTTCCCGGAAACGTTGCCATCTGCAAAGAGGGCGGGACTTGACAGGCCCTAACTTCACGGTCATGGCACAAAGCCCACAGAGTCAACCACCACGGTGCATCCTCTTGGACCAGCAGTTCCTGGGGGACTTGGGGACAGTGAGAAACAAGGAAGATGCAGGAAGTGTTGATCACAAGGGGGGTTGAGTGGGGTCGGTGATGACATTTTACCAGCTCCCCACATCCTGCGAAGGTGATTTCTCTTCTGAGAAAAAGCATCCGCTAACAAGGACTTCATCTTCAACACCTCCTCCCTCACCCTTTCTTCGCTCCGACACACACGTCTGCACACACACACACACACACACATGCACACAGGTGTGCACCACAGAAACATGAAGCAGACAAAGAACTCCCCTTATCAGGAAGAGGGGGACATTCATTCTCAGGAAGGGTAGCTGGGGGAACAGAGAGATGGACACATGTGTCTGAGGTACTTCAGGAAAGAGATCAGCAGGGCCCTTCCTCACAGGCCAGGGTGATTATATGACAAAGTCACAGGCCTTTCGTGCTTCTGGAGACTTGATTTGAGCCCAAATAAACCCATGGATCAAGGGCCATTTCTGACTATTACAAGGGATGAAGATCCCATAGGTCAGGGAGAAAAAAAGAACTATATATCTTGGGAGAAATAACCTGAAAATTAGAATCAAGGAATAGCCAACCTCCCTTCTAGGAGAAGACAAAAATCATTTACTCAAATGATACCTCAGTGTCACCTGTTTTTTTCAACCTTGTCTTTCTGAACAGAACATAAAAACTAGTTGTAAAACTCAGGTTCAGCCAACCTCACGACAAAAAAATCTAACAGCTTCTTGTAGCTTTAAGCAGAGTCCTATGCTGAGTATATTGAAGTCTTCCAAGATCCCAGCCCCCACGCCAGAGTAAGAATGATGTATGAGGCAATATAAAAACATCATTTTCCATTTGGCACAGACAGCATGGTACAAGACTCTGGAGGTTAAACTAAACAGATGAGAAGGGAAGAGTACAGGGATCCAAACTTAGCTCCCCCACCCCCGCCATCCCCTTGCACACAGCAGAGACCTCACACCGGTGGCATCTAGAGATGAAGTTAGTGCTGGAGAAGCCAGGAAGCTTGGTTGTGTTTTGGGGCCTCTGGTTCTGTGCTGGAGTCAACTAGGCAAATCCCAATGAACAATAAGATTCTTGGTCACCACTACCTAAGAACTAACTTAGGCAAACACTGACATTCTATAAAGCAGCAAAAGCAAGATGCAGGTTTTCAAAAAGCATTCTTTGCTCCTCTCCAAAAGGGTTGGGCAAGAATCCCCAGTGGACACATAGTGTGACCAGAGAGAAAGAGCTTGGGCTTCAGACAGAGGTACTAAGCCCCTTTCTACTACCTACCATCTGGGGGATTTGGGGCAAGTCACCCAACCTTGCTGAGTCTGTTTCTTCATCTTTCAAAAGTGGAAGTATAGTTTTTCAAAGTGATTGGGAGAAACTGAAGGTCATAATTCAGGTGACAGACCTCTGTCACCTCTGACATGCTCCTACAGAAGTGTCAGTGCTGTAGATGATGGTGAAGACAGTGATAGAACAAGGCCACTGCTCATACATCTCAAAGCCATGATCACGCTGCACCAGGAAGAATCCAGGACCCTAGAGATATAAACCAGATCCATCTGAAAACGAGGATCACAATGAGCATGGATCCCAGGGTCACGAACACACCCAACCAAGTTCCTCCTGCTCAACACCAGAGAACCATCTTTCATCGACACCCAATGGTCATGCCATGGTGATGCACACCTGTGAGCCAAAAACACACGAGGAAAATGCAATCACTGGGGCATTTCCCCAGCTCCAGCCCCCCATCAACCACAGATACAATCACACCCCAATGCCTCAAACTCATCTCTACGGGCCCTGCGAGGACCGAGACCGAAAGTCACCAGGGAAGACAAGCATGTGTTCTATTTGTTGGTCCTCTAGCTGTAATTACTGGTTGGTTGGAGACTAATACAAATAACTCACTCAGATAATTCTGGCAATTAAGTCTGGCAAAACAGCAGGAGATGGATGTGACATATACTGAGCACAGAGGAGCTACAGAGGCAGGTTTCTGAAAGGTAGGGAGAGCTATGTGCAAAGAAATCGACTCCAGAGTAGTTTGCAGGGAGTCAGGGGCTCCGGGCTCATTAGTTCAATCTTGGCAGCTGTCAATCACTGCCAAAAGGCGGTTTAATCTTGCCCCCAAAGCATTCAGGAACACTATGAGTCATGGCCCATGGTTAGCCATTCAATGTTGAGTTCATGAGTTATGAGTACCCTCCAGCTGGGAGGACACAGGCTTCTCCTACCCAGCATGTGCCCTGAGCATGAAGGATGTGTGGATAAGTACAAATACAGCCAGACAGCCAGAGGTGACAGAAACGGTCTACAATATTAGCCCAACTGGGTTTATGAGAAACAAGTGTGCAGTTCAATACCGTTTATATGGTTCATAGGAGACTCTTGAGCAGTGACAGAGAATATAATTCTCATGCTCTTTAGGGTTTCCAGAGATAAACAGGAGATACAGAAAACACAGTAATAATGTGCTATTAGCAGGGGGGCTGGGTGATTCTGGGTCCCCCTCCCCAGCGTTTACAAAAAACCTTAAGCTGTTTTGCCAAGTTAAGAAATTCAGACTGCCAGGGAAGAGTGATTTTGTTTCTATGTACACCATTCTGTATGCAAGGAAACTAATATCCCAATCTACAGTTGTAGAAAGATTGCACCGAATAAAGCATTTGAGTGTGCGAATTCTAGGAAATTCTTAATAATAGTGATATATTAATTAATAATAATTCCTTCTTTCACCTTGAGCTGAATAACTTGCAAAGTTCTATCTCATATGATCTTCACAGCAAACCAGTGAAGCACGCATTCTTATCCCCCTGGTACCGATAAGAAAAAGGCTCACAAAGTGGGTTCTTGCTTCTCCAGATTCCCCCCAGATGACTCCTGGAATGTTCATAATTCTGGTCTTAGAAAAATAAGAACACAGATGTCAGGACACGCATCGTGAGTCAAGTGACACCAAAGAGGCACCACATTCAGAGCGCAGACTTTCAGGAGCAGAGCCTGAGTAGAAAACTATTTCATAAGAACTATTTGACCAGGGTGACACTAGGGGAGGGAAGGGCAGAGAGGGAAAGCCGAGGCCCTCACAGAAGGAACTGAGCACTCTGGCTCGTGGTTCACCAGCATAAATGCAGTTCCAGGAAGGACCTTGGATAACAGGTGTCCTAAGGAAGAAGAGTCCCAAGGAGATAGGTTCCTACAATAAATTTGCTATCAATTATGCACCTTTTGTCCACAGTCCTGCCTCCACTAGTCAGAAATGCTGCTGCATCTCAAGAAAGGCCTCAACAGCAGTCCTGAAATTCCAGTAAGGTCTCTGCTTGTCCAGATGGAAAAGGGCACAGGCACAAAATAAAGCCATGAAGCAGAGGCTTGGAAGTAAGCATCACGCCAGGCATCTGGACCGTAGAACCCCTGGCAGAGTCACTAGCTGCTGGGCCTCAAGGCCTCTCCAAGGAACACCCCTTTCTAATGAGTGCTCTTAAAACCACTGTGGCCCAAAAGCGTTAAGTGGCGAGCCCACAAGATACTTTCATCATAATGCAGCAGGGGACATTTAGGCTCCAATGCTACCCGGGGAAGGCGAGGGCCTGACTTCCAGCCATATGCTGGAAAAGGCCTGATGGTTATGTCAGCCTCAGAGGCTAGCTCCTCCCCTTGCCTTTGGTCAGCCCAGCCCCTGTTGCCCGGCAACATACATGCCAGCCTACTGGTGGCCTCTCAGGGACAGCCGCAATCAGGCTAAGATTGGTGCAGTTCCACAGGCATGAAATTATGGAACGACTTTGTACATGTTAGTATGTAGCCGCTCCTCCAAACTCTGGCGTGCCCGCCGCCACCATCACACTGCCCACCCACCCCCACCCCAGGACCCCAGACCTCCTCAGGATCCTGCAGCTCAAGAGTTGGCACCTGGAGCGGCAGGTGGGCGCTACTCCGGGACTGCATGTGGGCTCCGGCTGTGCAATTTCCACACAAGGTGAACACCCTCCCCACGTACGCTGTTGGCGGGGCTCAGCCTGACCCACTGCACTCCCCTGGCAGAAGGGCTACAGGACCCCGTTATGCCAAGAACCATTTGAAACCACTGTCTGTTGTCCTCCATATGGCGATAGGCCTCCCTTCCTTCCCACTGGGACTGGAGGCTAGGGAAGGAACTATAGTCCCACATGTGTTCTAATTCATACCTGTGAGTTTATGGAAATATCCACTTGATTTCGAGGAAAGGGAAAAAAAAAAAAAAAGGACCAGCAGCTGGCTCCACCTCTGGAATTGAAAATCTGGCTGGTATTTCACACCATCTCTGGCCCACAAGGGAGAAGCTACATGTCCCCCCAGTACTGTCCCAGCAGAATCACGATACAACAGCCCACACGGGCCCTCAGCTATCATTCAGCCTCATGTGTTTTAAGTGCATGTCATGACCCATTAGCAGCTCACAGAACCAACTTCATGGTTCACAACTGGCATTTTTCAATAAATAGAAAAGCATGTTAACAGCACAGGAAACAGAAAGTATGCCTACAGAAAGGTGCCGTTATGTGGAACTTTTGCTTAATTATCTTCACAGATGTAGATATTGAATTGAGAAAGGAAACACATCTTCCTGGGGTCTCAAGGGAAAAAAATAGAGTTTGAAAGCCCCAATCTAGCTAATTCCACCCTACTGCTGATGAGGAAACTGACCCATGCAAGGAATGCCACTGGAGAGCATGGCACATGGAGGTGGCTGACAGTCCACGTGGCCTGCAGCCTTCACTTCTCTTGGAGGTGACTCTGGCTCTGGAACCTGATATCAGGTTTCCTGGATGCTAAGGAGCCGGGCTCTTCAGCCCCCAAGAGCTGCACTTAAGTGGTCTCTAGTGTGGCTGTGACTTTCACCAGCAGACGAAACCTTAGCACCTGACCTCCTGACACATTCAGTGCAATCCCAATCAAAATTGCACTGGCATTCTTCTTAAAGCTAGAACAAGCAATTCTAAAATTTGTATGGAACCACAAAAGACCCCGAATAGCCAAAGTTATATTGAAGAAGAAGACCAAAGGAGGAGGCATCACAACACCAGACTTTAGCCTCTACTACAAAGCTGTAATCACAAGACAGCATGGTATTGGCACAGAAACAGACATGTAGACCAATGGAATAGAAGAGAGACTCCAGAATTGGACCCACAAAAGTATGGCCAAATAATCTTTGACAAAGCAGAAAAGAACATCCAATGGAAAAAAGACAGTCTCTTTAACAAATGGTGCTGGGAGAACTGGATGGCAACATGCAGAAGAATGAAACTAGACCACTTCCTCACACCATACACAAAAATAAACTCAAAATGGATGAAGGACCTGAATGTGAGACAGGAAACCATCAAAACCCTAGAGGAGAAAGCAGGCAACAACCTCTTTGACATCAGCCACAGCAATTTCTTACTCGACACATCTCCAAAGGCAAGGGAATTAAAAGCAAAAATGAACTATTCGGACCTCATCAAGATAAAAAGCTTCTGCACTGCAAAGGAAACAATCAACAAAACTAAAAGGCAACCGACGGAATGGGAAAAGATATTTGCAAATGACATATCGGACAAAGGGGTAGTATCCAAAATCTATAAAGAACTCACCCAACTCCACACCCGAAAAACAAATAATCCAATGAAGAAATGGGCAGAAGACATGAACAGACACTTTTCTAAAGAAGACATCCAGATGGCCAACGGTCACATGAAAAGATGCTCAACGTCACTCCTCATCAGGGAAATATAAATCAAAACCACACTGAGATGTCACCTCATGCGGGCCAGAGTGGCTAAAATGAACAAATCAGGAGACGGTAGATGCTGGCGCAGATGTGGAGAAATGGGAACCCTCTTGCACTGTTGGTGGGAATGCAACCTGGTACAGCTGCTCTGGAAAACAGTGTGGAGGTTCCTCAAAAAATTAAAAATAGAACCACCCTATGACCCAACAATAGCACTGCTAGGAATTTACCCAAGAGATACAGGATACCCAAGAGATACAGTCTCCTGATTTGTTCATTTTAGCCACTCTGGCCCGCATGAGGTGACATCTCAGTGTGGTTTTGATTTACATTTCCCTGATGAGGAGTGACGTTGAGCATCTTTTCATGTGACCGTTGGCCATCTGGATGTCTTCTTTAGAAAAGTGTCTGTTCATGTCTTCTGCCCATTTCTTCATTGGATTATTTGTTTTTCGGGTGTGGAGTTGGGTGAGTTCTTTATAGATTTTGGATACTACCCCTTTGTCCGATATGTCATTTGCAAATATCTTTTCCCATTCCGTCGGTTGCCTTTTAGTTTTGTTGATTGTTTCCTTTGCAGTGCAGAAGCTTTTTATCTTGATGAGGTCCGAATAGTTCATTTTTGCTTTTAATTCCCTTGCCTTTGGAGATGTGTCGAGTAAGAAATTGCTGTGGCTGATGTCAAAGAGGTTGTTGCCTGCTTTCTCCTCTAGGGTTTTGATGGTTTCCTGTCTCACATTCAGGTCCTTCATCCATTTTGAGTTTATTTTTGTGTATGGTGTGAGGAAGTGGTCTAGTTTCATTCTTCTGCATGTTGCCATCCAGTTCTCCCAGCACCATTTGTTAAAGAGACTGTCTTTTTTCCATTGGATGTTCTTTTCTGCTTTGTCAAAGATTATTTGGCCATACTTTTGTGGGTCCAATTCTGGGGTCTCTCTTCTATTCCATTGGTCTACATGTCTGTTTCTGTGCCAATACCATGCTGTCTTGTGATTACAGCTTTGTAGTAGAGGCTAAAGTCTGGTGTTGTGATGCCTCCTCCTTTGGTCTTCTTCTTCAATATAACTTTGGCTATTCGGGGTCTTTTGTGGTTCCATACAAATTTTAGAATTGCTTGTTCTAGCTTCGAGAAGAATGCTGGTGCAATTTTTATTGGGACTGCATTGAACGTGTAGATTGCTTTGGGTAGTATTGACATTTTAACAATATTTATTATTCCAACCCATGAGCACGGAATGTTTTTCCATTTCTTTGTATCTTCTTCAATTTCCTTCATAAGCTTTCTATAGTTTTCAGCATACAGATCTTTTACATCTTTGGTTAGGTTTATCCCTAGGTATTTTATGATCTTGGTGCAACTGTGAATGGGATCAGTTTCTTTGTCTTTCTGTTGCTCCATTATTAGTGTATAAGAATGCAACTGATTTCTGTACATTAATTTTGTATCCTGCGGCTTTGCTGAATTCATGTATCAGTTCTAGCAGACTTTTGGTGGAGTCTATCGGGTTTTCCATGTATAATATCATGTCATCTATAGCAGCACTTTCAACAATAGCCAAATGATGGAAAGAGCCTAAATGTCCATCAAATGACAAAGGGATAAAGAAGATGCGGTTTATATATACAATGGAATACTACTTGGCAATGAGAAAGAATGAAATCATGCCATTTGCAGCAACGTGGATGGAACTGGAGGGTATTATGGCTAGTGAAATAAGTCAGGCAGAGAAAGACAGATACCATGTTTTCACTCATATGTGGATCCTGAGAAATTTAACAGAAGACCGTGGGGGAGGGGAAGGGGAAAAAAAAGTTACAGAGAGGGAGGAAGGCAAACCATAAGAGACTCTTAAATACTGAAAACAAACTGGGGGTTGATGGGGGGTGGGAGGTAGAGGGGAAAGTGGGTGATGGGCACAGAGGAGGGCACCTGTTTGGATGAGCACTCAGTGTTGTATGGAAACCATTTTGACAATAAATTATATTTAATAAAAAAAAAAAAACTTCTTTTTCCAATAGGACCTGGTTAGATAACAGCTAACAATGACTAAAAGTTAACTATTTGGCAACTATTTTGTAAGGGGCTTACACACATCCTCTCCCTCCATGTACAATTACTTTATCTCACTTGGCATATGATAAAGCCCTGTATGTTAATATCTCACACATACATAGTGCCATCATTTTTACTATGACTGTTCTATTCTAAGCATTTCATGCATATTGTTTAATGTCAGCCTCAGCTCTATACAGTAGGTGCTATTCTAGTCCCCATTTTGCAGGCAGTGATTTAAGGTAAGAGAGGCTACATGACTTGCCCAAGATCACACAGCTAACGGATGACAGAGCTGAGACTTGGACCCAGGTGGTCAGGCTTCAGAGCCCACCCTCATAACTACTTCTACTGTTCATGATTAGCTCCATTTCCAGGTGCATAAACAGAGACCCAGAGAAGTTCGATCATTATGTTGACTCCACCCAGAAACTGCCCATAAGCCAGGGAAATGTCCAACATATTTAACAGCGGGTAAGGCAGGACCATGAACATCAGGGTGGACAAGGGCCTAGGCTGAAGCCCCTCTCGGTGCCAAACGTTGAGTCGTTAATAGCTGCCTCCTGAGAAGGTCCAGAGGCTTTCAGGGAAAAAGCCAGAATGACAAAGATACTCACACAACCTAGCACAAAGGCCATTTTATTTCATGTTTAAAATGTGATTTTATTTGAGAATAGTTGACACACAATGTTACAGTAGTTCCAGGTGTACAACTCAGTGGTCCAGCTTCTTTGTGTGTGAGGCTGTGCTCACCACAAGGGTAGCTACCACCTGTCCCCACGTAAAACTACTACAACACTGACCATATTTGACTATGGCTATTTAACCAGAAGGGAAGTTTTTAATTATGTTATCACTTTTCACTACTACAAACAGCCCAGATAAAAGAGAACTAAAGTTCTTACTGGAGTCTTTGAATTCTGCTTTGTCAATTACAGGCTTGGGGATGATTCAATCCCCGACTTTGACTGATGAGGAAACCAGGGCTGCTATGTGAAGTGTCATGCCCAAGGTCACACAGCTAGTCAGTGTCAGGGTCCAGATGAAAATCTAGGGCTCCTGAACTGGAGCTTTCAGGGTTTGTCTATGGTGGCTTGTCCTTTCTCCAACCATGCTGACTCTGCTCAATACATACTCACTAACGCACATGTCATGAGCCCAGCCCACAGCAGACAGGGCACACTCTGACAATCCGGGATCCTAAGACACAGGCTCGGCCGCCCAAATTTCCACCAGTGATGATGCCAGTCTCATGCATATGTAGGTTTTTTGAGTAAGCACCTGAATTCTGTGTGACTGATTTCAGTACCCATTGGAGGCGGCTTCTAAATTTAGAATGAACATCCCAGGCAGTCTATTGCACGAATGTATACTTCCTCAGAAGACGTCAGAAACAGTAAAGTTGACATACATAAAACAGTTTCTTCATACCTTAATAATACTGAACTGTAAAAATAAAGTATCTCCAACAAACAACGCTTTAACCACAATGCCCTTCAAAATTAACCACAGTAGTCAAGGACTATCCAGATTTGTTTTTAATGAAAAGCCACAGGAGTCCCCATCCTTACTCTCACTTGCCAGTACAGTTCCCTAGGCCTGGCAGTCATCACCACATACCTGCCACTATCCAATCTAGAGCTTTAGTAATTGATCATCTGGCATGCCAACCTGCACATTCTGTGGCAATACCACCTTTGCAGGAGCTGAAGAGCCTGTTCATTTTAATCACCACCCCCTTTGTCTATTCTGATTCGTTGCTTATATTCAATTACGTGGCTCTCCTGGCCTCTGCATATTCAGGAGAGGGAGGGGCCAGGACAGGGAGGGGGCCTTTCATTGAAACATCTTAACCATGTAGACCCTGCAAAGCAACATTGCAGAGGGACCCAGAGTCCACGTTGACATGCAACCTTCCATCATAACACCTTATCGTCCCTTACCAGAACAGATGGGGAAAAAAAATTACTCTTACGCCCTGAAATTTTCCATTCTTGATCTCAGCCCAAAGGTGACTCTTTTATTTTTAAACTTAAGCAAAAAAAAAAAAAAAAAAAAAAAAGTTCAACTATTTTTGATTCATGCCTGGGCTAAAGAAACACACTTTGTTCTTGTTAAAGCAAGGTAAGATTTTTTTTAACACCTAAGTAGCTCAAACAACTGAGCTTCAAATGCCCAAGCATCCCAACTAGCTAGTGTTCACAGTGATAGCACGTTTGCTATCATTGCAAAGCCAAAAATCAATAGCCAGCGTAACAGGGAGCTGGGATTCCACTTTCTGTATACCTTGTCCCCAGTTCTACTAAATACTTTAAGAACGATGTAGAATTCTGAAATATTTTAGCTGGGTGTCTGAGCCTGAAGCTCTTCCTGGATGATAAGGGATAGGTCACCTGACTGCCTCTGTCCCCAGACCTTGCTCCTCTTCCCTCTTCCCATCCATCCTATCCACTGTAGCTCCCTCCCACACTGTTCCTTCTCCTCGAGTTCCATCCAGCTACTCCCATCTCCATGGAGGAAGAGGAAGGTAGAACACCTGCATGAGAAGCATTAGGGGAACAAACCACCCTTTATCCAACCAGCCCCATAACCCCATGTACCTTCCCTCTCCTTGATGAATCCCCTGGACTTCAGCCACAAGATTCTTCTCTCTACTCTCTCATCCTACCCTAACATACACAACTACAGGCCCAGGGGAGAGCCCACAGTGATGGGGTTGCCTCCATCTACCCTTCCATTGGAGGGGGGGGGGGGGAGGGTTGCTGTGTGTATGGTTGCTGTGTGCCATACACTTGGCAAGACCCTAGGGCCGAGTCCTGCCTCTGCCACTTATTAACTGTGTGCCTGTGAGCAAGTCGCATCCACTCTGCAAACTGGCCCTGATCACATCTGTCCTGCCTGCCCCATAGTGTCATTATGAGAATCTCGGGGAATCACGGAAGTGGGCGCACTTTGGACTCAGCCCTCGACATAAACGTGTATTCCTATCAATAGAAACATAGTGCAGTAGAGTGTGGTATGTTCCTTTAGAATAAAGTCCAACAGATACTGACATTAAGTGAAAAACACCAGGCAGAAAACAAGGCACTAAAAGAGAAGAACACAGACTGGGATCTATAGGGCTCCTGCTAAGGGCAAGTTCACAGTGACAAGCCATCAGTGAAGGGTTCCTGGAAGAGGAGCCTTTCTACCAAACCTGGAGTGGCTCTCACCACGCTGATCAAAGACGAACAGCTCTTCAAGGGCAGGGCACCTCTCTCATATGTCTCAGTTTTCCCAGCCTCTCCCTGGCACTAAGTCACTTCATAGTAGATGGGTGTTGAGTGAAGGGAAGCCTGAACGAACCAGAACTCGGACACCTGGGAGGAGGAGGAGGGAGTCCCAGATAAGAACAGGCAGGTTGTGAAGGCTTGTTCGGGGCACACCGCAGACCAGTTTGGGTGTAGTGAGGCTCACAGAGGGCAGATGAGGAAGGGGAGGTTGGAAAGGCGGGCCGGGGTCTAAGGGCAGAGGCCTCGACCACGGGGCGCAGGAGGAGGTCAGGCTTCTGAGCACATGGAGGAGCAAAGGGAGTTCAGAGTGATGTCATAAAATCAGTATTTGGGGAGATGACTCTGGCAGCTGCACGCAGGACTGGCTGGGGAAGGGAGCACAGGAGACCTGGCAGAGCAGCCAGGAGGCAACTGCAATAATTCAAGCAGGTGGTGAGAGGGGCCGGCGAGCCACTGCCTCCCCGGCAGAATCACGCTTCTGGCAGCAACCGTCTCTACGACAGCGGGAGCGCCATCAAGGGCAACACTCGGCGACTGTCCCCATTAGACTGCACCTCCAATGTCCACCGGTCCTCCCGCCTGACAGCCGGTGCTGGCTATGCCCGGCACCGGTTTCTTGCAAGTGGCCACCTTCCCCCTCCTGGATCCCGCCAGGGCTGAGCCAGTCCATTTTTAGATGACAGCTCCCATAGTACACTCTCCCTTAAAGGAGATAAACAGGGATGAGGCGGGGTGGGGGTGGGGGGGCAGGGAGAGAGCTTCCACGGCTAAGCGCACTGTCCCAAAGAGGTATCTTCCCAACGATTTCATAAGGCACTATGTTGACATGACACTGAAGACTACAATAAAAAGGAGGTGGAGAAAAAAGTATGAAAGAAAGGACTGGAGGGTTCAAGCCACATTAAAACCACGATGAGAGGTAAATCCTGCTGGTTAAGAGCTGGGGCGGGAGGTATGGGGTGGGAGTGGGCTCTGATGACAGACTGCCTTGATTCCAATCCAGCCCCTGCTGCTTCCTAGCCTGTGACCTTGGGAACCTGGACTCTGTGAGTCAGTTTCCCATCTGTAAAATGATGTTAATGATAGCTCCCACCCACTGGGGCAGGAGTGAGAACTGAATGGTTGATCAGTACTTGGCGCTGGTCTGTGATTGACAAGTGGGCCAGTAACGTGGCTGATGCGGAGGCGGGGGTGGGGGCGGGTACTGTGCCAGAGGCCGGCTCCCCAGCACAAACTGGCTCTGATTCCCGTGGCTTAGGAGCAAGCCCCCTGCACTGTGATGTCCTGTAGCAGGTGCATCATTGTGAGCTCCCTGCTCTCACCGGAATTCCAGGATGACACGTGCCTCCCCACAACCTGGTTCTCTTATCAGGGGGCACACAGAACAGGCTGACACCTCTTCCCCATCACAGACCTTCAGACATGGGAAGGCGGCTGTTGTGTCTCCACAAAATAGTCCCTTCCCAAAGACCTTTGTGTTTCTCTCCCCCCTTTCATTTCTCTTAACATTCACCTGCTGCACAGAGAAGATTAGGCATCAGAGATAGCTAAATAAGAAGAAAATGTTTTTTAAATGGAATAGCAAAAAAAGGGGGGGGGGCTTTGAAAATGATTTGCATCCCATTGGTTCTGGAGGCTTATATGAATGGAATCCCTTTCACAAGAAGCTGCAACCCTCTGGGGAATATCCCCACACCCCATGCCCCCAGAGCCCTGCCCCAGAGAAGATGGAGGTTAGCTTCAGGTCCTCCTGATCCCCCAGGGCCCAGCTCAGGGTGGCCACCTGAATAGCCCAGCAGCATGAGCACCTCTTGCCATGCATGAATGCTGTGGGAAGCATTTGAAAATAAAGTTTCCAATTACTGCTGGCATTTCTGGAGTGTCTGCTGCTGGCTGCAGCTGTCCCATGGAAGGCCAGTGACGTCATCTGCAGGCCTGACAGTGCTGAGTTCCAAGGCTGGGCTGGGCCCATGTCACTGGGGAGGGGGAACCTGCCATTTCCTCCTGAAAGCCAGCTCCACTCGGGCTCACTGCTTCCCTTCCTGGGTAGAATTCCATTGTCATGACTTGGATCCACACCAGGAAAGGTCCAGAAGCTATTCCAAGGTCCGGGACAACCCCATTAGACAGTTTCTAAAATCTTGGTATATGCCAAGCATTGTTGTGGGTCCAGGCCAAGTCCAGAGGAGACCTACTCCCCAAATTCTCACTGTACTCATTTCACAGAAAGAAAAAAAGAATGAGCTGTGTTCCTCTTCTAGAGAGGAGAAAATACAGAGATAAAAAGGGAAAGGGAAAAAAAGGAGTTGGGTGCCTGGGTGGCTCAGTCAGTTAAGCATCTGACTCTTGATCTCAGCTCAGGTTATGATCTCACAGTACGTGAGTTCAAGCCCTGCAGTCAGGCTCTACACTGGCAGCGCAGAGCCTGCTTGGGATTCTGTGTGTGTCTCTCTCTATGCCCCTCTTCTGCTCTCTCTCTCTCTCTCTCCCTTTCTCTATCTCTGTCTCTCTCTCTGTCTCAAAATAAATACACTTTTTAAAAAAAGGAGTGAAAGTCAAAGGAGAAGAATGGACATGGAGAAAATGAAGGTGGGAAGCGGAAGAAAGAGGGGGAGAGGATCTGTATGTGAGGCTATTTTTGCCTCTGAGCTCCTCTACAGGTACCTCCCATCCCCCTCCTCCTCCCCACTGTTCAGGAACTCAGGTCCTGTCCTGTAGAGCTGACCAAGAGGACAGGGTGCACAATGTCTGCAGAGCAATGTAACAGGTTGGGCCGAACCCCAAAATAGAGTCCAAGCTCAATGCAAAATTCAGATTTCCCAAGGGTTGGGATTGGATTAACTGGGGATAGGATTTGCAGGCTTTGCCTGACCCAGATCCATATCTGTCGCCATATTAACCACATTCAGGCCCCTCTCAAAGTCCGAACCCCACCATCCACTCCCACCTCAGGATGGGAGGCCTGACCAGAGCCTCGCTACCTGAGACCAGTTCTTCTGACTGGTAGCCTGCCTTGCAGTCATCCTGGCTGCAATTACAATTATTAAATTATAGGACCCTTCCCAAAGGAGAAGGAAATGGGAGAGACTATGTATGTATTCTTCAGAAGCAAGAGAAATAAAGGGAAAAGGGAAATCAAGATCCTTTCAAAAACTACCTAATAGAACCTTCAGAGCAAATCTGTGGAGTCTGATTACATAAGATCAAACTGCATCTGAGAGGTTAAGAAGTAACCCAAGGTTACATAGCCAAAAACTGAAAGCATGCCTGGGTCCCATGTGGTTTTTCTAATACATTATAATGCATTCAGTCCTGCAAAACTGCACATTTTTTAATGTTATCTTTGATGTACGCTTATTCGGAATTGCTATCTTAATGTTTCTAATAAAAATAGCCTGTAAAAGCGCAAGCCTAACACTAAAGATCATATTTTCAATTTCAGCGTTACATTTTTCATTTCTGGAAGTTCTATTTCTTTTTCTTCAAATGTCTGTACTTTTTTAAATTAGTAGAGTGCTTCTTGCTCATTTTTTCCAACAACTTATTTTTGTAACATTTGAAATACATTATGTACCCAATTGGTCTTATACGTGAAGCCCTTGGATCCGATTCTTGTATCTGTTTGTGCTCTCACTCATGGTGACTAGTTTCCCTGTTTCATTATTTAAGGGTAAAGCTCATGTCTGAAGGGTTTTACCTACAGGAATCTTTCAATGCTCGAGCTATGAGAATGTCCCTCTAGAGGGAATTTGTCATTTGATTCTGACAGATGCTATGGAGTGTTATCAACCCAAAACTACATCAGGTTAATTTCAAAGCTTGGGGTGTCCTGGGTCATGCAGGTAGTATAAATTCAAACCTGAACCCTCGTGAAGGCAGATCTATGACCATAAATTCTCACAGAAAACATTGTTTCACCCTCCCTCAACCAAGCCAAAGGTGAAACAGGTAAAGTCCCCTGTCTGCTCCCTTTGCACTGCCCCTGCCATCCCCCCACCCCCTCCTAAATGTTTGCTGGATCACCTGCTCCCTGAGGATGTAGCCACCACCCCCCCCCCCAAGGTCAGGCTTTATGCAGGAATCTCATTTCCAACTTCCCACCTGGCAAGGGCCCAAGGTCTGGTCTCCTGGGCCTTCATAAAGACCATGCTTTCAATCCTGGCTTAAAGTCTGACACTCTTTCAGAATGATTCTTTTTAGACATATCAAAGTATCTCTCAGGGCCTGCATCTGTGTCCTCTCCTGTACTTAACTGAAGGCTGGGTATGACTTTCTCTCGTCTCAGGAGCCCACAGTTCCCAGAGCCCTCTAAGGCAGAAGCTTTAAAAACTTTAAAATTTTAAAGCCTTTACTGGGGAAAAAAAAAAAAAAGCAGCCACAGCAAGGTTTTAATGACCTACAACAGCTAATAGTAATGAAGAAAAGTGCATTCCACTGTGAAGTCAGCAGTTTCTATTAAGGGGCATCTGAACTCTTCTAAAGAAAAGAGAACAAAGAAGAATGAAATATTAGAACAGAGCCAAGTAGATGTGAAAGGAATATACAAAGAATGCAGAGACATTCCTGTCTTTTTATTTTGCTTGGTTATTCCTCATCTGTGGCACAGCAAAATAACAGTGACACATTTTCTGTGCATGCACACACACACACACACACACACACACACACACACACGACGTGGGCCTTTGTTAAAGCTGGAAATAAGTGCATCATTAGAGACTACAATTCAGTTTTCTAATTTTTTTAATCTTTATTTATTTTTGAGAAAGAGAGAGAGAGCACAAGTGGAGAAGGGGCAAAAAGAGAGGGAGACACAGAATCCAAAGCAGGCTCCAGGTTCTGAGCTGTCAGCACAAAGCCCGATGCAGGGCTCTAACTCATGGACTGTGAGATCATGACCTGAACTGAAGTCAGATGCTTTTTTTTTTTTAATTTATTTACTTTTGAGAGAGAGACAGAGACAGAGCACAAGTTGGGGAGGGGCAGAGAGAGAGGGAGGGACACAGAATCTCAAACAGGCTCCAGGCTCTGAGCTGTCAGCACAGAGCCCGATGCAGGGCTCGAACTCACAGACTATGAGATCATGACCTGAGTTGAAGTCGGACGCTTAACCGACTGAGCCACCCAGCCGCCTCTACAATTCAATTTTCTAAAGAAACCAGACCACACGAAACCCCTGATATAGGTACAGACCACAACAGTTCTATCGCTGTCAAACCCTTCACCTACATCATCCCCACAAAAAAAACCTCTGTCGTTCGCAGGTTGCTGGCACCTTTCTAATAACTAGTCTTCCCCACTTTCCTCCATCTACCACTCTTTCCTCTCAAAAGACATCCACTGACTAAATCAATAACACACTCACACACACACACACACGCACACACACACTTCAATTTTTATCTGCAGGTCCAAAACCCCTTACTCAAAACTGTGGAGCCAGATGTGTTTTAGAATTCCAACTGTTTCAGATTTAGAAAATTAATTAGGTGAATCTATGGGGTTTGGGCCACAAATCACTGTCACACACACTACAGTTTCTTCAGGGACACTCACATATGATTCTCCAGACTAAGCTAGTGAATCAAGACCATCAGCAGCCTCACATAAGTTTGGGGAAGGATTGCCTCCCTCCCCAATGAGTTAGGTGAAAACCCTCACTTTCTGGAGCTTCACGGATTTTGGAATTATAAGCAAGGGGTTGTGGACTCAGATCAATGAGTTCTCTCTCAAAATCCCTCGCGCTTAGATCCCCAGTCCAAAAGTCCTTAGGACTCAGTTGCAAAATCCATGTTCTGGTTCTCAGAAGAGGAAGAAAAAAAGAACAGTGACCAGAAGAGAAAGCATTGAGATGGGTGATGGCCAGAGAGAGCCTGGCAGGCCTGGAAGCCACGGCTTTGTAGGCATAAAACCACAGAACATGTCATGAAATGGCCCTAAAAGGTCCCTAGCAAAGTCTCAGGTTCAATACGTCAAGCTGGGGCAGGGTGGATGGTGGCAATCAATACAGTTGGATTCGAGTCTCAGATTTGCGACTAAGAGACACGCAATGTGAGGCAAAGCTTCAGCCTCCTCCCGGACAATGCTATACACATCATGGGTCATGAGGATCCCATGAGGAATAGTGCCTTGGGCACTTGGTAAGTGCCATATAATTTCGTTTGTAAGATTAAATTATGATTACTTTCTACATACAGTGTTTCCTGACACTTCTAAACCCAGCATTTATGATGCACATTCAGCGCCACCCCGTGATTGGAACAAACGGCTACTTTCAGAGGCCCTAAATGCTGGCCGCTGCAGAGCCTGGGTCTGGAGACCATAACCACCACCCTCTTTCCTGCCTCATCTTAGCCCATGGAAGGCTCAGCTCAACCCCTCGATAAATGATGAGCAGAACTCTGTATTTGTTACCCAGCCTCCTGGGAGACGGGCAGTGGCATAGCAGAGGGATTACTTGGGGTAAATATTTCTCTAAATGTCATTCTTGCCACCACCGGTGTTCAGGGCGAGGGGGCCAGGCTCCCAACAACCCCTGATTCTAACCCAAGGGAGCCTGGGATGCTGCAGACTTCATTATCTCACAACACAGAGCAAAGGGCCCCACTAAGGGTGAGCTCCAGCATGAGGCACTGGTGGCAGAGGGAGGGCAAGGAGAATTCCTGAACCAGGCTCTCAAGGAGCTAGTGACTGCCTTCCCCGGAACACAGCAGCATATCTTCCTTATAACACTTAGTACTTGGATCTGCGAGCCACTGCATTATAATTCCACCCCTCAGCCCATAGCAGGTATCCAACCCCACCTCTACAGGCACAGGAATCTCGCTGCACCTTTCTGACAGGTGGAAGCCGCCTCCCGATGCACTTTTCCAGGCCCCAGGGAACTAAATGAAAGGCCGAAGGCACTTTCCTTTATCTGGCAGGCAAACAGGGGTTAGTCTACCCAATTCCCCCTGATGTACAGCTGAGAAAACTGAGGTCTATTTTTCCATGGGGCTAAAGCGCTGGTCCTCAACGCTGTCTGCACATTAGAATCACCTGGGGAGCTTGTGACTTTCCCAGTGGCCCTGCCACATGCACGTGCTCTGCGGTGATCCTTTGTTTATCTTCCCGAGTGATTCCCGAGTGTGCAGCCAGCGCTGCGGGCCAGTGCTCTGGCTCCTAGTTATCGATCTCACCAGTGCTTCAGAGCCACCTGGAGGCCCCCACCCCACAGGTCCTGACTCGCTGGCTCCGGAGCACAGCCTGACAATTCCTGTTTCTGATGCCGCTGGTCCAAGGGAAGAACTAGTGCTTCCCGGGTGGTCCAGGGAGAGAAGCGGAACTTTGAGAATCAGTGCGTGAGGCCCAGGGATAGCCTCAGTTTTCTCAGCTGTGGGTTGGGAAGAATGACTCCTGGCTTAAGAAGCTCTGGTCTGGAGCTGAGCTCCCCAGATTTCCGTATGTACACCTGGGAAATCTTGCTGAACTCCAGGCCTGGGCTCGGCAGATCTGGGGTAGGACCCATGCTCCAGGTCCTACAACTAAACTGGGAGCAGCGAGCCCAGACTAGCGTGCCTGACTTCCATGTTCCTCCCATGCTTCTCACTTCAGGCAGGTTTAGGGCCAGGCAACTCAGCCTTTCCCTAACAGAGATGTGTCTTCCTGAAACTTCCATTCTGACGTCCTTGCCCTGTGACACAGGATAGAGGGAATATGCCTCTCCTCCAGGAGACCCCCTAGGTATCCTGTCCCTCCCTCTGACTCTCAACCTCTCTCCATACAAATCTAACAAACCCCACCCCCTCTTCTCTTCTTCCACTGTCATGGCAAACACCGCTCTCCACTAGCAGAGTGCTTCCTAGGAGCCCACTGTGCGCCGTGCCGTGTCTGGGGCATAAGGACAGAGACACAGGAAGAAACAACATCGTAAGAGGGGGTGCCACAGGCCTCAAGAGAAGGGACACTAAGAGCTGGAACCAGAAGACTGCAAGGGAAGAAGCCTCAGCCGCCCGTCTTGAGGCCAGGACGTCTCAGGGCCAGCCCCCTGCCCTCTGAGGCACCAGCCCCATTCTCCAGATAGGACAACATCAGCCTGGAAGGTGCTGCCAGAGGCAGACAAGAAGAAGAGGGTTAACAGTAATGACTTAGGTTGTTTCACAGTTACCACGGGCTTGGCATCGTGTTCTCAAGTGCTCTACAGGTCCTATCTCTTTACTCCTGCCAGAACCCCAAGAAATGCTCAGTACCATGGTGTCCCATTTTACAGAGGAGGAACAGAGACAGGATGAGGAGGTAACCTGGCTACCAGGAAGTTAGAGAGCTAAAATTTAATTCCAGGTTGAAAAAGCTACACTCTTAACTGCCACATCGAAGGCTGGGAGGCACCTTAGACTCAGCACTCTTCCAAGATCAAGTGTTCCTTGAAAGATGGTCACGCAAGGGCAGGTTGCTTCTGGAGCTGTCCTCATGCCATCCCATGCAGTAATAAATAACAATTTCATTTTACTCAAGATACTAGACTACTCTAAATAATGCATACATATACAGATTAATTACTTATACATGTTAATATATGGTTATACTGTATAACAGAATATGTCATTGTAGTACATAAATATATCTATCAAATGAGTATACATATGTGCACATATATCTCTAGTCTTACAACATCCTCATTAGGCAGATACTAAGTTCTCTCTTTTCCAAATGAGAAAGCAAACGAAAAGAGTTCGTGAAACTTCCCCAGGGGCTCACAGCTGTGAAAAGCCAGGATTTGAACCCTGACAGCTTTGTTCCCAAGTCATCCTCTTGATGCCCCACTCCACTGCTCACACTGGCTTCCTCTGACTCAACTACAAATTCAGAGCACAGTTCGAGGCTTCTAGGTGCTCTCTATGCCCACACCATGCCCAGCCCCGACGCCGAATCCTTTGTAGGTGCCTTGATAAATGCCTACTAATGAACAAACAGGTGCCTCCTGCACTATTTATAGCCCCCAGCATGGCCAACTGGCTATAATTAGCACAGCCTCCCTCAGGACCTTGGCTAAATTAAACCGGTGGGATTAGAAGCAACAGCCTCGAACAGCACCTCTGGACACCTCCAGCAAAGAGCACTGGTGCTGCACAGGAGTCCCAGCCAGTGGCCTTTCTCTTGGATGGTGCCTTGATCCAAGGGTTTCCCAATGGCCTCTAGTGGCCTGATCTCAATTCTGGGGGCTGATTTCTCCTGGTACCCCCTAATAAAGTCAAAAGTAGATGAGTAATCCCTCTCTTTGAGGGTCGGGAAGCCAGGATTCTGGTCCTGGCTCTGCCTCTGATCAGCCCAATGGCCAAGAGACTCCACTTGTCTGGCTTTCAGTTTTGCCTCTTGAAACACAGAGGCCAGGACAGGTCCATTTCTGAAGTCCCTCCGGGGCATTTTGCATATGTCAAGTGGCCACCGCTGGTGCTGTCCTGGGGCTGAGATAGATCCCAGGAGGCTGTAGAGAAGGGCCTAGGGAAGGTGCAGGCCACCCACAAGGGAGGGCTCTGACCTGAGAGCCTGCTGTGACTTCTCAGCACGCCGCGCTGTCAACCTTTTCTTTAATGATCTGTGCAACTGCTCAACCACCATTGTTGCATAAAAGCAGCCACAGAAGATATGTAAATGAATGCACATGGCTACGTTCTAATAAAACTTTATGTATACACATTGAGATTTGAATTTCTCAGAATTTCCATGTGTCAAAAAATAATATCCTTCTTTTGTTTTTTTCCAACCACTGAAAGATATATAAACCATCCTCAGCTCATGGGCCATACAGACAGACGTGGCCAGCCATGGGGGCGGGGGGGGGGGGGGGTGGTGTTGAAAAGTTTTAGTTAAGCAAATGAGAATGTCAGCTGGACCTTGTGTGAAGATGGTGACATCTTCAATCTCTCTCCTGGTTTGTGGAGGATGGGCCAATGGGGGTGTTTTTCCAAAGGCTAAGAGACCCTTCAGGAGGCCCCTGGTATGGGTTAGGTGAAAGATAAAAGAACCCAGCAGAGGAAATGAGACATAAAGGCTCCTCCTGGACAGCAGTCTTTATACTCACCCACTGAGGCTATGAGGCAGGTGTCCCAGGATCTTTCTTACCAAAACAGTGAGCCACTGCCTTCTATGAATGGCAGTTAAACGTAAACAAGCATGCTCAGTTTGAATCTGGATAACAGCCCTTCATCCTAGCAAAGCAAATCTACACTAATCACTTTAGGTCCCCACATATACCCAGCTAAACTTTACATAAAATGCTGCTAAAAACAAACAAACAAACAAACAAACAAACAAACAAACAAACCTTGATGTCTATAATAATGTTACTGTGCACGTATAGGAAAATGGCCCTTAGGGGCACCTGGCTGGCTCACCCGGTAGAGCATGCGACTCGTGATCTCGGGGTCATGAGTTGAAGCCCCACGATGGGCATAGAGGTTACTTAAAAAAATTTTTTTTAATCTAAAAAACATAAAAATGCCTTTATTTTTCAAAGAGGCATAGTACAATCTTTGGGATGAAATTCTGTGATGTCAGTGATTGACTTTTTTTAGGAAATAAAAGTGAATACAGGAAAACAGCATCCATTTCTCCCGTCATCCTCCAGCCCACGGCTTGGGGAATCCAGGACACGGCCTGCTCCCCCAGAGGAGACATCTGTGCTCGGCAAAGGTGAAAGTCCTGACCCACAAGCAGGTGAGAGCAGAGGACAAAGCCCAAAATGTTCCTGAAGCTATGCCATTACTGAGAGTCCCCGTCTATGTTGCCTTACGGCCCTTTGCCAATGGCCCAAAATGAGGCTGTAAATTTCTGGCATGGCACTTATCAAAGCTGACATTTATCGAACCCTTACCCTGTGGCCTAAGGCTTAAACTTTATGACAAGCCCCAGAGGGACATTCTACTATTATCTCCATGTTGCAGATGAGCAAACTGAGGCTTGACGTACAAACCGTGCAGGCCACAGGTCCCCAGGCTTGGTTTAATGCCCTGATGCCACCACCTTAAAATCCTTAATAATGTTTGAACAAGAGACCTCGAATTTTTGCTTGGCACGGGCGCCCGCAAGTTAGGTAGCCAGTCCTGCTGAAAGTGGCCTAGATCACATGGCTCGCCAGTGAGCCCAGGCCATCAGACTCCAGCACCGGCCCTCCTAACCACAACACAGTCAGAAATTACATTCATGAAGTGCCTCCTTGATTCCAGGCTCTTAAGAGGCAAAGCCAGGCCAGACACCAGGATTTGTTTGACACCCAAGTTTGGACTTTTAATCCAGGCAGGACAAAGATTCGGTGGCCTGGGCCAATCAGCCTGAGCACAGTTTACCATCTCCTACCACTCTCTCCCTCCTTGGGGAACACAGGGCCGGCCGTCTCCATTTACCACACAGCAGCCTTGGGCTGGTGACGGGCACTGCATGGGGACTGGCCTCAGAAAAGCCACCCTGCTTTGCCTGGCCCAGCCCTGCTGTCTGGCTCTGACTACAGATGCACGTTCCCCGTGACAGTCAAAGAGGACTTCAAGGGGTGGGAGAGTCAGGACAGAGGCGGTTCTACAAGCAGTTATCAGTTTCCCATAACTAAGCAAGAAAGCCTGCTGTAAAAAAGAAAGTAAAATCTCTTGTAAAAATTCAGCAAACCAGAAGACATGCCCTTGGGATACAGCTTTGAGGTTCCACTTCTCAAACTTTCTAAGGGTTGAGAAGATTGGCGATTTCTCCAGCAAGATCAAATGCATGTCACCCCAGCCCCAGTGGGGAAAGATCAGAGTCCAGACGCCATGACTGACACTGAGCCCAGCTCAGAACTAGTGGGCCAGGGGTCGAATCCCTGGCCCTGACACTCACTGGCTGGTTGGCCTTGGTGAGTCACTTAACCTCCTTGCACCTCGACTTCCTCCTCTATAAAACAAGTAACAATGGGTTATTGCCACACAGGGCTGACATGGGGCATGCACACGTTAATGCATGTGAAATAAGAGTGTAACAATTGCTAGCAATTCGTATTCGTAACATCATCTTCCAGCTGGAATTTAAGACCCCAAAGAAATGCTCACACATCAGGAAGCAGCCTCTGCTAAGTCTCTCACCTCCGGAATCTCTAAGACAAACAAGCGGTATTGCCCTCTCTTGACCAACTGCAAGGAAGCGCCTGTCCCCAGCAGCTCCCAGAGCCATGCCCTCCTGGGGGCCTTCCTGACCTGAGCAGTTGAGGCCTTGGCAGACACCCAGGTGTTTGGTTCCATATTAGCTTCCAGATGAAACTTTCAGCCGACTTTATTTAAGAGATATGTGACTGCTTAGCTATGGGCATGGACCCAAAGCATAGGGCAAGCAGCCAGCAAGGGAGGCCCCACTTCCTGTGTGATTTGTCTGCACCCATAACCAGCCACCGACCGGCCCCATGTGCCAATTTGCAGGGCAAAGCTGACTCGGGCGAGGTGAGATAATTCCAGCATCTCCACCCCTCCTGCTTCAGTCAGCAGCACTGTGGGCCTCCAACCTTCTTTTGGCTACAAATATTGCTCACACGTCCAGGACTGTCATGGCTATTGCACACCTCTGTGCCAAACTCATAAGCAGGGCTGCTCTCGCTGACCTCTGACCACTCAGAGCCTGGCCCTTGGGGTTCTGCCCACTCCTCCTTGGTCCTGACCCTTTGCCTCTGCTCCCTGGACTCCCAGGTTGGACATCTTCCAGGTGAGACCCATCCCGGCCCTGACCACAGCTAATTCCACTCTGAGCAACTGAAGATCATCAGAAATCAGGTCAATGTATCACTGGCCCAGTTTCACAGAAAGATGGATGGGGAGAGAAATGGCTACTGGAATCCAGGTCCTGGCAAACACAGGCTTGACAGAGCCTGGGCGGGAATCATTTCTCACACAGGGGCACCAGTTCAGGAGACGATACATCCAGGGACTGGTCTAACACCTGGGAGAGTCTAATCGCAAGAAGAAATGATTGGAAAACATTTAGCCCTTGGAGCCTATGCTGCTACAGTTTTCTGAGACCTGAAATCTGAGTAACATGACAATCAGCTTCATGACAAAAAGTCCATCCTTGAGGGAAACTTGTCCACCCTTCTCCGATCAGTGACCTAACTTTCCATACAGGCAGAGCAGGGTCAAAGTTTGTCCTGGGTTTGGGGTAACGCCTTTGGTTCTGTGGCAGAAGAAAGGAGAAGATGGGGTGTTGACTCCTTATGGCTTTGGGGCTTTCCCCGAGACCGCCCATCCTTTCATTCACCTTTCACACTCAGCCTCAGTGCTGGCTCGGGAGGAAAGACTGCCATGTCCAGACTCACTTCCTAAAGGCCTGGTCTCCAGCCCCAAGCCCTGATCGTGCCCAGGCAGGAGACACTAAGGAGGAATAGCCATACATTCACTTAAAAGGAATTTTCCATTTCTGAAAAGTAAAATCTCATTCATAAATGATACAATTTCAGGGGTCTGAGGTGGGGGGGGGGGGGGATGATTACCCTCTGTCTCCTTCATATGTCATGCTTTATCATACCTTATCCAGGACCTGACCTGGTGACGATTTGCTGACTCCTTCAGTTGCTTAGTCCAGTTACCAAAACTTAGAGAGCAGGACTTGGGTACCCTGCTAGTCAGCAACTCAGGGTCAGAGAAACTCTGTCAGGCCACAGTCCTGGCTCCTTGCTAAGCCCCCACTCCCTTGGGTCAGGCCTTGGTCTTACCACCCACCCAGTTCTTCCCTGACAACAATCACCAAGAGCCCAACATACAGATAAGAGCATTAGCCTGTGAGCAACCCTTATCTGTCCCGCTAGCCACAGAATGTGGTACGTTGAAGTTGTTCAATACGTGTTTTTAGCCAAGGAAATGCTCCTTGGAATCCAGGCCATGGGTCGTTCAGTCCCACGCTCTGTCTCTGATACAGACACCAAACGGTGAGCTGGGGGACAGCCTGGTCATCTGATATCCCCTGGGAGACCCAAGGTCCAACCCAATCCTTCAGACCCTGAGAAGTCCCGCAGCGGAGCCGGCATTCACTGGTACCCACCGCCCGCACCCCACCTCCCAGGTCACCTCCAGCTTCCTAGATGCACCCCACACTCCCGCCCGGGGGACACCACTTTCTCCCCGCACCGGCCACTCACCCACTGCGGCACTTGGCTCACGCTCTTCTCTCACCCTGAAGTGCCCTCCCTCGCCTTCTCTAGACTGTCCCTCAAAACCCAGAAGATGTGATCACTCCTGTCCTGAAGCCCCCACAACAAATCTCGAGTGCTCAGACCACAGGCCAACAGTTGGCTGGATGAGCGGGTTGAGGGGTGAGATGTACCCCTGCTCACAACCTGCATGCGTGCGGCTGGGGGAGGGGGCAGAGAGGTGGCTCCCTGCCGCGCAGGGTGAGAAGTGACCGTGTGTAGTGCCACAGCCAAGAGCACGAGCTCCAGGGTCCAAAGAGTAGGTGGGAGTTTCTGCTTCCTGACATACTAACTGCACACGCTTCAGGCGAATCACTTGACTACATGCATCTTGGTTTCCTCTTCCAGAATTTGAAAACGATGATGACTCCTACTTCATTGAGCTGCGCTCATGATTAAACGAGTGACTACAACTGAAGATGCTTATTACACTCAACAATCCCTTACTGTAAGGAGTGAAGATAAGCGCAAGGAATATTGCTTGGTTTTGTACCAAGCTCTTACCTGATTCCCTTCACCGGATGGGAGCTCCGTTGATGAGAGAAGGCTCTGAAAAAGGTGCATTAACCTGCCGTGAACGAGCTCCGCACCTCATCGCCTTCCTCCGTTCCCTTTACCTCTTCCATCTCTCTTTGTTTGTAAAATATATAGTCTTCAAGGGTGAGCTCCATGTCTCCTCCGTAAGTAGGCTCACGTGCTTCGTGAGTCCCCAAGTGAACAGCTTCCCTGCCCTGTTTTGGGATCTCCTTGGCAATCAGGAATGCAGGTCCTCACCTGCATTTAGTTACGGCCTTCTCTGCAGGGGCGCCGTGCCCTCCCACCAGTCCGCAAGCTCCGTCAGGAGAAGACTGAGTTCACTCATGCTTTCATTCTCCAGTGCCAAGCCTCTAGTGACAGAATAATTACAGCAGCGCTATTTCTGTGGGGGAGCACACCTAAACCCCCTTCTGAGGCCTCTTTCTCATAAGCACATAGGCCAGAATGGCCTTCCGGAACCTCATTTTTATCAGAAATAGAAGCCAATTTGACCCACCACGCTTAATATCACAATGAAATTGGACGTCCCAACCAAACAATGTATTTACAACACACGCCTTCTATCCTCTATATAACAAAGGGCCCCAATTTAATCTGACGTTGTAGGTAACACTGTCCACTTCCAAATCTGAAACCAGCCAGTTTCACAGTCATCGCTGCTGAGAGACAACTCCAGATCTATCTTCATTTGTTACACAGGACCACACAATCCGTCTACTGAGCTAGTCCCACCCATGCTCTTGACTCTGGGGACAACGGAGGAAAACTGATTCTAGCAGGTAGACAGAGGCTGCACTGTCTCATGTCTGACAGCCTCTCCTCGTACTCCATAGGAGAACACTCTGGATCCTGTGTGGGCCACCTCCCACTGTCCACATTCATGGTCAACAAGTCCAGTTTGGGATAGGTAACAGTTTTTGCTCCATTTCGGGAACAAACAGAGGTTCAGTCATCAATTAAATGATTAGAATTCTCATAGTAGATAGTAAATGTTATTGTTTATTAAAAAGCTAATAATCCATTCAATTTTTACATTATGCAAGAAGCCTCTAATATAATAAATTGGAATAATTAAGCCTAATATTAATGAATTAGTGAAATCATGAGGGAGGAGAGGAGTAAGTTCTAGAACCTACATTTTTTTCCCCCGTATACAACGTGCTGCTAATGAAACAAGAGAAAGAAGTTTTTATTCTTCAAATAACTGCCAAATATTTGCCAAAGCCAAGGTTCCCATTTAGGCTTAGATGGCTGAAAATTTCTAAGAAAACACAGAAAATTTTCCTAAATCAGCCCTCACTACTAACCTACCTCCGTTTTTATGTTATCTCTTCCTTTTGTTATTTTATCTCTTTCCATTACAGACTAAGAATTTTCTACTCCAGTTAGGGAGTGCCCTGACCAGAACCCAGGCTGACAACCTTGATGGGTGGTCTACTCACCATTCTCTTTTCCCCACTCAGTAAATGCATCAATTCAATGATGGTATACTCGTGTTCTGAATAACCTCGCACAATGGTTCTAAACAAAGCGCTGCTTGAAATTATTTCTTCTGAAAGACAATCTTCCCACCGTGTAACAGGATAAAAGACACGAGGCCCAAGCACAGTGTCTGCCTAGAGACAACACCAAGCTGGTACCATCACACCCTGAAGAAGGCAAGGAGCCCCTTCCGAGGCCGCAGAGTACAGGCTTGTTGTGTAAACAGGCGATATAACTCACTAGGCAGAGATGAAACACTGCACTTCTCTCTGAGCATGTTCAATGGGAATGCCAAACTCATTATACAAGCTAAACATCTTCTACATTCCCAGATATCCAAACAAACTTCTCCCCGGCAGCATGCACTTCTTACAGCTTTGCATTATTGGGATAAACCAAAGGCGAAGGAAAAAGGAGCCTTTTTGCATAAGCCCAGAGACATCAGAGTAAAGAAAAGAGTTCTGGAGAAGCACAGGATATCTGCGTGGTGAGCGTTTCTCAGGGGGGTGTGACTTTCTATGTCTAGAGCTGGAGGACATCTTTAGCAGAAAGGCACAAGTCAGACTTGCTCCCGATAATAATCCCTTGCCTCACAGATCCTGTTTTGCTTTCCCGGGCACTGTCATATCTTGTACCGATCAATGAGCAAACATTTTCTGAGCGCTTACCAGATGCAGGAGCTAATCTCACCCATCAAGAATCTCACAGACTTAATCTTCATATATATGTGTGCTACTCTGAAAAAAATGATCTGCCCTCAAGATGTTTCCAGTTTATTGGAAGAGATAAGAAGAGTCTCATAAAAAGATAAATACTACTGCAAAGCACCTTGTTTTTACTTAATGTTCCTCAAACTTTGGTCAAAATCAGAACCACATGAGGAGCTTGTTAAAAACCAAAGAGACCGGCCCCATCCTTGGAGATTCTACTTCCACGGGTCTGGGGTCTAGGCTTCTGGTTTTTTTGGTTTTTTTTTTAACAAGTTTCCACAAGGATTAAAAAATAGCAACCAAAACACTACCCTGAGTGGCAAATGAGACAGTCACTCATGTTGGCCAAGGTCCAAAGACTCCAGCAAGGTCAGACACAAGGGGGACCCACAAGGGCAGGCAGCAGAGAAGCAGGAAAAGCAAAGATCAGGGTGGGACGCAGGGTCCCAGGCAATATGTAGGAGACACCATGCAGAAGATTCTGGATGCAACAATAGGTTGCACTGGAGACGTGAAAGACAGACAGGTAAGTAGTGGCCAAAATAAGGAGGGTGGTGAATGACAGGCCAAGTGCATACCACAGCCTGTAGGCAAGAGGGAGCCACAGAGAATGGTGAGTGGCAGGGGAGCCACCGAGATTCAGAAAGAGAAATCCAGGGCCAAGCTGGTTTAGAATGATCAGGAACACAAGAATCTAGGCCTGAGGTTCTATTAAGATATTTCAATATCCTGTTCTAACCTCACCACATATTGATGGAGGCAGACAATACTATCATCTTTCTATAGAAAAAACTGTGTCACAGAGAGGTCCAACAGAGGGGATGAAAGCTAGGGAAGCCAGGACAGCCAGGTGGTGGCTCCGGCCCCACACACTTAATCTCTGACAACTGGGCCCATTGCACTTCGAGTCTGGCCAACATATATTTATGAAGCACTTACTATAAACAAGAAACGGAAGATGCACAGATAAATGAAACTCCTCTCCTGCCCTTAAAGAATTCACCTTCTATTGCCGCAGCTGGCAAACTTCTTCTGTAAAGGGCCAGATGGTCAATATTTTAGGTCATTTAGGCCATTTGGTCTCTGTAACAACTGCTCAGCTCTGCCACGGTAATGCAAAAGCAGCCATGGCCGATAGATAAACAAATGGGCACAGCTGTGTTCCAATAAAATTTTATTTACAAAAACAGGCAGTGGGCCAGATCGGACCCTGCAGCCTGTAATTTGCTGATTCTTTATCTAGAGAGTCAAACAAACCCACACATGACTACTTATAAAACAAGAGAGATGTGTTACAGATAGAACAACTTGGGAACGGAAAGGAATGAGAGAGCAATTTGGTGTGGCCTGAGACGGTTGAGGAGGTGACATCTGCGTAGGGCGAGTCACTTAGCCTCTGAAGGTCTCAGTTAAAATGAAGGGGTTGAACCAGAAGCTCACCGATGTCCCTCTCGTTCCAACGTTGTGTGACTTGAATGACACACTGCCCCCCTGCCCGGGGCCTTCCAGCCGCGCAAACAATGCCAGGCTTCTCCCAAGCTTGCTGATCCCCCCCGGCTCCCCTCTAACACCGATTATGGAAGGCCACTTAAAGGAATAAAAACTTCTAAATGAACCTGGAAGTTTAAGCACCTATGCACACATGTAAATATTCCTACCACCGCCGTGTGTTAAGTCCAAACATAATTCAATTATCTATCTCCCGAAAGGTTTCGTCTCTCCATCAGAGAATGTCTCTCTCCTGAAAAGAATCCGTCCCCAGCAGATACTCCAGTGAGACTCAGATGTTCGACTTGACCAAATGCTGCCCTCAAGAAGAACATGGAGCCAGGAAGAAAGCAAGGGTGGCCACATACCTCATCTGCCCCCGCTGAGCTGGTGCCAGACAGGAAAACAGAAATAGAGCCACGGAGCCCAACAGCAACACCTCGAACAGTGCCAGCGGGCAGAGAGCTAGGCCCAGGCAAATAAACACATTCAGGCAGCCTGTGCAATACGGACACATCCAGGCCTCAGAGTGACTTCATCCAAGCCAGCCAAGGTCAACTCCTGTCAAAGGCTTAGTCAGCCTCCTCTTCTGGGGGCTCAGACTCCCCTGGTCAAAACGGCTCATGCTACCAAGAGGATTGAACAAGTCCACAGTGAGGCCAGAGGCCAACGTGGCAAAGGCAGGCAAAAGGCAACCACAGATTACATATGGCAGCAGCAAGGGAGCTGTGTATTCAAGCCCCACCCCAACCTGTGTAAACCCTGCCCCATTCAAGCCTGTCCTTTTCCTCCATGAAGGCTTCCTGGCCTGTGCTAATTGGCAGTGGCCTCTTTCTCCTCTGAACATCTAGAGAAGTAGTTCTCAAAGGAGGGTCACTGTAGCAGCAGCTGCAGCAGCATCTGGGAATTCTTAGGCCCCACCCCAGACCAAGTGGATCAGAAACCTTGTCGGTGACACCTAATAATCTGTGCTTTAACCAAGTCCACTGGGTGATTATGATATAGACTGGAGTTTGGAAACCACTGATCTAGAGTCCAGATGCTCAACTGACTGTCTGTAGCATGGCCACCGGCTCTTCCCACGCATTTCCCTGGACTCTTGGTCTACAAGGAAAATAAACCCATTTCAGAGCCTGGATCCCAGGTACCCAGCACAGAGCTCCACAGCAAGCACACGTTCAGCTAACACTGGAATGTGAGTTTGAGCTCATATACCACCATCTGGTATGTTATCCTGGAATCTGAATGTTGGAAGAGGCTTAAGGGTCCATCCAGCCCAGCCACCTACCAAGGCTCAGCACTACCCAGCTGCTCTGGTTCTCTCTTACTTCAGGTCAGACGCTCTGCTAATGCTGGGCAGTGTTGAGCCTTATCCGCTCGCGCAGCAAACACTGACTGAGCACATGTGCGGGCCTGGGGAACGTCAGTGAACCAGGTGGATGAGGACACTTGCTCTGAAGGAGCCCACAATCCAGTGCTGGGATAGACCCAATCAACAGCAAATAAAATCAATACACATTGACCATTAGAAGATATCAAGCAAATCTAAACTGGTGAATATTCTACAAAAACAACCTAACAGTGTGCTCTTCACAAATGTTAAAGTCATGAAAGATAAAGCCGTGTTGGAGACTGGAGGGGGGACCGAGGAGACAAGACCGTTAATGCGATGTGTGATCCTGGACTGTATCCTGCAAAAGAAAAAGGACATTAGTGGAAGAGCTGGTGACATCCGAAGGTCTGTGGTTAGGGAGTGGCAGTACACCAGGTTCATTGCTCAGGTTCTAGCCCTCCCAGCCCGCGGTTACCTGAGGTGTGCACACGAGGCGAAGCTGGGCAGAGGGCAGACAGGAACTCCCCGAACTAAGGTGCAACTTTTTGTATATGTTGGATGGTGAATCCAGTCCAGAAATAGGGGGTCAACATATTCCGGGGGGAGGAGGGCACGCAAGTCACATGTTCAAATAGAGAGGTTCCTGTAGACCTATCTAGAAGGTGACATGTGAGCAAGACCCAGAGGCAGGTAAAGGGTTGACCAGAGGTGTGAATGAATAGAAGGCCAAAGTCAGCCTTTCCCGGACTTCTACTCACTAGTCCCTCTTCTACCTGGAGCAAGCCTGAAAGCCCTCTGAATACCTAAAGCATCACTGGATGCCCCCGGCCTTCTCTCCAAAGGGCCCTGGGAGTCCCACAGCTGCAGGGGCCCTGGTAGCCGGCGCCCCCTGGGGAGGGCAGTCAGAGGGTGCACGAGGGGGTGGGGCCTGACGAGGGCCAGGCTCAGGAGCAGGGGCACCTCTGCCTTCTGGAGTTCTGGAACTACCTTCGTCTCCTTTGCTTGCTAGCAAACTACTTCAGTCCCTACTCTCTGCTCTCCTGGACCTTGTGCCCAAGTATCTGAGCTTCTCTGGGCACTGTCCAAATTTGCCCAGAACCTCGTGCAGTAGAGCTCAGAGTGGGGTCAGTGTGAGCGAGCAGACATGAGTCAGAGCTGCTACTCCACCTAATGACTAAGGCTAAGCGTCCCACCCAACCTCCTGGTTTCTAGCGTTTTCAGAAGCACAGGCCATCATAACCCAAAAAGCAAAACAACCCACTCTCAGGAACTTCAGAGTCTGCAGTCCTGGGTTCTAAGGACTTCAGGTAAGTCTCTCCACTCCAGGTGTCTGCTTCACCATCTATAAACCGGTAGGGCTGGATGAGCTAACCCCCCAAATTATTTCCAGAACTAACATTCCATGATCATTAAGAATCAAGTGAAACTGCCCATGGTAATTGCAGCTTTGGAGCACCACATGGGGTAGCAATGGTAGCAGTGATGACATCTATGGTTTCCTGCCCCAAATGAATCACCAGGGTTGCAAACGACAGTTGTTACTATTAATATAATAATGCCTTATACTGCAGAGTGCTTTCCTATTTACAAAGCACTTTCATACACGTTATCTTGTGTGATCCTCAGAAGAGCCCAGTGGGAGTGGTAAGAAAGATGTTTTTTCTGTCGCACAAGTGAGAAAACCGAGTGCTGCAGCCATGCAATTAGAAATGACAGTCCGGAGCCCTGACCAATGGCCTGTGGATGCCTCTTCCTTCTGCTGCTCGGTGCTGACTTTGCTACCACAAAACCCATGCAATCACCTATGATTCTGTCTCTGTAGGCTTTGACTAGGTTAGTTGAAGGCATTCTCACTAAAAGGAAACCCAGGTGTCCACCCTGGAGGGGAAAGCATCCCAAGTGTGTCAAGAGCTGCCTTGGCTCCACCCATCTAATGGGCTCTCGGAGAAACAGTCCTTACGCAGAGGGTGGGTGAGAGCATCCCACATTTGTCTCCCTGCCGCTCGAAATAGAACAGATGAGATATCACAGTTCACATGTTGATCTCACTGCAACATCAGATGCTTTCAACTCATTAAATAAAGGGAAATGGGAGCATGAAGAAGAAAGCCCCGATTTCAATGCTAGTGTCCCATGCAAATGACAAGAAAGGTATGATGGCCAAAGTCAAGGCGAGGAACAGCTCGCCTGGAAGGTGCAGGTTTATGGCGAGTCTGTCCTACGTAGGACACCTTGACCAACCTTCCTACCAGCAAGAGAACCGCCACCCTTCGCCATTTGGGTACTATTTATAAAGGGCAAGAGACACTCTCAAGAGTAGAGGATGCGCTCTGACCAGCCTCTACCGTCCCCTAACCAAACAGCCTGTTCTCCCACATGCAGAGGTTCATCCAGGCAGGCCCAGAGTGGGCGAGTGCTCTTGTATTACGTTAGAAAGGGCGGGCCAGGTGAGAGCTTTGTTCTCAAGCTTTCTCCACAGGCACCTATGTCCATACCTGAGTGCCTCACCTTGCATAGGATACTGACCTCCCTGGGCCTCAGCCTCCTCGGATCCAAATGAGGGGTAAATGCATTCATCATACCTCTCTTTCACAGAGCTGTCAAACGAGGGAGTGAGACCACACTTAAGAAGACACTTAAGACTTACAAGTTCCACACGGCACTAAGAGACCATGGTGCAGCAAGTTCCTGGAGTCAAGACTGGCCTCCACCGCCCAGCCTCCCTTGAGTTACTGGGACACAAGACCAAGTTCTGGCCAGAGGAGCATGGGCACAGCCTCCAGCCCATGAAGCCCTCTCACACATAATCCTCTTTTCTCCCATCCCTTCTGCTAGCTGAGGACCCAGAGGAGGCCTCTGGGACCTGGAAAGGGCAGAGCCACAGACAAAAGAAGCCTGGATCCTTCACTGGACACCTAGGAGCCTGCCCCGTGAGGAACACCCGTGTTGGCTGTAACCCTTGTATTGTGTGAAGTTATTGAAGTTGGATGTTGTGCTATAAGGCCAGGAGCTGTTAGGCTACCTGGACAAGCATAATGACCCAGGGCGGTCCTTGCTTTGAAAATTCCCACAGTGGGGTTGTACATTCAAGCAAATGGAGAAATTATAGTAGCAGATGGCTAAGTTTCTTCATATTTCCTCAAACCAATGATGGGATAAAAATGAGACCATATAAAAGAAGTGCCCAGACTGATGGACTCCCCGGCCCCACAGTTCTGTTATATCTGAGTTTAAGCTGTTTGAGGAACAGTCAGTGTAACACACTTGTCAAAACACAGCTGTGATCTACAGTTTGTTTTTGAGGCTTACTTCTTTTTCTCCAACACCTAGACCTTCACCCCTGAAAATAAAGACAGTGCGCCTCGACCCGTAACTAGTCAGACAGGTTAGGTTATCTGATCAGTGTCAAATGTCTTCACAACGTGGGCAGACCACACTGGAGGAGGCCAGATAAGGGACTAAATAATCCAACAGGAAAATAAAAAAGTGCAAAGGATTTGCAAGAAAGTCCATAAACATAAAACAGAAATAGCTCTTGAACATCTGAAGGGGAGTTCATCTCCACACATGAGAAATAAATACAACACGAAATAAATACGTAATAGAAATGGGATTCAACTCACCCAGCCGACTGGCAAAAATCAAAATGTGTGACAAGACCCCGTGTTGCAGGGGGTTTGGGGAGAGGGCGCTTTCTTGCACTACCTGGGGATGGGGACACTGGTCCCTCTCCCAAGGGAGGTCATTTTGACAGTATCTATCACCACCTAAGCAGCAAATCCCTTTCAGTTCAGGAATCTACCCAACAGATATCCCCATACATGTGCAAAAAGACTCATGCACAAGATTATTCACTGTTTGAATTGCAACAGATGGGAAACAGCCTAAATGTCCAACAGTACAAATCACACAAGTACATACAGGCTATTAAACAGATGAGAATCGGCCTCAAAGTTGACAACATCCCACTTTGGAACGTCGTGGGGGAAGGGGGGCCAGGCAAGCACATGCCCACCGCCATTCTACCGGCGTTCCCAAAGCTCACAAGACCCGGTGCTGGGACGAAGCCTCATCCTTCGGATGCTATAGGAACACGCTTCAATATCTGACAAGGTGTGAATCTCCGTCCGGGCGGCTCCTCGCTGTTGTGCTTATTTTAAGTAGACGGAAAATCAGCCGTAATGCAAACAACACAGCAGCAGCTGTGTTTTCATCTTCTGGGCTATCTTGACGTCACCAGCATCAAATACAAGCTCCAAAAAAGAGCTAATGACATTGTTCCCGGCAGCACACCCCAAAAGGCCACACACCTTCCCACCAGCTGAAGGATTCCACAGCTGTCCCTGTTTGTAGGTGTGACTTCCCCTCTCCGCAGGGTAGCTCTTTAGCAACTCAGGGACAAAGCCAGCCATCTGAGACTGAGGAAGGGTTCAATCTTGAAGAGAAAAAAAATCCTTCTGGAGAGAAATCTAACAATACCTATTAAAATTAAATATACGCACATCCCTTGAGATCCCACACTCCAACATATAAAATAAAAGCACCAGTATGGAAGGCAACATAATACGAGGATATTTATTAGAGCACTGATGTAGTCGGGCCAAAAAAAAAAAAAAAAAAGCTGCCTAGAAGTCCATCAAAAAAGAATGACTGAATCAATTATGGTACATGAGTATGTTGCAAATAATTTTTGAAAATGAGATCTCTATCTATGGACACGGAGGAGTGTCTATGATGTATTACTAAACAAGAGAAGCAAGTTGCAAGGTAAAAAATATGACGAGATCCCCTTTTCATGACACAACTGTAAAGCCCTATCCAATGCCCAAAGGGCCCTAAGCAATCTTCCCTCATCCAGTTCCTTCCTCTTCCCTCCACGACTTCATTTCCTACCTCTTTTCCCATCTCACGCCCTACTCCAGTTGACAGAGCATATTACCAGGCACAACTCTGCCACAGGGCCTTTGCACTTGCCCTCAGCCTCAAAGTTACTCCCAAAGATCTCATGGCTTTCCCCCACATGTCCTTTAGGTCTCTGTACAAAATTCACCTTCTCAGTAAATTCTGCTCTGACCTCTTGATTCAAAATTATGAAATGGGGGATGGGTGGGAGCTTTCTCCTGCTTTATTTTCCTCTATAGAACTTATCACTGGCTGGCACTTTAGACATTTTGTTATTAGATACTTCAACTTTCTAGACTGTAAGCCCCATGAGAGCAGGGATTTTTATCTCCTATTCACTGTGGTACCCCCAGCATCTAGCACAATGCCTATAAATTCTTGCCAAATCAGCAGAAAACCCATTTGCACATCTTGCTGTGTGCCTGGAGAAATGAGTGGAAGAGTCTACACTGGGCTCTTACCACTCACTGGTGGGTGAGACTAAAGGAGAGAAGTACATTGCAGCAGAAAGTTATCAAGGAAGAAATAAAGACTACACTGTCTGCGATGTCATTATTCCACCAGTTGCAGTGAACGTGTGTTACCGTTATAATTGTTAAAGAGGCATTTGATAAAATAAAAAGGCAAAGATGGAAATCAGACTAAAAGGAAGCGGGCCAAAATGAAGAGAGAGGGAGCCTAGACCATGCCCAACAACCACTAAACCCTCTCTCACCTCATCACATCTCAGGCCAGCTGCCCTCAGAAGAAAGCCAGCTCGTCCCAACATCACAGGCACGAGTGTGTGAGGACAAGCTGTTGCTCATAAAAGCAATTCTAGTGTACATTCTCACCCAAATATAAATGCATCCAGAACCCCCTTCCCACCAAGCTCTGCTGCTCCTGGAAATGAGTAAGAAAGGACAAGAGCAAGTGCTGGAGATAGTAAGGTCTGAAGAAGGCAGGTGGAGAGGAGCAGAAAGCAAGGAGCCTTTGCTCTCCTCCTGCTCACTTAGGGATGCTGAGCAAGGCCACTGGAACCTCTCTGAGCCACTGGTTCCTCCCATGTAAAATCCAAACTAAAGTTACCCGTTTTGCCCTGGTGGGCTGGATGCGTGTGACAGTGCTTTGCCACACTGCACAAATATCCGTTAGGAGACATCACTGCAGTGGATGCCACATGGGATAATGCCCGGAGCCTCCATACAGAGACCCTAGGTTTTCTCGCCTTCGCTTCCAGTTAGTTAGCTGCTCATGGTCTACGAGAAGCTATGCATTCTGTACTTGACCTTTGGCCCCCTGTCTGAATTCCGTTACTTCTAATAATTTATAGATTCAGAGTCTAGGATCTCCTCTAGCCAGATGACTGGATCACCAGCAAATAATGACACTGTTCTCTCTTTCTGTCCAATGCTATGTCTCTCTTGCCTTTCTCTTGTCTTACTGCACTGGCTTGGACCTAGGGTTCAATGTTGAACAAGAGAAGTGATCATGGACATTCCTGTCATGTTCTTAAATTTAAGAGAATGCATCTCATGTCTATCTATTAAAAATGAGATTTGCTATAGATTCTAGCTCCTATCTGTTATCAAATAAGGAAGTCCCCTTCTGTGCCAAGTTTGGGATGTTTTCTCATGAAATATCCACTTGAATATTTTTTCTGCAACTACAGAGATCATCATATTTGCCCCCCCCCCCGATCTGTTTTAATAGAGGACTACTCAGCACTAGATACCCACCCCAATGCTGACTTCCAAGGTCAGGGGCAACAAGTCCTGTGACCCTGGACATAATGATATCATCCTACTTCAACAACCAGCAACCAGAGCTGTCCTGATGGTCCACTCCACTCTTCAACCCTATAACTTTCTGGGCTAATCTCCACCTCACTAATCCCTCAAACACCACTGGCCTTCACCTGTGTGTGTGTGGGGGGGGGGGGGGGGCGGTTCAAGAGAAAGTCACTGCCAACCTATCTTCATGTCAAGAAAAATCATCCCTAGGCTATACTGTGGGATATAGGCTGATTCTACCATTTTCTCAAGATGAACACCACATCATTTTGATGTAAATAGTTCATGATCCACCCTGGCATATTCTAAGATTCACATGAAACTATTCCAAAATGGAACAAAATGTATGCCTCAGGAGTAGTGAGCTCCCCGCTCCTGGGTGTATGTAAACAGAGGTGGGAATGCCTCCCATGATATTGTTACAGAAGGCTTTTCCACACAAGATAAAAAGTGGCCCACATCTCCTCATCTGTAAAATGAGGGTGACAGGCCAGTTCAAAGGAAAAGGAGGAGGGGGAGAAGGCAGGCGGTGGTGGCCCAGAGGGTTGAGCAGCAAGTAGGATATATTGAGCATTTCCTAGCACTTTACACACATTTCCTCACTTAGTCCTCACTAGAGCTTTTCTGTACCAGGATACACACACATACACACACCTTGTTCAAGGTAACAGAGCCAGCATGTGACAGGGCCCAGGGATACATACACCAGGGGCCCCTCATGCTCCCTCCACTACACTACTCTGCCTCCCTATAGGGCATGAATCTTCTTGTTAAACTGCCTAACACAGTGACAGCCACATAATGGGCACTTAATGATTCCCCCCAGGTGGAGATGACGGAAGGTGCCTGCCACCCAGCAAGGGCCATTTTCTCATTTACGAAGCAAAGGGGAGACCGCATCCTGGCCCTTCGTGCACAGGAAGGTCTGACTGTGTGGCTTTTATGGCCAGCCCACTTTTTCAAAACATATTCAGGCACATGCTTTCATCTGAGCTTCACAGCTCTGAGAGGCAGGGACTTGACAGAGGTCGCCGAGGCTCACATGAGAAGTTCTGCTGCAGGTCCCATAGGTCCCATGGCTGGACCACCATGCTCAGGTCCAGAGACACCAGAGACCATCCTTATCTCCATCCCAACCAAAGCCTCTCAGATAAAAACACAGGGCAATCTCATAAACTGCATTAAAGGCAGAGCTACAATTAAACCTAAGTTCAAATCCCAATTTGTGATGTCGATTAGAGTGTGATATGCACTCCATAGCTCTTCAGTGACATGAATGAGGAAGCAGTAAGCCCATGATCTGGCCAATCGAGCACAGATAACGCCATTGCCTTAGGCTCAGACCATATGACCTTTACAGCCTTGGTATATACATTTGTTCTCCTTTCAAAATCTGGGAGCCAAAATATCTATCAGCAGCTCCCTCCCACCAGCCCCAGGATGAAAAAGTTCCTGCATTTGATCCCAACACAGAAGGCAGCAAGCCCTTGGAGGATACAGTCCAGTTCCAATGGTCTGTTTACCATCAGAGGTCATCACCATGGTGCCTTCCTGTCCCCCGGGTCCTGGTAAGCATCAAGGCCAATTTATTTGCTAATGATTCAACCAGAAACCATGTGGACCCCAAGGCATCCTCCTGGCCCTCAAGGATCTGGCCAAAGTCAAGCTGGTCAAGGCATGTAGCCAACTACTTGGACCAAAAGCCAAAGCAGGTGGCACAGACCATGCTAATGTTCAGTTCCAGGAAATGCTGAGTTCTGAGCAAGCGGTTTAATAGACACGCCCCCCTTGCTCCTCTGCTTACAAGGAGACCCTTTTTAACCTAAGAAACTAACCTTGCTTCTCACCAAAACTGTACCAAACTAAAGGGCACTGAAAATGAGGCCATCCCTTACACCTATCACCACCCCAGGTAATGGGAGCAGCCTTCTGATTTTGCTCCTACTTCCAGGGCACAAGAAATCTACCAATGATTGACATCAAAACTGGATGGCACACAACCCAGGCTTCCCATCTCCACCCGGGCACCGAGGCTGAGAGAGACACCCTCATGGTGGTAACTTTTCAGACTCAGGTGACTCCTGCATCCATTGTAGACAAAAGTGTTCAGAGAAAAGGACAGAGATTCACTCTCATAGCATGACATGGAGATCATAATGTATTTTATGATCTCGTTTATATGAAATGGCCAGCACAGGCAAATCACAGAGACCAAAAACAGGTCAGTGACTGCCAGGCCTGGGGGAGGGGGTGGGGAGTGACTGCTCGGCTGTAAGGATCCTATTTTGGGGTAATGAAAACATTCTAGAATTAGATAATAGCGATGGATTCACCATCAACTCGGTGAATACACTAAAGACTATTTTAAATTTTTTTTAACGTTTATGTTTGAGAGAGAGACAGAGTGCAAGGGGGGGCGGGCAGAGAGAGAGGGAGACACAGAACCTGAAGCAACGTCCAGGCTCTGAGCTGTCAGCACAGAGCCCGACGTGGGGCTCGAACCCACAAACCGTGAGATCTTGACCTGAGCCGAAGTCAGACACTCAATTGACTGAGCCACCCAGGTGCCCCGTTAAAGACTTTATTGAAAGGATAAACTTTATGGTATCAGAGTGATATCTCAATAAAGCTTTTTTTTTGTTTTGTTTTTTGTTTTGTTTTGTTGGTGGGGAGAGAGAATCTGAACGTACCAAATAGGAGGTTCCTCCCCTCCAACATCTTCCCATTTGTTCCTCCTGCACTGATAGGGGTCCTCGTATCCTAAGCACTCCTAGCAGCCCTACAGCACTGGGACCAGCACCCCACACATTGCCCTTCCATCGACCAGCCCTCAGCAGACAGGCCCCTTCCACCAAGTGACAGTCCCCACCCCCCCCAACCCCCCGGACACTCAAGGGTTCTAAGCAACCAAGGCTGGCATGGGAACATTCTCAGAACATTCCCAGGAAACAGGAAACACCTCTGGGAATATTCATTCATCTGGTAGGGAAGCCGGCTGCTTTCAGAAAACCGAGCCCAGGATGAGGAAGGGATGTGAAACCAGACAGACCGCCACCTCCCTTCTCGGGAAGCTGGGGCTGGCAGGGAGGAAGCGACGCACCCGACAGTCCACACCATCGCCGTGTTACTCCAAGCTGCATCGAAGGAGAAGTACACTTTGGGGCTGCAAGCGTGACAGACTTCAGAAAAAAGCAAATCAGGCATAAAAACTGCTAGAGGTTCCATTAGCAAGACAGAGCAAAAAATAGGATTCCCACATCCCCCCTGTTGCCCTCAGGGCCCCTCATACTGCTAAAAATAAAGCTACGGGCCCTGGTATTTGTGATGCCAGAGTTCTCAGGAGGCCCGACAGGGCCGGCCTCCCTCTGGGCTTCCTTCAGTTTTCCTTGCCTCCCCTTCTCCTCCACCTCACCATGGATTTCCATAGCACGGGGGCAGGGGGAGTCCAGGACTGACAGAAATAAGTCTGGGACAGACTTCCTTCTGATGTCCCAATTCAAGGATGTGCACCAGGGCTTGAGAGCCGAACATGTGGACAGGTGCTATGCCCCTTCAAGAGAACACGGTGTGGGCATGTGTGTTAGTGGGGGCAAGGGCACAGATCCATTCAATAATGGGACACCCCACGTCCACCGCCCCAGTATCCTGGCGGGTGTTTAGTGGAAGGAATAAAAAATGTGCAGGCAGGGGCGCCTGGGGGGCTCAGTCCGTTAAGCGTCTGACTGCAGCTCAGGTCATGATCTTGCGGTCCGTGAGTTCAAGCCCCGCATCGGGCTCGGTGCAGACAGCTCAGAGCCTGGAGCCTGCTTCATATTCTGTGTCTCCCTCTCTCTCTGCCCCTCCCCTGCTCACACTCTGTCTCGCTCTCTCTCAAAAATAAATAAACATTAAAAAAAAATTTTTTTAAGTGTGCAAACAGGGGGACAGCTGGGGCAATATGTCAGCCTGCGCCCACACCAACTCCCTCCTGTTACATGCAGGAAGTGTCCCCTCTGGCTCCTTCCACAGACCCCCACTCCCACCCCCAGGGCTGCCCAAAACTCACGCAGAACCGTAGTTTCTCAGAGACACAGCAGCCTCAGGAGCAAGATGGCTGGGTGGTCGTGAGTGCCGACTGTACGTCGGCTGCTTTCGTTCCCATCCCTGCCCTACCCTGTAGCAGCGGGACCCTGGACAAGTTACTGATCCTCAGCTCTCCACCTCTAGAACGAGGATAATAATGTTTCCTAGCTGACAGGGTTCATGTGAAGCTCTTACAATACTTCCTGATGCAAAAAGGCATACAATAAATGCAGGACATCACTGGGGATCCACTAACAATCTCTCCAGGGAACCCACTGGCATTGGGGGAAGGGCAGATCCTACCTGTCTAGGGCTGCCTCAACGTGGCAGGACAGGGACTGTTCCGGGCCCTGGAAGCAAAGGCTGGCAGTGCTTCTCCAGCCAGGTGACCGTCAAAATGGATGAGCAGTGAGGACAGGGTTTGAACCAACATTTGTGTACCCTAAGCCTGTACCTTTAACCACTGACACGAAGCAGCCTCCTCTGAAGCCCATGCTGAGCACAAAAAAAGAAAAAAAAAAAAAAAAAAAACCTTTCTCCTCAAGGACAGCAGACAACAAAGAAATAGGACTGAAAAAAATAAAACAAAATAAAGCAATCAGAAGGCATGGCATTTATTAGTTTTTAAGTTACCAAATTCTCCTCTTCAGGTCTTTTGAGAGTCTCTTATGCCACAGCACAGAAACCAGGCTGTCATTCCCTTCCTAAAGATGAGCAGATAGCTCTCGTCAGAAGTGGACCACCGGACTGGGGTGCCTGGGTGGCTCAGTTGGTTAAGCGTCCGACTTGGTCTCAGGTCATGATCTCGTGGTTCATGGGTTCGAGCCCGAGTGGGGCTCTGTGCTGACAGCTCAGGGTCTGGAGCCTGTTTCAGATTCTGTGTCTCCCTATCTCTCTGCTCCTCCCCACTCACACTCTGTCTCTCTCTCTCTGTCTCAAAAATAAATAAACATTAAAAAAATTTAAAAAAAAAAAAAAAGAGAGAGAAGTGGGCAACCAGAAAGCCAACACTTTCCTCTGAAGGTCTTGGGGTCACCGGAAACCCCAGGCCCTGGCCTCATGGCCCAGCACTCCCCTAGCCCCTCCCTTTCACAGGCAGCTTGTGGTACCTATCACAGGCCACTGTGGCCCACAGAGGCTCTGGGAGATCTCAAGGCCTGACCGTGTCTGAGGTGTGGCTCCAAGAACACAGTGGCCCATAAAACAGCCTCAAGGCTGAGCACCAGGAACAGCCATAAAACCCACAGTTGTAACAGCAGACACCCCGCGGCCGGAGCAAAGAAGCCAGCTGCTGGGCTCCCTGTGAACCACAGAGGGATGTTCCCTCCCCAGCACTCCACCCAGCTGCAGCCCCGGGACACAGGATTGTAAGATCCTCGGAAGCCACCTGGCAGAAGATGCATTTCACAGAGTGCTCACTAGCTGCCGGGGACTGCATTGGATGCCCTCCCCGAAGGAGGTCAAGTAGATAATGCAGGAAAGAGCCGGCACCCCGCCTGCAGCCAAGGACTCTGTAAATAGTACCCTTCATCTCTCCTAAGACCAGAAGTGCCCAGCAAGTTGGGCATGATTCCCGTCCTCCAGACGCGGAAACCGAGGCTCTGAGAAGTTGCACAACCAGGAAGTGACCGCACTGGGTCTGGGCCAGGTCTATCTCCAAACATGGGTTCTGCCCACCTCCCTTTCTCAGCTGCTCCTGGAGGGACCGGGGGACAGGCTGCCAGAGATGCTAGAGGAGGTCTGGGGGTTCCCGGCTAAGCGGCCTCTAGACTCTGGGCACGTGGGCTTCCGGGGCACCCTCCCGTATCTGCTGGGACAGTCCCCAGTGGTGTCTCAGGGGGCAGGCCCAAGCAGCCTCCCATATCAGCCACGGCTGGGGGCAGGGGTGGGTACCATCTCCTACCCCCGCTTCTGGGAAGGTTTTCCATGTCGCAGGCCCTCGGGCTGCCAACACATGGTAACAATGACAGTAGTAGTTCACCTTTAGTAGGTGCTTCCTAAGTGCCGTGTAAGTACCTGACCCAGATTAGGTCCCTGCATGGATGCAGACACTCCAGGAGGGAGGTGGCCTTTTATAGAAAATGGAGGTTTATGGTAGCTACACAACTTGTCCAAGGTCATGCAGCTACAGATGGCAGAGCTGGGAGTGAATCTTCAGTCCTCACCATACCGCCTCACCTCTCAGGGATCACATCCACAGAGGTGTCCACTTGGCCACCATATTCCCAGACACACAAATGGCTGCAACCTGGATCCTCTCCTCAAACTCCACCTTCCACCCTCCCTCAAATCCCCTGGCCTTTCTTGGCTCCCTGTGCCCTAGGCCCTTTGCAGGTAAGACTGCTGAAAGGCCAGGTTGGTTCTAAGCTTAGGGTCACCCAGCCCTGCCCCTCATCCCACTTCCAATTGGAAGGAGGGATGGGTCAGCCAGGTACAAGTACCTCCTCCAGAGAAACACCCAAACCCCAAAGGTCTTTAAAACAGCACCCCAACCTAGAGTCAAGAAAGACGTTTGCACCTGGCAGTCCCTTCTTCCTAAGCCCCAAGGGGTGCTAAGCAGGCAGTATTGCCCCATCACTAGCTCTCTCTTGATGACATGGAACCCCCTTCCTGAAGCAGGCAGAGCCATCAGGGATTCACCACATTCGGCCAACAAACCCTTGCAGGGCGCCATCTTGGTTGTTCAGAGCCACCTTGGGCACCTTGACCATGGGGAAGACCCTACAAGACCTCTAGGGGAAGCGGATCTTCCAGAGATCCTCTCCCCACTTTGGCAGTGGCCTTGCTCTGTTCTCCCTCCCCATGACTGTGTGCCTACAGTGACTCACCCTGGCCGGGCCTGGGGTTCTGACTCAGCTAGGCGGATGGGGCAGGAGAGACGTGTGCCATGCCAGACCTGGGATGAGAAGAAGAGCTGCCAGCTAGGGAAGGAACAGAAGTCAGGGAAGGGCGTGAGTGGGATGTGCGAGACTGAGGAACCTCGTGTCACTCTTGGGGGATATCAGGAGCAGCCACACAGGACGAAGGGTTGTACTGCAGAGTCACGCCAGCCAAGCGGAAGGACAGCCTTCCCCGCGGCTCCCCTGCTGAATGTACTTATGGACTCCCTTACCCTCAATACCCCTTAAGAACATCATTTGTGGACACGCTGGTTGGCGGACACACTGGACATGGCCTCACCATGTCCACATCCTAATCCCCAGGACCTGTGAGAATGTCTTACGTGACCAACGGGGTCCCACAGGTATCATTAAGCGATAGATTTTGAGATGGGGTAAGTGTCCTGGATTATCCCTAGATGTGAACACAAGGGTCCGGAGAAGAGGGAGGCAGAGGGAGATCTGACTGCAGATGAGAATGTAGGAGAGATGGTGGTGGAAACAGAGACCACAGTGATGGGCTCTGAAGATGGGGCACAGGCCACAAGACAAGGACCACGACTGGCCACTGGATGCTACAAAAGGCAAGGGAAGGAGGCCCCCCAGCTCAGAGCCTCCAGAAGGAACCAGCCCAGGGGATGCCTTGACATTAGCCCCAGTGAAACCAATTACAAATTTCTGGCCTCCAGAGCTGTGGGAGAATAATCGCTGGTGTCCTGAGCCACTAAGTTTGCAGTAATCTATCACAGTGGCGATCAGAAACAGAAACACACTCCCCCCATCTGAGAAGCCAGGACATACTCTCCTTGCTCAGCACCGTGCTGGCCAGAGGCTAAGAGATGAACAAAACAGACGTATGCCTGGCCTCCTAGAGCTTCTAGTTACTCTCTCCTCCTCTTCCATCTTTCCTCCTGGGGCCCCAGGGCCTGGAGTACATTGCCATCTGCCTCTCAGAGTCTCCCCGTCCCTTTCCCTTCCAGTCCACTGCCTCCAAGCAGCTTTGCTGGGGCCACAGAGGCTTCATGGCACTGGGCCCTCGGGCACACCCCTCACCCGCCCAGGCCTGACTAATACTGCTCTCTCCTTCAGGCCTTCCTTCTGCAGAGAAGCCTTCCGCGAGCCCTGCCCTCTTCCGCGGACTGTCATCACACTCTGGACTCCCGTGTATACACACGCGTGTGCACCTGTGCGTCCAAGGGGGCAATGATCTGTCTTCCTATCTACCTGCACTCTCACCAGAGCAGACTCAACAAACACTAGCCTACCAGGCTCCCGTCCGCAAGTGACAGTGTCCATCTGGACTAGGTCTATGGTCCCTGAAATTTGGCGGATATGATGTTTAAAAAGAGCATGAAGGTCTTTGAATAATCAAAATTGTTTAAAAAAAGGAAAAAAAAAAGACAGGTGATCGGCACTCTCAGGCCTGAGTCAGAAACAGGAGGAAGTCTGGGCTCAAGTTTCAGTAACACAGAAGGGGCTTAAACCCCCGGTTTCCAAAGCCTTCCAAGGATGAATGTCGCCATGACCTTTAGACAGTGATCAAACCCTTCCAGGGCAGAGGCTGCAGGGAAAAGGTCCCAAAGAGGGAGGAACCATTCAGGAAAAGCAGAAATGAGGTGGCAGTCACCATCATTCCAATCAGCCTGACTGCCACCCACATCCCCACCCTTGGGCTAGGCCCCAACCCCCTGGACCTAGGGCACGCTGCCCCAATCCTGCATGGCCACCTCTCCCCTAAGGCAGGTCTCAGCTCAGTGAGCGCCTCCTCAGAAAGGCCTTCCCTGTCACCGACTAAGGGGGCCCCTCAAACACCCTCAACCCCATCGCCCTCTTCTGTTTTCTCCACTGTGCCCTAGAAATGATCTCATTCATTTATTGACTGATTGTTGATTATCTGACCCACCCCCCACCCCGCTCCCCACCTCCCCAGCCCTTTTCCTTGCTGTTCTCCTTGGGTGGGCTTCACACAGTGCCTGGCACATGGGGGTGCTCAAGAATGCAGAATGAACCCTCACCGTGCATATCCAGGAGACGCCGGGATACAAAGGCCCACTCCTGTCCTCACAAAACCCTAGTCTGGTGGCTCCCCCAAAAGAGCCCACCTGCAGAGTGAGAGCCTCTCACTAGCACAGAATCTCTTTCTTCCCCGGCCAACAGCCCCATCCACTTCAAGACAGAAAAGATGGGAATGGAGAATCCTTAAGGTCAAGCACAGCAGATCCCAGTCAAAAACAACTCACTGGCTAAGTGAAAAAAGCCAGACACAAACGGCCACACATTCTGTGATTCCATGTATATGAAATGCCCAGATTAGACACACCCACAGAGCTACAAAGTAGATGACGTAAACGGAGGAGGGGACGGGGGAGTGCCTGTTGAATGGGTACAGGGCTTCCTTTTAGGGTGATGAAAATGTTCTGGGATCAAATAGTGGTGACGGTTGCACAACTTTGTGAATATACTAAAAACTACTGAATTGTACGCCCTAAAAGGATACATTTTATCTCAACTAAAAAAAGAGAAGACCCATTGAATAATGCAATGGAGTGGTCAGAACTGCAGGTTCTGGAGTCAGACTGCCCAGCCTCATTCCTGGCTTGAGCCACGGGCTGTATGGACTCAAGCAAATTCCTTGGTCTCTCTGTACATTGGTTTCCCTATGTGTAGATGGGGGTAATAATTGTGCCAGCCTCAAAAAGGTGTTGTGAGGATGAAATTCGACCATCACTTGTAGAAAACTTTGGTTGACTGCTTTCCCAATGTCCATCTTCTCCCTTCCTCGCAGACCCTGTTTTCCATTTAGAGGTCATCAAGGTTCTAGGGACACTGACCACACAGCCTTGCCTTAGCCTGACCAGTGAGAGTGACCCTCAGGACCAGTGCAAGGAATTCTGGGACAAAGGTGTTCTATTTCCTGCAGGTGTGAACATAAGAGCACGTGCCCTCCAAAACTGTGGAAGCCATCTGGGAACCCAGAGGCAATGCAGCCTCAGGATGAGGCCACCTGTAAGGAAAGTAGACCGGAGAGACAGAAAGAAACTGAGTCCTTGGAGACACTGAGCCACTGGATCAAGCATCACCTGAAGTCACCCACCCTTTCAGTTACATGAACTAATGAAGTCCCTTTAACGTTTAAGATAGTTAAAGTCAGGATTCCTTCCACTTACTATCAAAAGCATCACAACTCATTCAGTTACATAAAGTCCTTCCCTCTGGGCCTGGCACATAGTTCGCTAAACGTGTGAGCTATTGTGACTTTTTTTCCAAACTTCTCCTATGCTATTCACCAAGGTCAATGCTATTCATCCTAATGTCTAAAGATGAACACTACTGGCTTATAAGCAGATACCGGCTTATAACCTTATAATTCAATTCCACATCCCTGTTGATGGCAAGCCATAGACAACTCCCTCAAAGACCCTAAAATCAATGCACACAACAATTATTCATGAGGTGGTTTACTGTGTGCCCAGACAAGATGAGGTAGCCAAGAGGAAAGTGTAAGAACAAGGCACCATGGTTATAAGCTGACAGAGGAGTTTATAACCTAATCTGGAAGGCAAGAGCCAGGGCCACAAGACAGTAAAGCCTGTATTTGCCTCCTTATATGATTTAAGCAATTCAAAGTGAAAGCTAAAAGAGTTTGAAGGAAAAAGAGATGAAAGTCTTGGTGGCTTTCTAGTGTCTCCTGGCCCCCTCTGCTCCCACACAGGGGCCTACGCAGATCCAAACACACTCCCTCCGCCATCCAAGAACGTACAGACTAAACAGCACACCAGAGTCCAGCCCCAGGCCTTGCCTCGCTCCCGCAAACACCAAAGTTCATGTCCATATTCCATGTACATGGCCAGAGACCCAGACCCATTCCCGGTCATGCACAGCAAGCTGGCTAAACTACTCAAGGATTCAGTCAGTTCCTCTTCCCCCAATTTCTTTTCTTCCCGATGCAGTAGAGATGTGATGCATGAAACACTTATTCCACAGAACCCAGGGGCAGGTGGGGAGCCTCAAATCCAGAGAAAGCAAGATGCAATGATGCAAAAAGGGATCAAGATACATGAATATTCATCTTCCTTCCCCTTATGATAGAAACCAAATTTGTGCGGGTGCATTGAGCTCCGTTTCCTCTGAATCCCTCAGAGTGCTCAAGGTCTGTATCTCATCGCTCTGCCTGAACACAGAACGTAATGTGGGGTTCCTGCCTCCAAGGACTGGTGGCTAGAAAGGTGCATACATATGTAAAAAAAAAAAAAAAAAACAAAAAAAACACCAACCTCTACACTAAGTTCTGTGCATGCCCTATATGTATTTAGACCTCAGTTTAGAAATTGAAAGTCCAAAGACTGGCAGATTTCTTCTTATCCTTCAAGGAGTTCTCTAGAGACCATCCCAGAAGACAAAGCAGAGGCTGACTTATTTCTGGATCCCCTGCCCCGTGCCCAGGTATACAATAGGTGCCTAATTATTGCTGATTGCAGGAATTAAGTTACAACCTGGGCCTTCTGCCCATACGATAGGACTGTAAGTTCTCAAACTCTGTGTCTTCTACTGCCTGGGCTGCCTATGTGACCCTGGGGCAATTACTTAACCTCTCTGGGTCTCTCCTCCCCAACACCTGCCCTTCAGGGCTGCTGTGAGAATTTTACCAGCTGCAACGCAAAGTGGCCAGCTCAGAAATATGACACACTGCAGACACGTTCTAAGCTCTCAGTAAATGGCAGCCCTTCTGCCCCAACCTCCCCCCAGCCCCATCACAGTACAAGGTTTAAAACTTCCAGGATCCCAATAAATTCTGGTTGACCGGAACTGACCAGCCCCACCCTTGGGGGTACTTGTGCCTCTTTCCAATACACCCTGTGCCTTGTTAAAGAACTCAAAGCTATCTGGTCCCAAAACAATGCTTTCGTCTGAAGTCAGAGCCAATGGGGGTAGCAAGTAAAACAAGAAGCCCATGAAGATATCTTGGCCAAGTGAGTTTGGCTGCCAAGGGGCCTTCCTCAGAGGCGGTCGTCCAGGCTGCAGGCCGGTTCACACGGAATGTAAGTGTGCACCAAGGGGTTAATTAGCAATAAACAGATGCCGAGATTCACCTCTGTGCTGTTATTCCCCGTGTGCAGCAAAAACTATAATCGTTCTGTTCTTTGACAGGATGTTTGCATTTGAGCTAAAATTGCCTCCTCCACCCAATTTGCTGCAATTCGGTTCAGCACTGTGGGATGAGGGACTTGGCTCCTCTCTTGATGGCTGGTGGCTGGCCCGACAGAGTCCCCTTCCCACAGGGAATGAAAGAAAGAGATGGACGGGGGAAAGCGGGGAGAAGAAAAGCACAAATCTGTCATTTTATCAAACACAGGCAAAGACTGTCTGCAGGTAGGAAGCTGCTGTCCAACACTTAGACAAACAAAGCATACAAAATGCCCTTTCTTTTGGGGAAGCTGGCCAAGCCGCTGGCAAACAGAGCAGGGAGAGGCTACCTTTGCAGGCACCCACACCCTGCCACTGCCCAGACTGGATGGGCGTCCTGTCTGCTCAGGGCCTGGGGAAGGTGGCCTGGAAGGCTCCATCCCAGCTTCCAGAGATAATTAAATACCCTCAGTGCTCAAGAAGCCACAGACAAGAAAGAGATTCAGTGCCCAAAATACAATTTTAGCCAGTGTGGAATATTAGTCAGCTCATCAGCAAGAGTTTAACGCCCATCTGTTCACTCATTCACCAATGTCTACCAGGTGGCTATCTTGTGTCATGCCGCATGCTTGGTTCTGGGGATACAGAGGATTACCATGAGGCCCACAGTTTGCCCAGGCCTAAAGGATCCGTTATTAGGAGCTTACACTCTAGCCAGAGAGCTGGGCAAGTGAAGCAATGTGGAATCCTCCAGAGCTCATCTCTACCCTCTACCTAACACAGTACTTTGTATAAGGAGGGCTCAACGGAAGACTTGAATAGATCTACTTCTGCTAAATAGTATAATTCCACCTCGCTCTGTAAAAAAAAAAAAAAAAAAAAAAAAAAAAATGGTGGCCTCTATATACTGAGTATCTCTCATGTGCTAGGTAGAACTTTCTCTGTGGTCTGCATCCTACAGGCAAGGAAAGCTGAGGCTTGGGGAGGGTAGACCACTTGCCCAGGACCACTTACTTAGCGAGAGCTAAGCCCAGATCTTTGTGCCCCATATCCCATACCCCTCCATGTCACCCGGCAAGCAGAGGAAAGAACACCCATGTGGGTCCCTCACCCAGTCCCAACTCAACTGGGGGCTCCCCCAAGGAAGTCCCACCATGACTAATGTCCCTGGGATCCTCTTCACAGCCTGGCCCAATGTGGAACAACTTGCTAATGATAAAAATATTTGCTTAACTCAGTGATTGTGGGAAAATAGCCATTCTTCCACCCTAAGCTCTACCATCATATGTAGTATCCAAAGGAAATGTCATCACCTCACCATTGAGATACTATCTTGGTACTCCGCTGGCCCCTGGCTACCATGTAGGAGTCAAGGAATCCCTGCCTCCTACCTCATCCTCACTGTGGCTATTGATGGAGGAGAGAGGTCAAAAATAACTCAACCTCAACTGAACAGAAGCCATCTATTGGGCATCTAGGAGGTGCTAAGTGCTCATAATGACCACCTTATTTTACTCACACAAAAATTCTATGAAGCAGATATTTTTAGTATTCATATTTTACTGATGAAGAAAGTGAGCCTGGCAAGGTTAAGTGAACTGTCCAAACCCACCTAACTAGTGCAAAGTAATGCTGGGATTCAAGCCTGGCTTTGTTGTACTCCAAGGCTAGGCTATAATGCTCACAAGCCTAAATTTAAGAGAGGAAAGTTAACATGCAGCATGAGTATTGCCCCTCTGTGGTGGGGAGAGGGGAGGAGGGATCACACATTTACTCCAATGCTGCCAAAACTCGAGGCATTTTTGGAACTTTTCTTTGGAAGTCACCTACAGAGGTCAATTACATGCCACCCAGAACTTTGAGATTCAGTACATCATAATTACACATTTGGGGGACCAGAAATACATTATCCACATTGGCTTCCTCTCTTATTCATTATACTTGCCTGCAAACTACCTCAGTTTCCTAAAATCATATTGACTTTCAAATGCCAAGAGATGTCACCCCAGTAACATTCAAAAGAATGCACGGATGCTATCAACAAGCCTGTTGCCAAAGACAGACCCTCGTTTTCCAAGTAAGAATGAAACCGTTTGTTCTTTCAGTCCTGCATTTATTCAAAAAGCATTTTGTGATGCTGGACAGTGTTGCAGGTTGCTAAGGAAACAGGGATAAACATAAAAAGTTGCCTGTCTTGGAGTTCTCAGCATGGGGACAATATCTCAGGCAACTTTTGCAGAAGCCTTCCAGTGCCCCAAATACTATGGATGCAAAGATGGACATACAGTCCCAGACGTCAGGAAGGCTACATTCTAGCAGGTGGCCAGACATGCCGGCTATCCCTCCAGAAGCTGGGTCCCCTAGAGTGGAGAACTATGGAAGACAGAGTGACCACATAAGCTACTGTCCTGGTCCATGCTAGGAAAACAGCCTCCAAAGGTAACCAAAGTGAAGTAACAATCATAATGGACGCTTATATGGCACCTGTCACATAGCAGGTGCTACTGTAAGCAATTAACACATATCATATCCTCCTAACAAATCCACAAAATGGTTACTATGATTAGTCCCACTTTCCAGGTGAGTAAACTGAGGTGCGGAGAGATTCAGCAACTTGCCAAAGGTCTAAAAGCCACCAAGTGGCAGAACTATGATTTGAGGCCAAGCAGTCTGGATCCAGAGGGCATGATGTTGACGACAACACTGCACTAAGTGGAATGAGAGATGCTCCTGTGGACATGTACACTCTGGTCCACTGGGTTTGAGAAAAGCAGCCACATTACTCTCCTTATTACTCACGTCCGATCCCCTGTTGTCTCGGCAGTGAACTCTTGAACTTGAACTCACTCTGCTAAAACATGAAATTTGAACTGTGTGGAATGGGCTAAAGGGAAGAGACATTTCCAAGGGTGAAGCACTTCACTGCAGGGGGGACGATGAGGGACCTGGGAACCAGCCTCTGCCTCCATTACACTCTGGATGTCCCAGGCACAGAGCCACTCAGAGTAATACTCCAAGTGGAAGAGAACTGAGGGGCAGACGGTGCTTCTGGGTCACAGGGCAGAGCACAGGCCACCGCTGTCAATGCTCCACATCACCACGGCGGAGAATAAGGTATAACTTCATCTGGCAACAGCCAAGACGCCTTTGAGCTCTCCATCCTCTTTGGAAGGGGGAGAGATGGGGCACTCTAGCCCCTTGGCCCCTCTGCTCTAGTGTGTAAGAAGGAGAGTGGCTCTCAAGCTGATGGCAGGGACGAGAAGGTTTTCTGGAGCCAGAAATCCCTCGGTTGGAGTGGAGCCCTGCCACTTCTTCAGTGACACCCCTCGGCCAAGTGCCATAACCACTGCACGGCTCGGTGTTTGCTCACCTATAAAATGGGGATGAGGGGGATGGGATAACACCCACAACATGGGCTTTTTGAGAGGAATAAGGGACATAAAGCATGTGGCGTGCTTAACACCATTCGTGACCCTTAGCAGCACCAGGAAACATCCAGTGTGATTAGTAAGTTCTAGAAGCCCTCGCCCCAGTTTCCCCCCAGCACGGCACTCTGGAGCCCCTTCTGGGGTCTGGATATTCTCCAGATCTACTTCCCACTCCTCCTGGGTGCCCTGCTGCAATTCTCAGGATCTCTCGCTGTTAAGGTGTTAGGGTACCATGTGACTGAGTTCTGGTCAACGGACTATGTGGGCAGAAGTGATGTGAACGGCTTCCAGGACCGCTCCCACAAAGCCACACCTCAGGATCCTTACTTCTCACTCCCCAGCTGTCAGTTGGATACAGAGGATTCAGCAGAGACTGTCAGAGTGCCCTAGAAGACGGCAGGGCCATCCACGGGTGCAAGGAGCCAGGGTCTCTGAACGACTGTGTGGAACAAGCCCCGACCCCTTCCCACCCCACACACCCCATAGCTGGCCTGGCCTGACAAATGCACACAAGTAACCAAGCCCCCAGGTGGACTCCCAGGTCCCTGTGAGCTCACTGCTTCCATGACCACTGCCTGCCTCACAGAGTCTAGATGCCATAATGTGGCTGAAGAGAGAAATAGGCGGCTGTGACTGGTTTGGCGTGGTAAGCATGAGGAAAAGCGAGCAGCAGCTCACGAGAAGTAGTGGAAGGACCACTAGTCTAGAAGACAGCAGACAGCCCAGCAGCAATGCCACCTGGGCTCAGGGTCAAGCACAGGCTCTTCACGAGAACAGCATAGGGCACTGGAAACAGCATGGTCTTTGAGGCCAGGACCCCAGGATCCATGCCTGCCATGACTTCCCTAGGAAAGGAAAACCCTCTGAGCTTCAGTTTCACACCTGCAAAATGGGGGCGACGACGCCTGCCTCCGTGTCCTGCGACATCATGTTGGTATCTTGAAAACGGCCACGGTGGGTGTATTTACGCCACAGGAATGGACAAATGCTACAAATAGGGGTTTCTTCCTAGAGATTAAACACTTACCAGCACATCTCTGGATAACAGGTGCCAGATAAATGGAACAGGAGAGGAGGGACAAGGAAAGAGAATTCCAGGCGGAGCAGAGATCATCCTTGACAGGCAGGAAGTCCTGTGTGGCTGGCCGGCAGAGGCTGGGGAAGAGAGGCTAAGAGGAACCCAGAGAAAGCACTATGAACTGGATCTCGCAGAAGGACCACCCTAAATGGTCGTTGTTTGTTCTAGTTATTGCTGCATAACAAATCACTTCAACATGTAGTGGTTTGAAACAATTGTTTTATTTTGTTTATAATTTTTTTTTCAACGTTTTTTATTTATTTTTGGGACAGAGAGAGACAGAGCATGAACGGGGGAGGGGCAGAGAGAGAGAGGGAGACACAGAATCGGAAGCAGGCTCCAGGCTCTGAGCCATCAGCCCAGAGCCCGACGCGGGGCTCGAACTCACGGACCGCGAGATCGTGACCTGAGCCGAAATCGGACGCTTAACCGACTGAGCCACCCAGGTGCCCCTGTTTATAATTTTTTAAGTCAGGAATTCAGGGAGGAATGAGCTAGCTGGTTCATCTCTGATTATGTCAGTTGGGGTTCAACTACCCATTTCCAGGACGGATTCTTCCCTCCACGTCCGGTGCCTTGGTGCTCCTTGGAGAGACTGTCTCTCCATCCCGTCCCCACCTCCATGTAGCATCTCAGCCTTCAGGCCTCTCCTTGTGGCCCGGACTCCTCACAGCACAGTGGTCTCAGGACAATCAGATGTCTTATACCCGATGGCTGCCTTCTCAAAAGCCAGTGTTCCGAGGGACCAAGAGGGAAGCTGGAAGGGTCCTTCTGACCTAATCTCAGAAGTCATAGTCATCCCCACCTCATTCTACTGGTGACGAGCAAGTCACGGTCCAGATTCAAAGCAAGGGAACACCCAAGAACATGAATACCAGGAGCCTTGGTTTGTCAAGGACCTTGCTAGAGGACAAGCCACCACACCATTACTGATGGGCCAACGCTCACCGCCCACAATCCAGGACCACCCAGAAGAGGCACAGGAGGTCGAAAAAGGAGAACCCCCAGCCCCGTCCACAAGAAACATCAGACGGGTGGTGGTCACACAGGACAGGGAGGACAAGCGGCGGAGAGTGTCAGAGGCAGAGCGAGGCCTGGCTCGCTGAGCGCAAAAGGCTTTGCAGGAAGGTGACACAGCCGGCAAGTGCACCACGTGCCTCGAAGGATGGGGGAGGCAACGTGGAGAGTTAAAAGGGAAGGAGTGGGCCATCCCTGAGGTCACACCCAGCCTTCCACCACACCTGGACCGCCCTTGGACCAGACCAGGCCGTCTGCACACTTCCCAGTCCAGGCATGCCGCTCAGCCCTGGGCACTCGGCGGCAAGGGTCAGGTAGCGCTCCAGAGCCAAAGCAGCCACTGACTATGCCAGCTCATCACCAGGCCCGTGAGCCTGTCCAGTGCACCAGTGCTCAGGGAGGGGCAGTGGAGTGTAGACCTGTTTACTCTGGCCCGACCTCCTCACCCAGAACCAGCAGGCACCACGACCGGCAGAAAGGCCAGTTATGCAACCACCCTCACAGCAGCCTGCCAGCCCCAGAGATCCGGCCTGGCCGCCTGGGCCCAGGAGCGAGACTGCCGCGGCCTACCGGGCCAGCCTGGGCTCCGACTGCCATTTTCCATATAGGTGCGGATGCTCTGCTGACAAACACCTGGGGACAGCAGGGGCCGTGGGAGGGAGCTAAAAATAGCACAGCTGGCACTGGAGAGGCCTTTTCCACATCCTCTGGGTCCTGTTATTCCTCGTGCACAGGCCCTAGGGGCACACACGGGCTGGCACCCAAGCATTCACTCTTCTCAAAGGCTCGTGCTGAGAACGAACGTGGGGGCCTGGGAGCCTTCCTACATCACGTCAGGAGCTGCACCGTCGTCAGAAGTCATGGCAACAGCCTGTCCCGGGAGCTGGGCCTAGGGATCGGAAGGCTGGGTTCACCCTCACACCCCCACATCCCCCCAGTGGTCCCTGTCTGGCCACCTCCTCTCTGACCAATCATCAGTGTTCTCCACCTTTTCTGGATCTCAAGCTCTTAATGTTTCTCTTACTTATTTGGCCATTAAGAATTATGGGCCTTACCCTGTTCTTCATTTCTTATGTAAGTGTATACCACCCCAGCTAGACACTTAGAAAAGTCACATGTATGGACGTGTGAGGCGCACACTGCACAATTCCAGGGGCACTGTTCACACTTATGATGTGGATGGTGGCCCTGGAATCACACAACGTGGCTACTGGCGTTGCCCGAGAGGAAACAATGCCTTATGCAAATCTGTACCCCTGGGAAGAGGATAGCCAGGATAATAAAGATTCACAGACTGACCAGCTCGTCTCCTGCTTCCAGATATTGTGCACAGGGTCTGGCAGACGCAAGGCCACAATACCCAATGGTCTAGAAAGAAATCCATGTTGTGATACAATAATGTATTTCCAGGGTTTGGAGGTGGAGAGCGGCAAGGAATCGATCTTTCTAAGGCAAGGGAAGATTCATAACCACTGAATGAGTTAGCACTACCTTCTTCTGAGTGCACAGATTAAATTCTCTGCCCCACCGACATCTGAAATGCACTTTATTTATAACAGATCAGGGAATTCAGATATAGTTACGTGCTTTTCATAGAAGTCCCATTCTTTTAATAACACAGTTTCAGAGTTTGAGATATGAGCAAACTGTATGTGGGAAGAATAGGGACTCATTCCACATCACGACGCTCAGGTTCATAGTCTAATGATCAGGCTTTACTGGGGGTGTCAGACTCTTCCACCCTCCGTGCCCTCCTGCACATGCATGCACAAATACACACACGCCACACACACCTCGAGCTTTTAAAAATATGCCTGAATTCTGCATCCTAGTCCTAATATCTCCCATGTATGTGTAAATATTAAAAATAGTGGTTTTGGGGGCACCTGGGTGGACCAGTCAGTTAAGTGTCTGATTCTTGATTTCAGCTCAGGTCATGATCTCACAGTTGTAAGATCAAGCCCTGCACCAGCTCAGTGTTGGTTGTGGAGGCTACCTCAGGAAAAAAAAAAAAAAAAAGTGGTTTTATTCAAAACTTAAAGGAAGACTGATACTCAGAAAAATGCCCCATATTTATTCTGTGCCTCCAAATACCCCCCAACATAGAGAGATGTATGGCACATGGGCCATAGTTAAAAGTCTAATTATGTATTATCTGATATGAATCTCATAGCAGCCCTAGAGTTGTGCAGTGAGCAACCTGTACAACTGCACACAGCATACCTGACTTTGTTCCAGCAAAGAAAAGCAAGAGTTAGAAAGATTAAAAGGACTAGATAATCTTTAAGGTTCATTTCTAGTCATAGTACAGAATTCTCGGAATTTGTGCAAGGGGTCTCACACCTCATCTAGGGATGGTACATGAGTCTCCACACACCAACCCTTCTCTTCAGTCCTATCTATCTATGCCCTAATGTTTTCCCTCACTCTGTGGCACAGATGAGCTAAGCAGAGCCAATCTACCACTACAGGTGGTACACCTGCATGTGGACAGTGCAAGGGTCAGATGTGCAAGGTCCACTGCCTGCCCACCAGGACTTAAACCTGGCTTGGCCCCTCACTACTGTGTGACCCCGGGAAAATTACTCTACTTTCCATGCCTCAGTTTCCTAATCTGATAACACCACCTACTTCACTGGGGTGTTGTGAGGATTAAAATAAGATAATGCACGCAGGGCTTAGAAACCATCAGACACATAGTAAGGACTCAAAATCTATTATCCAAATTCACACATATTCTCTATGCTTCACTGTTCTGATGTACAAAACGGGGATTATAAACGTGCTTACTCCATACGACTGTTTTTTTAAGTTTATTTATTTTGAGAGAGAATCAGCACAAGAGCATGAGGCAGGGAGGAGCAGAAGGAGAGGGAGAGGGAGAGGGAGAGGGAGAGGGAGAGGGAGAGGGAGAGGGAGAGGGAGAGGGAGAGGGAGAGGGAGAGGGAGGGAGGGAGAGAGAGAGAGAGAGAGAGAGAGAGAGAGAATCCCAAGTAGGCTCCATGCTCAGTGCAGAGCCCCACAACAGGACTCGATCTCACAAACCATGAGACCATGACGTGACCAGAATTCAAGAGTCGGGCATTCAACCAACTGAGTGCCCCCATAGGAGTGTTTTCAAAGTTAAATAACATAATAAACATAAGGAGCTTAAGACAGTGCTTGATGCATAGTAACTACTCAAAAAAAAAAAAAGTTTGTTACCTTTTTTTCCCCTAAGAAGTCAATTACTCCAGTTCACATAGACTTACCAAAACAAAAGCACCACTACGTGTAGGATCAATGCAATGACTAAGGAGGAAGAGAAAGTGGCTAAGAGAGAATGTCTGAGAATTCACTGCTGTTTGCTACAACAGGTAACAGACAGGATGTACTAGAGATTAGAGGTCTTTGTTCTAAGTTAATTCTTTCTGAGGTCAGGAAGTAAAGAGGAGCGTGGGTGAACAGGCACTGAGAGGTAGGGAGGAAAGAACGGGACCCACTCCCTTGCTGGTTTCTCTCTTCACCATTAGAATCGTTTCAAAGCCCTGCCTAGCATTTAAATAGCATCATCCCCTAGAGATCACTGTTTCGGCTTCATTACAGTCTGTGTTCATAGCGTACAAATAGAAACCTTTGTGATTTTATTAGTTTCCATGCAACTCAGGAGAGATTTGCATGATAACATTTCACCTCCTGACTTAAAAGAAGGGACCAATTAAAAATATAGTGCTTGCACTGCCTGTCACTGGAAAATGTAAAGGTTCCCGGAGTTTTAAAAATCTGTCGTACCTGGTTCACGGCCATAAATCAACCATTCAGTACAACCGATACAATAACCACTGTCTAAATTTTTAGCTTATTCTGTAAGAAATATTTGCAGGATGTCTGCACCCCCTAATAAGAGTGTAACGACAATACGGAAAAATCTAAAGAAGTGTTTTTGTCTGGGCTTCGTCAAGTCCTACACAATCACCAATTCACTCAATACCCCAAAGCTGCCTGGGACCCTCTGGATCTGTGAAGTGCTAACGTAATGTATCTGTGACGAGTTAAAATGTAATACATGGCCCCTGTAGCATGATCTAACTGATGTTATGTAACCTAAGACTATTCAGTACGTTCTGATGTGCTGGTTGTTTACGATTTGGGGGTGGGGAGGATTTTATTTCAGAAATCATTGGGATGTGGGGATCATCCTTTCAGACACTCGCTCCTTTGCCACAGAAGCTCTGGGCATCTCCTCCCACTTCTCGTGGCTGAAATGCTCCATGGAACAGAGCCCAGATGAACATTCTCACCCTGGGGTTGCCTTCTGGGGCAAGTCAAAGAAAAGCATCAAAGTAGGTTGATTTGTGTGACCTCCTCTTTAATGAGATGTTTCTTTTTATGCCTAACCTCAACCAAGCCAGCCTATCATGGCACACCACTTACAGTCTATAATCTAAGATGTTTTCAACCTGGCCTCCACCCCCAAAATTAAAACTAAAACCTCAATAAGTGATGTGGCTATTTCCTTCGAAGTAATAGCAGAGTCACAAAATACTACTTCTGAGACTTTTTTTTTAATGACAAGTTTGATGATATTTCCAAAAGGGCCTCTGTCCTCAGATTGTAATTCTCAAATATGCCATCTCATCGAAGTCAACATTGATGTTTCGGGAACACATCAGTCAGATTTCAATCTTGTGATTTATAATAGAACCAGAACTGCCCATTTACCTTGAATGATTTACCACTGGGTTCTTTATCAGGCACAAATGATAAAGAATCTGACTGTAGAAATGGCTAGCTCTTGAAATCACTGAACCTGAGAACATGTTACACAGTGAAAACTGAGGCCCAGGGACAATGACTTGCCTAAGACACCAGAGCCACTCGTGTGTTAAAATCAAAAATCCAGAGGCGCCTGGGTGGCTCAGTCGGTTGAGCATCTGACTTCGGCTCAAGTCGTGATCTCATGGTTCGTGGGTTCGAGCCCCACATCAGGCTCTGTGCTGACAGCTCAGAGCCCGGAGCTTGTTTTGGATTCTGTGTCTCCTTCTCTCTCTGACCCTGCTCCGCTCCTGCTCTGTCTCTCTCTGTCTCTCAAAAATAAATAAACATTAAAAAAATTTTTTTAATAAAAAAAACTTCACACTCAGAACAGATACCATCAAATCAGACTCCGCCAGCAGAGGGACAGTTGTCCTGTCTGCTCTGCTGTCAGTGTGGACAGCACCTCAAGCAAAAAAGGCCAGGCTGGGCACTTCTCAGGGGACTCCTACTTACCAACCCTTAGAGGAAAATTACTAGCTGCCCCAATGACAAACACAAGCACCACGGTGGAGAATGTGTCTGGGAGGAAAATGTACCTGAAGATAATGGGGGTCATCTCCAGGAGGGAGGATTTGGAGCAATTTCTTTTTCCTTTTGTTTTCTTTTTTTCCTGTATGGTAAAATAGTCCTAACATAGAACTTAACCATCTTAACCATTTTTAAGTGTACAGGTCAGTAGTATTAAGTACATTCACACTGTTGTACAGAATGCTTTCATCTTGCAAAACTGAAACTTGGTACCCATTAAACAACGCCCCATTGCCCACACTGCCCTCCTTCCTAAAGCCTCTGGTAACCACCATTCTACTTCTGTCTTTATGACTTTGACTATTCTGGGTACTTCATAAAGTAGAATCATACGGTATTTGTCCTTTTGTGTCTGGCCCCTTTCACTTAGCGTAACATCCTCAAGGCTCATCCATGTTGTAGCATGCTTTAGAATTTCCTTCCTTTATAAGGCTGCGTGGTTCTCCGCTGCATGTACAGACCACATTGTGTTCACTCACTCATCTGTCAATCAACATTTGGGCGGCTTCCACCTTTTGCCTTTTATGCTGCTAGGAACATGGGTCTCCAGAAGTGGAATTACTGAATCATATGGCAATCCAATTTTTAATTTTTTTTTTTTTGAGGAACCACAAATACTTTTTTCCACAGTGACTGCATCATTTTATATTTCCATCAACAGTGTACAAGGATTCCAAATCTTCAAAGCTTAGCCAACACTTGTTATTTTCTGTTATTTTTTTTATAGTAGGCATCCTAGTAGGTGTGAGGTCTCCTTTTTTTTTTTTTTTTCTTTTTCCTAATGCCTCTCTGTGCATTTCTACAATGAACATACATTGCCTTTAGGATTAAGGACAAAAGTATAAAACACTGAAGTTAAAAAAGGAATCTTATGGATGGATAAAAGACTTGAATATAAGACTTGAAACCATAAAACCCAGGCAGTCAGCTCCTTGAAATCGGTCCTGGTCGTGATGTATCAGATTTGACACTAAAAACAAAGGCGACAAAAACAAAAATAAACAAGTGGAACTACACCAAGCTAAAAAAAAAAAAAAAAACCTTTGCACAACAAAGGAAACTATCAACAAAATGAAAAGGCAATCTGCTGAACGGGAGAAAATATTTGCAAATCACGTATTTTATAAGAAGTTAATATCCAAAGTACATAAAGAACTTATATAACCCAATAACAAAAGAAAACAAAAACAATGCAATTTAAAAAATGGGCAGGAGATCTGAATAGACACTTCTCCAAAGAAGGCATCCAGATGGCCAACAGGTACATGAAAAGATGCTCAACATCACTCATCATCAGGGAAATACAAATCAAAGCCACAATGGGATACCACCTCATACCTGTCAGAATGGCTATTATCAAAAGGACAAGAAATAAAAAATGCTGGTGAGAATGTGGAGAAAAGGGAGTCCTCGTGCACTGTTGGTAAGAATGTAAACTGGTGCAGCCGCTGTGGGGACAGTATGGAGAGTCCTCAAAAAATTAAAAATAGAGCTACTATTTTTACATTTTACATGATGCAGCATTTCGACTTTGGGGAATTTCTCCAAAGAAACCAAAAACACTAACTCAAAAAGATATCTGCACCCCCATATTCATTGCAGTATTAATTATAAGACACAATATATAGAAACAACCTAAGTGTCCATCAATGGAGGAACGGATAAAGAAAATGTGATTTTAGACAGAGAGAGACAGAGAGAGAGAGAGAGAGAGAGAGAGAGAGAGAGAAAGAAAGAAAGAAAGAAAGAAAGAAAGAAAGAAAGAAAGAAAACACACAGACAATGGAGTATCATTTAGTCATAAAAAAAAGAATGAAATCTTGCCATCTACCATAACATGGATGTTATTGAGGGTACTATGCTAAGTAAAATAAGTCAGACAGAGAAAAAGAAATACCATATGATGTCACTTATATGTGGAAACCAAAAAGAAAGGGAAAAAAAAAAAAGAAAGAAAACCAAGCTCAAAGATATAGAGAACAGACTGGTGGTTGCCAAAGGCTGGGAATGCAGGGTGTCTGAAATGATGTAAAGGGAATCAAAAGATACAAACTTCCACTTATAACATCAATAAGTCATGGGGGGATAATGTGTAGCAAAGCAACTATAATCAATAATACTGTATTGCATATTCAAAAGTTGTTAAAAGAGTAGATCTTAAAAGGTCTCAGAACAAGAGAAAATAATCTCTAACTCTGTAAGGTGACAGATATTAACTAGGCTTACTGTGATTGTTTCACAATATATACAAAAATCAAATTATTATGTTGTATATCTGAAACTAATAGTATATTAGTTTAAAAAAAAAAAAGAAATCTTACAAGGAAAATAGGGTTGCACCCGAGCTTAAGGAAAGGATGCCATTTTTAATACTGAGGCAAACCACTGACTTCTCTTGTAGGTTCAGCTAAAGACACCATTCCTATGCCCGTTGAGAATCTTACACCTGATCAGTTGTGGCTGACACAATCCACAGGACGAAAGGCCATAATGCATGGGTAGCTAAAACAATTCCTTTAAACACTATGAGGAAAATGCTCCCAGATGCAAAAAGAAAAGAAAAAAAAATGTATACAACGCTGTAGCCAGCTAATACTGGTCACGAAACTCCCCAGCACTTGGATAAACCCTGTCATCTTCCAAACCTTCCTCCAAGCCTGAGAGTCCTTTCTCTGAGTTTTCCACTTGATCATCATTAGACGCCCACTTCTTCCCCTTCCAGAGCTATAAAGGGTCTATACTCTAAAGTCACATGAAGGGAAAATAAATCAATGCAGCCACTGCTCCTGAAGACAGGCAGAACTCTGCTCCTGTGTAACGTGTACATAGAAAAGACCCCCACGGAGCCCCGTGACTCCCAGGATCCGGGCCACAGGCCACCCGGGGCCCCATGCTATCAGTTAACCAGACAATGCTTTTCACTGGAAAAGCCAAAATCTCCCCACAGTGAAAACACTCTTTCTACCGGTCTTTATATAACACTTCTCTCTTTGGGGGTGAGGTCACTTGTCATGACTTATTCATTAAGACAAAGGTGCAGGAACTAAAACCAAAATCCACCCAATTATATATTTACCCAACGTCTAGCTCCCAGAAAGGAAATTATATTTTTCTTGGTGTGAACATCTCCTTCTCCCCCCTACTCTCCCTCACCTTCTCTTCTTGCATGTTCTCCTTCCTTTTCTGGTTTCCTTCTGTTCCGCGGACCAGGGGAAATGGCAGAAGTAGTATATGGAAGCCCAGAGAAGAGGCGTAAGATGAGCAGTTGGGAGGGACAAGCCTTGATTCTAGGGAGCAGCCGTCCTTAAATGGTACAAAAAGAGGCCCCAGATCACTATCTGCTCTCTGCCCTTTGAGAAGAGCCGACACCTAGAAAGCAGAGTCCGCCTCCGGCTTCTTAACAAAGGATCCACACTCTACATCTGGATTCTTGGCATGGCCCCTGATTCACATCTGCTCCCAGCCAAGACCAGCACTAAACTATGAAGGAAGCTGAAGTTTGGAACACAGTGCATGCACCATTGACAAAGAGGTGACGTGATGGCCCGGGGACAGCCAAAACCTCCACCCGCAGCGTCTAACAAGACCAGACACATCCTGGAGGTTCAAACTATCAGAACCAACGGCCAAAATGGGCCACCTTCCAAACTTCGGGGAATAGGACAAGGAAAACTCTCACTACGCCAGGTGAAGGACACCAGCAAGTCATTAAGAGAAAAAGAAAGTGGCCTGCACAGGAGCAACACCGTTATGGGCATTCTACCCCTCCACAACATTGCTGCCTTTAACCACCACCCAGCTCATGGCCTCCCTGGGCTGGATTTAGAATCTGAAATCTACTCTCCACTGAGATTGGCTCTGGGTGTCATGGAAACAGACCAGAAGCAAAGAGGGGCTAGTGCAAGGAGAAAACTCTTTCTCTCCACTCATTCTAAGGTGGGCTTGTCCTCCATGAAACAGTGGCCTCAGGAGATCATGAACACCTCCATCCCCAATGATGATGGGGCACAGGGCTCCCAGCACCGGCACCGGGGAGGAAGTAGAATCCAGGCCCAAATCTCCCTTCCACCTCTGTGACTTCATAATACCATGTGCTTCTCAACTCGTGAGACCAAGTTCCTGTTTGTTGTCCACTAACCTGCCAACTTCAGTCTCTCTGCTCCCAGACTTAGCAAAAGTCACTACAGAAGGAAGAAGTAAAGGGCGAAAAGCAGAAGGAAGGCGCGAAGAAAGGAATACAGGCATGTCTGCTGATTAGCTTTCACATGTCCAGAGTCAGCCAGATCTGGGTCCCTCAGAAAACATGGTAGGGAGCCCAGTGAAACAGCACAGAGAACAGAAAGTAAATGAGATGTCTTAAATAATTTCGCGTTTGGCCAGGTAAAGAAGCATTAGTCATACAGGTAATGAGATCTTACAGGGAGATGAGGATGTTAAGTACATCCATTCAGGACCTGGAGTGTCAGTTACATTTCCAAATTGGCAATGAGACAAAGACAATCACCAAATAATGCTGAAAACAAAGCAAATTCCATTTCCATTCTTTTGAAGCTCCCCTCCTGTCCCCTGCCTGACTCACCCACCTCGCAGACAGCTGCTCATCATGAACTAAATCCTTGTTATCCGCTGGCCAAGAGAGACCTGGGTGGCGTGAATAATTGAAAGCCAGGAATGACTCAAACATCGTGTCACCAAATCAAGCCCATCCCTTTCACCCAGACTTTCTCCACAGCTCCTAACAAATTACCCAGAAAAAAAGAGCAAAACATAATTGCACCGGCTACACTCCCACCCGGCCCCCAGCTAACTGTGATGGAAAGGGCCCTTCCAACATATACTTAAATGACTCAATTCCTGCCCTCGAGGGAGGGGCTCACAGGCAACTCCAAGACCAGACACTGCACACCCCATGAGAAGATAACTGTTTTTTTCCCTCTCATCCTATCAGATGAAAGTCACAAGTGGGGCGGGGTACCGGGGGGCACCTGAGTGGCTCAGTAGGTTAAGCATTTCAGCTCAGGTCATGATCTCATGGTTCATGAGTTCGAACCCCACATCCGTCTCTGTGCTGACACCTCAGAGTCTGGAGCCTGCTTCAGATTCTGTGTGTGTGTGTGTGTGTGTGTGTGTGTGTGTGTGTGTGTCTTTCTCTGCCCCTCCCCCATTCACACTCTGTGTCTGTCTCTCTCTCAAAAATAAACATTAAAAGGGGTCCCTGGGTGGCTCAGTCGGTTAAGCATCCAACTTCGGCTCAGGTCATGATCTCGCAATTCATGGGTTCAAGCCCCGTGTCGGGCTCCAGAGCCTGGAGCCTGCTTCAGATTCTATGTGTGTATGTGTGTGTGTGTGTGTGTGTGTGTGTGTGTGTGTGTGTGTGTCTCCCTCTGCCCCTCCCCATTCATGCTCTGTCTCTCTCTCTCTCTCAAAAATATACATTAAAAAAAAAGTCACAACTGGGTCTTATTCTTCCCCTAGCACCCAGCCTGGTTTGTGCACAGAGTATGTACTCACCAGGTGGTAAAAGCAAAATCAACAACAACAATCGTAACCATAACATTCAACAGAGGACCTACTGTGTGCTTGCCACTGCACTAAGCCCTTCCTCCTTCCGGCCGCTGAAGACGCTCAGGGCTCAAAGCTTGGTCCGACTGCTCCTCGTTGACAGTGCAACCACATCAACAGCACAGCTCCAGGACAGGGTCCCTGGTGCTGTGAGCTGCAAACAACCCTAATACGCTAGGGTGACAAAAGAACGACTTTCAACTCCCCCTGACAGAACCCCTGAGAAGAGCAGCTGAGGGGGCCCAGCACCGTGCCGCACCACCCATCTCCCCACACTCAGCATCGGTCTTGAGTCCAACCCTTTTAAGCTGAACCCTCCATCTGGGAAGACCCACCCAGGTCCCTGTGGAAAATCGGGCTGGCGGTCTTGCTGTCCACGGACTTCAAACACTCCAGAGGGACCGGCCAGCAGCTGGCTTCCTGGAGCATCACCACAGCGCAGGCCTGGCTACGCCACCAGACTTTAATTTTGCAAGAAGTTGGTTTGGCAGACTTGCCATCCTGGACCTCGAGAAGCCTAGCCCCTTGCAGTGTGACCAACTGGCGAGAGGGGGAACCCGCATGTTGATGGGCGGGGAACGCACACACCCCACCCTGCATCTCTGCGGACCACTGCTCTGGCCGCCACAACCCAACCCTCCACCAACAGCTCTTGTGGGTTCCTTGGGAGCAGGCACCCGAACAGTGGGTGTTAGCAGTCAGGGCCCAGTCTGAACCACAGAGGCTCCAAGGGGCTTGTGCGGAGTCGTCCCGACCTGGCTGTCCTGGCACAGGATCCCTCCCCACCGCTAAAGAGCTGGGAATTTCCATATTTAAAAATAGGCTTTTTGGGAATGCAAGCTGGTACAGCCACTCTGGAAAACAGTATGGAGGTTCCTCAAAAAACTAAAAATAGAACTACCCTACGACCCAGCAATGGCACTACTGGGCATTTATCCAAGGGATACAGGTATGCTGTTTCGAAGGGACACGTGCACCCCCATGTTTATAGCAGCACTATCAACAACAGCCAAAGTATGGAAAGAGCCCAAATGTCCATTGATGGATGACTAGATAAAGAAGATGTGGCATATATATACAATGGAGTATTACTTGGCAGTCAAAAAGAAGGAAACCTTGCCATTTGCAACAACATGGATGGAACTGGAGGGTATTACGCTAAGTGAAATTAGTCAGAGAAAGACATATATCATATGACTTCACTCATAGGAGGACTTTAAGAGACAAAACAGATGAACATAAGGAAAGGGAGACAAAAATAATATAAAAACAGGGAAGAAGAGAAAACATAAGAGACTTAAATATGGAGAACAAACTGAGGGTTACTGGAGGGGTTTTGGGAGGGGGGATGGGCTAAACGGGTAAGGGGCACTAAGGAATCTAGTCCTGAAATCAGTGTTGCACTATATGCTAACTAATTTGGATGTAAATTAAAAAAAATTAAATTAAAGCAAAAAAACAAAAAAAATAGGCTTTTTTTTTTTCAGGGAGGGACTGACTGGAGGGTGGGGAATGATCCAGATCTTGGCTACTCAAAGTGTGGCCTGCACAACATAGGCACCTGCCCTCCCCCATGTCTTGTCAGATGTGCAGAATCTCAGGCCCGACCCTGGACCTTCTGTCGGAATCACAAGCTGCATTTTTAATGGCTACCCCAGATGATTCTTATGCATATTAACATGTGACAAGCCCCAGGACCAGACAAACACTCTCTCCAGCCCTCCGAAGCAGAGATCTGATATCCCAACTGAACATTCCTTGAGACTTCTACCCAGAATGCTAAGACACCTCTGCCTGGGAGGGGGAGAGTCCTTCTCTGTGTGCCCAGGGCCAGGATTCCACCTACTTTAAGTAGCATTTCAAAAAAGGAAGCACTTTTGATCTGCTACCTGCCATGCACCGAAAGGCTGTGGAATCTCAGAGGTGCTGCAGGAGGCCTGGCCTTGCCTGACCCCCAGACACGGGTCCATGAAGGCCAGTATTTCCCACGTGGCCCAGCAGCTCGGAATCACTGCACAGACACAGCCCTTTCCACTGGAGGCACAGGGGCACCCCTCCAGGGACTCCACAGCTCTGAAGTCCCAAGATGGTGGTGTTGCCTGCTGTGTTTCAAAAGTTAGCATATGGCCACTGCCACTGTGAGCTGGGGCCCCCCTGCTGCCCACTTTGGGAAAGAGGTCCCGGCATTGCAATCCAGTGCCAGGCAGTTTCAGCAGCACGCTTCTCCTGCCCCGGTGGGACAGAGAGAGGGACCCAAAGCAAGGACTTACTCCATGCCACGAGACACCCAATGAATGTCCCCCTCCAGGAAAAAGGACAGGAGCAAGGCAAAGAAGGGGCCCACTCGGCCTTGGCCTTGGAATTCTCTCTGCCCCAGACCCCGTAATAGGGCAGCTCTTCCTTTCCTCCTGACACATGTTTGGATAAGTCCCCAGGGCACCTGGATACAGAGTCAGCCCAAGGCTTTAGGTCATCAGTGTCCTCCTAGGAAAGTCTACAAAATAGGGCTAGAGAGAGCACCTACCCCACAGGGCTGTGCTCTGTTACAATCCCCAATTTGCATATGGGGACACTGAGGCACAGAGCAGTGAAGTCCTTGCCCAAGGTCACAGGTGGACTCAGGTACTACACAGCAGTCTTGACAGCAAGGCAAGGCTGCTCGAAGTGAGCCCGGTTAAGAGCAGTTTGACCAATTTCTCTACTACAGGGCTTCTCCCCACCTGTGATCTGACTCTTCAAGGGGGTGCTCAGGTATGCCAAGACTCACAACATTTTCCGCAAGGTAAGTGCAAGGACAAGTGCTCCATGGAACGCACTTTGGGAAACAGCACTGGGAGGAAAGCTGGTCCTGTTACAGAGAACGCTGCCCAGGAAACTGTGGCATTGTCAGGGGAACAGGTCTACGAGCTCTGGACTGGGGTAACGGGATGAAAGTCCTCCCTTCTCAATGGTATGACGTTGGCCAGCCCTGCCCTCCTACCAAACATTTCACACCCTCTCAGTCTATCATTCCCGGAGCCCCACAGCGTTAACACTGGTCAACGCTAGTCCACTGATGTCCCCACCATCAAAAGAGCAGCTGTCCTGGCAGGCCCCCATCCACGGACACTTCCCTGGCTGCCCCTCCCCAATCTTCCAGCCTTGCCACAGCCAAGAGCCATGAGCCCAAGTCTCAGTGTCACCCTAGCTGGTTGTTTGACCCAAGGACAGCAGACTTCAGAGTCTAGAGGTTCCTTTGGGTTCAAAAGTTCTGTTTGTTGTCGTCTGTGCCCATCTGGGGCCAAACACGCAAGGAATCAAAGAGAAAACAAACTCACCACTTTGTGAGCTATTTACAGGAAGCCTGCTTAGTGCCAGGCATTTGCTGGGTCCTGTATACCCATTATCGCTACTCCTCATAAGCATCCTACAAGGTAAGCATCATTATGCTCTTTTTACAGATGAAGAAACCAAGGTGCAATATGGCTAACAGCCAAAGATACCCTGCTAATAAGATCCAGGATTTGCACTTGGGTCTGACTGCTGAATCTCTACTGAAGTGTGCATTTGCACAAAGAGAGCCAGGAATGAGCAGCAAAAATCTCTCTGCACAAGGGAAGGTCAGCTCTAACTCCCCTGTGACTGGGACCTGAGAGCTTCTCCAAGGCCACCCTAAGTGACCTGATCAAAGAGAATTATCTGAAGGTCATCCAGTGCAGGCAATGCCCAAGACGAGATGAGGCTGCAGGTCTGATCTGGAATCCAGAACTCTGAGGCACTGGAGCTCCAGTCCTGATTGGATGCATCGGGCCAGACCCTGGGTAATTACCAAGCCATAACGGGATCTGATGTTTATATTAGTCACGAACCTGACAGAGAAAACGTGTTGTTTTCTCAGACACAACCATGGAGACAATACCTCAATAATTCATTGCATGCAGACCAGGCTCGATCAAGCCCAACTTCTACAGGGAGGACAGCTCAAACTGAGAGCAGGCGAGAGCCTATGCCCAGCCACATCCAGGTCCCCCAGTGAGCTGCAGCTCCATTGAAAGCTGGACTCAGTTTCCCCAGGCTAATCTGAAGAGAAGCAGCTTGTGTGCTGAAAGAGGAAACACACAGAGGCACTCCAAGGCTGAATTCCTAAAGAATTTGCCAGAAAATTACAAAACACACTCTGAGCTAGAAACTTTACCCATAGTTTCTCAACTCCTCCCAACCTCTGACACCGAGTCACGGGGCAGGAAGGGGCATCAGAAGTCAGAGAATTCAATCTCCACATTTTAAACACAAGGAAAAAGAGACCAGAGATGTTAAATGACTTCTTCAAGGTCATGGCCTTATCCAGGCTGCCTGAGCTGCTCGCTGTTCACTACAGTTCGCAACTGGATTGGACCTCAAAACATCACAGCCTGGTGAACACAGAGCTCTGATGAAACCCAACAGAGAAAAAAACAATGACGTGAAAAAGTATAGCAAAGAACACAGTACCGGATGATTGTGCCCAAGTTCCCAACAGGAGGCAATGTGATTAGTTCTCTCATTTCCTGAAAAAAAAAAAAAAAGTCCACACGCCATTCTTTTCAAAGTAGTAAAGTCACTCACCATTTACAATTCAGAGGCCAAAGGTACTAATGCTGAGATGCCCCGGGAGGCACGTCCATAGTCTCCGGTTCCTTTGATCAAAAAGGAAGATTGGGTTCCTTTGATCAAAAAGGAAGATGCCGTCCTAGGGGCCAAATACTTGTGATGTCACAGTGCCCTGATGAAATTTACTTCCCGTGGAATTTCAGATGCTAAAAAACCAGGCCTCCATGGGACCCCAGCTGCTGGTCAAACCGTCTTGGGACTGAATGAGGGTGAGGGTGGGCACATCTGAGGGCTGACAGAATTCTATGCCCCAGCAGTCTACGTTTGCTTGGGAAGCCCAGCACTGGAATAATTATTCCAAACTTAGGCCAAATGCATTCTTCTGTACCGCATCTCAACAACTAGCAAATACTTGGAAAACAAAAAGAATATAAGACAAAAAACCAGGATGGCAGTAAAAATACAGACCTCAGGGGTAGAAAGTAAAGCTTAGAAGAGGCCTAAGTTACTATTAATGGGTGTAATGAGCCAGCTACACATGGTTTAAGTGAGCAAATCAAGGGGCAGTTACTAAGTAACTCTGGGAATGTTTTAAAGTGGACTCTAATGGGATCAAAAGTGACCCAACCTCGTGCTACGTTGGCCTCACATCCTCCCTCCAACTGCAAGCGTCTCTCATCCCAGGTTGATTTTTTTGTAGAAACTTGCAGTGACGTCAACTCAGCAGGTCTTGGAGCTACAAAATAAGGCCTAAAATATATAGGGATTATTTTTTCTCATGATCATTGCCAAAAACCTATTTACTTAAGAAGACCAACAGAAGTTATGCTTGGTCATCATTTATGAAAGAGATTCTCTACGTGAGCCATCCAATTAGCATTTCATCACAGGTACTGCAGTGGCATCCATGAACCCCTAGAGTAAAAGGACTTGGAAGCCGTGTTTAAAACCCCAGGATCACAAAAATACCAAAACTTATTTTGACTCGCTGAAAAAGTTTTCACTACGATCAAGAAGGCCCCATTTCTTAAGGATGAGGAGGCTGTTCAAAACTTCACCAAAACCACTTAGTCTAGAGAACATTTTAGAATGCACACATCCAGGAGTTCTCTCTCCCCTAAGGGCAGACACTGACCCTCAGTAAAGGAAAAAACAAACAAAAAAACAAAAAAACCCTCCAAGACGAAAGACTGCGAGAGAAGGAGACGAGGGAATGTGTGGTCAAGATGTTGAAGAAACAGGTAAGGGGCACCTGGGTGGCTCAGTCGGTTGAGCCTCAGACTTCGGCTCAGGTCATGATCTTGTGGTTTGTGAGTTCAAGCTCCATAATCGGGCTTGTTGCTGTGAGCTCCGAGGCCACTTTGGATCCTCTGTCCCCCTCTCTCTGCCTCTCCCCCACTTGCACTCTCCCAAAAATAAATACTAAAAAAAAAAAAAAAAAAAAAAAAAAAGACACAGGTAAGAGAAAGGCTAAGGCAGGAAGCACCATCTCAGGGTCTCATGGTTCAGATTTTGCTTAACCTGTTTGCTTCTTAGGAATGTGGGAGATTTCTCACCTGGACAAGGAAGGAGAACCCCCATGGCAGAGGAGGTAACTCCAAAGAAAGCTGGCTGGCCAACATCTGGAAGCCTCCCGAGAAGTGGGAGGAGAAAAGACAGAGATGGCTTTTATTTTTCTCCCTTATGTCCAACACACCAGTATTTTCCAAAACACAAATGTGCCTGCCACAAAACTCAGCTGATCTCCAGCACCCAGCGCCGTGTATAATTAATGATCAGGAGAGGGAGCCTTGGGTTTGCCCTCGGTATTTCACCCAGAGCCCCCGGCTTCCCTACTTCCCATAGCAACTAAGGAGACTGCGACAAGTTGCCGAGTCCTATGGAAGTTTGAGGGGTCCTGGGATTCACTTTGCTGGAAAAGAGGTGTGAAATATCCCGACCAAGATCTGCCTCCACTTTGCACTGTTCGCCAATTCCCCTTGATCTCCCCTCCCTGTGAAAATGTTAGCGCTGTGAAGTCCCCTAGGGTGGGACGTACTCAAACACAAAGCAGCTCGGTCCCTCTTTTTTCCAGTTCTCTCTCTCTCTCTCTCTCTCTCTCTCTCTCTCTCTCTCTCTCATTCAGTTTTCTGTGAAAAACTGCCCCAGCCCCTCACCTTCAGCCATTGGGAGGATGGGGGGGGGGGGGAGGGAGGAGGAGGGCAGAGGACATCTCTAGGGACACGGCGACAGACCAGGCAGTCAGCCTAGCAACCATACTTAAGGTGTAGTGAGCTTCGGTGCTGGTGGGCGTCTATGCGCCAGGAATAGCTTAAGCCGACATCCAGCCACCTCAAAAGCGCTGGGGAGGAGGCTCCGCGCGAAACCGCGGCCTCGGAGGCTCTCGGGCGGACCTCCTGCTCCAGCTCCCCGCTGCTGGCGGCATTTCCGGGCACCTAAAGGGGGTAGCGTGGGGGGCGAGAATACACAGGCTGAAGAACTTGGGGTGGGGGTATATTCCAGAAGAATATCCAAGGGATGGAGAGGAAGGTGACATCAGATGTGCGCCCTTGCCACATTCCTAAAGTGGCAGCCTCCGCGGGCTGCCTCCAAAACTGGGATGCATCTCCCCAACTTTCCCTGTCTGTCCCCGAGATCCCCCACTTCCTCTGGCCAGGTTCCTCCCCTGGGATTCCCTAGTCCAAAAGATTTTCTCCCCTGTCCAAAGGCTTTCCCCCTTCCTTCTGACTCCGCGAACTCCTGTCCCCAACAGGTTTCTAGAGTGCGGGCTGCCGGGCTCCCCCTCGCCCACCACCAGGAACGCGGCCGCCGCACCCGGCACACGCACCCGGCGGCCCCCCGGGGCCTCGGGGCCCGCGGGCTCGGCTCTCCCCACCCCGCACCCGGCAACCGAGCGGCGCGCGTCCCCCGCCCGGCCCCAACCGCGGCCGCCGGCGACCCCACCGTAAACAAGGGGACGCGGGACCAGGCGTCCGCGTCCCGGGGCGCACCGGCTGGGGGCAACTCCTCTGTCCGGGCGCACCGCCCGCCGCGCCGAGCGGGGCGCGGGGAGAGCGGAGGGAAGGGCAGGCGGCGCGGGGAAGGCAGGCAGGGATGGAGGGCGGCAAGGCGCGGTGAGGAGCGAGGAGGTGGGCTGGCGCAGGGGGCGGGCGCCCGGGGCACGCGTTACCTTCGTCTTGCCCCCGCAGTGGCAGCAAACGGTCCACAGGTACTTGAGCGTCCGCCAGAGCAAGATGATGAAGAGGCCCCCGAAGAAAGTCACCATGGAGGAGGCCAGGAAAGCCCACCACATGCGCTGGCCCCGGCTGTCGCACGGCACCTCCATGGTCACCGGGATGATGAGCGCATCCATCTTGGGCTCGTGGACCGAGGACGAGGAGGAAGAGGAGGAGGAGGAAGAAGAGGAGGAGGAGGAAGAGGAGGAGGAGGAGGACGCGTCTAGGCTGAGATGGTTCGCGTGGATATTGCTACTCATTCTAAGACTGCTGCCTCCGCCGCCGCCGCCGCCGCCGCTGCTGCCGCCGCCGCCGCCGCCACCATTTGCCATAGCTAGCAACGGGCAGCCGGCGCAGGGGCTCGGGGGAGCTCCTCCCGCCGCCAGCGCCACCCCGAACACCCATCAACAGCCATATTGCTGCTACTGCTGCCGCCGCCGCCGCCGCGGAGCGCGGGGAGGGGGCGGGGAGGCGCCTGGGCTCGGGGCGCTGTGCGCGACCTGGCGGGGTGCGCCGAGATATATACGGCGGGCCGCCGCCGCCCGCCCTCCCCCCGGCCGCCCGCCCGGGGGGGAGGGGATGGAGCGCGCGGGCAGCTCCCCGCCCCGGCCCGCGCCCCGCTCGCCCGGGGCTGTGCCGGCCCCGAGCGCGGAGAGCGAGGGGGCGCCGCGGGCCGCCCGCGCCCGGGGTCTGCGCCGCCCCCGGGCCCGCCCCGGCTCTGCGCGCCGGCCCGCCGTGCGCCACGCGAGTGCGCTGCGCTCCGGCCCGGGACCCTCCCCGCGCGCAGCCCGCGCCGCTCACCCGCCGCTCCTGGCTTATTAGGTGGCAACTAGTTAATAACGGGTAATCAGCCCCCTCCGCCGGGACACCCCCACGCCAGCCCGCGGTCCCCGGCTGCGCTCGGCTCCGGCTCGCCGCCCCTGCACGCGCCGGGCCACGGAAGGTCCACTGCGTCCCGCTGCCAGGCCGCCGCGGCCGCTAGCCCATGCCCCCAGGGATCCCCGAGCCGCGTTGCCACGCCGCTGAGCCTCCTCGGCCTCCCCTCGCTCTTCCTCCTCGCCTCCTCCGGCTCCTCCTCGTCCCCGTCCTCGCCGCCCGAGCCTCTTCGGCGCGCTCCCCGCGCTCCCCGCAGCCGCCAGCAGCAGCAGCTGCAGCAACTGGAGCGGGCGCGGGCTCAGGCCGCCCGAGGCGGGAGGGGAGGAGGCTCTCAGCGCCGGCTCGCCTCGGCTCGAGGCTGGGCAGGGGGCAGGCTGATCCCTCGGCGGCCGCCGGGCGCGCGCCCCTGACCCCCCGAGAGCAAGGGAGAGCGCCCCAAGTCAAGGCGCGGGATCGGGCGCCTCTCTCCAAGGTGCTGCGCCCCCACCCGAGCGACCCGCGGGGCCCCGAGGAGGATGGCGGGGCACCCATGGCAGGCTGTTTTTACCAAAGGAGCCCCCAGTGGGGAGGGAAGGAGTGACCAGCTGTCGACACACGGCCAGACACCTCCAAATCCTCGGGCCTCGGGAGTGAGGAGGACCCTTCTCCAGGACACCCTAGTTCGACCCTCCCACCTCGGGCCTCTAATTTGTTCTTCCCTCCCCTCTTCCTAGGTGCCCCAGTGCCCCACGCACGGCTGGAGGCTGGAGGGTGGTCTGTGGCCCCTGACAGCAGCAGGTGGTTTTTCTGCTTGTTTTTAAGCGACAGAGGCTGCCTGAGAGGAGAGATGAGCAGGGTGGGGACCTGGCCTCAGGGATGGTGCAGGCTTCAATAGACAGTAGAGTTCCCCAAAGTGTTCCTTCCCCCTCTTATCTAGCCCCAAGCCTCATCGTGGGAGGAGAACCACTGGGAGAAGGGGCACTCTAGGCGCCATCCAAGCCTGCTTTTCCCCAGTTGGGGTCTTCCCCCCTCAGCAGCCTCTATCCCTACACCACAGGGGAATACCTCTTCCAAAGCTCTGGGAAATTTTGCTCCCTCTGTACACTGCCCTTCAAAGCTCTTGGCTACCAGTTGGACCACAAGGTTTTCCAGTGCTAATTAGAAGGAAGATGGTCACATTCTCCCTTCAGTGGTTTCCCCAAAGTTTCCAGCTCATTAGTTTAAGCCTAATTGGAATTATCAGGTTCCTTTCAGCCCTTCCTGTGGTGAGGGCCAAGTTACCAACCTTAACTGTGTAGGCAGGCAAGTGCTGCTTCTGCCTGAGCCAGAGCACCACCCCCCACCCCCACCCCACCCGCCCTTGGAGGATGCTGAGGAGGACCTGGGAAGGGAGGCCCAGCTGGACAGAGAGGCTGAAGGGAACGTTTGCAGCTTCTCCAGACACATTCAGAATATGTTCACTGGGCTCAAGACGCACACTCATTAGAAAAGGGTCAAGGCCAGCATCAAAGGGGGAAACAGAATGAGTAAGAGCTCTTGAATATTTGGTACTCAAAAAACAGTGTTAAACCTCCTCCTTCGTGCTCAGCAGCCACACAATACATCTGTGCTGCCTTAGTCCATGCAAAGGCCCTGGGTTCTTCCCAGCACTGGGTTAGGGGTCAGGCCCAGAAGTGCCGTGAGGATGTGCAAGAAGGTAAACCATGACCTTGAGATTCCTTTGATTTGTTAGCCTTCTAAACAGCTGTACTTTGCTACCTTTGGGCCTCAGCATATGCCAGGAATGCTAAGGACTTTCCTTAAAGCAAGTACAAGATTTAAATTTTGAAAATAAAACACCCATAGCATAAAAAGAGCAGAGAAGGATAGGATTGTTTGCCCAAGGGGGTGTGAAACCCCCAGAATGGATTTCCTCCCTCCTACAACTGAGCTTCCCAAACCAGTGAATCCCCTCCAGGCCTTCCTGAACAGCCCTCACAGCCTGAGTTCCCCTACAACAGTCTGGGGATACTAGCAAGAAGCCACCGGTTGCTGTGACTTCGGTCACCCCAACTGCAGGATCCCCACCAGTGTATCTCCTCCACTGTCACCTCCACCACCCCATCGTCCTTCCACAGGGTGCTGGAAGGCCCTATCTCCTGCTCTCTGCACACCTCTGCCTGTGCTGGTTGAAGCTCTTAGCAACTTATGTGTCATACAAAACCCAGGCTGAGTTGGGATTCATCAGGGTCCCTCGCTGCGGTATACCCTACCAATCCTACAACCCCAGTCTCACACCACCTCCCAGGATGGCCCGACCGGTAGGCAGCGAATGCAAGAGTGCCACCATCCACCAGGCTCACCAGCCCACCTCTCCTGCTACCTCCTTATCATCCACCAACTTCAGCACCAGGTTCGGAAAACCTGCCCCTGGCCCCACTAATTGAGGAAAAAGTTATACACAGATGGAATGGAACCTCAAACTTCAAAGGAAACTTAGGTGCCTGCTTCCTCGTTCATAAAATTGGAATATAAACAGGAACTGCTCTACCCACTTACCCACAAATAACATTGGTTATTCGTAAGGTGAAAAAGAAAACGTTATACAGATCTTGGCTGTGACCCAAAAAACAGACAGCCAAACTCTGACCAGATGTTCTGACCCCAACCCAGTACTTAATGTGTGTGTGCATGCACCAGGCCATGGGGGAGAGGGGTCCAGATAGGACTATCTCCCTGCCCCCTGCTTTGCTGTTCTGCACCCCACAAGTCCCCTCAGTTGGGATGAGAACTGAGGCAAAGCGTTCCCGCTCTCTGCTGCAGCGATTACACTATGACCTGGAGGGCCCCACAGCCAGTCCCCAGATGGACTGCAGGGCAAAGTATAGAGAAGCACTTCCAAACAGCCCCAGTGCATGTCCCCTCTTGTAGGTGTGTCTGCAGGCTGGGAACTGAGGGCCACTGCACAAGAACTCAAAGGCTAACCACAAATAGAAACTTCAACCCCCCCTCTCCTAAAAACAATACAGGCCATTTATTTATTTCTAAATACATTTATAAGCTTCTCAGGGGGGAGGGCAGCCTCTTTACCATGTGAACATGTGCCTATCTCGGCTTTCAAAGCAAACCAGGGTTTCAAGTTTGTAAAGTATTCTAATCTGAACTATCTCAAATGATTTAAAAGAAATAAATAAAAGTACATTAACATACAAATGAAAAAAGCAGAGCAACTAAAGTAATAGCCAAGGAGGAAAAAGGAAGCTTATTTACTTAAATGTTGGCTCAACATCATAGTTAATGTATAGATTTCATCTTTTTCCTGCCTAGACCCAGTTCCAATACTCGACGTAATAAATCATGGTGATTTTGTTATGCGGAAGCCAGGGGGACACCGTAAGTGATCTAGCGCCCTCTGGTGACCATTTCTGGTACTTGACATTATTTGGTGAATGCAAAGGGGACCTATTAAAATAGTCAGAAATTTGGTGTGAAAATTCCAAAGAAGAAAGTCCTACTGCAAAATCCTGCAGCCGCAATAATATTAATTACCCAATTGCCAGTCCTACCAACATATAAAAGTACTGTGATAAAGGCGGTTAACAGGGTTGATATTGTTACCATGCCTTGATGTCAGATCTTCTAAGCTGTAACTACCCTTGGCAACTTACCACTTCTTAAATTACCATTGTGTTTTGTTCTAAATGGTTAAAGTACTCTCCCCTTCCTTGTTTCCTTCATTCTTTATAATCTCTTTGTGCCATAAGAAAGGACAGTAGCCATTCTCCCATTTTACAGGTAAGAAACTGAGTCTTAGATCTGTCAAGTTACTGGGCATGACAAGAGCACCTTACCTTTGGAGCAACGTCTCTCTTTGTGACTTATAATGAACAAGGAAGAGTCCACCCCTGAAACCATGCCCAAAAGCCTCTGAGGTCCAGAAGGAAGCACTGGTCCCCAGGATGGAGAGAGGGACTCAGACAGCAAGCTTGGAGGGATTTATTTATAATAAATATTTATTTTATGTTTATTTCTGCTTATGAGAATAATTCAGACTAAAAGAATTTGGAAAATAAATGTTTCATAAAAGAATAGAATCCCACAACCTACCAATAACCATGATTGATTTTTTTTACATTTTAATGTTTATTTATTTTTGACAGAGACAGACGGAGTGTGAGCGGGGGAGGGGCAGAGAGAACAGAAGACACAGAACTTGAAGCAAGCTCCAGGCTCTGAGCTGTCAGCACAGAGCCTGACAACACAGGGCTCAAAATCACAAACTGTGAGATCATGACCTGACCTGAAGTCGAACCTTAACCTACTGAGCCACCCAGGCACCCCACCATGATTGATATTTTCATATATTTCTTTCACATTATATCCTTAACAGGGGTGTATTTTTGAAAAACTAAGGGTTAGATTGAACATCTAGTTTTTATCCTATTTTCCCTTAAAATTAAATTGTATTTTTCTCCATGTCATGAAATATCACCAAAAAAACATGCTTTTTAAAATAATTAATATTTCAGTAGATGGCATATTCTGAAATGTAATATCTTTTTAAATAAGTCCTAGAACTTATGTGTAAATGATCCATAGTAGCCAAAAAGACGTCCTGAAGAAGATTGCCATTAATATCCGTACATCCTAGATCCAGTACCTGTCTTCCAGGGAGAGTGCATGTGTGTGCCAACCCAACTGTGGGACACCTCCCAGCCTTGCACTGCACTGCTGGCCTCATATCAGCCAATGCTGAGTGAAGAATGTGAAGAATAGTGTCATATCTTCCTCTGTCATTGTCCCCAGTGCCAGCCAAGATACAAACTTGCAAGAATATAGTCTTCATTCCCCTAAACTGCATCCTTGGCTGGGTCCCAGTAGACCTAACTCAGGGGCCAAGGCGTGGTTTGAATTCAACTCCCACCTGCATTCTTCACGAGTTTCCGAATAACAATTCTGCAAATTCCCATTTCCCTTTCATTCTGTGATCAGTGGTCACCAGACCAGAAGGCCAGGACTATAGGCCTTGCTTCTGGGAAGTAGGCAGGGCAAAAACTAGTCCACCCATTTTTCTGGTGGAGAAAGAAGGAGCCAAAAGTGAAGAGATACTCCTCGATACTACCCAACTCGTTCCTACTTCCAGACCAAGAGACGTTTTTGGTTTTTGTGTTAAGGAGACTGCACACCCACCATGGGGCTTAACCTCACGACCCTGAGATCAGGAGTCACATACTCTATAGACTGAGCCAGCCAGGCAGGTGCCCCAAACCAAACGAAGAGACTTTCTAATCCTTTTCTGAGAAGGTCCCTGATTTTGTCTTTGTAGAAACAGTGGTTCAAGATCTGGGCAGTCTAGCATGGAACTCATCTCTCATGCTAAAAGGCGCTCTAATGACTGCACCATAAAAGGGACTGTGCAGATGAGCTGAGGGCTTCCCTCCTGCCTCTGCCTGGAAGCTTGTGTCACATTGGCACGCAAGGACAATGCTGAGACCATCCATCCCACTCAGAAGCCCTCTTGAGAATAAGGAAAGATGAGCCAAAAGTCAGATATCTGTGGGTTTCATTGACTTCTAATTCTGACTGCTCCTTCGGTGTCCACTTTGGGCACAACATTATCCAGAGCAGGGTCCATCCCTTCCTTTCACACTGACACCTGGCCTCCCTGGAGGTCACGTCCCTTCTTCAGCTTTAGTATCTATCCCACAGTTGTCAAGCTTTCTACTTCCCCAAAGATGAGAGAATGATTTCATGGCTTCAAAAATTATAAACGGTGGTATTTTTATAAGAGGTAAAGCTACCTGTATGAAATCAAGAAATCCTGCTTCTGCAATATTTTTGCAAAAAACAAACAAGACTAGACAAAAACCCAACCTAGCAATACCCTGGGAGTTGAAGAAGAATGAGACATAAAGGCAACAGACCAATAAACTAGCCACTGAGTGAAAGAGGAAAGTTTATTAGAAGTCTTTATGGGGGGCGCCTGGGTTGCTCAGTGGGTTAAGTGGTTAAGCATCTGACTTCGGCTGAGGTCATGATCTTGCGGTTTGTGGGTTGAGCCCCGCGTCAAGCTCTGTGCTGACAGCTGGGCCTGGAGCTACTTCAGAGTCTGTGTCTCCCCCTCTCTCTGTCCCCCCTCCATACTGTCTGTCTGTCTGTCTCTCTCTCCAAAATAAATAAACATGAGACAAATTATTTCAGGTATTTATGGAAGGGGCTTGCCATGTTTCAGCAGAAGAACACAGATTTCCAGAATTTATGAAACACTATTCTAGAAATATAGCCTAAGAAGGAGAGGTAGATCCTCACCATTGGCCAGAACCTGAGTCCTTGAGTCCGCCACCTAGGGAAGTTTTTCCAGTGGACTCTGCATGGCCGTTCTAATCCAGGAGAGCAGTGCCAATTGCCTGGCCATTCCAGCAAATCCAAACCCAGAAAGGAGTGACCTCTGGTTTTTCCAGGTGCTGAAGCCACTGCTGTTTGCAAACATCCCGTGGGTGCTTTACCAGCTCCTTCTTTCTGGGGACCTCTGACATGGGCTTATATGAGCACAAACTTTAGATACTTGAGATACTCCTGGAAAAACACCTTGCACTGTGTAGCTGGAACGGAGCAGACTGTTAGAGGCAGATGCTGCCAGGTACGTGGCTGTGTCTTTGCTTTCAGAAAGCCTCCAGAAGCATCCGGACACTGTGCTAAATGAATTTCCTGCAAGGTGCTACACTGAATCGGAGGCTTACAAAAACATCCTTTTGGTTATCTATCAATCTCATTTCACTCTCCCCTCCTTATAACAAAATTGAAAGCTATGTGTTGAACAAAGTAACCCACAAGCTGCCCTAACAGTCCTGGGAACTCCCTGGGTGATGGATAGTCATGGACTTAAAGCTTTTTATTTGACTTGCTCTTGGCTCTTCTACCAAGATCTGTCTTGGTGGCACTCTACTGAGACAGATTGGCTGGTATGCATAAGTGGCTTTTATTTCAGAAGGCAACACATATTCTGTTTAAAGTACAATGGCTCAGATGGGAAGTCCAGCCCCTCTGTCATTATTGTAGAAGTTCAATGGTTCACAATCTGGTGGCCATTTAAATGGCTTCCTGTTCAATTCAATGGGGGAAACCATTTAAGTCAGAACCAATCTGGAGACTGAAGGAATTTATTCTCACACTGCACCGCCCAGAGGGTTCGCTCTGCTCTTTCACCCATGGGTCTTCCAGGGAGACTGGCGTCACCTACACTACCTGGGAGCTGAGATGACAAGCAGAGAAATGGCATGTAGGCAGCCCATGCCCCCTCCTTCTAAGGCAGTAACAGTCACGATTACCCCCATGATTGCCACGTGGCACATCCCCACATTTAATACAAGCATTTCTCCTATTCTTAGGTCATCTTCACAATTTCACTATATCACCATGCTACCTTTACTAGTATTTAACATTTGTCTCCAGTTGACTCCTATTATTTATTCAAATTTATTGCAAAAGGAAATTTTGTAACCCTAGCCTTGTGGAACACTAGCATTGCCATAAATAGAAGGTAAATAAATGATCATGAAAACCACAAATGAGATAAAAATATATGGATACAAATAATGAAAAAGAGGAAAGTACAAAAATAGACATAATGAATAAAAACGATGTTATCAAATCAGAGGTTAGGGCTGTCAACTGAAGGCCCTCACCCCGAGGCCTGGACTCCCTTTGCTAAATAGAGAAATGGATGAGTGTTACTGAGGTGGTACAGACATGCCAACTGTCTCCGTGGCAACTAGGTTTAAGAAAGAATTGATCAGGGTATGACTCTCTCGTTGAGTGCCAGGATCGAGTATGAGCTAAAATCCTCCTTTGCACCGCCTGGGGCCACACCGCTCAGCCTTTGAGACACGCTGTACATTCCTGCTGGATGTATTTCTTACAGGATCGTACAAAGCAAGAATTACCCTCACCATGTAGATGTGGAAACTGAGGCTCAGAGAGTTTAAGTACCTCATCTGAAGTCACACAAAGAGCTAGTATTTGTTGAGGCTTTTCTACAGGTCAGGGGACAACAGCAGCCTTGGTGGTCATCCAGCACCTCACCTCTCCCCTGGGCCATCATCATGGTAGAGCTGGGAGGACTTCAGAGCTCTTTTTGTCTTTTTCTTTTGAGAAGGGAGGACAGTAGGCTTGGAGGTATTAAGTAACCCGCCCAAACTCTTTGCTCACCAGTGGCTGAGTTGAAGTTCGAATCCAAGTCTCCCCCTTCCTTACCTGATGCCTTCTCTGCCCCTCTCCAATGCCATCTGGTCAGCCTGTTGGGGACTGGGGGGCGGTAAACTTTCCTCACCATCACCCCTTCTGCTCCCAGCAAGTCTCAGAAATTCCTTCTTGCCAACCTTTCTTTAAAATGCTAATCTGGGTCTCTGAGCTCCATGAGGCCCTTTATCCCATGGAGAGCCCACTGGCCCAGTGAGCCCCTGCTGTGGGTCAGCACAGAGGACTTCAGAAGTCCCCTAGGCTGGTGACTGGCACCAAGAAGTTCACCCCCATGGCATCTGGGCCTCCGTACACCGTGCAGGGGCCGGGCATCCTAGTTAGCTCAGCAAATGCTTCCCAGTGGGAGGCTTTAAACTCGGCAGGTGTGTCTGGCAGCCTAGCTCCTGGGCCTCTTGCTGGAGGCCAAACGCAGCCTGAGGCCAAAATGAGAGCACTGAAGAGCCTCTGTGGGATGAGCCCTGGGGTTGCAGGCAAGCCAGGACCTTTCAAGGCCACAGGGGGGCCAGTAGGGGTGAAGACAGAGAGCAGGAACGGGGGTCCCTGGGGAGAGAAAGAAGCCATTAGGGGGGCAGAGCTGTGCAGAAGTTCACAGGGACAAAAGTGTGAGGCCTGGGAGAGGAACTTGGAGATGAAGAGAGGGAAGAAAGGACATGAAAACAGGGAGAGAGACAGAGACAAAGACAGAGAGAACTAGAAAGACAAAGAAAGGAGACCCAAGACACAAAGAAGACATCAAGACACACAGTTGCCTGGGGCCGGTTGCCTCTTCCAGGGGCTCCACTTCCCTGGCAAAGCACAGCCAGTTGTGGCTGTAATACAGGGGGTTTCCAAAGCTCCAGAGCTTCAGCGGTAAGAAACAAGTCATTTCCCCTAGAAAGGAATGATATGCAGGATCCTGGTAGCAAATCTCAGCAGGTGAACCTTCCTGTCCCCTCCAACCCCCCAAACTCCCTCACTCTGGGCTGGGCTGTCTCATTGTCCAGGAGAAGAGATACTTGAGATGCTGGGTCTGCCTGCAGGGCATAGGTCCAGGGAGACCCTGCAGCTCTATAAAGTCTCCTGGTTTGCTGGGATGGGTCTGGGCTGCGTGTGTAGGAGGTGAGCCAAGGAAGGAATCCCTTCATTATGTATGCTGTTGCCCTCACCAAGATGAGGACTGACAGTAAGACTCAGCAGGATGAATATCTAGAAACTGCCACCCAGCCAAGAGAAGCTCCAAATAGCCAGGCTGTGACTCCCCATCACCATTATCGACTTGCAGTGTGACACGTTTCTAAAGAATCCCACCCGGCCCAGCCTCCTTGTCAGGAAAAGTGATCAGGACACTGGTTTCTCTGGCTGACTATGCAGTACTTTAAAGCCAAAGGTGAAGCCAGAGAGGGAACAGTCTCAATCTAATTGCCCTAGTCCACTTCTCCAGGGCTCAGCTCCCCAACTCTTCAAAGGAAAAAACATTATTTATTTATTGGGTAAATATTTATTAAGCACCCACCATATACCATGCACTGTATGCTGTTGACAGTTTCAATAACTTGGGTCTTCCTGTGTATAGCAGCTCTCCCACCACATGAAGAGTCCCTGGAGGGCCTACCACATGTATTAAAGTATTTTATATCATAACCCAGTGGGAATGCTAGTCCAGCCCTGCAGTGGCTACATGTGCCTGCTCTGGAGTTGACAGAGCTGGGTTCAAATTTCAGCTCTGTTCCTCTCCCTGGCTGTGGGGTCTGGGTCAAGTTTCTCAGCTTCTCAAATTTCAGTGACGTCATCTGTATAGTTGGGGGTGGGCGGGAGTGCCTCTTCCATGAGTTCTTATAAGGATCAAATGAAAGAACGCAGATAAAGCTCTTCTTAGCACAGTACCTGGCACAGGGTATATCTTGACCCTTTACTGTCATTTGCTTTTTTTTTTTTTTTTTTTTTTTTTTTTGAGAGAGAGAGAAAGAGCAAGCATGAGCAAGAAGGGGAGAGGCAGAGGGAGAAAAAGAGAATCTTAAGCAGGCTCCACACTCAGCATGGAACTAGATGTGGGGCTCGAGCCCACGACCCTGGGATCGTGACCTGAGCCAAAATCAAGAGCCGGACTCTCAACAGACTGAGCGCCCCAGGAGCCCCTGTCATTTGCTATTATTAATAAAAGCAAGAAAGTGGTTATGTAAGCCTACTCCCAATTTCTCAGAGGCTCCACACTCTGAAGCATACAAATGAGATTCTGATCTATCACCATGTTACCATGTCTTTGCACCCCTGTCTCAAGCCAGGAATGATGGTGTCCTGTTTACCCATCTTTGTTTGCTGCTCAACGATGCCTCTCCTCCTGTGACTAAAGAATTGTTCCATGTCCCTTTCCAGAATTTTTGCTCATTTCTCTTATCCCAAGGCTAGCTAACATTCTCTGGGCCCAAGAATATATGTCTCAACAACAGTGAAAATCTCACACACTCACAAGCAGACAAGCTTGGAGGGAACACATGGAAAAGAAATATGTCCCCTTCCAATAAAGGGGTAAAGAGATTTAGTTATCTTTTTGTAGCTTGTCCATATCATCAGCAAAGATGAATGTTTGTTGGGCACCTAATATGCACATGAAAGTGTATTAATTGCTGGGGAAAAAAATACACATCTTCAACTGACTGGGAAGGATTCCCAAAGATAAAGCCACATTGAGTATGAACTCACCATCCAAAAATTTCAAAACCCATGAAAAAGCAATCACATCATGAGCTAATAATGTCAATAGATAGAAGGAAGCCAAGATCAGATAAGACTGCAGAACTTTAGGTAAGTGAATAACATGATGGAGATCATAAAATTAAAGACTTTAAATTATTAAAAGTATAAAGAAACAAAATAAAAAAAAAAACAACTAAAAATGGAACAACCACAATAGAACAAAAAAGGTGGATTTGGAAAAGAACCAAAAAGAGCTTATGGGAATTTTTTTTTTTAATGGTCACTGAACTTTTAAAATTCAGTGAGTAGCAGGGCGCCTGGGTGGCTCAGGTGGTTAAGTGTCTGACTTTGGCTCAGATGATGATCTCACGGTTTGTGAGTTCCAGCTCCACATCAGGTTCCAGGCTACAGTGTGGATCCTTTTTGAGATTCTCTTTCTGCCCCTTCCATGTGCTTTCTCGCTCTCTTTCTCTCTCTGGAAAAAAAAAAAAAATTCAGTGAGTAGCATAAATTAAATAGATTAGACTTGGTTGGACTCTAAGAATTAGGCAAGTAATGGGGCACCTGGGTGGCTCAGTGAGTTAAGCGTCCAACTTCAGCTCAGGTCATGATCCCCCGGTTCGTGAGTTCGAGCCCCACATCAGCCTCGCTGCTGTCAGCACAGAGCCCACTTCAGATCCTCTGTCCCCCTCTCTCTCTGCTCCTCTCCCACTTGCTCTCTGTCTCTTTCTCAAAAATAAATAAAAACATTAAAAAAGAAGATTTAGTCACAGAAAAACAGATCTGAGAGATAAACCCAGAATGCAGTGTATGAAAAGAAAATAGAAAGAAGGAAGAGTGTGGACCCAGCAGGCACAGCAGATGGAAGAGGAATGTCTGTCCTGTAGTGTATCTAATGAGAGTTCCAGAAAAGGATCACAGGGAAGGGAAGCGATAATATTCAAAGAGATGATGGCTGAAAATTGATGAAAAACAAGAATTCACAAATTCAGGAAGCACAAGTTCTAAGCAGGATAATAAATAAAATCCCACCTGTAGATGCCTTGTAGAGAAACGGTAGTTCGCCAAAGTCAAAGAGGAAAATAGTCAAAGCAACAAGAGGGAAAAGAGAAATTACCTACAGAGGAGTGACAATTAGCAGACTTCTCGACAGCAAAACTGAGACCACAGACAGCAGTCCTCAAAAGACTGAATGAAAATAGCTTTCAATCTAGAATTTTTTGCCAAATGACATTTTAACTCAACTGTGAGGTTCAAATAAAATGTTTTTAGATAAATGAAAACTAAGAGAATCTGTCACCAATAGACTCTCCCAGAAAGAATTTCTAAAGGATAAATTTCAGGGGGTGAGGAAGCAAACCCAGAAGAAAGTAATAAAAAAGCATTGATGAGCAAATATACCAATTGCCAGATGGGGAATACTAAACAAGCTTGATTTGTAAAACAACAACAATAATATTAAGGACATCTGGGCGGTACCAAACAAAATGGAACCCAAATACTAAACACAATAACATGTTAGGGCATTAGTCTTAAGCAGATCGATATTCTCCAAGTTGTTTGTAAGAGGGTGGAGGTATAAATTAACTTGAGATTGTGACATCAAGTAAACCTGTTAAGTTTAGAGATAATTTAGGGATAACCACCGAAAGAATGAAAATGGAATGGACAGCTAGTTCCCAAAACAAGAAAAGATGAAAAGGGAAGCAAGAAAGGCAGAAATAAGGAGGAGGAGTAGCATAAAGTAGGGTAAACAGAACTAATAGAAGAAAATGGTAGCTATGATCAAAAAGACAAGAAATAGCAGGTGTTGGCAAGGATGGGAGAAAAGGGAACCCCCGTGCACCGTTGGTGGGACTGCAAACTGGCGCAGCCACTCTGGAAAACAGTGTGGATGTTCCTCAAAAAATGAAAAATAAAATCACCATATGATCCAGCAATCTCACTACTGGGTATGTATCGAAAGAAAACAAAAACATTAACTCAAAAAGATATCTGCACCCCCATGTTCACTGCAGCATTATTTATAATAGCCAAGACATGGAAACAACCTAAGTGTCCATCAGAGGATTAATGGGCAAAGAAGATGTGGTATACATATGCCATGGAATACTGGTCAACCATAAAAAAGAATGAAATCTTGCCATGTGCCGCAACATGGATGGAGCTAGAGTGTAGTCAGGCGGAGAAAGACAAATACCATATGATTTCACTCATACGTGGAATCTAAAATGACAAGAAATTGTAAAAACAGAATTAGTGATGATGAACACTAGAAAAGAGAACAGATTAGTGATGATGAGAGGCTGGAGGTGGGGGGGGGCGTGAAATGGGTGGAGTGAGACAAAGATACAAACTTCCAATTATAAAACAAGTCATGGGAATATAATATACAGCATGACAACTGTAGTCAATAATATTGTATTGTGCATTTGAAAGTTGCTAAGAGAGTAGATCTTAAAAGTCTTCATCACGGGGCACCTGGGTGGCTCAGTCCGTTGAGTGTCCAACTTTCGCTCAGGTCATGATCTCGCGGTCTGTGGGTTCGAGCCCCACGTTGGGCTCTGTGCTGACAGCTCAGAGCCTGGAGCCTGTTTCAGATTCTGTGTCTCCCTCTCTCTCTGACCCTCCCCTGTTCATGCTCTGTCTCTCTCTGTCTCAAAAATAAATAAACATTAAAATTAAAAAAAAAAAAGTCCTCATCACAAGAAAAAGAAATTCTGTAACTATGTGTGGTGATGGATGTTAACCATTATTGTGGTGGTCATTTCATAATATATAAATATATCAAATCCTTATGTTCTACATGGGAAAGTAATATAATGTTACATGTCAACTGTATCTCAATTTAAAAAAAAAAGAAAATGGTGGAATGCATTCAAACATATTTAAAATTACAGTAAGTGTAAACAGATTCAACTAACCGATTAAAAGAATTACTGTATTTAAATTGTTTAAAATGTGTATGTCCCAGAAACACATCTGTAATTTAAGAACCCAGAAAAGTTTAAAGTAAAGGACTGGGGAAATATACACCGGATAAATTCTCATGAAAAGAAAACCATGTTGCTGTTCTATGGTCAGAAAATATAGAATTTAAGGTGACAATAAACAGAAGTGACATACATGTAATGGTGGGGGAAGAAGGGAAGCCATTGATGGCAGACAGAACTGCACGAGCAAAGACACAAAGGGAGAGTGTGCCTAGCAAATTTCAGCGGCCCAAATTCAAATAAGGAGTAAAGAGAAATTCTTAATTGTACTGTTACGTTCTGTTATTTTTTAAAATGTATGTTCTGAGCATCTTGGTGCCAGGCATCATGCTAACTACGCTGTATACATTATTCCTACTCTTCCCGTGAATTTCCACATGCAGCATCTTGCTGAGATGCCTCTGAAGACTTCCACAGGAAACAGAAGATTTCCATGTCATGACCAATGGGAACGACCACTACCAAATGTATCACTAACCAGGGGACACCTCCAGGCCTTGCTGACAGCCCATAGCTGGGGCAGCATACGAGACAGCACTTCCTATGTTTCTGATGCAAACCCCTATGAGATGACCAGACAGTCTAGTTTCGGGGACCTATTGATTTATCAGAGTTCTTTCTCCCCACCATAGCCACCCTTGACACTTCTTTAGAAAGCATCACTGTGTTCAATGTATCCATCACCGAGGCGAAAGCCAACTTCCCATCAACAAATTTTACCAGAAAGAGGCCTAGAAACCCTGAGAGGAAACTGGATTTAGCCAGGGAGACTTGAACTATAACCCCCTGCTCAGATCCCCATGACATAGCCTGAGAGGAGGTGATTTTCTAAGATACCTTGGCTGCTGGTCATGCCAAAAAACAAAAACGATGGGTGCCTGGGTGGCTCAGTTAGTTAAGCATCCAATTTTGGCTTGGGTCATGATCTCACAGTTCGTAGGTTCGAGCCCCGAATCAGGCTCCACACACTGACAGTGTGAAGCCTGCCTGGGATTCTCTGTCTCTCTCTCTCTCTCTCTCTCTCTCTCTCAAAATAAATAAACTTTAAACACAAAACACTACTTTCTTCCTACCCCAGCGTTACACCTAAATGTGCTAGGCTGGCTGTGGGAAATCAACTGAGGTAAGAAAAACAGGAAGGAAGGAAGGAAGGAAGGAAGGAAGGAAGGAAGGAAGGAAGGAAGGAAGGAGGGAGGGAGGGAGGGAAGGAAGGAAGGAAGGTAGGTGAAAGAAAGAAAGAGAGGAAGGGAGGAAGAAAGAGAGAGAGAGAGAGAAAGAGAGAGAGAGAGAAAGAGAGAGAGAGAGGGAGAGAGAGAGGGAGAGAGAGAGAGAGAGAGAGAGAGAGAAAGAAAGAAAGAAAGAAAGAAAGAAAGAAAGAAAGAAAGAAAGAAAAGAAAAGAAAAGAAAAGAATACAATACAATACAATACAATACAAAAAGGCCATTTATCCTGAAACAAACTGGTGATCCCCTTTCCACAGGACACCCCATCACTCACCCCTTTAGGGAAACACTTGCACGTCAGTTGCCTCACTCTCTGGGCACCAAGCACCTTTAACTTAGAAAATGGATCAAGCGTTGTGGGAGGGACAGGTCATCCTGCACGGTGCCAGGAAAAGGGTGGTGTGCGATTCACCTATGGAAACACACAGGAAACCTGCAGGCCACACACTTCCCCAGTGGAATCTTCTGAGAAAACGTCTCCTAGCTTTGCATGGTGGCCATATCATAGCCAATGAGGTTTATCCGAGGCAGGATTGTTGTGATTGAAAAGCTCCTCCTTCCACCAGGCAATCCCACCAGCAGCAGAGCTGGGCCCTGAGAAATGAAACCCAGAATTTCCATCTGCCAAACACTGGTACTTTTGCTTCTCAGCTTACTTTCCACTTGGGGGCCCTTCTCTGAAGTCAAACAGGATGGAGCTCGAGCTCCACCTCTGGACCTTATTTTTAAATATCCTGTGATCTAATTATTTTTACAATCAAACTTTCGTTTGACTGTTGGGTCTCCTCTGGGACTCCTTGCAGGTTTAACCACGCAGCCCTGAGGTTGCCTGAACACAGGAAAAGGTTTTGTTGGGCATACGTTGCCTTCGTTGCCAAGCTATTCATAAATCATTAACCGGTTTTAAAGACATGTTCCATAAAAACCTTCTTCTGGGCTCCATCCAAGGCGGTGGAGCCAACATGGTCTTGGATGGATATTTCAGGAAGGCTAGGAGCAACCGCAGAGACGTGCTGTGCCTCATCACGGCACTCAACCGGATACTGTAGGAAAACTGCGACCAAAAATACCTCCTGAAGACAGAATGACCACATGGCCTGGGGCAGACGGGCGCTGTCAAGGTGTCCCGTTTTTCCAAGAACGGCACCTAGCCTACTAAGGTTTCCAGCTTTCCCTGGAAAATGCCTATGTCGGTACCAGGGGCTGCTCTGGCAGGTTGGGAAATAAAGAAGCCCCCTCCCCATAAGAAAGTCTACCGCAGGGCAATGGCACCTATGGGAGTATGGCACAGTCAAGAGCCACGTGTAACAGCAGACGGATCTGGGTTCAAATCCCAGCCCTGTGCCTTTCCCGAAGTGTGGCCTTGGACAATCTAATTCCTCCAATTGCCAGTTTTCCCATTTAGAAAAATAAAAACCATTGTGTGGTCAGGATCAAAGAAGATCATAGATGCAAAGTATTTCATGCAGTGTCTGGTAAACACTTGAGAAATGGTAGCTGTTAGAGTATTATGATCATAATTGCTTTCTCATTATTAAGCGCTTATATCTGTAGAATGTTTTGGAGTTTGGAAAGGGCCTTCCTAGCCTTTCTTCCTTCCTCCCTCCCTCCCTCCCTCCCTTCCTTCCTTCCTAGAAAATTAGACTAAGTAATTTATTCATATAATTAAAAAATCAAAACAACAGGGGCACCTGGGTGGCTCTGCTGGTTAGGCATCCGACTCTTGATTTCAGCTCAAGTCATGATCTCATGGTTCATGAGTTCGAGCCCCACATCAGGCTCTGTGCTGACCGTGTGGAGCCTGCTTGGGATTCTCTCTCCCTGCCCTCTCTCTGCCCTTCCCCCGCTTGCTCCCGTTCTCTAAAATGAATAAACTTAAAAAAAATCAAAACAATATACAAAATACAGCCTGTGTCTGTCCACTCCCTCCCTTCCTCACACCTGAGGCCCCTTCAGCAACCACTTTGTTTAGTTTGTGTATCCTCCAGTATTCTTCTACACACACAGTCCGTATATATTCAGAATTTCCCCTTTTCTTACATGAAGGTAGCATTCTATTTGCACTACTCTGGTCTTTGATGTGTTTACCTTACAATAAATCTTTACTGTGGATGGGTCCCCCTGGAGACCTTTCTACATTAGTATCTAGGAAGCTCATTCTCTCTCTCTCTCTCTTCCCTCTTTTCTCCCTCTCTCACAGCTGCATTGTATTCTATGGTGTGGCTCTGCCATACTTTGTCTAGCCAGCCCCTCTAGGTGTTTCCAATGACGGTCTTATATTGGTCCTGACACCACTACAGTAAAGACACTCGCCCACCATCATTGTGTACAAAAGCAGGCACACCCTTTGAATAGTGAGATCACGGACTCAAAGAGCATGGGCATCTGTGATTCTGGTCAACACGGCCAATTGCTCCCCATTGGGACTGTGCCACTGGGCACCCCCTCCAGCAACGTACAAGAGGAAGCATTCCCTTTCAATTCTTTTCACTGTTTCTTTGCTAGCTACTCCCCCCCTCACTTCTCCCCACGCATGTCTCCAAACATGCCTAACCACTATTTCTTGTTTCGTTTCCCACTGTAACCATTTTTAAATGCACAATTCAATGGCATTAAGTACACTCACAATATCAGGCAACCACCATTACTATCCAGCACCAGGATTTTATCAACAGCACAAACCAAAGCTCTGTCCCCATTAAACAATAACTCCCAATCCACCTTCTAGCCATCTTTATCTGTCCATGTAGCCTGGTTTGAGGCAAACCAAGCCTCCTGAGATACTCCTACATGCTTTCAGAATCATAACATTCCTTTAGTGATAAGAGAACAAAGATTTTCATTGTACTGGGAGAGAGATCAGCCTGACATCAAAAATTGCCCTGGAAGAGGAAAGCAAAATCTTTAAATTTCACATTAACTTGGGAATGATTCATTTCTAGATGAAGCTTTCCATGCAAGGTGGGGTGGGGGGTGCTCATGGTGTGGGGAACAGGCTCACAAAGGAAGGTTGTGTTTCTGCTTACCCACCAAGAATAACGCCTACTTGTCAGATACAGAGGGGCGAATTCATGCTCGCATCAGGCAAGTGCTTTGTTTTCTAAGCCCTGTGGTCCAGTGGGCACCTCCCTACCGGGACCACGCTTTCCCAGACTCTCCAGCCTTGTCAAGATTCTTCATTCCAAGCTCTAAACCGCCGAGGACCACAAGCCAGAGGGCTCAGAGGTGGGGAGAACGAGCCTCCAAGAGAAAAGGAAGTGGCAGTAAATGGCAGAGATACCAACTGAGACCATGGCCGTGAAGAGCTTGGCAGAGCACTCAGTAAATGGTGATGAGGATGCAGATGATGATGGGGATTGTGTTGATAATGGACAAGCTTCCTCCAGTATCAGCTGCTTGAATGGTGGTTCAGCTCCTAACTACTGCAGCTACTAACTTCCTTATTCTGACCTGGACTCTGTCCCCATCCAGCTTTCATTCATGGATCTGAATTCCACCTCTTGGGCTATCCAAAATCTGACTATTCTTCCAGATATATACACTCGGGCCAGTGAATTAAACAGAGGGACCGTGGTTCTTTCTGATCTCCTCTTCTCCAACCTGAATATCCCATCATTCTTCAGATATCTTTTATAGAACTTGGTAGCTGGAGTCTCATCAAGCCTTCTGACAAACTGAAGCAAGGAAGGCTAGGAGGGAGCGGTCCTATCCCATGCAAGGAAGATGGAGCGCAGCTAAGGAGCAGGTAAAATTGGATGGACCCAGAGACTGAGAAAACAAGACAAAAAATGAGGATCTCCCTGGATCAGAGGCCCAAACGAGTGGTTCCTCAGGTCTCACTGCAGACTGAAGATCCATGAGGCACCAATACTGGACCATCAGCTGACTTAGCCCTGGGCCAGGGGACACCATGACATGACAGGGCTCCATCTGATTAGTATTTCTGAGGTTTGGCCCATCTAAGGAGGGTATTAGGGAGGTTCCCAATGCCCTCTAAAAGCCGCCTTCTCCATCTTTAGGTGTAGAATTAGCTGTGATACGACAACTCCAAACTCCATGTTTCAGGAGTCAAGCACCACTTTGACCGGAGGATCTCTCTCAGTTCCCAGTGATCAACCTAGTGGCAGCACAAGACACAGTAGAAGAGCTGCATGCTGTAGGGTGGGAAGGACACATGGGACAGCTTTGCTCTCTTCCCCTAGAGATGCCTGTGGACTCCAGAGCCCGTGGGGGAGCGATGGCATCAGCAACAAGACCTACCAACAGAAAGCAGTTCCTAGGCAGGCAGACCCAGGCGTTGAACTCCAATTAGGTCGTATGTACATGCACATCTTTTTCAGTCCGATGTGATTTTCCAGCTCAAATTATTCAAGTAACCTGTTCACTGCAGCAACTTTATAGCTTAACTTCTTACACAGTTGTTCCTTCCTTTCCGATGAGAAAATCTCCTTTATCTGCTTCTCTATGAAGCCCAACAGCAATTTCAAGAATGAAGGCAGAAGTGGCCTTTGATCCACAGAACACAACTCCAGGAAAGAAAGTTCATGGTCACTGGTGTCCCCTGTAAGGATGCCACCACACAAACATGAACAGAATAGCAATCACTGGCTCTCTACTTTCCCCGGTTCACTGACTACAGGCTCATGCGGTCAGTCGCAAGATGCCTGGTCAGCGTGACCATTACGAAGAGTCCCCCAGCCTGGTTACTTCTGCATGACAGGGCATAAGGGGACTTAAAGGATTCACCTTCACCGTGCATGGATATGGAGGTCAAGTGCAGGCTCGGTTCTTGCCTTGGCCCCAGGCGGAGGATTGTGTGTGGCTGCACGTAGGCAGCCTTGCCCCCTCCCAGGCTGCGGCTGCAAGTTGTTGCTGGCAAAATAGCATCCCCTCATTGACGCCGCCCGATTTCCCTCCCAGCCACCTTCTCTTTTCTTTTTTGGATGGTAGCGACGGCCCGAGTTAGCTCTTCTAAGTCAATTCCACCTACTTTTGGTCAAACTCCACTCCTGGCTTGGTCATCTTCCAAGACAAATGCAGAAGCCACAGGGTGCTGGAGAGTTGCCCTCGCGGAGAGTTGCCCAACAGAACTTCAATTAATTTCTCAGGTTGCCATCAGGACCTCCAACATGGGAGGGGAGTTCAGCGTCCAAGCCTGGCAGGGCACTTGGCTGGAGTCCTGGGTGGACATTTAGGATGCTGGAGACTCTTAACTTCTGCCTTTTAATAGGAGAATAGTCCCTAATTCTAATACACGTGCATGGACACACACACACACACACACACGCACACACACGCAGTAGGGACAAAGCTTTAGAATTCCACATTATTTCCCAAAGTCAAAGTCAGAATGAACAAGAGATGAGAGAGGTGGTGAGGTAGGCAGAGACAGAAGCAGAGAGAACTTGGTAACTAGTCTGGCTGTGGCCCACCTCGTACTCAGACCCCTGCCCAAGCTAACCCCACATCTTCGAACTCTTGCCTTTCCTGTTCCCCAACATCCACCGGTGGCTCTAGAATTTTCATATAAGAACTTGACAATCTTGTTGGAAGGGGGCTAGGAGCTTGTTCTAAGGCTACCATTAGGTAATAATCATGCCGTTTTGATTTTGAAGAAGTACGGTTTGAGGTGGCCGATGGGAGTGAGAGCGCATCCCCCGCCCAGCACCATGCCCACTCCAGTTGATGGGATCATTCTCTTCCCCTTCAATTCACGATGTTCATACCCATGTACCTAGAGTTTCTCCAATCCCTCCTTCCCTTTACCCAAACTGCACAGACCTGCCCAGTCTCAGCTTTTCAATGAAACCTAATTAAACGTCATTCAATGAATATTGCTTACTTACTTGGCAGCTGGGTATGATGTCTGAATAGATGCCAGGCACTGCCTAGTAAGTCCTGAGTCTATTCAGGACTTTACAGTTTGCAAAGCTTTCATATCCAGTATCTTACTCAACATTCATAGCAACTATTTATGGCAGTCAGGAGAGAAAGGGTCACCATCCTGTCTGAAAGACAAGTAGAGAAACAGCATATACACAGATTTTAGGCACACAGACCCAGATTGAAATTCCACCTCCAACAACTATTGCTTTGTGTGAGCGGAGACGGGTACGTGTCTCGGTTTTCCCGTCTATAAAACAGAATTACAGTGACCCACCTTGCAAGATTTTTATAAGATCTAGAGATGATCTATTTAAAGTGCCTACCAAAGTATGTGGAATGAAGTATCTGTTCCTACCTGGTAGCCACTTTGATGATGAAGATACTGAGGATGATGGTGATGATGGTGGTGTTGGTGATTATAATGACTAAACTCACCAAGATGTTGGTAGTGGTTTTGTTGTCTATATTTTCTGGGGTTTTTTTTTCTACAGATAATCATGACTAGTATCACTTAAGGGACAAAACATGACCCAAGTCCCTTCAGATATTCCCAATGAGCACTTTATTCTCGTATTCTAGGTCAACATGTTAGCTCTGTTGAAAGCTCATTGTGCAGCCAGCGACCATGGGCAGATGCTGTCTGAGCGCCCGGCCAAAGCTTCATTCCCCTCACTGGGTCTCACTCACCATGTCTTCCAGTCCAGGTAATTGTGCCCAGCAGCCACTAGCGCCCGTGTAATTGTCCCCAAATTGCTCTGGGTGGCCTTTCCAGGCAGGAGCTCTTTACAATTAGTCCACACATCGAGATGTTGAAAGACAAGTGATTATTTGGGGGAATTACTTGTCAGCAAGAAGATGCAGTGCCGATACGACACAATAGAGGCCTTGTGTTAATTACAATCAGCAAGATGCTATCTCGTCATTTCTTAATCCAAAGCTCATTAGGCATTCTAGCCTTAGCCCCTGTCATTACCGAGGGCTTGTTACAATGTGCAAAGAAAAAGGCAAATGAGGACAATTTAAGGACTATGGGGACCCACCCACATGCAGGTGGTCAGCAAGCATCTTCTTAATGAGCCTAATTTTGCCTTGGAGCCAAACTACCACATGTATACCTATGAGGGCAAACACACCCATGTATGCACACACCCATGCATGCACACACACGCACGTGCACACGTACACAGAAGCAGGCACTCTCAAAACGTCTTGTGAAAAATGTCCAAATGCTTCCTTATTACATTTCTTCTGCTTCATTTTTTTTTTTGTTATTTTTTAAAGGAACTAGGAATTATTCCTTGAGATAGGAAACCAAAATTCTCAATTATTTAATATTCAATTATTCAATTTTTCCCAAAGGGCCTACTGTGTGCTGCGCCTGCTATAGGCACAGGGAAGAGGGAGTAGACAAGAATTCATGTCCTCCTGGAGTTTTTTAATCTTGTTAAGGAGAAAGTCTCAGTGCCTGCAACACAAGAAGCTAAAAAAGTGACAGCAGGCGGAAAATGAGGTTAGAATCATATCCTAAATGCTCCCAGCATTCTGAGAAGCAGAAGTAGAAGCCAGACTGAGCCTGGAGGGATGGGCCAGACTAGGCACACAGGCTTGGGGAAGAAGCAAGGAGGAAGGTTTTGTGTGTGTGTGTGTGTGTGTGTGTGTGTGTGTGTGTGTGTGTGTGTGAGTGAGTTTGGGTGTGTGGGCAAGCACTAGACAGGAGGCAGGGGTGGGGAGGATTACAAAGCAGTGAAGGCCCAGAGAATGATCTTGAATATTAGATAAGATGTGGACTGAGAGATGGGGATGCTGTTTTAGGCTCTTAAGCAAAGAGTAATAACAGTGATGACAGGAGTTAAAGTATTTTTGAAGGTCAATCCAGGAGCTGTTTACAGATTCTTTAAAACACTGTTCTTTCCAAGAAACTTCACCAAGTTAGTTTAACCTCACAGGATCTTAATTTCCTTTAAGAAGTAACTGGGAAAGTGAGAGATAAGAGTGCGTGCGCATGTGTGCGCATATGTGAGTGTGTGTGTGCGTGTGTGAAAATCTCGACTAGAAACCTGATAGGTCTTCATAGCGCTAATCTGATGTTCTTGTTCTTTCGGCCAAAGTGTTGGGGGTAAACAGACAGGAAAGGATGCCCTTAGCCTCAGGAAAGTTTAAAGGAAACTGGCTCCCACAATCATGTGTTATAACTTACAACCCCACCTTCCAATACGGCAAGACCCTTACATGTCAATATTATTTTGGACTGAGGATTTTTCATGCTTGCTGAAGGTGTATATATTTGAGGATCACTTGTCACTGACTGTTTAAGGGAGTCCAAATTTCCAAGGGCAGTGGCCTCAGACTTTGCCCCTCATTATCCACCCCGTAAGTATGAGCTGACACTTCTATTCCACCCCTGCCTCTCAAGCCAAGTCATTTTAGGATCTAGCCGTGGGGGGCCAGTGCTGGGTCAGCTCTGAGTGATGGGCAGGAAGCTTATGGGGATTAAGGCAAGGACACCAGATTTGGTTTCAAAGTGATATTCACCACGATATTGGATTGCCTTTTAAGGAGCCACTAATGGAGGTGGCCAGCCCTCTGGAAAATAATAGCCCCTGGAGATTTTCCATCCTGATAGTGAAATCGAGTCTCCAAGGATGGGCGGCCACTGGGATTGCTGCTCCACTTTGCTTGGGTAGAGGGGAGTCAATGCCACCTGAGGGCCAGGCAAGGCCAAGCCACCAGTGGTACTTCTCACCAAGTCAGCATCGACGTGGGACAGGAAGGTGTTCACTGAGCCCTCCAACTTCCTGAACCCACGGACACATGTATGGAACAGACAAAGGGTGGTCCCCCGACAGTGAGGGGTGCCAGGACACCCTCCTGCCAGCCTGTAGGCCACCCAAATAGCCAACAGTAGCAGCTGCTTCTCCACAGACAGCCTGGGAGGCTTTCAGGTTTCTGGGAACCTCTATGTGGTATAAATATCCACAGAGGCACAGGAGGGGATCTTGACGTGGGGGATGGGGGAAGGATGGGGTGCGGTAGATGGTGGAGGGTTGATCTGTAGCCAATTGAAAGGCCCCTCATGGAGTTGCAAGCAGTCCAGGCCAGGGGAAGGGGTGAAAAAGTCAGTGAAACTTACTGACCTCACCATTTCGCCAAGGTCATCCCTTCAGGGGAACATGGCCTTCAGTATGGCTGACTCAGACGTTACCCTTTAATGCAGAGCTGGAGTTTAATCCTTCTTGTCTCTCCTTACTGCCAGACCAAACTGTTGGCTCTTCCCTCTCAGAGCCCGCTACCACCTCTTTTCTGCCTTCCCCTGAGGCCGTTCACAAGCCAAAGGAGACTCACCCTCCAGGCAGGGTCCTTGATTCCACCCCCTGGTGGGACCCAGCTGTGTCACCAGGGACTTGTCCCTTGGCATTAGACCACGCAACCCTGTGGGAGGTGCCACAGAATGTGCATGGGTGTTGGAGTCCCTCGGGGCTGGAATTGCAGCCGTGACACTGGTGAGCTGGGGCACTCTCTGAGACTCTGTTTAAGGACATCATTACAGCTCATTCTTGAGTTGTAGGGAGGACTAAGTGAAGTGTGGTATATGGGAGCCTGGCCAGCATCTGGCCTGGCACATGGGAGGTCTAAATTATTTCTCTCCCTTCAAAGCATGGGCCTGTAAGGGTAAGGACTGGGTGCTCTCGTTCTCCCCTGTGGACCATCCCAAAGTGGCTCAGACAGGATTGTGTGTGCAGAAAGGGCTGCCGAGTACCCAGTAGCCAAGGCCCAGAGGTCTGCATTACCCTCGATGGGACCACCAAGTAAGAGGACAGGACTCAGCCCCAAAGGGCCAGCACTGCGGCTCTGAGACACTGCAGCTGAGGCCAAGGGACAATGAGCTGAGGAATATGCAGGCCACCACCCCCCACCACCCTCACCACCCTCAGCCCCACGCACCTTGCCAGACACCCACATAAACCTACGCTTTGCTGACAAGGGTAAAATTAGTAGCAACTTCTGGGGGACCACTACTTCCCTCACTCACTCCCTTCTTCCTCCTAAGCCAACAGCTTTAAAAAAGTCACTTTTCATTATCAAGATGGAAAATCTTCAGAGCTGCTTTCCAAAGGATGGTCAACTGAGCGGCAGCACAGCCCAGTGGAAAGAACCAGGAGGCTAGGACGGAATCCTGCTCTGCCATTCATTAGCTGAGCAATTCTTGAGCCAGTCACTTAACTTCTCTGAACCTCTTTTCCATATCTGTGAAAGGAGGAAAAATGGCTCTGTGCTGACAGCTCAGAGCCTAGAGCCTGCTTTGGATTCTGTGTCTCCCTCTCTCTCTGCCCCTCTCCCACTCTCTCTCTCTCTGTCTCTCTCTCTCAAAAATAAATAAGCATTTAAAAAAAATTTTTTTAAGGAAAAACGTGGGGCACATGGGTGGCTCAGTTGGTTAAGCGTCCGACTTCAGCTCAGGTCATGATCTCTCGGTTCGTGGGCTTTAAGCCCCGCCTTAGGCTCTGTCCTGACAGCTCAGAGCCTAGAGCCCGCTTCGGATTCTATGTCTCCCTCTCTCTCTCTGCCCTTCCCTCATTCATGCTCTGTCTCTCTCCATCTCTCAGAAATGAATAAACGTTAAAAAATAAATAAATAAAAATTTAAAAATTATAAATTAATAAATAAATAAAGGGAAAATGCCCAGGGTTTTTAATGAGAGAGTAAAGCAAGACAATGTATTCGAAAGGGCTTTGTTAACAGAAAAGGCTATAAAAACGTGATGGGCAGTCATTAGGAAGGGCATTTTTTATATGACACAGCAAAAGTCTATCTGATTGTGTCATTTCATTGGCCACATATTGATTGTGTATTTTCTATGTGACAGGCAGGGCACTAGGCTGCAGGGAAACCGCAGTGATCCAAAGAACCTGTTTCTGCGCTGGGAAAGCTTCCATTCTAGTTGAGAAGACAGTGTATGTATCCTATGCCATGCAATCCGTGCTAGGGGCACGGAGCAGGTGGGCTTAGGGAGCTTAGGGGCTTAGGGTGGGCAGAGGTAGCCAGGGTTAGTCCTGAATAGAGCAGGTCAGGGAGGACCTTTCTAGCAAGGGCCGTTGCCAAACCTCCTAGCAAACTCCCCCTGCTTCCTCTGAGAGAGCTGGATTTTAGCCAATCGACAGCAATAGACCATCCTCTAAGGTGTTCAGGAGCAGGAATTTGCCACCAACAGCATTGCTAAACATTGTTCTGGAAGTACAAGCCAATGCCATTAGACAAGGAAAAAACAAAATAAGACGGAAATACAGTATATTCAAAAGGAGGGGGCAGATTTAATATGATTTGAAGATAATATGATCATATATCCAATCAATTGAAAAACTTTAGAAACATACAGAACTGATTTGGATGGTTTCTTCTTATTCAAACATCAAGCCAGTTAGAGAATACGCTCAAAGAAAAGGTCCCTAAAGCACCTGAGAGTGAATTTTACAACAACCGTGCAGGATCTGTATAAAAAAAGCTTTAACCCTCCAATGAGGAATTTTAATATTTGAATAAATCAAAAGACATATATTCTTTTTTTTTCTCTTAATGTTGGCCTCATGCCCAGAGCAGAGCCTAATGCAAAACTTGAACTCACCACCCTAAGATCAAGACTTGAGCTGAGATCAAGAGTTGGACGCTTAGCTTACCGAGACATTCAGGTGTCCCAAAAGACATATATATTTTTAAGACAAAATTTTAGTTTTGTAAAAATTTCAGTTTTTCTCATTCAGAGAAATTCCAGTTAAAGTATCAAATATAATTTCTTTCAACTAGACAAACTTATTCTGAGGTTTATCTGGAAAAGCAAATATAAGGTTAGCCAAGAGGAAAATGATAGGGGAAAATGAAGATAGACTTCCTTACCAGGTATGTTAAACTATTTATTATAAATCTGCAGCAATGAAAATACTTTGGCACAATGCATTAATAAACAAATTCATGAAACAGGAGAGAATACTTATGTAAACCCAATCATATATTGGAGTTTGGTAAATGACAGAAGTGTGATTCAAATCAGTGATTAAAAGATTATTCAATAGGGGCACCTAGGTGGCTCAGTTGGTTAGGCAACCGACTTCGGCTCAGGTGATGATCTCACAGTTTGTGAGTTTGAGCCCCGAGTTGGGCTCTGTGCTGACCGCTCAGAGCCTGGAGCCTGCTTCAGATTCTGTGTCTCCCCCTCTCTCTACCCCTCCCCTGCTCATGCTCTATGTCTCTCTGTCTCTCAATAATAAATAAACGTTAAAAAATTTTTTTAAAAAGATTATTCAATAAATGGAATGGGAACAAATTCGAACAAATTCCTAACCATTTAAGGGGTGGGAGGGGCGGGAAGGTTCCTAAGATGGAAACCCACATTATATCTTACACTAAGATAACTTACAGATGAAGCAAAAAATTTTAATGAAAAATGTGAACTCTAAATGTTCTAAAAAGATACATAAATGACTTAAAAAATAATCTTGAGGTAGAAAGCCTCTCTCCAAAGATAACACAAAATATAAGCATCATTTTTAAAAACAACCATGTAAAAAAATTATAGATCTGTATTATTAAAATAAATAGCATAGAAAGGGTCAAAAAACAAACACTGCACATATTTGGTACATAAGTTAGAATAGGCTACTTACTCTGAATTTTGTGTACTTGTTAGAGGGGACTGGCTACTATTTTAAAAAAGATAAGCCATAAAATGCATAATGGTTCAATTAACCAGTGGTTTCAATTAAACTCCTCCTCTACATCATCCAGAGACTAGGCTGGCAGAAGCCTTGCCAACTTTGACCTTTGGATTATGGTGAAGGATCAGTGAGAAATTCTAACCAGCTGCCGGCAGATGGCATCCACGCTCTCAGCCATTGGTTAGAACTCAGTCACGTGGTTCCACCTGCCCCGCTGGAAACGGCTGCCAAGGGAAGTCCCTCGCTGGCAACCTCTTCCCAGAGACAACGCCACACAGCAGAAGAGAGCACACATCTTTGATGAACAGTCATCCAACCTTCACCGTGAATTTACGTCACACAAAGACAAGCAAAAGGTAAGTACTGTTAGAGTCTCAAAGCTATTCAAAAAGACAAGCAGAACAAAAGATATGAGCTCACAATTCATAGAAAAATAAGTGCAAATACCCATCAAACACAAGAAAAAAAAATACTGAAGCCTACTATAAATAAATAAAACAAAGCAAAAAATAAAATAAAATAAAATAAAATAAAATAAAATAAAATAAAATAAATCGACAGCAAGATAGCGCCTTTTATTTATCAGACCGGTAAAGATGAAAAAGGCTGGTAATGGTTGGTGAGTGGGTGTGTAATACACACTTTTACATACTGTTGGTAGGAGTATAAATCAGTGAAACAATTCTGGAGAACAATTTGCGGTATTGATAAAAATTTTAAATAGACATATATATCTTTCGTTTAACAAGAGTTCCACACTAAGAAATGCATCCTGTAGATATAGTGGTTAAAGCACATCCCAGTATACGTGCAAGGAGGCTCACTGAAGCATTTCATTAGTAGCAAAAAAGTAAAATGAGCAGACAAGAACTAGAAACAACTTCCACATCTACCACCAAGAAGCCTGTAAGTTAAGGCATATGACACAACCCTACGGTGGTTACGATGCAGTATATAAAAAGAACGATATGGAGCCACGTGCACTAAAATAAAACGATTTCCGAAAAAGCCAGAAGGAGCTCAGTTAATCAGTCTCTGCCTGACTGACTTACCGACTCATGTGACGCTCTTTGTCCTCTGTAAGCACACCATTGGATGACTGTGGCCCTCTCCAGCGTTCCAAGGCCCTTCTCCCACAAGCTGAGTAGGATCCTTAGCAGGAACCGGTTGTGTGTGTTCCCAAACCGATCTATGCCAGTTGTTACTGTTAATTCATAACTGAATACTACAGAATACCAAGTAAGTATGAGGATGAAAATGAGAGTCATTTCTATGAAAATTAAGGTGAATGCTTTGGACATGCTCAATGAAAGGGAGTTTATTTAAAAAAAACAAAACTCAAAATGATGTCAGAATAGGTGTGAGTGAGGCAACTATCAAAGATGGCAGGAGACAGTAAGAACTACCTGGAAGGATTCTGTTACCATATGTCCCGACATATCTCTAAGTTCTCATCCCGCAATAAAAAACTGAAGCTCCAAGCTGTAGATCATGCATGAGGGATGCGGTTTTCACTGAAAGGCAACATGGGCCTCCAGGGAGCTAACGTGCTCTCAGGAGAAGAGCCCTAGCCCCATATCTGAAGTTCACTCTGAAGGAGTCAATGGTCCAGTTTGTAGGTGCGGCAATGTTATTTTTCAATTTGCTTGTTTTAAAGAATCTTTGTCTTTTAAAGATGCTGTGTCAGCATAAGCTGCCAAAACAAAATACCACAGACCTGGTGGCTTATACAACAGGAATTTATTCCTCACAGTTCAGGAGACTGAAAGTCTAAGCTCAAGGTGCCAGCAAGGTGGGTGCCTGGTGAAAGCTCCCTTCTTGGGTTGCAGACGGCCACCGTTTCACCGTGTCCTTACGTGGCCTTTCCTCAGTGGATGTGGGTAGAGAGAGACAGTGAACAAGTTCTCCAGTGTCTCTTCCCATAGGGGCGCTGATCCCATCATGAGGGCCCCACCCTCCTCACCTCATCTGACCCGAATATTCTCCAAAGGCCCCATCTCTAAAAACCATCACTTTGGGGGCTAGGTCTTCCACATAAGAATTTTGTAGGGACACAGTTCAGTCCATAGCAGATGCGGATTAAAATATCATGGATTAAGCAAAATTACATCTAGGATCTGCTTCAAAGTAACAGTACATTGGGAGGACAGATATACACCAAACAAGCTTGGCCGTGATTCAATAATTTTTGAAGTTGGATTATGGGCACACGAGGGTTCATTATACTAGTCTGCCTATTTTGAATATTAATTTTGCATATTATTTTAGAATTCTAAATTCTACATTTAGAATTTTCCCTAAGTTTTAAAATACCAGATTAATATATATTCATGTTTATAAATTAGAATAAAATGTTTAAAGTGCGTATATAAAATTTTTATAATCATTCTCTTAATCTGCTCTTTAACCAGAAGTGATGGCATCCGATAAGGGGGCTTTGGCTCTATCAGTAGGGGAAAAGTAAAAAGGTATAGATCCAGTATTATCACATTACACTTAAATATGCTGGTAATATACATCTGTAGCATATTTAAATTTTGCCCCAAAACTCAGGAGCAAGAAACATTTTTTTTTTTTTTTTTTTTTTTTTTTTTTAGTGCTTTTCTGAAACCAAACTTAATCTGTTCTGAGTCCCTACTCCACAGAGGTAATAAAAATGTAAATCTCAGGCATTCTGAGACTTCTCCTCATCCCATCAAGGGAAGCCAGTGATTGTTGTAACCCTCCCCACATCTTCGACATGGTGACAAGACACGGCAAGACTCTTAAAGCAGCAAACCCTACTCCCTTTTCCTGGTGCCTGAGGTCACCAGTGTCCTTCCTCGATTCCAGCTCCCAAATAGCAGCCCCCAACACCCATGTCTTCTGTCCCCAGCCTTCACGCTGGGCACATGCAGGGCACATGTTCCAAGCACTGAGGGACTCCTGTCCAGCTGCTGCTCAGGGATCCCCAGACCTCGTTCTCCCTGTGCAGAGAAAGGCAGCCCAGGACCGGGGCTCTAACGCCCTTCAGGGACTACCTGGGGGAAGCCTCTCCACCCCTGCTGCCTCTCTCAGTTACTTTTCCTTTGTAACCAAATTTGGGGAGTTTTTTTTTTTTTTTTTAATTTTTTTTTTTAATGTTTATTTATTTTTGAGACAGAGAGAGACAGAGCATGAACGGGGGAGGGTCAGAGAGAGGGAGACACAGAATCCGAAACAGGATCCAGGCTCTGAGCTGTCAGCACAGAGCCCGACGCGGGGCTCGAACTCATGGACCACGAGATCATGACCTGAGCCGAAGTCAGCCGCCCAACCGACTGAGCCACCCAGGCGCCCCAGGGAGTTTTTTTTTTTTTTTTTTATCATTGACAGTTTTAAAGACCTTTTCAGCTTCACAACTTATTATTGGCAATTCTTCAGAATTGTTACCAAATGTGGAGAAACTTCTATTAAGTTTCTTTCATATATATTAGCCGAAAACTGTCACAACATTTCAATTCTTCTTAACTGTACACAAGTCAGTAGTTTTTATGATGTTCCCAATTATTTTTTGAGATGCACTTCTTTGAGGGGTGCCTGGGTGGCTTAGTCAGTTAAGTGTCTGATTTCAGCTCAGGTCATCATCTCAGGGTTCATGAGTTCAAGCCCCATATCGGGCTCTGTGCTGACAGCTCAGAGTCTGGAGTCTGCTTCAGATTCCATGTTTCCCTCTCTCTCTCTCTGCCTCTCTCTCTCTCTCTCTCTCTCTCAAGAATAAATAAAACATTTTAAAAAACTGAAATTGGGGCACCTGGGTGGCTCAGTTGGTTAAGCATCCGACTTGATTTTCGGCACATGTCATGATCTCACAGTTCATGAATTCGAGCCCCTCATCAAGCTCTGTGCTGATGGCACAAAGCCTGCTTGAGATTCTCGCTTTCTCTCTCTCTCTGTCCCTCCCCTACTCGTTCTCTCTCTCCCTATCTCTCTCTCAAAAGCAAATAAACATTAAAAACAAATTTTTTTTTAATTTGAAATGTACTTCTTTGAGCTTCCAGACCCTGTGGTTTCTAAAAGTCATCAGTTAAAATGCTGATTCCCTAGAAAAGGACACAAGGACATCATCTTTCTTGGAAGTAGACATTGGTTTGCAGGTGGGAGAGAAAAGAGAACTAACAATTACAAAACTCCTACTGTATGCCATACCACGGACTCAAGATCCTTTTCATCACGTATATTTTATCCTCTCTACACTGCTGGGAGGTAGGTATTCTTTTCCACTTACTTTTACAATGTGAAAGGCCCCACTCAGTTGCATGTGGTGGGGCTGGGATTGGAACCCAAGACCCTGTGGCTGCAGGCCGCAAGACCACAGACAGCCCACAACTCATGAAGCGGGAGCTTTTGCCCTCTGCTAGGTTGAACACAAGACCCCTGAGCACTTGTCTGTAGAACCTGGGCCCACGCATACTGTTTTCCCATTCCGTTTAGAAAGTTTCCATCATTTGCTCTGCTTTAAGTAGCCACCAGGACCAGGGTGCCTGGGTGGCTCAGTCAGTTAAGCATCCGACTTCAGCTCAGGTCATGATCTTGCAGTTTGTGAGTCCGAGTCCCATATCAGGCTCTGTGCTGACAGCTCAGAGACTGGAGCCTGCTTCAGATTCTGTGTCTCTTTTCTCTGCCCCTCCCCTGCTCGTGCTCTGTCTCTCTGCCTCTCAAAAATAAACAAACAGTAAAAAAAAAAAAAAAAAAAAAAAAGCAAGTAGCCACCAGGACCATCTGACTGTGGGCAATAATATATTTTAGGAATGTCAAAGAATTAAAAATAATACACACAAAAAGGTCCTGCTCATACTACCTGGCCCATAGTAGGTCTTCAGTAAGTTATGGTCAACACTGTTACAGTCGTTATTCCCTTTTTCCCACTCACCTTCCTTCCCCTCCTCCCAGGAGGATACTTCCAACTGCAAAGGTTAGCTGGCTCCTCCCTGCCTCCTGGCTTTCCAGTTCAGGCTGCTAATGAGCAGATGTTCCTGGAGATCAGAGGGAGTGTGGGGGAGAGGAGAGGCGGGGACTCCTGCGCAGGCTCTCTCCCTCTAGGAGAGGCATCTGCAGACCTGGGCCCCCTGGTGTCATGGAAAGAACACCTCTTCTGAAGCGCACAGCTGGTGGCCTGGTGGCTATAAATATTGGCTTCGCTGAGTCACTTTCCCTTTCTGGGCCTCAGTTTCCTGCCTATAAAATGAGAGGGTTGAACCCGGTAGATTCATTTTCCTTTCCAGCTCTTTCATTCAACACTCCCTGAGCGCCTACTGTGTGCCGAGTGGCCCAGGCCATGGAGTGTAGCAGTGAACAGGACTTGGCAGGCCCTACCTGCTTGCCGCTTAGCAGAAAGCTCTTGCAGCCTAGGCTCTTGGAGGGGGAGGGACCTTGGTGTTTCCCTCCATCCCGGACTCTGTGCTCAGAGGTACTTCCAGCATCCGTCTTTAAATGACAAAACCAAAGGTGTTGAGAGGAATCTTTGGCAGACCACCCCACCGGATGCTCACAGCTCACCCCATCAGAGAGAAAATGTGAGCGAACCTGTTGGTCCCCCAGCTCCCCGCCCTCCTCCCTCCTGCAGTTTCCGGGAGGCTCTCTGCCCTGCCTGGGGACACTAACCAGGCAAAGCACAGGAAGTAAACTTCCCGACTCTTAGCCCTTTGCCACAGCCGTGAGGTCACTCAGCAGTTGCCGGGAATGAGTACAGGTTCCCACACGGACACCTAGGAGAAGGGCGGCAAGAGGGCTAGAAGGAGCAAACTCCGGGAGGGTCACCTTCCAGGGCATGAGGTCATGGGCCACACAGGCTGAGGTGGTAGAGTGTGTCCTAAGGACTTGCCTCCATTCTGGTGGCCTGGCTAGCTTGCTACCAAACATCCCAGGCCCACACCAATGAAAAGAAACGGTGGCATCCAATCCTCAAAGCACAGGAAGCCAGCTCATGCCAAATTCACATCTGCTTCCTGCCCAGTGCAAGGGGCCGTAGTATGGCGGTCAGGCACACAGGTGCTGTGGTCACGTGCCTGGGTGCAAGGTCTGGCCTTCTCACCTACTCACTGTGACCCTGGGCAAGTTACTTAACCTCTCTGTCCCTTGGTTTTCTCATCTGTACAGTGGAAATGACAGTAATCACTTCTACCTTGTAGGGTTGTTGTAAGGATTAATGGATTTGCACACTGTGTGTGTCTGTGTACATCTAAAACTCCATTTAATACTCATGTATGTAATCTTCATATTATTATGTATATAACCCTCATGTATATTTTACATAATCTTCAAATGTAATTTAGAGCAGTGACTGGCACATGGCCAATGCATCACATAACTGTTGTGTTGCTAGTATATTACCATTGCTTCATGAATATAATCCTTTACTGTATGTAGCATGTATAAACTACAAATTCCCTTCACATTCATTGTCTCAAACACAAATCTGTACACTTGATTTATTCATCCCCTAGAATGTAACCCTCATGAGGGCAAGGAATTCCTAATTGTTTCATTCACTGCCGTATCCTCGAAGCCTAGAACGGTACCTGGGACAAAGTATGCTGAATAAATATTTGTTAAATGGATGGATGAATGACTTCAACAAACATTTATGGAAAGCCTAGTATATGTCAGGCGCTGAGGATTCAAAGGTTAAAAACTATGGTAATCAGCCTTTGGAAAAGACTTAAGTCGACTGGTAATTCACTTGTAAAGTGATAAAATGCATTACCCTGTGACATACCAGCCACAAGAGCAGTGGTTGTAGGCAGTGATTTGGCCCTAGCATCTCCAGGGGACCCAGCCCAAGCGGAGATGGGAGCGTTACAGCTCAGGAAGCCTCTGGGGGAGGACGGGAGGAAGGGAAGGAGTGGAGGACTCACACCCTTGAGAATCACTGTGCTTGTTTACTCTGTTGGTGGTACCAGTGTCTATTGTCCACTGGGTACCATTACAGGTTTTGTTTTGTCTTTTACTCTTACATCTTAAATAAACTGGTTCCATGTTTCCATGGAGTCCTCTCTGACCTCACCTTCTTAAGGCTATTTGGCTCTGAGCTTTATGTATCATCTAAGACTGTCCCATCCTCATATTATGTTCAATATAGTCTTCATACCGAGGGCTTGAACAAAACTATCTCCCTTAGACACAGTAGGAAGGAATGGTGGAAAAAGGTGTTTTCTTCCCCCAGTCATTGCTCTTTCTCTTTGTCCTTTGGTATTGTGGGTCAAGCAGTGACTTGGGAATTAAGATACTTGGGTTCAAGTCCCAGGTGTGCAGTTGGGAAATGCAAATCAAAATCAGAAGGAAAAGGGGAACCTGGGTGGCTCAGTTGGTTAAGTGTCTGACTTCAGCTCAGGTCATGATCTCACGGTTCATGAGCTCAAGCCTTGCGCTGGGCTCTGTGCTGACAGTTTAGAGCCTGAAGCCTGCTTCCGATTCTGTGTCTCCCTCTCTCTCTGCCCCTTCCCATCTTGCATGGTCTCTCTCTCTCTCTCTCATTAAACATTAAAAAAAATTAAATAAAGGAAAAAACAAAATCACAAGGAGATTCCACTTCACACCCACTAGGGTAGCTAAAACAAAGACAGTGATGAGTGTGGGTAGAGACATGGAGAAGCTGGAACCCTCATATACTGCTAGTGGGAATGGAAAATGGCACAGCTGCTGTGGAAAACAGTGTGACAGATCCTCAAAAAGTTAAACTTAATGGGGCGCCTGGGTGGCTCAGTCAGTTAAGTGTCCTACTCTTTGATTTTGGCTCAGGTCATGATCTCATGGTCATGAGATTGAGCCCCATGTCAGGCTCTGCAAGGATCATAGAGTCTGCTTGAGATTCATTCTCTCTCTCTCTCTCTCTCTCTCTCGCTCTCTCTCTCAAAATAAATAAATAAAACTTTAAACAAACAAAAAATTAAACTTAGACTTACCATATGACTTGACAATTTCACCCTAGGAGTATACCCAAGACAAGTGAAAACATCCATACACAAATGTTCATAACAGCATTATCCATAATAGTCCAAAAGTGGAAACAATCGAAATGCCAATCAAAAGATGGGTGGATGAATAAAACCTGGTATAGCCACACAATGGAATATTCCTCTTTGGCCAAAAAAAGTAATGAAATTCTCGTACACACTACAACAAGGATGGACCTTAGAACATGCTAAGTGAAAGAAGCCAGATACAAGAGGCCACATATTATAGGATTCCATTTCTGTGATATGCCCAGAAGAGGCAAATCCATGGAGACAGAAAGCAGATTAGTGGTTTCCAGGAGGAACTCCATCCCCAAAATGCATCTGGTTGAAACATGGTCATCTTATGAAGTCTTTACCACACCCAAACTGAGGGTTGTTGGAGGGAGGTCGGTGGGGGGATGGGCTAAATAGGTGATGGGTTTTAAGGAGGGCACTTGTGATGAGCACTAGGTGTTATACCTAAGTGAGAATCACTGAATTCTACTCCTAAAACCAATATTGCACTGTATGTTAACTAAAATTTAAATTAAAAAAAATGTTTTAAGTCACCAGGGAATGCCTGTTTAAAGGGTTCCTTAAGGAAACCCGTCCTGTGTAAAGTGCCTAATTACCTACTAATTTACCTTTCCTTCCTTTGGCCTAATTTTCAAGTGGTGAACTTGCTTCAAGCGAGGTGTTGTTGTGCTTAACAGGGCATCGCCTGCTGACCGCCTGCTGGTGAAAATATTTCGAAGCACTTTTCCAAGTATAAGCAAAGTTCCAAATGAAACCCTCTTCTCTCGATGTCTAACTCTCCATGATAAATTGGCTCCCTCCCACCCCCCGCCACCCCTCTTTTGAAAGTGCCCCTGAACCAAATCAAGTGAGGACAGGCTGCATCTCAGAGGCCTGAGTTAGGAGGCAGACAATAATCTTTTAATGGAATCCTATTTTTCAAACCGACATTTAGCCCAAGCGAAGCAGACGTGGAAGCAGGGAGGATGGGAGGTGAGGGCTCAGAGAGGCTCTGAGGAGTGTTTGGAGCAGGAGCCCAACAGCAAAGCAAGTTTTTCCTGCTGGGCTGGCAGGTAGTTCTGGTGGAACTACAGAGGAGCCAAGGTGGCCCTGACCCCATATCCCTCCCAGGGCAATGGCTCATGAAAGCCCTCTAAAAAATCATACAGGAGTGGAAAATCCTTAAAAGTGAAGCTTCAAGGAATACTAGAGCTGCAAAGGATCCTAGCAATTGTTCTCCAATCAAACACCTTGTTTCACACATGGTGGAACAAGGGTAGGGGTATCTTCCCTAGGCCATGTGAGCCTGCCTGGGGTTAGGAAATGGCCAAGGGGCACTTGGTCTGGGTGATTGGGTGATTGGGTGATTGGGTGATTGGGTGATTGGGAGTGAGGTCGAGGGAGCGGGCATGAAATGGAATCACCCAGGGAAGTGGCTATTCACTTTCCAATTCATTCCCAACCGTTCTGATGATCTCAAGGAGAAAGCCTTAACGGAAGCCCGTCTACCTTGCTGTCTCCATCTGGATCTAGACAACATGGCAGGCAACAGCATCCAGCTAGGATTTGGTGACACTGCTTTAGTTTGTGGCGGTGGCGGTGGTGAATTTTTAAGCATTCTTTTCTATTTATAACATGCAGTTCTGGCTTTCCTTTATGATATGGATTTCAAGTTTTCTTTAAACATACATTTATGTCCCAAAGAGTAAATTGTTTAAAGAAAGAAATGGTATATAAATAAACAGGACACAGATATATCCAAAATCTGTAAGATGGCACATGAATGGGAAGTATTCATCTAGTGCAAAGTTACAGTCATGTAAATTGCCATTCCTCATTGAAGAACACACACACACATACACGATCCCTGGGAAGTGCTTCTCCAGTCTCAGTTTGAATATCGCCAGTGATGGAGAGCTCACTACATTTCTATTGAGTCTCTATCAGACAATTCCATATTCAAAATAAGAAAGTGTTGGGGCACCTGGGTGGCTAAGTGTCCAGCTTCAGCTCAGGTCATGATCTCACGGTTTGTGGGTTCAAGCCCCACACCAGGCTCTGTGCTGACAACTCAGAGCCTGGAGCCTGCTTTGGATTCTGTGTCCCTCTCCCTCTGCTCCTCCCCTGCTCACACTCTGTCTCTCTCTCTCTCTCTCTCTCTCTCTCTCTCTCTCAAAAATAAATAAACATTAAAAAAATTTTTTAATGAGAAAGCATTTATTTAATAATTCCCAACATAACAATGCCCTCCTCTAGCCCCATTGCTGCTCCTCACTGAATGGATAGGATTTGACCATCCTGCCTGGCAGACCTAGGGCTGAGGTCTGTGGGTGACTGGTGCCCAATACAGGTTTCAGTCTCAAGTTTGGTGACAGTTGCTTGATAACCCTGAGGTCCCAGCTGGAGGGAAAGAGCCTTCTCTCCCTATGAGTCTGTGCTTGGATGGAGGGAAGGGAAAGCGCCGAGCAGGCCAGGTGACCCCCTGGATGGACAGACCTTACAGGCAGTGCTGTGAATTCTGGAGCCATAGAGAGGGAAGGAAGGAGAGGATGGGACCCCACTAAACACAGACTTCTAGGACTTCCTGATTTTTCTGTGGACACCCCTGATGCAGAGGTACCTTAAAGCCCATGATCAGCCTCCGAGGTTCTCATGCCACACACGTACTTGCACACAGACACACAGTCGTTTCTGGGGCCCTGCCCAGGAAGCAAAAAAGGTCTCCCTTTCACATGACTCCTGGCCCATCATTCTGTGGCCTGGCCACCGTGTGTCTTCAGGGATACCGTGGTCCTGTGGCCAGGCAAATCCCCCGGCGCCTCACCATCCTACGCCCGCTTCCTTCCCGTGGGCTTCAGGGATGTGCTGCCTCCAGCGCCTCCTCAGGCAGCTCCCAGACACAACCTTCCAGATTTCCTTCCCTGCCCCAGTGTCCTCAGCTGCCCTCCCTTCCCCTCCGGTGATCCAGGTCGCAAGTCCCCTTTCTTTCATCCTGGCACAGCTGCCAATCAGCACACAGAAGTGAGAAGTGAGCAGACCAACAGACAGCAGGAGGTGATGTTTCTGGGCTTTGCAGAGAGGCCCCTCCTGCTGGGTGCTAGAGCCAGCCCGTATCCCCTCTGATGGCGCAGGAAGTCTCCAGCGCTGTGCTGTGACATTTATCCCTCCCCCCGCCTCTGCTCCAGTGGGGGTCCTTCCCTCACCCAGGAAAAGTTAATTAAGGTCATTCTGCACCAGCGCAGGAGTCCCTGGAATCACAGTTCCTGTCCTTCTAGCTGGCTCTCAGCACACAGATGCCTTCCCTAGCCAGATGGTAGTCACCGGGAGAGGCTGGCCCAGGGGCTGGCTGTGAACACCTGGGAATTTTCCAAGCCTTGGTGACAACATCAATGCAAAGAGATGGATTTGGCTTTTCCTACTTGAGACTTTCTTCAACCGAGCTGAAGCGAAAAGGTAAAATGTGTTTCCTTACCCAGAATTCTAAGCCAAAAGTAATTTCCCACTTTCCAGCTCTAAGTTGACTCAAATCTCTTGTAATCCCCCACTACGGGATCAGGGCCGCTAACGGCCAGCCAGGCTAGGTGGTGTCACTTGGACCAATGTCCTCTAGGCCAACCTCCTGTCTGCCAGTCCTTAGAAGGTGACAGCCTCTGCTTCCTTGCCCGCTCCCATCCGCCCAGCAGTCCTGCCGATGGTGGCAGGAGCCCCCAATGGGAAGGACAGTCAGGTGTGCCTAGAAAGGGACACAGCCCAGTCCCCACGGTCAACTATAAACAGAGGCAGGTGGAATGGTGCAGGGTCCCTGAAGCTGAAGGCAGGCCATCTGCAAGTTCCCAAAGACCAGCTCTAGTCCGCGTTGTCTATCAGATGTAGGAGAAGCCAAGGAAGCCAGGAGGAGGGAAGATAGCAATCGTCAGTCTCAAGACTCTCTCATTCTCCTGAGAGGACAGAAAAATGGGGCAAGCTTTCAGGGGACAACCAAAGTCTTTTATGAACAGGCAAGACTAATTCACAGTTTTCAAAAACAATCAAAATAGCAGTTACCTCTGAGGTTGGGGGGTGGAGACTGACAGAGATGAGGCATGAAGGAACTTTCTAGGGTGTTAAGATTCATTGTATGCAAGTTTTCCCTCAAAAGAAAAGAACTGTAAACAAATACCAAACTCTCAAGCAATGCTGTCTAATAGAACATTCCAAGGGGAAGGAAATGTTCTGTATCTGTGTCATCCAGCACGGTCCCCACCCGTCACCGTGGCTGTGCAGCGCTTGAAATCAGGCAACTGAATTGGGTGCTGGGGCACATGGGCTGTCACGGGCCCTCACAGCCCCTGGGCCAGCCAGGGCAGGACCACCTTATTACAGACAAGGTCAGCCTCACCCAAGGTCATTCATAGGCAGCAATGAGCTGGTCAAGGGCAGAGAGCTGTAAGTCTCTGAGGTGTGCATTTTGTATCCTGGCATCTCAAAGGAAGAGAACAACCTCAGAGTTGAGGGTGGGGGGAGCACTGACGGCTCAGAGTCAAGGATTGGCGGGGGAGCATTGAGGGTTCAGGGGCTTGGGTAGGGAGAGCATTGAGGGCTCAGAGTGGGGGTGGGGGGAGCACCAAGGGTGGAGGGAAAGCCCTAGGAGTCTCAGCCAGAAGCCAGACGACCTGAAGTCCTAACCCTCAGAGCATAAGCTTCTTTCTTCCAGGGACAACTTCTGGTCCAACAGTGACAAACTCAAGTCCATGTTGACACCTTAAATTGTATGGTACGCCTTCTCACACAGTCCTTCATTTCATCCTCACAACCTGGAAGACACCCATTCTCCCTTCCCCCTTCCCTCCTTCCTCCCTCCCTTCCAGCCAAGTGATGGGCAGCAAATAAGGTGTTTAAACTCTGAGTGAGACTGCCAGGATTGGCATTCCAGTTTACCAGGCACAAGAATCTGTGGCATGGCACATCTTAGCCGCTCTGTGCCTCAGTTTCCCAACCTGTAAAATCAGAATAATAATAATACATGCCTGGCTGGATGCCACAAGAACAAAATGCCACAATCCACCCGAACCCCTCATCGTTGTCATCGTCATTACTGCCGCGGCTGCTGTTCATCACGCATTTTAAACAACGGTGTTGGCAACGCAGGTGGCCCCAGGGGCCAGCTCAGAAGCCCGGAGGAGGAGGGCAGAGCCCTGCGCATCAGAGTTGGTGCAGAGCTGTCCAGACTCCACAGGAGGGGGGATGGCGTCGCCAGCACCCTCTCTCCCCTCCCAGAGCAAACACCTGAGCTGCATTTGGCCCTGAAGTGTCTGCCCTTAGAGAGGAATTACCTTTTGCTTGTGAATCTCCCACCTGAAAAATGGCTCTTCCTGAGCCAACCGGGGTGATGAATCACTAGGACCATCACCACCATAGTTAATGGTCCATCTCCTGCTGCCCAGCAGGCAGCACACTGGCCCTTCTCTCTGGAGGCTGCAGTCAAGAGGGGAGGTTTACAGGATCAAATTAATGCAGAAAAAAGGGACTTCTGGGCCCTTCCATCTTTCCATCAGCCCGTCAGGGTGGGAAGATGGGCAAAACCATCACTGGTAAACCATGTGCAGGAGCATGTACCTGTGTGAGAGAGTCCATTTGCAGAGCATCACATAGTTATACAATCCTAGAAGGGCAGATATTTCTTATTCCTGGTTTTGAGATGCAAACGCAAATGGAGTGGGTGAGGGGCCAAACGATCATCTGCATCATTACCAGCATCCTATCAATTATTACATGTCTGGGAAGTTCCCTGAAAGAACCACCTGTAATCAGAACGGGCATTGCTGAGTCTGTCCAACAGGGGGTCTTCCTGGCTTCATTTTCCCTGGCCCCACACCCAGGCATTGCCATTGTGCCGTCCCTCAGGAACGAGTTCCCCCAGCTGATGGGTGGCATATTCATTTCTGGTGGGCAGACCATTATGGAGAACCTCTCTGCTAAGCACTGTGCTTGCGGCAGGTTGGGGGTGGGGTAGGTGGCAACAGATGATGCAGAGGCCGGGCTCGCAAAGGTAATAGGCATCTAGTTGCTTAGACACCAGGGCTCCAGCCTGAGCTATCATTCACGTCTGCAACTGGAGAGAAAAATCTGTTGATATTTGGCTGCAAAGATAATGCTTTGTAAGTTTAAGTGACATTCTGTGTCTTAATTATGGTAATAGCTATCATTAGGGAGAACCTCCTCTTTGCCAGGCCCTGTGCTAAGTGCCATATATAGAACAGTCTCAATTAAACCTCACCTTAACTGATAGATACCTTGTGAAATAGACACCCTTATTATCAGAGTCTTAAACATGAGGAAGCTGAGACTTGCCAGAAAGCCACCAACTCAGCTCCTGAGTGGTGGTGCCAGGACTTGAACCCAAGCAGTATAATTCTAGAGCCTCACGCTGAACTGTCCGTGTAGGTCTCTTGCTACAAAAGACACAGCACACACCAAGTGAAATATCCCACTTCTGATCAGCTTTAGCCACAAAGGTGTAAATACAGTTCCTCTTTACTCAGTTTACTAATCCTCTGTCGACCCCCAGCTGAAGACTTTGCCCGCATTTTTGTCCATAGTGGTGGCATAAATCAAATAAGCCAAATCTTGGTCCATCTGAGCATACAGGGCTCCAAGACTGAAGTCTAGGTCTTGAACTTCATTGTTCCACTTTGTGGCCAGTTCAGAGGGCCCCTACACTGGATGTCATGCTGTGCCCAGGACATATCACCTAAGGTAGAGGGCCCTGAGGCTTGAAATGGGGCTCTGTGATCGAGCAGCTGTGCATTCTGGGGTAGTCCCTTCACTCCCCTGCAGCCTAGCCACATCTGTCACTTAGACTCTAGAACCCCGCCCTCCCCAGCTCAGCAGAGAGGACACCATAACAGATAGCTGTATCACTGATTGACCACTTGCTATGTGCAACAACCATTCCCACATCCCTCCCTTATCTAACTTGATACACACAACAACCTTGGAAGGTAGGTACTATTGCAGCCTGCATTTTACAGATGAGGAAGCTGAGGCTCAGAGAGACAAATGATTTGTGCAGGGTTAGACAAGGAATAAGTGGCATGCCCACAACCATTCTATACAAGGCCCTGTGGGTGCCCTATAGACTGTACAGCTCTGCAGAAGGTAAGGGCCTAGCAGAGGACTGGAAACGTGTCCCAGCTCCTAGCACCTGGTCTCACGGGTTAGCCTGGTTTCCTGGCTAATCCTGTTCTCTTGGTCTTGAGCTCACTGACTCAGAGGTATAGAAGAACCCATGTCCAGCTTTAAAAGCCCACTTCTCCCTGATGGTGCCCATCTCAGCAACATACACTTCCTGATTCATCAGCCAGCTTTTTGCAGCCCTCAACATAGGGCAGGGTTTTGATGAATGTTGACACGGGAACCCATTAATGTTCTACCCCCATAGCAGTAGAATCCTGCCACTAGTGATGCCTGGCGGGCCCAGATCAGACACTGCTTCTCCAGGCACCCAGGCGGAACGTTTGGTATTCCCCGGCTGGCTCTGGCAGGTCTGTGCAACTGCCTGAAACGAAGCAAGTTCTGAGACACATCAGGCAGATCGATGTTGAGCTGCCTCAGATAGAAGCTCATTAAGGGTTTGCTTCTTCCAGGACTGCTTCGGAGCCCCCTCTCCCTAGCCCTCAGCACAATCTTATCTCATCTCTCTTTACCCATCCCCACCCCCAACCCCCTGTAAGCACACTGATGCAGTGTGAGGCCTGTTCTAAATACTGTCATGTGTTAACACATTCAAACTCATGATGGCTCTTAACCACATGCTAGGTTTGCTGGGAAAAGCCCTAGTTTATATTGTTATAACACATCATATCACATCATATTGTGTGAATCAGTAATACAATTTCACGGTAAAAAATACAAAAGGGATACAAGGATATAAGTCAGCCTGTACCCAGGGCAAGCTGTCCTGCAACAGCTTCTAAATAGAAACCAGATGGTGCCCTGCTCTCTCCTCCAGTGGCTGGCTCTCCACTGCCCCCCCCCCGCCCCCCCACCCCCCCATGGCCCAGAACAGAGCTGAACACTTGCAGGCAGAACCATGGAGCCTAGGCTAAGCTGATGCTTCTCAAACATGGATCTTTCAAGGACCCAATTTTTGTCCCACTCACATAGTACTTATACTTTTTAATTCTTTACCTAAGATTTATCTTTAAATTAGCTCACTTTAGGGCACCTGGGTGCCCTGAGTTCAGGTCATGATCTCAATTCATGAGTTCAAGCCCTGCATCCAGCTCGCTACTGTCAGCACAGAGCCCACTTTAGATCCTGCTTTGGATCCTCTGTCCCCCTCTCTCTCTCCCCCTCCCCTGCCTCTCAAGAATAAATAAAAAACATTTTTAAAAACTTTTAAAAATTAAAAATAAATCAGCTCACTTTAAATATTTTTTATTTTTATTTTTTTAAGTTTATTCATTTATTTTGAGAGAGAGAGAGAGAGAGCGTGTGTGTGTGTGCATGAGCAGGGGGTGGTGCAGAGAGAGAGGAAGAGAGAGAATCACAAGCAGGTTCTGCATTAACAATGTGGGGCTCCAACCCACAAACTGAGACCATGACCTGAGCCAAAACCAAGAGCCAGCCTCTAAACCAACTGAGCCACCTAGGAGCCCCTTAAATAATTACAAAAAAAAATTTAAATGTAAAGTATCACCATCCTAAAAGAGACAACTCCTAAGAATATGGGCTCTGGATTGAAGCCAAGCTTGGCCCTTTCCAACTTGTGACTCTCTTGGTTTACTAAAATTCTCTGAACCTCAGTTTCTAGATCTGAAAAATGGGGTACTAGAACCCTTCTCACAGAGTTCTCATGAAGATAAAATGAGCTACTAATCAAAAAGCATTCATAACACTGCTTGGAACATGTTAGCTACTACTTATGGCACATCCCTTGCCATAAGTAGAAGATAACTACAAAAATACACACAAAGAGGGGAGCCTGGGTGGCTCAGTCAGTTGAGTGTTTGACTTTGGCTCAGGTCATGATCTCATAGTTTGTGAATTCGAGCCCCATGTCAGGCTTTGTGCTAATAGCACGGAGCCTGCTTGGACTTTCTCTCTCTCTCTCTCTCTCTCTGCCCCTTCACCCTCTCTCTTCTTTCTCTCAAAATAAACAAACAAACAAATAAATAACTTAAAGAGAAAAACAAATAATTTATGAAACATTAACCAGAGACTATCTGCCTGAAGCCCAGTTTTCTCTTTGTTAAAATACAGATGAACAGAGGTTAGAAGTGTGAAAATCTGTAATCCCTATCAAAATAACACCAGCATTCCTCACAGAGCTAAAACAAACAATCCTAAAATTTGTATGGAACCAGAAAAGACCTGGAATAGCCAAAGTAGTCTTGAAAAAGAAAACCTAAACTGGAGGCATCACAATCCCAGACTTCAAGATGTATTACAAAGTTGTAATCATCAAGACAGTATGGTACCGGCAGAAAAACAGACACTCAGATCAATGGAACAGAATAGAGAACCCAGAAATGGACCCACAAACATATGGCCAACTAATCTCTGACAAAGCAGGAAAGAATATCCAATGGAATGAAGACAGTCTCTTCAGCAAGTGGTGCTGGGAAAACTGGAGAGCGACATGCAGAAAAATGAACCTGGACTACTTTCTTAAACCATACACAAAAATAAACTCAAAATGGATGAAAGACCTAAATGTAAGACAGGAAGCCATCAAAATCCTCGAGAAGAAAGCAGGCAAAACTTCTTTGACCTTGGCCATAGCAACTTCTTATTCAACACATCTCCAGAGGCAAGGGAAACAAAAGCAAAAATGAACTACTGGGACCTCATCAAAATAAAAAGCTTCTACACAGCGAAGGAAACAATCAGCAAACTAAAAGGCAACCGATGGAATGGGAGAAGATACTTGCAAATGACATATCAGATAAATAGTATCCAAAATCTATAAAGAACTGATCGAAATCAACACCCAAAAAACAAATAATCCAGCAAAGAAATGGGCAAAAGACATGAATAGACACTTCTCCAAAGAAGACATCCAGATGGCCAACCGACACATGAAAAAATGCTCAACATCACTCATCATCAGGGAAATACAAATCAAAACCACCGTGAGATACCACCTTACACCTGTCAGAATAGCTAACGTTAACAACTCAGGCAACAACAGATGTTGGCGAGGATGTGGAGAAAGAGGATCTCTTTTGCACTGCTGGTGGGAATGCAAACTGGTACAACCACTCTGGAAAACAGTATGGAGGTTCCTCAAAAAACTAAAAATAGAACTACCCTACGACCCAGCAATTGCACTACTAAGTATTTATCCAAGTGATACAGGTGTACTGTTTTGAAGGAGCACATACACCCCAATGCTTATGGAAGCACTATCAACAATAGCCAAAGTATGGAAAGAGTCCAAATGTCCATCAATGGATTAATGGATAAAGAAGATGTGGTGTATACACACACACACACACACACACATACATACACAATGGAGTATTACTTGGCCATCAAAAAGAATGAAATCTTGCCATTTGCAACTACGTGGATGGAACTGGAGAGTATTATACTAAGTGAAATTAGTCAGAGAAAGACAAAAATCATATGACTTCACTCATATGAGGACTTTAAGAGACAAAACAGACGAACATAAGGGAAGGGAAACAAAAATCATATAAAAAGAGGGAGGGGGACAAAACAGAAGAGACTCATAAATATGGAGAACAAACTGAGGGTTACTGAAGGGGTTGTGGAAGAGGGGATGGGCTAAATGGTTAAGGGGCACTAAGGAATCTACTCCTGAAATTATTGTTGCACTATATGCTAACTAATTTGGATGTAAACTAAGAAAATAAAATAAAATAAAAAGAAAGAAAATATCCAAAATAATGTGCAAATAAAATGTCAGAATTAATGGGGCACCTGGGTGGCTCAGCCAAACATCTGGCTCTTGGTTTTGATTCAGGTCATGATCTCATGGTTCATGGGTTCAAGTCCTACATCAGCTTCTGCACTGACAATGTGGGGATTCTCTCCCTCTCTGCCCCTCCCCTGCTCATGCTCTCTCGCTCTCTCTCTCTCTCTCTGGATAAACATTTTTTTAAATGTCAGAATTAATAATAAGTTTAGGTTGTTCAATAAAATGTCAATAGACAAGAATCAATTGCATTCATGTATACTAGCAATAGCAAAAAAAAAAAAAAAAAAAGCTGATACCTAGGAATTAATCTAACTATAAGACCCCTCAGAAAACAATGAAAGACTAAGAAGATAAATAAGAGAAGATATAAAATAAAGATATACCAGTTTCGTGGATTGTGAGACCGATATTTTATTAATTTTTTTAAAAATGTTTATTTATTTTGAGAGACTGTGTGAAAGTGGGAGAGGAGTAGAGACAGAAGGAGACAGAGAATCCCAAGCATGCTCTGCACTGTCAGCTCAAAGCCCCAAGTGAGGCTCGGTCCCATGAACCATGAGATCATGACCTGAGCCAAAATCAAGAGTCAGACATTTAACTAACTGAGGCACTCAGGTGCCCCAGGAGACCTATATTTTAAAGATAACAATTCTAGGGGCATCTGGGTGGCTCAATCGATTAAGCGTCTGACTTCAGGTCATGATCTCGCAGTTTTTAAGTTTGAGCCCTGCATCGGGCTCTGTGCTGACAGCTCGGAGCCTGGAGCCTGCTTGGGATTCTGTTGTCTCCCTCACTCTCTGCCCCTCCCCTGCTCATGCTCTGTCTCTCTTTGCCTCTGAAAATAAATAAACGGTAAAAAATAAAATAAAATAAAAATAAGTTAAAAAAATAAAGATAACAATTCCTCCCAAATTGATCTGTGTATTTAATGTAATCTTGATCAAATCCTAATAAGGAATCTTATAAGAGCTGCTTTCCAAATCTGTGTGGAGAAGTAAAACTTCCCACCACAGGGCAGACTATGGTAGCCACGAGAGTGTCTTGCCGACCTCCAACTATAAGGAGAAAACTGACCAAGGACCCCAGTGACTGAATGCATTTAGAGATACTAAAGCAGACCTGTTCTTGGCAGACAAGAGACTCTTCTGACAACCAGCTTTGGCTCCAAAATTTCCAATAATCTTTTCAAACCTTTCTTTGACTACACAGTTGCCTAGAACAATTCCACCCAATTTTCTCTTCTCCCCTTTACTTGTAAGCAGACTTGTACTGTTCAGTCTGACAGTTCTCCCAGCCTTAGCAAGCTCCCTCCCTATTTCCTCTCACATAACCATTCCCTTAATGAAATTTGGTTTTTAGTGTTTATTTATTTATTTTGAGTGAGAGAGAAGGAGAGAGGGAGGGAGAGAGAGGGAGAGAGAGAGAGGGAGGGAGAGGGAAGAACATGAGTGGGGGAGGGGCAGATAGGGAGAGAGAGAATCCCATTCGGGCTCCATGCTGTCAGTGCAGAGCCCTACACAATGAACCTTGAGATGATGACCTGAGCTGAAATCAAGAGTCAGATGCTCAACCACCTGAGCCACCCAGGCGCCGCTTAATGAAATTTATTTGACTTTTTAATGTTTATTTATTTTGAGAGAGAGCATGAGCAGGGGAGAGGCAAAGAGAGAGAAAGAGAGAGAGAGAGAATCCTAAGCAAGCCCTACCCTGTCAGTGCAGAGCCCCACGCAGGGCTCAATTTCACAAACCATGAGATCACGACCTGAGCCAGGTGCATAACTGACTGAGCCACCCAGGTACCCTTATTTATTAATTTTTAGTGCTACCTTGGTGTCCGATCGTTGGAGGATCCAGACTAGCACAATAGCCAAAGTGTTCAATAAGAAGGTGGGGTTAAGGGGCGACTGGGTGGCTCAGTCGGTTAAGTGTCCGACTTCGGCTCAGGTCATGATCTCGCGGTATGTGAGTTCGAGCCCCGCGTCGGGCTCTGTGCTGACCGCTCAGAGCCTGGAGCCTGTTTCAGATTCTGTGTCTCCCTCTCTCTCTGACCCTCTCCCGTTTGTCTCTCTCTGTCTCAATAATAAATAAACGTTAAAAAAAAAAAAAAGAAGGTGGGGTTACATGCTTGACTTAATATCAAGACTTGTTAATAAAGCATAGTAATTGAAACAGTGTTGTTCTGACACCAGGTTGGACAAATAGACCCAAAGAATGGAAGGCCCAGAAACCTTGCAATGCACGCGCCTGTGTACACGTACACATAGACACACACACTCACAACTTAACAAATGTGGCTCCAACAGAGTGGAAAAGAGACTGTATCTTAATAAATAAAGTGGAATACTGGATATCTGTATGGCGAGAGAAAATGAAACCGTTTCACACTTCACACAACAACTAATTCCAGGTGTATCGTAAACCTGAATCTACAAGAAAAGAATAAAGCTTCTAGAATATGCGAAGCTATCTTCATGGCCCTAGTATAGAAAAAAAACTTCCTAATCAAAGCACAAAAGGCTAACCATTAAGGAAAAGAATACTACTTAGACCCCATTAAATTAAGAACTTCGTGTTCATCCAAAAACAAGCACCGGAAGGTTGAAAAGACAAACCACAGAGTGGGAGCAGATCTTTTCAACACATATAACTGATGATGGGATCATACACAAAATATAAAAAGAACTCCTCCAAAACAGCAAGAAATAAACGTTTCAAGAGAAAAATGCCAAGAGTCTTGAACAAACAATTCACAGGAGGAACCTAGCCCCATTTATTATCAGAGAAATTCAAATTAAAATCACAGTGAGATAGTGCTATATGTCCACCAGAGTGTACCAGGAAGTACAAACGTACAAAGGCTAACAAATATATGGGAGTTACAAAAATGTACCAATGCACACTGTTTGAACTGATGAATCCAAGGGTGGGTGAGGCTGGGAAGCAATGGGGGCTCTCCTATAGAGAGTAGTGTAATTTTGGTATGATCACTTTGGAAAACAGCTTGGCACCACGTACTGTGACTGAAGATCGGCTTACACTAGAATTCAGCGATTCTACTTCTACATGGAATAAAACACATATCCATAGCAACGTGATTCTTATAGTCCCAAACTGGAAATTACTCAAATGTCTATTAACAACAAGATGGATAAACGTATTGTGGTAATTTCGCACAGTGGTCAACTATAACGAAATGAAATTGAAGCACACTACTGCTACATACAAGTATATGAGTGAATTTCTCAGTATTAAGATACACATTTCAAAAAAACACACACAGTAAGATTCTATTTATAAAAATTCAAACTTAGGCAAAACTGCACTGTTTAGGAATGAGTATACATATGGCAAAATTATAAAGAAAAGTATAGCTACCATAAAAGTCGGGACAGTGGTATCCTCTAGGAGAAAGGCAGAGATAGTATTTTTTATCATTCATTCATTCATTCATTCATTCATTTATTTATTTATTTTTGAGAGAGAGAGAGAGACAGAGAGAGAGAGAGAGCGAGCGAGCGAGCACGAGCGGGGGAGGAGCAGAGAGAGAGATAGGGAGACACAGAATCTGAAACAGGCTCCAAGCTCTGAGCTGTCAGCACAGAGCCTGATGTGGTGCTCAAACTCACAGACTGCGAGATCATGACCTGAGCCGAAGCCAGATGCTCAACCGACTGAGCCACCCAGGCGCCCCGATAGTATTTTTAAAGTAACCTCTATGCCTAATTATGGGGCTTGAGCTCACAACCCCGAGATCAAGAGTCACATGCTCTACGGACTGAGCCAGCTAGATGCCCCATTATCCTCTATGAGGAAAAAGAGGGAGATGTCAGTGGGAAAAGGAACGTGGCAAGCCTTGGAAGATGCTGTCAAATAGTGATAATTACATGCATTTTCTTTTTTATGATTTATTGACCCATAAAGTTTTGCTTAGTAGACTTTTCTGCATGCGTGTCATATTTCAAAGTAAATAAACTTAAACTTGGCTAACTGATTTGGCAATAAGAACTAGCTTTGCCATCTCAGATATTTAGTGGACATTTTCCAAAGTTTGGATGAAAATATGTTTAAAGCTTGCACTAAAACAAAAGCATTTCATCAAAAATACTGTGTTGATAAGGGCAAATTGAAATTTACATTTGGATTTTTCCCAACTCTTTTTGTGACTGTCAATTTACACAAATGTTGCTCTGGAAAGGAATGAGAGTTAATGGATTACCTCTCAATTAATAGTCATTCCATAGGACTTGGTACAAAGCCTTCATAATATACTTCCCAGAAATTAAGAATGTGAATTACTCTATCCTTTGCAAATCAATGGTTTCTAATTCTTTGCTCTCAACAAAACTAAAGAAGGGCTTAGTCAAACTATTAGCTTATAGAATGTTAAAAATGGTTTTTGATAGTATATCATTGTGATTTTTAGCATATAACTCATAAAAAGTTCAAAGAATTATATGACAGTGTGATAATAAAACCTGCTCCATTTTTATTTACTTATGTGAACAAGGTTTCCTAGTGTCTAACGCTACAAAAACCATCAGTAGGAAGAGAAATTAGCTAATAATAATACCCACCCATAGATAAATGATACTCAACCATAGATAAATGAACCAATTAATTTTTAAATGCTCAATTCATGTTATTAAGAAATAGATTTACAATTCTTTAGTTATATGTTTATTATTTATAAAAAATTTAATTTATATTGTTTTGTCTAGTTGTATATTCATTAAGATTGCAACATAGCTCAATCCAGGTCAAATTTTCAATCTCTAGAAATACATGGTTACACAATTTTAGTGTGTGTGTGAGATCTTATTGCAGAGACACAAGATAAAGTAATTTGGGGCACCTGGGTGGCCCAGTCGGTTAAGCACCTGACTCTTGACTTCAGCTCAGATCATGATCTCATGGTACATGGGATTGAGCCCCGCATTTGGCTCCATGATAACAGTGCAGAGCCTGCTTGGGATTCTGTCTCCTCTCTTTCTGCTCCTCCCCCAACTCACATGTGTGCTCTCTCTCAAAAATAAACATTGAAAAAAAAGGGGGTGGGGGGGCGCCTGGGTGGCTCAGTCAGTTAAGCATCCAACTTTGGCTCAGGTCATGATCTCACAGTTCATGGGTTCGAGCCCCGCGTCAGGCTCTGTGCTGACAGCTCAGAGCCTAGAGCCTGTTTTGGATTCTGTGTCTCCCTCTCTCTCTGCCCCTCCACTGCTCACGCTCTATCTCTATCTCAAAAATAAATAAACATTAAAAAACATTTTTTTAAAAGAAAAAAGAAAAAAAAAGCCTGGGTGGCTCAGTCAGTTAAGTGCCCTACTCTTAATTTCAGTTCAGGTCATGATCTTACAGTTTGTGAGTTCAAGCTCCAAGTTCAAGTTGCCAGCACAGAGCCTGCTTGGGATCCTCTCTCTCACCCTCTCTCTCTCTCTCTCTCTGCTCCTCCCCTGCTAGTGCTCTCTGTCTCAAAATAAATAAATTTTTAAAAAAAGACAAAGTAATCTATAAAAGACTTTCAAGCATAAAAAAACACGTGCATAAAAAACATGTTAGGATGGGGGTGCCTGGGTGGCTCAGTCGGTTAAGCGTCTGACTTCGGTTCAGGTCATGATCTCACAGTCCGTGAGTTCAAGCCCCTCGTTGGGCTCTGTGCTGACAGCTCAGAGCCTGGAGCCTGCTTCAGATTCTATGTCTCCCTCTCTCTGACCCTCCCCCGTTCATGCTCTCTCTCTGTCTCAAAAATAAATAAACGTTAAAAAAAACAAACATGTTAGGATGAAATTCTGTAAGAGACACAGAATGGAAATAAGAGTTCAAGAAAAAAAATGAATGAGCTAAATTTGACTGTTAAATATTTGTTTATGGAATTTTTTATTTGATTATAGTTGACATGCAAAGTTATGTTAGTAATTTAACAAGGTTAAACGTTATGCTCACCACAAGTATAGCTACCACCTGTCCTGTTACATCACTATTACAATGTCATTGACCATGTTGCTTATGCTGTGACTTTTATTCCTGTCACTTATTTATTCCATAACTGGAAGCCTGTATCTCTGACTCCCCTTCACCCATTTGGCCCCACCTTCATCCCCCTTCCTTCTGGCAACCATCAATTTGTTCTCTATTTATAGGTCTGATTCTGATCTTTGTTTATTTATGTGTTTGTTTGTTTTTGTCCACTCATAAGTGGAATCATTTGGTATCTGTCTTTCTCGATCTGATTTATTTCACATAGCATAATACCCTCTAGATCCATCCATGCTGTCACAAATGGCACAATCTCATCTTGTTTTACGGCTGTGTAATATTCCATTGTGTACCTCTATCACATTTATTTATGTATTTTTTTAAATGATGGTATTAGATTACCATGAAGTTTTTATTTCTTTAAATACATTTTAAAGTGATATGACAGTTTTAGAATGTTAACAGTTTCAATAAGTCAGAGTTCATTCTTTGCAACTATTTAAACCTTTAAAGAAATTTTAGATGTCAACTTAAAAATCTACACAGGGGTACATGGTTCTCTAAGCCCAATGGCTTAAAGACACTAATGGCTTATTCTCTTACATAAAAGAAGCTAGGGACACACAGCCCAAGCTGGTGTGACAGTTCCTTGAAATCATCAGAGGCTATGGATCCTTCAGTCCTTCTGTTCTGCCATGCTTAGAAGGTGGCATCTACCCTCAAGGCCACAATATGACTACTGGAGCTTCGGCCATCATTCCCATCATCTGGGAATCCTGGAAAGGGGCCACGATAACTTTCCCAGAAGCCCAACCACACCACATCACCTGGCCACTCCTCTTAGCCAGGGAGCCTGGAAAACCGGGCATGTTGCCCAGAGCCCTATTACCAAGGGAGAAGATGAGAATATATATATATGGCAGGCGATTAGCGGTCTTAGTTACACAGAGTGTGATCCATGACCGCTACATTATACACATGCATGTGTACTTGTGCATTGTCATGACTAGGAGATATTTACCAGTGTATGAATGATTTATCCTGGGTGGGGGAGCTTCAGGTTATTTTTACCTACTTCTCAGCACTTTAGTATATTGATTTTTGACAATCAACCTGGTAATTCTTACAAAAACTTTGCTGAAATTCTCATAAGTTAAAAAGGGGCAAACTGGGAAAAAGAAAAAAAAAATCAGACTTCAGAGTCAAAAGACCAGAGTTTAAATTCCACTCTCCAGTATGACTTAGGTACATATCTTGATCTCTGTGAGCCACAATTCCCTTGTCTACAGAAAGAAGATTGGTTAGGTTTTTCCATTATCTCTGGCTTTAGTTGTTTCTCATGAGAAGTCATAGCCATCCTGATTTTCATTCCACTATATGCAATTTCTTTTCCTCTGGCTGCTTTTAAGATTTTTTTTTTCTCTATCATTAGTTTTCAGCCATTCTCTGATGTGCCTGGTATGGTTTTGTGTCTATTCTGCTTGTCATTTTGTTGAAATTTTCCTATCTGTATATATTTTTCATCCTATTTGCAGAACTTTCAGTCAGTAACTCTTCAAATAAAAGCTATTTGCAGTTCTGACCTGCTATTTCTACCTATCATCTTGGCCATTCCTAGGTCTGTTTCTATCAACCGTGTTTTTTTCTTTTTGATTAAAAAAATTTATTAGATGCTGGACAATATGATTGGTATGTTTACAATTTGTTGTCTTCCTTTAAAAATGTTGTTGTGTTCTGACAGTTACTTGTGGATCTGCTCGCCACTGTCAAAGCAATTTTTTTTTTAATGTTTATTTTTGAGACAGAGAGAGACAGAGCATGAACGGGGGAGGGGCAGAGAGAGAGGGAGACACAGATCGGAAGCAGGCTCCAGGCTCTGAGCCATCGGCCCAGAGCCCGACGCGGGGCTCGAACTCACAGACTGTGAGATCGTGACCTGAGCTGAAGTCAGACGCTTAACCGACTGAGCCACCCAGGCGCCCCCAAAGCAATTTTTTTTTTTAAAGCTTTGTCAAAGTACATCTAGGATGGCCTTTGTTTTAGGGATGGTTTAACCCTTGAGCTCCCTGTGTTCATGAAGTCTTCTCTATTCTGGTCAGTCAGAACTCAAAAGTCTTCCAATATTGTATGTGCTTGGGTAGGTCCTTGCTTGTTGTTCATTCCCCAGTATTTGTTTTTTTGTCTGGCCCTCTGGGATATCACCCTACATATGTGCAGCTTAATATTCAGCCAAAAACTTAAGGGGATCCTCTTTGCCGCCAACTTTTTAAAAATTTCTTTTTAAGTTTATTTATTTATTTTTAGAGAAACAGAGACCATGCAAGTGGGGGAGGGGCAGAGATAGAGGGAAAGAGAGAATCCCAAGCAGGTTCAGAGCTGCCAGCGCAGAGCCCAATGCAGGCCTCAAGCCCGTGAAACCATGAGCTCGTCACCTGAGCCAAAACCAAGAGTTGGATGCCCAACCGACTGAGCCACCCAGGCACCCCTACCCCCACTTTTTCTTTATTGAGATGCAATTCACGTACCATAAAAGCCACCCTTTTAAAGCACTGGTTTCTAATATATTCACAAGATCGTGTAACTATCCCCACCATCTAACTCCAGGACATTTTCACCACTGCATGGGGATCCTTCAGGAGATTTCTGGAGCCTTCTCCTCTCCAATATTCTGCCCCACAAGTTCCAGATGCCTCAGCCTCCCTGTACTCAAGACTCTGTGTGCCCAGCTCAGTGAGACTGCTGAGCTCCCTTGGAAACCTTCCTTGTGCTGGGTTCTGCTAAGTGCCTCCAGGCAGAAAGCCAGGGTGATCACAGGGCTCCACTGTCTATTGTCCAATGTCTGAAAACTCTTATTTTCATATATTTTTTCTAGTTTTGTAGTTATTTATAGAAGGAGGGTTACTCTGGTATAATTATTCTATCACGGCCAGAAGTGGAAATCTCATTTATTTGATTTTCAAGATTAAACCAGCTTGTCATTGTGCTTGGCTGTAATAAACACTAAACAAATCATAGTTATTAAGTTACTATTTTATGTATTACTGAACCGAACATGATCTTCTCAATACCTCTTGTATCAGATTCCTATTGTCCGGTACCCACAGAATAGAGGGGAGGGGAGACGTCACCTCGGCTATAGCTTCACACTGGCTGTGTTTCATAATTTTTTTTTAATGTTTATTTATTTTTGAGAGAGAGAGGGAGACAGAGCATGAGTGGGGGAAGGGCAGAGAGAGAGGGAGACACAGAATCCGGAGCAGGCTCCAGGTTCTGAGCCATCAGCACAGAGCCTGATGCAGGACTTGAACTCACAGACTGTGAGATCATGACCTGAGCTGAAGTCGGACGCTTAACCGACCGAGCCACCCGGGCGCCCCTGTGTTTCATATTCTTTCAAACCATTTCGTGTGACTCCAAGCCCCACACCCCTGGCCATACTGATTAGTTCAGTTAAACCAGGGCTAAGCTAATTAGTGCATGATATTCTCTTGGCCACACGGATGGTTCTGGAAAGGAGACTTGAGGGGCAAGGGGGAGGGGAATGTGTCTTCCCCTCTCCTAATGTTTTCTTCCCTTAGAAAATCCATTAATGTGGTTTCTGACCTCTCTCTACCCCTTTACTCACAGAGGCGCAGCAATCCCTCTAAGTGAAAACCAGAGAAGAATAAACTGGCCATGTTCAGCCCAGCTCAGCTTTTCTTCCCATCGAAGAGAGCCTCAGGAAGTGTGTGTGCAGAGAGCACACAGTCACCTCCACTTCTCCGTAGCAGGAGGCTTACTCACCTGGCAGGTTTCCCACACGGGGAGACCCCAACTGGATGAGCAGGCTGTCCTAACTGAGGGGTTCTGGAAGAAGGCTCACTGTGTTCTCGCCCTAAGTAACAGTCTCCAACAGTAATAAGGTAAAGGTACTATTTTCCTCTTTTGTTTCATGTATCACATTTTTTTATAACTCAGAGACACGAGTGTCCTTTACTGGAGCCCCCTCAGAGACCATCATGGTTACCTGGCCCCATTCAGACCTGTGAGATACAGCAGCAGGTTTGGCGAATGACTCGGGGGAAATTTCCCTCCTCAAGAATCTTCTACTGTGGCTGTAGTGAGAATATGTGCATCCTGCAGCCACCTGAGCCAAGCCTCAGAAGAAACCACGCGGGAGGAGGGTGGAGCTAAGAGAAGCACAGGAAAACCCGGGTGCCAGTGCCTGCCTGGTTACAGGAACCAGTACACATCCTTTACTGCTTCAGCCAGGTGGGGGTTTGCCCTCTTTTACCTGTTCGCTGACATCAGCCCAGCAGACACAATCTCTATTCCGTTTAAAAGTACTTTTACTCGGGGCACCTGGGTGGCTCAGTCGGTTAAGCATCTGACTTTCGCTCAGGTCATGGTGGTGAGTTTGAGTTCATGTCCCGCAGCAGGTGAGCTCCAGCCCCACTCCAGGTGAGCCCCACTTCTCTCTCCCTCTCTCTCTTCCCCTTGCTTGCTTACGCTGTCCCTCCCCCTCCCTCTCAAAGCAATAAAAAGTGCTTTTACTTGTATCTATATCATTTGATCCTCTCCCAGTGGTCCAGAGTTACAGGAGATGAGGAAATGGCCACAAATGTAAAATGACGTGCTCAAGGTCACAGGGTGGAAAAGTGACAGACAGGGATGGGACGCACACCCGGGGGTCCCTACTCTAAGCTCAGCGAGCTTTCTGCTGGACCACACCACCCGTGCAGGCAGCCCAGCAGGTGTTCTGAGCACCCAGAGGGCTTGTCTCCACTATAGGTGTCATAGCAGGGCCGCAACCAGACTCTGGGGCTGACATCAAAGAGGGCGGTGGCCACAGTCTCCCCAAGTCACCCTCGTCCATCCCCGTCAGACATGGGATCTCAAAGTGGGTGGCCCTCAGAACTGAGCCCTCAACAATGGGGATGTGGATGGGGATCCTGCTTGTGAATGGAGAGACTCCTGAAGGAAGCAAGGAGGTATTTCCAGGGCACAGGGATCCCAGTGATCAAGGAAATTGGGTGGGAGTCTGCTGAGAGTCCACTGATATGAGCCTGAAGGTAGACATTTGTAAGTTAAACTAAAAAGCTAAAAAATCCATTTTGAGAACAGCAGCAGCAGCGGCCAGCCTCTGGGTACCCCTCCCCCAGGCCACTCACTGACATATGACATTCCCTCAATTCCCATCTCACCCCTCAGCACCTCTGGGGAGTGGTGAGCTATTAAGCATCGACAGTCACTTACTCTTCATTGTGACCAGGCTACCACTCCTTTCCTGAAAGACACGGAGGGTGAGTCCTAGGCAAGACAGGAGGGAATCCCCAAACGTTATGTCTCCACGGCATTGGGAACACCTGCTCTCTGGGTGTCCTCGGACCTCCCTCTTGTCTGACCAGGAACAGGACAATCACTGTGGGTCCAGGGAAGAGGCAAACGAGCCCACTAAACTGGTCTGATGCTACAAGGAATTACTCCTTCTCCTCCCACTGGTCCTCCCCCACCACCGAGGAAAAAAAAAATGCCAACAGGAAGAAACATTTCCATCTCGGCCTGTTGTCCTCAGTCTCTTTCTTTCATCCCACTGTCTGATTTGATGTCAGGTGCGGGGTGGGCTAAGTCCTGCTGTTATCGGAAGGCACTGGCCCTGGGCAAAAGGTGGACGCCACAAGCAGTTCGCATGCCATTGGCTCTCCAGGCGACATTCCCAAGTTTCATTAGGTGGAAGGGCAGGAGCAGAAGGAACAGAATGTGAGCTGCCAGTCTCCTGGGGAGGACATCACCGTCAACCTGAAGTTGGCGAACAACACTGGCCGCATCAGATCAATACGAGGAACAATAAAGAAACGAAAAACAAAAATCTCTCCTTACATTGTAGAACAAAGATCCGTGGAATCCAACAGCCCTGGTTTCTGCCTCTGGGCTCTGCCACTCCCTAAGTGTGACCTCACAGAAGCTACTTAAACTCTCTGTGTTGCAGATTCCTCATTTATAAAGAGAAATGACACTAACCACACAGCCTTACAGAGCTCTTCAGGGAGAATCACATACAACAATACACATACAGCACTTAAAACAGTGCCTGGCACGTAGAGAGTGCTTATTAAATGGTGGCCCTTATTTCTACTGATCTTGGGTCAGGGGCATGGACAGGAGATGGGAAATATTGTAGAGAAGTAAAATGCAAATTGTGGATAGGGAAGATCACATGGGCATTTTGTGAACATTAATAACACCATTGCCAACACTGAGGAAATGGTCACCAGACCTAGGTCTGGGCAGACGAACTGCTTACAAAGGCTTTCCCAATTGGATCAAGAGATTTTCCGGAGCTTTCACAGAGTCTGGGGCTGCCGTCTACCTTCACTGCCTCTGCTCCCTGTGGCTGACTCCCAAAGGCAGTGTCCCCACCACCAACTGGAGGAGAGTGTGCTCATTTGCAAAAGCCCCTTCACCACTAAGGACCACACTCTCCGTGGGGCTAAGAAGCATTGACAAGGAGGATCTGTGGGATTTGGGCCCCTCAGGAAGTCAGATCTTGGTCCATCGGGTTCCTGTCTTCCCCCATCATCTCCAACCAGCTCCTGGCTCTCCTGTATCCTCTGCCCTCGGCATCTCCACAGGCTGCTTCACTGGATGGACCCTTAGGCTCATCTGGCCCCACCTAATCACTGACAAAGCACAGAGGACCAGAAGGGACACGGGCTCATCCAGATTCGCACATGAGGCTTGGGATGGCTGTGTGGCTCACCCGGGTCGGAGGAGCCCAGGACAGTTATCACCCCCCATGCCCGTGTACTCTGCCATACGTAGGCAGCTCACAAAGCACACACATATCCTGCGCCCGGTTCACATATGGGAAGCCCTGACCACAGAAGCTGGCATGGAACACACTGACAAGGACTCGCTATCCTTACTGCTGTTATTGCTTCCCATCTCCTATCTTCATACCAGCTCCAAGTCACGGTGGGTGTTAGCACCTTGTTATACAAGAGCTAAGTAGGTTCACATGGTCCTCTGAAGGACTTTCCCCAAACCCTGCAGTTAGTAACAGCACAGCGAGGCCGGCACCCCAGACTCCAAGGTGCTGCCTCCCACCGTCCTCTGGGGTAGGACACGGACCCTGAGAGGATGTGGCGCTGGCCTGGCAGTGACGACTGTGACTCTCTACTATTAAGACCCACTTTGAGGCACCTGGGTGGCTCAGTCGGTTAAGCACCCATCCAATTCTCGATCGCAGCTCAGGTCATGATCTCACAGTTCATTTCTCAAGCCCCACGTCGTGAAGTCTGCATGGGATTCTCTCCCTCCCTCTCTCTCTGCCCCTCCCTCACTCATGCTCTGTCTCTCACAATAAATAAAAATAAACAACAACAACTAAGAAGACCCACTGTCATCCTCAGCACTCTGCCAAGATGAACTGCCAGGCCCCCAAACAGCCCAACAGAGAGAGAAAGCCCAGGAGATGTGAGTGCTGGGAACCCGTCCTGCCACTTGCTCTTGACAGAGAGGCCATCGGAGTCTCTGAATGAAGAAGGCAGGGATGCTGACCCACCCAGGCACAGCTCACGCCACGGCGCTCGAGAAAGCCGGCAGGGCCATGCCCCATGGGGGTCACTGCATTTTGCAAGTGGTGTTTCACTGTGGGTGCTTATTGTGGGCCAAAGATGGGGCTTGTCGGTCCCCAGCAACAACACAAGTGCATCGTGGAGAGGAGTAGGCCCACCCCAGCAGAGCCAGACAAGGGGGGAGCAAGGAGAGAAGTCAGGGCAGAACCCACCCTTCCAGGCCCTCCCCACCTTGTTCAAAGTCAGCAGGAGGGCCTCTCAGAGTCAGAAGGACAGGAGCAGCTGGGGGGCTGTGGCTCGGGAAGGGAGACACTTCCCAAAAGGGTGCATGGCGCCCCTCTTCTGCCTCTAACCCGTGGACTCTCACCCCGGGCCCCTCTGCACACCCACGAAGCCCTGCAGTTGTGGGCATAATGGGAGCAGACTCACACAGATATATTTTTCCCGTGGAGAAGGCTGATAGCTCTCAACAGATTTTTAATCCTCTGCGGAGGACACTGTAGTTCATGTGGACAGATAGAAAGACTTCCTGCCTCACCGGGTCATGGGTGCCTGCAGTGGGAGTGGCCAGGAAGGGAGGGGATAGAGCCAGGCCCTCCTCCTGAAAAACAATGAGTTTTTGAGACCCAGTGTCCAACTCCAGTCCTCACTTCTCAAGCTCCTAACTCCCCTCACCTTTAGGCCTTTGCTTAGGGGCCTCCTCTTCCTCCAGGAAGTTCTCCTTGATCTTCCATGTCCACTTCTCACAGTTTAGCAACTGCCTCTTTAATTGTTTCCCTGAACTAAACCTCAGATCTCACTGAGGCAGTGGGCTGTGTCTGCGGGGTCTCTTGACCCTGCCTTTGGCAGCCTGCTAGGGGCCCTGGCCCATGGTGGAACCTGGTCAATCCTCAGTGAATGAATGAATGAGTGAGTGAATGAATAGTAGCCTAAGTTAGGTGGCTCCCAGATGCCCCGCATCTCTGAGGACGGTTGTACATTTTATTTTTTAAGCAGTAGAGCAACAGAGAAGCTTGAAGTCACTCTGCTTGCCCCTGACAGTTTGCAGGCAAGGGGAGAAGCTGCCGTCCCAGACCAATCTGGCCAGGGCCCAAGGCCTCCGGTTTCCTTTTGTGGAACTGGGCTCTGAGACACAGGGCTGGGGGATGGGGGGTTGGGGATGGGGGACGGGGGTGGGGGGTTGGCAGACCTCTTCTTTCATCTGAGAGCCCCGGCATGTACAAAAATGAAGAAATGCAAAATGGCTTGCATTTCTGGCTTGCAAAAATGATGGTCCTTCTTAAATGTTCACATTTAACAACTGGAGCTGTTTTGGCCTTGGGTTGGGTACCCTGTCAGGGGACCTCCCTCACCACACACCTACCCTAATTTGGAGGTGATGTCCCAAGTGGAAGTTTGAGGCCCTATGTGATTGGGTGGCCAGGTCCAAGGCCCTCTCCCCACCCCCACACATCCCCAGCCCCAGGCTGTGATAGGCCTCAGCTATTATTTCTACCACATTCAGGGTGCAGGCGGTGCTCAGGGCATCTCGGGCTCAGAGAAGCCCGGATGCCCAGCCCAGGCTGGCCCAGCTCTGTGAGTCCTGCAGGGCGGGGGCCACATGGCCATCCTGCTGTCCCTGGGAAAGCAGGACCCCTGAGCCCTCAGATCACCTCAGGGCAGGACTCATGAATGGCCACACTCCTGGCTGTGGCCTCTCCTTCCCACAGGCTCTACAGGTAACGGCCAGTAACTGGTGCTTCTCCAGGTGGAGGTCCTGAGGAGGCCTGAGGCTGCATGGTCAATTGCCCAGCCACAGCCACTCAGGGAGCCTGGCCCGGCCTGCAAACTGGCGCCACCGCCTGGTGGGGAGCGGGACTGATGCGCTCCTTTCCATCCCTCTCCCCCCACATCTCCAGAGTCGCGGGGATTTTTCCAGAGTGCTGGCTGTGATGTTCAGGCACAACGTCCACCACACAACTGGGTGAAACACATCCCGCCAAAGGAGCACAACGGTGAACAAGCCGAAACACCAGCCGGCAGAGGAGAAGCTTACAGGCAAACAGGCCCGCCTGACTCAGGGGGAAGAGAGAGACACACACACGGGAAGGCTTGGCTGAGATCTCCAGGATCCGCAAGCCCAACCCAGGCTCAGCCTCCAAGAGAAGATACCTCGAAGACAGGCGCCAAGTGTGTGGGCTTTGGGGCCAGGCGAGCTGGGGTTTAAATACCCACGCTTCCGCCTCCGTTCACCAGGTGCGCGATACCTAGTGAATCATTGTTCTTCTCGGGGGCACATTTCCTTAATCTGCGAAAGAGGGTTACGAACACTTGCCGTGCTGTGTTGATGGAACAATCACATTAAATACGGGATGCGGAGCACTTGATACAGTGCTCAGAATAGAATCTATTCTTAAAAGCAATCCATTAATAACAGGGAACCAAGGCTTGAGAATGCTTATTTAAAAAAAAAAAAAAAAAACATAAATTAAAACAGATTCAAGTTCATTCCTACAAGAACATCCCTCTTGGTTCCTGCTCGCATTCTTAAGCAGAAGGAGCAGAGTGGCCACCAGCTGAGGAGGGAATGGCCCGCAGCTCACCGTCTATTTTATCGATGCTGCAGCCAGGCAGAGACCCTGTAGAAATGACATCACAAGCTGTGGAGAGAGCAGGGAATAAATGCTGGCGCTGATTGCCTGGGAGATGCATTCACAGTCTCATTTACTCTTTGCAACACTCCCCTGCAGGCAGGTGCTATTATTACCCCTATTCTAGAGGTGAGGAGGCCGGGACACCCAAGGTCACACTGCTTCTACGTAGCAAACCTGAGGCTGCAGCAGGGCCGCTGGGCCCCACAACCCCTCCTCTCAACTGCTAGACAAAAGCTGCCTCTCTGGTCTGGGCACTGCCTTCATCCCCATTGTTCAGATGAGAAAACTAGGTTCAAAGAGGTAAAGTCACTTTTGCAAGGTCGCACAGGCAGTCATCGGCCGAGCCAGGGCAGTCATGATTCTGAGCTGCGAGTTTTAGTCACATGAGGGTTCTCTTTACTTCAACCTGGAATCCAGAAAGTAAAAGCCAGCACCTCTCTGGTGGTAGGAACTGTGAACAGCAAAGTGAGGGCTCTGTCGGTAGCCATGTTTCCCACGTGTGCCAGAAGCTCCTGTGTGGTGAGACACCACGAAACCATCACATGGGGAGAAGCAAAGTGGTGACTCTGCCAGCCGATTCCAGCCCTGGTTCTGGTCGTTTCTGGAGTCCAGCAGCACCCCTTCCCTTCAAAGATCTGGTCGTTCAAATTCAGGATTTGATTCCACAAGCCAATAAAGCCCCCCTGGGTCCCCAAGTTGTTGATGAGTTGGTGTCAGTCACTTGCAACCCACACGGGTTCTTGCGTAGAAGGCAACATGGAGAAACAAGAAGCTGAAAGCAGAAGACGGGGGGACCAGGAAGACTGGCCGAGAGGCAAAGAGGAGCCAAGAGAGGCAGAAGAGCTACGAGGGGCACAGAGCTAGAGAGGGCTACTGGCCCAGCCTGTCACAGCCTTCGCACTGTGCGGCTCCTGAGCTTGGTTCTCCTGTCCCCAGGCTGTCCCAAAACAGCCTAAAAACAACATGAGCTGGCACTTCTGAACATTTCCTGTTCCAAATGCATGTGAGTTTCACAGCCCTCTGAATTCCACGTGTAGACATTCATCTATACCAATTTCTCCTTAGAAAGGGCTCCCTTCCCATACATCTTCATACTGGCTACAAAACAATCCCCGTCCTTCAGAACCCCTGCATGCTCTCCCGAAATGCCTGCCCCCCTGCCCCCTACTCCACTGCACCATCTTAGCAGGGTGCTTCTGGGAAGGCAGATGGTATTAGCTGGGAGCTGACCCCCAGCCCAGCCCTCAGGAAGGCAGAGCTGGTGGTGCGTCAGCAGGGTCTATGCAGAAGCATCTGGCCCAAGGAACCAAGATTAAGCCTTGTTCATCTAAATGCACACAACCCAACAGGCAGCACCCCATGCGGCGCACCCCAAGGCTGCTGTTAGTCACGCGTGCATTTTAATTTAGCTACAGAGGGGGGATGAGCTAAGAGCACAGAATAATCCTTCCTTTAGAGAGAAAAAAATGGGGCCTAGGGAGGTTACAAGTCAACCAGGAAACTCTCCCTGGAGACAAGTTTCCTGGTGCTCATTCTAATCCAGCCAGAACTCCAGTCATCCTGGAGTCAGAATCTGGCCATATTCCTCACCTTCTTTTTCTCCCCTGCTCAATTTTACTTTCTCTCAGAGCTCAAACACAAGGAGATCTGGTTTCATTCCATCCATCCATCCATCCATCCACCCGTCACGTACTGAGCCTCGTTCACAGTGTGCAGGCTGGAAGAGACCTTACAGGTCATCTGACCAAATCCTTCCCATCCAGTGTTGGTGGGCTCTTTGATTCTAAGAAACAGAAATTGACTCTAGCTAACTGAAGACATTTTTTTTCTTTTTTTTTCTTTAATTTGTATTTAGTTTGAAAGAGAGTGGGGGGGGGGGGGTGCGGACGAGGGATCCAAAGTGGGCTCTGTGCTGACAGCAGAGAACCCGATGTGGGGCTCAAACCCACAAACCTTGAGATCATGACCTGAGCCAAAGTCAGATGCACAACTGACTGAGCCACCCAGGCACCCCAGAAAAAATTCTTTAAAAAATTTAAAGAATTTGAGGAAGAGGGGTGCCTGGGTTACTCAGATGGTTAGACATCCAACTTAGGCTCAGGTCATGATCTCATGGTTCGAGGGTTCAAGCCCCACATGGGGCTCCATGCTGACAGTGTGGAGCCTGCTTGGGATTCTCTCCCTGTCCCTCCCTCTCTGCCCCTCCCCCACTCATGCATGTGCTCTCTCTCTCTCTCTCAAAATAAACTTTAATTAAATTTTATTTAATGTTTTTATTTAATTTAAGTTAGATTTAATTATTTAATTAAATAAACTTTAATGTAATTGAATTGAAAAAAAGAATTTGAGGAAGATGGGAAGCCTATATAACTGAAGAAAAGCTGAAGACCTGGGTCCCTGATAGGACAGACCCCAGGGACCTTTGGAGCAAGAATCTCTGGGCGGTCTCCTGAGGGTCACCCCCTTGGGCCTTCTTAACTGCCCCCCCTCCACCCCCAGAAGGCAATCAGGTGTCGGTTGTCTTCAATGTTTTGGAGGAATCAGCAAACACTCAGATAACGATGGGACCCACTCTGGCCTAAGAATCACCTGCAGGGGTTACTAAAATATAGATTGTTGGGCCCCACACCCAGAGATTCTGACTCTGAGTTAGGTGTCTGGAGTTTTGCATCTCTGACAGGTTTTGAGGCAATGCTGGTGTTGCTGGTGTGGGGACCATCCTTTGAGAGCCAGCCCTTGGCTTGGCCACACACTTGGGTTGTGTGCCTAAGCTGGGGATCCTGGGGCACCTTGAGAAGCAGTCCCTCCAAAGCTGTATTCAGCAAGTCCCACAGGGCTGTGCTCAGTGGGATTTCCAAAACAAAATCAGAATGTTATGACTGAAAGGGGAATGGATGTTAGTGAGGCAGGAAAAAACACAGATGTGTACCATTAAATATTTGGGGAAGACTCTCAGGCTTCCCTGGGTTGGTTCAAATAACCCCCAGGTACTTCTGCTGCTCTTCACAAGGTATGCTGATAACCCTCCTTGTAATCTTGAAGGAGAACAAGCTCCCAGTCAGGCAGACAACATGTTTTTGCAAGCTTGGTATCTGACCAGTTCAATGCGTTTATTGGCAATACAGTAGCAAAAGAGGCAAACACTGTCCCAACTCTCATGGAGCTTTCCTGGGTAATGAAATGAAAATGAAACAGTTCTACAGATAAGGTCTCCTACAGCGTGCAACAGTGAGGCTATCAATATCACCTCCCTTATTCTAGTTAACGTGCTTCTATTAATGCAGCCTGAGATGACATTAGGTTTCTCAGCAGCCACATCCTACCATTGACTTATTGTCATTATTCAAAATTATTTAGTGAGTATTTCTAGGGCACCCAGCCCTGTGCTGGGTGTCACGGGTGCAAGAGAAGCAAGAGGCCAGTCTCAGCCCCTTAGGAGCTGCCAGCATCTTAATGAAAGGCTGGTTAAGTGGCAACTGGACAAGATCTCCAGATCTCAAATTGGACACCCAAAGAGTCATCATTACCTATCCCATTAGGAACACTTGGATCCCCTGTCTCAGTATAGCCCATATTGGGAGGTAGGATGCACAGGCTGCACAATCTGGCATCATATCTCTATGGTGCAATATACATCCTGGCACCCTGCTTGATCCTCCCCCAACTGAAGCAGATGGGGGCTCCCCCTGCCACTCCCCTAAAGGGGTTTATGAATGGTCAGCTGTAAATCAGGAGTGCAGGAAGAGTTGAAGCATCAAAGAGCCCTGAGCTGGCAGCATCCTTACCGATGGCCTTAGTCCGCATCTCATTTAACAGAAGACCCTGGACCCCAAGAGGTAAGTTCACGCAATTAGTAGAGGGCATTTGGGATCCAGAACCCAGCTCCCCTTTGCCATAAAAGCCAGTGCTGTGTCCATTATACCACCAGAAGCAGAGGTGGATGAGGCAAGGGATAGAGAGAGAGAGAAAAGAGGATACATTTTGCTCATGAACTAGTGCCCTCAGGAGACTCTAATAGAAAACGTGCCAGACAATGCACTCTATACATATGTCATTAAGCAAATGATGTGATGTAAGCGATACATCAGGTGCTTGAAATGGAAGAGCCTGAGACAGCACATTCTTCAGAAACAATGGGCAAATATAACTCAGGAGCTCAGAAAGCTTTTGTTTTTAAGTGTGCAATGCTAAGGAGAGGAGACAAACAGGGACAGACTCCAGGGACCTAGTCCTCAGGAGACAGGGCACTGGGGCCAAATGCATTAAGGTGATCTATTGGTCAGATGGTTCAGATTCAATTACTCTGACAGGAAAGGTGGCTTGTTAACTGTGGGGGGCCGGGCCCCGGTGCCAGGCTGAGACCGGGTCGAGCAAAGGCTGGCTCCCTGTCGACTCAGCCAACCTGGTGGTTCCCCCTCCCGTTCATGTGGGAGGCCGGGCCCCAGCGCCAGGCTGAGACCGGGTCGAGCAACGTTCCCTGTTGACTTAGCCAACCCGGTGGTTCCCCCTCCCATTCCCCCACTTTCAAGGGCATACGAAAGCCTTGTCAAGGCTGAGAAAGTTAATTCCTGAAGCCTGTGGTCTGCAGGTGTTGGCAGTAATGCTACCTCCCTTTTTCTACCCCGAGTCAGATAGAAACAAACATGGGAATTGTGTTTTGCTAGCAATCTTATCAACAAGGTCTTGTTGTGACCCGTCTAGAAAATTCACAAGAAACACAGAACTAAATGTTTTGGTTGGCAGCGATTATGTGAAACCTGATTATTCTCAGAATGACCTGATCCATAAGAGTCTTATATTATAAAAGATTGTGTACAGCAACAATAAAGCCATCACTTGGGCCATCAGCCCAGGGGACCCTCCTGTTCCCAAACTTTCTTCTCTTCTTTTTTCTTGCATTCCCCTACCCTCAGGACCCTGACCTCGGTGTTTGTCACGCTGGTCGCGACAGTTAACCAGCTCTACAGAGGAAAGGCAATGAGGACTCTTTTCCAAGCCAGAGCTACACAGGTGTGTGCAAAAGAACTACAGAGGGGGTGTGGGTGTGCAGCAGCTGGGTGGGTGAAAGGAAGACACTGCTCTCCTGGAACACCCGATTTCACGGTGCTGTTTTCAGAAAATGAGGACAGACTTCCTGAGTCGGTAATGATAAGAGCTAACACACGTGTAGTGCTTACTGTTTGCCAGACACGGTTCTAAGCACTGAGTAGGTATTAGCTTCTCACAATAACACTATAAGGGAGGGGTGCTCTCCTGTCCTCAGTTTACATAAGAGTCGATTTTGTCACAGCAAGGCTTAAGGCAGTTGTCCTAGGTCACACAGCTTGGCAGCTCAGTCACGATGGAATCCAGGAAGTGTGGTTGGCAGTGCCTAAGCTCACCTCTGTGCCACCTTCGATCGGGCGAATTGACACGTGGCTGCAGATACCCCCCCAACGTGCCTGTATCAATCTTCAGAGTACCTCAGGACTCTGGCTTCTGACTGTCATTCGGGACCTAACTAAACTTTCCAACTTGAACCATTTCCTGCTGATACCGACACAAAGTACTTAATAAGTTCTGGCAATAATATTTTTTTTTCTTTTGCTTGTTCATTAGAGAGCTCTTATGGATAGCCAGACTGCAATATTTTAGCTTTCTTACGAGACAGAGAACTGGCACATCGGTACAGTGTGTAATGGCCAATTGTTCCCTTCCCGTTTGTTTCTTACTACCCATGATGCAATGAAGAGCTGCATTGACCCTCAGTCCAAGGACCTCCTTATCTTAAATGAGCCCCAGGATGATCTGTCCCATGTATCAACGCTTCCTAGCCTGGTGCCTTGCTAGTCACCAAGGAGACACCAGTGGGTCACATATGATCTCTTCAATGCCTTCAATGAATTCAATCTCCCAGAGAGATTGAGTGCAAAGGACAGTTAAACATGGTGAGTGGTACAGCAAGTATCCAAATACTTCGGGAAGAGAAAGAGAACCCAGCTCTTGGGAGAACAGCAGGAAGAGAGGCTCACTTGGGGACAGAGGTCCGATTGTACACAGCTAGGCAGGCTGGACAGTCTCACAGGAGAGAGGGAGATACTGGAAGCCTCAAAGGGGGGATGTGTTTTAGAAAGATCACCCTTCTAGCTGCATGGACGGGAGACTGAAGGGGAGAAGGACCAGGAGGAGGACAACCAGCTAGGAGATGAGTGTGGGGTTCGGGCAGGAGAAGAGGGTTAGATCAAGGCAGAGGCGCCGATATTGGAAAAGAGATGATGGATTTGAGGGGGGAGATCGGAGGTGGTGTGAATAGGGCTTTTTTTCCCCTGTGGGGTTCACTTAGGCCGCAGGTTCATTTGCCATGAAAATAGCTTTGGATACAACTCTGATCATGGCTGAAGAATCACAGAGACCCAGGTGGTAGATTAGGTCATTTCAACACAAGGACAGGAAACACAAGTCTGATCAGAAGACTAACGTTCAGAAGCGCTGGGGTGGCTCAGTTGGTTAACCGTCCAACTTTGGCTCAGGTCATGATCTCACGGTTCGTGAGTTCGAGCCCCACGTAGGGCTCTCTGCTGATAGCTCAGGGCCTGGAGCCTGCTTCGGATTCTGTGTCTCCCTCTCTCTCTGCCCCTCCCCCACTCATGCTCTGTCTCTCTCTCTCCAAAATAAACATTAAAAAAACCTTATTTTAAAGAAGACTAGCATTCAGATCATGCCCTTGTGCTCTTGTGCAAGTCACTTGCATTCTCCTAATGCAGGTCACATCATTTGCAAAGTGAGAATCACCACATGTACCCACATCTACCTCTGAGCTCATTATGACCGTGGCTCACGTTCAGGCAATATTGTCTCATCCCTTTTTACCTCTCCTTACAATGACATCAGCCTCCACCATTCACTGAGCACCTGCTACGTGCCAGGTACTATTCTAACGTGCATTAACTCGCTGAGTCTCCACGACCACCTTAGGGAGATAGGTACTATTCTCAGCTTCATTGTGCAGATAGAGAAGCTGAGGCAGAGATTCAGTAACTTGTCAACTTCTCACAGGCTAGGACAGAGCAAAGATGTGAAGTTAGTAGAGCCCCCTCTCATAACTGCCTAAGCATGTACCTACCCTTATGCACAGGAAGCCCAGGCTCTCCCCTCTGAGCCCCCCACCTCCCCTGTATGGTTCAAGAATCCCTCTCCTTTGGTCCTGCTTCCTCAAACCAGGCAGATAAAGAACAAGCTGAACTTTCTGCTGCCATTGTAAGATGCTGCCACAAGGTGTCGCTATTGAAAGGCAATCCAGCAAGGTTCATTCCCGAGGTCTGCTGGTGGGATGCCCTTACTGGCTCAGGTTCCCGGCTAAGCTACAGGGGTGTCTTACACTGGAGCTGAGGCTTCACTTTTTCTGTAGTTCTCACCACGTGCTGAGATATTGTTCCTCAAATCATGCTGGGGGTGGGGACTCTGAATCCAACAGGGCTTCTCGTTCCTTAGTGGTTCAGCACCACTAACTCAGAACCCCCCTTTCCTTTCCAGCGGGTTCCCTTTGGATCCTTTGGGGCTCTTTCCTACCAGAATACCATGGGCAGGGCCATGCCAATTGAGCTCATCAGTTCCCCTTAACTTCAAGTTTCAGGAGAGACTGAACTTGTGGTCTAAGTGCCTTTACACACACGAGACCCCCTGGGCAACTTGTACAAATTGGCTTACCCCCTCTGAGACTGACTACTAAAGAGACGCAGCATTTTCTACACACACACACAAACACCATGTGTGTTGTACCTTTTTTCCATGATAATGGGTGTCAACTCCTCTTACCCATGCATAGCTAACAGGGGCTCAAATGACTGCTATCTGAACAAAAGCTTACTTCACAGTATAGAGTTCTGTTCACTGACATACAGAAATGCCAGAAGCTTCTTTCTCCAACTATGTCTAAAGAAGCTATTATATACTTTATGGCTATTAGAAACCCTCTTGTATACCAAGTAAAAGCTTCCCACAACAGACATTAGGACAGGCTAAGGAATCACCAAAACCTTATGGGGTGTCATGACAGTGTCTTCGTGGAGTTATTTCAGAAGGCTGATGAAGGCAGTTTTTGGTCCCAGGCAGAGAGAATCGGAGGCTGTAATTGACTATAAACTCAAACCTCTTCATAAAACAGATGGTCCCAATACCAATCCTCAGCAAGAGAAGGAGAATGCTGTGGGAAATCACATGCATCCTCAAGTATAACCATAATTGGTGCAGCCAGGTTTAGCACATAAAAGCACAGGATATCCAGTTAAGTTAAATTTGAATTTCAGATTGTAAAAGGGGTAATTTTTAGAATGAGCATATTGCTTGCAATATTTGGGACATACACTCTCTAAAAAATTCTTGGTTATTTATCTGAAATACAAATTTAACTAAGCATCCTGTATTTTATCCATCAACCCTAGTTCTGAAGTACAGCCATGATCAGAAGCAAACCCACATCTTAAACAAGCAAAGGTCAAAGGTATTCTAAGAAGTTGATAGTTAAAATTCATTTGTCTACTACACTGACTAAACTTTCACTTTTAAGAAGCGGTTCCTAAGCCTGACTACACATGGAAACTAGCTGAGGGATTACAAACATAGATATAAAAATGCCCATGTTTTCCCCGGGGATTCATATCAAACTGTCCAGAGGGTATTCTAAAATGCACCTGGGGTTAAGGAGTACCTTCTTCAAGTGAAGAATTGTCTGTTTCTGCCTATTCAGCAGAACATTTTTCTGAAGTGGTCGAGGAAATAAGACTGATGCACTTTCTCTGCAATTCTGTTTCCTTAAATTTCTTTAATATTTATTTATTTTTGAGAGAGAGAGAGAGAGAGAGAATATGAATCTGAAGTAGCTCCAGGCTCTGAGCTGGCAGCACAGAGCCCAACGCAGGGCTTGGACTCACGAACTGCGAGATCATGATCTGAGCTGAAGACGCTCAACCGACCGAGCCACCCAGGTTCCCCTGCAATTATGTTTTCTTAAACTCATAACTCACAGTGAGTTTACACTGACAATAGCTCTAAATGTGCTGAGGATAAACTGGCAAAGAGATAGATTGGCTACAGATAAATCTTTTTTTTTAAGTTTATTTATTTATTTTGAGTGAGTGTGCATGTGTGAGCAGGGGAGGGGCAGAGAGAGAGAGAGAGAGAGAGAGAGAGAGAGGGAGAGAGAGAAAATCCCAGGCAAGCTCTGTGCTGTAGCATAGAGCCAAAATCAAGAGTCAGTTGCTTAACCAAGAGTTGGACACTCAACCGACTGAGCCACCCAGATGTTCCTTCTTGTTGTTATCAGAATAACATTTCTAGTCATACTCTTTGTCCGAGTAATTCCAAATTAGAGAACAAATCTTAGGGAAATATTCAGAAGTCCAGGAAAATATTTATATGCAAAGATGCTAATCAAACTATAAAATAGAGGAAAATTATAATTTCTGTAAAACTCCAACAATAGGAAAATGGCTAAATAAATTTTGATATGCTTATGTTGGGGTATGACAAAGCAGTAAAACCATTTTTCTCACAAAATATTTATTAGTGAACATACTGGCAATATTATTTTAAGAAACAGAAGCAAGATATACATCCTTGATGGGGAAAAACAGAGCTTTTCCTCTACGGTCAGGAACAAGATAGGGATATTCATTCTCACCATAACTATTTAACATACTACTGTAGGTCTTAGCCTCAGCAATCAGACAACGAAAAGAAATAAAAGGAATGCAAATCGTCAAGAAAGAAGTCAAACTTTCACTATTTGCAGGTGACATGATACTCTATGTAAAAAACCTGAAAGATTCTACCAAAAAATTGCTAGAATACATGAATTCAGCAAAATTGCAGGATACAAAATCAATGTACAGAAATCTGTTGCATTTCTATGCACCAATAATGAAGCAGCAGAAAAATAAATCAAGGAATTGACCCCATTTACAATTGCACCAAAAACCATAAGATACCTAGAAATAAACCTAACCAAAGAGGTAAAAGATCTGTACTCTAAAAACTATGGAACACTTATGAAGGAAACTGAAGAGGTCAGAAAGAAATGGAAAACCATTCCATGCTCATGGATTAGAAGAACAAACGTTGTTAAAATGTCTATACTAGTACCCAAAGCAACCTACACATTTAATGCAATCCTACAAAAATACTACCAGCATTTTTCACAAAGCTGGAACAAACAATCCTAAAATTTATATGGAACCACAAAAGACCACAAATGGCCAAAGCGATCCTGAAAAAGAAAAGAGGAGGTATCACAATTCTGAACTTCAAGCTATATTACAAAGCGATAGTCATTGAAGACAGTATGGTACTGGCACAAAAACAGATACACAGATCAGTGGAAAAGAATAGAAAACCCAGAAATGGACCCACAATTATATGGTCAACTAATCTTCGACAAAACAGGAAAGAATATCCAGTGGAATAAAGACAGTCTCTTCAACAAATGGCGTTGGGAAAACTGGACAGCGACATGCAGAAAATGGAACCGGACCACTTTCTTACACCATACACAAAAATAAATTCAACATGGATGAAAGACCTAAATGTAAGACATCCTAGAGGAGAAAGCAGGCAAAAACCTCTTTGACCTCAGCTGCAGCAACTTCTTGCTCAGCACATCTCCGGAGGCAAGGGAAACAAAACCAAAAATGAACTACTGGGACCTCATCAAGATAAAAAGCTTTTGCACAGTGAAGGAAACAATCAGAAAAACTATAAGGCAACCAATGGAATGGGAGAAGGTATTTGCCAATGCATCTGATAAAGGGTTAGTATCCAAAATCTATAAAGAAATTATCAACCTCAACACCTAAAAAGCAAATAATCCAGTTAAGAAATGGGGAGAAGACATGAATAGACATTTTTCCAAAAAAGACATCTAGATGGCTAACAGACACATGAAAAGATACTCAACATCACTCATCATCAGGGAAATACAAATCAAAACCATAATGAAATACCACCTCACACCTGTCAGAATGGCTGGAATTAACCACACAAGAAAAAATAGGTGTTGGCAAGGGTGTGGAGAAATGGGAACCCTTTTACACTGTTAGTGGGAATGCAAACGGGTGCAGCCACTCTGGAAAATAGTATGGAGGTTCCTCAAAAAGTTAAAATTAGAGGTGCCTGGGTGGCTCAGTTAGTAAAACATATGACTCTTGATCTAAGACCAGGTCTTGGATCTTGATCTCATCATGGTCGTGAGTTCAAGCCCTGCATTGGGCTCCATGCTGGGTGTGGAGTCTACTTAAAAAAAAAAAAAGAAGATAGAACTACCTACAATCCAGCAATTGCACTACTAGGTATTTACCCAAAGGATAAAAAATACAGATTCAAGGAGGGTGAATCTGGAGATCAAGGAGATGCACCCCAATGTTTATAGCAACACTATCAACAATAGCCAAACTATGGAAAGAGCCCAAATGTCCATCAACTGATGAATGGATAAAGAAGATGTGGTATAGATGTTTATATATACAATGTGATATTACTCAGCCATCAAAAAGAATGAAATACTGCCATTTGCAATGATGTGAATGGAGGTAGAATCTATTATGCTAAGGGAAATAGTCAGAGAAAGACAAATACCATATGATTTCACTCATATGTGGAATTTAAGAAACAAAATAGATGAATATATGGGAGGGGGAGAAAAAAGAGAGGGAAACAAACTAAAAAAAACTCTTTTTAAAGTTTATTTATTTATTTTGAGAGAGAGAGAGAGAGAGAGAGAGAGAGCGTGCAAATGGGGAAGGGGTAGAGACAGAGGGAGAGACAGAATCCCAAGTGGGCTCTGTGCTAAGGGCTTTATCCCATGATCTATGAGATCATGACCTGAGCCAAAACCAAGAGTCAGATGCTTAACTGACTGAGCCACCCAGGTGCCCAACCATGAGAAGACTCTTAAAGATAGAGAACAGACTGAGGGTTGGTGGAGGCAGATGGGTGGGGGATGGCTGATGGGTATTCAGAAGGGCACTTGTTATGATAAGCTGTGGGTGTTGTATGTAAGTGATGAATCACTGAATTCTATTCCTGAAACCAATATTGTATGTACTGTATGTTAATTAAATAGAATTTGAATAAAAATTTGAGATGGGGAGCCTGGGTGGTTCAGTCGGTTATGTGTCCAACTTTGGCTCAGGTCATGATCTTGCAGTTGGTGAGTTCAAGCCCCACGTCAGGCTCTGTGCTGACACCTCAGAGCCTGGAGCCTGCTTCAGATTCTGTGTCTCCCTCTCTCTCTCTGCCCCTCCCCCACTCGTTCTCTCTCTCTCTCTCTCAAAAATAAATAAACATTAAAAAACTAAATAAATAAAAATTTGAGAAAGAAAAAAGTATATAAAAATGTATACACATTAGTGTTTATTTTTGAGAGAGAGAGAGAGAAAGACAGAGTGTGAGCAGGGGAGAGGCAGACAGAGTGGGAGACACAGAATCCAAAGCAGGCTCCAGGCTCTGAGCTGTCAGCAAAGAACCTGATGGGGGGCTCAAATTCATGAACTATGAGATCATGAACTGAGCCAAAGTCAGATGCCACCCAGGCACCCCTAAAAATGTATATGCGTTAGAATTCTTATACTTTAATATACGGGGGGGTGTGGGGGGGTGGGGAGAAGAGTGAAATGAAATAAATACACCACAACATTAACATATATCTCATAGTATTCCTAGGGCATACATTTCCCCATTTTTATTTCTCTGAGTTTTCAAAATTCAATACAATAAGCAGGCTTAACTTTTATTAACTAGGGAAGTTGGTGTTTCTCTAATTAAATAAAATATTTATTTTAAATGTCAGTGTTAAGACTTACTTCTCCTAAATGCAGACTAGGTGGTTCAGACCAAACTCTTACCAAATATAGCTAAAAGGATGAATAAAACATTTTTTAAATCTTCTTGAAAGTATCACAGAGCTCAAAAGATAATAAAAAATTATCTGTCCAAAATCCTAGAAAGCCCTGGAAACCAGAGAGACTAGTGAGATAGTCTGGGCTCTACTACCTGAAGCTAAGATGCAATTTGGGGCTTTTGATGGCCTCAAGGAACTGTGGGCGAAAATGTTGGGAGTCCAGATCTCTCAAAGTATGAGACCCAATATATGACTTCTGGCTTTGGGCTATGGCCCCCAAAAGCTGCACACTAGAAGTAAGAGTAACCAAAAGTAGACTGGGCCTTACACAGATGAAAATCTGGCTCCAGGTAATTTGGGTGCCTGAGAAAATAACAAGGCCTGAACTTGGTATGAAGGAGACCCCGGATTGGTAGTTTCCCCAGTCACCTGGCTAAAGCAATAGAAAACCCACTCTCAGAAAAATATGGAACACATCCCAGACATTAGTTTTCCCATGACAATGTCTAACACACAGTCAAAGATAACGAGGCACATGTGAAGATAAGATATTATAAATAAAAATAAGCAGAAAAAACACAAAGAAACAACCCACAGGGATTTCAAATAATGGAATTGTCAGCTGAGACTATAAAATAAATAGGTTTGCTATTTTAAATAAATAAATAAAGGTTTGCTATTTATTTTATCTCAAGGAGATAAATCCAATCTAAACAATTTGTACAGAAAACTAGAAACTATAAAAAGTGACATAATAAGGGAGGAGCCAAGATGGCGGAACAGCATGGAAGCTTTTTGTGTGTCTCGCGTCCATGAAATACAGCCAGACCAACACTAAACCATCCTACACACCTAGAAAACTGACTGGAGGATTGACACAACAATCTGTACAACTGAACCACAGAATTCAGCAGGTACGTGGCGCAGAGAGGTGAACTTGGGGAGCAAGAAGGCACAGGGAGGTGCTTTTGTGAGCAGAGAGAGGACGAAGACTGGCTGGGGGGAGAATATGGGAAAAGCACCTCTCCCCAAAAGCAGTTGGAGAGAAAGCAGAAAATTGGAAACAGCTGCAGGGACTAAACTGAAAAGGGAGAAAGGAGAAACGAGAGGGTTTAAACTCCATTAAAACTGTAAACAGGGCGAGCAGAGTCTGCAACTCCACAGCTCCATACCTGGTGGTGCTCTAGTGGGAAGGGCGAATCCCCAGGAGCAGAGTGGGGTCCGGGAGGTTCTCGGGCCACACAGGGAAAAGCGGTTCCACTGCTGGAAGGACATTTGGTAGAGGCTTGAGGCAACCTGGGCCCAGCAGACCCCAGAGAATGGCCGCATTCGCTGGTGCTGGAACAAGGTCGTTAAGGGTGAAGCCTGGTGCCAGATGTGTGTTGTGATTTTCCATAATCCCTGAAACGCTGCTGCTACACTGTCTCGCGAACATTTTCTGGACGGGCTGGCACCTGGCCGCAGTCTCGGGGCACCGGCAACAACAGGGTCCAGCGGGCGTTCCTGGGTGCAGCCAATATTCGGCCATTGCTCATTTGGCCGTTGCTCAGTGAGACCCTCCCGCAGAGGGGCGGAACAGGTCAAAGCCACAGTCCTTCGGAAGTAAGGGGGCCGGGGAAAACAGCCGCGTCTGAGACAAAACTTGGGAGAGAGGTACTGCCTGGAGCCTGGTCACAGAGAGTGAAAAAGCAGCGAGTGGACGAGAGCTGAAGACAGAGGACGGGTGCACGATTGCTGATCCGGGATAGTGCCATTTTCACCCTCCCGCGCATGCGCATACGCACCTACGAGCCCTGCAACAATCCACCCCAGTAGGCTCGCAGCGCCATCTAGTGGAGAATGGAGCCATTACACTGAGCCCCACCCAACTGGGCCAACTTCGCTCTTCAGGAACACAAGTCTCACCGCAGGCTTCATTTAAGGACTATAAAGAGCTACATAGACTGACTTCTAGGGGAAAACGAAGCAATTTCAGTCCTACTTTCATGTGTTAGCAGGTTCATCTATTCAATTTTCTTTCTTTTTTTCTTTTTTCTCTTTTACAATTCTTTTCTTTTTCTTGAATACAGAAAGAGAAAAAATTCATTATTATTTTCAATTTTTATTAAAAATATCTTTAATTTTTATTACTATATTTGTTACTCTTTTGTAAATTTTTTCAAATTCTACTTTGCTTCCATAATTTTATTTTAGTCTACTTCAGTGTATTCACCTTTGCAAATTTTCAAACAATTTCCTTTTATTTTTCCTTCTTTTTCTTTTTTCTCTTTTTCGTTTCTTTTTCTTGGATACAGAAAGAGAAAAACTTCATTTTTACTTTCAATTTCTATTAATATTTTTCTTTAATTTTTTTACTATATTTTTTGTTTTTATGTAATTTTTTTCAAATTCTATTTTACTTTTATCATTTCATTTTAGTCTACTACAGTGTATTCACTTTTTCAAATTTTCAAACGATTTTATTTTTCTCATTTTTCTCTTTTTCATTTCTTTTCTTTTTCTTGAATATATAAAAAGGAAAACGCATTTTTATTTTTAATTTTTATTAAAAATACTTTTAATTTTTTTCTACTATATTCTTTACTTTTGTGTGTATTTTTTCAAATTCTATTTTACTTCCATCATCTCATTTTAGTCTACTTCAGTGTATTCATTTTTTCAAATTCTCAAACGGTTTCCTCCCCCCCCCCTTTTTTTTCTCTAATCTGTCAAACTACTTTCAACACCCAGACCAAAACACACCTAGGATCTAGCATCATTTATTCAATTTGTGTGTGTGTGTGTGTGTGTGTGTGTGTGTGTGTTAATGTTAATTTTAATGTTTTTTTAATTTTAATTTTTCTACCTCATTAATTCATTTTCTCCCTTCAGATTGACAAAATGAAGGAATTCACCTCAAAAGAAAGAGCACAAAGAAACGACAGCCAGGGATTTAACCAACACAGATACAAGCAAAATGTCTGAACCAGAATTTAGAATCACAATAATAAGAATACTAGCTGGAGTCAAAAATAGATTAGAATCCTTTCTGCAGAGATAAAAGAAGTAAAAAATAGCCAGAATGAAATTAAAAATGCTATAACTCTGCTGCAATCACAGATGGATGCAGCGGTGGCAAGGATGGACAAGGCAGAACAGAGAATCAGCAATATAGAAGACAAACTTATAGAGAATGGTAAAGCAAAAAAAAAAAAGAGGGAGACTAAGGCAAAAGACCACAATTTAAGAATTAGAGAAATCAGTGACTCATTAAAAAGGAACATCAGAATCATAGGGGTCCCAGAAGAAGAAGAGAGAGAGAGAGGGGTAGAAAGGTTATGTGAGCAAATCATAGCAGAAAACTTTCCTAACCTGGGGAAAGACACAGACATCAAAATCCAGGAAGGACCAAGGACCCCCATTAGATTCAACAAAAACCAACCATCAATAAGGCATATCATAGTCAAATTCACAAAACACTCAGGCAAGGAGAGAATCATGAAAGCAGCAAGGGAAAAAAAGTCCCTAACCTACAAGGGAAGACAGATCAGGTTTGCAGCAGACCTAACCACAGAAACTTGGCAGGCCAGAAAGGAGTGGCAGGATATATTCAGTATACTGAATCAGAAAAATATGCAGCCAAGAATTCTTTATCCAGCAAGGCTGTCATTCAAAATAGAAGGAGAGATAAAAAGTTTCCCAGACAAACAAAAATTAAAGGAGCTTGTGACCACTAAACCAGCCCTGCAAGAAATTTTAAGGGGGACTCTCTGAGGGGAGAAAAGATATATATATATCTTATAAAAGATATATATATATCTTTTATATATATCTTATATATATCTTTATATATATCTTATATATATCTTTTATATATATATCTTATAAAAGACATATATATATATATATATATATATAAAGCAACAAAGATTACAAAGGACCAGAGAACACCACCAGAAACTCCAACTCTACAAGCATCATAATGGCAATAAATTCATATCTTTCAGTACTCACTCTAAATGTCAATGGACTCAATGCTCCAATCAAAAGACACAGGGTAACAGAATTGATAAGAAAACAAGATCCATCTATATGCTGTTTACAAGAGACCCACTTGAGACCTAAAGACACCTTCAGATTGAAAATAAGGGGATGGAGAACCATCTATCATGCTAATGGTCAACAAAAGAAAACCAGAGTAGCCATACTTATATCAGACAATCTAGACCTTAAAATAAAATAAAGACTGTATCAAGAGATGCAGAAGGGCATTATATCATAATCAAGGGGCCTATCCACCAAGAAGACCTAACAATTGTAAACATTTATGCGCCAAATGTGGAAGTACCCAAATATATAAATCAATTAATCACAAATATAAAGAAATTCATCAGTAGTAATACCATAATAGTAGGAGACTTCAACACCCCACTCACAGCAATGGACAGATCATCCAATCAAAAATTCAACAAGGAAACAATGGCTTTGAATGACACACTGGACCAGATGGACTTAACAGATATATTCAGAACATTTCATCCTAAAGCAGCAGAATATGCATTCTTCTCCAGTGCATATGGAACGTTCTCCAGAATAGACCATATACTGGGACACAAATCAGTCCTAAGTAAGTACAAAAAATATCGAGATCATACCATGCATATTTTCAGACCACAACACTATGAAACTCGAAATCGACCACAAGAAAAAATTTGGAAAGGTAACAAATACTTGGAGACTGAAGACCATCCTACTGAAGAATGAATGCGCTAACCAAGCAGTTAAAGAGGAAACTAAAAAGTATATGGAAGTCAATGATAACACCACAACCCAAAACCTCTGGGACGCAGGAAAGGTGGTCATAAGAGGAAAGTATATAGCAATCCAGGCCTTCCTAAAGAAGGAAGAAAGATCTCAGATACACAACCTAACCTTACACCTTAAGGAGCCGGAAAAAGAACAGCAAATAAAACCCAAAACCAGCAGAAGACAGGAAATAACAAAGATTAGATCAGAAATTAATGCTATTGAAACCAAAAACAAAACAAAACAAACAAAAAAACAAAAACAAAAACAAAACAGTAGAATAGATCAATGAAACCAGAAGCTGGTTCTTTGAAAAAGTTAACAAAATTGATAAACCACTAGCCAGTTTGATCAAAAAGAAAAAGGAAACGACCCAAATAAATAAAATCAAGAATAAAAGAGGAGAGATCACAACCAACACAGCAGAAATAAAAACAATAATAAGAGAATATTATGAGCAATTATATGCCAAAAAAATGGGCAATCTGAAAGAAATGGACAAATTCCTAGAAACATATACACTACCAAAACTGAAACAGGAAGAAATAGAAAATTTGAACAGACCCATAACCAGTATCAAATTAGTAATCAAAAATCTGCCAAAAAACAAGAGTCCAGGGCCAGATGGCTTTCCAAGGGAATTCTACCAAACATTTAAGGAAGAGTTAACACCAATTCTCTTGAAGCTGTTCCAAAAAATAGAAATGGAAGGAAAACTTCCAAACTCTTTCTAAGAAGCCAGCATTACCTTGATTCCAAAACCAGACAGAGACCCCACTAAAAAGGAGAACTATAGACAAATTTCCCTGATGGACATGGATGCAAAAATTCTCAACAAGATATTAGCCAACCGGCTCCAACAATACATTAAAAAAATTATTCACCACAACCAAGTGGGATTTATACCTGGGATGCAGGGCTGGTTCAATATCTGCAAAACAATTAATGTGATTCATCACATCAGTAAAAGAAAGGACAAGAACCATATGATCCAATAGATGCAGAGAAAGCATTTGACAAAATACAACATCCTTTCCTGATAAAAAAAAAAAAACCCTCAAGAAAGTAGGGATAGAAGGAGCATGCCTCGAGAGCATAAAAGCCATATATGAACGACCCAACAGTAATATTATCCTCAATGGGGAAAAACTGAGAGCTTTCCCCCTAAGGTCAGGAACAAGACAGGGATGTACACTCTCGCCACTGTTATTCAACATAGTATTGGAAGTCTTAGCCTCTGCAATCAGACAACACAAAGAAATAGAAGGCATCCAAAGCAGCCAGGAGGAGGTCAAACTTTCACTCTTCACAGATGACATGATACTCTACATGGAAAGCCCAAAAGATTCCACCAAAAAACTGCTAGAATTGATTCATGAATTCAGCAAAGTTGCAGGATATAAAATCAATGCACAGAAATCGATTGCATTCCTATACACCAACAATGAAGCAACAGAAAGAGAAATCAAGGAATCAATCCCATACAGTTGCACAAAAAAACCATAAAATACCTAGGAATAAATCTAACCAAAGAGGTGAAAAATCTATACACTGAAAACTATAGAAAGCTTATGAAAGAAATTGAAGAAGACACACACAAAAAAATGGGAAAAGATTCCATGCTCCCGGATAGGAAGAACAAATATTGTTAAAATGTCGATACTACCCAAAGCAATCTACATATTCAATGCAATCCCTATCAAAATAACACCAGCATTCTTCACAGAGCTAGAACAAATAATCCTAATATTTGTATGGCACCAGAAAAGACCCCGAATAGCCAAAGCAATCTTGAAAAAGAAAACCAAAGCAGGAGGCATCACAATCCCAGACTTCAAGCTATACTACACAAGCTATACTACAAAGCTGTAATCATCAAGACAGTATGGTACTGGCACAAGAACAGACACTCAGATCAATGGAACAGAATAGAGAACCCAGAAACATATGGACCCACAAACGTATGGCCAACTAATCTTTGACAAAGCAGGAAATAATATCCAATGGAATGAAGACAGTTTCTTCAGCAAGTGGTGCTGGGAAAACTGGACAGCGACATGCAGAAGAATGAACCTGGACCACTTTCTTACACCATACACAAAAATAAACTCAAAATGGATGAAAGACCTAAATGTAAGACAGGAAGCCATCCAAATCCTCAAGGAGAAAGCAGGCAAAAACCTCTTTGATCTTGGCCGCAGCAACTTCTTACTCAACACGTCTCCAGAGGCAAGGGAAACAAAAGCAAAAATGAACTACTGGGACCTCATCAAAATAAAAAGCTTCTTTCTGCACAGCGAAGGAAATAATCAGCAAAACTAAAAGGCAACCAATGGAATGGGAGAAGATATTTGCAAATGACATATCAGATAAAGGGTTAGTATCCAAAATCTATAAAGAACTGATCAAAATCAACACCCAAAAAACAAATAATGCAGTAAAGAAATGGGCAAAAGACATGAATAGACACTTCTCCAAAGAAGACATCCAGATGGCCAACCGACACATGAAAAAATGCTCAACATCACTCATCATCAGGGAAATACAAATCAAAACCAAAATGAGATACCACCTCACACCTGTCAGAATGGCTAACATTAACAACTCAGGCAACAACAGATGCTGGTGAGGATGTGGAGAAAGAGGATCTCTCTTGCATTGTTGGTGGGAATGCAAGCTGGTGCAGCCACTCTGGAAAACAGTATGCAGCTTCCTCAAAAAACTAAAAATAGAACTACCCTACGACCCAGCAATTGCACTACTAGGCATTTATCCATGGTATACACGTGTGCTGTTTCGAAGGGATACATGCACCCCCATGTTTATAGCAGCACTATCAACAATAGCCAAAGTATGGAAAGAGCCCAAATGTCCATCGATAGATGAAAGGATAAAGAAGATGTGGTATATATACACAATGGAGTATTACTCGGCAATCAAAAAGAATGAGATCTTGCCATTTGCAACTACGTGGATGGAACTGGAGGGTATTACACTAAGTGAAATTAGTCAGAGAAAGACAAAAACCATATGACTTCACTCATAGGAGGACTTTAAGAGACAAAACAGACGAACATAAGGGAAGGGAAACAAAAATCATAAAAAGAGGGAGGGGGACAAAACAGAAGAGACTCATAAATATGGAGAACAAACTGAGGGTGGCTGGAGGGGTTGTGGGAGGGGGGATGGGCTTAATGGGTAAGGGGCACTAAGGAATCTACTCCTGAAATCAGTGTTGCCCTATATGCTAACTAATTTGGGTGTAAAATTTAAAAAATAAAAAATAAAAATTTTAAAAAGTGACATAATAGATATGTAAGGGAACAAAATAGAATTTTTTAAACTGTAAAATATGATAATATGAAAATTAAGAATAAGATTTTTTCTGGCCTATCTTCCTTTTTATCTTTTTAACAACATTACTGAGGTATAATTTACATAAAATAAAATCCATTTATTCAAAGTACATACTTTAGTGAACTGTACTTGTGCAACCACCACCACAATAGAAAAACAAAGCATTTCCATTACCCCCAAAACATTTTGATGAATGGCTCAATGGTAGATTACAAAAGCTGAGAGAGAATTTGTGAAGGAAAATGTAGGAAGAAACTATGCAAAGAACAGTCAAGACAAGAAGATGGGAAATGAGGCAGAAAATCTAAGTGATAAGTTTTAAATGCTTTTATTTATGTCTGTTATCCTGACTAAAATCATTAAGTTGGGGAGAAAGCAGATTATAATTTACAGCAGTAACTGTATCTTTCCCTACATCCAACTTCTTCTGCCTCAGGGTCACATAATGAGAACCAGAGGTTAGACCTGCAGGAGCCAAGAGTTTTTCACACCACAGGAGAGAAACCCTGAAATTATGAATCTAGCAGTTTATATAGGTTGCACAATGTCCAGCTAGCACACTCTCTTCCTAAGAGACAGTAGGGAGGGAGAGAACCATTTGCTTTAGTCACAAGTTTACTATCTAGTTTACTAGACAGGTATCTAGTATCTAATTAACTATCTAGTTTACTATCATTTGGAATGTAAACAAATGCCTCCAGGATTCCAGGTTTTATCCCCCTCTGAAATGTAAATGAATTAACTAAGAAGTAAAACAGTAAAAGATCTGTATGCTGAAAACTATAGAAAACTTATGAAGGAAATTGAAGAAAACACAAATAAATGAAAAGCATTCCATGCTCATGGATTGGAAGAATAAATATTGTTAAAATGTCAATACTACCCAAAGCAATCTACACATTCAATGCAATCCCAATCAAAATTGCACTGGCATTCTTCTCAAAGCTAGAACAAACAATCCTAAAATTTGTATGGAACCACAAAAGACCCCAAATAGGCAAAGTAATATTGAAAAAAACCAAAGTGGGAGGCATCACAATCCCAGACTTTACCTCTACTACAAAGCTGTAATCATTAAGACAGTATGGTATTGGCACAAAAACAGACACATATACCAATGGAATAGAATACAGAACCCAAAATTGGACTCACAAACATGGCCAACTAATCTTTGACAAAACAGGAAAGAGTATCCAATGGAAAAAAGACAGTCTCTTTAGCAAATGGTGCTGGGAGAACTGGAAAGCAACACGCAGAAGAATGAAACTATACCACTTTCTTACACTATCCAAAAAAAATAAACTCAACATGGATGAAAGACCTAAATATGAGACAGGAAACCATCAAAACCCTAGAGGAGAAAGCAGGCAGCATTACCTCTTTGACCTCAGCCGCAGCAATTTCTTGCTTCAACACATCTCCAAAGAATTAAGAATTAATAATTAAGGGAATTAGAAGCAAAAATGAACTATTGGGACCTCATCAAGATTAAAAGCTTCTGCACTGCAAAGGAAACAATCAACAAAACTAAAAGGCAACCAACGTAGTGGGAAAATAGTTGCAAATGACATATCAGATAAAGGGCTAGTATCCAAAATCTATAAAGAACTTACCAAACTCCACACCCGAAAAACAAATAATACAGTAAAGAAATGGGCAGAAGACATGAATAGTACTTTTCCAAAGAAGACATCCAGATGGCCAACAGAGACATGAAATGATGCTCAACATCACTCATCATCAGGGAAATACAAATCAAAACCACACTTGGGGTGCCTGGGTGGCTCAGTCAGTTGACTGCTGACTTCGACTCAGGTCATGATCTCGCAGTCCGTGAGTTTGAGTCCTGAGTTAGGCTCTGTGCCAACAGTTCAGAGCCCGGAGCCTGCTTAGGATCCTGTGTCTCCCTCTCTCTGCCCCTCCCCCACTCGTGCTGTCCCTCTCTCTCTCTCTCTCAAAAATGAAATGAACATAAAAAAAAATTTTTTTTAAACACACTGAGATACGACCTCACACCAGTCAGAGTGGCTAAAATGAACAAATCAGGAAACTACAGAGTTGGCAAGGATGTGGAGAAATGGGATCCCTCTTGCACTGTTGGTGGGAATGCAAAATGGTGCAGCCACTCTGGAAAACAGTGTGGAGGTTCCTCAAAAAATTAAAAATAGAACTACCCTATGACCCAACAATAGCACTGCTAGGAATTTATCGAAGGGATACAAGAGTGCTGATTCAGAGGGGCACATGCACCCCAGTGTTTATAACAGCACTCTCAACAATAGCCAAATTATGAAAAGAGCCCAAATATCCATCAACTGACAAATGGATAAAGAAGATGTGGGTTACATATACAATGAAATACTACTTGGCAATGAGAAATAATGAAATCATGCCATTTGCAGCAGCATGGATGGAACTGCAAGGTATTATGCTGAGTGAAATAAGTCAGTCAGAGAAGGACAGATATCATATGTTTTCACTCATATTTGGATCTTGAGAAATTTATCAGGAAACCATTGGGGGAGGGAAGAGGGAAAAATAGTTACAGAGAGGGAATGAGGCAAACCATAAGAGACTATTGAATACAGAGAACAAACTGAGGGTGGATGGGCGGGCAGGAGAGAGGGGAAAATGGGTGATGGGCATTGAGGAGGGCACTTATTGGGATAAGCACCGGATGTTGTATGTAAGCAATGAACCATAGGAATCTACCCCAAAAACCAAGAGCACACTTTACACACTGTATGTTAGCCAATTTGACAATAAATTATATTTTAAAAAAACTAATAAGCAAAACAGGGAACTCCCCACTCCAGAATGTAAGCATTTGGCTTGGGGAGGTGGGGGGTTCAGAGAAGATAAGTTTTTTTACCCTTTGAATGGGAACAGGTGGCTTCAGTTCTAACTGCCTTCCCCTCAGGTATCAATAACATTTGTTCAGAAAGTCCTCGCTATGCAGAGATATGGAAATATTCACTTCCTAACAGATATAGACATAGAGCATACTGTGAGGAGGTCTAACACATATGTTTTATTGGTGTCCCAGAAGAAAAGAGAATAGGAACAGAGGAACATGTGAAGAAATGGTGACTGAGAAGTATCCAGAACCAATAAAAGATGTTGCTAGGGTCTGAATATGCCCCCCACCAAATTCATATGTTACAATCCTAACCCTCAAAAATGATGATATCAGGATATGAGGCCTTTGGGAAGTGCTGAGTCCAGGAAGATTAGAAGCCTCATGAATGGGAGTAGTGCTTTTTGAAGAGGCTCCAGAAAGCTCCTTAGCCCCTTCCACCATGTAAGGACACAGCAAGAAGACGCCATCTCTCAATCACAAAGAGGGCCCTTACCCCATCACGCTGGGCCATGATCCTTGGACTTCCAGCCTCCATGTCTATGAGAGGGGAATGTCTGTTGCTTATAAGCTACTTAGTATGTGGTATTTGGTTATAGCAACCTAAATAGACTAAGACACATACCAAACCACATCTTTAAAAAGCCAAATAAACAATGAGAAAGAATGAAATCTGGCCATTTGTAGCAACGTGGATGGAACTGGAGAGTGTTATGCTAAGTGAAATAAGTCAGGCAGAGAAAGACAGATACCATATGTTTTCACTCATGTGTGGATTCTGAGAAACTTAACAGAAGACCAGGGTGGAGGGGAAGGGGAAAAAAAAAAGTTACAGAGAGGGAAGGAGGCAAACCATCAGAGACTCTTAAATACTGAGAACAAACTGAGGGTTGATGGGGGCTGGGAGGGAGGGAAAGTGGGTGATGGGCATTGAGGAGGGCACCTGTTGGGATAAGCACTGGGTGTTGTATGGAAGCCAATTTGACAATAAATTATATATACATATAGACACACATATATATGTATACGTATATATATACATATATATGTATATATATGTGTGTGTGTGTGTCTATAAATATATATATAAATATATATATATATAGCCCCAAATAAATCCCAGGGAGAGAGTGTTAAAAAGAAATCCACATCTTTTGAGTGTATCATTTATTCTGACAGCTGAATCCTCAAAGAAAAACAAAAAACAAAACAAAAAAAAACAAAAATCAAGAAACAATGGAACCTAAGAGACAGTGGAATGACCATCTTCATATGCGGAAAAATAACCCTCAACATAAAATACTTTACTCAAGAGAGAAAACCATTGACCATAAACATGAATTAAAGATATATTCAGCAAATGAAACCTGAGAGCGTTCACCACCATATATACCAGTGTTCACTCTTTATATGGAGCAACGAGTTTACTGAAATTAGGATAAATCTAAATACCTATTGGGTAAATAAAAAGTGATGATTACATCTTCACACACCACCCCTTCCCACAGATTTGCCCTTTTCTAGTGTTCTTTCCTATTGATGTGGGCGTCATCTGATACCTTTTCCCTTTAGCCTGAAGAACTTATTTCCTGTAATGAAAGTCTACCAGAGTCAAGTGCTTTTAGCTTTTTTCTGAGGGCAAATGTCTTTTTTTTTTTCTTTCATTCTTTAAGTATGTATTTTGATTGTTTTTTTTTTTTTTATTTCAGCATTTTAAAGAAGCTATTCCACTGTGTTCTGGAGTCTAGAGTTTTTGATGAGAAGTTAGTTGTCATTCTTATTATTGTATCATTAAACTATGTGCCACTTTTCTCTGGCTGTGCTTAATATATTCTCTTTAATTTTAATTTTCAGTATTTTGACTATGATGTGCCTTGATATGGTTTTTTTGGTATCTATTCTAATTGGCTTTTCCTGAGCTTCTAACATCTGTGAATTGATATTTTTTTATTAATTTTTGAAAATTCTCAAGTCTAATCCCTTCAAATATTCCCTGTGCTGCATTTCCTTTCGTCTCTTTCATAGGGACTCCAATATACATACATTATAGTGCTTGATATTATCCTACAATTCTCTGAGAGTCTGTTGTAACTTTTTAATTTTAATTTTTCTCTCCTTATGCATAAATTTGGATTAATTTTATTAACCTGTCTTCAAGTTCTGCTGTTAAATCCTTCAAATGAAATTTTCATATCAGTTCTAGAATTTCCATCTTATTCGTTCATGGAATTTCAGATTCTCTGCTGCAGTTTCCCCTATTTTTACTTATTTTTCCAATATTTTCCACTAAACACATTAATAGAGTTACCTTAAAACTTTTGTCTGCTGGGTCCAACATCTGGGTCATTTCTGGTTCTGTTTCCATTGGCCATTTTTTCGTCTTGGTTATGGGTCACATTTTCCTGCTTTTTTACATGTCTTCTATCTTTGACTATGTATTCATTTGGAAAGGATTGGTGGGCACGTGTGACTTGAAGGGGTCTCTATCCTTTCTTGTCTGTGCTGTTGCTATGTACTCAGTGGAGACTCAGGTAGAAAAAGCGACCTGTGAGTGCTCCTAGGAAAATCTCTCTCCACACTCATTCCCTGTCCTTCAGGGACAGACAAGAGCCATGCATTGGTGGGGCCTTATAGATGAGATTTGCAGGTGGGTGCCGTTTGCATTTAGGTCTTTTGGAATCGTACTATATCATACCAACTCATCCAAATTTCAGCCAGTTCAGCTAGTTTCTCATTGCATCTCCCAAATCCCCTATCTATGGTAGGGATTCCTCCTCCATCCACAATAGTCCTATATGAAAGCAGCCTCATGTATCACTCTCCTAAAAAGGGCTCTTTATGCTGAAATTAGGTCATTTTATTTTTATTTTTTTATATTATCTGTACTTTTTTTTAATATATGAAATTTATTGTCAAATTGGTTTCCATACAACACCCAGTGCTCATCCCAAAAGATGCCCTCCTCAATGCCCATCACCCACCCTCCCCTCCCTCCCACCCCCCATCAACCCTCAGTTTGTAAATTAGGTCATTTTAAATTCATTGCATCTTCAGCTCTCTGGTAGGTTTTTAACCACTATGATTTTGTAGCTTATACAGCTTACTCACATTGTTACAGTGAGAGAAATGGTCTCTTACAACTTTCTAGAACTCACCTGGAAGTCCAGGTGAGCGGAAGTCCAAATGTTTTTCAAAAAGGCTTATTAATTGAAAATATGAAAAGACAGGGTAAGAAGAAGCTTCTGACATCTGTAGACTATGAGATTACCCATCTCCTCTCCATATCTGGAACCAATTAACACTGACTGGATTCAGGGAAAACACTCCCAGGTCACATGTCAGGTCCATATCTCTGCTGAGAAAGCCCAGGACAGCTAATGTATCCAAGGCCCAGTACAACAGAAACATCTGTCTTTAAAAGGCCACCTGTTTTAAAATGGAATGTGGGGGAAATGACATAAAAGAGAATTTACTCCAATTTTACCAAATAGAATTTCTGTTATCATTTAAAATCCTCTTTATCCTCATTTCAGTAGATTTCTTCTTCTTAATCCATGCTGGACTGGTACCAAATTCAGAAGCCAGTTTCTCTAACATACCTGCTGAGTCTGAAAAGATAGTTTATGCTTGCCAAAGAAACTGCAGTATAACTAGAATGTATGCATTTTCACACAAAGAAAAATAAACAAGGGGGCTGACAGGAGAGGATCTTTGTTGCGGCAATCATCTAAACTTGTACATTAAGAAAGCAGAAAGGAAAGAGTAGCTTAATCCGAAAACAGTAGAAGAGAAACATGAAGGCAACAATAAGAATAATGAGGGTTTGCCTGGTGGCTCAGTCGGTTAAGCTTCTGACTCTTGGTTTCAGCTCAGGTCATAATCTCACAGTTCCTGTGATAGAGCCCTGGGTCAGGCTCTGCACTGGCAGTGCAGAGCCTGCTTGAGATTCTCTCTCTCCCTCTCTCTCTCTCTGCCCCTCCCCTGCTCATTCTCTCCCTCTCTCTCTCTCTCTCTCTCAAAATAAATAAATAAACTTAAAAAAATAATGAAATAGAAAATGGACAAACAGTACAGAGAAACCAATTAAGCCAAAGCTGTATCTTTTAAAAATGTAATGCATTTGATAAACCTCTACAGTTATCGAGAAAAAACACAAATTACCAATATCAGGAGTTAAAGAGGAAACATAACTACAGATCCTACAAACACTAAAATGATAGACTAACAATATATGCAAATTTATTCCAGTACATTCATCAACATAATGAAACTACCTATTCCTTAAAAAAAGGAAAATTAAAAAAACTGACATAAAAAGAGAAATCATTTAATACCATCTAATACCACCTCATTTTGGAATGGCTGAAACAACTCAGGCAACAACAGATGTTGGGAAGCATGCAGAGAAAGAGGATCTCTTTTGCACTGTTGGTGGGAATGCAAACTGGTGCAGTCACTCTGGAAAACCGTATGGAGGTTCCTCAAAAAGTTAAAAATAGAACTACCCTATGACCCAGCAATTGCACTACTAAGTATTTATCCAAGGGATACAGGTATGCTGTTTCAAAGGGGTACATGCACCCCAATGTTTATAGCAGCACTATCGACAATAGTCAAAGTATGGAAAGAGCCCAAATATACATTGACAATGAATGGGTAAAGAAGATGTGGTATATATATATATATATATATATATATATATATATATATATATACACAATGGAGTATTGCTCAGTGATCAAAAAAAATGAAATCTTGCCATTTGCAACAACATGGATGGAACTAGAGGGTATTATGCTAAGTGAAATAAGTCAGAGAAAGACAAATATCATATGACTTCACTCATATGTGGAATTTAAGATACAAAACAGATGAATATATGGGAAGGGAAGCAAAAATAATATAAAAACAGGGAGGGGGACAAAACATAAGAGACTCTTTTTTTTTTTTTTTTTTTTTTTTTTTTTTTTTTTTCATAAGAGACTCTTAAATACAGAGAACAAACTGAGGGTTGCTGGAGGGACTGTGGGTGGGGGGATGGGCTAAATGGGTAAGGGGCACTAAGGAGAATACTTGTTGGCATGAGCACTGGGTGTTATGCATAGGAGATGAATCACTGGAATCTACTCCTGAAATCATTATTGTACTATATGCTAACTACCTTGGATGTAAACTAAAAATTAATTAATTAATTAAAAATAGAAAAAATACATGTTTAATACAGAATTAAGTACAAAAGTAAGTTTGTTTAAAATGAGAAAATAAATCATACAAATTACAAATTTGTAAAGTCAAAAAAAAGAGAAATCATTTAAATGATATTATATCTATGAAAGAAATTGAATTCATAACAACTTTTTAAAAACCCTTTACACAGGGGCGCCTGGGTGGATCAGTTGGTTTAAGCGTCTAACTCTTGATATCGGCTCAAGTACTGATCTTATGGTTATGAGATCAGGCCCCACATTGGGCTCTTCACTGAGCATGGTGCTTGCTTGGGATTCTCTCTATCCCTCTCTCTCTACTCCTCTCTCTCTCTCTCTCACAAATAAATAAACATTAAAAAAAAAAAAAACCCTTTTCACAAAGAAGATGCCATACCAGATGGCTTCACTGCTGAAGTCTATCAAACATTTAAAGAGGAAATAATACCAGTCTTAACACGAAAACTTCCAGAAAAGAGGTGAAAGGAACACTTCTCACATTATTTTATAATGCAACATTATCCTGATGAGAAAAACAAAGTTATTACAAGACAATTACAGACGGCTATCTCTCCTGAACACAAATCCTTAACAGAACATTAGTAAGTTGAATCCAGCAATATTAAAAAAGATAATACATGTGACTTAGTGGGGTTTATCCCAGGAATGCATAGTTGACTTAACATTCGAAAACTTACTGTATTCCTCAACATTAACAGAATAAAAGAGGCAAATTATAATCATCATGAGAGACACAGAAAAAAAAACAAAAACAAAATTAAAGAACTGGTTATGATAAAAGACAACAACAACCAACCCTCTCAGCAAAACACTGAAAATAGACGAGGACTTCCTCAACCTAATAAAAGGAGTCTACAAAAAAACTTACAGCTTCTGCATCTGAACAGAAAAATAAGCTGAGGGAAGAGAGAGTTGCCAAAAAAATGAACAGGACATTCCCCCAAAAAGGTAGGTCAAGTACCACAAGAGATCAAAAACTCCCATGATCACAAAGCCACTTAGGATACCACGTGCTCCAGCGAGGAGACTAAGTGGCAGACAAAAATCCTTGTAAGGATCATGAGCCACTCATCTTAGAAGCAAGGAGCAACAAAGACTCGAGTGGCAACAATTTATATTCTTACTCCACTAGACACACAGATAGAAAAAAGAGCAAATGATAAGAATGCTGGCCAGCCTAAACCCCTGCTAACTACGCCTTTCGACCTTCCTCTGACTTAACTAAGGAAGTGATGAACCTGCTTTGCACCAGACTCTAAAGAAGGTGATAGCGAAAGAAACCTATCTGTAAAAGAAGAGAAAAAATTCAGCAAAATGTCTAAGGAACTGAACAACACAGTAATGAAGGAAGCAAAAGGGCTTGGACACAGCAGCCGTCGGCCAGACGGGCTTAGCAGGAGCCAGAGTCAAGCTGTCCTGGGCAGCCCACGTGGAAGCCATAGTCCTGGAAGCCAAGGCTGAAGGCACAGTGGCAGTGCCAGCCCAGCAGGACGTCAGGACAACAAGAACAACAAACACAAGAAACACTTTTTTAAAAATGAATAAGCACACGGACACTAAGGTAAAATTGAAAAAAAAGTCAAACACACACACAAAACAGAAAAAGAAGTCAAAGAGCAAAGATAAAGAAAAGGAAAAGAGGAAAGATGACAAAAAAAAAAAAAAGAAAGAAAGAAAGAAAGAAAGAAAGAAAGAAAGAAAAAGAAAGAAAGAAAGAAATCCTTCAGAGTATAAAAGGATGGGTTTTTTTTAATTGACTTAAGTCATCATACTGAATTTAATGTTACATTGTTAGAGATTCAAGCCTTATAAGTAATGGAACAAATGGAAAACCTGTCTACACTTAAAACACCACTGCTTGTTATTTGATTTTTATATCAGAGCTTTATTAATACAAACTTTTGTACAGAATAGTGAGTTGTGACCATGTGACATGGCAGGTTTTGCCAGGGATGGAGTTTATTACACAATTTTCACTTTTGAATTTTTTTTAATTCTCTAGCAAAAGTCAGTATCAGTTCTAAAATGTCAACAGAATGATATGCTGAATTCATTACAAACCCATTAGGCCATTTTTAAAATCACAATAATAGTTTTCAGTGAACTTAAGGAAAAAAATACAAAACACAGAGCTACCATTACAGTTAATGATAAGATCAAGAAAAAGGCAAAATTGTCTATCTCATCATTCTATTCAGTATTGTACTAGAGTGCCACATGACAAAACAAAATAGAAAGAAATAAATTAGAAAGTTATGGATTAGAAGAAGTAAAACTATTTACAGAAGACTTAATAATGTATGATTGTATGTAAAAAATCCTAAGAAACATACTATGAAATTACTAAAATAAGAAAATTCACAAAAAAATTCTAAAATACAAAGTCAGGGTGTTTGGGTGGCTCGGTTGGCTGGGTGTATAACTTGGTTTCGGCTCAGGTCATGATCTCACAGTGCATGGGTTGAAGCCCCATGTCGAGCTCTGTGCTGACAATGCAGAGCCTGCTTGGGATTCTCTCCCTTTCTCTCTGCCCCTCCCCTCCCTCAAAATAAATAAATAAACCTTAAAAAAGTACAAAGTCAATATACGAATTGTATTCCTAAATATTGACAATAAGTTACCAGAAAACTAAAATTTAAAACATGCGATTTACACAGTAGCATCACACACCATATAATAATTTGGAAAGAATTTAACAAAATAGGACCACAAGACCTGTGCACAAAAAGACATCGCTAATGAAAGTAAAGAAGACTTAAATAAACAAAGGGATATGCCACGTTCGGAGTTGAAAGACTCAGTGTAGTGAAGACGTCAGTTCTCTCCAAATTTATCTCCAGATTCAACACAATCCCATTCAAATCCTAGAAGATTTTTTTGGTAGAAAATGACAAGATTATTCTAAAAGTTTACAAGAGAACGCCAAGAATCTAGAATAGCCAGAACAATTGTAAAAAGAAAAACAAAGTAGAACATATACTACCTGATTTCAAGACTTCCTATAAAGCTACAGTAATCAGGATAATACGGTAGGCCACTGATTCCCATGAGCGCGGGCTCATGGCTGTACCTCATTTGCTGTAAAATGAGTTCCTTGGTCAGAAGTGATGCAAGGCGTAATACCGTCATGGCGACTAAGATATTCTGTCAGCACATGCATAAGAGTTTTGGAAGAAGTACTGCAGACAAGAAAAGCAAATCCATATCCAGAGTATTTATGTCAGTGAGATCAAAATCCTATCCTTTGTATGTTGTGGTAGCTCACTGGTTTTCCCAAAGGGTAGTGCTACATGGGGGGCTCAGTGTCGGTCTCTGCTGCTGGAGATTAGGCTTTAGGAAGTGGACAGTCCATGAGGTTGAGCTGATGCACCATCTCTGTCACTGCTGTCTTGGCCACTTTGATCTCTGAGGCCTTTGGGCAAGAACAGAGATGCCTGGGAAAGAAGCTAACTGACATCCAGAGAACGGATCATTTCCTCTACCTGATTATGAAAACCCTTCTCGGCTGCGACTACTCTTGAGTGACCATTGGGATGCCGATCTCCACATTCTGTGGCCATTTAGAGAGGTCCAGCCACACACCTCTTCCCCAGAATGCCTTGTGACCAGTTTTTAATTGTGCCTTCCCAAGTCCCTGACCAGCCAGCAAAACCATGGTAGAGAGTACATGGGGGTTCGTTAAACACTCTCTGCTTTTGCATGTGTTTAAAACTTTGAATAAAAAGCCTTAAAAAATTCTGATGAAAGCTACAGACAACCTCCCCTTATAAATGTACCTAAGAATGTAATAAAATGTCACCTGGCCTCACCAGCCTTCAAAATAAGCCTACAAAATTTCTATGTAGACCCAACTTATGACTGTAAGACCCACCCACCCATCCCTGCAGCCTAAGAGCACGTGCTCACCCTCACCAAAATGCCATTATTCCACCAAGTCCTCAAAAGGGTTCCACGTATTAGACCACAAGTAAGGCTGAAGCTGACAGCCGTCCCTAAGGCCTCCCTCCGTGCCTTGGCTCTCCTCTTCCAGTTCCCACCTGTCTACATCTACTGCCCGAGAAGCCACTTAAAGAGGCTTCATCATTGCTGCCATTGACAAAAAAGAAAGACAAAGAAAGATGTAGGACTCATTCCGAGGTAAAGGAGACTAAAATACGTGACAGCTAATATGACATGTGATCCTGAGTTGAGTCTTAGATGGGGGGTTGGGGGGGAAGGCTATTGAGTCATTACTGAGAACTGAAATTACAAGACGGACTGTGGATCAGATGATGGTACATTCACGTTAAATTGGCAGATTGTGATCATTGCACCGCGGTTACGTATGAGAATATCCTCACACTTAGGAAATACAGTATTTCCTATTTGAAGTATCTGAGGGTACAAAAGCAAAGCATATACATTGAAAACTTTCCCCCCTTAACCCAGCCTTTCAGCCACATGATTTCCCTCCCAAATGGTAACAAATGTTATCTGGCTTCTGGATATGTCTTCCCAGAGGTATTTCATGCTTTTGTAAGCCAAAAGACATTTTAACGTCTCCTTTATACCGAAAGTGGGAGCATTCTCTACATTGGGCTCTGCATTTGGCTGTCTTAACAGTATGTCTTGGTGATCACTGCATAACAGGACATGAAGTGCCTCCTCATTATTCTTTACAACTGTGTAATATCCCATGGAGAGATGTGTCATGACTTATTTAAGTAGTTTCTGTTTTACACATATTTGGCTTATTTCCAATCTTTTGCTGTACTTTATTAAGACGAGCAGAATAGCAGCCTTCAAGGGACTCAGGATGATTTGGGAACCTAAGCATATAATAAAAATATGATGTTAATACATCAATAATTTTGTCAGGAGTTATATGTTAAATGACTAATGAATGCAAAATTGTAGGTTATAGACTTGCAAATGAATGATTGATGGTTACAAAAAAACAAGGATGTGTATGGGAAGGTCAATGTTAGCAGCCCTGTGTCTTAACCATTAAATGGCTGTGAAAAAGCATTTTAACACAATGGGATTATTTTTTCAGAACTGTGTGAGACGTTGAACCCAATAAATAACAATCAAGAGTAGAAGTAGAGTCGCTAATGGTGTTATTATTGAGACATTAATGAAAGTATTGATAGAAAGAGTAGAACTTTGGGTTCATAAACAAAAGACCCAAAAAATGCAATGTCTTAAGAGTTAAAACAACAAATAAAGTTGCCTTTCACTTCACTGCCAAATAAGGCTATACTGGAAGGAGGGAGAGTTAACTATGAGCCAAGAGTCAGGTGCAGGGTATGAGCGTATGTATCCATAAGTACATACACACTGAGTGTATGTTTTGGGGTTGTAGGATTGTTTCGTTGTTGTTAATAAATTCTATGTCCACCTTTATCTTCAACACTTTTCCTTAAGTTCTTGAATTGCAAAAGATAGTAACACAATTGAATCTAGCCTTAGGCCTTATACCCAGAGCCCGAGCACACATAGGCAACTAATCCTGACCTAAATGCCTCTCTTCTTCCAGGAATCTGAGTCCAGTACCCATCCTTTTCCAACACACTTACCACTTTCTGTTCCATTATAATGACCTTTCATGGCTTTTCACTCCTCCAAATGGATGGGTAACACTTTAAGGGTAGGATCCATATATTTTTTTTACTATTTATTTTTGAGAGAGAGAGACAGAGCACGAGTGGGGGAGGGACAGAGAGAGGGGGGAGACACAGAATCTGAAGCAGGCTCCAGGCTCTGAGCTGTCAGCACGGAGCCCGATGCGGGGCTCAAATCCACGAACTGCGAGATCATGACCTGAGCCGAAGTCAGACGCTTAACCGACTGAGCCACCCAGCGCCGCTAGGATCCATATTTTAATCTTTTAGTCTCCAGAGCCTACTGGAGCTGGCATGGCTCCAGCTCCCACCTTCCAGAGACAGTTCAGCAGAGGCTCGATCCCCAGTGTCTACCGCCTGGCGTCGCAGTGATGGTGAGGCAGACCTTGCCACCTGTGTCAGCAGTACTAGCACTGATGTCCCGACGAAGCAGTCTGAGCACATGATTCAGGGCATTGGACCTGAGTTTGGAGCCACCAAGCCTAGTTTTCTGGCTTTATTGGTCAGCATAGCCTAGGCCATTCCAGCAAATAAACCCAACATCTCATCAGCTAACTGCAGCAAGCTTTACTTCCCAGTCACATGCAGGCCCGTGCAGGCTGGACAGCTGGCCTGAGCAGGACAGCTCCAGGAGGGGACGCAAGGCCGGGATGCTTCACTGGTGTGGCTCTACCATCTCCGATTCCTCCTCTTTCACATGAGAGTAAAAACCAAGGATCGGGCACAAAATTTTAGAGCCGGGCCTGGAAATGCCAGATATCATTTCCTGCCATGTTCCACTGGCCTGACTGAAAGGTGAGCTGAGAAACTTCGCCTTCCTGTAGGCGGAGAACAAGAAATGAGATGGGCAGCGTCCAGCCGGAATCCACCTTCTCTGAGATTTCATGAGCCATCTTTGACCGCTTCAGAAATCCATCTTCTGATTACCCCAGCCAGGGACAGTTCCTGTGTCTGCACTGAAACTCCTGACCAATGTCCAAACTGGAGACACAAGAGAACGCAGAGGTCAAAGAGCGCACACCTGAGCTCAAACTCTGGGCTCCTGCCCCACCAAACCGTGTGCGGTTTGGCAAGCAACTAGGTCTCCTCCTCTTTGAATTCCAGACCCTAGAGTATCTGCCTTATGAAGTTGCTGTAAGTTAATGAGGGGCGGTGCGTACATAATGTTACCAAGTATTCATCTTCCCCAAAGTATCCAACCCTCAATCACTTCCCAGGACCAGGTACTCATGAAGACTTGAATGAATGACAAAACTACTGATTGTAGAGCACTGGGCCAAGGAAGGGGCCTTAAAGGAAAATGAGTTTCTCTAGACAGGAGGGCTGTATTATCCTTGAATTAATGAGAGCTGAGCCCCACAGAAAGGGCTCTCCAAGAACCTGGGTGTCCCTGTCACGTGCTCCAGGGAGTCTCCTAGCCTGAACCCAGCCAAATTTCTCCTTTAAAGTGACAACTTTGGGCATGTGTCTGTGCCAGGCATCCAGCTCTAGAGGGTGGGTGGAGTGGGCAATCCTGTGCGAGCCATGCCTGTGCGGAGAGAGCAACTGCCACCGGCCAGCACATACCAGGCAGGGTCTAGGCTTGGGCTTAGGGAGGCCAGAGGGAGGATGGCTACTCTGACATCCCAGGTCAGGCCCAAGATCTTCCTCTAAAGTGTAACATTCCTGGACTCACTGAGAGGACAGGCGGGGGGTATTGGTTCCACAGTAGCCACGGACGGGCCCGCACTTACTCCTGTGTTCCCCGATGATGCTTGCTGAGGCTATGAAAGTCCTAGCCCTAGTTTCCCCACCAACACTTCCTCTACTAACACAGAGACAGCACTACAAAAGAGGCAGTTTCCTGTGCCAGAGTCCAACAGGCCTGGGCCCCTGGGCTCACTGTGCTTCCACAGAGGAGGACACAGCAATGGTGGGGAATGGTCTCTCCTCAGGACAGGTGTTAGATTTCCAGAGGGATAAGTCCTCCCCCTGCAACATGGCCTTTCCAGCCACAAACAGCTCCAGGAAATGAGTACATTTTCAGGCAGAGTCCTCTTTCTCTGCAGAAAGATTTTCCAGATGTGAAAGGATGGAGGTGCACGTCTTCTGAAAGGGTAATAGCCCAAGTTCTCCCTAAAATAACGGCAGCGTGCAGCAGAAAAACAGTGCACACAGTCAGGGGAAGAAGTGGGGGTGTGGACACGAGACTAGACAACACAGCCGGGGAAACGCACATGGACCCTCTCAGCATCAGGCATCCTTTCAACCAGTTGGGCCAAGGGCGTAGTGACCATGCACTACAAATATCAGGATACTGAAGCTGCAACAGGCCAGCCCTGGGGGACTGAATCTGATTTCATCATTTACAAGTCCCAGAGCCTTCGTCCATGTTGCCTTGGTCCATGATAATTGTCTGAGCCTCAGTTTGTCAACTAGAGATAAAATTCCTTGCCCAGACTACTTCACAGGGTTCTCCTAATGAACTAAAAACAAAAAGCCCATGCAAACTCTTGATAACCCCAAAAGAGTTGTTTTAAAACAAAGCACAGTTATCATTGTAGTTGTTACGCTAAATGTCAGCCCTCCAGAACCCTACAATCTAGTTGCAGAAACAAATCAAAATACATGAAGCAGTGAAAGTAGCAAACCATGATGGTCTGCATTTAGCACAAAATGGTGTTATCAAAATTACAAGCAGTAAGTTTTCAGAAAAAGAGACAGGGGTAGACTGAATGGGACAGAACAAATTTCATGGAGGTGGTAATAAGAACTGAAGTGAGTCCTGGAAAAGGAGAAGGTTGTGGACAAACTTGCAGAAGAGGGAAAGCTTTAATTGTGTGGGTGTGTGTTGAAGTACAAACGCTCAGCTAGGACATGCACCATGCAAGCCTAGAGACACACAGTCAAGACTACAGAAGGTGGGAAATAGGTCTAAGGCAGGGCTTGGCAAGCTATAGTCCCACAAGCCATTGTGTGTGTGTGTGTGTGTGTGTGTGTGTGTGTGTACGCGCGCAAAAACTGATAATACCGAATGCTGGTGAGGATGTGAAGCAACAGGAACTCTCATTCTTGCTGGAAGGAATGCCAAATGGTATAGCCACTTTGGAAGACAGTTTGGTGGTTTCCAACAAAATGAAACATACTCATACTATATGATCCAGCAATGACACTCCTACCAAAGGAGGTGAAAACTTATGTTCAGACAAAACCCTGCACACAGATATTTACAGCAGCTTTATTCATAATTGTCAAAGCTTGGAAGCAACCAAGATGTCTTTCAGTAGATGAATGGATAAATAAACTGTGGTACATCTAGCAAAGGGATATTATTTAGTGCTAAAGAGAAATGAGCTATTCAACTATGAACAGACATGGAGGAAAACTTAAATGAATATTACTAACTTAAAGAAGCCAGTCTGAAAGGTTACATATTCTATGATTCCAACTGTATGACCTTATGGGAGAGGCAAAACTATGGAGACAGTAAAAAGATCAGTGGTTTCCGGGGGTTAGTGGGGAGGGAATAATGAATAGGTGAAGCACAGAAGCTTTTGAGGGCAGAGCAACTAGTCTGTGTGGTAACATAATGGTGCATACAGGTCATTATACGTTTGTCCAAACCCATAGAATGTAAGACACCAAGAGTGAGCCCTAATGTAAACTATGGACTTTGGGTGATTATGATTTACCATTGTAGGTTCATCAGTCGTCTCAAATGTACCATTCTGGTGGGGTATGCTGATGTGGGGGAGGCTATGCACGTGTGGATACACAGATGATCTACGGAAAATCTCTGTACTTTCTGCTCCATTTTGCTGTGAACCTAAAACACTCTAAAAATAGTCTCCTTTTAAAATGTTATAAAGAAGAAAAAAGAGAACAAATGATATAGACCTTATACATTCCACAAAGCCTAAAGTATTTAGTATCTGGCCCTATGCAAAGTTTGCTGGTCTCTGGTCCAAAGGATAAACATCTAGGCTGAATTACAATGAAAATACAATGAAAAACATAACTGAATTTGTGTTCTGCAGCTAAAGCAGTGCTAATGTTGCAGGATTTTTTACCACAATACCCGGGATTTGTTGTCTCGCCACTTCGAAGAATGAAGAAGTGGACACAAAATGAGCAGCAGGCAAAAGCTTATTAGAGTATAAGATTAGGAAGGAAGGCTAGTAGGAGAGCTCTCTTTACAGAGAGGGGACATTCAAAAGTGAACGCCTGCCGACAATAGGCGAGGCCTTTGTTTGATAAGGTTCTGGTCACCCTAACCCTTCCCTTCCCCCTTGTTCCTTCTCAGGTTTTATCTGTATTGGCTGAATAACTCTAGGTGCTGGGTTGTCCATTCCTGATTGGCTCATTTCTATTGTATGAGGGGTGGTCTATGACCATACCAGTTCCTCATGGGTCATAGGTTTTACAGCCTACTTATTTTTAGTCAGGTCTTTTGTCAAATTCCTGAAGGAAACCTGAGGGGGAGTCACCTGAGGGGGTTTGCTGTGGTCAGACACTCCCAACATTGTTCCATAATGTATCTTTCCCCACCCAGGGACATCAGGTCCTAATCTTTTCCTTCTCTGCCTATTTTATCCTATTTTTTTCCTATCATACTAATAGGGAAAAAGAGGGAAAGCTTCAAATCAATATAATAGTCTGATGTCCCACAATAGGAAACTAGGAAAAGAATGTTTTTCACCTCAATGCCCAGGATTTGTTGTCTTGAAGCTTTGAAGAGTGAAGAGAAGGACACAAAATAAAACGAGCAGCAGGCAAAAGTTTATTAGAGTATAAGATCAGAAAGTAAGAATAGTATGAAAGCTCTCTTTACAGAGAGGGCGCATTCAAAAGTGAATGCCCGCAACAATAGGCAAGGGGCTTTTGTTTTATAGGGTTTGGGTGGGTCCCTTCCCTTCTCCCTTGGTTCTTCTCAGGTTCTACCCTTACTGGCTAGGTAATTCTAAATGCCTAGTCGTTCCTTTTTGATTGGCTCATTTCCATTGTTTGAGGGGTGGTCTATGGCCATTCCTTGTGGGTCCTACCTTTTATGGTCTGCTACATATTTTTTAGTCAGGTCTTTGGTCAAATTCCTGAGGGAAACCTGAGGGGGAGTAGGTGCTGTCACATTCTTAAGAAGAACTTTACGCCTGAAGGAGTTTGCTCCAAGTCTGACATTCCCAGAAGAAATGTTTTAAAATATGTGTTTTTCCCCACCCAGGGATCTTCAAGCCTTAGCCTCTCCCTTTCTGCTTACTGAGTCCTATCTTGCCCTATCATAGTAATAGCAGAAATAAATGAAATTTCTATTATATATATTTAAGATATATATCTATGAAAAAATGTTAGCTAAATCCAGCAACATTATAATTTCCAAAAAAGTATCTATGAAAAGGATCTATGAAAAAAATTTTAGAATAAATCCAGTAAAATTGTAGGATACAAAATAAATATAGAAAATCAGCTGCATTTCTATACACTAAGAATGCACTACTGGAAAAAAGAAACTAAGTAAATATGCTCATTTATAATAGCATAAAAATAATAATTAGGGACAAATTTAAACAAGAAGGTAAAAGACATATACTATAAGACCTAAGAAAACTAGAAGACATTGATGAAAGAAATCAAGTAAGACACAAATAAATGGAAAGATATCCTACATTCACGGATTGGCAGAGTTAATATTGTTAAAATATACATACTAACCAAAGCAATCCACAGATTCAATGCAACCCCTATCAAAATTCCACAGGCATTTTTCACAAAAATAGAAAAAATAATTCTCAAATGTGTGTGGAACCACAAGAGACCCCAAATAGCCAAAGCAATTTTGAGAAAAAAAGCAAAGCCAGAGGCATCACACTTCCTGACTTCAAACTATATTACAAAGGTATAGTAATCAAAACAGTATAGTACACATAGGCCAGTGAAACAGAATAGAGAACCCAGATACAAACCCAACTGTATATACAGTTAACTGATCTTTGAAAAGTACACCAAAAATGCACAATGAGAGAATAATCTCTTCAACAAATGGTGTTGGAAAAACTGGTTATCCACATGCAAAAGAATTAAACCAAATCCCTGTCTTACACCATACACAAAAATTAACTTGAAATGGATTAAAGACTTAAACATACAGCCTGAAGCTGTAAAACTCCTAGAACATAAGGAAAAACTCCCTGGCATTGCCTTGGCAATGATTTTTTGGATATGAAGTCAAAAGCAAAGATAACAAAAGCAAAGATAAGCAAGTGGGACTACATCTAACTAAAAAGCTTCCACAGGGCCCCTGGATGGCTCGGTCAGTTAAGTGTCCAATTTTGGCTCAGGTCATGATCCCATGGCTCATGAGTTCAAGCCCTGGGTCAGGCTCTGTGCTGACAGCTCAGAGCCTGGAGCCTGCTTCAGATTCTGTATCTCCCTCTCTCTCTGCCCTTCCCCTGCTTGCTGCTTGCTCTGTCTCTCTCTCTCTCTCAAAAATAAACAAACATTAAAAAGCTTCCACACAGCAAAGAAAATAATCAACAAAATCAAAAGGCAACTATGGATGAGAGAATTTGCAGACTACATATCTGAGAAGAGTTAGTATCCAAAATATATAAAGAATTCAATAGCAAAAAAGCTCAAATAATCTAATTTTAAAATGGGCAAAGGCCCTGAATAGACATTTTTCCAAAGAAGATATACAAATGGCCAGCAGACACAAAAAAGGTGCTCAACATCACTAATCACAGAAATGCAAATCAAAACCACCAATGAGATATCACCTCACGTCCATTAGGATGGCATTTACCAAAATGACAAGAGATAAGTATTAGGGAGGATATGGATAAAAAGGAAACCTTGGGTACTGCTGGTAGGAATTTAAATTTGTACCGCCATGACAAAAATAGTATGAAGATTCCAAAAAACCAAAACTACCATATGGTCCAGCAATTCCACTTCTAGGTATGTACCTGAAGGAAACAAAATCAGTATCTTAAGGAGATATATGCACTCCCATGTCTATTGCAATATTACTCACAATAGCCAAGATGTGGAAATTCTCTCACTGTCCATCAAGGAATGAACCAAAAAAAAGAGATGTGAGATTTTATATGATGGACTATTATTTACCCATGAGAAAGAAGGAAATTTTACCATTTGCAACAAGATGAATGAATCTAGAGGACTTAATGGGCCAGAGAAAAATACTGTACAAACTCATACATGTGGAATCTTAAAAACACAAAAATAGAAGTCAAACCCATAGAAACAGATTATAAAATGGTGGTTACTAGGGGCTGAAAAGTGGGGGAGATGGGGAAATATTGGGTCAAAAGTTACAAGACTTCAGTTATAAGATGCATAAGCTCTGAGGATCTAATACACAGCATTGTGACTATAGTTAATATACTGTGTTATGTACTTGAAATTTGCTAGGAGAGAAGATCTTAGGTGTTCTTACCACACACACACACACACACACACACACAAGGTAACTGTGAGGTGATGGATGTGTTAACTTGATGTGTCAATCATTTCACAAAGCTTACATATGTCAAATCATCACATTGCATACTTTTTTTTTCAATGTTTTTTTTAAATTTTTTTTTCAACGTTTTGCATACTTTAAATATATACAATTTTAGCTGTCAATTATACTCAATAAAGCTAAAAAATAAAAGAATACCTAAAAAAAAAAAAAACTATGAAAGATTGATTGTTTTTCCCTAAGTTCAGGCACAGGACAAAAATGTCTGCTTTCACCACTGACAGTCAACATAATGCTAGAAGTTCTAGCCAGTGTAATAGCATAAGAAAAGGAAATAAAAGACAAAGATTGTTTAAAATTTTTTTAAGTTTATTTATTTATTTTGAGAGAGTGTGTGTGTGAGTGGGGGGAGGGGTCAGAGAGGAGCAGAGAGAATCCCAAGCAGGCTCTGTGCCACCAACACAGAACCTGATGTGGGACTCAAACTCACTAACTGCAAGATCACGACCTGAGCCAAAACCAAGAGTTGGGTGTTTAACCAACTGAGCCACCCAGGCACCCCAAAAGATTTTTTTAAGACAGAAATTTGTCATATTTGCAGATGACATAATAAACCTTAAAGAAAACCCCAAGGAATATACCAAAACAAAACAGAAAACAATACCCAACTCTGAGAACTGATATTAAGGTTGGTTATAAGATAAAAGTTCCATATATATGAAAACTAATTGCATTACTATATAATGGTGGGAAGTGAAATAAAAATATAGTACCATTTGTAGTTGGGGAAAGTTTCACTTAGGTGTAAATATAACAAAATGTGTACAGGACTGAATGCAAAACATGACAAAATGCTGATGAAAAAAATTAAGTTCGGACTAAATGCAGAGATATTCCTGGATCAGTACACTCAACATAATGTCAGTACATATATATGTTTACTGCAATTCCTATCAAAATCCCAGAAAGATTTTTTTTTCAGATATAGGCAAGATTATTCTAAAATTTATATGGAAAGACAAAAGAAAATTGGAATTGCTAAAACAGTTTTGAAAATGAGAAAAAAGTAGAAGAAATCACTACTCAATTCCAAGACTTACTACATAGTTATGGTAACCAAGACTGTGTGATATTGAGAATGAAAGACACAATAGATCAGTGGAACAGAACAGAGGACCCAGAAATAGCCCTATATAAGTACAGCCAGTTGAATTTTTTTTAAGTAAAAAAATCCAATGCAGGAATGATGGTCTTTTCCACAAATTGTAGAACAACTTGACACCCACAGGCAAAAACAAAGAAAAAAAAGAAAGAAAAAAAAAAAAAACAAAAACAAAAAAACAACCTTTGACCTGAACATCAAACCTTATATAAAAATTAACTCCAATGGGGTCATAGATTTAAATGTAAAACTGTAAAACTTCTAAAGACTTCTATAAGAAGTTTTTATTTATTTTTGAGGGAGAGAGAGACAGAGAATGAGTTGGGGAGGGGCAGAGAGAGAGGGAGACACAGAATCCGAAGCAAGCTCCAGGCTCTGAGCTATCATCACAGAGCCCAATGTGGGGCCTGAACTTGTGAACCATGAGATCATGACCTGAGCTGAAGTCAGATGCTTAACTGACTGAGCCACCCAGGTACCCCTGAACCATCAGTATCTTAACTGCCTTCCAGAACAAAGCCAACACTCTTAAAAGCAATACAACAAAATATAGCACAACAAATGTAAGATGAAAAATATCCTGCCCAATAAAAAATTACTGGGTATAAAAAGGAAAGAAAGTGCTACCCATAACTGGGGTGGGGGGTGGGGGGGAGGAAGCTAGTGAGGAAAAAAAATCCAAATCACATATATGATGGGAGCATATCAAAGTGATAAGAGCCAACTTGAAGAAGAACCCAATGACTAGGTCAGGATCAATTTAAACAATATAATGATAGCGATGGATTACAACATATAGAATAAAATAAATATCCATGATTCCACACTAGCATAAATGAATAAATAGAAGAGAAAGAGTGGCTCTTCCTGTCTTCAAAATTCCAATTTGTAAATGTAGAAGAAATTACGGAAATTAAAAAAATCACCACTTGGGAAATATCACAGTAATAATTATTGCTGGCAAGAATTTTTAGTGAATGTTAAAATCAGTGGGTGAATGCTAAAAGTTAACACTATGAGTAGTAAGACATATTGATATCTTGTACCTCCTTGACAAAATACAGGCAGAGGGCACAACATGACTTCTGTGGTGTTGTTGCCAAGCTACATAACTTCAACCCTAATCATGCGAAAATATCAGACAAAGCCTGATAAGTGTCAAAGTCATGAGCTGTCTCAAATTGGAAGAGACTAAGGAAACATGATAGGGGAATGCAAAGTGGGATCCTGGATTGGATCGTGGACCAAAAACATAACTTTAGAGGGGTAAAATTGTCAAAATTTGAATAAGGTCTGTAGATTCATAAATAATACTGAATCGATGTTAATTTCTGGTTTAGATCATTGTGCTGTGGTTATGTGAGATGTTACAAAAGTCTCAGAGCCATCATCACACAGAATGGTGAAAGATCAGATGATTTCTCCTTTAAGATCAGCAGAATGTCCTTACCAGTTTTATTCAACATTTTATTGAATACCTTATTCATTACAATAAGATAAGAAAAATAAAAAGATATACAGATTAGAGAGGAAGAATTAAAATTGTCTTTATTCATCATTAGCATGCTCGTACACACAGAAAATCCCTAAGAATGTATCACAAATCTACTGGAATTAATGAGTTTCGCAGGGTTGCAAGATACAAGATCAACATACAAAATATATTGTATTTCCATATATTACATATCAGCAACAAACAACTGGAAAATGACACAAGAGTGGCCAGAAAAATGAAATATTTAGGAATACATTAAAATACAGGCAAGATCTAAACACTAAAAACCTACAAAACATTCCTAAAAAAGACTTGAAGAGATATACCATATTTATGGACTAAAAGACTAAACACTAGTGGTGCCTGGTTGGTTCAGGCGGTTAAACATCTGACTCTTGATTTTGGCTCAGGTCATGATTTCATGGTTTGTGGGATCGAGCCCCATGTTGAGCTCTGCACTGACAGTGCAGAACTTGCTTGGGATTCGCTCTCTCCCTCACTCTCTGCATCTCCCTTGTTCACACGCATGCTCTCTCTCTCAAAACAAGTAAGCATCTTTTTTTTAATGTTTATTTTTGAGAGAGAGAGAAGAGAGAGAGTGCAAGCGGGGAAGGGGGAGAGAGAGAGGGAGACTCAGAATCTGGAGCAGGCTCCAGGCTCCGAGCTGCCAGCACAGAGCCCAATGCAGGGCTGGAACTCACAAACTGCAAGATCATGTCCTAAGCTGAAGTCAGACACTTAACCTACTGACCCACCCAGGCAGCCCAATAAGCATTTTTTTTAAAAATACTAAGTACTATTAAGATGTCAATTTTCCCCAAACTGATCTACAGACCCAATGTGATACCTATCATTATCCCAGCAGCCCGTTTGTAGAAATTGAGAAGCTGACTCAAATTTATATGGAAATGCAAAGGACCTATAATAGGTCCTGAATTTGTTTTAACATAAAGCTAAAGTAATCAGCAGAATGGGGTACTGGCTTAAAGTTAGCCACGCAGACTGATGGAATATTAAGTCCAGAAACGGACTCCTTTATATATGGTCAGCTGACTTTCAACAAAGATGCCAAGATAATTCAATGGAAGAAAGAGGAGTCTTTTCAATAAATGATGCTGTAACAACTAGATACCCTTATCTAGTCGGGTTAAAAAAAAATTAAAAAAAAAAAGAATCTCAACTGTTACCTCACACCACATCCAAAAATTAACTTTGGCTAGATTACAGAATGTTCATAACAACTTTCCTCATAATAGCCAAAATTTGGTAACAAAACAAGTAAACAGATAAATTCTTGTGTATCCAAACAATGGACTATTACTCAGCAATAGAAAGGAACTAGTGGTAAATGCAACAGCACAAGTGAAACTCAAGACCATCATGCTGAGCAAAAGAAGTCAGACACAAAAGAGAACATACCATATAATTATATTTATACGAAGCTGTAGAAAAGGTTAAAGCTCACTGACTGTATCAGAGAGCAGGTCAGTACAGCTGAGGCTGCTTGGTGGGCATTAACTGCAAAGGGACATGAGGAAAATGTCCTTTAGCTGGACTGTGATGATTACAAAAACATAAACGTCTGTCAAAGCTCTTCGAACTACAGATTTTATTTTTTATTTTTTTTTTAAAGAGAGACAGGGAGACAGAGCACAAGCAGGGTTGGAACAGAGAGAGGTGGGGGGGAGACACACAATCTGAAGCAGGCTCCGGGCTCTGAGCTGTCAGCACAGAGCCCGACACAGGGCTTGAACTCATGAACTGTGAGATTATGACCTGATCCCAAGTTAGACACTTAACCTACTAAGCCACTTAGGCGCCCCATGAACTACAGGTTTTAAATGAGCAGATTTTATTGTATGTGAATTATACCTCAATAAAGTTGATTTTTTTAATTATATTTTGAAGGTTTTTATTTCTTCATTTATTTCGAGAGAGAGAGTGCACAAGTGGGTAGAGGCAGAAAGAAAAGGGGAGAGAGAGAGAATCTGAACCAGGCTTCTCGCTGTTAGCATGGAGACCCACAGGGGGCTCTAACTCACAAACTGTAAGATCATGACCCGGGCCGAAATCAAGAGTCAGGTGCTCAACTAACTGAGCCACCCAGATGCCCCAATAAAGTTGATCGTTAAAAATTAACTGTATATATTACAATCCCCGTATCTGTGGTCCTCAAAATGTCAGTAGATTTTACTTCTGGATCAGAATCATGCCATGTTTGATAATCTGGTAAAAGCCCTGAGCTGCCTCCCGCCCAGCATTTCCAGTTGAGGGCTGGAGTTGCCACTGGAGCTTATCATGGCAGAGAGTGTGATATCCTCTCTTCCGAGATAGGATGTCTGGGCTTTAATCCCAATTTAAGCCCCAGTTTAAGCCCCAATTTAAGCAACGGATCAAGCCACGCCCCTGGTCTCGGAAATACAGTTAAATATTTGCTGCCCTGTCAACCTTTCCAGCTGATGAGGACCAACGGAAAGTTCCTTTATGAATAACTGTCATCAGCGTTGACAGTTGGTAGGCTTAGCCCAGCCCATGTTGCCAGGACAACCAGGCCATGTCCCAGAAGCCCTCAGGTGTGCTGCTCTCCTCCCTGAGGCAGGACAAGGCTTGAGGAGAAAGTGAAGGGGAGCAGTCCCTTCAAGGGTTTAGGGAGCCGAGCTCTAACACACAGTCCCATAAATGCAGGAGCCTCCTGAAGCGGTCTTTCAGAAGTTGGGTCACAAGGAGGCCTCAGAGCTGTTGCCAGGCCTGGGAAGGAGCTGCCATCAGAGGCAACCGCTAAGGAGAAAGTCCTTCCATCGCTCAGTCCTGAATGGAAGAAGGCTTTGCCACCATGGGTCCCCAGGGAGGGGTGGGGGGTGGGCCCCAGTGTCTCACAGAAGAGCAGATGGAATGTCCTGGGGAATGGAGAATGGAGGTTGAGCAGAAGCTTCAAACGGACCTATACAGATATATTCAAATACAAGAGAACCAAAGCTTGTTAGCACAAAAGGGGGGTGGAGGGTGGGACTCAGGTGGTGGAGAGGGAGTTAGAGAAATAATGATCCCAAAGAATCAGCCTCAAGAGGCCGGAGTAACTGTGCACGAAAGTGGCTCTGAGCTTCTCAGCAGCAAACACGGAGAAGGGGGCAGATGGGTGACATCAGACACTTGGACTAGTGGAAGGCACATGGGTATTGATTTTTTTAGGAAGGAAAACTGCTTTCGTGACTCTTGAGCAAGGCAGCAAGCCAGAGCTTCTCATATTTCCTTACACTTGAGATAGGGATTCAGTATGCATAGCAAAGGAAACTCTTCATTCAAAGAGAGGACAGTGAGTGGTTCCAAATCAAGAAAAAGGAGGAACGGTTTAGTTCAAAAGGTAGGAGGAGGTTGACAAGAGGCTATTACCTTGAAGCTAATGAAGCCTGATTTCAGGACCCCACACTCACAGGACCTCTCCTCCAGTTCTCTCCCTTTTTTCTGCCCATCTAGGGAAAATTGTATAAATTTGATTTTCTGCTTTTACTGATTTTACAAACTCAAATCGGTTCGTGGGCACAGATGGAAATTTATATTAGAAACAAAAGCAAAAGCAGTTAAGTGCTGTCCTAAAAGCACTGCACATTGGAAAGTTAGCCTGGGAAGCATCTGGACCTCTTTTCAGACCATAGATTACTGGAGAAGACAGGAAGAGCTGGCTGGCAGGACCAGGAGCACAAGAAATACCTCATTGGAGGGGTCCAAGGGTGGAGGGTGGGTCAGCCACCAGGACTAAGCTTAGCCTCCCCCACTTCCTGTTAGTCTTGAGGCCTGATTGCAGCTCTCTCCCCTCCCAGCATAACCAGGATGCCCCACTAGGATGCGGGGATAGTGGGCTAAGTGCCAGGCACAGGAGCACTCTTTTACTTCTTTTGGGGTATTTACCTAAGTGCTTCCTTTCACAGCCCTCTGGACTTAATCCTCCCAGTAATATGTGCCTTGATGCCAAGGCTAAAATCCTCCACATCTCTCTGCTCCATCCAGGAGCTCCTAAGGTTTGCGCAGAGTACCTGGCAACATGCTCTTGGGGATGGAAGTAAAGAACACAGGAGCCAATAATAAACTCCAAGTGCATTTCCAGTCCTATTGTAATAAGACACTAGTAAGCACACTCAAGTCCCACACGTCAGTGAAGCAGCACATGAGAGTTACCAACAGTCAGGAACAGAGAGGGGTGCAGGTTTTATGTGGGCTGGAAGTTTCCAAAAACAGGAGATCTGAGAACTTCAGGGTAAACAGCCCGTGGTCTTGCAAGTGGCTGGTGAAGGTGCTTATGAGATGGGATTTGAGTTTGGTGGACCTCGAAGGACAGGCAGGATTTGGAAAGGCCTGTGTGGCAGGATGAACAGAGATTTAAGAATGCAAGAGAGCTAGCCGCTCGGGAGCCAGGGGCAGACCCATCCAGCTGGACAGGAACTTTGCAAAGCACAGGTGGAGAGACAAGGAAGGCAGCCTGCGGAAAACTTGAGTGCAGACCGTGGGACCTGACTGGTATTTCACTGGCTACAGGAGCCACGGACATTGTTCTTACATGTCCCTGAGTGATCTGAATAAAATGTTTTAGGAAGACCGGCCCAGCTGTTTTAAGGCAATGAAGCAGGGGGAGTTTTATTATAAGAGTCCAGGTTTGGGGAACAAGGGCTGGTGGCTGTGTGGAAGGGAGTAAAGGGAAAAAGCCACCTTGATGGGCTGTGGTGGTTTAGGGACCAAGAGGGAAAGCATTCCAAGATGACTAAAGCTTCTGCTGAGTGTTAGCTAGAGAAGGGCTTGTACCAGGAAGGGGAATGCAAAGATCAAGAACGGGGGCAGATCTGAGGGGGGAAAATAGAAGGAACATTTTAGACGTTTAGACTTGAGATGATGGAGGACCTGTGGACTTTGAGATGGATATCTGACCCCCTAGGAAGTAGGGAATGGAGAAGTCTCATTAGGTAATCAGGGCATCCATTTATTCATTCATTTAACACGCACTTGTCGGTAGCCTCTGGCACACCAGCCCTGTGTTGGGTGTCGAAGGGTGTAAAAGATGAAGTGTTCCCTCCCTTTGCATAATTGAATGTAGGCTCTCAAGAGAGAAGAGACAGAGGGGAAACCAGTTGAGTAAGGCAGGGTCTGTGGGGCATAGAATGAGCAAGGCAGAAGTGGGGGAGTTGGCTGTGACATCGGTCACCCTGTTGATTCCCAGAAAGTCTCCCTGTTGACTCCACTGACTTACGGATACCTTTACCACAGGTGACCTCGAGTCATCCTGTTGACCCCACTGACTTGTGGATACCTTTACCATGTGGATACCCCTCTACTTCTCCCCAACTCCACATGTGTTCTGAAGGTAGACTTGTCTGAAGAGAACAACGTTCCCAGAGCCCACAACTATACTCTGGTCAAGGGTCCTTGAGTAACATGGGTGGTAAAGACAATGAGAGGAGTTCACAGGATGGAGAAATCCCTAGGAGAGGAGGGACAGTTAGGCCACGCTCCTGGATTCTGGAGGAAGTGATACTGGATCTGAATCCCAAAAGGTTGAGGGATTTGCCTAAGAGAAGTGGGGAAAAGACCTGGCCCTGAGAGAGAAAAGGCTTCATTCATCTAATAAGAAGCACCTGGTATTGGGAAAATCCTCTTTAACCCGTAAAACCTCAGCTAGGAGGAAACCTCAGCTAGGAGGAGGAGGAAGCAGCCTTCCCCGTGGCAGCCGTGTTAAAGCAGGGACCATGTCCCCTACGAAGGTAGTATAATCTCCATGGTCTCACTTGCCTGACTCCTCTTGTGCTCTTCTCTCCATTTGGAATGGCTTCACCAAGAAGCAAGTGGCAGAAACTAAAGAAGGGGAGGGGCGCCTGGGTGGCTCAGTCGGCTGAGCGTCCAACTTCGGCTCAGGTCATGATCTCGCGGTTTGGTTCATGAGTTGGAGCCCCACATCGGGCTCTGTGCTGACAGTGCAGACAGAGCCTGGAGCTTGCTTCGAGTTCTGTGTCTCCCCCTCTCTCCACCCCTCCCCGTCCCCCACTTCTCACTCTCTCAAAAATAAATAAACATTAAAAAAAAGAAGAAGAAAGAAAGAAACTAAAGAAGGGGAAACGAGTAGAGGTGGGCAGACGGAAGGAGCCACCAGGTCCGGGGAGGAATTAGGCAACAACCCGAAGACAGTCAAGTACATGTAAACTCCCAAATTCGAACCTGAAGATGTCTTCTTGGTAGCAAGCTTGTCTAGAGCTATTTTTGCAGTGCCTTAAAATGAATAGGTGATGCTTTTTTCCCCCCTAACTTCTATCACCAAAGTGTGTGTGTGTTTCACTTTCCTTCCTTCACTATGCCTTTTCTTGAGCATTCTATGTGAATGTGTACAATACATATTTCAAATGTAACACATTGACTTCAGGGAACTCGGATCAAAACGGCCACTGTTGAGGGCCATCTGAAATCCATGGGCTCGATTTCCCTCTTAGCAATCAAGCAGCGTGTCTCACACTATTAAGAAAAAAAACATGCACTGCACACCTTCAGAACATAGAGATGGTCGTTATCACCAAAGATGCTATGTGTGAGCTATCATTACTCTGTGTCTCCTTGGCTGCCTTTTGCTCTCCAGTTTTCTTTGCCTGCCATGAGTAAAGTGAAGACAGGAAATATCAGAAAAAGGAAGAAGTGGCAATCAAGTTAATTTTGCCACTTGTTCCTGCTCAGCTGCCCCGCCATGATGTGATGCTGAGGCTTCGAATGTGATGAGGGCGTGCAGTCCCTCCCTGGCGGAGCCCCATACTGATAGACCAGTGGCCCGTGTAGCAGGAAGGCTGGGCACTTCTCTGCCGATGGAATGGGGCTCCCATTCCCATTTGCGCCAAGTACCGAATAAGCTCACCCTCCCACAACCTGAGGTAAGGGGTGGGGCTCGAACCCCAGGGGCTTTGCCTGTAACTTCAACTGCCAGTATCCCTGAAGCTAAGCTTCTTGTCATGACCCCTGCAAAGTTCTCACGTGGAAGAATCCGACCCTCCTCGCTGCAGGAAGACACTTGCTCACACTTAAAGCTCCTTCCAACTGGAAATGGAAAGGACCTTAGATAGCAAGAAAGACCTCTTTGTTCCCTGATCATGAAATATTTCAGCAAACTGAACAATACTGAGGATGAATGCCCATATACCCCCTACCTAACTTTAGCAAGTCCTACTATGTTACTTTGCTGGTTCAGATCTTTTTTCAAGAAGGTTAAATATGATTGATGTCTATGGGGCTTCTGTTCTGGCATCGGGGCAGACCAGGATAACCTGAAAGGCTTCCTGCAGCAAAACACCTAGAAAATACTAGGTACAACTTGTCAAAGAGAATTTTAATGCATAGTGGAGCTTGCCAGAAGGTAAGGGAAACTTCCCTGGGCCTGAACAGCAAGAGAACGGAACTCCATAAGCAGCTGCTGTTGCTGCCTAAGGCAGGAGGGTGTGGGAGTGTGGGACCATGTTTCACAGACTTGGTCTTCAATGCCCACACACAGAGCAGAGACTGTGACCTTGTTAGGGGGTATTGGAAGTAAGACACTCCTCACACAGACGAAGTTGGAGCTTTCTAGAAGCAATACTTAACTCTCAGATAAAGTGAACATTAGAAAAGTTCACACAGGAAGACAAGGGAATCTGTCTATTGGAGTCTGAGTTCTGGGTAGAAAAGTCTCCCCAGAGAATTCTTAACCAATGTCTAGGCCTCATAGGCTTCTGGGTTTAAATATACACTCCACTCATATTTGGGGAACTAAAAAAATTGACGCTGAGCTGGTGATATCCTTTGGCTACCTGGCATAAGCAAATGAAATATCTCTGTACAGGACCCACGCACAAGCCAGGGCTCACAGGGGTCCCACAGATAAAACCCTTCTAAAGATGAGTTCAGAGGTAATAATGCTTAAGGGAACAATTTGCTCCTTGTCTTGTATTTTTTTTCTCCACTGCTTTCAGCTACAAGCCACCCCTGTTGTATGATACTGTTCCTGTTAGCAGCAAGTTCCTGACGCCCAAGAACTGTGTGCCCCTCCCCTATCTTGTTACTTCCTCCCTTACAGCAACCACTAAATCCCTGATAATTCCCATGCATCATCTTAAACTACACTGAGTCCATAAGTAATACATACATTTGTTTGCAACCTCAAGCTTATGGATGAAGAAAATGATGCTCGATTACAAAGGCGTGTGAATCAGCACATGCCAGAATTGAGTAGAATACAGGTCCATTGATTCCCAGGCTCCTACTCTTTCCAATTCACTATTTTGCTTCTCTCTTTCTTACGGCCAATATTTGCATTATTAAAACTCGCTTCATTTCTCTGATAATGCACCAACAATATTTGAGAGAAAGCACCCGAGAAGTTGGTTTGTTTTAAAAACTGTGACTAATTTCCAAGACAGATGATCTCTGATTGGATGATTGTCACTTGACTGTCCACCAGAGCATGGCTGACGTAGAGAATTAGGGAGGGGTGTGTCAGGATCTCATGTTGAACTCCATTAAGAGGGGATAAACCCACATGTGATCAAAAATGACCAATGAAGATCTACTAAATCACCGAGACACTGAAAAGCCCGGGGGTGGTGGGGCAGTCGAAAGACTGGAGGGGAGGCTGGATCAGTCAAGGACTCTGTTTTGCTGGAAGCCCATTGCTAAATGAGGTGCACATCCCAGAGTCCCGACAGAGGCTGAGTGTTCCCCATGACTATGTGGAAGGTGAGGGACCCTTCTGGCATCAGCATCACCAGATGGTTGTCAGCATTTCAAGGGCAGGGCCCGTGCCTGATTCAATATCTTTGTATCTTGAGCACTCAGAAAAGAATACGGCACCTGTCAGGGCCCATGAAAAAGTTCACTGGATGATGAATTAGGCCACTCCCCTGGCCCAGTATAATAACCACCAAATCCCCAACTCTTCTGACAACACATTCAAGGCAGGCAGGTGGGAGAAGGCAAGGGAGACCGGAGGTGGGAGGCTCTGAACTCTACAGCTACAGGGCCACACTCTACAGCTGTGGCCCACAGCTACAGGGCCAGCAGTCCAGCTGGAGACCCTAGAACAGCCATCACACTGAAAGCACTGCCCCTTCTCCTGACCCACATGTCCCCACCACTCTCTCCAAATTACCCCAGCTGTTTGACAGCACCTGCTGTAACTTTCTCTCCTGTAGCTTTCTCCTCCCTGATCCACTTTGGCTGCCATGATACTGGGCCATCACTGAGATGATGATGTTCTGTGCCTGGAGAGACAGGAGGGGCCTGTGGGCTCAAGTGCAGTCCGGCCTGTTGGCTTGGGTTCAGGGCCTCTCCTTATTCCAGACACTGTTGGCCAGGGTCCCACGGCCCTCACCGACTACCGAGTCTCTGAGTGATTGCCCTTGGAGCAGCCCCTCCCAGCCACACAGCATACCCCGGCCTCTTTCCAAACAGTGTTTACTGAGAGTGAGGCCAAAAGGAAGGAAATTGGGGAGGGAAGGAGACAGTATTTCCGACTTCTGAAACAAACTTAAATATCAACTCTAACCTGGCCTGAGCTTTTCTACAACACCAGTCTGTGGAAGCCCCCTCACCACCGTGAAATCCTTAGACTCACTTCTAGGAAAAAAGCCACATTTCTGTCTGTCAACCATTAATTATCCTGCGTTCTCCCTCCTACACCCCACAGTCCCGCCACCCTTACCCACTCTGCTCCTTCCTAACCTTCCACTGGCACTGTCCTGCCCTCACTGACCCTCGCCTGGGGGCCCTGTCAGCACAGCACACTCTTCCCACCAGAGCCGCCCGCACCCAGGAAGTAGCAGCTCCCCTGGGAAGACTTTTACTGGTGGCTCAGTCAGACGGACGTAATTTCCTGTCACCACAGTCAGCATCCCCATTTGTAGTTCTTGTCCTTTGGAGGTTCCTGAAGTGACTTTTAGAAACTGAAGAAAAGACACAAACCACTAAGACTTGTGAGCCCTTGGGAGACTCCTCCCCTAGGGGATCAGGACAGACAGGCCTGTCTCAAAGCGGTGCATCTGACCATGACTTACCCAACTCACAAGGAATCCCTTTCCCCAGCCAAGCAATCCACCATATTATCCCCACTCTGTGCTCTCCCAACTCCACAGCACCCACCGCCTCAAATGGCGCTGGCCATGAAGGACTCTCTCTGCAGTGAAGAGCTCCAACACTTGCCTCCTGCCACACTGGCTCCTTGTTCCAGGAGTTCCCCACCGCCATCCTCTGCTTGTGGCAGACCCTCTGGCGCCAGATGCACAGGTACAAGCCACCTTGGCCTTTGGGGCCTTGTCCCATGTCCAGCATAAAGAGGACAGCAGGAAAATGCCAGAAGTGGAACGATCCTACACATTCAGCTGAGGAAAGGGACAAAGCATTCTAAGCCCCACGGAGTGGCACCACACACAAAACTCTTGTCACATGGAGAAGGCAAGAGGGCAGGGAGCTGCCTAGACGGAGCTCCACCACGGCGCCCAGGCACCGATGCACAGCCGCCTGGCACACCTGTCCCCCACAAGACCGTGAGCTCCTGGGGACAGGGACCATGTCTTATTCACCTTTGCTTCCCTGTGCACAGCATGCACAGCTGCTCGATGAATAAATGAATAAAAGCAATGAATGGAAACTGCAAACAAATGGTTCCACTCAGAAACCAGTCAGGGTGCCACCTAAGAAGGAAGGACTTCTCTGAATGAAACTTCATCTTCAACTAGAGTTGAGTTAGAGCTCTCCCTCCGTTGAAAGGGGCAATGGGGGATTCAGGAGATAATGAAGAATTGGGTCCACCCAGCCCAACATGAAGACAGGCTATCTCAGAGACTGAACAGAAGGAACCCAGCTTCTGATGGTCTCCAGGGACCGCCTCTCACTCCCACTGCTCTTACCTGAGCCCTTCCCATAGGTCAAGGCCTATTTCAAACACACCTTTGCTGGGAAGCCTACCTATGCTCCCTCACACCACCACTCCCTCTGCCTCACAAAAGGAGCTTGCCTTTGACCTCCTGGAGCCTGGTGCCCAGATGGCCCACTCAGGTGTGGAGACGGGACAAATGTCAGGAAACAAACAAAACAAAATCAACAGTTAAGTAACAAAAAAAAACAAACAAACAAAAAAACCGGGGCACATGTCTGCTTGTTGCTCTTTGCATGTACTCTCTGGAAGAACTCCCTGGAAATGTAACCAGTTCTGGTGCCATGGCTGTCTCTGGCGACGGGGACAGGAGTGGGGCTGGGTACCACATGTAACTGAGGGAAGCTTACTTTAACTGGATATTCTTCATAATGTTTGGGTTTTTACCATATGCACACAATTTTTTTTAAAAGAAGTATAATATCAGGGGTGCCTGCATGACTCAGTCGGTCGAGCGTCTGACTTCAGCTCAGGTCATGATCTCATGCTTTGTGAGTTCAATCCCTGCATTGGGCTCTGCTGACAGCTCTGAGCCTGGAGCCTGCTTCCAATTCTGTTTCTCCCTCTCTGTCTGCCCCTACCCCACTTGTGCTCTGTCTGTATCTATCAAAAATGAATAAAGGTTAAAAAAAATCCATATTTATAAAAAATAATTAATTAAATAAAAATAAAAGAACTATATCAAACCACAGAGAAAATCAGACGTTCCAAAATGTAGAAATCTTTACAGGCCACAGTCACAGACCTCGTTATAAATAATTGAAGTTCCAGCATCATCAAAACAAGATAAATGACAATGATGAAATGGAAGACTTAAAGTCTTTCCTAAAACAATAAACAAAATCAAGAATACAATGAGCAACTATTTTGAAAGTAAAAATACTATCAGTTTAAGTGAGAAGAAAGAAGTTTTCAGAGGAAGTTTTTTTAATGCTTATATATCAGGAAATATTAAGAAAAAAAAATAAAGGAAAGGGGCGCCGGGGTGGCTCAGTCGGTTAAGTGTCTGACTCTTGATTTCGTTCAGGTCATGATCTTATGCCCGAGCCCCACATCAGGCTCCACGCCGACAGTGCAGAGCCTGCTTTCTCTCCCTTTCTCTTTGGCCCTCCCCTGCTTATACCCTCTCTTTCTCAAAATAAATATTAAAAAAAGGGGGGCGGAAATAGGTGAGAAAGAGGACTGCCAGGAAACCAGGGAGGGAGGAAAATTTGCTAGCCACCCTGAATCCACAAGAAATTTCACATGTAAACAAGTTCAGCCCTCAGGTGTCATCGTTAGGAACACTCAATTTATGCAGGTCTTACCAGTACCTTCTTAACCGGTTCCTTCCTCTGACCCAACGTCCCTCACCTCCAATCCATTGGGAAATACTCCTCCTCCCAAAATCTGATGCCACCATGTTCATTTTAAATTTGCAACAGCTTCCCAAATGACCTCCTATGGAATATACTTCTGAATCACATCCCGTGTCTGGCTTCATCCTCTCGCCTGTCTCCTGGGCCCTTGGTTCCAGCTCTGTGGGCCTGACTGTAAAACACAGGCCGCGCCTCCATGCTACTAGCTCTGTCTACCAGCCGCTCCGGTGGCCCACCTCCACTGCTCTGAATGGCCAAATCTGACTCTTCATGTTTTAGCTCAAATGTCACTTCTTCTGTGAAGCTTTGTTAGACTTTCCCTGGAAGTTTCTCTTCCACAGGGCTTTGTTCATGCTGCTAGTGATTTCTGCGTGTTTTGTAACATCTGCCTCACCCAAGGAGTTAGGGAAGAGACTATGCCTTGTTCATCTTTGTATTCCTAGCTCCTCCCATGCCAGCATATAGCCCAGAGCTTAGATACCCCTCACTGAAGGTACACTGGGTGCCTCAAGTGACTTTTTGTAAGAAGCAAAAGAAAACTAAAAGACTTCCCAATCCCAAGCCCCAAGACAGCCCATCTACCCATCTTAAAGTCTCCTGCCCACCATGGACCTCAGGCTCACAGACATTGCTCTTCATGATGGTACCCAGACAATGCCTTCTCTGGCTGAAGCTTCTTTCACTAACTATTTAGGACCTAGGTGCACTGCTGGGGATGTCTGAACTCTGTTCACAAAAGACCACCCCATTTCCATTATGATTCTCCTTGTCCTTGATGGGTCTTACCCAGATAGGTCCCCAGACTCTTGTACACAAACGCCAGTTGATTCCATACCCTGCTCCAGGACCTGGGTCTGGGCAGAGCCCCTATTTAGCTCCTGATGCAGGGTCTCAGACCTAAAGGAGAAAAGCAGATGCATTCAGTTATGCATCCGGTTGTTTTCCTACATTCCTCCTGATCTCCTGGTTGGACAGCCCAAAGGGAAGCTTTATCTTTAGATACTCTTCCACAAGCCCAAGAGAAAAATACTATGCAGCAGCTGAGTGCCCACCACAGTTCTGTGTATGAAGGTGATGGGCCCTCCCTTATTGCCAACACCAACCAGATAGTTGTCAGGATCTTAAGGGCAGGGCCCTTCCATCCTGAGCACTCAGAAGAGAACCTGGCACACTGTCAGCTCTCCATCAATAAGTCAATGGGATGATGCAGTACCAGGGCCACAGAGCAGGGTCAGACCAGAGGTAATGAGTGACACCACTCCCCTGGCCCACTACAACCTGCAAATCCCCGCTCGGCAAGCCCACATTCCCGGCAGTCAGTGGGGAGAAGAGAGACCTGGGATGGGGAAGCTCTGAACACTCCACCCACAGCTACCAGCACATGCTCTATCCTTCAGAAACTTAGCTTTCTGGTACACATTTGAACCTGAAAAAAATGACACTTCTCAATCTTCAAAAGGGTTTGTTTTAGAACACAAGTTTCTAGAAAGCAGATTTTCCTTTCTGTATAACAGCAAGCACAGCACTTTTCATTCATAAATATTATTTGATAGGGATATTACTTTACAAAATGGGCAAATATTCCTGCTTGGTTATTTTCAGAAGTAACTCCTAGAAGAAGAACTCCATGTATCAGGTAGAGAATGCATTGCCTCAACAGAGGGTGATTAGCATGTTCTCTTCCAGCACATAATCCTAAAAAGGGAATCCTTTCTAATAGTGGTAAAATTAGTATCCTCTCAAGGTTGTATATAGTGTTTTAATTTTAAACCTGTTTGGTTGGGGAAGCTCAGAGAAATGTAGTCATTTCCCTACACATCCAGCATTTGAACTCCCATCTAAATCTCTATAAGGACAAAAAGCTCAGTACCTCTCGAAAACCCCTACCCCATTTTCAATCATTTCTATTAGAAAACATTTCCTTATGGCCAATCCAGTTTTGTCATTAGAATACTGCTTGCACACCAAAAACAAAACAAAACAAAACGAGAAATAAACCCAAGACTCACTACCAGATGCTGGCATCTAAACGATCTTCCTGCTCTATACCGGTGCTACACATGTGACTGTCTTCCAAATCCTACAGCTGCTCTCTGTTAAAGTACATTGGCACATTTTTGAGTGAGGAATTTGACCTCAGCTTTCTGTAAAGGGTATCTGTTGGGGTTAAGCATGGGCCCTGGGGCTCTTAGCCTCTTGAGTTCTTATCTTAAAAGGAAGATGTCAAAAAAAAAAAAAAGAGAAAAGGAAGATGTTGCATTAAATATATTTCTCAAGGTGATTCATGTTAAGTATGGCTGACTATGTTTTGACCAAGACTTAACCCAACTCACAAGGAATCCCTTTCCCCAGCCAAGCAATCCATCATCTTATCCCCACTCTGCGCTCTCCTAACTCCACAGCACCCACTGCCTCAAATGGCGCTGGCCATGAAGGACTCTCTCTGCAGTGAAGAGCTCCAACACTTGCCTCCTGCCACACTGGCTCCTTGTTCCAGGAGTTCCCCACCGCCATCCTCTGCTTGTGGCAGACCCTCTGGCGCCAGATGCACAGGTACAAGCCACCTTGGCCTTTGGGGCCTTGTCCCATGTCCAGCATAAAGAGGACAGCAGGAAAATGCCAGAAGTGGAACGATCCTACACATTCAGCTGAGGAAAGGGACAAAGCATTCTAAGCCCCACGGAGTGGACACAAAACTCTTGTCACATGGGAAGGCAAGAGGGCAGGGAGCTGCCTGGATGGAGCTCCACCACGGCGCCCAGGCACCGATGCACAGCCGCCTGGCACGCCTGCCCCCCACAAGACCGTGAGCTCCTGGGGACGGGGACCATGTCTTATTCACCTTTGCTTCCCTGTGCACAGCATGCACAGCTGCTCGATGAATAAATGAATAAAAGCAATGAATGGAAACTGCAAACAAATGGTTCCACTCAGAAACCAGTCAGGGTGCCACCTAAGGAGGAAGGACTTCTCTGAATGAAACTTCATCTTCAACTAGAGTTGAGTTAGAGCTCTCCCTCCGTTGAAAGGGGCAATGGGGGATTCAGGAGATAATGAAGAATTGGGTCCACCCAGCCCAACATGAAGACAAACTATCTCAGAGACTGAACAGAAGGAACCCGGCTTCTGATGGTCTCCAGGGACCGCCTCTCACTCCCACTGCTCTTACCTGAGCCCTTCCCATAGGTCAAGGCCTATTTCAAACACACCTTTGCTGGGAAGCCTACCTATGCTCCCTCACACCACCACTCCCTCTGCCTCACAAAAGGAGCTTGCCTTTGACCTCCTGGAGCCTGGTGCCCAGATGGCCTACTCAGATGTGGAGATGGGACAAATGTCAGGAAACAAACAAAAAACATCAAAAAAAATAACTAAGGATTCAGTGCTTCCTTATATTTTCTGTTTGAGTGTCTTGTTTCCACAGTTGAACTAGAAACTCCTGAGGTGAAGAACACGATCTCCTCTTCCCTGATCTCCCCACAGCAGCCAGCACTGGACTGGGCTATGCAGTCTGCAAGCATCACTGCACTGCCCGAGCAAAGGGCCTCACAGGCCTCTGTCTCAGGTGCAAGGTCCCAAATGGGAGCCTCCCAAATGCAAATGGGCCTACCATAGATCCCCACTCCCTGTTTAAGGAAAAGGCACCTTCCAGGTTTCTTCTTTTTGCAAACAACAGTACTGGTCACCACATCTGTCTGTGAAGGGCAGGGTAGAGAAGGTGAGCCTCATCACTTCAAATCCCAGCTTTACTACGTTGTAGTCATGAGATCTAGAGCCAAATTATTTCTCTTTCTATCCTAGGCTTCCTCATTTATTAAGTGAGAGTCAAAAGTAGTTATTTTTCTAGGGGCATCTGGTTGGCTCAGTCAGTAGAACAGGCAACTCTTAATCACAAGGTCATGAGTTCAAGCCCCATGTTGGGCATGGAGCCTACTTAAAATTAATTATTTCAGTAGTTATTTTTCTAGGTCATTGTGAGGATACAAATAATACATGTAAATTGACTGGCACATGGTAGGCCCTGAAGAGATCCAATATGGTCATCATCAATTCACTGTTAGAGCAAATAGAATCAGCCACATGTGCTCACTGACCAAGCAAGCTCCAGAATGCTGCTGCCCCGTCCTGATCTCCCAGCCAGCACATCCTCACACCAGAGGGTAAGGGAGCATTGCTTGGAGAAGTGGCAGGAGCCCCCTGCCCCATAGGTTATGCTAGGCCAGATCACACAGACTGCTCTTTCTTCTTCAGCGATTTTTCTGTCTACTGCTTTCATATTAGGCTTAGTATATCTGCCCCCAAAAATCCTCTCCAAACTGGAATCTCAATTTTTTGGCAACTGCAAAACACTGATAATGTAATAATTTTTTTATCAGAGGTCTTTTTTTATTATTTGAACCTTTTACAATAACAATTTTTTTTTTACTAATTTGAAAGGTCAATGCAGTAAGTAAAAAAAAAAAATCAAGGAAGTTGGTTTTTATCACAACTTTAAACTGTACACCATTCAACCCAAAAATTCCATTCTGAGCATCTATCCTAGGAAAGCATTCACATGTAGATAAAGTAACTTGCACCATTTTTAGGAGGTTTTACGGCAAAAATGTCCACCGTCAGCCGGGGAACAGATTAGTAGTAATCAGTACATTAGGACACATCTAAACTATTGGAATTCAGCAACAAAAAAGCAAAAATTTTTGAACTCCAGATGCTATGCCTATACAAATCACAGGTCTGTTACCACTTTTCCACCAAGGCCCAACTGCAGAAATACAAGGCAGAATTTAGCTGTCATGAGAAGAGGAAGTGCTGAAACAATCCCAGCCCCAAGACCCGCACACACAGAGTCTGCCTAAGTCTAAGGATGACCAGAATGATGGAAAACCCCTACCAGTCCCAACCTGAGCAGTAGCAAGTAATAAGCCACCACAGTCTACTGCCAGAGGGGAGGCAAGAGCATGTAGAGACACCCTCTCTGTGGTATAAGTATGCACTTGTGAAAGCTGGTGGTGTATCAGGAACACAGAAAAACCCTCTTGACACCCCCAGGCCCAACTTTGAACACAAGTTAACAGCCACCCACTGCTAAAGGAATTTGAAGTCTGTGATGCTCTGGAGTGATGACATCAAAAACATCAAAAACTAACCATCTCATGACTAGATTGATTCCACCTCTATACTAACAACCTGACAAAAGAGCCATGCTCATTTCTGGGCATAAATACTGAATGTCTTAGTCTCTTCTAGATTTCCAAAATGATGTCCAGCATTAAATTTAAAATGTCAAGACAACCGACTGGGTGGCTTAGTGGGCTGCGTGTCTGACTCTTGATTTTGGCTCAGGTCATGATCTTACAGTTCGTAAGTTCAAGCCCCGCATTGGGCTCTGTGCTGACAGTGTGGAGCCTGCTTGGGATTCTCTGTCTCTCCCTCTCTCTCTCTGCCCCTCCCTCCCCCCTCTCTCAAAATAAATAAGATTTAAAAAGGGGGGGTGGTGTTTGTGTGGCTTGGTTGGGTAAGTGCCCAACTTCGGCTCAGGTCATTATCTCAGTTTGTGAATTCAAGCCCCACATCAGGCTCTGTGTGGGCAGCGTGGAGCCTGCTTTAGATTCTCTCTCTCCCTTTCTCTCTGCCCCTCCCCAGCTTGCACTCTCTGTCTCAAAAATAAATAAATAAACATTTAAAAAATGTCAAGACAAAGCAAGGTTAAATAATCTATTATCAAAAAATAAAGAATAAACACAACTCTATTCAAAGATGACCCAGATCTTGGAACCATCAAAGAGTTTAACTATTAAACAGTCCAAAGGAAAAGGTAGATGGGGAATTTCAGCAGACATAAGGAAACTATAAAATAGAGTCAAATGGAAATGCTCGATATAAAAAACATGATCTCAGAGATGAAGAATTACTTTAACAGGCTGATCAGCAAACTATACACACCTGACGAAAGAATCACCGAGCTCAAAGAACAGGTCAATAGAAATTATCTAAATTGAAACACAAAGAGAAATGAGTGAAAGAAAAAATACCCAGAAAGAATATTCAAAATTTGTGGGATAATATCAGTCTAGAATAAATGGACTTGCAAAATAGAAAGCAGAATAAATATTTGAACTAATGGTCAAGAATTTTCTAAAATTAAAGGCAATAAACAATACACCCAAAAAAAACCCAGGTACCTCAGAAGACAATGGAATGACTTCTTTAAAGTACTAAAAGGGGGGTAGGGGGGAGACCAAAATCGTCAACCCAGAATTTTATAACAATGAAAGCATCTTTCAAAATTGAAGGTGAAGTTCATCAAAAAGTTAAGCAGAATTACCGTATATGACCAGCAATTCCATTCTCTTAGATATCTACCCAAAAGAATTGAAACCAGGTATTCAAACATGTTAAAAGAATGTTCATAGGAACAATATTCACAATAGCCAAAATGTAGAAACAATCAAATTTGGGGGTGCCTGGGTGGCTCAGTCAGTTGAGCATCCATCCAACTCTTGATTTCAGGCTCAGGTCATAATCCCAGGGTCATGGGATCAAGCCCCATGTCGGGCTTTGCACTGAGCCATGGAGTCTGCTCAAGATTTTCTCTTTCTCCCTCTGCCTCTCTCTCTCGCTTGTTCTCTCTCTCTCTAAAAAAGAAAGAAAGAAAGACAAAAGACAAGACAAAGAAGAGAAAAGAAGAGAAAAGAAAACAAAACAAAACAAAACAAAACAAAAGAAGTAGCCAAATTTCCATCAACGAATAAGTGGATAAACAAAACGTGGTATACCCATACAAGAGAGTATCATTCAGCCATGAAAGGAAGGCAGTACGATAGATGTTACAATCTGGATGAACCTTGAAAACATGCCCAGTGAAGTCAGAAACAAAATGCTACATGTTGTAACATCTCACTTATATGAAATATCCAAAATAGGTAAATCCATAGAAATGGAAAGCAGATTAGTGGCTTACAGGGGGTGGCAGGAACAGGGGAGGGGGGACCACTTTTAGAACTAGACAGAGGTGATGGTTGCACACAGTCTAAATATGCTGAATGCCACTGAAATGATATTCTAAAATGGTTTTATGTTATGTGAATTTCACCTCAATTTCTTACAAAAGACACCAAAAAATCAGACAAAAAATAACTATCTGCTTTAAATTAACTATGTCCAGGCACTTCCACTGCATGGTGTGGAACTCTATAAACAGCTATAGCCATGCAATCAATAGAAAAGTCACCCTCAAAGGTAGCTTAATTAATAAACAGCAGCTGGCTTTAAAATCACTACAAAGGAAACATAACAATAAAATTCACTTTTTTTAAAAAATATGAAAGAATTTTTCTTACCACCAAAGCTGAAAAAAAGTCATTGTCATCAGACCTATACTTTGAGAAATACTAAAGAAAATTCTTCAGGCAGAAGGAGTATGATACCAGATGGAAACTTGGATTTACACAAAGAAACACAAAGTTTCACCAGAAACAGTGAAAATAAAGGAAACTCTGGCAAGTTAGTTTATTCAAGTCAGTTGTAAACAACTTACAATTTACTTATCAAGGCTCACTGGAAGACCCTCTCCTCGGTGTTACCAATCCTAAATTATAGTATCCTAAAACTTGCTAATCTCAATCAGTTTCCTGTCTGCCTTAAACCACCCGAGTCTAGACCCAAAGCTTCAAAATTACCCAGCTTCCAAACTTCCCTTTCTGGGACACTGCTAAGATTGTCAAAGTGTTCTTTCTTACTGCAGTGAATTCACATAAACTTAGTTTGTGTGTGTTTGTGTGTGTGTGTGTGTGTGTGTGTGTGTGTGTGTGTGTGTGTTTTAAACAGCAAGTAATACAATATATTCCTCAGTAAATGTACTACATTCCTCAGTAAATGTACTGAGAAAGACCTGGGCAGGTAGGTACCCACCAAACCCTTACAACAATCACAGTGGGAGAGGAATGTGCTGAAAGGTTCTGGGAACAAAGGGGACTGACTTTCCTCCTTCATGCTATATGCTTCTGTGTTAGTTGAATGCTCCACAGTAAGCAAATATTATCTCTGTGATTTAAAAATCCAATGTCTAAAAGAATGACAAATTGAAGCTTAGGCCATACTGTTATGAGTTCAGGGGAATATGTTTGACTCAAAATGCATCATGGGTCAGTATGACCTAGGCAGGGAAGTGTTTTATTTTGACAAAATTTTGTCTAAGTCGCAAAGTATAGGAGTCATAATCAGACTTTCACTCAGACCACTCTTAGAAGAAAATTAGCCAATAGGGTGGAAACCTTTCCCCTAATGCAAAAAGGGTCTGGGGAGGAAGGCAGTGGGGTGCTGGCCCTGCCCTAATGCTCGGGAGGCAAGTACAGGGGACACTGGAGGAAGGTCCGGCCCCAGAGTACCGCAGCCACAGGCAGACTCAACTCTGCTTGGTCAGACCACACTCTGAGATGCATTCGACTTCTGAGCAACTTTCCCTATGACCCCAATTCAACCCATCCTAGTCCAGGCCAAGAGGCATCGTTACCACCACATCTAGTGCCAGCTGCCCTATCCAAAGGGTGGGCAACCTGCACCAGCGTGGCCACGGACTCCTCCCCAAATACCACAAGGTCAAGGACTCCTTATGAGGCTGACTGCTCTCCTAGGGGGATCCTCCACAATGCCTTTTCCCAAACCTATCTTTACAGATGGGAAAACTGAGACCCAAAGAACTTGGGTAACTCTGGCAAGGTCACAGTGAGGCAGACCCTTTTAATGCTGACTCCCTTGGCTTGAAAAAGAAAAAAAAGAAAAGAAAAAGTCTGGCACTTAGAAGAGATTTCTGTACTCGGAGAAGAACTTAACATCATACAAGAAACTTCAAATGGCTTGCTTACTCAATGCACATGCCCTAAGCCAGATCAGAATTCCCACTAACTACATCCAAGCAGTTTGGTCAGGCTTTCTACGGAAGCTGGGACAGCAGCTGTCATTCTACGTCTCGGCGCACGTGTGCTGCTGTTTCTTCTAGTTCCGAGAGGAGTGTCAGTGAGACTTCGTTAAGTCGTTTCAGTTGTCATTTTCAATAAGTAGGTGTTAAATCGGCCATCAGAGGCTGTATTCTCAACCTCCTCCCAACGGGGTTCATCTACAGGGACCCAAACATACATTCCAAAGAGTCAGTGCAGAGAGAACTTGAACTTGGCCTCCTCCTGGGTTTGCTAATGGAAGCAGTCCTGCCCCAGGGACTGGGCAGCCCAGAGAGATGATGGAAGAGCTCCACGTGCAGGGTGAGGGGCTGCCCACCTGCAAAGAGCCATGCAGGAGCATCTGGGGAGGGATCCTTTGGGAACCCCCAGACTAGCTCTGCGTGCAGGCAGGGAGCTGCAACCTGGGACGGGACCGGGTTAGTAAGGGAGGAATATCGAGGACACGAGCCCAGACAATCCATAAGTCACTTGCCCTGCCTGGTGTCTCAGTGCCCCATCACACCACACAATGGGAGCAGTAGCCAGAAAGCTCTTCCCCAAACTGAGCCGTAACCCCCCTCCGGGAACTTCTGTCCTTGGGCCTGGTTCTGATAGTCCTGCAGATATTTGAAGCCAGGCATCACGTTCCCCCTAAAATGTTTTGGGATTCATCCTCAGGGTTTGCTGCAGGGCTGGACTGTGTAGCGCCTTCAGGGACAGCCGCAGGGGCTCAGGGAATCTGACTGCGTATCTTATGTCTGTGTGAGCAGCCTGCCTGCTCCAGTGGCCAAACTGACAGCACGTTTTGTATCACTTTCGTGTAGACCTACTCCTGACCTTCTGCCTTCTAGATTAATAGGCCAGCCCAGGATCTGTCCTGGGGACTTCTCAAGCTGTCAGAGACTCCCTGGAGTTGCCCAGCCTGTTCCTCTGGCCTGGGGCAACCACCAGGAACCAGCAGCCGTATTTTGTTGGCATCGCTTCTGCTGCTTCTATACAGTGTTGCTGCTGACCACTGACCCCAAACAGTGAGACACCCTCTTGCCTGCGAATGGGATGGTGTTCTCGATGGTTCGGATCCCCACTGATGTCACAAGCTGGTGCTGCAATCCCACATACACTCAGATGCTCTGTCCCATCCTCAGGATTCTCCCATGGGGCCAACCAGGTTCCTCACCATGACAACGCCTCTCTGGGTATCTTTTCTTTGTGGTGGTCCTCAGCTGCAAAGGCTAAGGTTGAGTACAATTCCAAGGGAACCTACCTCTCCGAAGGAATACACACTGAACCACACCTGTCCCTAGGGTCTCAGTGGAGTAAAGGGTCCCACAGCCCCTCTCTGGTCCTACCCTAATGGCCGATGCCAATCTTCCCTCTACGTTGAAGTGGACAGTGGCAAGGCTGGCTGTTTTGAGCCTCCAGCCATGGCATTAGTCCCAAGGGCTCACATGCCGTCTAGGTAGGGCATGAGGAGGCTAGAAAGGCAGCTGTTTTTATCCTGAGGATGTCCCGCAGCTAAGCATAACTTCAGAGCCCATGGTCCTCACTGGGACTGGCTGAGTATGGGGGAGAGGCTCCATGTTCTCTGGGGGTTCCCCTTCCTTCTGGCTCCTACTTCCCTTAGCAAAGTTATGTGCCCTGTTGGGTCAGCATGCCTGCCATTTCCTGCAGATAGTGGTCCTCCTCCCAGGTTAGGCCGGGTGGCCCAGATCTGGGAGGAGAATGAACGCCTTCTCAATTGCCTGGCAGGCATTCTAGGGGCAGAGTTAAGAGCATGGAGTCTGGCATTGCCACGTTTATGACCTTAAGCATAAGTTTTTCAACCTCTCTGTGCCTCAGTTTCCCCATCTGTAAATGGGGATAATGGTACCTAGCAAACAGTGTTGTAAGTTAATATATATGAAGCACCTAGGGAAGGGTGGCACGTAGTAAGGACCACAAGCTATTACCGTTACTGTTTTTCCTCCGCCTGCCTCAGCACATCATAGCTCGCCATGCCTCTGGCTGCCCACGGTTGAGCTTACAACTAGTTGAGAATCTCTCATTCGACGCCTACAGCCCGGAGAGACTCACCCACCCTTACCAAGGTTCTCTGCTCTCTTCCACTTCTTTTTGTCTTGGGGGAGAAGTGCTGACCAGGGATGGGAGGCAGCCCCTGGCCTCGAGGCCACAGGCTGACGTTACTAACCCTGCAGTCACGCTGATGTCGGGGAGGCAGGGAGAGCGCATCTTCGTGGCAGCAGAAGCCCCTGAAGGGTGCTGAGCCTTCAGGCAAGTCTCAGTTTCCCCACTCCGAACCGATAAGGCTGGGAACAGATAATCTCCAATTTTCTTTAAGTACTGACATTTTAGGATCTGGCTTATTCAAAAGGGTCCCTGAGATACCCACGGGTCTTTATAATCCGCCGAACCTAAATTTAGGGACTGTGGAATACGCCCAGTAGAAGGCACCCTTGGCAGATAGGAGGGTTTAAAATCTGAGTTGACTGACATCCAAATCATAGAAATGAAGTTCTCCACATATATGGGCTGGTTTTCCAGATGACGGACGCTCACTTTTCTAAAAGCACCAAAACTTAGAGCTCAAAACTGTAGAATGATAGGAAAGAAAACAATTGGTGTTTTCTGCATCCTCTTTTAAGGCTGATTTTCAGGAAAACCAAGTTGCAAACTGCATTTTAAAAAGTGGCAAGTGGAGGAAAAGCGCAAACTTGGGTGGGAAAGCGTGACGGGTAGCACAGAAGCAGCTGCTGTAAAGAGAGGCTACAGGCCCCTCCTCGGGGGCTTCCACGTGCCCAGCCAGGGGGCCGCTTGGGGCTGTGGCCCCCCCCGGAGCTGGCAGTGCTGGGCTCTCCACCCGAACCTTGGTTACATGTATTTGTGCTGGATGTACGTTGCATGCCTGGTGGCATTTCCCAGTAGTAAGGGATTTCAAAGAGCAGCAAAGGAGTTACTTGGGCAGTTTTAACAACCGTAGCTTTCTATACTTCTTATGTGCAAAGAATCCAGCTCAAAAGCCACCCCTCATTTCGTCAATAAGTTGTGGTGGCCGTGAAGAGGCATCACCCACTCTCCTTCAAGAGAACCTGCTGTGGGCAGATCTCCTCCCCAGACTGACCGCTTTCAGCTGTTGCACGCACGAGCCCCGAGGCCCTGCTTCCCCTGGGCTGCTATCCAGGCAGAGGTAGTCATGCTGGCCCCCTCCTGCCAAATGCAGGGCTCTTCTAGCACCTTCCAAACGCAGCTTTGCTTGGGGCCTTTGGCCCGGTTGAGATTTTCTCAGAATTGCACTGCAGTTTGAGGCTCTTCCTTCTCGGTCCTTCCTTTCCTCTTTCTGTCACAGGAGTCGGGCCCACTGCCAGCTGAAGGCTTCTTTGCGCGCCAACTCCCTCCCCTTTTATCCTTCACAGGTGTTTCCCCCAATAAACCTCTTGTATGTCTAATCCCATGTTGGCACCTGCTTCTCAGAGGACCCACACGGGCACCTATATTACAAGGCTTTTCCCCTACACATCTTTTTAAAAATAACGAGACCACCCTCGATGAATGGTTTTGTATATCTTTTCATTGACCATATTTTGAGTATTTTTCCATGCCATTAAATGTTCTTCAAAAGGGGCTTATGAAATGGCTGCATATTACATGTTACGAATGCACCACACTTACCTTAAGGCATTTAGACTCATGCTGTACATTTATTGCTTGAAGCTGCCCAGCACCTTTTTTTTTTTAATGTTGAGAGAGACACACTGTAAGTGGGGGAGGGGTAGAGAGAGGGGGAGTCACAGAATCTGAAGCAGGCTCCAGGCTCTGAGCTGTCAGCACAGAGACCAATGCAGGGCTCGAACCCACAAGCTGTGAGATTATGACCTGACCCAGTCGGTCGCTCAACTGATTGAGCTACCCAGGTGTCCCTGCCCAGCACGTTTTGAATAGCCTTCCTCCATATGGGAAATCCCTCACGTTAGGGGGTCCTGCCTCCCCAAGCTAAAAACCCACATTTGCTTTCTTGGGCTCCCTCACAGCTAGGTGTGGACAGATGACTCTACCAGAAGCGGTCACAGGAACCTGAATTAGAAGTGTACTGTGTGGGGAACATCTTCTATTGATGGCAGCGACAGGGATGTTCAGCTTTCCGGGCAGTGGTCCGGGTGGTCCCTGCTTGTGCCTCATCCTTCAAAGGCATTATTTTATTGGTTGTAAGGAAGTAGCAGGCCCATTTATAAAAAAGGACACTAAATATCAGAGATAAGTGCTTAAAGTGACGCATCCATTGTTAGGTACGAATCAGTTGAGGTATTTTTGACTCTTGATCAAATGCCCCCATATTACACACCAGGTGACAGGTCAGTCTCTGAGAGGCCGAAGACAAATCAGTCCCAAAAGGGGGGGATGCTAGAAGAAGCACTTGTTTTATGAACACTGTGTCAAGGGCTCTAGAAACATGAACTTGGCTTCAAAGCCTGGTTCTCTCTCTTACTTGGCTATGTGTCTTCGGGCAGGCAACAAGCCTGTTTCCTTCCATGCCTCTTTCACTCTTTGAGAGAATTAGATAATGCTTCTAACAGCAGAAAAACTATTTATAAAAAGTACCAATATTAAATAAATGATGGTTCATTCATGCAAATAAATACTGTCATAAAAAGAAGAGGCAGATTCACATGTTTTGATATGGAGAAGTCTCCGTGGTATTGGTGGGGAAAAATCAAGCGACCAGGTTATGGTTTTATTTAAGTAAACATATAAGGGAGAACACAAGTCTGTTTCTTCCTTGTGTAGACATAAATTGTAACTGTGGTTATTTAAAGGAAGTAGAACGGAGAGCAGGTCAAAATACTCTTTTCTAAGTGTTACAGGAAGAAGTTCAGACAAGTGTACTTTTCTGTGATGAAAACCCAGGACTCACCATCCAGATCTAAAACTACATTTTGCCATGTGGCCTCATCTTTACCTTGCTGAACCACTTCAAAGGAAATGACACTAGGCGCCGTGCCTCTGAAGAACTGAGACAGCATTGCCACAACACATTGCCCTAGCACCCCAACATCTTGACCCATTCCCTAATACAATTTCACTCGGGGTCCATATCCAAACCTCAAGTTTCCCAAATGTCTCATAACTTTTTTTCTTATAGTTGGTTATATGTCCTTAAGACACTTTGAATTTAAAACAGTTTCTTCCATCCATCCACCCTGCCCGCACCGCCCCCCCTCCCCACCCCCCCACCCCCCCACCCCCCCACCCCCCGCCACACACACACCTTTTTCTATACCTCGCACTGAAGAGACCAGGTGATTACCTTGTAGAATACTCCTCATCGTAGATCTGATTATTTCTTCATTCCCTAAACTTCCTGTAAACCGGTGCCTGGATTTAATGGCTTGATGTGATCCAGGGGAAACATTTTTGGCACAAACGCCTCACAGGCGATGCTATGTCCTTACATCACACTGCATCTCATCATAATAGCTGGTGATTCCATTATGAGATTGAATATATTAATGGACAACAGCAGGTCATATATAAAAATAGGACTTGGACCCACAATCTGTAGCCACCAGGCCAGACAACCTCTATAACAGTTGGCTCCAAATGGTCAAGAGTTGGTCAATACCTGCCAGCTTCCGTAATTTTTGCCACGGCATCTAGCTTAGTAAAACCAACCACAGAAAGCCGAACAGGCACCCTAACTGATCACACAGGATGCCCCCCTGCTAGTTAGCCTGCCTCCAGCTTCCCAGGCCAACAGACTGATCAGAGCACACCTGACCCTTTCCTTTTCCACCACACAGCTTTCTCACTCCCCTGCCTGCCTTTGAGTCTCTACCAAAGGCAAGTGCTGGGGACTGACTCCCTTCCTACGGCAAGCTGGGAGTAGCCCTGGCTTGTTCTCATCAGAGCAGCTCCTATTTATTTCCACAATTGTTACTGATGCTAAGTGGGATCACATTTAATGTGGTAACAGCCAGACCTCTCACAATGTCAACGACAATGGAATCTAACGTCAATTCTTGCAAATACTATACCATTTGCATTTTTTGTCACATGCCTGTTAATATTTACAAGAAAAAGATGGTTTAATTTTTTCTCTACAATGTAATTTTTTAAACTAAAAAAAGAAAGTTTGTGTTTTTTTGTTTTTTAACTAAGTGCCTCCAACTAGGCAATTTTAAGTCTTGCATATCTGGCTCAATAATGCAAAATAATGTCCTGTTGCTTTAAAATGACAGGGTTTCATCCTCTTTTCATTAGACGTGGTTAATTAAACTGACCTCCTAAAAATGAGTTTAATTTAATTTGAATAAAAGAATGCCACAAATACTGATTGTTAAAAAAGAATAAAGAATTTTAACCCTGGAAAAAACGTAGAGCACAGAGCCTTTGAAAGTCACCTGGTGTAATACATGGCACATAGTTGGTATCCTGCAATATTAGGGCCCATTGCCATGGTGGTGCACATGGCTCATGACCAGCCCTTTTTTCTGTCAGGTTATGTTCGGTCACAATCCGCAGTGCATCCTAATAACCGCGTTGCCACCCCACGGCATGGTGGCATTGCCACAGGGCCACCAACCTCTCCTAGTGCCCAGTGGGAGGGAAGTGCACCATTTTCCTCCCTGGACAGCATCACATATTTCCTCACTTTCTGGGACCCTTGAAGAACACTCAGTGTCCCTTGGTCCAAGTCCCTCATTCGTGCCTCAAGGTCCTAGACGACACATCCGGCTCAGGATATTCTATAAGGATCAAGGGCGTGAGGCAAGGCGGGCACTCTAACTTGTTGAGTGCTAGCAGAAAACCTCCACCCCCCCATGACGCCAGGGAACCCAGGGCTATTACAAGCACAGAAATTACTACCCACAAACCCTAAAGCAGGGGCCAAGACTTCTCCTAGCACCCCCACCCCCAACATGTGGGCACAGAGCAGAGCTTCTTGTCTGGCTTGACATGAAACATCTTTAAACCTTTTTTTTTTTTTCTTTTTCAACCACATTCCCTGTTCTCCACTGCCTAAGAAAGACAGGAGATAGTGGATGCCCCCTCCACACACTTGCCCCTCACCCCGAACACCACCCCAATCTCCGGCCCATCTTCGGAGGGGCATTGTCAGGGAAATGGGCTCTCTTTGGTGGGATGTGAACCTTGTGCCCACTTCACATGGGCTTGTACTTTCCCACCTCTACTGATGGCACCTGCATTTGCATTCTCAACTACAAGAGCCCCATCTGCTGCCATTGTAGTGTGTGCAATATAGAGCAAAAGGCCACACCAGCGTTTTGGGTTATGCAGAAAAAAGTAGGATACAGAATACAGGGTGTGTTCCTTCTGGATGAGAGGGGAGGGTGGGGAAGCTCATCTGATTTAGCTGGTGTCTGCTTTAAGAAGCCATAGGGACAAGGATGAAAGTCTGTCCTCTTTCTGGGATGAAGGGTGGAATGAACCTGAGATGAGACATCTCATGTATAAAAATATACATTTTTATATCTTTTCTACTTTTGAAGCAAAAAATAAAAAATACTCCAGGAAGCCCTGATCAACAGATCCTTCCAGAGAGAGATCTTCTAAGCCAAGGAGGCACCTCCAGTCCCACCCACTGAAATCCTGAAATCCTTTACTCACCCATCCCACCTCATCACCCGATGTGTTTCCGGCCACTTCCTTTCTTTCACATCTCCACCTGGTCCCCCGGGGTCATGTGAGGCCTGCAGGGGCAAAACCACAACAAAGAGTCCAAGAAGCCTTTCCCACCCCCCAGCACTTCCTACAGATGGGCCGCCTCACAACAAGGGGACACACACCTCCCCCACTGTGGGCCTCTGGCCTTTCATCCCTGCATTTTCCCCCCATAGATTGGCTGTCATACCAGACTATTTCGACTAGCCTGAGGACACCAAGTACATCCTAGAGGATGTCTTCGCGGTCAGAGCCCATGTTTGATCCTGCCAGCTAACGTAGTAACAAGCCCGAGTATTGTGACTGTAGCTCCTGGTGTCCATTCTAAGGCTTTGAACCCAGCACATGATGGTGTGTGCTCTATCACCAACTGGCTGCTGTGGGGACATCAGAAAGCCTTCTGCGTGAGAGTTTAACCCCTCCAGGGTATCTGATGGAGCCTGTTTGTCAGCCTTCTTAACCTCTTTTACTGCAGCAGGAATGGCTGAATGTCTGCTTCCACTTGGCAGACCGCAATCCCAATGTTGGTTTTGGCTCCCCCTGATGGTGCTGGCTGCTGTCATCTGGGCACATTCAGACATATCTTGACTTGCTCCTCCGCTAACTCCTTCCCTGATTGACCTCAGGATGACAGCCATCATGAGGATCCAACCCAAGGCCACACACTGACCCAATCAGTGTTTGGCGCAGAGAACTGTAAGTGATCAGATCAAAGACTCAGTTCCTGCTAATGGACAGACACCACAAAGGCCTTCAACCTCTTTGAAGGTGATCAGCACCGCGTTACCTTCTCCACACAGCAACAATGCCAAAGAGTGTACCAGGGACACTTGTGCAGATTGACACAACTTTGATCGCAGTAGCCTGTGCAGAGCGCCTGCTACAGTGACTTCTGCTGGCCAAGCAGCTGGATGGTAAGCAGTAGCCCTTGACCTCTCATGAATAGCACCATCGTCAAGAGCGTCACATAATCCATTTGTTACACAGCGTAGGAAATCAAGCCTGCTGTTACGGGATTGAAGGATGGACTCCAGTCAGGATGAGGCATTGCTTTGGCACGAAGGCCAATACGCTCCTGTCCCCCCATACCTGGGCCCTCCTCCTTGCACTGTTGGGGAAAACAAGTTAGCAGTCTCCTAAAGACCCAGAGAAGTTCTCCTGCTAGGCTTCCATCCATGTTCTTTTGCATTTGTAGACATTTTGAGAGGCTCCTTCCCTGCATTCTTAAGGGCCAATTATCTGGGCTTTGACCTGAAATAAGGGCCCTGCCTTCTGATCTTCAACGATATGTACATGGACACACACCTTTCAGATTCAACTCTGAGATTTTTGGTTCTAAAGAAACAACTGTATTCCCCACAAAAGATGACCTCAAGCAGCAGCCTCCTTAGAGAGGCGCTTGCTTAGTCTAGACCCTGTAACACTGCAAAGAGATTGAGAATGCCATTAAAATGGAATTTTTAAAAAGACACTGATTTCTAAGAACAAAGGGAACTGTTTAGAAATTATAAAATGCTATCAAAATACATTCCAAACACAAAAATGTAAAAGTTATTGTACTTCAAGAGACACGTAAACTTGCAAAATGCAAAAGTTAAACATAAATTACCTTCATGCTAAGTATTAGCAGATAATCTTTAAAAGTAAGTTGTTCGTCAAAAGAGACCACCGTTTTCAGTAAAATATCTTGCAATTTTAGATACATTACTTTCATTATTTCCATAGAGAATGAAGACCAGCATGCGTTGTTACTGAACTCAGAGGACCTTCTGATTCTGCTGTTTTACCATAATGTATTCTCAGACGCTGGCCATGCCACACCACGAGCAGCAGAACACCCCAGTCTGTGGCTGGACCCCACGGGCCCTACCAGTCCCTCCTTTACCCTCACAGGCACTCGGTTCTCAGAACCTCTGTCCCTCTTTCACAGACTCAAGCAGGCGTGAAGTGGCTTAGATGATTAACATCCTCAGAATGGGTAGCATCTGTACGAAGCTAAAAAGAACTCCAAAATAAGCACGAGATTGGTTTTATCCCAAAGGTAACCTGGTGTTAGAAAAGGGCTCAGGCAATCTCCTATAACTGCATAAAGCCTCTCGATGTCTGATGTCCGTATCTGTGAGGTACAGACTCCACATTGAAGCTTCTATGAAGATTAGGTTAAGTGAATCTATAAACAAACAACAAACTTAATCTGAATGCCCATTTGTGGGGAACTGGTTAGGTAAATGATTGGTAAACGCCCCTGTGATGGTTTTTTGGAGGATGGTTTTTTCGACTTGGCTAGGCCACAGTCCTCCATTACTCAAACACCCAGCTAGGCATGGCCATGAAGGGATTTTTCACTTGCGATTAAAGCCCCTAATCAGCTGATATTAAGAGCAAGGGAGTATTCCAGGATAATCTGGCTAAGCCTGATTCAGTCAAAAGACCTTGGAAGCAGAAAGGCCTGTAAAGGGGAGACCTCCCTGGAATAAGGGAAGAAACTGCACGAGTGGACAACAGTGTCCGCTCCCCTGAGGAGTTTAACCTGCCCACTCTTCCCTCCGTCAGTCCCCTGCCCAGGAGCCCCACCTGCCCGGGACCTGCAGGCGGGACCCCCAGCCCTGTGGACCTCACGCTTGCTCGCCAGCACTCACTCTCCCATAAGCCCATATCTTGTCACAGGTTCATGTTCACACACCCACGGTCTGGTTCCTGCTGGCCCTGCCTCTCCTGTCGAGGCTTGAACGACATACCCCCCAACTGGAAGAGACACTGCTGTTGAAAGGCATGCATTTGAGGTCCTTCCTGGCCCCCAGTGAGATCAAAAGAAGTGTAAAGGAACATGAAAAAGTGTAAGCCTGCCTTCTGGGATAAGAAAACAGAATGATACATACACTGCATTTTGTTCCTCCATTAAAACAAAGTAAATATAGGAAAAGGATTTCTTTTTAAAAAACTATAAATCCAGAAACACAGGGAGAGCAGAGAAATAGCCACCACAAAGTCACTTTAGAAAATGAAAAGGAGGGGCACCTGGGTGGCTCAGTCGGTTAAGCATCTGATTTGGGCTCAGGTCATGATCTCATAGTTCGTGCGTTTGAGCCCCAAGTCAGGCTCTGTGCTTGCTGACAGCTCAGAGCCTGGAGCCGGCCTGGGATTCTGTGTCTCCCCCCACCCCCCACCCATTCCTCCCCCACTCATGCTCTCTGTCTCTGTCAAAAATAAATAAACATTAAAAAACAATTTTTTTTAAGAGAAGATGAAAAGGAGATGGGCCAGTGGCAAGTTATGTAGCAGACCTAAGCATGCCTGATCCTAAAACAAAAAGGGAAAACAAGGCATTCTCTAATGCAAGGAACCGAGGTATTGTTACTTCTAGAACCTGGGGTGGAGAGAAGACTCAAGGAATTTCGGAAGGCCAGAAAGAGACTTATTCCTAGATTCCAAACTCCAGCGCTCCTGCACTTCCCTCAACTCAGCAGAAGTCAGGAAGTTTTCTCCCTGAAGAACGTAAGAGAGGTTTTCTGGACAAGGGAATGGCAGGCACAGACCAGAGGATTGGTGGCACACTGAAAACGAAAGGAGTATGTGGCTGTGTGCTGCCATATTGAATGCTAAATGTCAAGTATCGGCCTTCCCCCGCCAATGTGGTGCCACACATGCTGCCAGGCCTGCCCTTCCGGTCAGAGCCCAAACGACTCCTCTGGGGAATCCGACCAACTCCTGCAGACGTAAGGGGCTCATCACTGACACTGCCCAATGAGTGGCACAGCCAGTCCATGATAATCCTCAGCAGACACCCAAGGATTCCTAGACACCTGAGGTCAAATCCTCTGAGGTCAAATCCAAGGCTGAGGCCAAGACAAATAGGAAAAAAAAAAAAAAAAAAAAATGGAGAAATCAGATTCAGGAGAAAAGACAAAAGAAAAAAGTCTATCTTCAGACAGAATATTGTACCCAGGAGACAAATCCAGAATGACATAAAGAAGAACGTTCAGGGGCACCTGGGTGGTTCAGTCAGTTGAGCCTCCGACTTCAGCTCAAGTCATGATCTCGTGGTTCGTGAGTTCAAGCCCCACATTGGGCTCACTGCTGTCAACCCGTCAGCCCAAGAGCCCACTTTGGATCCTCTGTCCCTTTCTCTCTGCCCCTCCCCAGTTTGCACTCTCCCAAAAATAAATATTAAAAAAATAAAAGACCATTCAGAAAATAAAGAGTTCTTGGAAATTAAAAGCAAGATAGCGAGGATGAGAACTCACTAGAAGGGAATGACAAAGTTGAGTAAATCTGTGTGAAAGAACAGCAAAATGACAAAATATACTGACAGGGGATCAGAAATGGAGAGACTCAGTCAAGTACAGCTGACACACGAATAACTGAGGCCCCATGCCAGTTGTCGATGCAGTTCCTTCTTATTTGGGCTCTTAGCATCGAGGTGCTGCCTCCCAGGCTTCCTGACCCAGATGTACCGATCTGGAGACAATGGTGAACACAGACTTGGCTACTCTTTTCTTAATTCAGAACTCTTCTATTTTTTTCTTCTTTTTAATTCAGAACTCTTCTAAAAGACAGTGTCAGGAGAAGGTAAACCAAGTCACCCTGCATATTCCGATATTCCAATATTGGAAAGAATTCCAATATTGACCCTTTCTTCTCACAAGTGGCACCAGAAACAAGAGATCCGTCAAGAGAGAGGAGAGCCCAAGAAAGAAATGATGAAAATCCCCAGGAAAGCAGAGGAGAGATTTTGGCATGAGAGCTGGCACCAGACTTCTTCAAGGGCAACGAGTCAGGTTTGGGGCAGGGACTCAAGACAGAAACGGGAAGGGCTGTTAGCACCAGTGTCTCTCTCTCCACGTGGCTTTGCTAAGAGTAGTGCATCCGGTGACCCTGGTGCTCATTCTCATTTCTACTAGGCTTGTCTTGACATGAGCTGACAAACCTCCTGCCCTGCAGATCACCTTGAGGTATCAGCATTCCATCCCACAGCAGTGTCTCTCTTTGAGTTGCTGGCAAAATCCAGACGGCGGTGGTGAGCACGCAAGCAGCAGCATCCCAAGTCCTCCGATCACATTTCCGTCAGACGGTGAGGACCTCGTGTACGGAAGGCACCGCTGCCACGTGCCCCGACTGGTGGCCCCGACCCCCCCGCCCCTGGGCCCATTCTAGGCCTTGTGTGCTGACTCCCCCAGAAGGGGCTCCGGTAAATTCCCAGGGGGGCTGAGAGTCACCCTGACCCAGAGATCGCATTACTCTTCCTGGCCAACTTCATCTAATGGCAGCAATATTGTTCTCTCCCCACACAGCTAAGTTGCTACTGGATGCCAGGTGTTTGCAACACTGAACACTATATTCTTTCAAGATCTCTCTGTCGGGGATAAAAACAGAAAAGCAAGGAAATTATTAAACTACAAGTCAGGGCACGGCTTCCTTTGGTGGAAAAGGCAGAGAATTTGACCATGTTGGGCCTAAGAGGCCTTCTGAAGGATTGGTAGTGTTGTGTTCCCTGAAGAGAAACACCCTGCCCATTTTATTGTTGTTTGGGCTGTACGATTACACTGTACACACTATTCTATATGTAGGATACACTTCACAGTTGAAATATTTATAGATAGATAGATAGATAGATAGATAGATAGATGCATAATTGCAAAGAGAACATCAAGGGGAGCCATCAAAGGGCCAGAGACTAATTCGGGCAGGTACGAGCCGGTGAGGATATAGACAGATGAAACAAGGTCAATGAAACCTGCAAGTTCGAACACCAGTGGCAGGGGGCAGTGCCACCGCAGGCCCTGTGAGAGGATCAGCCCTCTGACGCCAGCCACATGCTCCCCGGTGGCATAGGCTTGCTCTGAGGCCCGCCCTGCACGTCCTTGTATTTCTCTCCATCCTTGGTATCTGATCCAGGTGGCCCTCTGCCCTGTCCATCTAAGGCGGGCAGCAGGTCGGTTTCCTTGCACCAAACCCTTTGTTCCAGCCAAGGAGAGGTCCGAGACTCTGGGGCGGAGCCTGGCTCCTAGCCCAGACCCTGCCAGTTTCCACTCGTAAGCACGAGATGTCGAGCAGCTCCTCTGACCTCCGAAAAGGCTACCTGGAGCTGGGGTTCTGCTGAAGCCCCATTTCCCACACCTACCCCGGATGTCAGTACGGGAAGGGTCTTAGAGATGATGTAGCCTGCATTTGTCTTCAAAGGCCCAGGTGCTGAGGCCACGAGTGTGATGCATCCAAGGCCTCACGGCCGGATGAAAGTCAGCTCTGCCTTTCCAGAAGGATCTGAGCCTGCATGAGACAGACACCTGCTTGGGGCAGAGCCCCACCTGCCTCTGCAGCCCTCCTTCCTGCCCCAGTCTCGGCATGGCTTAGAGACGAGCATGAATTCCCTCAGTGGTACTTTGTAGCATCCAGAAGCAAGCGCTCTGGGATCTCAGCAACTCAGCGGGCCTCCACTGTTAAAAGCCATAGTAAAAAAAAAAAAAAAGCCATAGTAGTTTTTTTCCTTGTAATCGTAACAGAAAACCAAGTTTCCTATAGGAGATTTGGAAAATACAGATAAGTCTAAAAGACCCATTGCTAAAACAAGTGGCCCTTGCCCCCATTTGCCAGGTGGGTGACAAAATCCGTGCAGCCGCTGCCGCTCTCACCCTGGCTCTGGGCAGCCCAGTGGCTGGGTGCACGTGGACAAAAAGAGGAGGCCCTCTGGGCCCCGGCCAGCCGCACCAGCCCCCCACCCCCACACCTCAGCTGCCACAGTCCACACAGCCCTGTGACTCTCGTGGCCACCGGTGAGCTCAAGACTGCAGGTCCACAATGGAACTTCACCCAGCAAGAAAGGACCAAGGAGATACTAACACCAAGTCAGCCCCCGCTGGCCAGGTCACCGCAGCGGCATGGTGCGGTGCCCCTGCACGCCTCCAGGCAAAAAGAGCAGAGGAGAAGGACTCTGCTCTGACGGAGACCTCGGCGCATCTAATGAGGCCAGTCCGGGCTTCCTGCCACCCCAGAACTCCAGAGAGCCCTACGTGGTACTGCAATGCTGGGTCCTATCACAGTGCAGCCCCCACACCAGGCGCGGCCTTCTTTAGCCCCGGGCCTGACCTGGGCCTCCTCCCCTTACTGAGGACATTAGGGGATCTCCGTGTCCTTCAAATCTCCTTTGCTCTTCACAGCTCTGAATGTAAGCAGCTGAGGGTGCAGGCAGCAGGTCAAAGGGGCTCCTGAGCATCACAGGCGCTGGAGAGAACCTCGCACACCAGACAATTCCGGCTACATGCAGAGAGCCGAAGGACGGGGAACAGACAGAAAACCAATTTAAAAAACAGGTATCTTCATTGCAACAAGTTATGGAAATTGACCTTTATTTATTGTACTAAAGTCTGTGTAACTTTTGATACAAAGTAAGGTTTTAGTACAGAAAATCCCAGTCTGTCAGAACAGTACCTGTGCACACTACCATCACAGTCCCACTCGGGCCGCAACCCAGAGAGACAGCCAGAGGGCACCAGGTGGGACCTGACAGCCCACCGTCTGTCTTGGTTGTCTGAGCTAGAAGACGACGCGTACCTGTGAAACAAAGGGCAGCACTGAGGACTGACACATGTCTCTTTTTGAACAACTGTGCAAGAAAATATATCCCTTTTTTTAAAAAAATGTCAGTTTGGCTAATCTACAATCTAGTGTCTAGAATTACAAAGAATAAAATGAAATCAAAGATTTCTTGCTAGTAAAATGAAATGTTAGGAATAGTATTAAAATATAGGTCCTACCCCAGTGACACTTCCATGGAGCCCAGTACAGTACCTATTATTAACAGGACGCACAGCTTAAGGAGGAACCACATCAAATCTTCAGCCGGAGATATCCAGCATCAGAAGTGCAAAAAAAAAAAAAAGAAAAGAAAAGAAGAAAATCCAACCAAAACAAAACCCCCAACAAAGACGTTCTTGTGGGGTCGTGTTTATGCTGGGAGCACGGTCACCGAGACTAAGAAGGTCCTCAGCCGCTCTCTAGATGTCTGACAGTGAGGACACTCGGCATTAAGCTTCCCCTAAGCGCTCTGGGTTCAAAGTCTGAAACACGAGTGTCTTCACATCAGAGACAGCTGATGTACCTGCCCCAGCCCCCAGCGTTTAAGAGTTACCCTGCAAAAATTGCACTGATAAAGCGGTCATTATTTACAGAAGCTGAAGAGGTCCCAGTAGCACGCGCCAGCCCTCGGTTAACTAACACCCTGCCCAGAACTACGGTGTGGTGGTGACCCCAGGTAGAATGCGGACGCAACAATCACAGATGGAGAAGAAATGAGAGAACACGGAAGGTAGGAGAGAAAGCCCGAGCAATGAGGGTGCAGGAAGCCTACGTGGTCTTCCTGGCGCAGGAAGGGAGAACACGGCTGCTGGTGACTCGGCCCTACAAAGGCACTGGTCCTGCCACAATAGCGGCTAAGCCTGCGCAGTCACCGTGTCCCTTCCAGGAGAGGTGCCACCGTGGAGTGGGAAGTTTCTTGAAGCTCTGGTCCCACCGACAGGAACCTCCCAGAGCAAAGTGGGCCCCAGCGAGGTTCCAGAGTCATTTTGCTAAAAGCAGGAACAAAACCCAACACCAAAGCAACACGGGGGGTGGCTGACAGAGGGATAGGGCTGGGCACCGACAACATGGAGCCGTTCAAGTAAACATAAGCAACCAATACTTAGAAAAGGCTTGTAAACGTGTGATCTGAAAGGTTGTCTTTGCAGCATCTCTGATCGGCTGGCTAAAGAAAGGGTGGTGTTGAACCCCTCTATCGAAAGTCTTTTGTGTTTTTTTATTTCGTCTTAAAGCACATGTGTGAGAGGAAGGCAGTCCAATGGCCTGGGCCCGGATCCTGTTCACTTGTGGCCCTGGGTCTACAGAGGAGATGCTTCCGGAGTCCATGTGCACAGGTCCTTCCCCTCCATGTTTATATACAGATAGACTTGTACTTTCAGTCACTGAGAAGGAGCTGGGCCAGACGTTTATGCCGGCAGACAAGCCGCAGCGACTTCCAGCGTGGCATTCTTCTACAGCGGGCAGGCTGGAATCCACAGGACTTTGTTTTGTTCTTGATTGACCATTGCCAAGATCTGAGTGCAAATGCTCGACAGGGCTCCTCCCTGGATGACCCCTGCAAGAGAGCCCCCAAACACATCATTGAGTTCAGAGTGAGTGAGACCCCAGGCTTGTGGCAAATAAATACATCTTTTACTCTTTCTGGTTTTCTGCCTGTTTGGAGCTGCTTGGTTTTCTTTCCTCGCTCTCTTCCATCAGCAAGAAATTGGGGAAGAGAAAGAAAAGAGTTGAGTGCAAATAACTTTGGTTTTTTTATCTGTCCCTCTGCTCAGCTGTTGAGTAGGAGGATGCTGAAAATGCGGGCTCAGATGAAGGTTGGTGTCAAATTTTGCCAGGCTCAGGGGCGCCTGGGTGGCTCAGTTGGTTAAGCGTCCAACTCTCGGTTTTGGCTCAGGTCAGGATCTCACGGTTTCGTGGGTTCGAGCCCCGCGTTGGGCTCTGCGCTGACAGTGCAGAGCCTGCTTGGGATACTCTCTCTCTCCCTCTCTCTCTCTGCCCCTCCCCCACTCACGCTCTCTCTAAAAATAAATAAACTTTAAAAAAAAATTTTCTTTTGCCAGGCTTCGTGGGCCCCTGTAACAGGGATGACCAGGATCTGCCCACTCACACCAACTGCACACTCTCACCGCATGCCCTGGGTGGGGCTTGCCTAGTCTTGCAATGTGGAGCCTGGCACATGGGAAAGCAGTTTGGGGCTCTGTTGCAATGGTTCAATCAGCAGCAGGATTCTCCAGAAACAAGAATGGGTTTAAGGAGCCGGGGCATCCCCATAGGCCAGTGAAGACTCCCAGGCAAGATGATGATACGTCCCCAGCTATGGCCAGCCCTGCCCTGCAGGCTTTCAACACCAGAGGTCCCGTAGACACTAGCCCAGAGCTCTCAGTGTGCTCCATGGAACAGCACCGGTAGACAAAACGGTCCCTGGCCACTTCCCACAGGTATGGACAGAAATAGACAGGGAGCATTTAGAAACTGCTGTTGAACTGTGACAAGAGTAATTTTATGTCTGTTGAAACTAAGAGAAGAAAGTCAAAGGTTATATTTTGTAAGTTCTGGAGTTTTAAATTTTCATTTCTCTAGTAATTACTAACATATTTGACTAAATACTGGTCTGGGACAGATTGGAGATTGAAACTCCCATACACATACATAGAAGCTCCGAGTCTGGTTTTTGAGACCCACTGTTTTGCACAAGAAACACGAAACCAGATCACAACAGTCCCTACAAGTGAATTAGAATCACGGTCCTTGTCTCTGAGAGCCCAGTGTTAATTAACCCCACCACAAACGACTGGTTTCATCAGAGGTTGAAAGCCACAAAGTGAAGTGCTTCTTTTGGTTCGCGGTGCTTCAAAGATCAAAGCTGGTAAGAGTGCAGCTTTTTCTTCGCCAAACCGTACGGCAAGAGTGGAGCTCCCTGGAGGGTGTGAAGGGCAGATGGCCGCAGCCACCAACTAGAATGCTGGAGCTCTACGCTCGGCACCTGTGCTATGAGATGAACTTGTTGCTGCCTGGGTAAAAGTCCGGGTGGACAAGGCCATACCACACCTACCTGTGAAGTATCTACTGTACTCCTGTTCGATCTTCTGAGCCGTCTCAAACTGCTCTTTGGAATGCCTCTGAGTCACCTTGTCCTTCAGGTAGATGGGGTCTCTCTGCTCCCTATCAGACATCCAGAGAAGCAGGCTGAGTCTCCTGCCTCCCCGGGCCCTCCGCCTTCCAGAGTAACAGGGCCTCTGTCAACAGGGCCCCATGCGCTCCTCTGGTAAAGCACAGCGACAGCCTGCAGGCCCCATGGAGTGCTCTGGGCAGTAGGGGGGAGGTGGGCGCCCCACTGCGGGCACACAGAGAACAGACACCCCCCTGCCCCCCAGCTGGTCCCCAGGTGCAGGAACTGGAAGCTTAGAAGCACAGAAAGGCAAAATGGAGGGGAGGGCTTGACGAGTTGTCAGCCCAACCAGTGTGAAAACTAAAGCTCAGTGAAAACAAAGGCTCATCCATGACCCAAGCCAGCTCCTAGCAGACCTGGATCCAGCCCAGGTCAGCTAGTCACCGTGTCCCCGTGAGCACCAAGCTGAGAGGCGGAAGGGCAAAGAGGGGTGGGATGCCCAGGAAGCAGAGCAGACAAAGCCGCGCATACTCCGGGAACCGTGGCAGCAACCAGAGAGGGCAAAGGTGCAGTGGGAGGAGGGCTGTGCTTGGTTAGCCCTGCCTGACTGAGCGTTGAGACGGGGAGGGTCCCACACACGCTGCCCGTCTCATTCTCCCACGTCCGCCCCCACTGCCTAGCGTTTGAGCCAGCAGCCCCATCCCCAGCAAGGCCCCTGCCGAGCCCCCGCCGAGCCGGGCACCTACTTGATGTGTTTGGCGCTCTTGTAGTGGATGAAGATGACAATGGGGTAGATGTGCATGTGGTGCAGCCGCTCGATGGCATGGGGGGAGATGTCCAGGAGACAGTGCCGGTTCTGAGGGGGGGAGGGGGAAGAGTAAGTGCCCCGGGACAGGCAGGGGGCGGTGGGCTGGGCCTCAGAAACACGGACACCCTTCTGAGGACACCTCCTGCCTTCCTCTGCCACTGCTGGGTCCCACCTCTCCCACACTGCTCTCCCTCACTCCATACACAAACACGAAGGTCTTACCCGCGAACCAGGCAGCATGGCCAGTCTTCCACGAAGACCACGTAGGAAAAACCGTGGGGAGCTTTACCCCAGAAAATCTCTCCCCCACAAGCTGTCAACTCTGATGCTGGTCAAGGCTCGGAGCCAGGGTGGAGTGGGGTCTGGACGGCCCACCTCCAAACTTCCTGTCCTTCCTCTGCCCAGATACAGGGAACTTTCTTAAAGCCCACCCCCAGCCGGGCCTCAGAAGCCTCACTTCTGCCAGATTGAGCAAAAGAAGACATGGAGATTCAGCAGGGCCTGCCCCAGGGAAGGGGAGTGCGTGTCTTTGAGTGGCTGTGACTGAAACGTGTCCCGGGGTTCCCTGAGCCTGTGGGCAGAGTGTGAGCCAAGGAAAGACCACGGGCCCTCTGCACGTGGCTCTCCCCGATGCCCGCAAGCTGCAGAGAGGGAACCCAACGTCGGCCAGCTTTCCACCTTCCTGGAGCACCCCTAACTGGAGCACATCCACCTCCTTCACTCAGTGAGGAGGAGACCAAGGAGTAGCCACACCTTCAACAGCTGCTTTTCCAATATCCCTTCCAGATTTCCCCACTTTTCCTCATGCTGCCTGGCAAACGGACCCCAGTACCTTCAAGAGCCTTAAAGACACACAGAAATGGCTCTTAATCCTTTCAGGGGCAGCGACCCTGATGGAGGCTGGGAGCCCTGTCCCGAGAACAAGGCACACGTAAACACGTCTGCACATAAGCAGAGCAGATGCAGGACCCTGCTGTAGAATCCCCCGTGTGGGGCTTTCCTAGAGTTCAAAGCTCCCATCAGATCCCCTCAGAGGGACAGAGGTGACATGTGCGCAGGGACTAGCATCCTGTTGGTGACCGTGGAAGCACACAAAAGCAGTGGGGGCAACCCTCGAGGAGAGCGACTTGGACTAAAGGGACACAGGCAAGTTCACTGAAGGCCCAAGAAACACGCAAGGCAGAGATCCAAAAGGGCCAGGCATCCAAGCCCAAATGCTCAAACCCTAACCCTTGGTCTGAGGCAACCCTTGGTCTGAGGCAACAGGTACCTTTTCTGTGATCTCCTTTATGGAAGCCACCGTGGTCACATCAAAATGGCCACTCCTCCGCTTATAGTCGACGAACAGGCAGTCTTTGACGCCCCGCTCGATGGCCTGCTGGGAGGCCTTCATCACCTCTGCAAAGCACAGACACGGGAATGAGGGTGCCCCCTGGCATGGTGAGCTGTCCTGGCACATTCTGGGCAAGGACACTGTGCAGAAGAGCAGTTCTGCCATCCTTACTTCCAGAGAAAGATCCGGAAGGCACACAGCAATGTGACCCAAGTCAGGAGGGCTCGGAAACACCGTGGAACGCAGCCCCAGGGGACAGGTGGACATAGCCCAGAAGGCACAGAGGGTGCCCCTTACCAAGGGGGCATCTGCAGAACTTGCCGGGCGCCTCGTTCACCAGCATCTCCTTCACCACGTCCAGTAAGGGCCCCAGAATGAGGACGGGCCTCAGGGAGGTGCAGTCTACTTTCTGGACCCGCTGATAGGCAAGGCTCACCGAATCTGTGGGAGACAGGGGCAGTGTCACAGGCACGTGCCTGGAGCAGAGGGAGGGAGAGAGGCCGGGGACCCACTGCTGCCCTGACCTTTCTCAGCCCAGGCAGCTTTGCCCGCTTCAGGCCACACATCCAGAGCCAGGTGGAGTGAGCAGCTCAGCATGGTTCGCCTGTTCAGTACTGGAGAGTCCCCTTGTCCTGGGCACACCAAGCTCACGGGCAGAATTGAGGGGAAGTCTGTCCCCTCCCTCACCCACACCTCCACACCTCCATACATGAAGATTATCCATGTATATCTACATGGCTTCCTATAGAGCATTTCTCAACCTGGTGACCAGCTGACCTGTTCCGGTCAGCAGGGGAGGGTTTGGTGGCCACAATGACCATCTGGGAACTCCTATGCATTTCTGACTAAAGCCTCTGAGGAGTCCTGGGGCAAAGGAACTGCTCCACGAAAAGATGAACACATCTTCCCTTTTAAAAATCAGAACATTACAGGTAGGGCGAAACAGCTCTGACACCCATTCTCCAGTCCTGGTCCCCGCCAGCCTCCTCATAACCACTATTATGAGCTGGAAGTACATCCTTCCAGATGTTTGTTGTTGTCACATGTTGATTTTTACATACTCAAAAAAGACTAGTAAATATGCTGTGTGTGTGCATGTGCCCAACAAAAATGACACAACACTATAAACATTCTGCACCTCCCTCTTCCAGTCAGCGTCATGTTTCCAGAAGGCATCCCTGTTAATTCATACTGCCCTCCCACATTCCTTCTGAACTTCCCATGCATGGATACACTGTGTCTACACCTCCATTTCCCTGTGTATGGACATCAACTCACTATGCCTTCAACTTATTTGAGCAAGAATCATATTCTACCCTAATGACTATGAACATTCCACACAGTGGGATACCAATTTAGAAGATTCCTGTTCCTCCCTGAATAATCTGCTTTGTTGGAAGTCCTCACAATTACAGATTCAGAGAGCTATAGAACATCTCACAAGTCATTAAACCCAACCACAAAAAATATAAAACTCCCTGGGAAGAGAAAAGATACATATAGAGAATCTGGAAGTAACATAATGTAGGCATGTAAATCACTCTAAATCTGGTGTAGATATTTAAAAACGAAAGCATAAAAGTAATTATAAATCTATGCTAATCTATACACTGATAGAAAAAGAGGTAATAGGTGTCATCAACAACATAAATGGGGTTGAGGTCACAGAGGTGTAACATGGAATTTTTGCAGGAGACTGAAATTAAGTTATTATCAGTTTAAAATGGATTGTTATAACTTTAAGACTTTAAGGGGTTTTATGTAATTTCAATGGTAACCAAAAAGAAAATCTCTTTAAAATATACATGAAGGGAAATGGGAAGGGAATCAAAACCTGTCACTACCAAAAGCAAACAAAAAAACCCGAAACCCGCAAAGCATACAACAGCGGGCAGCAAGGGAGGAAGAGATGGACAAAAATGGTATAAGACACACAGAATACAATTCAAGTGGAAATAAGTCCTCCCATATCAGTAATTACATGTGAATGGATGGGCTGAATGGGTAAATAAATAAGATCCAGCTACATGCAGTTTGGGAGACTCACTTTAGTTCTAAGAATACCCACCGGCTAATAGTGAAAGAACAGAGAAAAGCTATTTCGTGCAACTGAGAATGTAAAGAGAGCAAGGTAGTCATGTTCTAGCAGCCTACACAGACTCTCAGGCAGACGATGTCACAAGAGACAAAGTAGGACATCATATAATGACAAAAGGGTGAATTCTCCAGAAAGATACAACAATTATAAACACACATGCACCTAACATCAGAACTCCCAAATACATGACACAAACATTGACAGAACGGAAGGAAGAACCAGCAACACAATATTCATAGGGACTTCAAAGCCCCACTTTTGTTATGGACAAAACAGCCAGACAGAAAATAAGGAAAGAGCAGCTGAACCACAAAGCACTACATACCACGTGGACCTAACAGACAGGCACAGAACACTCCAACCAGCAACAGCAGAATACACACTCTTCTCAAGTGCACAGGGAGCATTCTCCAGTATAGACCACAAAATTAATTTAAGAAGACTGAAATTATATAAAATATCTTTTCTGACAATGGAATGAAACCAGAAATCAACAGCAAAAAGAAAAAAAAGGAAAATAGACCCATGCTTGGAAATGCAACAAGTCACTCTTAACCAAAGGGTCAAAGAAACAAATCAGAGAGGAATTTAGAAAATTTTGGAGACAAATGAAAACAACACAGCATACCGACGCTTGCAGGATGCAGAAAAGCAGTCCTAAGAGGGAAATCTGTGGTAGTAAATGCTGACATTGAAAAAGAAGAAATCAACAATCCAACTTCACGCTTTGAGGAATCAGGGGGAAAAAAGAAAAAACTAACCCAAATTTAGCAGAAGGAAGGGAAAAATAGAGAGCAGAGATAAATCAGAGAACAGAAAACCAGAAAAAAAATCAATGAAACCAAGACTTGGCTTTTTAGTAAGGTCAACAAAATTGACAAACTCTTAGCTAGAATAATGAAGAACAAAAGGGGGAAGCCTAACGTAACTGTAGTAAGTGAAGAAAGGGACATAACTGATTTCACAGAAATAAAAAGGATTATAGAAAACTACTATGAATAATTATATGTAAACAAACTGGACAGCCTGGAAGAAATGATAAATTCCCAGAAACATAGAATGTATTATGACTGTGTCATGAAGTAATTTTTAAAAATCTGAACAGAGCTATAACAAGGAGACTGCAAGTAATAGAAAAAACTTCCCAACAAGAAAAAGTCCAGGACAAGATGGTTTATTCAGCAGAGAATTCTACCAAAATAAAATTTAAAAAATTAGTATCAGTCTCTTCACACTCTTCCAAAAATTGAAGAGGAGGGGGCACTCCCAAACTCATTCCTCAGCACAACAAGAAAACTACAGACCAGTATCCCTGATGAATATAGACACAAAAATCCTCAACAAAATACTACCAGACTGAACTCAACAACACATCAAAAAACACATTGGGGCGCCTGGGTGGCGCAGTCGGTTAAGCATCCGACTTCAGCCAGGTCACGATCTCGCGGTCTGTGAGTTCGAGCCCCGCGTCAGGCTCTGGGCTGATGGCTCAGAGCCTGGAGCCTGTTTCCGATTCTGTGTCTCCCTCTCTCTCTGCCCCTCCCCCGTTCATGCTCTGTCTCTCTCTGTCCCAAAAATAAATAAAAATTTGAAAAAAAAAATTAAAAAAAAAAAAAAAAAAACACATCATATGCCACGACCAACTGGGATTTATCCCTGGAATGCAAGGATGGCTCAACATACAAAAATCCATCAATGTCATACACCGTATTAACAAAATGAAGGACAAAAACCACATCACCTCAATTGACACAGAAAACGCATTCGACAAAACTCAATACCCTCTCATGATAAAAACACTTTACAAACTAGAACAGACAGAAACTACTTCAACATAACAAAAGCCATATGAAAAGTCCATAGCTAACATCATATTCAATGGCAAAAGATGGAAAACTCTCCCTCCAAGAGCAGAAACAAAGGCAAAGATGCCCCCATTTGCCACTACTATCCAACAGGCTTACTGGGAATCCCAGCCAGGGCAATTAAACCAGGAAAGAAAGACAGCATCCACGTTAGAAAACAAGTACTAAAATTATCTGTTCACAGATGACACAAAATTATGCAACAAGTTCTAGAGAATACACACACACACACACACACACACACACACACAACCTGTTACAACTAATGATTTCAGCAGTTTCAGAATACAAAATCAACATACAAAGATCAGTTGACTTTCTATATGCTAACAATGACCATTCTGAAAAAGAAATTAAGAAAACAAACCCGTTTACTAGAGCATCACAAAGGAAAAAATACTTAGGAACCAACCTAACCAAGGAGGTGAAAGACTTGTAAACTACAAACTACACAATATTGCAAAAAGAAATCAAAGAAGATACAAATACATGGAAAGACATCCTATGCTCTGGACTGGAAGACTCAGTATTGTTAAAATGTCCATACTACCTAAATCAATCTACAGATTCAATGCAATCCCTCTGAAAATCCCAATGGCATTTTTTGCAGAAAGAAAAAAAAAAAACCCTGAAATTCATATGGAATCTCAAGGGACCCTGAATAGCCAAAAGAATCCAAAAAGAACAAAGTTGGAGGCCTCACACTTCCTGATTTCAAAACGTACTAGGAAACAACAGTTATCAGACAGTGTGGTCCTGGCATAAAACATATATACTGACCAGCAGAAGACAGAGAGAGCCCAAAAATAAACCCTGTATAATGGCTACATGATTTTTGAAAAGAGTGCCAAGATTACACAGTCAGGAAAGGACTTCAACAAATGGTGCTGGGAAAACTGATACCACATGCAAAAGAATGAGGTTGGACCTTTATCTTACACCATATACAAAAATTAACTCAAAATGAAATAAAGATCCAAACAGAAGACCTAAGATCATAAAACTCTGGGAAGAAAACAGAGAACAACCTTCATGACATTGGTGTGGGCAATGATTTCTTTTTATTATTATTTGAGAGAAAGAGCACAGGTGAGAGTGGGGGGCAGGGTGGCAGAGAGAGAAAGAGAGAAAGAGAGAAAGAGAGAAAGAGAGAGAGAGAGAGAGAGAGAGCTAGAGAGTGAGAATCTTAAGCAGGCTCCACACTCAACACAAAGCCCAAAGGAGGGCTCAATCTCACAACCATGAGATCACGACCTGAGCTGAAATCAAGAGTCAGATGTTTATGGAATACTACTTGGTAATGAGAAAGAATGAAATCTGGCCATTTGTAGCTACGTGGATGGAACTGGAAGATATTATACTAAGTGAAATAAGTCAGGCAGAGAAAAATAGTTACCATACATTTTCACTCATATGCAGATCCTGAGAAACTTAACAGAGAACCATGCGGGGGGGGGGGGGGGGAGGGAGGAAAAAAGAGTTGCAGAGAGGGAGGGAGGCAAACCATAAGAAACTTAAATACTGAGAACAAACTGAAGGTTGATGGGGGGTGGGGGAGAGGGGAAAGTGGGTGATGGGCATTGAGGATGAGCACTGGGATGAGCACTGGGTGTTGTATGGAAACCAATCTGACAATAAATTATATTTAAAAAAAAAAAAAAAGAGTCAGATGTTTAACCAACTGAGCCACCCAGGCGCCCTGGGCAATGATTTCTTGAACAGAACAAAAAGCACAGGCAATGAAAGCAAAACAGACAAATGGAACTACATCAGATTTTAAAACTTCTGAGCATCAAAGCAAATAATAAGAGTGAAAAGGCAACCTCTGAAATGGGAGATAATATCTGCAAAACATACATCTGATGCTAACATCCGGAATTGATTTTTCGAGGGTTTATTTAAATTTCAGTTAGTTGGGGCACCTGCTTGGCTCAGTTGGTTGAGCATCTGACTTTGGCTCAGGTCATGATCTCACAGTTTTTGAGTTTGAGTCCTGCATCAGTCTCTGTGCTGACAGCTCAGAGCCTGGAGCCTGCTTCGGATTCTGTGTCACCCTCTCTCTCAGCCCCCTGCTCCTTCTCTCTCTCTCAAAAATAAATAAATATTAAAAAAAAATTCCAGTTAGTTAACATACCATGTGATATTAGTTTCAGGAATCGAATTTAGTGATTCAACACTTACATAGAACACCTGATGTTCACCACAATAGGTGCCCTCCTTAATACCCATCACCTATTTCACCCATGCCACACCCATCTCCACTCTGGTAACCCTCAGTCTGTTCTGTATAGTTAAGAGACTGTTTTTTGGTTTGCCTCTCTTTTTTCCCTATGATCATTTATTTTGTTTCTTAAATTCCACATAGTGAAATCATATGGCACACTTAGCTTTCTCTGACTGATTTATTTGGCTTAGCATTATACTCTCTAGCTCCATCCATGCTGTTGCAAACAGCAAGAGTTCATTCTTTTTGATGGCTGAGTAATATTCCATTGTACATATATACCACATCTTCTTTATCCCTTCATCAGTTGATGAACACTTGGGCTGTTTCTATAATTTGGCTAGTGTTGATAATGCTGCTATAAACATCAAGGTGCACGTATCCCTTTTAATTAGTATTTTTGTATCCTTTCGGTAAATACCCAGTGGTGCAACTGATGGATCACAGGGTAGTTCTATTTTTATAAAGAATTTCTACAACTCAACAACAAAAAGACATATAATTTTTAAAAACAGGCTAAGGATTAGAATGGACAATTCTCCAAAGAAGATATACAAATGGCCAACAAGTTTATTTTTTTTTTAAAAATGCTCTACATCACTAATTATAAGAGAAATGCAAATCAAAAACTACCCTCAGATACGACCTTTACACCCATTAGGATAGCCACATGAAAAGAACAGAAAATAACAAGTTGGCGAGAATGCAGATAAATCAGAACCTTTGTGCACTGTTGGTGGAAATGTAAAATAATGCAGCCATTATGGAAAACAGTATGGAGGTCCTTCAAGAAAATTAAAAATAGAGGGGTGCCTGGGTGGCTCAGTCGGTTGGGTGTCCGACTTTGGCTCAGGTCATGATCTCACAGTTTGTGAGTTCGAGCCCTGCGTCGGGCTCTGTGCTGACAGAGCCTAGAGCCTGTTTCAGATTCTGTGTCTCCCTCTCTCTCTGACCCTCCCCCATTCATGCTCTGTCTCTCTCTGTCTCAAAAATAAATAAACATTAAAAAAAAAAATAGAAACCATACGATAAAGCAATCCCACTCCCAGTAATATAGCCAAAAGAATTCAAAGCAGAGATATTAGCACACCCATGTTCATCCAGCCTTCTTCATAATAGCCAAGAGGCAGAAGGAACCCAAATTCACTGCAAGATGAATAAAGAAAATGGGGTAGGTATACACAATGGAATACTATGTAGCCTTAAACAAACAAACAAACAAAAAGAAATCCAAAGAAATCCTGTCATACTACAACATGGATGAGACTGCAGGATATTTGCTAAGCAATTAAGCCCATCATAAAAAGCCAAATGCTGTATGATTCCACTCATATGAAAATGTCTCAAGTAGTCAAAATCATAGAAACAGAAGTAGAAGGTGATGGGGGTGTCAAGGTGGGGAATGGGGGGGGAGGGAAAATTAGTGTTCGGTGGGTACGGTTTCAGTACAGCCCGATAAAAAGTTCTAGAGGTCTTGGGCACAACGGTGCAAATACACTTAACACTACTCAACTGTACCACACTTACAACTGTTAAGATGGTAAATTTAAAGTTATGTGGATTACTGAGCAAGAAAAAGGTCTGCTGAAAACATCCAGGCTCTCCAGGCTGAAGCACGGAGACAAAAAAAGAGATGGAAAGGCATATAAAACATAAGGGACATCGCCAAACAACTGACGTACAGGAGAGAGAAGAACAGCACAGAAGGAGCTTACGAGAAACACCGGACCGTCCTTTTCCAAAACTGACGAAAACGTCCGGCCTCAGATTCCGGAAGCGCTAAGGACCACCCACCGCCACCACCGAAGCCCCAGCCGAGTAGACATAAAACCACACCTCGTACCTCGTGGTAGGACTGCTGAGAAACGCAGACAAGGAAGATCTTCAAGACAGCCGGGGGGATGGAGAAGGGTCAGACACACGTTACCTTCCGCACGGCGAACAACGTGAAAGATGACTTCTCACCGGAAACGACGTGGGGGGAGGCTGCAACGCGCCCCCTAGAGCAAGTCTCCCCCAGCGCCGGAACCTGGGACTGTTCCCTTACAGAACGAAGAGTAACTGAGTGAAGCATCTTCGGAGGAGGCGCTCATCCTGGATCGCCCGGGCCCTGAGCGCAATCACGTGGGCCCTTGTGAGCGACAGAGGGAGTTCTGAGACAGACAAACATGGAGAAGGTGAAGGAACACGGAGCAGAGAGATGTGAAGATGCTGGTGATGTGGCCACACGTGTAGGCACGCTGGCAGCCACCAGAAGCTGTAAGAAACAGATTCTCCCCTAGAGCCCTGGAGGGAGTGTGGGCCTGCCATGCCTTTTTTTTTTTTTTTTTTTTTTTGCACCCAAAGGTAGATTTTGGACTTCTAGCTCCCAGGACTGTGAGAGAATAAACGTACATTGTGTTAGCCACAACACCTGTGATATTTGCTACCGCAGCCTTAGGAAATGAATGCCCCACGAAAGCCAGAAGACCGTATCTTGAAAACGCAGAAATAAAAGACTGCCCGTTTAAAATTCCATATCCGTTTGCATATCCATATCCATTTTTCACTCCATTTGGAGTGAAAGTCTCCAAAGATGATGGGAAAACACATAAGCAAACAGGGAGAGAATGTGTCGCCCAGGATCCTGCATGACAGGAAGTGCTAAAGGTCCCCCCACAGCAACAACAAAACAGCCACTATGTGAGGTGAAGTAACACGTTAACTCACCTTGCTGTGGTACTATGGTACCTACTGCGCGACACACGTAACAAATCATCACGTTGTGGACCTTAAACCCACACAGGGTTACATGTCGACTCTATCTCAAGAAGCAGGGAAACAAGAGACGCTAAAGGGAGCTGCTCGGCGGGAAGGAGGGAGCATGCGCGGGGGGCAGAGCTGCAGGCAGGCGTGAAGAGCAGGAGGCAGGGCGCCTACAAGTGAATGACTGGCGTGCACACCAACGATACGGTCTCCGGCTCAAAATACACGTCGAATGAAAGTGGTAACGGGAATGGCGGGGAGGAGGTACCTGGAAGTCAGAGGCTTCCCGTGTTTTAGAATTTTTAGGGAAATGGCCAGAGTGATGACTTATGTTGGTGCTGAGGCAGACACGTATGCCGTGAGGCCTCCTGCAACCCCCCAAGGAACAAACAAAATCAATTAGGAAAACGAACAGACGGACTGGGGGACACAGAATAATGAAAATACTTGATGCAGCCAAAAAAAAAAAAGGTAAGCAAGGAAACAAAAGAAACATAAAACAGGCAGAACCACAGAAAACAAATGGTAAGACAGTAAAAGTAAATCCAAACCTACCAGTATATTTAATCGGGTAATTAAATACTCTGATCAGATGATAAAGATTGCTACAAGTATGCTCACTCAGACTGTGAAAGCTCATGTCATACACTGTTCTGTAAATGTATGTGCACTTTCTTTACATATATGATATTTCAAAAAATGAAAAAAGACAAATTGTCACAGTGGGTTTAAAAAAAAAACAAAAAAACCCTAGGGGTGCCTAAGTGGTTCACTTGGCTAAGCATTTGACTTTGGCTCAGGTCACGATCTCGCGGTCTCTGAGTTTGAGCCCCGTGTCAGGCTCTGTGCTGACAGCTCAGAGCCTGGAGCCTGCTTCAGATTCTGTGTCGCCCTCTCTCTCTGCCCCTCCCCGCTCATGGTCTGTCTCTCTCTCAAAAATATGTAAACATTAAAAAACAAAACAAAACAAAAAACAAAAAAAACAAAAACACCCTACAACCTGCTTACAGGAGACATTTACATATAAAGCTACGGAACAGTTTAAACGAGAGAGACAGGAAAGGTGAACTATGCAAAAACTAACAAAAAGAAAATGGGTGTCACAATTCAGACAAAACAGACTCTAAGGCAAGAAACATTAATAGAGATGAAGATTATTTCATAATGAACAAAAGGGTCAATTTACCAAGGAAGGATCATAAATCAAAAGGTGTGTGTGCCTAAACACAATTTCCAAATATGTAACGTAAAAACCCCGAAGAACCAAACGAAGAATGGACAAATTTCTATTCTTCAAAGACGTCCCCAGGACACGCATGGAAGACACCAGAGATGGTGTCTACGGGAAAAGGGGAAGGGGAATGTGAAACTAAAGATCAAAAAAATGAAAGGGGAAAAAAACAAAAAAACTAAAGAACAAAACCTTGCTTTAAGATATCAACAGATTTTTCTGTAAAGATCAACAAAACCAAGCAAAGGTTTTTGCCAAAAGGTTCATGCAGCTAAAGATAGTCTTTCTTACATTTTACATTTAAACATGTAAACATCAGGGCGCCTGGGTGGCTCAGCTGGTTAATCGCTTGACTTTGGCTCAGGTCATGATCTCACAGTTTGTGTTCAGGCCCCGCATCGGGCTCTGTGCTGACAGTACAGTGCCTGAAGCCTGCTTCAGATTGTGTGTGTGTGTCTCTCTCTCTGCCCCTCCCCTGCTCACACTGTCTCTCTGTCTGTCTCTCAAAAGTAAATAAATATTAAAAAAATAAAAACAAAATAATAAATAAAATAATAAAAGAAAAGAAAAGAATAGAGTAGAGTAGAATAGAGTAGAATAGAAAAGACTACACAGAAAGATCCATTCTTAGCTCCAGGACACAGAAAAACAGATGTGGCCCACTGGCTGGGGTTTGCCAACCCTGTCCTGACGGGGAGAGACAGAGACCATGAACAAGGGTGGGATTCACTCAACCCCCTGTGCCTAAAGCCTTAATTTTAAAAATAAAAAAGGGAGGAGGGGAGGAAGGCAGGGAAGGAAGAAACCAGCTATCCTACTGGCTGCTGCTCAATGCCACCTTCACTGCCTGCCTGCCCGTGAGGGCGACATTCTAGGACACTGGACACACACCCGGGTCCCAGGAGCGGCATTCACAAGGGCCTCCTGCTTTACAGGACAAGTGCACCCTTTCCACAAGGGCAATCTGCCAGAGGATGTCTGACGCTCCCAAATATGCAACTCCAGCCCTGGCTGGGTGCCTGGTCCTGGAAAGATCTTGTAAGAATCATCAATGGACACAGGAGTGAAGCCAGAAAAGGCCAAAGATCCACAGAGACTGGTGGCTCTCGGTTACCACCAAACAGCCTATGATAACCCCGAAACAAACCAGGAGCAACGCATCGAGCAGAGGCTGCTTCCGCCCATCCAATGCCTATCCTTCCTCTCTTCCTTACTAGGTACTGAGGCCGGCACAGTGCCAGCTAAGACCCTGCTTTTTCAGGGTCTCTTGCCGATGCAAGTAGCCAATAAGATGTGAGCAGAAGTCACACGGTGGGACTTCCAGGTAAGCCGTTTAAAGAGGCGCACGCAGCTGCAGCACACTCTTGCCCCATCCTCCTTCCTGCTGCCTGGACACGGATGTGACGGCTGGAGCTGCAATGTCACACAGAGGGCAGGCCCTGGGGACAGCTGCGCCGCCACCCCAACCCAGACAACTGCTTCTGCACGAGAGCAGAGCAAGCCTCTATCTTGTCTAAGTCACTGTCACTGCTGTGCGGTTTCTGCGGTCAATGGCAAACCTAATTCTGAGCAAGTGTGCTCAGCCTTGCCTTCAAAGAGTGGAATGGTGTCGTTGGAAAAGGTGTCCAAGGCCAGGAGGTCCTTCCCATCTTTGGACCCACTGCGTTTGTGCTTATGTTTCCTTCGGAAGAAGGATCTGCGTGCAGCTGCCGACAGCGTCTTTGTGGCGTTGTTGTCGTCTTTGACTTCAGACATGCTGAGTCTCCTGGAGAATTCTTGGTCCATCCTGTGGTCACAGGGAACAGTGGTGCTGGAAAGGGCCTAGGGACCACCTCCCACCCGTCCTGCCCTGCCCGTGCAGAGGGTGCGAGCCAGGACTCCAGGCTGCTCCAACACTCCTCTCCAGGTTCCTTGGCCACATCACCCACCCATGCCACCAAGGACCCCTTGGGACCACTGCTGTGGGGGCGACACACACCCCAGTGCTGGGGGAGCTCTCAGAGCGGGACAATTGCTACACTCAGGTGAGTGTCAAAAGGAGCTGCTAGGACAGCCCTCCCTTGGTGACAGGACAAGTTACACTTCCTGCCAAAAGAAGGAATGAGACACGCATGCACACCGCAACATGAAACCACCTTGAAAATGGTTATGCTAAGTGCAAGCAAGAACCCAGTCTCGGAAGACCACACTCGCATGAAAGTCCACAACAGGGAACTCAACAGGGGCAGGAAGCAGTCATGGCCACCTCGGGTAGCAGGGGCAGGAGGCAGCTAATAGCTAACAGGGACAGGGCTGCTTCTGAGGTGATGGGAAGGCTCTAAAATGGATGTTGGGGACAGTGGCACATGGCTGTGAATACACTGAAAGCCACTGAACCTGTACACTTTGGGTGAACTGCACGGTGGATGAATATATCTCAATAAATCGGTTAAAAATAAAAAAGTTATGTCTCCTAAGTTGCCACCGTGCTTCCATATAGCAGTGACTTACAAACATTGAATTGTGCTAGGAGCAGCTTTTTGGACAAGCGGTGTGGGCAAAACATACAGACCAGAGCCAGGGTGCACGGCGGAATGCGTCCCAATCCTGTGGGACAGCCCCAGGTTGGGCCCCACCCTACCCCCAAGCCCAGACACGAACACTTACACGTATTTGCTGGGGATCTGCCCGCGCTGGATCTTCTGGGCATTCTCGTCCAGCTGCCAGGCCATCCAGGACCCAAATGTGCCCTGAGGCAAAGTGTCGTCAATGTAGAGGATGTCATCTTTCTTAAAGCTCAGCTCATGCTCCACCTCGGCCAGCCGGTCGTAGAGGGTCCTGGACCAGGTGACAGAAGGACCAGGATCAGAAGCTGCTGGCTACTGGAGGACTGACCAGCCACACAACTTGGCAGCCAGTCTCCTGGGACAGTCCCCCTGCTCTAAGCTTTCCCCAGGCCACAATCAGGACCCACCTCTCCCCTTCCTGGTGGCAATTCCCAAAGGAGGGAGCCCCGGCTTTAACGTAACAGACAAAGTCACCTTGCCTCCCTGAGACCGGGGGCTCCCTGGGGACAAGGGCTGCCTCACATCCATCAGAGAAAGATCTTGTTGCCAAGGACCAAAACCATATCACCCCTTCCAAATGGAAGGACTTTCTTCCCTGAGTCAAGGTCAATGGTTCCTATAGAATGGAAACTCCTCAGGATGGAAATGTCATCTCCCACCAAGGAAGATGTCCTAGAGACAGAGACCTGTACCTTATGGTACACAGTTAGTTGATCGGCATTTTTATTCATTGTGGCTTCAGAACTTAGAGAACATGAAGGAACTGTGAGCCCCTTCTAGACAACACCTGCTGTCTGAGCCACACACAAGTCATAAAGCACTTTGGGCACACACTGCAGATGAATCTGCAGACTTGGGTCGGGGGGGAGGGCAGGAGAAGAGTGCAGCCCACTGGAAAATGGGGTTCTGTGGCCTCAAAATTTCCCAGGCCCCAAACCCTAGGGAGCCTGTGTGGTCCTGCAAACCCTCAGGCATTTTCCTAAGTCATAAGCATCTCACTGTGAACTTGTGGTTTGGGACCCAAGCAACAAGGACCCTGATCCCACCCTCTGTGTTTCAGAGACACTCATCAGGACCAGTCTCCTCAGGAAGCCCCGCCCCTGGCCCTGAATCCCCAGAAGCCCTGGCCCCTGGTACCTGATGTAGAAGCTGTCACCAGGCAGGCCCTTCACCTTGGTAAACTCCTCAGGGCGGTACTGCACCTTGAGACGGACACCGTCCTTGGGCTTCAGCATCTCCACATAGACCTCCTCCACCGTCTTGCCGCGCATGTCCAGACTGCCGTACTGCCCAAGGACAGGGAATTGAGGTCAGAGGACAGGGGCCGGGGCGGCCTGGGTACCCATGAGTGGGCAGTTGTGGGACAAGGCAGAGATTTAAGATCCCCTCAACTGGGAATCTGCCTGCCTCACCTCTGCAGGTAAGGCCTAGTCCTCTGCCCAGAGGCAGTCTGGACCTGCCAGTCCTCTGCCAGTGTCCGCCCTGCCCTCAACAGTTTCTCCCAGGAGAGACCCTGTGCCAGTTCCCCAGCAAGTAAGGGTTATAAAACATGGCACTTTATCTCACTCGTGCTACTTGTGTCTTTGAACACCTATGAGCCCTCTCCCCCATCAAAGGGGTCGACCCAGCCAGAGGGAGAAGACACTCCATCAGACCACAGTCCTGCTGCTCACACAGCAGAGCATCCTGCCTCCTGCTTCCCTCCCGACACCAGCGCCCAAGCCAGGGCCCTGCCCACATCCCTGTGACCCACCCCGAGGATCCTCAAAGCATTCAACAGGGGGCGCCAGACAAGAAGCTGTGCTCTCTGCCTCCTGGGCCACTTGAGATCACAAGAGTCCAGAGGTGTGGGCAGAGAAGGGCGGGCGTGCTGCTCGGCAGCCCAGAACTCACCTCAAGGATGAGGTCTCCTGGCACAAGGCCATCGGGGCCCTTGGCAGGACTATCATCCTCCACCTCAGCCACAAACACCCCGTGCAGGTTCCCTCCACATAAATGCACGCCAAGCTCCAGCTGGGACTTTTTGATGAAGACAAGTCTCGGCTCTGGGGTCTTCTTGTTGGCTTCTCCCACCATCCTTTTGGTTAGGAAAATAAAGTTCCTCAATCGCACACGGCGGGGAGCAGGGCATGAACGACCAAACAGGCTAATGACTGGACAGTTTTCCGCTCACTCCATGAGATCTCAGAACCACTGGGAGCTGACAGGTGGTTCCATCTGGGTTCTGGTTCTAGTGACTTGGTTTACAGGCCGGCTGCTGGGGTTTGTAGAGGTGAAAACGTGGCCCCACTTGAGAAAACGAGCTGGGGATCGAGTAGAAATCAACACCCCTACTTCCTGGCCCAGCTGCCAGCCGAGCGCCATAGGCAGCGTCTCTCCCCACCTGGACGGCACGTGTTCTCCTGACCTTGTTCTGCCAGAACTGAGAGCCGGTCTCATGATTCAGGGCACAAAACAAACCATTCAGCAATGTTTACTGAGCAGCTTCTATGGCCCAGAGACCATGCTAAACCACGAAGAGAGGGCCCCTTGCCATCAAGGAACTCACAATGTAGGAGGGAGACTGAGTGCCAGCAAACTGAGTGAAGGCAACACGACAGTGCCTGTCACCGATGAGGGGGCCCCAGGGGACAGGCCAGCTGTGATTACTGCAGACAGGTTCCAGCGAGATGGACCCAGGGCAGAGGACCAAGGTGGCTGCATCCTGGGTGAGGCCGGGGCTTGGTCAAGGGGATGGCTCTGTCCGGAACTACAGAATGATTGCCATGTGCCCTGGCCCGGCGGCCCTCTCCCCATCTTCCCTCTGGATCCTGCTGCTACACAAAAGTTGACCCCCTCCTCCTGACCCCTCTCCACGCCCACCACTTGCGTGGCTAACCCCTGCTCACCCTGAACATTTCAACTTAACTGTCACAGCTCCCTGTCACACTCTCACTGACTGCTCCGTCATGGCCCACAGTGGCTCTCCCAGCACATGCTGCACCTGCCTGGACACCTGCCTGTCACCCTCTAAACCCGTGGCTCCCTGGGGGCGACTGCTGGTGATGGCCACAGCCCAGGTCCTGGTTGGGTGTTGACTGTGGAATTCTGTCTAAAGACAGTCAGAAAACGAGTAGATGAAAAAAGGAGGAAGGAAAGGAGGCAGAGCTAAGAACAAGTCAATGAGAAAAAAGGAGAAAAACAAGAAAGTGAGGAAAGGTCGGGACGGAGGGAGGAAGAAGGAATGGCATGCTTCCCATCCCAGATCCTGACAAGCTGCTCTGCGGTCTGCGGCACAGGGGGACGCCGGCAGGATGCGCTCAGGCCACAGCGATGGCTGCCTGTCCACCCCACCGGGCCGGGGAGCAGATGCGGGAACAGCACGCATTTGCTGACCTGGAACTGGGGGTGCTCTGCTTGGCCGGGGGGGCACCAGGGCCCTCATCCTGCTCCATCAGCGGGTCGATGACAGAGGGATGCTCCGGGCTGGTGGCGCTGCTGCCCTGGAGAGTGGAGTGAGCGCCAACAGGGTCCAGGTGGGAGCTGGGGACCGAGGTCAGGAAGAGTAAGGAAAGGCACACAGTCCTCAGCCGTCCCCAGCCACCCGCTCTCTGGCGGTGACCAGGGCTGGGCTGTGAACAGAGACCGGGTCACATGGCTCTGAGCCCTGAGAAGAGTAGCTCTCCTGGGAGCTTGGACTCGGGTCATCCACCCGACAGGATCTGCCTGTCTTCTCCTCCCCATCCGTCCTCAACCAGGGGGTCCTCTCTGAAGGTGTCGGCCTGGGGGCACACACATTCACTGTGTTTGCACATCCCGCCCCCTTCGCTGAGCTGCACAGTGCTGCATGGCAGGGGCAGGTGCTCCCCTTCTCTCACGTGCCCTGCAACCCACAGCTCGGGGGCAGAGACAGGCAGCGTCTGCTCGGGGACTGAGGGCCAGAACACTCTGCGTGAGAATCCTGCCCCCAGGGCCTCAGCTCCTGGCTACCACACACCTGTGTGGGGCTTCCTGCTGCACCGGGGGACCCAGCCACATGCTTCCAAACCCACACCTCAGGTATCCTACTTCACATCCTCCCCCTATATGTCCTTCTCCCCAAGTCCAGGGCTGGCCAACTCCCCTCTTACGGTAACCGAATGGCCCAGAACATACAGCTAGCACCTTGGCTGCACCCTCTCTCCTCCCCCAGCCCAGATGGCCCCCGTAGAGGCCAGGCCCTCACCTGGACCGAGAGTGGCAGCTGAGCTGGTGCATATGTGGGTTGTACTGGGCCAGAATGGTGATAGTGTCACACTGCTGTCCAATGATGAGCCGGGCCTGTTGCTCCGTGGCGCTCCGCAGGTTTATGCCATTGAACTAGGAAACATGCAGAGCACGCTTGGTGATGTGGTGGGGGGTGGGGACCAGGGGAGGAAAGGCTGAGGGAAGTACAAAGTGCAGAAGGTCAGCTCCCACTTACCTCAAGTAACTGATCCCCATACTCGAGGCCAGCCTGGTGGGCGATGCTTCCCCCAGTCACCTTGGAGACGTAGACCCCGCCCTTCTCTCCACTCACGATGGAGATGCCCAGAGGCTCCGAGCCCTTCTGCAGCTTGACGTGGCGTGGCTCCTCCACATAGGGCCTTGGAAGAGAGCCAACAGTTGTGGGGACTCAAACACAAAGGAAAGGGATGGGGAAAATCTGAAGTCGGGCATGCAATCGGCTACGCAGAAAGGGCCAGGGATCGCCAGGTGCTCCTATAATGACGCAGCTGGATGAAAACACAATGACCCCACTTTGTATGGCAGTGGTACACATTCCCACAACCTCATGCAATATAAGCACGACACCCCCAAATGGACACAGAAGCACCCAGTCCCAAAGACACAAAGAATGGGCCATGTGAATTATAAACACTGATATAGCAGGGAAAAAGCGCAAAGTTTCATACGTGAGAGTTGCCTCAACAGAATGTGCAATTTACAAACCCCAGTGGGGTCCCAAGATGCCCCAGGAGGAAAAGAAATGGCTCCTGTGATGACAGTCACCCAGAAGAAACAATATAAAGTATCACTTTTTATATTTACCAGTATATAGGGTGATGTACAATGACCATGGAAATTAAGCTGCGACAAACCCAAGCCATTAAAAAGGGAGCAGGGAGGCTCGGAGCAAGGCGGTGACCATGCACTTGCTGGCCCGGGGGCAGCCGTCCACCGTGCCAAGGGCACGAGAGGGCTCAGGCGGGGGCCTCATGTCAGGCCAACCTCAGACTCCTCAGGGAGGAAAACCTGGGCCTGGTGGCCACGGGCAGTCTCAGGAGGGATCTGTGGTGGTGAAGACATCTGGAAGGTGCAAAAAGTTAGAAAGAAAAGAGGGATGCTCAGAGAAGGATGACAGACGCCTGGAATCTAACGGAGAGAAAGATGGCCAGGTGATGCCAAATCATCCCATGAGGACTGTGCTGTCCTAAGCTCTTCCTCTCGGGACAAAACCGCAGCCAAAGGTCCAGGGAGGAGCCAGCTGGAGCACCACGTCCTTGGGCTCCCCTCCAGAGCACGTGGGTGGGGGCAGACTCACAGACCGTGACAGACTGCCAGACAGACCGGCAGGCCGCTGAGCCACCCTACCCCTGCCACCTAGAGGCACAGTAGTCTCTCCAGCACAGCGGGCCTCGGGCTGGGACCCCACGGCCCAGGGCTCAGTCCTCTGGCGATCTGAGATCACAATTCTTCTTGACTCATCCCTTCACCTTCCCTGCCCTCTCCTCCTCCCAAACTCACCCAGCCGCAATGCCCTCCCTGACCCTGCAGCTCAGACACCTCAGTCCCTGGCTTGCACCTGTGGTTACTTCCAGACGCAACACGTATCAGAGCACTAGCAGTCTGGAGTTATAAGAACCCTTATCCAGCAGCCACCACACCACCCTCACACCCCCAGCCAGCCTCGGAGGACAGCACAGCAGGTGCAGGCAGATCTTGTTTCTGGTCTGGGCTCCTCATCCCCTGCTGATCACCCTTCCTGTGTTCCACCTCCAAAACATACTTCTATCTCAAAAAAGCAGGAGGTAAGAGCCATATAACAGAAGGCACAAAGCCGTTATGAACGATATGAGTCAGGATTTGCCAACACGGAAAGACACAGAAGGCACACACTGCATGAGCACACAGGTGGGTGTAATCCTATTTACATAAACCTGTACATGTACACGTGTCTCCTCATGCATGGAGACGTCTCTATGAAGGACCCTACCAAATGGCACCTCTAGGTGAGGGACTTGAGGTGATCCTTACTTTTTCATCCCCTTAATGATCTATGTTTCTTACAGTAGGCACAAGAGTTTTCTCAGAATAAGGCTGCGTTGTGAAAGAGATTAACAAAGCATACTTCACGATATAACAAATACTTTGAAGCAAGTATTTCTGTATGGAAAATACAAATAAAACATGCCTTTAAACAATGTACATCACACACTTAACAGAAGGGAAACAGCAACCGAATCTTCGGTTGAGGAGATTATATGTGACTTCTCTTCCACTTTTCTATTTTCCCCATTTTCTACAATGAGAAGTTATAGGATAATGTACTTTAGAATCAGGGGAAAGAGGCTGCTTTTTCTTCAGTCAGGCTACACATGCTAAATTTCATGCCTCCAACTAGAGCACCGTGCAGGCAGGAATGTGGACACTTTTCTCTCCCCAGAGCAGTGCCCAGTTCTCTGTACGCTACAGGAACTGAGGGGATACCCGACCACAGGTGACAAGGCCCTTTCTGCTTCCAGGGAACTCACTTCAGTTGTCACCTAGTTTCTCAATGACCTAAGCTGGGCTTAGGTAAAACCACCCACCAGACCCAGGACTTAGTGCGGGTTTGTGCTCCTGTGTATATGTCACATGGGCGAGACACTCCCACATGAACCGTACATGCTTCTTCTGTGGGCCAAGGTGCGTTGGCGTTTAGGTATACTTCTGTGCTCCAGTTAGTATGTGCCAGGTTCTTAGGTTACTTGTTAGGTTGTCTTACAAATTCAGATTTTCAAGTCAAAGGACTTTCCTAATGCTGGGCCCACCCTGCAGGGTCTCTTCCGTGGCTCACAGTGACGAGCGCCCTCAGCATTTTGGATTTGAGGGGAACAAGAGTGGCTCTGTTGCTTTTAAGTGATTCAATAAAGCCAAGTTTGAGTTTCATCAGATCTTCTGAAGGTTTAGGATCTGGATAGGACCTCTTCACTATAAGTATGACCTGGTAAATTCTACTGTGAAGAACAAGAGAGTTGGGTGAGGTGTGCAGAGCTTGTGGGGGGAGTGAGGGACCCCTCAGAGGAAGCATGTCTGGACTGATACCAGACTTAAGTTAACCTGAAACCTCAGCAGATTGGGCAACATTTTACAATAAACCAGTAAATGGCTAAGCTATACTTCTGTGCTTTATGTATGTTTTCTTTTGTGTATATTTTATTTCACAATAAAAAGCTCAGTGGGGGCCACCCGGGGGCTCAATCGGTTAAGCGTCTGACTCTAGATTTCGGCTCAAGTCATGATCTCAGACAGTTCGTGAGATCGAGCCCCAAGTCGGGTTCTGCGCTGACAGTGCAGAGCCTGCTTGGGATTCTCTCTCCCTCTGTCTCTGCCCCTCCCCTGCTCAAATGTGCATGAGCACTCTTTTCTTTCTCTCTCTCTCTCTCTCAAAATAAATTAATTACTTAATTTAAAAAAAAAAAAAAAAAGCCTGGGAATGAGGGGGCAAGCGATGCAGGTGTGTCCTGAGGCCAAAAAGCAAAGAGTAAGGACGGAACCTGATTCTAATAAAGGTGGGCTGGCCACCAATCACGTGACCACAGACCCGTCACTCCAACCTCTGGCCTCAGGTTCCTTATCTGTAAAACAGAGCCAATAATGATGATGACGGTGATAACGATGCTCATGGGGTCACTGTGAGCATTTCCTGACTTGTGACACGGAAGTGCTTCATCAAGGGCCAGGGAAGCAGTGAACGGTGCCACTGCATTGTCACCACCAGGTGGTCCAGTATCACTTGCTACAGCTCACCACCTCTCGTGGACACTCAGCGGAAGCAGCCTATCTGCCCCTCACTTTGCCCCCTACGCATACCACCCCGTGGCAGGGCTTCCTGGTGAAGCTTTGGAGCAACACACCAGAGCACGCTAGGTGACCCAAAGCAGCCTGGCCCTGGGATCAACCCTGTCAGAACCCTCCCACACCTGCTGCCTCTCCCAACAAGCCCCGCCCCCTGCAGGGACACACCGCCCACTGCCATGCCCACGGCACAGATGCCCGGTCCCGCTCACCGGTCCTTTCTCCATTCCCCGAGGGCCGCGGGGTTGACGGCAATCCTGGGCAACGTGGAGGCTGAGGTCTGGGACTGGCTACATGAGGACAGGGTGTCGATGTTCAGGGGTGACTGGGGAGGCGTGCTGCACTCAGAATGTGACAACGAACCTGCCGGGAGAGGTGCAAAGTAATTCGGGCCGCAGTCTCACATCTCCGTTCTCCTGTAGCCGAGACCAAGAGGGAGATGTGATCCAGGCACACGGTTGGCTCCACACCATGGCCACACCACATGGTCTCAAATTTAGGTGCCGGGCTCTGCGTGGCCTCTCTATCCCCCGTATCACCAGGCCTGAGGCATGCACGGACTGGCTGGGATGAGAAGGAGGTTGCCCGCTGCACCCAGACAATGCACACAATGAGGCTGGAGTCAGCTAGCAGGAGAGGAGGGGAGTGCTGAGTCCTCACCTCTGTCGGAGCCCACAACAGACCGTGGGTATCTTGGTGTCGAAGGGATTTTAATGCGTTCCGCCTTGAACTGCAAGTTGCTCGAAGACCCTGTGGTTCCACAAGGGGACAAAACTTCAGGGCTGTGATTTAACACCACCCCTTGCTCCTTCACCACCCCTTCAGTAGTTAGGAAAGAGGCACAGTCAGGACAAATGCAAAGCAGGCCCTGCTACTTACCCCTGAGGGTGCCTAAATGTGAAACGGTCTAGGAAAGCAGATATTAACCCGGTATTTGAGTAAACTGCGGGCCTGGACCGCTCCAGAGCAGAATCCCACAAATCTCACTCCTAGCCCTGGACAAGGACAGTAACCCAAGTGACAGAGGGAACTGCTTGTCTCCACCCCACATGGCTGGAAGCAACACCACCGGAATGCCTATGTGAGGGAACTGCCAGTCTCTCTCTCTGGGTTCCATTTCCCACAAGTGAGCAGTGATACAAACCCCCGGAATCGCTGACAGGCTCAGGGACAGAGAGTAAGGCTCGTGGGCGCCATGGGTCACCTGGAACAACCACGTGGCTGCTAGGGAAGGCCTAAGAGACACAGAAGGCTAAGGGAGATGACTCTGAGTGCAATGTGGAGCCAACCTCAGCCCCAGGAGCAGAGAAGGGCCCATGGGGGCAGGCCACCGGGAGGCCTGGCCACAAGGATGCAGGCAGAGAGGAAAACAGGCCCCACTAAGGTGAGAAGGTTCCAGTGGCACAGTTACCAAGGCGGGCGCTGGAGGGCAGAGAGTTGGACCCATGAGAGGTTCTCATCTCTGAGTAGTCGCTGCCAGTCCTGTGGCTCAGATCCAGGCTCAGGCGTCCCTGATGCTGGACGCTGCAAGAGAAGCAGACAGGTGAGGCATCAGGAGAAGACCAGAACCAGACCTAGCCGCTGGGGAGAAACAAGCAGCGGGCCTGGCCCAACACATCCCTGAGCCCACAGAAGGGAGGCCCAGAAGCCACCTGCCATTAGCTGGGGACAACAGACTGCCATACCCAGAGGCGGCACCCAGTGAGGGTCCTGCCTACAGAGAAAGGGCTGTGAAGGTAGAGGAGTGGCATACTCACTTTGGCCCTGGACCAGGACTGGGCTCTACCGGGAAAAAACAGGCTCAGAATCCTGTCTGTGCCCAGAGAAGTGGTGTCTCTCCTCCAGGATGGGTGGGGGAGGCTGGATGGGCACCAAGGACCTTGGAGAGGAACCTATATACCTCACTCAGGACAGCTGCCTAGGACGCTGGAGGGCAGAGAGCCCAGGCATCACCCATATCAGGGGCCTCCAATCAGGCCCAACAATGTCCTTTTCTAGCTATGTAATGAGACCATCTCTCTTCCCAGCTTAAAACCTAAACTAGGAAAAACTCCAAACGTTGCATCATGGCTACAGGCTCTACAGGATCTGTGCCCTATAACCTGTGCTCTTCTCCTGATTCACTGTACCCGTGCCAAGCTCCCCACTCTGTGCCAGCCTACTGCACTGTTCCCAGGTGCCTGGGCTGTGGGTCCTACGGCCCTCCTTCCTGGAGACTCCACCCAGGTCTTATGTAGCTGACCTCATCTCAGCCTCTGGATCCCGGTAGCATCCCCACTCTGCCCCCACCGCAGGGCCCTCCCGCCCACCCAATCTAACTGTCCACCCTCTTCCAAGTCACAGCCTAGCTGGTCGCTCCGTTTTGTGGTCTTCAGAGCTACTCAACATCACCTGGTATCACTCTGTTCATTTTTCTCTCTGCCTCCCACACGCCAACATAAAGGCCACATGAAAAGAAGCTCACTGGTTTAGTCCTCCACTGTATAGTCTCCTGGAACTAGTACAGTCCATGCCACATAGTAGGTGCAAAATTAAAACCTGTCAAACAACCGAATGAAGGAATGGGTGACCCTGAGCCAGTCCATTCACTTTTTAAGGCTCAGTCTCCTCATCTATACACCAGAGACAACAACAGTCCTTAGCTCACAAGGTCACTGTGGCAATTACAAGAGACGAGGTTTGTTTGTTTTCTTTTTAATTTTTTTTTTAACGTTTATTTATTTTTGAGAGATACAGAAACAGAGTGCGAGCAGGGGAAGGGCAGAGAGAGAGGGAGACACAGAATCCGAAGCAGGCTCCAGGCTCTGGGCTGTCAGCACAGAGCCCGACGCGGGGTTCGAACTCATGAACCGTGAGATCATGACCTGAGCCGAAGTTGGACGCCTAACCTACTGAGCCACCCAGGCACCCCAAAAAAGACGAGGTTTAAATGGTCCGGCACAGTGCCTGGCATGTGAGCACTTAAGCACCAGCTGCCATCACTCTCTCTTTAAATGCCTTTTCTTTATTTTACAGAGAGAGAGACAGAGAGACAGAGAGACAGAGAGAGACAGAGAGAGAACCAGCAGGGGAGGGGCAGAGAGAGAGAGGGGGACAGATGATCCAAAGCAGGCTCTGTGCTGACAGCAGAGAGCCCGATGTGGGGCTTGAACCCATGAACCATGAGATTACGACCTGAGCCGAAGGTGAATGCTTAACTGACTAAGCCATGCAGGCACCTTTAAATGTCTTTTCAAGCTTCTTGTTGGTGAATGAAGAGAACACCCTTAAAGTTCACTCCTCCTGGGGTCCCAGCGCTACTCTAACCAGCCCCTTCTCAGCTTGGCAGGGACGCTTCTCTGCCCATGGGCCACTCTGTGCACCAGTAGCTTTTTGTGCACACGAATTTGGCCGGCTGGCGTGCAGGTAAGTGGCAGGTGACTTTACATACCTGGGGTGCAAACCCTGGGGGCCGACCTCTCTGGGCACAGGCGGAGAGCTGCATGGGCCGACCCTGTGGCTACGCACAGTATAGATGGGGTTCCTCAGGATGGAGCTCACAGTGGTGCTCGGGGTCATACTCCGGGGAACAGTACCTAGAAATGGACTGGGTAAGAACAATCACCCCAAAGCACCCAGCCTGCCCCAGACCTGTGCAAACTATTGGCTTTCTGCATCTGTAAAATGGGAGAACTCACTTTATGGCTTCCTATTTCCCAGGCTGCTATGGAGAGGTGGTCTGAAAAGCTAAGAAATGTCCCTGATAGAAGATTAAACATCTCAGAGAGGGGAAGTCATTGCTAGATCTTTGGACCTCAGGGCTGAGGACACACAGTAGCACCTTGACATGACTGACTCCACTCTCCCTAGGAGAGTGCTCATACAGATCTCATACAGGGCTCCGTGAGCCCACTATGGACCCTCCTCCCCAGCCCCAACAACTCACCCACAGATGCCCTGCCAGGGTAGAATGGGGGGTTGCTGTGCCTGCTGGGGTGCCCTGGTGAGTAAGGGGACCATTCCTGAAGCTCTGGGCAGAGTTCTCCACTGGCCGGGACACACTTCTGCTCCTGCAGGGCCAAAGATGAGAGACAGTGGCTGGAAATGGAAATGCACAGGCATCTGCAAGTCTGTCCCCTACGTACTCGCTCTCCCACTCGGACACATGATGGGACAGTTGGGAGAAGTCACTGCTCATTCATGTTGCCTTACACTCCTGGAAGGGAAGAACCTCCTTCAAAACTACTCTGGAAGAAAACCCCAGAGAAAGAATCCATTCTCTCAAGTAAACAAATTATGTGCAGGAGGTGGAATGCACAGGTGCCTCTGGCACAGATGTGACAGCTCCTCAAAACATGCATGCCTGTGCCAGGGTCTTTGTCCACAGAGTGGCATGGATCTGTTCTCCAGCTCACAGCAATCGCTCCCATCTGAAAGTGACTACCATACCCACACAAACAAGCTGCCCGCCACCTCCTGCTGCCGGTGACAGACTCACAAGTGCTGTCTTGGCTCCCAAGGCCCTTCCAGGCAGGGCCATGTCACTTGCTTTTGTTGTGCAGTTCAAAAGCTTCTTGTTGGAAAAGCAAATCAAACACCACACCCAAGAAAGTGTTCCTGTCTTGGCATCATATGGCCACTATCATGCACGCCCCCTACGTTACTTTCCAATCTCCTAAGGAGGGCTCCTTCTCATGGCACCCACCAGGTACCCCATCCTCGAGTAGGTGCTTAGAACGAAGGCAAAGGAGCCAGGGCTGAACATGAAGCTGGGGACACCGGTTCAGGGTCCCTCCCCACGCCTTCACCCCCACCCCAGAATTGAGCTCTACCTCCAGGAACTGAGCAGGAATCACTACTGGAGCCAGCTTGGGCCGGAAGCTGGGAGCTGACTTTGGACGACGGCGCTTCTGCCCCAGCTCATCCATCTTCTGGGAGGTGAGGTCCCCGTCACAGGACTTCTTGGCAGGCAGATAGGAGGAGTCCCCGTCCCCTTCAGGGTAGTAGCTGGAAGCAATGCGGACTCTGGCCTTGCGAGGGGGTGAGGTGTGCGTGAGTTCCCCGGGGTCCACGCCAGGGGGCAGTGCGCTCGGGGGGCTGGCAGACGGGGAGCTGCCAACCAGAGTAGCCTCAGACTCGGAACTGGTTTCCAGTCTGTGCTGGAACTTAATGGAGTCGCTCCTCCTGGGAGGTTTTGGGGGCGTCAGAGGCCCCACCCTCTTAGAGGTCTGGGGAGAGTGAGCAGACCCAGGGCCTGGGAGCAGGTAGTCAATTTTGGGGGGAGTCTGGGGGCGTTTGAAAGTGTTAGGGTCAAAGATAGACTTTCTTTGCTTTGGTTTCTTATAAACAGAGAGCTTCTCGGGCCCTGCCGCGGAGCCGAGCACAGCCTTGGGCCAGGTCCCGCCGCTGCTGGAGCTCTCAGGTTCTGTCTTATCCAGGGGGGCCTCTGCCGCCCCGCAGGGGCCCCCCTCTGTGTCGAAGGGCAGCAGCGGTCGCCGGCTGCGCACATCCACCAGCCCGTAGCCACGCTCCCCGGAGGTGTCTGAGCGGAAGGAGCTGAGGCTGCGCTCGGACGCGCTGGGACAGGCCTGGGGGGAGACGGGAAAGGGTCCCGCAGGGAACGGCTTGTGCAGGAAAGAGCTGCTGCCTCCTGGGGGGCCCGGCTCCCTTCTCTCCTCCAGCCTGTCTGCATAGAAGATGTCCGTCTGTGTGGAGTTATTGTGCTGCAACAGACTCCGTTTATTCTGGGCCTGTACCTCGGTACCGTGGGCTCGGATGCTCAGCATCTTATCAGAGTCCTTGATGTTCTCGAAGATGTTCTGGCCACTCCACGAGGAGCTCTGAGGGAACACCTGTGTGGGGGTTACAGGGAGTGAGAAATAGCGGGAAAGACCGCCAAGCCTGGTGCTGCCACCGAACGCCGTCCCCGCAGGGGCCACACACACCCCAGAGACAGCTAGCGCGAGGCGCATGCGCACGCACACCTCTCCCTGACCGGCGCTCTCTCCTGGCCCGGCCGTGAACCCGCAGGAGAGAGGAACTTGGAGCGCTATCTGCAGTTTGCCTGCGCAGTGCCCTGCCTGTATTTCTCTTTTAATTGTCAAATGCAAAAGGATTCGTTACTAAAAATCTGTATCGTGTAGCACATTCACATGATTTTAAATTATTCAGCAATAAAAAGAAATGAGCTACCAAGGCATGAGAAGACATGGAGCAAACTCAAATACGTATTACTAAGCAGAAGAAGCCAATCCAAAGAGGCTACATACTGTGTGATTCCAGCAATATGACATCCTGGACAAGGCAAAACTACGGAGACGGTATAAAGATCAGTGGGTGCAGGGGCTGGGCTGGGGGGGGGCAGCGGGGGGGGTGCGGGGTGGGAAGGAAGGGAGCACTAGGAGGAACACAGAAGATTTTTAGGGCAGTGAAACGATTCTCTATGATACTATGATGTGGATACACATGTCCAAACCCACAGAATGTATAACACCAAGAGTGACTCCTCATTTCAGCTATGGACTTTAATACTATTACAGAGGCACCTGGCTGGCTCCGTCGGTGGAGCATGTAACTCTTGATCTCAGGGTCGTAAGTTCCAGCCCCACATTGGGTGTAGAGATTACTAAAAAAAATAAACTTAAAAAGAATACTATTATATTAATATTGGCTCATCGATGGGGCATCTGGGTGGCTCAGTCAGTTAAGCGTCCAACTTCGGCTCAGGTCATGATCTCATGGTTCATGAGTTCGAGCCCTGCATTGGGCTCTGTGCTGACAGCTCAGAGCCTGGAGTCTGCTTCAGATTCTGTGTCTCCCTGTCTCTCTGCTCCTCCCCCACTCACTCTGTTTCTCAAAAAATAAATAAACGTTTAAAATATGTATGTCATATATACATCAATTCATCATAATTCATCAATTGCAACAAATGAACCCCATTAATGCAAGATGCTAAGAGGGGAAGCAGAAGGGTTGAATAGGAGAACTCTCTGTACTAGCTCAATTTTTCTATAGACCTGAAACTGCCCCAAAAAAGTCTATTAATTTTAAGATAATTAGTTTTTAAAAACATCTCTCAGTGAAGTGGATGGGCCCACTTTTCTCAGTCTCTATTATAAATCTTTTCAACTATGCAGAAAAGTTGAGAGAAAAGTACAACAAATGTCCATAAACCCACCATTTAGATTCAACAGTATTTTACCAAACTGTATCTATCCATACTGCAAACATTTGAAAGTGACAAATATTATGACATTCCACCCCTAACAACCTTAGCATGTCCCCTAAATAAGGCCACTTGCCTCTATAAACCCCAATACCATCACTGTACCCAGGAAAATCAAGTTCCTAAGATCATCTAATTATTTAGTCCAGATTTGAATGTCCCCCACTGTCCTCAAAATGTCCTTCATAGCTGTCTTGTTTTGTTTTTGTTTAACAAAATTTTTTTTAAGTTTATTTTGAGAAAGAGAACAGAGAAGAGACACAGAGAGAGGGAGAGAGAGAATCCCAGGCAGGCTCTGTGCTGCAGCACAGAGCCCCATGCGGGACTCGAACCCACGAACCGTGAGATCATAACCTGAGCTGAAACCAAGAGTTGGATGCCTGACTCAGCCACCCAGTCACCCCATTTTTGTTTTGAGACCAGGATCAGGGTTCATGCACATCCTGCACTCTGTAAATCAATACCCTTTATACAAGGATCCCAGGGATGCAGAGTAGCAGCTCGGGTGTATGGAGCTGAGGTTTTGCCTGCCCCGCAGCCGATGAGAGCAGCTGGTGTGGGGCAGGGGCCCTTACCTTCAGGAGGGAGAGGGTCAGGGAGTCCTGGCAGCTACGTAGCAGAGATTCACACTCATTCAGAGACTTGTTGTCCAGGGCAATGCCATTGATCTAGGGCCAAACATAGAGCTTTGTCAGGCCCACCCCCAGCTCAGGGTCTCTGCCTGCCCATTCTGGACAGTGGGCCTGATTCTATACAAGTGGTGCCCAAGTCTGGAGTCAGCAAAGGGGAGACAGGCCCTCCCTGATGAAGGCCTGAGGAATCCAGTTTAGCAGCTTTCAAGGCAAAGAAAAGACGCAGCCTTACAATCACTTTCGGGGCATTGCTCTCGGGGCAAGTACTCTCTTGCTTGTCTGACTGGGACCAGAACACCAAGCATCCTAGGGGATCAACCAGGCTCCACTGCTGCCTACTGTGTGACAAAGGACCACGGCTCAGAACTCCTTCACGTACAGAATGGAAGATGAACATGCCTGCCTCCTGGGGCAGGAGGAGACCGAAGATGAGATCATGGTGTGAAAGGCCTTTGTGAACGGTTCACAAAGATTCTCACAATCCCTTAGGCCTGAACCTCTGTCCCCATTTCTCTCAGATGTGTCCCAATCTTTAAAACACACGTATGTGCAAGCGTGAATGGTTAGACTGGGGTGCCACCAGACCATGCGATACTGCTCAGCACCAACAGGGACATACTGACGGGGCCCCCAGCCACCTGATGGATCTCATGGCACCATGCTGGGTGGAACAGCCCATCTCAAAGGCCACATACTGACTTATATAATGTCCTCAAGATGACAGAATTATACAGATGGAGAGCAAATTAACTGCCAGGTGTTATGTATGGGGGGTGTGGAGAGCAGGGTTGTGGATGTTCCTATAAAGGGGTAACAGGAGGGAAATCTTTGTTCCCGTGGAACAGCTCTGTAGCTCAAATTTTTTGCCACTTAAATCATGATAATAAAATGACATGGAAATAAACACACACGGTTCCAATATCAATCACCTGGTTTTGATATTATATAGTCGTCCAAAACATAACCATTAGGGAAAACTGCATGAAGCATACATAGGACCCGCCTGTACTACCTTCACCACTTTATTTAGCTTTTAATACTATTTATTTAATATCGTAACTGAAGTATTTCTGTAATCGTTTCAAAATCAAAAGTTAAAAAAAATAGGCAGAGTGATTATTTTGGAGTGGTAGATTAACTTGGCTGGGTTTTTTCTTCATAATTTTCCACATCTTATCATTTTTCACAATGGCCATCTTGCTCTTAAATTCTGGCATCCCCCAAAATCTGAAAAACACTGGCAAAGATGCAAAGCAATGCACTCCCCCACGCACTGCAGGTGGGATCAAAAAGGCCACGATCTCCTTGACCACATGGGAAAAGATCATGTCAAATGCTAACTGCTTATGCCCACTGATCCGGAAATCCCCCACCCAGGAATTCACCCCGTGGGCCCCCATGGAGGGATGGAGCAAAAGCCTTGCTGCACTGCAAAGGTGTCCTGTCTGCTGGTTAATGGCTTGAGCAGCTGCCCCTAAGGAATATGCAGTTACTGAAATGACCTAGGCAGATCTAAAGATGTAAATGCAGGAGACTCTCCAGGGCACGCTGTGGGAAACAAAAAATGAGGTTAGCAAGTGAGAATATTATGATCACACCTGGGAAGAGAGGGAACGGAAGGGTTAGGGTTAGGGTTAGGGTTAGGGTTAGGGTTAGGGAAGGGAAGGGAAGGGAAGGGAAGGGAAAATAAAAGAAAAAAGAAAAGGAAAGGAAAGGAAAGGAAAGAAAAAAGAAAAGAAAGAGAAAGAAAACAAAAGAAAAAAGAGGGAGATATAAATGTTTTGAATATTTCTGGAAGAAAACAGAATAATGGGAACTGGTAGATGAGGAGTCTAGAACCAGAGAAAAAGGTTATCATCATGTGCATCTTTTATACAGCTGGGATTGTGTGTGTGTGTGTGTGTGTGTGTGTGTGTGTGTGTGTCTTTGATCTTAATGAGTTAGTCAGAAATACTAAATTAGACTTCATAATCTTACAGCATTTTGGGATTTGATCACCAGGGATGCCACTGGGTGTCCCCCAAAGGTCTGTGCACACAGGTAAAGTTCATGGCAGGGTGGTTTGCAATGGCAGAATCTCAAAACAATGTATCTGTGCACAACGGGGGCATGCTTTAAACTACCGCACAACTGAATACCATGAGGTAGATAAAAGTAATGAGGATCAATTTGGTATCCATGATGTGGAATCGCAAAATGATTTGCTTAAAAAGCAAACAAAAACCTGGGGTGCCTGGGTGGCTCAGTTGGTTAAACATCTGACTTCAGCCCAGGTCATGATCTCACAGCTCATGAGTTCAAGCCCCACGTCGGGCTCTGTGCCGACAGCACGGAACCTAGAGCCTGCTTCAGATTCTGTGTCTCCCTCTCTCTGCCCGTCCCCAACTAGTGCTGTTTCTCAGTCTCTCAAAAATAAATAAACGTTAAAAATTAAAAAAAAAAAAAGCAAACAAACACCAGAAATCTTTATCTGTGTATATAGATCTGTAAGAGACATACGGTCTGCTGGGAGCACATCTTGCAAGTGGGAGCAAAGAATATCTCCAGGAGCAGGATTAAAAGGAAAAGAGGGGACTACCACTTTCTACATTTCTGTATTGCTTAACTATTTTACGGCACATGTCTTACTTTGGTGATAAAAAAAAGTAATGGACATAATGTTTAATAAGATTTTTTTAAAAATCACATGCAGATGCTATCTTCTTTAAACTGACCTAAATACAGATTCATGTGCAGAATAAAGGCTACAGAAAAATACATTTAAAATGTTCATAAAGGTTATCTATAGGTGGTAGCAATTAGGATTCTTATTTTCTTCCTAAAGTTTCTATTTCCTGATTTTCTACTATCAATGGAAACACACTATGAGAAAAAAAAAAGTTTGTTCCCATTTAACGAACAAGGTTAACATAAAATCTCTGTTCGTTACTTCCTGTTCAATCTCTCAAATCGCATCTACTCTCCATGTGGGGCAGACAGCCCGGCCCTGAGGCTTACCGCCACAATCCTGTCTCCCACGGCGAGGGACCCCTCTTTGGCGGCCGGGCTTCCAGGCATCACGGCAGCAGCATATACGCCATTCTCCAGACAGATGCCGCTGTCTGTGAACCACAGGGCAGACATGGGGAATATCCAGTTAACCCCCACGCCGGTCACAGGGCCCTCTGGTCCTCCCACCTTGTCTTCAGGAGGCAACATTCCCTTCAGAAGGGAACATTCGCAGACTGCGACCTGCCCGTCCCAACACCCGGGCCAGGTCAGACCACCCGGAGGCTCAGTGACGTCTGGTCTGGTGAATCAAACACCCAGAGACCGGCAAGACCCAGGACCCGGGTGGCCCCCAGCCAGGGATGCACACGCACTGCATTTAACGGCATCAGTAACTCAGAAGCATCCCCTCTGCACAAAAAAGGGGTCTGCCCCGCCATCTGAGGTGCTCTGTGCACTTTGGCAGGCCCACTACCTTTCTGTCCATTCAGGTTGATGTGCAGTGGTGTGACCACCTTCCCGCCCAGGGACTTCCTCCGCCGCACGACCATGTTAATGGCCCCCTCCCCGTTGAGGAGGGCCTTGATGGCCTGCTTCTTGTCCTTGTTGATGAGGTCCACATCGTTGATTCTCAGCAGCCAGTCATTGACCCTGAGGAGGGGCACAGCCAGGTCAGCACCTGCTCAGGCCTTGGGACCAGTGGGCAGGCCCCACCGCTCTAGTCTGAGGAGATGAGTGCCAGAAAGCGGTTGCCCCGCACACACATTCAGAAAGATCTCCTCTTCAGCAGGCTCAAATGGCTACACTCACAGATGCTGGGGCCAGGCTGCTTGGGTGCCAATCCTGGCCCTACCACTTACTAGCTGTGTGACCTAGCGCCTCCACACCTCGGTGTCCTCATCTGTAAAATGGGGCCAATAGCAGAGTACAGACCTACCTCACTGGATTTCAAAAATTAATGAATTGATTATACAAGGGGCCTAAACCAGCACTTAGCAAACGGTAGTTTATTCTCATTGCTATTTCATGGCATGGGCATGCAACGCACATCCTAAACTCTCACCCATACTGCCTGAGCCTTTTCCTACCTAGAAAAGTGAAGGGCAGCACCTGGGGCCTGTGGAAAGGTCAGACGCAAAGGCCCCCATGAGTCACAGAGTCTCCTTTAAGGGTAATGTTAGCAGTTGAGCCTTCGAGTCCCCCAGACCCTGGGGTGCACTCACTTAACAGCCACCTGACTCCCTGGGTCCCTTGCATTGGGTCAGAGGGCCCCCCTTCCCTCCAGAGCCTGGGCCTCCTCCACTCTTACCGTAAGCGGCCATCAGCAATGCTTCCTTTGTCCACTTTAGTGACAAATATCCCACAGTCCCCCGGCAAACAAGGCTCATTCACACCTTCTGCCATATCGAACCCAAGTGCCTTCAAGTCAATATCCTCCTGTCAAAAGAGCAGTAGCCGCACACTTTATAAAGCAGTGATTAGAAACATTTCACTCTGAAACCTCAAGCCACTTGCTTCTCTGTGAGGACTGCTCCTTCACCATGTCTGATGGGGCACTCGGACCACAGGATGAAGCCCAGAGCAGCTGCCATATGCCCCTTCCAGCTACTGCACACACACGTCCCTACAGAAGAGCCCTGCTCTGCCCTCTGCCCTCCATGCACTGTCTCCAGCCGCGGCTGGAGGGGCCACGGACACCAACCTGTCACAACCCAGCTTGGACAAGGGCAGGGAAAGGATGCACGCACCCTGGCAAGAAAAGCCAAAGCCCCAAACTGACAGCCGAGAAATGGGGGAACCTCACAAGGGGGGCATCCTCTCCCACCCCCCCGTTCAAAGGGAGTAAAGACATCAGGGCAGCTCACCGTCTCCCTTTCGAACTCCACAATTTCTGTTTCCCACTCCATGGAATCTGTGTCGATGGCCGAGTCGTGGGAGCTGTGCGCCATCAGCTGCCGGAACCGAGCCTCTTTCTCCAGCTGGGATTCCATCTGCTCCCTAGGAACAGAGAGGGCTCTGACGATGGTCCCCAGGGAGGCAACACATCCCACCCAAGTCACAGCTCAGAAGGCAGGAAGGCCACCATGAGAGCCAAAGGAGGTTCCTCTCCCTCTCACACTCCATGCCAGCTTCCCAATAAATCTGGAGCTGCACGCCAAGGCTTCTTAGCTATCAAGGCATTTTCATAGAGGTTTATTCAAAAAACAGTCAAAGTCTTCCCAAACTTAACCCAGGGTTTAATGCAATTCCTTGAGAAATGCCAGCAACACTTTTTTGTGGATACAGACAAGATTATTCTAAAACACACAGGGAGAGAAAGGTAAGGAATCAGAATAGCTGAAACAATTCTGAAAATGAAACATTAAGTGGGAGGAATCAACTCTACTCGATTTTAAGACTTTTTTTTATAGCTACAGTAATTGAGACATTGCAGAATTGCAGGAAGACAGACACAGAGATCACTGGGACAGAATGAAGAATCCAGAGACACCCCCACAAAGTATGAGAGGTACTAAAGTACTTCAGCAGAAGAAAGACAGCGTTTGACCAGTGACGCTGGAGCGCCTGCACACCCATGGCAAAAAAAACTGAGCCCCAATCTACACGTCACATCTTACAGAAAAAGTAACTCAAAACGTATCACACATTGAAATGTATAAAATAAAGCTGTAACACGTTTAAAAGGAAAATACAAGAGAAAATCTTTGAGATGAAGCGTTAAGGGTCCTTAGACATCATACACTCAATTAAAAATTAAAAATTGGGGCACCTGAGTGGCTTAGTCAGTTAAGCATCCAACCCTTGATTTCGACTCAGGTCATGATGTCACAGTTCATGAGATTGAGCCCCGAGTCTGGCTCAGCACTGACAGCGTGGAGCCTGCTTGGCATTTTCTCTTCCCCTCTCTCTCTGCCCCTTTCCTACTCTCTCTCTCTCTCAAAATAAATAAAAACATAACAACAAAATTAAAAAATTAGAAATTAAAAATCAGTAAGTTGGATTTGACCAATATACAAACACTTAAGCTCTAAGAAAGACCCAGTTACGAGATGAAAAAAGACTCAGAAACTTTGTACTATCCCCCAGGAACTTGCACCTGAAACCCCTTGTCCTAAAACCCGCATCCAGCCTTTAAGTTCATCGGTACTGCCTACTGGGCTCTGGGGCATACTCATGACCTCCTTCTGGTTCCTTCTCAAATGGACAGGCTTGCAGGTCCACATCTCTGTCTGGGCTGTGCTCTCACTGGCCGGCTCCAGAATGCCACCCAGCCTCAAGGCAGAGCCCCAAAGCCTCCTTCCCCGGACACGACCCCCACTAGCCCTGTGCAGCCTGAAGCTCTGTGTTTAATGCTCACTGCACCTGCTCATCTCTCATCCGCCGGGGCATGTCTGCTGCCTCTGCAGACTGGGGGGTCCCTGAGCAGCAGCACCAGTTAGAAAGCTTAACAAAGAGGAGGTGCAAATTCAAACGTGCAGAACAACAAGTGGAATTTGACTTCCTTAGAAGCTCCAGGCAATTCCAGCTCAATTAAAATGCAAAACTTTCTCCCGAGCTCAAGCCCCCAGGGGCCAGGCTTTACCTTAATTTGATTCCATCACTTGCTAGACCCAAGGTGGGTCTCTGGAGACAGTGCTTCACTTTTCCTCTTAGCCCCTGAGATTTTCTTTAGAGTACTCAAGCCCAAGAGGTTCTGGGTTTTCATCTAATAACTAAAGCTGGTTGGCTCATGTTAGAGGTTACTGAATGGGGAGGGAGGGAAAGCTGTCACTCCGTGTGAAAGGCGTTGCTCGAGCAAGCAAGGCTTGCACACTCACACTCATGCTCCTCACCACCCTATACCACTCTATCAGCTGATCAAGTTTCTCAGAACAGACAGCCACTGCTTCTCAGGACAGCCTCGTTCTACCCTACAGTGACAGCTCCTGGGTTCTGCCAATCTCTCCTTTTAACTTTGATCTTTGTATTTTCAGTCCATTGCTCAGGGTCACCGTGTCCTGAATCACAACCCTGGGTGCAGTGCTATAACCGAGGGGAGGCTGCCTGACACCCCAGTCTCTCTCACATGGGCATCCGCATGACACAGGCAGAATGGACTACTGAATGGTGGTCTGTCTCTCCTGTGTGCTGTGAGCCCCACAGACAGAGACCTGGTCCTCTGTTCAGCTCCCCCAGGGCCTCCCACAGGCCTGGCCCATACAGAGCAGGCGCTTGGTAAATCCTAGAGGTGGTGAATGAATGAGGTAGAAAGGGAACAAATGAATGAATGAATGGACAGTACATGCATGCCTGTCCCCAAATGCACTGCCTCTGAATAGAGACTTTCCTTCCTATGTACCTTTGCACACGGTGCCTGCCCGTCTCCGTGTGCTCACAAAAGGGCTGCCATCTTCTGTGATGGCCTAAGAATGTCTAATTACCTCTCCGCATGGAGGTAGCATTCAGACCCATTCTACAGGCCGACAGAGTAAGCCTGTGAAGGGACAGACAACCCTGCCCTGCCCGCAGAGGGGCCCCTACACCCCCAGGCAGGCGCCCACCCTGTCCCCCCACGCAGGCACCTGCCCCAACATACTTGAGCTCCTTGAGCTCCCGGCTGACGTCATTCTTCTGTTTGCGAGTGTCATCCAGGCTGCGCAGGGCCTCGGCCAGCTCGCTCACCGCCCGGTCCCGCTCCCGCCTTAGGTTGTCACAGAGCGTCCTGGCAGAGAGGGCAGAGGCCAAGGTCACCGTGAGGGTAAGGGGGCAGAGGATTCACGGCCTATCCCCCAGACACCCCAGGTGCCTGCCTTGCCTCCAAATGCACAGGAGTGCTGGAAAATCTGGAGGGGAGACCACACAGGCCAACCCCATCCAGGGACAGAGAAGACGCTGAGGACCAGGAAGGAGACACCTCCGCAGTTATTGGGCAACGGGTTCTGAACATCCAGTGCTCTTCCCACTGCTTTGCCCTCAACATAGCCGCAGCCCACCGGCCAGGCCCTGCTATCCCATCACCTACCACATGCCTCATAACTACCCCCATGCAGGCCTTTCTAGAGCTGTCTTCCACCCTGCAACTAGACTGAGCCCCCCACTTGGACAGCAATAATGTCTCCATTGTCTCTGCAGCCCTGTGCAGTCTCTGTGCAGGTGAGTGCAAAGTGCAGGCCTGACAATTCCCCACCAAAGGATGCGTGGCTCCTGGGGCCCCAGCACCACCTCAGCCATTCAGAGAAGGTAGGGATAGGTGACCTGGCAGCCAGGGAACACGTGCTCTGGGTCACCTCCAGAACTGCATCCTGTCATACGATGGCACCTAAGGGCTGGTCCCCACCTCTTCATGGCCCCCAATCCCTCCAACCCTGAACCCTCATCTCCTGAGCAGCCCGGGTAGACGTCAGTCTCTAACCACAGGGATCGTTCGCAAACTCTCAATGACCCAAGTCACCACCAGCACCACCACAGCCCCTCGTGGCTCTACCCCCTCCAAGAATTAAGGCTACGCTCCTGGGCTTCCCTTTCGAGGCCCTTACAGCCTGTCCTCAGGAACCCCATCAGCCACCTCTCCTGGGACTCCCCCAAGTCCACGAGCATGTCCCTGCCCTGAGCAAACCACACATCTTTGTTCATGTTTCCTCAGGCTGTAACACCCATCCCCCTCCTCCACCTGGAAAACCTCCACTCGAGCTTAAGTTCAAGCTCATGCTTTCTGGGGAGACTCCACACCTGTTCCCCCAGTGCCCTGCAAGCCCCCATCACAGTTCTAACTGTGACCCTAGAATTCACCATTCTAACTGTGACCCTCCCTTGCTGCCCTGTCCGACAAAGCTGCCGTGGCCCCCGCAGCGCTGGCCCCTCCAGGGCACCACACCTGTCCGGGAGTCCCAGGGTGTCCTTGTATGAGGGACCCACCATCCTGGCACACAGCAGGTGCCCAAAGAATACCAACTAAAAGAGTGCATTTTTGATATGTCCATTTCATCAGAAGTCCCCTAAGAGAAAACCCTGTCTTTGTGCCACCTCATGGCAGGGGGAGGGTCTCACCCAGTCTCCACGCACACGCAGACAGCTAGGTTGCAGCAGACACTTCTAACGCTATGAAGCAAGGCTGGGGCACCACCTCAGGTGAGAAGGGAGGAACGACGGTCACTCCCACCTTACCTGGACATATGGCAAGTGACTCCGACCATCCCCAGAGACCCAGAGCATGGTGGAGAGATGAGAGCCCACACCAGCCCAGGGGCTCCCCGTACCGGATGCTGTCCCGTTCCGCCACGATCTTATCCCGCTCCTGGAAGGCCCAGTCCCGCCGGCACTTGGCCACGTCCGCCTCCTGGAGGGCTTCCTTCAGTTCCTGGCACAGAGCCTTGCATTGCTTTCGAAGGATTTCAGCCTCCTTGTTGGCTCTCCCAGCATCCATTGTCACCGTGTCTTTCATCTGGTGGGGTCAAGGGGCAAGCAGACAGGGTAGTTAGTGAGCCTTCGGGTGAGAAGCACCCTCCAGCCAGTGCAGGAGCTGGGCTGAACCCTCAGGAGCTGGATGGGGGGAAACATGGGATCCTAGCCTGAGCCCATCCCAACACATCCCTGCCATGCACCTGCACCCCCGGTGACTCCATGTCCCACAGCCATACTCAAGACGCCTAGTGACATTAGGTAGGGTCCAGTCCAAACTCTCCCAGCCCCACAGAGCAGATCCTGGACCAGAACCCCAGCCCCTGTGCCATGTGGCCGAGGTCTCAGTGGCGCAGGTGGAATGCCTCCCCTGGAGTGCTTGCTCCAGGCTCCTCCTCCCTGCCACTCGCAAGGCTCACATCACATATCGTGTGTCTCTCAAGAGCTCTCCTGTCAAAACATAACGACACAAGGACTGACTGCAGTGAAGGGTGTAGACGTCGATCATGATAATTCCCAACCCTCTGTGTCTGCAAGACTGGTTTTTATGCTCTGGCACACGGAGTTATTTTTAAATCTGAACATACACCAGCATCTTTGCTGGTGAAATCCTGCGTCTCTCAGTTTGTTTAAAAAGCCAAAATCTGGGGCGCCTGGGTGGCGCAGTCGGTTAAGCGTCCGACTTCAGCCAGGTCACGATCTCGCGGTCCGTGAGTTCGAGCCCCGCGTCAGGCTCTGGGCTGATGGCTCGGAGCCTGGAGCCTGTTTCCGATTCTGTGTCTCCCTCTCTCTCTGCCCCTCCCCCATTCATGCTCTGTGTCTCTCTGTCCCAAAAATAAATAAAAAACGTTGAAAAAAAAAAAATTAAAAAAAAAGCCAAAATCTGAGGGGGACCTGGGTGGCTCAGTCGCTTAAGCGTCCGACTTCGGCTCAGGTCATGATCTCGCGGTTCGTGAGTTCAAGCCCCACGTCAGGCCCTGGGCTGATGGCTCAGAGCCTGGAGCCTGTTTCGGATTCTGTGTCTCCCTCTCTCTGACCCTCCCCCATTCATGCTCTGTCTCTCTCTGTCTCAAAAATAAATAAACGTTAAAAAAAAAAAAAAAGCCAAAATCTGAAACATTTGCATCTTGACACCTCCTCAAAGCATTACATGCTCTGCTACAGTTTCAAGTCAAACACCTGGAAGCTCTCGTGTAGAAAGCTCCCTCTGCGTCTCTCTAACCCTTAGAAAACACGGGGAAAACGACAAAGGACACAGTGAGCATCTACTGCAGGAGGAATCCCACTTCGGCTCAAGGGCTTTCAGAAGCAAAGTACAAACAGGACACAAGAGGCAGGCACTGATGTCTGTGCCGGGAATCCCCCCCTCTTTGCAGAAAGAATAAAGACGACAAACACAGCAAGAAGGCCTCTGCGGACTCCACGGCTCACCCTCCGCAGAATAGCTGGATGCGCAGCCCCTGATACACACGTTCAAAAAGATCCCAAAGGTTCAGACAACAGACGAGGATGAGGAAAGAAAGGAAAGTACACGGAGTCATCTCACAATCACCCCTCCTCTCTCGAGTACAGACCCAGGAGAAGCTGGAAAAAAGTCTGCACAGAAAGTACACCTTAACCCAGAGTGACACGGTGGTTGGTATGCTCGTGCTCAGACCTCACATTTCCCAACATCAGTTCAAAGCACTCCGGTTTTGATTTTCCCCACTTTCATGCAGTGTTGGGAGTCTGTCTAGATTGCCATTTTTTTGAAAACTGATTACTGCTATTAAAGATGTCAAGAATTTATTATAAATAGTAGGTTTAACGATAACACTTAAATTAACACTTTACTCGGTGTTTTATATGTTAGTAGTTTGATATAAGAAACGTGTTTCCATATGGTGTCACTGAAAGGTCTTTGCACTCTGGCCTGAGGTGACACACTGGAGGCCAGCCCCGGGTGTTAGGCAGCTCCCGCCCTCTCCCCCAATGTTCATCTCCAAAATGAATTCGCTCCCCAAACACCATGTCCATGTGAAAAACACAAGAAGCACAAGACTTGGTTTTACGGAGAGGGGAGAAGAACAAGGAGTATTTTAAAAGCGCAAGAGCTAGGAGCTGAGGTCCCTTCATCCGGTCCCCGGATAATTCGGATGAGGGTGCTCAGGGCCCAGGAAGTGACTGGTCCCGGGTCCCACCCATCAGCCAGGAGCTGAACTCCATCCCAGGTCTCCCATGGCCACTCCAGGGCTTCCTGCTCTGCACCGTGCTGTGCCTGCCAGGGCCAGGTCTTACTCTGCCACAGCACCCCCAACACATACCTCCTTCTGTCCGCCCTGGGGGAGCGTGGGGCCACAGGCTCGGGAAGAGAGGGACTGGCTTTCACGAGACACTCACTGGGGCCAGGCACGAAGCCAACAAGAAAGACCCAGCAGAGGCTCACCAGGGTGCAGGGAGAGGGCAATGTTCCCCGAGCGGGCAGCCCACCCTGAGCACACTGGTCTCTTCTATTCGGGCAACATGTGACAGCCTCTAAGTTCCTGGAACGCCCTCGCGCTCCCCTGCTTGTCCTCCCTGTCCAACAGTACTTCCTCCCCTCCCCCCCCCCCCCGTCACACGCGGCTCTCACTCTGTCCCCCCACACCGAGCTCAGCGCCACAATACTGCAAGTCAGAGGTACACCAGGAAGGCAGGGACACGGGAAGCCACTGCCAGCCTGAGTGACCAAGCTGGCCTTTCTATGGGACAGGAGCTCTGCCAGAGAGGCTGGTCTTGGGACATAACTTGTCATCTAGAAGAACCTCTGTGATAGGCAGCGGTGCCCCACAGCTTCCCAGTAGCAGGGACCAGCTGCCCCAGGCAGTTCCTTCCCATCCTGAGGGCAGCGAGCCTTCACGGGACCTGGTCAGCCAGCGGCCAGAGGCTGGGGCAGCAGCCCTAGACAGGGAGGCCCTTGTGGACACGGCCATTCAGGGAGGGGGAAGCTGCAGAGAGGGCAGCATCCAGAGCCAGGCAAAGACCCTAACAGGCCCCCCAAAGCCCTCTTTTCACCACAAAATGCACTCCAGAGAAGAGGGTAGAACGGCAGGGGTGGGGTGAGGTGAGCGAGGAAAGAGGGTCAGTGAAGAGGGAGGAACAAAGAGAAAGGAACAGTGTAGAGAACACACAGTCTGTCAGAAAGAAAAGGAACCCCCTCCTCAGCTGAGCACAATGAAGACAGTTCCGAGACTAGGGAGGCAGCCTGGCTAGAAGGCCAACCTCGGCTGACCCTGCCAGGAGGCGGCTGCTGGACAGAGACGGGGTCAATCCCAAGGGGACTCATCAGACCACGGGGGAGATAAGACCCTCCCAACGGCACCTCAAGGCCAGGACCGCCAAGGCCACAGACCCGGCCTCCTCTGGCCAGGTGGGGAGTGGTCTTGTCTGAGAAGCCAGACAAACTGGAGAAGGAGCGGAGCGTTTCAGCTCTGGGAACTGCCGGGGCGGGAGCAGAGCTTCTCCTGTCCGGCCCGCTGACTCGGAACAGTGCCTAGAAAAGATTCCTGCCTCAGCTGACAGGCAGACTTGGCATCCAGCCAATGCCCCCTGCGAAGGCCCAGAAACTGGGCTCCAGGCCGAAGGGCACGCTGAGTGCTGGGAGCAAGGGGGGGACGGCAGACTGCCACCAGCTGCTGGCACCGCGGGAAACTGGGAGCTCTATCACACCCCTACAAGAGCACCATTAACCTCCAGAACCTTGAAAACCCCTCGAGGGGGCTGCTGTCCTACCACCTTCCACGCCTTTTACACATTCTCCTGGACCTTTTCGTTCAGTGACTGACTAGTCACTTCCAAAGTTTCCTTCTTCATCGTTTTGTCTTCCTTCTTTAATATCCACATTTCCCCCAACAGTTAAGCTCTCAGATACCAGAATGAAAAAGCGAAGGGATGGTTTCTCTGGCACAATGCCCAAGTCCTAATACGTTATCTGTGCTTATTAAAAATTCATTCATCATGGTCTTGTAAAAATTTCATCAAAGTAGATATTCCTTTTCATGAGGCTTTCGTCCTCACGGCCTGGAGAAGTCTCACCAGCCCCCCCCCCGGCCCCCCTTATACTAAATCGCTCCCATCTGGCCCACTTTTGCCTACAGAAACAACTTCATAGTGCTCACCCTAGTCCCAAGAGGCAGTAAGATCCAGACAGGCGTAATAATCATCTTAACAATAAAGTAAACACTCAAATCATTCCTACTTTACGGGGCACCATTCTAAGTGTGTTTTCCACATGCATTCATTGGACTGTCACAGCTACCCTGTGAGGCACTGCTATTATCTCTATTTTGTAGATGAGGAAACTAAGGCCCAGAGAGGTAGGAGGTCCCATGACTGAGGAGCGCCCCTCTCCAAGCACAGGGCCCTGTCCCTTGCATTCCCACAGCCCCTCGCGCCGCCTGGGCATAAGGAGGCATCACTGTCTGCAGAGACCCTCACAGGCCTTGGCCCACCCCTCAGGCATCAGCCCTGCCTCATGCTCAGTCTGGAGGGAGCTGGGTACACTAATCTAATGCATGCTGCTCCTGCCTACTTGCCCGACGTTTAACACCTTGCTTTTCTCTTCTCACAGACCAGTCTTAAAGACTGCATTCTAACAGAGCTGCAGAGCAAGTAGAATGGAGAGGCAGGAATGGAGAACTATTTCAATGGGATAAAAGTCTGCTGTGATCAATTTCAGCAGCTCTAAGCAGATCAACCAACAGGATGGGAAGGGAATCTCAAATAGGACGAGTCCACCAGTCCACACAAGCCCCAGAAGCGCACACCTGAACCTGAGGGAAAAATGTGTTAGCAACAAGGCCAAGGTGGCTCAGGTAGGAAGGATGTAGAGACTCCTTGCTTATCACTCAGGAGTCACGCTTTCTGGCTCAGTTCTGACGCTACTCAACCCCTAGCCGCTGAACCTGGAGGCCACGGGCCCCAGGGAGCAAGGCTTTAGAAGGGCCTTGTGCTCAACCTACTATCACATCTTCCCAGCTGGAGTCCAGATGATCCCTTTAAAGAGCAGACTCCAGGGCGCCTGGGTGGCTCAGTCAGTTAAGCGGCTGACTTCGGCTCAGGTCATGATCTCGCGGTCCGTGAGTTCGAGCCCCACGTCGGGCTCTGTGCTGACAGCTCAGAGCCTGAAGCCTGTTTCGGATTCTGTGTCTCCCTCTCTCTGACCCTCCCCCGTTCATGCTCTGTCTCTCTCTGTCTCAAAAATAAATAAACATTAAAGAGCAGACTCCTCAGATGTAGAGGGGAAAAAAATCCTTGAGGGTGCTCTCCTGAATTCACAAGACCAAAGGTATGGATGGCTTTGAGCCCTTGTCCTTGGGATCTTGCTTCTCAGTGAGCAAATCTTTGAGACACACACTGACCGTCAACACAAGGCTGATCTACAATCACTTAACCAAGGGTTTGGGTGTGAGAGTGTCTGTGAGCGGAGCCCACGCTTGTCTGTGCGTGTCCTGCGACTTTCTTGCTACGCTCTAAGCTCCAAGGGCCAGACCACAGCCGGACTTCCCTTTGCATGCCCTGCGGCCATGCTAGAGCCGGACCCCAAGTGTGAGCTCAGCAGCTACCCAGGCCGCACTCGATAACTCAGCCAGCACGCAGACCAAACAGGAAGAGGCTCCCAGTGCGGACGCCGTGGCCCCCATCGCCCTGCCTTCCCCGAGGCGGGAGGCCAGCCGCCCCACACCCACCTGTCTCAGTGCCTCCATCTCCTCGCTGGCCGCCTTCTTCTCGGACGTGCTGCTCTTGAGCTTGGACTCGGCCAGCTCCACCTCGGTCTGCAGCTTGTCGAGCTCAGAGATGACCTGGTCGCGCTCGCTCATGATGAGCTTGTACTCGCTGTACACGGCATCCCGCTCCTCCTTGTACTTCTCCGACTCCTTTGCCATTTTTAACTGCATGGTCCTCAGCTCGGTCATCTCCGACTGCAGCAGCTCCATTTCCCACTGCAGGTCCTTGTTCTGGGCTGTGGCCTTGTTCAGCTCGTGGTGGATGGCCTCAAACCTGGGGGAGAGAGGCAGCTGGGACGCGGGGGGCGGGGACCTGCCCAGGCCGTGCCGCCGTACTGGACAGTCAAGCATGAAGTTTCGAGTGAGGTCATCCGCACCTCCGACAGAGGAAAGTCACGGAGTGCCGGTGCCCCCGGACCTGGAATTTTTCTCAGCCTTTACAAATACCAGAAGTTGATCTGAGGACTTCATGCCCTCTGCTCTACTAGAAATAACAGTGTATTTCTTCCACAGTCAAGCCACGTTATTTTTAAAAAATAAAAACAAAACGATGCTAGAATCGCAGCATATGAGAGGTAAACGTGGACTTAATGATCATTTAGTCCGACCACCTCATTTTTCAGATACAGATGATAAGGCCTGGGTGTGGGTGACTGGGGCGAGAACACAGCTCAGTCCTTCTGGCCAGGAGGCACCTTCCACACAGGCAACCCTGCAAATCAGAGCCTGCAGCTCTATAGAAGCATTTGTGAATGCATGTTCTTTAGAATGCCAATCCTTCAGGAAGCGCCATCAAAAAAAAAAAAAAAAAAAAAAAAAGTGTGTTCTCTGATGGCTTTACATTGGGAAACACTGTGTCCCCCTCCTGGAGAGACTAGTACAGAGTATCAGAGTAAAGGCTCTGAGAAGTCCCGCAGACTTCTGTCTAAGTATAACCTGGCAACTCCTAATCCCTTTTACATCCAGAGAACTGCATGCATAGGACACCAGTGAACCCTCCAGAGAACTGGCGTTCTGCAGGAATGTACCTTACGAAACAGTGTTTGAGGGCAAGGGTCACTTCCCTACAGATTTTATACCTTTAAAAAAGTGAAATTTTAGAAGAAACAATGCCTAGGATGAATAACTCTCCTATGCTGGGTGGGTAGATGACACAGAAGGGAGAGGCTTATGAGGAGATCTAAGAAACGAGGTGATCAGAACACATCAGAGCTGTTCAGACGGGAGGAAAAAGTGCAATTCCCAGGCCACACTGAGTGCCAACAAAACATTTCCAAAATATTCCAAAAAAAATTTTTTTCAAATGAAAAGGCACAGTCACTTGTGCCTTCCTTTTTTTTTTTTTTTTTTCATTCCTTGGGAACGGCTGAGAGCCTTACAGATAACAATCAGCCCACAAAGGAGAGCGGTCCCAAGGCACAGAAGACCCACTTGGCCCTCTGGCCGTTCTCTGCACACAGGAGACGGGCGGACGGGCAGCTCTTACCTCCTCAGGGAGAGGGCACACTGGTGCTGCAGCTGGATGGCCGTGTCCCTCTGCTGAGTCAGCATCTCCGTCTGCTTCAGCAGACGCTGGTTCTCCTCCTCCAGCTGTTCCAGGCGGCTCAGGTCGGAGTTGTGGATGGCAACTTTCTCGCTGTACCTCTTCCGCAGGGCATCATAGTCCTTCTTGACCACCTCCAGCTTGTCCATGGCCGTGTCGTACAGTTTATTGAGAATTTCTGACGACCCGTTGTGCTTCAACACCTGGGGACCAGAGAGGCACAGTTACCAAGGACCTGAGGACAGGAGGAAGGGCGGACTCACCACTGTCCTCTGTCCGGGGGTATTACTGCTGACAAAGGAGCGGAGGCCACACCTTCTGGCCTTTGGGAGGCTCGAGATGTGATTCCACAGGCCTCTCAATCACACTGGCTAATTCACTCACTCACAAATATTTCCGAAGAGGGAGAAAGGAGTTACTGTTGCAGCCCCGAGACGTCTATCCTTAGAAAGACCTGCTTAACAAGCTGACCCTTGGATGGCAGCTGGGAACTTGAATGGCAAGCAGTCCCCTACACTCATGTAAAACGTTCCTCAAGGTGATAAGAGGGGCTCCCCGTGCCTGGACTGGACAGAGCGTGGCTTAGGCTGAGCACATGTTTTCTCCTGGGAGTCCAGAATTTCAGTGTATGCTCGGCAGAGGGTGCCTGTACGGCCAGACCCCACTAAAACCCCGGGGCAGGGAGTAGGTCACAATTCAATGATAGAAGAATTAAGTGTGTCCCATGTGACTCCGCAGGGGAGGACTCTCAGAAACTCGCAAAGTCCTCTGGACTTTGCCCCACGCACCTCTTCCCTTTGTTGATTTTGCTTTGGATCCTTTCACTGAAATAAATTTTTAGCCCTGGGTGTGATTATATGCTGAGTCTTATACATCCTCCTAGCAAATCACCAAACCTGGGGGGAGATGTTGAGGACCCCCAGTACAAGTACCTAACATATTCTAGATGCCGGTGATGCTGGACAGGTCATGTAAAGACTGTGACCTAGGGACCTTTTATCCTCATGGGCAGAAACAAACACACAGAGACAATTAGAGAGGTAGAGAGAGTTATTATTATAAAAATGATAACTACAATAACTTCAGATCATAATCAGGGCTACTAAGAAAACATAGAGGGGCTAAGGCTTAAGGAGGCCTCTCTAAGAAGGTGACTTCTGAGCTTGGATGCAAATGAAGAGCAGTAGCTAGAGCACACAGAGGTGAACAAGTGCAAAGGCCCTGAGGCAGGGACCACCACACATGGTCTAGGCACAAAGAGAAGAGAAGGGCAGGGCTCCAGTCAGAGCCCCACAAACAAGGCTGAAGTGAAAAGGGGCTGCAGAAGTGGGCACAGCTCCAAAGCTCACAGCAAGCAAAAACTGTACCCTGAGCGAGATGGGAACCATGCAAGGCTTGTAAGCAAGAGGATGGTCTACTCTGACTTACAGGTACTGAAGTTCACTCGAGGTGCCGCTCTAAAGAGTAAACAGCAAGATGAGTTCATTAGTTGCCAAGGGCCTTCTGACTTCTGCTAAGCACGACAGGGGATGTGAGCCCTTGGGTGGGTCACTCCACATCTCTGGATTCCAGTTTCCTTACTCCTCCAATGATAGGACTCAACCAGAAAAGCTCGCTTAACTCTTCCAACTGCAACACACCGGGTGTCATCTGCTTATTCAGCATGGACCCAGGGTTATCAGATTTTCGAGGCACCAAGAACCAGAAGCTAGGAGTACCGGACACTCCCTTGGAAGGGAATGTTCGCTCTCAGTAAACATGATAAAGGAGAGCCAGAAGTCAGAATCCCAGAGACAAGGAAAGTGAGTCTGTTCCCCTAAGACGTAAGCTCTAGCTCCCAGGATCGCAGACATCAGAGAGGAAGGGCACCCCACAAATCTGCCCATTCGGGGCGGTTACTTTGTTGCTCCCTTTTTTTCTAGTTGGCTTTCTTTTTTTCTTCTTTCAAGCAAAACTCTTTCCTGCAAAGGAAATCTTACAAGGCAAGGACACTGAAATACAAACTCATTTTTAAAAACCAGTAATAGGGGCGCCTGGGTAGCTCAGTCGGTTAAGCCTCTGACTTCGGCTCAGGTCATGATCTCTCAGTTCATGAGTTCAAGACCCACGTCGGGCTCTGTGCTGACAGCTCGGAGCCTGGAGCCTGCTTAGGATTCTCTGTCTCCCTCTCTCTCTGACCCTCCCCCATTCATGCTCTGTCTCTGTCTCAAAAATAAATGTTAAAAAAAAAAATATTGGGATGGTGCCTGGGTGGCTCAGTCGGTTGAGCATCTGACTTTAGCTCAGGTCATGATCTCACAGCTCGTGAGTTCGAGCCCCGTGTCGGGCTCTGTGCTGACAGCTCGGAGCCTGGAGCCTGCTTCAGATTCTGTGTCTCCCTCTCTCTCTGCCCCTCCCCCACTCACTTGCATGCACTCTCTCTCTCTCTCTCAAGAATAAATAAACATTAAAAAAATTAAAATTAGATTAAATTAAAAAGCAATAATAGGTTCTTTGGCAGTTAAAATCTTTTTAATTCTAATGTTTATTTATTTGAGAGAGAAAGAGAGAGAAACAGCATGAGTGGGGGAGGGGCAGAGAGAGGGAGACACAGAATCTGAAGCAGGCTCCAGGCTCTGAGCTGTCAGCACAGAGCCTGACACGGGGCTCAAACTCATGAATCGTGAGATCATGACCTGAGCTGAAGTTGGACGCTTAACCGACTGAGCCACCCAGGCGCCCCTGGCAGTTAAAATCTTGACTGTTTTGTAAAAATGCTTCAATGTGGCAGACAAGAGCTGCACACTTACACCAGTCAGAAAACCCCTAAGCACACTCTACTGTCTCAAGTCTTTTTTTGTGAAAAAAAACAGAATATCTTCCAAACATACAGAAAAGCAGAGCACCTAATATAACACCATTTTAAAGTACTCACCACCCAGCTCTAATCCTGCTATCTTGTCACATGTCTCGAACTGTTCTCCCAAGAAATAAAGCATTATGGGTGTTGCTAAAGTCCCCACCACATTCTTCCTCTATCCAGCAGCCCCCCTTCCCCTCCTGAATCAATCACTCCCCTAAATTTGCTGCCACCCATCTCCATGCACAATACTTTATTCATTCTCCCTATTATTCATAAAAATCTCTTATGGTATCATACCATGTGTTCTCCTTTTTATTCAATGTTGCTTTTGAGATGCGGTCAAGCAACGCAAGTAGGATTTCACTACATGAACACATCTGCGTTCTTTGCCTGTTTGATGGAAGTTTACATGGCCGCCATAATAGTCTTCACCATTTTCTTACATTTTTAAGTGTCCATTTCGGTAGTGTTACGTATATCCATACCATTGTGTGACCCACCTCCACAACTTTTTCATCTTGCAAAACTGAAACTCAATCCCCATTAAACAACAGCCCCCCCATTCCCCTCTCCCCTCAGCCCCAGGAGCCTCCCTTCTGTATTCCCTCTCTCTGAATCTGACGACTCTAAGCACCCCATACAAATGGAATCATGTAGTATTTCTCTTTTTGTGATGGATTTACTTCCTTTAGCAGAATGCCTTCAGGGCTCATCCATGCCATAGTATGTGACAGAGATTCCTTCCTTTTTAAAGGTGGATAATGTTCCAGGGTAGATATGTACTGCATTTTGTTTATCTATTCATTTGTCAAAAACACTTGGGTTGTCTCTACCTCTTGGCTATTGGGAAAGTTAGATTTTTTTATAGTATTGCTAATTTCATAGACAAGTAACAGCTCTTTTAACTCCCATCCCCAAATGACTGGAAAGACAGAGCAATTCTCCTTATGACTCCTGCTTACTGACTACACACATCTTCTCGTCTATGAACTGCCTGTCTGTATCTTTGATTTTCCTTCTTCCCTCCTTCCCCACCCACCCCTCTCTCTCCTCTTCTTGTAGGACTTATTTCTAAATTCCAGACACTAATCCTTTCCCAGTTGTATTTATTACAAAATCTTCTCCCAGTATATGACTTATGTTATACCACAGTTTCCCATGTTGATACAGTAAAATCTATCAATCATTTCCTCTACGGTTTGGGCTTTGGTTGTTTTATTGAAGAAGCTCCTTCCTACCTTGAGATCACAAAGATACTCTCCTATTATTTTTATCTAAAAAGTTTTAGTTTTACTTTTCACATTTAAATCTTTCAACTACATGGAATATTTTTTTTTTCTGCACATTGTGAGATGGAGATATAACATTATTCTTTTCCATAAGCCACCAAATAAGAACTGAGCCCCTGAGTCCAGGACAAACTGAGGACACCAGAAGGTATCCAGGTGCAGGCAGTGAGGCCTGGAGGACACCAAGCACATCACCCCATGCGGTGCCCACAAGTGAGGAGTGAAAAAAATGTCCCACAAGGACTCACACCCACACAGGTCCAGGACACAAAGAGAGAAAGGAAGAGTTCTGACTTCTGCGTCAATCGGTGCCTCCACCAGTGTCTGGAAAAGGTCCAGCTTTTAGACTGGAGTGTCCCGACTTGTGGACAGTACCTCAAACATTCCAATTAAAAATCACTTCAAATGTGGCACAAGAACAGGCACTCAGATCAATGGAACAGAATAGAGAACCCAGAAATGGACCCACAAATGTGTGGCCAAATAATCTTTGACAAAGCAGAAAAGAATATTCAATGGAATGAAGACAGTCTCTTCAGCAAGTGGTGCTGGGAAAACTGGACAGCGACATGCAGAAGAATGAACCTGGACCACTTTCTTATACCAGACACAAAAATAAACTCAAAATGGAGGAAAGACCTAAACGTAAGACAGGAAGCCCTCCAAATCCTCGAGGAGAAAGCAGGCAAAAACCTCTTTGATCTTGGCCGCAGCAACTTCTTACTCAACGTGTCTCCAGAGGCAAGGGAAACAAAAGCAAAAATGAACTACTGGGACCTCATCAAAATAAGAAGCTTCTGCACAGGGAAGGAAACAATCAGCAAAACTAAAAGGCAACCGACAGAATGGGAGAAGATATTTGCAAACGACATATCAGATAAAGGGTTAGTATCCAAAATCTATAAGGAACTTATCAAACTCAACACCCAAAAAATAATCCAGTGAAGAAATAGAAGACATGAATAGACACTTCTCCAAAGAAGACACCCAAATGGCCAACTGACACATGAAAAAATGCTCAACATCAGTCGTCATCCAGAAAATACAAATCAAAACCACAATGAGATACCACCTTACACCTGTCACAATGGCTAACACTAACAACTCAGGCAACAACAGATGTTGGCGAGGATGCGGAGAAAGAGGATCTCTTTTGCATTGTTGGTGGGAATGCAAGCTGGTGCAGCCACTCTGGAAAACAGTATGGAGGTTCCTCAAAAAACTAAAAATAGAACTACCCTACGGCCCAGCAATGGCACTACTGGGCATTTATCCAAGGGATACAGGTATGCTGTTTCAAAGGGACATGTGCACCCCCATGTTTATAGCAGCACTATCAACAACAGCCAAAGTATGGAAAGAACCCAAATGTCCATTGATGGATGACTAGATAAAGATGTGGTATATATATACAATGGAGTATTACTCGGCAATCAAAAAAAATGAAATCTTGCCATTTGCAACTACGTGGATGGAACCGGAGGGTATTATGCTAAGTGAAATTAGTCAGAGAAAGACAAAAATCGTAGGACTTCACTCATCTGAGGACTTTAAGAGACAAAACAGATGAACATAAGGGAAGGGAAACAAAAATCATATAAAAACAGGGAGGGGGACAAAACAGAAGAGACTCAGAAATATGGAGACCAAACAGAGGGTTGCTGGAGGGGTTGTGGGAGGGGGGATGGGCTAAATGGGTAAAGGGGCATTAAGGAATCCACTCCTGAAATCATTGCCTCACTATATGCTAATTTGGATGTAAATTTTAAAAAATAAAAAATAAAGTTAAAAAAAAATCACTTCAAACGTTTTACTCTCGCAACATCCCCTCAGCCAGGTGAGAACCCCACTGGCTCCAAAAGCATCAGTGGCTTCTGCAGAACAAAGGCACTGCTGACATTCCTGGGCTTTCCCACAAGGTGGCAGCCCTGGGCAGACCAGCAGCATGCTCTCCTCAGCTGCCTTGTCCTCCAAGCCTCCTCAAGAAAGCAGCTAGTTCTAAAGGCAGCCTTGGCACAGCACAAAGACCTCGTTTTGGGCCATGGTATCTTCACGGGTCCGCAACAGAATCTGGAGTCGACGCTGTGGCTTGGCCTTTCTTCCTTGGGCAATAGCCCCCAAATGCCCTAACCATAAGGAGCTTGGATGAGAGCCTGGGTGACAGTCCAGTGCAGTGAACCGGCTGCCAGGATGGGTCACAAGTTCCCAGAGAGACGGCGTCAGTCAGGGAAAACCCCGAGCAGATCCCAGAATCCTTTCTGATGCTCACTCCCAGCCTGAGCTGAGTGGTGGGATCCAGGCTGTGTTGTTTCAGCCACGGCCCAGCACCACAGGTGACCACTGTGCAAGACCAGATCTTGCTTATTATGAGCTGAAATCCACCTTCCTCGACTTCTACCCTCTCATTCTCGTTCTAGCCCTAGTCATGTAGAATAATTCCTTTCCCGACAGACAGCATCCACTCAAAGAGGCTCGCAGGCCCCCAAATACTTCTCAACTTTCCTCTACAAACAAGGCTCAGAATCATGCCTGGGGGAATGTGATCAAAAGCCTCTGAAGAAGTTTGGAAAAATCATGGCCACAGTTAACTCCAGAGAATTTGAAAAGCCATCCTATCTATTAGTGTAGAATTTTTCCTTTTTATAATCAGAAGACTATGGTCTTATTAGATAGATAGCTTGACCTATGTACACGCCTACACACACAGTGCTTAGCTTCCCAGCAAGGCTAATGCAATTCCCAGTGAGAGAGAATACTAAAATTCAGTCCAGCATTCTCAGATGAGACGGGCAGGAATGTTCTCATCTCAGGCAGGCGACTCTCCCAGCCCTCGAGGATGGGGAGGAAGTGGCCCAGGGGAGGGGCAAAGCCAGGGTCTGGTTCCATCCACACAGCAGGACCAGGCTGCTGGGCTGCACCCCACAGGGAGGCCGATGAGAGAACCGCCCTCATCTCTTCATTGGTCAGAAACACTAGTTTTGCTGGGCTTCTGTGAGGCCTGCCCATCAGAAACTAAGAAATACCCCTTTCTCGGGATATCTGAGAAAAGAAGTCAACTTTCAGGAGTCGCCAAAAGCTGCAGTGGGGGGAGTGACTTCACTGTTGTCTGTAGTTTTTCTTTTCTAACCAAAGAGCGCGTGTCACCGCAGTAAAGAAAGCAGACACTGCTCCCCCAGCCAAGGCTTGGCAACCTCTGCCCAGGATCTCTTGGGCAACCAAGAAGAATCCAGATGGCGCATTCTGACTGCGGCACCTGGAGATGGGCCGGCCAGGCTGTAAGCCTCCCCCGACACACAGGCATGTGGACACACGCACGCGCACAGGGAAAGTGGGAGAGCCCGTGCCGCCCCTCCCCGCCAGGCCTGCCTCATTTCCTCGGAGATAAATCATGCAGAGGGCTGGGGAGCCCCACAAATCCCTCAAGCAAACACGCAAGTCAAACAGCACCATTTACCCCGCAAGGGCCTCTTCAAGTTAACAAGGCGTGGGAGGAGCCAGGCAACAAAACCAGCCTTGTCCAGCGAGGTCAACCTTTGCCCTCGGGCCCTGTGGGGAGGAAACCTGTGGCCACCCCCGTGTCCCTTGCTCCCCCACTTCCTCAGCTGCTGGCCTACCCAAGAATGAGCTTCGCCTCAGTCCTGGTGAAGGTGAGGCAGCCCAGGCTGAGGACAGCAGGTGGTCCTGGCAGTTCAGAGATGTCCCCTCACCCCCACCCCCACGGCAGCCAGCCTCCTTTCCTGATGGGGTCCCAAGGTGGCACTTGCCAAGAGACCCCAGTCCAGCTGGCCAGAAGTGGGGAAACCTACTGACCGTTGTAATAAACTGCCCCTCCACCCCCCGCAAGGGTCACAGCTGTAGGAAAGGACAAGAGAACAAGACATGGGCTGGAGGGGTCAGGGAGAAAACCTTCCCATGTCATCTGCGGGAAGAACAGGAAAGGGGAGGAAGGGAAAGAATAATCTCAGTCCGGATGTTTGTTCAAGCTGTAAAAGTCCTCAGGAAAGTCAGAGAATGGGAGGCAATGAAACTTTATGCCTCATGAGGGCAGACATTTTTCTTACGACAAGGTGGCAACTGGAGTCTTGTTTTCAAGATATAATTCACATACTGCACAATTCACCCTTTAAAGTGCACGAGTCAGCGGAGTTGGTGTATTTACAAGGTCGTAAACCCACAAGGTTGTGTAGTGACGACCGCGACGTAATTCCAGAACACTGTCATCCCCTCGAAAGGAAACCCGTGCCCATTAGCACTCACCTCCCTCCTCCCAATCCTCTGGCCCAGACAACTCCTCGTCTACGATCAGTCCCTGTGGGGTCCCCTGTTCCGGACATTTCACGTAAATGAAATCATACACCATGTGGTCTTTCTGTGACTGGCTTCTTTCACTTAGCGCCACGTTTTCAAGGTTCATCCATAGAGCAGTAGGTATCAGCACGTCATTCATTCTTATGCCGAACAACATTCCACTGTAGAGAATATACTGTGTTTTATTTACCCGTCCATCAGTCGGTGGACATCCGGACTGTTTCCACTCCTTGGCTGTTCCGAACGATGCCACTATGGACATTCCCATTACCGGTTTTTGTGTCAACATGTGTTTTCAATTCTCTCGGGTATACACCTCGAGGTGGAACTGCTGGGTCACACGGGAACTGTATGTTTAACACTTTGAGGAGCTGCCAAGCTGACTGCAAAAGTGGCCCCTTTTACATCCTGCCCAGCCGTGTATGGGGGCGTGGCCACTACTCCACAGCCTCCACGAGAGGAGACTGCAGTCCGGCACTGATGGGACTAGAATAAAAGCGATGATAGCAAGCATCCATGGAGCGCTTCACACACGCAGGTACACAGTGCCACTGCTTTATATGCAACATCTAACCTCCAGGACAGACGACCACAGGAGAGGAGATCTGCCTCCCTGAACAAGTCCCCCTCTGCCACTTTCTGCAAAGACCATGGGGCTTCCCCTTAGGCTAAGATGGAGCCAGCAACACATCTGGAATGAGAAATCGCTCACAGAAAAATAAAATCCAAGCCAAACCCAAGGTGAAAGGCTAACTGAGCCAAATTTAAACCAGGGTGGGAAAATGTCCACAAATAAATGAGCAAGGAGACAGTGGGGTAAAGGTAAAGGCAGGGAGGGACGGCCTGCCCTCAGACTGGGGCGGCCAGCACTCCCAGCCCCCGGGCAGAGAAGGCACACCAAACCCTCATCCAGGGCTATCATCCCTGCCTCTTGCTGTGGTTTCACACTGCCACAAGAGGGAGTTAGCAAAAACAGAAAGGGAGGCAAGCAGAATGAACCTAGGACATTGTTGTATTGGACTATAACTGGGAGTGTGAGATTTTCAATATATATATTACATATTGAATATGGGCGGGGGGGAGAGTCATGGAAATGGAGATGTAATTGGGGGGGGTGGTGATGGAGTACTCAGATATTCCCTACTCTGGCCACTGAGAGGACTTGGGAGCAGTGATACCCAGTAGTATCACTATGCTACTATCACTATACCCAGTAGCTACATGCAGACCCAGCATTCAGATCTTGTTTCTAAGTGCCATCCTCTATTAAAAGGAATGAGGACTCCTTGGAGAAATGGTTGATTCCCAAGGCAGGGGCAGGAAATAAAATGAGCCTGGGACATTTTCTTGTGCCAAAGAACAAAAAAGTGCTCAAAGAGTGGGAAGGACCTGTCAAAAAGACAGAGAAGCAGTCCTGAAGAGGCTCCCACTGGCCACAATGAATCCCAACCCACCGAATAAAACAGGGAATCAGGAGTGCACACAGAGAGAGGCAGGCAGGCAGGCAGGCGAGGGGAAAACAAGTAACTCTGCAGTGGAGAAGCCCGGAGAGCACACCGTCATTTAGTGATCAAAGGAAACATCACTGGTAATGGCTCCTATCCAGCCAAGTCCCAGTCTCTAAGACACAGGGAGAAGGTGGCAGTGTCCCTTCTATGGCAGTCCCAAGATGCACAAATGGAATCCAACCGGGAGCTTGGACAAATCCAGGTGGAGGGACATGCTACAAAGTAACTGGCCTGTAATCTTCTTCTTTTTTTTTTTTTTTTTTTTTTTTTTTTAACATTTTATTTACTTTTGAGACAGAGAGAGACAGAGCATGAACGGGGAAGGGTCAGAGAGAGGGAGACACAGAATCTGAAACAGGCTCCAGGCTCTGAGCTGTCAGCACAGAGCCCGACGCGGGGCTCGAACCCACGGACCGCGAGATCATGACCTGAGCCGAAGTCGGCCGCTTAACTGACTGAGCCACCCAGGCGCCCCTGGCCTGTAATCTTCTAAAGCATCACAGCTACGTACGTCACAGCCTGAGGAGCCCTTCCAGACTGAAGCAGACCAAAGAGACAGAAAAGTAAATGCACTGCTTTGTTCTGGACTGGATCCTCTTCCTATTAAAGACACTATGTATACGACTGGGAAAACTCAAATGGGGGCCGATGATTAGATGGTATTATGTATGAGTGTTAGCTTCCTGACATTGATGTTTGTATTACTGTTATATAGGAGAACACCCTTGTTCATGAAAAGCACACAGGTTGGCAGTTTGTTCTGGAATAAGAAGGAAAAATTGTTTGTGCTACACTTGCAACTCTCCTGTAAGTTTGTGACAGTTTCACAATTTAAAAAGTTTTCATTGTAAATGAAAAAAAAAGCAAAGAAGATAATGTCATGCTAAATTATCACATGAGTTCATATCATCCTATATGAGCTCTGTCTCGAGCAAGCTCCAACAGTCCTGCTTTAACTCCAGGAGCCGTAAATGGTTTTGATGGGGACGGGGCGTTCTGTGACAGTGCTCAGAGGACACCCTGCCGCTCACTAGGATTGCCTTCCAAACCCAAACATGCAACCATCGATGGACTAGAACATGGCCTCGGCTCCTACCATAAAACCAAGCAATTCCAGTCTCCAGTCCATAAGCTACAAGAACTGGCCAACATCACTCACAGCAAGTCAGTTTTCTGACTGACTGGCCCACCCTTCATGCCTTTGCCCATGTGCAACAAGAGCTGAGCAAAGAGAAAAAACTAACTTGGAATGCAATCCAGCAGCAAAGGAAGAGGCCACATTCCCACCAAAAAGTAATGACAGTAACTACTCCATCTCAAATCTGCATAGGGCTTCACTATTTCCAAGCTTCTCTCCATCTGTGTTCTCACACGATCCATATAAAGGAAGGAAACTACAGACCTCCAAGTCCCCTTACTAAGTCAAATTCCTATTACACAATGAACAGCACTGCACAGCACCTCCTCAATAGCCCTTGCAATGTGTACCATTGACAGTGATACACAGATGTGCATGATTATTTGACTAGCCTTAGTCTCCCCCATTAGACTGCAGAGTTCAACAGAGCAAGGGTATAGTGTCTGCTCGGATACCCCAATGCTTCACACTAGGCAGACACTCCAAAAATACTTGCAAAACGATCACATGGATACAGGGGAAGAATGGAAAGGGGTGGGGGGTAGAAGGATGGATGATGGGTGGGTGGATGGGGGGTTGGGAGAATAAGGGATGGGTAGAAAGATGGATGATGGGTAAAAGGATGGACGGAAGGTGGGAGGATGGAGGATGAGTGCGACGATGGACAGGAGGTGGGAGGATGGACGGAAGGTGGGAGGATGGAGGATGAGTGGGAGGATGGACGGGAGGTGGGAGGATGGAAGATGAGTAGGAGGATGGATGGGAGGTGGGAGGATAGACAGGAAGTGGAGGATGGAGGATGAGTGGGAGGATGGACGGGAGGTGGGAGGATGGATGGGAGGTGGGAGGATGGACGTGAGGTGGGAGGATGGACGTGAGGTGGGAGGATGGAGGATGAGTGGGAGGATGGATGGGAGGTGGGAGGATGGATGGGAGGTGGGAGGATGGACAGGAGGTGGGAGGATGGATGATGAGTGAGAAGATGCATGGGAGATGGGAGGATGGATGATGGAGGGAGGATGGATGATGGGTGGGAAGACAGACGATAGGTGGGAGGATGGAAGATGAGTGGGAGGATGGATGTGAGGTGGGAGGATGGAGGATGAGTGGGAGGATGGATGGGAGGTGGGAGGATAGACAGGAAGTGGAGGATGGAGGATGAGTGGGAGGATGGACGGGAGGTGGGAGGATGGATGGGAGGTGGGAGGATGGACGTGAGGTGGGAGGATGGACGTGAGGTGGGAGGATGGAGGATGAGTGGGAGGATGGATGGGAGGTGGGAGGATGGATGGGAGGTGGGAGGATGGACAGGAGGTGGGAGGATGGATGATGAGTGAGAAGATGCATGGGAGATGGGAGGATGGATGATGGAGGGAGGATGGATGATGGGTGGGAAGACAGACGATAGGTGGGAGGATGGAAGATGAGTGGGAGGATGGATGTGAGGTGGGAGGATGGAGGATGAGTGGGAGGATGGATGGGAGGTGGGAGGATGGACAGGAGGTGGGAGGATGGATGATGAGTGGGAGGATTGACGGGAGATGGGAGGATGGAGGATGAGTGGGAGGATGGAGGATGAGTGGGAGGATGGATGAGAGGTGGGAGGATGGACGGGAGGTGGGAGGATGGATGAGAGGTGGGAGGATGGACGAGAGGTGGGAGGATGGACAAGAGGTGCAAGGATGGATGGGAGGTGGGAGGATGGATGATGAGTGAGAAGATGCATGGGAGATGGGAGAATAGATGATGGAGGGAGGATGGATGATGGATGATGGGTGGGAAGACATGATAGGTGGGAGGATGGAGGATGAGTGGGAGGATGGACGGGAGGTGGGAGGATGGAGGATGGTGGGAGGGTGGATGGGAGGTGGAAGGATGGACAGGAGGTGGGAGGATGGATGGGAGGTGGGAGGGTAGAGGGTGAGTGGGAGGATGGACAGGAGGTGGGAGGATGGACAGGAGGTGGGAGGATGGACAGGAGGTGGGAGGATGAACAGGAGGTGGGAGGATGGACGGGAGGTGGGAGGATGGACGGGAGGTGGGAGGATGGAGGATGAGTGGGAGGGTGGATGGGAGGTAGGGGGATGGCTGATAAGTGGGAGGATGGCTGATGAGTGAGAAGATGCATGGGAGATGGGAGGATGGATGGTGGAGGGAGGATGGATGATGGAGGGTGAGTGGGAAGACAGATGATAAGTGGGAGGATGGATGATGAGTGGATGAACGAGTGGGTAGGAGGCTACCCAACCTCGGTCTGCCCCCAGCCACCCTGCCTGGCTGTACCTGCTGCTGTTGGGCCCGGAGGTCACCAATCTCCTTCTGGTCCTCCTCATGGAGCCGCTTCATGTCCTCCCATGACTGCTGCAGCAGGTTACGTTCCCGCAACAGCTGTCCGTTCTCCCGCCTCAGCATGTCCACATCATCCTTCAGCTGGGTCTGGTCGCTCAGGAGCCGGCTATGGAGTGTGCTATAATCCCCGCACACACAGTGAACCCCAGCCAGCCTCCAACCCTCTCCAGCCCCTCCAGGTCCCAGGACTCCCAGTGGGAGCCCACACAGCAACCAGGGTAGCGGCACTCAGAGGCAGGCCAAAGCTTGGTATCAGCCAAATGCCAGGAGGACCCAAACCACTTTTTAAAAACCTGACACCAAAGAGGGCACACGTATGAAGGCCAAGGTGAGGGCTGAGCCCTTACCTGGTACAGGCCCGGCACCTCTGAGTACTGAGGCGGGGCAAAGGGCAGCTGATGGGCAGGTACGGCCGGCCAACAGCCTCAGAGGGGCCCCAGGAGACCAAAGGGAACATGCCCATCTGCCTCTCCTACTGCAGGAGCTGCAGCTGGGTCCTGGGCCGTGACCCAGGAGCGCAGCAACCTGACGGGCCTGATCCCTTTCCTGCCCGCTGCGCTTCCAAGGCTGTCACCAGATGGTGTGAAGGCTCCACACCTCGCCCCGTACTTAGAAAAACCCACCTGAGACCCAAAGACCCAAACCCACTTGCTGAAGGCCCACTACCTGCTAGACGGCACCAGAACCGCTGGCTCCCAGCCCAGAGGCAAAGAGTGGGCCCACTCACTGGTAGAAGTCGGTCTCCTTGGCCACCTCCTCGCACCGCTTCAAGGCATTGGTGTGCTGCTTCTGCAGGCTCTGAAGGTCCGACATGGCCCGCACACACTGGATCTTCAGCCTCTCGTAGTCGGGATTCAGCCTGTGGTAGGGCCTGGCCCAGACAGCAACAGTGAACACGGGCTCCGGGACCACTCAGACAAGGAAGGTCTCTGCCCCAGGAAACCTCCAGCCCAGCGTCCCCGGATACTGGCTCCTACACACCACGACCACCTGGGGTTTGTTCTGCTCAGACATCCTGGCCTCCCCAGACCGACAAGACCCCTAGGATGGAGGGCCTTGGTTGCCTGGGCTCCCTGCTTGAGCCTGGAGAGCTAAAAAGGTGTTGTCTTATTCTCTAGCAGCTCCCGGGAGACCGTGCAACAGGCCTTCACACACAGTGGGCACGCCAGAAACCTAGGATGGAGTTTCTCCTCTTTTTAGGAAACTGACTGCCAATCCTGGGTGCACATTAAAACGCCAAGGCCCAGGCCAAATACATCAGCATCCTTAGGGATGTGACCCAGACATCAGGATTTTTTTTTTTAAACTCCCCCACGGATTCCAGTGTGCAGCCACGGTTGAGAACACTGGCCAGGAGTAATGCTTCCCAAAGTGGGGTTCCCAGACCTGCAGCATTCGTTTCACCTAATGCTGTGAGAACTGCAAACCTCAGATCAGCCCCAGAACCCCTGAATCAGGCACCTGGAAGGGAGGGAGGGCTAACCAGCAAGCGGTGCTTTAACAAGCCCTCTGGTGATTCCAGTGCACAAATTCGAGAACCCCTGCCCTACAGCTGACGTCAGTAACCTTTCTCGTACAGGGCCAGGCAGTAAATACTTCAGGCTTTGCCAGCCACACAGCTCTGTGTAACTACCCGCTCTGCCTTGGTAGCATGAAAGCAGCCAGGGACAGTATGGACTCTAGCACACTGGGTCTCCACTGGCCCTCCCTTTGTGCTGAGGACCATATCGTCATCAACACAGCCTGAAAGAACAGGCTTTGCAGCCTTGACATCATCCCAGAGGAACCTTCCTCAGGAAGAGGCACACAACTCTGATGCCCCTAAGGGCAATCCCCCTCCCCTCAGAATCCCTACCAGCATCTCCCGGAAGGATGAATCACACTGTATCCCTCCTCCTCCTCTATGAAGCCCCCCTGGACTGTGCAGGTGCATAAAGACTCTCCCTCTGCCCCACCCCATGGACCACCCTTCCTTGGTATCTACCTCTAAATCCCAAAAGAAGCAAAGATTTTCTTCAAAACAACAAAGAAGCCAGGTGGAATATACCCTCCCGAAACACATGTGGCAGGGAACAATTAATGTGTGAACATATAACGACCCACGTTATCAGTGAGGAGGAGCGGCACACGCACATGCAGAGACACACACACACACACACACATGCACACACACGCATGCACGTAGCTGGGACTGGTCGGGGGCTCAACCATGGGATCACTATCTCTATTAGGACAGGGGCTGCATGCAAGCAGCAGACAGAGATAGAGAGGAAGCACACCGTCTTGGTGCTGGAAGGCAGAGGCCTAGAGAGGAGCAGTGATGAACCCAAGACCACCTAACAAACCCGTGAGGAGGCACCAGAGTGGGACCAGGCCCCACCAGCTGCTGCCAAAACCACCCACCAAATGATCATGAATAGAGGACGGATAGATGACAGACACGCCCACACTTCTCAATCTCCGTGTGGTATGTGACTCAGGCCACAAGCTCCAGTCTGGCTTGGAGGAAGCATAAGCAGCCTGTGTTCCCTCCCCCCACCCAGGGCTGTGGGGACGGTGTTTCAAAGTGCAGTGGGGACTGGGGCAAAGGGACACTCTGGCAATGCCATATGCACCACCGGGAGCTAAGGATAAGCATGCGGTGGGGGGCAGGGTGGGGAAGGGGGGGCACGATGGCATCAGGAGAGTAGCCCCTGTCCATCGGGCCCGGGCAGGGGAGCAGGTGTTGATCACCACCTCTTGTCAAAGGTCGTCCCATGTGTCGCGAAGGCCAGGCGCTTCCGCAGCTCGTTCCTCTCTCGGGTCATCAGCCGCAGCTGAATGGAGAGGTTCTCCACCTTCTCGTTCACTTGCCGGTCAGGCAGGAGGGGTGGAGGGGATGGCGCCTTCCCGGTGGTACCTGGCGGGGGAAAACAACAAAGTGAACTTGCATTTAGCACTCACTGGGTCTGCCAGGCACTGTTCTGAGCCCTTGGCCTGAGTCAGCTAAGCCCAACAACCCTACCAGGCGGTCCTGGTAGCATCTGCCTTTCAGATGACAACGCCGAGTCAGGAGTAAAAGGGGGAACTGAGACCCAAGCCCGGGCTGTCTGCTCCAGCGTCCAAGCATCACCCACCCACTCTGCTGGTCCTGCTGAGGACTCCCACTCTCTTCCCAGCCCAGCTTTGACACCTCCAACATAGAACCCTTTTAGGCCCTGATTGGCACAACTCTTCCTAGTCTGGAAACAGCAGCTATCCACGCCTGGGCATGGAGAGGCCAACATGAGCCCTGAGCAGAATGGAAGACACGGCTTGCAGAAGAAGGGACAGGAGGGACCCAGAGAAGCTCCTGAGGCCCAAGAAGCTCCAGCCGCCTCTGAGGCCGGGACCCAAGGCCTGTGTCCCTGCCCCCAACAAGGGCTGAACAAACACTGCACAGCTTCCTTCTCCAACCTCTCCAAATGCCCCAAGGACCTGCCCCAACCAGCCCAGGTATATGGGCTCCTAGAAGGCTTTCAGAGAGAGCTGGTCACGGCTAAGGTCAATATAATGTGCTGCAGGTAAGTCCTGGGGCCTCTGGCTGCTCAGTCCATTCATATCAGGCCCTCATCACCTGTGTCCAGGACTGAAAGTGTCCCAAAGGGCATCCTATGCCTTATGCTACTACTAAGGAACAGCCGCAGCAGTGGCCACCACCAGTACCTCTGACAAGATCCAAATCCTTTTCTAAGAAGAAAACATCTCACCCAAATGTCAGAGACACAGAGACAGGTCAGTGGTGCTTCTGTCTTCGACTCTGTCCACATATTCCCCCGGGACAGCCACTACCCCTCCGAGATCCTAGGTGGGGTCACAGGAAATCACAGCAGCCATCTCATTTTATGGATGTGCTCCGGGAGGCTGATTCACAGGGAACAGAGTGCCTGTCTCCCCAGCAGCCCCGAAACATGCAAAGGGCAAGATGCAGGTCTTCTGACCCTGTGCCATCTCGACCACCAGCCCCCCAACTGATCCTTGTTGGCTGACTGCTTATGCAAGCCAAGTGTCCCCCACGACAAAAGATGGGCACTTTGACACTTTGGGGGGACAGGCTAGAGCACGGTGTGAGGCAGGAGCCTCCACCACTCAGTTCAGCATTATGCAAAGTGGGTACCCCCACCACCTGAGTGTAGTACCCCCTAAAGTACATGTTATTATAAAACCATCACCACCATAACACCCGCAGGCCAGACCTCTGGGTCAGAATGCCCTCTGAGGTGGGGCCCAGGACCAGCATTTCCCACGAGCACTTCCCCCGCCCCACATGGTTCTACTCCACGGCCTAAGAAGCCTTCCCTCACCTGTCCCCAAAAGACCCTGGACCCTTACCCCTGTCCCCAGAGTTTTAGAAATCAGCTGGTTACAGCTATGCAAGCTGTAACTTTTTCCTCTTCTGGCAAATGAAGTCACTTGTATGAGCCTTAACCCAGAGCCAGGTCTACACTGTCATCCAGTCTGCAATAACTCAGCCAGCTCTCTGACAAGTGGGGCTTCCTCTGGACATGTGTCTGATGCCTCTTCTAGTGATGCCGATGAGCCAACCCTCTAAACAACTTTAGCAGGCAATGATCCCTGCAGGACTGGCAAACCCAAGACAATGGGATAAAAAGACAAGGAGCCTCTGGACGAGAGGAATTTCGATGTTCACGGCCATCGCCAACCCATACAAGAGCAGCCAACACAGATGTCCCAGGCATTAATGTAATCTCCCAACAAACTTCGGTGGGCACTAACATTATCATTCCCATTTCATAGCTGAGAAAACTGAGGCCCAGCAAGGTTAGGTAACTGACTCAAACCTGCACAAAGAGCAAGTGATGCCCTGGAGGAGAGCCCAGGCACCTGGATTCAGAGCACGTCCTCTCCACCTCCGTGCCTCGCTGCCTCCCACAGGACCACCACGACTAGCACTTACTTTGTACCTGGCAGTTTTTGAGATGCATCCCACCCCCTTACTGAAGACACTGCTGTCATTCCCATTTCACACATCAGGAAAGAAAAACTGTCCAGGTCACAGAGCCAGTCAATGACAGCACTGAGAATTAGACCTCCCTCTGTCTACCTGACCCCAGAGCCCAAGGTCTTAACCTAAAAGTCCACAAACCTTTTGATCTTAGGACCTCTTTACAACCTTAAAAATGATTGAGAACTCCCAAGAGCTTTTGTTTACATGGGTTATATCTATCTGATGATGTCTACCAGATTAGAAATTAAAACTAAGAAAGAATTTTTAAATATTTAATTTTAAAATAAGCAAAAATGTTCACATAAGATTTTCTTTCTGAAAAAGTTAACTGCCCCTGCCCCTTTCCATTACAAAACAAAAAACGTAGCAAGAAGAGTGACATCGCATCTTTACAATGCTGTTGACATCTGGCCTAATAGAGATGGCTAGAGTCTTTTCTCTGTGTAATATCACACACGAGGGATGGAACCTCTAGAAAACTCTGCTCTACAGCAAAGTCTGTGTGAGGAATGACAGTGGAAAAGGCAAGTGGCTTCTTACGATCATTAGGAAAACAGTTTTGACCTCACTGGCCCCCAGAAAGGGCCTCGGAGACACCATGCCATGTGAGAACAGGTGCTCTGTACTATAATCAGGTCCAAGAAGTATCACAGAAACAGCAAATCTAGAGTTTGGGAAATGGAAAGTACCACAGGCTCAGCAACTTGCGTCCTGGGAGGTAAAGAATTTTCACCCCATTTTGTAAACGAGGCAACAGAAAAATGTATCCCTTCCTTGGCTTCTGAGGAAGCTGGAGAGAGATGCAGGACAGAAAGAGAGGCCATCAGATCTGTCACCACACACAGCTACGGCCTCCTGTCCCAGCCTCCGGCAGAATGAGGACACTTGCTCGAAGATGCGAGGACCCAGGGACAGCCAATCATACAGACAGTGAAATGAGCGCGGACACTGCACAACCCAGGTGCTGGGTTCTGTGCTAAGTGCACTCTGTCTTTACTCGATTAACCCCCAGAGCGCCCTCCCACGGATGCGCTATGATCATCCCGTGAGAAAGTGACATCCACAAAGACTGTACAGCCAGGAAAACAGTCCACTCCCATGTAAACGTGGCTCCAACTGGAGAGCCAGGGCCTCAACCACTACGTTACACTGTCTCTGGACAAGAGTATCCCTTTCCTGCTCCAAAGGTGTGAACATACATGAAACACACAAGAAATAAGGCTGCCCAGATCTGAGAAGCCAACACACAGCAGACTGACAGGGGAAAATGCTGCCTGAATGCCTATCCTTCCACAATAAGGAAGGTAGAAAGCACAGTAGGACCACAGGGCACCTCAAGAAGACTCCCAAGATATGCTAAGCCTGGACGTTCCAAATTAACGGCAAGTGTTGCAGAAAATCCTCTCCATCCCCAGTCAATTAAAAATAAAGTTTTTCTTTTTTTGCTTGCACCTCAAGGTTGAAAGATGTTTTGAAGAGGTATAGCCCCTCCATCCAGATGATTGCCAGAATCCCCCAAATGGCCACCAAGACCGTTTGGTGGGGGAGCTCACTACTTTACAGCAAAGCCCAGCCAAACTTGCCCCATAAAAATTATGCTCTGTACAGAGTTAAAATCTGTCTCCCTCCACTTCCCCCAATGACCTAGATATACTCCTAAGGGCCACACGATACAACTGTAATTCCTCTTCTACACAACAGACTTGCAAGTGTTTGAGGACAACTACCAAGTCCCTGTATCACTATCAGAATAGCTTAATTAAAACATGACAACACCGGGGCGCCTGGTGACTCAGTGGGTTGATCACCCAGCTCCTGATTTTGGCTCAGGTCATGATCTCACAGTACATAGGATCGAGCACAGAGCCTGCTTGGGATTCTCTCTCTCTGCCCTTCCCCCATTGGTGCTCGATCTCTCTCTCTCTCTCAGTGTCTCAAAATAAATAAATAAACTTTAAAAATTTTTTAAAACTTGAAAAAAATTAAAACAACACCACCTCCAAATGCTGGCAAGGGGCACGGAGAAACCAGAATTCCCAAATATCGCCAGTGGGAATATGAAGCAACATGGCCACTTTAGAAAACACTTTAGCAGGCTTGTTTATTATTATTTTACGTAAAAGTAATCTCTACACCCAGTATGGGGCCTCAACGTACAACCCCGAGATGGAGAGTCACACGCCCGACCGCCTGAGCCAGCCAGGCACCCTGTCCGTCTTTTACAAAGTTAAACATGCACTTGCCATCCCGCCCAGGAATCCCGCATGCAGGTATTTACACAAGACAAAAGAAAACGTACGTGCACACCAACACCCACACACAACTACTAAAGGTAGACAGCGAATGGATAAACAGCAGCGTTTCCTTCCCAGAAAGGAATACTACTGGGGAAGAAAAGGCCTCTGATACAAAGCACCAGGACACATGACAGCCGGGGAATCTGAAAGCCCTCTGCTAAGTGAAAGAAGCCAGACTCAAAAGGCTATACCCCATATGATTCCATTTATAGGACATTTGGAAATAGGCGAAAATATAGGGCAGAAAAGAGATGAATGGCTGCCAGGGGCTGGGGGACGAGGGAAGAAAGGCTGAGTACAAAGTCACAGAAGAGAATGTTTCAGGGTGAGGGAACTGTCCTGTATCTTGTGGTGGTGGTCATAGGACAACGTGTGATCGTCAAAGCTCGCTTAACGATATAAAAAGGAGAGACTTTACTGTAGGCAATTTATATCTCAATGACATGACTTTTTAAAAAATTAAGCAAAAACAAAACCCTTGGTGCCCCGAAACTGAAGCCAGGGTCCCAACAGCGGCATGGTTGGTGGCCCTGTGGACCATCAGCACCCCCACCCCATCAGTCACCCCAGGAACAGCAAACATCATAAAGAACAAGCAAAATAAAAACTGACATCAAGTGAGTTGTCCACAGAAATCTCACACGTCTTTCCCTTGGCTCTCCTCTCCCTGCACAGCTGTTTTTTTGGATTCAAACGCAAAACTGTCCACTCTTCCCAACTTTGCTCCTTCCTCTTTCCAAATCGGGAACCACTGGGGAAGGCAGATTTCCTTCTTCCATTCTGTGTCCAGAATGGGGCTCCAGGGGTAAGGGATTTGGACTGTACTAAAACAGGGGTGCTGGGAGATGCCAGGAGAGCGGGCACAGGCCCCGGATTTTGGACAAAGAGCCCTCACTCACCGGGCCTTGGTGTGAAAGGGACGGCAGGAGCAGAGTCCGGCCAGGAGACTGGGCAGGCCCCTTTCACCACCACGAGACCTGGCTCTGCCTCCCAGTCGCCATGGCCGGTTCGGCCACCTCTGCAGGCTCAGTGAGCGACTCAGCAGCTGGGTGGTCTTAGCCAGAAGACCCTCTGTCCTTAGCTCTCTCACCTCCACACTCCAGCTGAGGGCCACCCCCTATGTCTTATTTACAGCCGGACAAATCGCAATCCGCTCCAGAGCTCCGCGGGTCCATGGTGCCAGAACCAAAGAGAAAACTGGCACGGGCCAGCAGTGGCCGGGTAGAGGGGCGATGCCCAGATAAACTTCCTGGCTACCCCCAGGCCCTGGCGGTCGGGGGAGAATCAAAGCAGCAGCAGAACACGGTCACCATAGGCAGCAGCAAGTGAAACCAAGCCATCCTGATCTCCAGCCCAGGAGAGCCAGCGCCATCAGGAGAGACACAGTCCCACGCTGTGAACCAGTGATTCTGAAAGCACCTAGCATCACACACTTGTTAGAAATGCACATCTCAGGCCCACTCAGACCTCCTAAGTCAGAAACCCAGAAAGTGAAGTCAGCACAACCCTCCAGAAGATTCTGATGCCTGATCAAGTTTGAGAGCCTCTGGCCTGGAGTTGCATTTGCTGGCCAGAGTGGCTTTTTTCTCCCTTGTTTTACTGGCTGCCCGGGAGCCACTCCATTTAAAGGCATCGCCCACTGATAACATGCAGGGAGGGGCCCTCCCCTAACAAGGGGCATGCCCCCCTTGGTCAGTCAGTACTGGACAGCAGCTCAGCTCCTCCCAGGACTGACAGTACAATGCAACGGCTACAGCCACGCCCAACTCCTAGGTAAAACACTTGCTCTCAGAGCAGATCCTTCACTTAGGGTCTGCTCTGCAGAAACCCAAAAATAGAGGCACTGATGGCCTATTGCTTCCTAGCTGCTCCTACTTCTGAAGCACCATCCATAAAAGACCCAACATAAGGACCACCTCCTCCTTGAAACTTGCTCTGATGCCCCCTCATCAGAAACAGCGCTCCTCCCCCTGAGCTATTTGTTTCCTTCAGTTCTACACAGGGCACAATGGCCAGTCGCTTAACTCTCTGATGCTATGGTCCGAATGCTGGTGTCTCCCCACCAAATCCCTACAATGAAATCCTAACCCCCAAGGTGTGGTATTGAGGTGAGGTCTTCAGGGGGCGATTAGGTCACAAGAATGGATCCCACATGGATGGATCTAGTGTCCTTATAAAAGGACCCCAGGGAGCTCTCCCCTCCTTCTGCACGTGAGGACACAGCAGGAAGACGCCATCTATGAACCTGAAGCGGGCCCTCACCAGACACTGGACCTGCCTTGATCTTGGACTCCCAACCTCCAGAACAGTGACAAATAAATGTCCTTTGTTTCCCAGCTGCCTGGTCTGTGGTGTTCTGCTTTGGCAGCCTGGACAGAATGAGACATCTGGCTGGACTGTGAGATCAGGGGCCAGGGCTCTCTGTGACCCCCACAAGCATCAAGCACGTACTCCAAGAGAAGAAACTGCCCACATTCAGCAGATGAGCTGGGAAAATAGGCCCCTGTTCCAGAAGGACCAGGAAAGGGTCAGAGGGCACAAGGAGTCAGGGTGCACGCAGAACCGGCCTCCAGGCTGACTCACCCGACCTTCCTGTGCCAACCCAGAAGCTGCACTTTCAAGGAATCTTCTCTGGGAAACGAAGGAAGCCCTCCGGCTGCTTCTCCTGCTGACAAGCCAAGAGACTTCTTTGTTTCATAAGAAACTTCTCCTGTTGCTTCAATTTGCATAAATTTAAGGCTTATTTTATATATGCTACCCAAGGATGTCTGTTTGCCTTAAAATCTCCCCAGCTGTCCCAGGTGAGAAATAAAAGGCACCTGAGAAATTAGGTCAGGGTGAATGGGGAAGAAAAATATCCATTGCCTGACATGAGTGTGCGTTCCCTGGGCAGATCCGTGAGGCCTACCGACAGGCAGGTTACCTACCGTCGGGCTGCATGGGATGGGGGAGGCCTCTGAGAAGCCACACGCGCTCAGCTGATGAAAACTGCCTGAAAAGGCCTCCGCAGAAGAACTCTGCAATCCTTAGGGCTGTTAACCCTGAAGGTTAGCACAGGCGTGGGGAGTTGTCAGCAGTGTCCAGCTGGAGAGCTGGAAGGGGACAGGCCACCCGCAGATCGAACGCTAGCCAGGGCAGCCGATCAGGCACAAGCTGTCACAGAGAAGACACCACATGCAAGGCTTCCCCTACCAGTCTTCTCTTCTGCTGACTGTAACTTGCCATTCTTTCCCCAAATGTTGTTTGTGACATGAGTGGGAAAGTGGAGGTGACATTTTTATCGTAAGACGTTGCTCTTGCCTCGCCCTTCCTGAGGTTCATGGAGAGAGACCATGCACAAACCAAAACAGCCAGTCCCCATCTGACCTACCGGCCCCCTTCTGCCAGGGCTGTGGTGCAGGGAAAGAGCACCGCCAGTCATTAGGTGAGGCCGGGCCAGCCTCTTCCTCCAGGAGGCACAGCAGTGGTCCCCATGGCCAACCCCACCGCTCATTCCACTCCAAGGGACAGGTCCAAGCCAGCCTCAGACACTCCAGTGCCCTCGCCAGGGACTAAGTCAGGTCAGCCCATGTCAGACCAGGAGTCTGTTAAATGTAGATGCTAGGCCCCATCCTCATAGCTTCTGATGTAACAGGGATGGGGTGAAGCTCAGGAACCTGCATTTCTAGCAGGTGCCTGAGTGCTGCTGGTCCAGAGACCATACCATGTGAGCCACTGATTTGGGCACAGCCAAGCTACCCAACTATAGTCGGTGTGAGGAGACCCTGTGAGGGAATTTCTGCAGAAGGCTTCTTTGCTGACAAGGAGACAGTAGAGGAGACAACCCCCTTCAGCCTCTGGAGCATGTGATGACAGAGATGTTCTTTTATCTGCTCTGTCCCGTATGGCAGCTAGTAGCCACGCAGGTGGCCAGAGAGCACATGAAATGTAGCTGGTGTTACTGTTGAAACTAGAGGGGTATCTGGGTGGCTCAGTCAGTTGAGCGTCCAACTCTTGATTTCAGCTCAGGTCATGATCTCACTGTTCGTGGGACTGAGCCCTGCATCTGGCTCCAAGCTGGAAGAGTAGAGCCTGCTTGGGATTCTTTGTCTCCCTCTCTCTCTCTCTGCCCCCTCCCACACGTGCACACGCACTCTCTCTCTCAAAAATAAACAGACCTAAAAAAACTACAAATTTTAATTTTAGTTCATTTTAATTAATTTGAACTGTAAATAGCCACCTGTGGCTAGTGGCTCCCATAAGGGACACTGTAGCCCTGGACACTTCCAGGTCTAGATGTGACAGCCGGAACTGTTGCTACAAACGCCCTGCCATCAGCCTGAGCGGAAGACACACACAGAGAGGATCACAGAGCCACATCCTGATGTACTCAGCCCAACCTCAGCGGCTTCTTACTGTGAGGTCACACATTTCTCTACTGTTTAAGGCAATGTGAGAGGGTATTCCCTCCTCTACAGCCAAAGGTCTCCAGGCTAACACAGTCTGCACAAAAATGGGGCCACTCACCCCAAGGACGATGTCAACTGCATAAGAACAAGAAAAGCAACACTTGGGTCCCAGTGAACTGAGGAGGGTCTGACCCAAAGGGATACAACCAGGCCTTTCAGCATCCAAAATCCAGGCACCAACAAGCAAGGCTCAGCCTACACAGGACGTCCTGCACAGCACTGCCTGCTTGTCAACAAGTACCTGGGGACAGTGTTCACCCCTCCATCCCAAGGGCCGAACCAGCTCCAGGTACGCATAGAACCAAAGGTCGGGTCAGTGACATGAAGCTTCTTCCAGAGTTTACAGAAGTCCGGCTGCATAAAAAATACCTACTCCTACTCCTCCTTGAAATTCCACTACTAACAATAACTGCTGTGGTTTCAGTAATCCCACTGTCTTTGGAGAGAATGATGCAAATGTTCCCAGGAAAGATAACCACTGTAAGCCCTGAAGTGTCGATGTGAATGAATTTGTCAGGTATCTGTTAGATCACTGCACCTCGTTTCCAAGGGGAACAGGGAGCCAACAGAGCAGAGCATGAGGCAGGAGAGGTGCACTCAGGATTCAACCCCTCAGGTTTACAAAAGCCCCATGACAGCGTTCCATTCATCCTGACTGCCCCACCCCACAGGATTCCCGGAAGCCAGTCCCGTGTTCAAAATTCCAACAACCCCTTCATTGAGTCGATGGACTCCTAGCAGACAGCACAAAGTAATAAACACTGAAGTTCTGTCCTGTGGTCCTGGAGGAGTCCTCCCAGACAGGGAGGAAGGAAACTGATTGGCTGCTCTGTGTCCTCCCCAAAATGTTGAAATCCTGACCGCAGTAAATGTGAATGTGACTTTACCAGAGATACAGTCAGACACTGAAGATAAGGTCATCCTGGAGTAGGACTAGTGTCCCTTGAAAAAGTAGAAATCTGAAGACAGACATGCACACAGGGAGAACACCATGTGAAGACAAAGGCAGAGACTGGGATGATACATCTACAAGCTAAGGATCACCAAGGATTGCCAGCACCCTTGGCAGAAGGAAGGAGAGGTGCCTGGGACAGACCGTGCCTGATGCCATCAGACTAACTATGAGAGAATACACTTCTGTTACATAAGCCACTCGGTTTGTCGTACTATGCTATGGCAGCCCTAGAAAACGAATACAGTACCTCCCTGCTTGTAGCTCTCTTACTGGACTGACCTCACATGTTGTATTTACTTATGAAACCGTCTTCCCCCTGGACCCAAAGATCCACAAGCACTAGGACCACCGTCTGCCTCACTCACCACTGCATTCCAAGCCCACTTCTGGCGTTACAGAGGTGTTCTGTAAGTGTCAGTCGAATTAACGCGTGAAAGGTCTGCCCCCGGCTGGGTCTGGACTCTCTGACATGAGACTTGCCCTCTCTCAGTGTCAATTTCCCCATCTGTCTATGTGGAAGAAATAAAATAATTGGACCAGATGACCTCCGTGAGCCCTTCTGACTCGGAAACTCCAGGACTCTGCACTGAAGGTGTACGCATCCATCAAGGTCAGATCAGGACATCAGAAACCGCACGAAGGTGTTAAACAGAGGGCACATAACACAGGAACAGGTAACAGAGGTGTGGGAAGGCTACGAGACCATGAGAACCTTCCTGCTGAGATATCTTCAGTAAAGTAAAGGCTTCTGGAAACACTTGGACTGGCTACCCCTGTCCCTAGGGCAATACACTGCCCAGAGGGCTGTTCCTGCTTACAAAGGACAGTCCCAAAAGGGGCCTTTCTCATGGACAGTGGTCACTGAAGTACAAAGCCTGGGTCAGGGGGACAACAGCTCACTGAGAAGCCCCACGCTCTGACAAAGTGAAGAAATGGTGAAGCACGGCCTCCCCTACCACCCGCCTCCATTCTAACACCATAACCAGATTTCTGCCCTCCTCTGTTAAGAGGATGTATTGCTGGGGCACCTGGTAGCTAGGTCGGTTGAGTGTCCAACTCTTGATTTTGGCTCAGGTCATGATCTCATGGTCATGATCTCATGGGCATGAGATCGAGTCCCACATAGGGCTCTGTGCTGACGGTGCAGAGCCTGCTTGGGATTCTCTCTTCCTCTCTCTCTGCCCCTCCCCTGATGGCGCCATCTCTCTCTCAAAATAAATACACATTAAAAATTAATAATAATAATTTTTTAAAGAAGAGGATAGATTGCTGATGGAGAAAATGTGAATGGAGTCAATAGGAGATGACCCCATGAATGATCTGAAAGGGGAGGCCAACTTCCCATCCCATAGACTCAGGGCTACCTCGGCTCACACCCAGACCCCCCACCTACCCGGTGCCCTCCAGGAAGGAAGGGTGTCCAGGTGGTACTCACCCACACTGCTGAGGGAGCTGCTGCTTTCTGAGTCTGAGGGCATGATGGACAAGACGCTGTAGGTGGAGCCTGGGGACAGAAGGACAGACCATTTGTTACTAAGCCCAAACCACTGTCGGACCAACTGGTCTTCAGTCAACGCCAAACTGAGAACCAACACCACGTCAGGGACTAGAAATCGGATCTAAGGGGCGGGCAGGGGAGGTGTGGTCAGCAGGGCCTAGTCTCTGGTGTTTCTGCCCGATGTCCCACCTCGCCTTTCCGCCACCCTCCTGCCCTGGAGACCTATCTACGTACAGACAGAGGAGAACTTGGAGCCAGTCAGATGGCTTCTTGTTAAGACATCTAGGGAAAAGCTTAGCAAGGGAGCAACATATGCCCCAGGCTAAAATAGGGTCTCGGGATTTCCTACAGATCTTTATCAACATGACGCTGGCTTCCATGCAGACAGCAAGAGAGGAGAAGCTAAACATCTATGAACTATTTGTTCTTTTTGCCCGACTGTTCTGCTCTCGCGTTCTGACTATATTCAAGCTCAGTCGTTAATGATGTAGTCAGTGCCTGCCCCCTTATTAAAAGTTACTTATAAAATTTTGAGCAATTACATGGTCACCAAAGCCAGGGAGCAGTACGTGCCCTTTGTTTGGCCAACACTTAACGTTGTTAACCCCTGAGGTGGGCACACAAGCACCACACCACAGCTTCCAAGGCTAGGATGTTACCTGCCTGGCATCAGTAAAACCTCTGGGTGAAGAAACCCAGCTTCTGAACCCAGCTCTCATCCACTGAGCAAGTCACTTGTTTCCTGGAACTGTGCTCCCGACCTGAACAAGGATGGGGTTCAGCCAGACAGCTTTTGAGGTCCTCTCCCCTGTCCCATGTCAGGATTACACGTTCCCCCTGACTGCATGCTTTGCTTGTGGCTACAGGGGACACAGTGTTAAGAGGGCAAGCCGACCGAGACTACCTTGGGAGCTGAGAAAAGCACCCATGCGCAGGCGGTGGGTCAAAGAAAACAAGGTAACAGCAGGAATGCAGGGTTTTGTCCTGCACAAAACTACACAGTGAAGAAGTGTGTGTATCAGGCAGACGGGATTTTTGCAGTAAAGCCTTTGCATAAGCCTCAGGGCTCCCATGTGAGAAAGCAGCCAAGAACTAATGAGATCTAGGGCTCCAGGACCTGAAATGTGGGGCCAGATGTCAAAGTTTCTTCTCTCCCACCTCAACTCTTTTAAAAAAATTTTTTTTTAACATTTATTTTTGAGACAGAGAGAGACAGAGCATGAATGGGGGAGGGTCAGAGAGACAGGGAGACACAGAATCTGAAACAGGCTCCAGGCTCTGAGCGGTCAGCACAGAGCCCGACGCGGGGCTCGAACTCACGGCCGCGAGATCATGACCTGAGCCGAAGTCGGCCGCCCAACTGACTGAGCCACCCAGCCGCCCCATCTCCCACCTCAACTCTTCACTAGCTACCTGATACCTGCGCACTCCCCAAAGGGACAGCAAAGGGATGAAGAGATGGGGGTAAACAGGGGAGAGAAAGAAGGAGACCCGTGGGGGCGGGGAAGGGAGAGGCCAGCAGGGTGACAGATGATCCTGAGCAGACGGGAAAACCTGGGGGGAGGAGAGGAAGGGCAGACAGCCGGGCAGCCCTGGCATAATGGTAGGCGGGAGAGCTGGCAGGTACGCCCACCAGAAAAAGAGACAAAAGCGGAGAGCAAAGAGAAAACACAAGGAAAAGGGACTTTCATAATAGCAAGAACTAGGACAGTGGCCAGGGTGACCAGTGGCCTTGTGGCCGAATTTTCTGAGACTCTCTTAAGACCTTAGGTGTTTAGGGTGGATTGAAGACGTTGTGTCTTCAGAAGGGACTGTCAAAGGGATCTGTTTGTTCAACACAGCTTCTGGCACCAGAAATGGACAGAGCAGGTAGGTGCCGGAGAAAAGCTGCGGGTGGGGGCGCCTGACAGACAGGGCTGGCTCGGTCTGCAGATACCTAGGAAGGGCAGGGCCCCCCTCCACACACGCGTTCACTTCACGGAGGCCCCGTGCCCACCTGGCAGGGAGACCACAGCACGGTTCTGCACATCACTTGAAGGGAAAAGGAACTAGAAAACCCTGTTCAGCCCTGAAATTCCTTGATCCCACCAAAAAACGAGTAGCAACATTCAGTGAAATACCTCCCATATTTCAAGTCCGACCCACACAATTCATTTTGCTGTCCATTCAACGTTTCTGCATTTTTGTCCCAACAAACCAACGAGCACCACAAGTTTCTTAAATCATCTCTCTTCCCACGCCATAAACATCAAACATTGCATAAGGATCCACGAAGCAATGTCAGATGCAATTCAGGCAATCCGCTGGTATGTCAGAGGACAAAAACGTAACAATGCCTGTTTTCTCAACTCAATTGCCAATTTCTTAATTATTTTTTTCTTTATAGGGACGAGGAAGGCTAGCCAGCTGGTATGTTGGTGGACTGTTTTCAAAAGATGCCCACTCAGAAAAGCAAGCGCAAATAAACTCTCCCACTCACACCTTGCGGATCTCTGAGCTGGATCGTGCTTGCGACAGCACGGCCCTGCGCTCCAGCAGCCGCTCCTCGCAGGAACGCCTTGCCTCTTCCTCACTTCTGGCATCGGCAGAGCCCCATCTTCCAGTAAAGCGCCCCTCCTCATCAAGTTGCCTCCCTCCTCCCCCACGGCCAGTTTCCACTGTTAATTAAACTTGGCAGACGCCCTTGTCTCTCTCCGCCCATCTCCCTCCCTGGCTGGGGGAGTCAACTGGCCAACCAACACATTCTGTCCCTCTTCTCTGTCCCCAAAGTCCTGCTGGGGTTCTGGGGCCTGACCTGGGGGCAGCATGACATCTCTATCTGCATCTCTGGGCATCACCACCCGAGTCGGCTGGCAGGGCTCCTAGGAGCTGGGGGCCGGCAGGGAGTGATTAAAATTGGACAGGGCCCAGTTTTTACAATGTTCCCAGGGCCTTAGACGTCATTCCGAGGGAAAAAAGACCCGAAGACGACGCTGTCTTGGTCATGCTTTGTCTCTGCTGCTATTGTTGTCTTAAAAAGCCTGTGTGGTCAGGATGTCGGGAAAAGGCAAGAGGAGTCACTCTCCTCCAAAGTCACGCGGTGTCCTTTCAAAGCCGGTGGCTTCTGAAGGGCGGGTGTCAGGCGTCATCTACCTCTGGGGTTTCACAATCGAATCTGGAGGCCAACAGCAGCCTCCTCTCACAGGCACACGCCTCCCAGCCACCCCCAATTCCCCCAGGAGTTCCATGCAGGCACTCACACCCCACCTGCCCTGAAACCTAAAGCATACCCCCACCTGGCAGAGAGGCCCAGGCCAGTGAGGGCTGTAGAATCAACCCGGCTCCCACGCTGGCACTGCCCCCACTCCCTCCCCATGTGCCCTCCCACATCCCCGCACGACACCACCACTCAGGGCACCCCCACAAACTGAGAGGACCCAGAAGTCGATGGTCTGGAAACGTTTCCAGGAAAGGAGAGCAGGGCATAAGCCCAGCTTTTCATGGACATGTAGACCACAGAGGGACACAAGGGAGCTCTTTCCTGCCATGGGGGCTACCCGGGGACCCGAGCAAAATGTAGGTTCTAATGTGGGGAGACGACGGGGGCCTGAGACTCTGCATTTCCAACAAGTTCCCGAGGGCATGTGGTCGACAGACAGAATAAACGCAGGGCAGCAGGGCAGCAGGGATGACCGGAGTCATCGGGTGGGAAACCAACGCAAACCGTGGCAGAGGCCCCGAAAGGCAGCCAGCAAGCCGTGGGACCCACGCATTGTCTGCATCCTTCCCAAGAGCCCAACCCCTGCTAATTGTGTTTACTCTGTGACTCAGCCCCACTGGGTCAGGGAGACCACTTCAAAAGAACTTCCAGTAAAATCACCCAAGCGATAACAGAATGCCCCAGTCCTCCAACAAGGCCACCTCCCGCAGCCTGTGGGGCCCAAAAGAGACAAGCTTAGCTTGTCACCTAATACACCCCTTCCATTCACCTGGAGCTCATAAAGGCCCCAGTGACTCACGCTTCCTCCCCATGAAACCTGTAGGCACCAAAGGGACTTGTTCCAGCCTTGAGCCAGCACACAGAGTCCTCCCTGTGCTCCGGGAGGGTGAGGAGAGGCCGGGAGGACATGACAACCAGCCCCCCCCCCCCCCCAAGCACCTGGGAAGCAGGAGGGAGCAGGCAAGCCACTCTTTTCCTGGGGGCTCTAGCCAGGAGGTCCTGGAACCCTCCCCCAGGTCACAGGCAGATGACCGAGGGCACCCAATCGCTCGTGTGCTTGCACGTGTCCACCAGGTTCCTGACGCACGCCTGAGCCCTGCAAGGCCCTGGGCCAGGCCTGGTGAAAACAAGACAAGCCAGGGGCTCAGGAGGCTACTCAGCTGCTGTGAAACCGTGCAGAAGTCCCTTCCCCTCTCTGAGCCGGGTGCCTCAACCTTAAATGAAGGCAGTATTGACTAGAATGCCCACAGCGGTGCCAGCCTGCCTGGGCTGAACTCCCCCAACTCTGCCACTTAGCCACTGTGTGCCTTTGGGAAAGCCACTCAGCTCTCCCTGCCTCCATGTGCTTATCCGTAAAATGGGCTAGGAGGAATACTTTCCTAACAGGAATCTACTGAGTTAATGTGAAAAGGACTTGAGACAGCACCTGGCACAGCCAGCGCTCCAAGTGCCAGCTGCTGCCACCGTGGTCAAACCAGGCCTTCCAACCCTGCCATTTTCAATCCTCTGCTTATTGAAAGTCATGGCGGTACTAGAGTGACAAGGTCAAACAGTGCAGGATGAACAGACTGCCAGACTATACGGTACTCACTAACAATAATAATAATAGCAGCTAATACACACTGAGCACTAGTGTCCAGCTGTGCTAAGCACTTTAGGAATTCCTAAAGCAACCCTGAGGCTGCCATTAGGTCCATTTTACAGAGTAGAAAACTAAGGGTTAGCAAAATTAACAAATTTGCCTAAGGTCCCGATAGAAGGACGAGTAAGGGTATGAACAGGACACAAACCCAGTCTAGCCCCAGGGCTGTGCTCCTGATCCCTACACACAACACTGCTGCCAGGCTCTGAAGGTAGAAGGGCAGTCAAGGGAGGCTTCATGGAGGAAGCAGCCTGGAGCTGGCCCTGGAGGATGGTGAGCTTGGACAAGCACCTGAGAAACCAACTCAGCCTGGAAGCAACACAGGCAGAGCCTATCCTCCTGTGCAAATGAAAAGTCTCAGAGTGGAGCCAGCCTTGCCCATGGCCTTACAGCCTGGATGCCCCCTACAGTGGGCTTGTCCCCTCCTTGCCTTCCTTCCCCCACCAAGAACACACTCGACAGGCACTGTAAGCTAAGCCAGAGAGGTGACTGAAACTGGGAAGAAAGGGAGTGAGAGGAGTCATGGCTCCACGGCCCTGACAAGTGCTGCTGCTTCCCGTCCACCCCAACAGCCATGCCAGTGCTGGGTGCGTGGCAGGTCATAGAGCAGAGGCACCCTCATTCAAGAGGCACCAACTCTGTGAGCTGCAGAGATGAGGAAGGCGGCAAGAGCACGAAAAGTGCTTCGTGCTGTGCAGAGAACACCTCCCCTGCTTCTGAGGACCTCAGGAGTTGCTGGCGGGAGGTACTTTGGCTGCTGAGAAGTCCTTTTGCAGAATCACGGGTCAGTGCAGCAATGCCCCCACACACACACACACCAGGGCCTCAGCTTCTCCTTCCGTTTAAAAATATGAGCCAAGGTGGGGTGCCTGGGTGGCTCAGTCAATTAAGCATCCGACTTCAGTTCAGGTCATGATCTCGTGGTTCATGGGTTCCAGCCCCACATTGGGGGTGCTGACAGCTCAGAGACTGGAGCCTGTTTCAGATTCTGTGTTTCCCTCTCTCTCTGCCCATCCCCACTCATGCTTTGTCTCTCTCTCTCTCTCTCTCAAAAATGAATAAACATTAAAAAAAAATTTTAATACTTTTCCTTTAAAAAATAAAAATATGACCCAAGGCTGTGGATACCGAGACCCAAAGTGGGAGGCTGGCAAGCCTCAATATGTCAGAGAGGTATGGGGTGACCACGGCCCCGGAATGGAGCAGCCAGAGCCTGGCCTATCAGTGAAGGAAGTCCTGCTTCGTGCACCCCACGTGCCTGCCTCAGGACAGGCAATTCACCTTATCCCTGACCAGCTGTCATGGGTCAAGTGATGATGTACCTCTGGTATACATAAGCCACCCCCCTAAGTGTCAGGTTTTTAAGTGAAGACTTAGTTTTCCCCACTGAGATACAGCTGTAGTATTCTCTGCCAAGTTTAGGACAAGGATAATGAACTTGCTAAAATATCACAGTTAAGGATGCTTACTTCTCCCTTCCTGGGGTCATGATAAAAACCAGTAGCCCTTCTTTCAAAGGTGAATGGGGGTGTGCCTTTCCTGGCTAAATGGAGGGTTGACATCCAAGTGTGCAGCTGAGATCTGCATGGGGGGAGTGTGAAGACAGATGCCTGCTGGGCTTGAGGCTCACTCCTTAACCCCCTCCCGCTGGACTCTGGAATCATCCATGAGATAAGGAGCTAAGGAACTGAACTACCTGATCCTGAGGAAACTCAGACGTCAGTGTTGTAATCTGTGACCCACCTCCATCTCCCGCCACAAATGCCCCAAAGCGAAAGTATGAACAGGTAGGGAAAACAACACATGCACACCCAGAACTGATCACTCAGTAAGATTAAAATAAAGATGCTTCTCTCACTGTCGGACCGTTTGATTCTCCCCCCCCCCCACCCCCGAAAGGAACAAGAGGAAGATGGAAGTTCGTTGATTTTCCAGAGATTAAAAACAGCAGTCAGAAAGCTTGCTCCCCCTCATCAGCTGGAAAAGGCTCCTGGAGGCTTTGTCATCTCCCGTCAGGGGGGCTAAGCTCCAGGATGGGAGCAGGAGGAGGACCTGGGACCATCAACCTGGCACCAGGTGGGAACACTTCTCCTCGCTTCTGGCTTTCTGTCACCCAAAACAACAGAAAAGGTCCTGTTTTCTTCTGTCACCTCACAGCTGGGCTGGGTTACAGTTCTGAACCTAGAAAGCACAGATGGTGGCCCAAAGCAGGGTATGGTGGGCTCCCTGGGAAGGAGGCTAGGCTGTCACTGCAGGGATGGGAGGGGAGGAGGGGGAGGGAGATTGGGATGGGTGTTAAGAGTTTCCTACTAAAACGCAATGATCTGGCACAAAAACAGACACTCAGATCAATGGAACAGAATAGAGAACCCAGAAATGGAACCACAAACGTATGGCCAAATAATCTTTGACAAAGCAGAAAAGAATATTCAATGGAATGAAGACAGTCTCTTCAGCAAGTGGTGCTGGGAAAACTGGACAGCAACATGCAGAAAAATGAACCTGGACCACTTTCTTACACCAGACACAAAAATAAACTCAAAATGGATGAAAGACCTAAACGTAAGACAGGAAGCCATCCAAATCCTCAAGGAGAAAGCAGGCAAAAACCTCTTTGATCTTGGCCGCAGCAACTTCTTACTCAACACGTCTCCGGAGGCAAGAGAAGCAAAAGCAAAAATGAACTACTGGGACCTCATCAGACTAAAAAGCTTCTGCACAGGGAAGGAAACAATCAGCAAAACTAAAAGGCAACTGACAGAATGGGAGAAGATATTTGCAAACGACATATCAGATAAAGGGTTAGTATCCAAAATCTATAAGGAACTTATCAAACTCAACACCCAAAAAATAACACAGTGAAGAAATAGACAGAAGACACGAATAGACACTTCTCCAAAGAAGACATCCAGATGGCCAACCGACACATGAAAAATGCTCAACATCACTCATCATCAGGGAAACACAAATCAAAACCACCATGAGATACCACCTCACACCTGTCAGAATGGCTAACGTTAACAACTCAGGCAACAACAGATGTTGGCGAGGATGTGGAGAAAGAGGATCTCTTTTGCATTGTTGGTGGGAATGCAAGCTGGTGCAACCACTCTGGAAAACAGTATGGAGGTTCCTCAAAAAACTAAAAACAGAACTACCCTACAACCCAGCAATTGCACTACTAGGCATTTATCCAAGGGATACAGGTGTGCTGTTTCGAAGGGTCACATGCACCCCCATGTTTATAGCAGCACTATCAACAACAGCCAAAGTATGGAAAGAGCCCAAATGTCCATCGATGGATGAATGGATAAACAGGATATGGTGTATACACACACACACACACACACAGACACACACACACACACAATGGAGTATTACTCGGAAATCAAAAAAAAATGAGATCTTGCCATTTGCAACAACGTGGATGGAACTAGAGGGTATTATGCTAAGCGAAATTAGTCAGAGAAAGACCAATTCACTCACATGAGGACTTAAAGATATAAAACAGATGAACATAAGGGAAGGGAAGCAAAAATAATATAAAAACAGGGAGGGGGCCAGAACAGAAGAGACTCTTAAAAATGGAGAACTGAGGGTTACGGAGGGGTTGTGGGAGGGGGGATGGGCTAAATGGGTAAGGGGCACTAAGGAATCTACTCCTGAAATCAGTGTTGCACTATATGCTAACTAATTTGGGTGTAAATTTAAAAAAATATAAATAATTTTTTTTTAAAAAACACAATGATCTAGGGGCATGTTCTCCACCAATGAACGTGACCAAGCCTGAGCAGCATCCCCCAAATCACAGCTCAGGGCTGCTACCCTTGTGACAGCTTATTTGCCTGGCACAGCAGCCAAGAGGACACAGCAAGAGGGAACAGGGAACCAGAGAAGCACGAACACCTAAGGGGCAGCCGAGCCTCCACGATGCTGCAGATGGACAGCTCACTGTGGCACATCTGCCCTAGAATTAAGTCACCGTGGGCAGGAAGCAGCTCTCACAAGGCACCTGGCACTGCCGGCTCCCTCCTGCTCTCAACTAGGACTCCCCCTCCACTCCTCAGTAAAGGGAGAAGAGGCCACGTCCTCTACACAGACTACAACCGGAGGCACCGCCCTGCACCACTGCAGGGTGTCAGCGCAAGCCCCCTGCGCTGTGTGATCCTGAGCAAGTTGTTTCCACCTTCTGTGCCTCACGTCCTCGTTCATAAAACAGGAAGGGGCACCCGGCTGGCTCAGCGGGTGGAGGGTGCGACTCTTGACCTCAGGGTTGCGAGTCTGAACCCCATGTTGGGTGTAGAGAAAACGAAAATAAAGAAAACTTAAAAAAACAAAATAATAAAATAAAATAGAATAGAATAGAATAGAATAAAATAAAATAAAATAAAATAAAATAAAATAAAATAAAATAAAATAAATAAAATAAAATAAATAAAATAAAATAAAATAAAATAAAATAAAATAAAATAAAATAAAATAAAATAAAATAAAAAATAAAACAGGAAGAATGATGGGTTTGAGGACTGAGTGAGTAAAGAGAGGTAAAGCCCTGAGGGCAGAGCCAGGCACAGGGCACGCACTCCATAAACCCTAACTCTTAACACTCCACCTGTTTCTTTGCCTGTAGGATAAGGAGGCCTCTTTTCCCCTCTTCCACCACTCTGCCTGGCCATGGCCAATTCCAATCCATCCCTGGCCTTCCTTGCGGGTCTCTAGTTTCTGAGTCACATGGAACAAGCCAGAGTGCTCTCTGCATGCTTGGCATCATTCCAGCCCGCCCCAAACCTTCTCACAGTCCTCGCTACCACCTACCTACACACGGGCACCGGTCAGCCCACCTCAAGAGAGACGGAGTGAGGGCACTCTGCATCAGACACCACCCCTCGGTGGGCACCTCTGCCCCGGGGGGAGCACAGAGCCCATTCATTCACCAAATGCTCAGTGAGCACTGTGCTAGGAGGTCCTGGGGGTGCAGCAGAGAACGAGAGAGCTCATGGAGCTCACACGGAGCTCACAGGAGTGGGGGCGGAAGAGGACAGCCTCACTAATAAACAAGTGCAGACTGCGTCAGGTAATAAGTACTACCAAGAAAAATACTACACAGTAAGATGGAAGGTGACTGGGGTGTGGTGAAGAGATAGGCACTGTGATACAATGGCGGGGGGAGGGTTGTCTCTCTGAGGTCACATCTGAACAGAGACCTGAAGGAAGTGCAGAATGCTGAAGGATTATTTCAAGTAGAGAAACAGCAAGTGCAAACTGTACCTGCACTCCACTTACACCCTGAACTTCCTGGGTATCAAAGAGACCGATGGACATGAGTCAGAGAGTGACAGGGAGAGCTACCAACGAGCACTCGCCACCTTACACGTTTGGGCTCAAGCTTTTCTTGAATATACTAACCACCGAGTTCTGACTACTCATAGCAGCTAACATTTATTAAGTACTTGTCCCAGATGAGTACTATTTATATGGATTATTTCATTTAATCACCCCAACAACACTATGAGAAATGGCCTATTAACAACTCATTTTCTAAATGGCAAAATACAGGCTCAAAGAGGCCAAGTAACTCACCCACGTCCACAAAGCTAGTAAGCGGATCCAGATTCAAACAAGACTCCTATCTACCAGCCCTGTATTACTTCCTTTGCAATAAGATCAGAAAAAAACAAAACTCACCAGTTCCTTGTCCCAGTGGACAGCAGAGGCTGTGAGCAGCCATCCCCCTACTCAGTGACAATGCTCAGGTGAGGAGTCACAACTGATGGGTTAGAAACTCTGGCAGGGCTGTGCCAAAAAGTGGCTTATGCGCCAGCATTTGGCACTGAGGCCAAGGTTATCTTTCCAACAGCGGGAAGGAAGAAGAGAAACAAGAGAAAGATGGGTTCTAGTCATCTCTGCCACTCCTCAGCCGCCAGCCTTGTCCTCTGCTCCTGGCTTCGACCCCTCCAACCTTGTCACTCCTCTGGCCATCAGCTCATCCTGACCCACCCAAGGGAGACCAGCACAATCTCTGGAACAAGCCAGATAGGTATTTCCACCCTGGCTTAGAAGGCAGCAGGAAATAGAATGAACCAATGGGGCTTGGGGAACCTGTTCATGATTCTAATGCTCAGACTGAACGCAAAAGAACTGCAAAACATTTCCCTCCCACCGTCCCCTTAATGCTACGTCATCCCCCAAAATGGCCATTTTCCATTAATCTCAGATCAGGTAGGCTGAGGAGTCAGCCAGAGGAAATGATGGCTCTGGGAACAGCCCAAGTCTCAGGGCGTAAGCTGCAAAGTAGGCAAGGACACGAGACCCAAGCTGGACAGGTCAGGGACGTGCAGTCCACAAAGGGCAAAGAGGAAAGGTCTTGCTCTCATCAGCAATGAGCTGCCACTTCTGCCCCTCTTCCTTCAGCAGCATCAACAGCACCCTCCTCATCTGCTTTGCAGGGCACCTTGAAGATTACTGACCACCAAGCCTGGGTCCCCAGGACTCTGAGACCATGGAGAACCACTAACTTCTCCCTCCTCACAACGTTCCTGCTGAGTTTGAACCCACCATGACCCCTGCCACAGGGGTGGGAGGTACACAGTGACTGCACAGTACACACGACAAAGGGCACAGGATCAGGAGCTGGATGGACCTGGGCTCTCCTTGGTTTGGTCACCTAATGGGTGACCAGGGGCAAATTATTTTTTCTGAGCCTCAGTTTCCTCATCTATACGCCAGAGCTATAAAAAGTCTTTATCTGTATTTCACTGATTATTGTGCCGGGCAAATAAAGTAACAGATGCTGAAAGTACTTTGTAACTGGGCAGGAACTGCTTACACATGCTAACCTGCCCCGGAGATCCAAGTCCCCCTGCTCCCTGACTCCACTGTACGTCATCCCCAGCTGCCGTAACTCCCCTACTCTTCACTGCTGGCCTCTCCCGGAAACTCCTTTTTCAGTACTCTTATTCAAAACACAACACTGCAGCAACAAAACACAAGGAAATAAATAAAAAAGGAAGGGCTTTGTTAAGATGCCAACATCAGACAACATGATCTATAGTCTCAACGCAGTCCCTATCAGAATCCCAAAGACCTATTTTGCAGAAACAGAAAGCCCATCTTAAAATTAATATGGAGCCTCAACGAACCCCAAATAGCCAAAACAATCATGAAAAAGAAGAATAAAGCTGGAGGACTTATATTTCCTAATTTCAAAGCTAATTTGGAACACAAATAAACCTTCCCATAAATGCTCAAATACTCCTGACAAGTGCCAAGACCATTCAATGAGGAAAGGACAGTCTTTTCAAGAAATGATGCTGGGAGGGGCACCTGAGTGGCTCCGTCAGTTGAGCATCCAATCCTTGATTTCAGAGCAGATCATAACACCAGGGTCATAGGATTGAGCCCCACATCGGGCTCTGTGCTGAGCATGGAACCTGCTTAAGATTCTCTCTCTCTCCCTCTGCCCCTCTCCCTTGCTTGCATGCACTCTGAAATGAAATGAAATGAAATGAAATAAAACAAAACAAAACAAAACAAAACATGCTGGGGAAACTGGATATATATACATGCAAAAATGAATCTGGACCCTTACCTAAAACCATAAACAAAAATTAACTCAAAATTAATCTAAGTCCTAATATCAAGTCCAACCCAGAGCTAAAACTATAAAACTCTTATAATAAAATATAGGGCTTCATGACATTGAGCTTGGCAATATTTTCTTAGATACAACACCAAAAGCATGGGCAACAAAAGAGAAAGACATAATGAGTACTGAAAGGCACTACTGACAGAATAAAAATGCAACCCACAGAAAGGGAGAAAATATTTCCAAGTCACATATATGATAAAAGATTAATACCCAGATAGAGAACTCCTAAAACAACAAAATAAAACAAAATAAAAATTTTTTAAAAATTTTAAAGCTGATTCAAAAATAGGCAAATGGGGTGCCTGAGTGGCTTGATTGGTTAAGCCTCCAACTCTTGATTTTGAATCAGGTCATGATCTCACAGTTTGTGAGTTCGAGCCCTGCACAGTGCAGACCCTCCTTGAGATTTTCTCTCTCTGCCCCTCCTCTGCGCTCGCTCTCTCTCTCTCTCAAAATAAATAAAAATACTTTTAAAAAAAATAGGCAAATGACTTGAATAGACATTTCTCCAAACAAGACGCACAAACAGCCACAAGCACATGAAAAGATGCTCAACATCACTCATCCTTAGAGACATGCAAATCAAAACCACAATGAGATACTACCTCAGACCCCTTGGGATGGCTACTACCAATAAAGCAAACAAAAACAAAAAACAAAAAAACAATGTAGAGAAATGAGAACCCTCGTGCACTGTTGGTGGGAATATAAAATGGAACAGCCACTATGGTAACTAGTATGGTGGTTTCTCCAAAAAAAAGTAAAAATAGTATTACCACATGATTCAGTAGGTCCACTTTTGGGAATATACCCCAAAAAACTGAAAACAGGGTCTCAAAGAAATATCCCAATACCCATGTTGACAGCATTTCTCATAATATCTAAAACACAACACAACTAAATATCTAAATATCTCATAATATCTAAAATGCAGTACAAGTGTCCATTGCTGGATGAATGGGTAAGCAAAATGTGGGGCATATATACATCGGAATGTTACTTAGCCTTAAAAAAATAGGAAATCCACACATGTTCTACAACACAGATGAGTCCTGAGGACATTACGCTAAGTGAAATAAGCCAGTCACACAAAAAAGACAAACACTGCTTGATTCCATTTATAGAAGTACTTAAAATAATCAAAATCATAGACATAGAAAGTAGAATGACAGTTGTCAAGGGCTGGGGCGAGGAGGAAAAAATAGGGAATTACTGTTTAACAGGTAGAGTTTCAATTTTGCAAGATTGAAGAGTTCTGGAGATAAATGGTGGGGGTGGTAGCACATTATGAATGTGTTTAATACCACTGAAGTCTACATTTAAAAAATGGTTAAGGGGCGCCTGGGTGGCTCAGTCAGTTAAGCGTCCGATTTCGGCTTAGGTCACGATCTCGCGGTCCGTGAGTTTGAGCCCCGGGTCGGGCTCTGGGCTGATGGCTCAGAGCCTGGAGCCTGTTTCAGATTCTGTGCCTCCCTCTCTCTCTGCCCCTCCCCCGTTCATGCTCTGTCTCTCTCTGTCTCAAAAATAAATAAAGGTTAAAAAAAAATTTTTTTTTAAATAAAATAAAATAAAAAATGGTTAAGACGGGGGTGCCTGGGTGGCTCAGTCGGCTGAGCATCTGACTTCAGCTCAGGTCAGTCTTGTGGTTCATGAGTTCAAGCTCCACATCGGACTCACCGCTGTCAACGTGGAGTCTGCTTCGGATCCTCTGTCCCCCGTCTCTGCCCCCCCCCCCAACTCGTGTTGTCCCTCAAAAATGAATAAACATTGTTTTAAAAAATGGTTAAGATGGCAAATGCTACATTATACGCATTTAATCACAGAAAAAAAAAGAAAAAGAAAGAAAGAAAGGAAGGGGAAAAAAAGGCAAGGGCTTTATCTTCCTCTCTCTCAGTTAGTTGTCCAAACTCTTTGGGCTTACAGGGTGCTCCAAACCCCACCTAGCTTCACACAACCCTATAATAATAACCTTGGTTCCTACAAACGAAAGCCCCAGCTCCTCAGCCCTGGAACTCAAGGATACCCCCTGTTTTTGAGCACAGGAAAAAGAGAGCAGGGATGAGCTTCAGCAACTGTCCCCAGCAACTGTGAACGAGGAAGATAAAGCGGAAGGGCCTGGAAGTGTGGCGAACAGCTGGAATGCTCACGCAAGGAGCTCCCCTGAACCAGTGTTCACAGGGCGTGGACGGGGATGGAACATGAGGACAATGCAGGGGTGGAGAGGAAGGGATGAAGGAGACCATGTGGGAGGGGAGGGGGAGTGGAGGTTGCTGCGAGGAGTTTGGGTTGGGGTATCTGGGAAGGTACTGCAGTTGATGTCTTAAGGAAAACCCCTGTGCGCACAGCCTGTTGATGGTGGGAAACTGGAGTCTGGAGTGAGGGGAGTTTCAGACTAACACAGTCCCCTTGGGACTGGAGGTCGTAAGTGACAGGCCCACGGTCACTACCTGGTAATGCGAAGCCCTTGGGTAAGAAAGGAGCCAGGGAAAGGGGAGAGCGGGATCTAGCGCTTCCTATAGAGCAACCACACAGAAAGTACTATTCTGGGCATACACAGGACAAAATCCTGGGATGCACACTCTGTGAGGCTAGGACAAGGAATAAAAATTTCTGGAAGAGACAGAGACCACTCAGGGAGTCAAGAGAAGCCAGAGAATGGAATCTTCTAGATGGCAGTGGGCTTGAGAGTGGTCAGAGGGGTGGCCTGCTGCACCAAATGCTGGCATAGGACATGGAAGGCAAAGAAACATCTGATTTCATCATCCAGAGGTCAACAATGCTCTGCCAACTAAGTGAGGCAACTGACTGGCTCTGGTTTCTCCATCAGAATGGAAGTGCTGGGATTAGACCAGAAAAGGCAAACGGTCCTTCGGTCCTTCCTGAAAGAACTGCCAAGTCTTGTTAGAACTATCCCAAGTACTGTGCTAAAAGAGCTTGAGGCCACACCTGGGCTTGTGGAAAAAGGAGCCCGTGATGGATGTATCTATGTCTGCCGAGAAGGGAAGGCATGCACCACACTCCCTCTGGGTGGTTCCTAAGGGGCAAGTCCACCAACAAGAAACACAAGATGCTCAGCTCTTAGCAAGGTTACTATCATTGATTATTGGTTGGAATTAAATCTATAATCCAATCTGTTTCTCCAAGATTCTTTAAATGACCAGGACCACCCAAAGGGTCCTCAGAGTAAAATAAAAGGACAATGATCCTCTATGTATTTTTTTTCTTTTGAGGCCCTGAGAAACAGAGAACATTAAAGAAGGGTTTGGCCTTTCAGAGGGGTTCTAGGAAGCCCAGACCAAAGCAGATGGTTTTCCTGTCCAAGAAGAGCCCCCAGACACTTCCTCTTGAATAAGGAGACACTGTTCAGGAGGGTTCACTCCTTATTCTCACAGAGCCTTGTGTGGATTTTGAAAAGGTGACCTCCAGAAGTGGGTGGAAAGAATCCATTCCTGAAACCACAGGGACCTTATACACTGTATTACAAAAGGGACAGCTACGTGTAGTCACCTGCAGAAACACACTCAGGTACGACATGCTCACCTCTGTCACACCCAGAGCAGGGCACACCTGGGGCTACAGACCCACTGCACCAACACATTCAGGCTGTGAGTGTTCCCCTTGGCAGGCACCCCACATCCCATCAAATAAAGGTGAAACATCTCAAACATCTTTCTCCCTAAAAACCCCATAACAAAGGCTCCCTTCTGTCATATTCCAGTTTCACACCTATTTCAGCGGATCTAGTGCTCCCATTAACCTTCAACTTGAGTGCATAACCGATTTCACATTCTCATGTTCAGAAAACAGGCCCATGGTCATTCTTTCATCAAACGCAGAAAGAAGAGTCCCCCCACCCACCCACCCACCCACCCAAGGCAAAATCTGGCCACGCAGGGTCTTCAAAGTGCCCCAAGTCAACCCCAGGAAATGGGGGAAGAAATCAGAGGAGGATTTCTAATGCACACAGGGATGTAGGTTATCTTTTACACACAGGCAGCCCTCAGGAGAAAAAGTAACAAGATCTTGGGTAACGAGAGGAAATATTTCAAAGCAGAAAAAGCCAAAATCCACATCCACAACCACAGAGTACAACAAATGAAACCAACATGTACCAGCCCCCAAAGGTCACAGTCTTCTCCTAGCTCTTTTTCTACTGGCCATCTGCAGGTCGTCACGACAGTAAACACACCCAGCCTCCTCCCAGTGGACAGGACACCCCCAAGCCTGTGTCACTCTGCCTGCTGTCCCCAGTTAAAGTCTGAAGAGTAGTGTTAGATCCACGTTTCCCAGTTACCTTCAGTTGCCTCAGAGCTTACAAGGACCCCTGTACAGCCGGGCCCTGATGCTGTGCAGATGTCCAGATGAGGCACGACTGAGCCAGGTCACACTGAGAGCTGGAGACAGTGCCAAGGCCAGCTTCCGGGCCCCTCATCACTACAGAACCATGCATAATAGAAATAACCGCTATGAAGGGCTGAATTGTGTCCCCTCCAAAATTCAGAGTCTAAGTCCTAAGTTCCCAGTACCTCAGCATGTGATTGCATTAGAGATAGGGAACAAGAGGTGATTCAACTAATATGAGGTCAGTAGGATGGGCCCTGATCCTTATAAAAGGAGGAAATTTGGACACAGACGTGAGCACACACACGAGGACACAAAGACAGTCATCTACAGGCCAAGGAGAGTGGCCCAAGATCACCCTGCCGACACCTTGATCGGAGACTCACAGCCTCCAGAACTGTGAGACAATAAATGGCTGTGGTTTGAGCCATCTTGTCCTGGGTACTTTGTGCCCCACACCCCCAACATCGACGTTTTTTGTCACGGCACTAATACAGCTGCTACCGTGACAGGCTCTGTGCTGCCCTTTCTAACACAGACACTCAATACAGTGCCAGCTGTGAAAAACCATCAAATCGTAACTGAAAACTCACAGCACTCCAGGAAAGAGGTATTGTTATTAGCCCCTATTTATAGACAAGGACCCTGAAGCTCAGAGAAATTAAGGAACAAGCTCTTAATGACTCAGCAGCACCCACCTCCGAGCCCTGCACCTTTAACTATGGCTAAGCTGCCTCTAAACCAAACCCTTCTGCCCATCCTCACCCACCCAGCAGTCACAGTATGATCCCCTAGAACACCCTGTCCACCTGGATGACCACCGTCTGAGGCCACTGAGCCTCTCCCCCAGCCTTTGGCCCCCAGCAGATACTCAGGTTTAAGGGAACTCAGGCTTTCTACCTTGTTACATGGTTCTGGAATCTTTTCCTGGATTTTTTTTTTTTTTTTAATAAGCATTGCTTTGGTAATCAGAAAAAATATATATATTATTCTTAAGGAAAAACACTGTAACACAGTTAAGGAATTCTATAGAATCTGTGGCCTGTGTGCAAATAGACAAGTAATCAAAAGGAATATATTTGTAAAGACTATTAAGAATAAAAAGCCACCCGTCTGGGTGGCTCAGACGGTTGAGCGTCCGACTTCGGCTCACGTCATGATCTCACAGTGGGTGGGTTCAAGCCCCACGTCGGGCTCTGTGCTGACAGCTCAGAGTCTGGAGTCTGCTTCAGATCTGTGTCTCCCTGTCTCTCCTGCCCCTCCCCTACTCGCGCGCGCGCGCACGCACTCTCTCTCTCTCAAAAATAAATAAATGTTAAAAAAAAAAAAAAGAATAAAAGGGGAGGGATGGGGGACACAAGCAGCTGTTGCCAGTGTCCTATCAGCCAAGATGAGATAAGGGACTCACGGGGCAGAAAGAAGACCGCCACAACCAATAATCCCAGCCAGGACATCATCCCCAGAAAATACCTATTTTTAAAAGCACGTTACATTTCATCACATTTCAGAAAAACAAAGAGGAGACCCTGAGGGGCAGACAAGCAGGCTCCAAAGCCACTCGCAGCACGTGTGCATGCTTGCGGCCGAGGCGATGGTCGCCCGTGGCCAGCCAGTGATTTTCATCTGAAAAATTCAGATCTCTAGTGACAGACGGGGCTCCGACAGGGAGCTACCATCAGCATGCAGCCCATGAAGCGCCAGTTTTCATATTTCCTACAGCCTGCTGGGCCCCCAACTTCTTAGCTAAAATGAAAACCGTCAGACAGGATTTTGTGCAAATATGCACTTTCCTTGGGGGCAAACATTGTGAGTCTACAATTTGTTCTTTCATTTTCTGAGCTCTCTGTCCAAGGCGACTACATCAAAGATGAAAGAGGCGGGTGGGGAGGGCGTTGGGAGCACAGCAGAGCAAATGCAAAGTGCAGGAAGAGCAGGCTGAATGACTAGAAGGCAAAAATGCAGCAGGAGCCCCTTTGCTCAGCCTCTCACAGTCACAGAGAAATGACCTCGCTGGGCCCGTCCTTCAGCAGCTCCTGTGTGGCTGTCCCCATCTGTGTTAGCACATCTTGCCTCCAGATGACTTGAGAGGAAAATAATGTGAAAGAACATGCCAAAAAAAAAAAAAAAAAAGTTTCAAGGTGGGGAGCAGCGACAATACCACGATGGACGACAGAAGAAAGCAGGATTCCCATCTGAACAGGATTAGACGAGCGGCTTAAAGCTATCAGTCATGTTGGTCGGGCAAAACTGTTGAATGTAGTTTTCGTTAATGATACTGATTCTTCCGGAACCATTTTAAAGGGCCGGCCACTTTTTCACTGTCAGATCATTCACTGGAGCTTCGTCAAATAGTCTCAACACACAGACAGACATGTGCCCAAAGCCACCTTTACACCATCAGCGCGTGTGGGGCACGTGGCATTCTGAGGCAAGAGCGTCTGTAAGGACCAGCCCAGCCCCTGTTACTAAATACATCTTCCTCTCGAGTTTCATAATTTAAAGCTAATTAAACCACGTCACCTATTACTTACCGAGTCCCCTTGAGGTGTGTGGTCTTTTGAAATGTGTGGTATGTTTGGGGTTTGCGTTGAGGAAGGGAGTGAGAGAAAGATTCCCTCAGAGACTGCCAAGAATTGCCAAATTTGAAACATTCAAACCTCCTACAGTCTCATTTCTCCTCTGTTGGCATCTCAAGGAGACATGGTAAAAGCCCAGCCATGAAGAAGGGTCACAACCCACAGGTGACCTCCCAGGCCTATGTCAGGTAGAAGAACCGATGAAGTCTCTTCATATAGGCACTAGAAAACCACTAGAAAATACTGTCTTCAATAGCAACCCAAAGGGGAGAGAAGTGGTCCCTGCAACTCTGTACCCCACACCCCCGACATCAAGAAAAATGGGGCCCGTTGTGGGCCTCTCAGCTCAGAGCTGGCTGCCCCGGGCCCCACCCAGCCCAGAAGGCCTGCGTGTGCAGCCACCTCGCCCATGCTGACGGCCACTCTGTCCACCAGCTCACCACAAAGGCCACTTGTTTCCCATGAGTGCCCAGAACAGTGGCTCAACCAGTTGGCCCAGTCAGGGACTGTGGTCCTTGTAGATGGGTGGTGACAAGGGCTCTGTGATCTCAGCAGACAATTAGCAAGGCAGTGTCAAGTTACCAAGCACCTGCCAGGCTGGGAGACGGTAGGCCTCAGCTTCCAGACCCAGGAAGGGTCAGGCAGGGTCAGTTGCAGGCTATTTCATCTCCATCTTGTCCCTCGACACTAAGCATCAGATCTTCCGACCCTGGGGACAGAAGAAAGGTGTTCACAAGGAGAGGTCACATGAATAACCACAGCAGGCCTTGGGGTGCCAAGTAGAAGAGTAGAGTCGTCCAAGGGGGTGCTTGGAGATGTGTGGGGACATGGTTCAGTAGACACATGATGGGAAGGGGCACACCAGCCCCCCATGGGTGGAGGCCAACAGACAATGAACATCTTAAAAGTGCAGGAAGATCCAAAACCCAACAGCATCTGCTGAGACGTGCTGAAAGTCAATCCCATCTATCCCAGCTGCTCACCACACCTGAGCCACCATACGCAGCATAAAACCACAACAAACGTAGGAAGGGGAGGAATGAACCAGGGGTTGCAAAAAAGAAAGAAAGAAAAGCTCTGGAGGAACAGACTATGGTCTCCACATGCCCAAAGGGTGATGATGAGGAAAAGGAGAAACTTAGAGACAGACTGGGGCCAAAACCCAAGAAGTAACAACCAGCAGGATCCACCGATGAGAAAGACAGGCAGCTTCTCAAAGTCAGGACCCCCCCGCCCCTTGCCGCTGCAGCAGGATGCCACCCACCAGGACCGCAGATCTTCGGCTGCGGGGCACTCCTGACAGTGAGACGCGCTCAGGTGCCCACGTCCACCTGACCCACCTGCAGCCCCTCTCACCCTGGTCACCTCTCCCCCCTGCCACCATCCTGGTACCCGTGGCAGCTCAACAGTTTCGCCCGCCTCCCGATTCCCCCCCGCATCCCTAGGGTCCCAGCTCTACCACCTACGACCGCAGGCGAGGTTCGTGACACCTCTCTGCACCTCCGCTTTCTCATCTGCACCAGCCTGGGAAGACTGAGAGAACAAGCGTAAAGTGCATCGACATCAGAGGCATTCCGAGACTTTGGAACATCAGCGAGGACCAATCCCCAGAGTGCTTCCCAGAGCCCCACGGTGCCATCTCCAAGTTCCCAGCAGTCGCCGGTTGCAGAATAAAGCCTCCCTTGAGGCTGGCATCTGAGGGTCTTCGAGGGCTGAGCCCAGCCTGTCCACACTCCCAAATGCCGCCCACCACCACCCAGCCATCCAGCCAGGCTACAGAGCCGTGAGTTCATCACTCCCTGCCCATGCCCATGGGTCCCTGCCTCCACCCTCACCACCACCTCCACCACAGTCTTAGCCATCCCTCCAGGTCTAGCTTTACTAGTATTATCACTACTATTATTTTAGAGGGAGAGAGAGCACACGTGAGCAGGGGAGCGGCAGAGGGAGGGAGGGACAGAGAGAGAGAGAGAGAGAGAGAGAGAGAGAGAATGAATGAGACATGGGGCTCGATCTCACGATCATGACCTGGGCCAAAATCAAGAGTCAGACCCTCAACTGACTGAGCCACTCAAGCGCCCCCAGCTCCAGCTTTAAATGGGACCTCTCCAAGGAGCCCTCCCAGACCCCTCCATCGGGAAATCACTGTTCTACCATTATCTTGCTTGTACTTCCCCTACGGTTCCCCACGAGGCTGAGGACCAGGACCAGTGTCATGGAGCACAGCCTGTACAGTCTCAGGAACGTCACACCTAGCTTCATGCTCTGCTGTCACCGTCTTGAAACTCTTAATGATTTATGAGCAGGGACTCTACATTTTCAATTTGTACCAGGCCACAAATTAAGTATCCAGTTCTACTGATGACTTCCCAAGGAAGAGGCTTTGTCAAACCTCTATACTCCCCACAGCACACAGTAGTACCTGTTACAGAGCAGGGAATTCAGTGAGGGAGGAAAGGGAGTATCTCTGTTTGTGTAAACAGCTAACGTACATCCCTGCCATCCTGGGCAGCTCATTCGCACATGGCAAGCTGACCTCCCTCCCTCCCAGCCCCCAGTACTCACACAGCAGAGGACGGAGCAATCCCCCTCAGCCCATTCTCTGTACCCACATTCCCCTCTGGTCCCTACTACACAGCGCTCCACAGGAAACCATGAGAAAGTTCTTTGGACCCGACAGAAGATGTAGCATCTCGGGGCTTCATCTTAATGAGACACTGGTTTGCTGAAAAGCTCATTCTCTGGGGAGCTTCAAGACTCAGGAACATGGACTCAGGAGTCATCCGGCTCTACCCCTTGCTGACTGTACAGCCTTGACCCAGCTCCCTAGCATGAAGCCCAGAAAGGAGCCCTAGGAGGACAGGGCCCCTCCAACCCTCCCCAGCCAGCGTCCCCCTCCTGCAGCCTGGTCCAGGGGCTCGGGGCCACACCGACCACCTCACCCTGCTCACAGTCTGTATTTGCGGCGCCCACAAGCCCCAGACTCAGGACAGACACACCCATGGGCCAGACATGGCCTTACGAACCAGGGATGGCGGCTGCTTCCCTGGGACACCTCAGCCAATGGAATCACACCCAGTCCTGGCTCAGATCCGCAGTAGCACATCTGACACGTGCCCTCAATCCCTCTCTACCCCGTGACCCATAAGCAGCCTGCTGGCACCGACACACAGCCATAAGCCAAACCAACTTCTGAGAAAAACATTCCCTGGCCATACAAAACAAATGTATTTGGCCCGTCAGAGAATGCACGGTTGTTTGTGAAAAGAGATACAGAACCCAAGAGACACCTCTCTCTCCGTCTGACTCGGGAGCACTTTTAACATAAAATTTTGGTTGACGCTAGGTGTGTTCTAACCCTCAGGATTACACTCTTTTCACAAAGAGTCACAGAATGTAAAAGACAGAGGGACCCCAAAGACCAAGTAGTCTAATGCACCCATTTAACAGATGGGGAAACTGAGGCTCCAACAGGGTCCAAACCACCTACTTCTGTACTCCCAGTGTCCCACCTTGCTCTGCTTGGACACTGCAACCGCCTGCTGTATTAGCATGGACTATTTACAAACTGTCACCCACACCAGACCGTGAGTTCCCTGTGACCAGGGTGTTACCTCTTTCGTGTCTGCAGATCCAGCATCTCCCACAGGACGAGGCATGCATCTGTGCTCAGTAAACAACCAGTGAACGAACAAGTGACCCAGAGAGGTATCCCAGAGCCACAAAGTTGGGCAAACAGAGCTGACTGAGTCTGGACCCCTGGCTTCCCGCTCTCTTCGGACTGAATGCAGTGCTAGATAACTGGGTGAAGAAACACAAAACTCAGCATGGCAAGACCAGTATGCTGTGTGCTGCAGGGTTAGGGCACTGGCCTGAAGGCCACACCTGCTTTCAGCCCTGCCTCTGACACTGGTGTATGGGTCATGTGACCATATGAACAGCACACTCTGAATGGAGGAGAAACAAGTCTCACCTTGCCTGCCTGCCTGCCAGTACCAGAGCAAGGAGAGAAAAGGAAAGTGCCCGTGCGCTGAGGACAAGGCACCAGTGGGACTGAGCTCCCCAATGACGCCTCGTCTCCCTGATCCGCCGGCTCATTATTTCTCCCGTAGCTCTGGGAAGCAGCAAGAATAGACACCATCAGCCCACTGCACATCGGGAAAACAAGGTACCGAGAGGCTGTTCCAGTCCCTGCAGTGTCCCTGGAAGCCCGGGTGATTGCTCCTGCTCGAACAACTGCCCCAGGGGCAGGGAAGGTTTCCAGGAGTGCCTGCCCCCAGGCAAACAACAGCGGCCAATCCCACATCCCACATCTCGCTGGGCGGCAACTCCTGGCTGTGAACCGCCAAGTCCACAGCCAGTGCCTGGATGCCACAGGGAAGTACCAGCTGTGGACCATCCCATGCCTTGGGACAGAAGGACAGAAGTCCAAAGAAGCTCAGATGGCCAAGTAAAAAATAACCAAAAAAGAACCACACCCTACAGCCTAGAAATCACCGCAGACACCATTACCTGGTTTACCAATTCTCCTTGGAAGGAACATTATTAACAGCAGATGGGGGGAGGTGGGGGACAGCTTTAGTCCCCACCTGCCCCCAGGCCTGAGATGGGGAGCCCCTCGTTCTCCTCTTCCCAACACGGCCATCTTGGGTCCTTCCCACCGACGGACTGATTTATCTATCCCTCAGGCAACTAGAGCAAGTAGATAAAACCTTGGTTTCTAAACCCCAGACCACTGACCAAAGGCTTTTGTACAGGGAGCCATGGGATGGAAGATGGTACAGAACCGCGATGCCCCTCCATACGCACCTCTGTACGGTGGTTAGCAACTCTCTTCACAAACTGCAAATCTGAACCGTAGGCTGTGTGTCTAAGGACATGTGCGCACATCCACAGTGATCAGATACCTGCAGGGGTGGTCAGTACCCCAGCGGGGTTAGCAGTATGAGTTCCAGACCCACCTGCCTGCTGGGAATCCCAGCTCAAACACGGTCTGAGTGACTCGGGGCACCTTCCTTAACCTCTCTGTGCCTCGTTTTCCTCTCCCATAAAAGAGGGATAATAAAAGTACCTACCTCCCAGGGTTTTTGCAAGGATGAAATGAGATAACATTTGGCACAATGCTTGCCATACAATAAAAGCTCCATTTTCCCCCAGCACAATGTTAATAGGGTTGCCTCTGGGATTCTGTGTGCCTTTCCTTTTTCTTCTTCATTAATTGAATTTTCTACATGAATGTGCATGCTTTATTGTCAGCAAAGAATAAAGCTTTTTTTTTTTTTGAGATGGGGTAGGAAGAACAACTCATAATCCCAAGTAACCCTTTCCTCGAAACACACAGTACTAAAGCAGCCTTCTCATTGTCAGGCTGTTCGCTGGGGGGGGGGGGGGGGGGGGGGTGGATTTTTTTTTTTTTTTTTTTAATGTTTGGGGGTTTGTTTTTTTTTTTGTTTTTTGGGTTTGTTTTTTGGGTTTGTTTGTTGTTTTGGGTTTGTTTTTTGGGTTTGTTTGGGTTTTGTTTTTTGGGTTTGTTGTTGTTGTTGTTGTTGAGAGAAAGTACACAAGGGAGGAGCAGAGAGAGGGGGAGAGAGAATCCCAAGCAGGCTCTGCACTGTCAGCACAGAGCCCGATGCGGGGTTCAAACTCATCAACTGTGAGATCATGACCTGAGCCAAAATCAAGGGTCAGACACTTAACCGACTGAGCCATCCAGGTGCCCCTGGAGGATCTTCTTTAGGGCAGGAAGCTTACTGCCTAAGGCAGGCCCTGACTTTTCTGCTCCCTGACTCTCACTATACCTCTTCTCTAGCCAGCGCATCCAGTAAGACTCAGGCCTGACCTTGTGCCAGAAGCTCCTCCTGTGGGCGCACACTGCAACCTTCCTCTCCAGGAACACCACCTGTCCTCACTTCTGTCCCCTCCTCGTTGGCACTTGCCCCCCAAGCGCAAGCTGGTCTTATACCAGTCTCTGACAGTCCCCGGAAGGATGAGCTTATCACTCCTCCCCCACCTCCTCCATGGACAGTCTTGAAGGGAGAGCCACCTCCTTCCGTTGCAGTTTCAAAGAACTTACCCAAATCTCCTCTTGGATCCTCATGACAACTCTATGGACTGGGATGAAGGGTTCAGGGAAAGGAGGGAATGAAACAGCCTCACAGCTGGACTTAAAACCAGTCCAACCAATGCCAACCAAGGACTCATTCCCAGTGCTGAGGGAGACGTATAGCAGGCCCTCGGCTAACAGACCCTCGGGTCAACCGAGTGGCCCAGCTCCTTAAGGGCAGAACGACAGTGGCCACCATGGCACCTCTCTCTGCTCTCTCCCTTCCACGTCCTGTCACCCATATCCCCTCTCTTCCCTCTTCAGGATTTCCCTCCTCCCCTGGCTGGGCTTCGGTCCTTGGTAGCCCCACTGCAGCAATCAACCCTTCTGAGGGTGTCCAGAGCTAAGAAGGCCAGTGACCCCACACCAAAAGGGGAGAGGGGAGGAGGAGGTTCTGAGCTTTGTAGAAGACACTATCAGTTTTTCTCTGTTTTATGTCAAATGACCTATAACCCTCCAGGCAATGGTATATTTGAGCCCTGGGTACTTAAAAGAATTTAGCAGGATAGTTTAAAATGTCCAGACTTGGAGGTGTCAGATTTCATAAACCAAAGAAATTCAGAACACATATGCAGACCTCAACACTGGGATACTGGAAAGGTCTCTCTGATGTTCAGACACAGATTCTGTAAAAAAGAAGAGGGTGCATCTCTCCCGGGCTCCTCCCAAGTTTCAAGAATTCTAAGACCGCCTAGGGGATATCAATGAACATGGTATATGTACACATCCACAGTACAGCACTGTGTTCTAACAAACATATGTCAATCACGGATAATCAAGTGTATAATCCAGGGTTTTTTTAAATAACGCTAGCCAAACAACCAAATGCGTGTTTATTAGAGCCTAGACTTTTTTAAATTGATAAAGGCATATTTAGGACAACCAGGAAGACTTGGAAGAGACCACGTAGTAGAACATCAGCCTGGAATTCAGGTTTGGTAATGGTGATGTGTCACATAGGTGCATGGCCTGGTTCACACATGACACATGCGTCAGTGCTTCGAGGTGAAGTGTCCTGATGCCTGCCATTTTTTGTCCGAGCAAATTGGTAAAAAAAAAAAACTGTACTTGAATATAGAACGTGACAGAATGAAAAAAGCAAAGACGGCAGGCTGTTACCCACTGGTGAATCTAGGCGAAGACCATACAAATGTTTATTGTACTGTTCTCACAACTGTTCTGTGCATCAGAAAATTTGCAAAACAAAGTATCAGGGGGTAAAAATAGTACCATTAAGAAATGTGTTTAAAACAGAAAAATAGGTCGGGGGCACCTGGGTGGCTCAGTCGGTTGAGCATCCGACTTTGGCTCAGGTCATGATTTCATTGTTTGTGAGTTCAAGCCCTGCATCGGGCTCTGGGCTGACAGCTCAGAGCCTGGAGCCCGCTTCAGATTCTGTCTCCCTGGCTCTCTGTCCCTCCTGTCCTCACACTCTGTCTGTCTCTCCCTCTCTCTCTCACAAAAATAAACTTTAAAAAAAAACAACAAAACCACACACAGAAAAATAGGAAGAAAAATAAAATGCCTCTTGATGCCACTGACCACTGCCTACACAACACTTTTAAATTGTTGCTACTTAATCGTTGATTTAAAAAGAGGTGGATAATGCTGCACGTGTAGCAGCTATGTTTTACCTACCCCAGAGGGAAAATACCCTGAGAGCATTTTTTCTCTTAATAAATGAATGTTTAAGCAAATAAATAATACATAAAGAAAAAAGTCTATCATACCATTTTTTAGTAGTACAATGAATTAAAAAAAGAAGAAAGAAAAAAAGATTTGATTCCCAAAATGAGGGCCTGTCCAAAGATAGGTGACATGGGGAAGAAGCTTGGTAATATTTTACCAAAATATTCTGGTCCCCTTGCCTGTGGGTCACCTGAAGGCTCCGGAACTTCCAGGCAGGGCTCTCCTCTCCCTCTCCGCTGCCCACAGGCGGTACAGCCATCCTGGGGTTGCCCAAAGAGCCTCAGGAGCCCTGTGACCACCTCCCCGGGGTCCAGGGTCATGGTCCCACCCAAGCCCACTCCCAGCCACGCCAGCTGGGAAGCAGCACCTACCTCCCCAGACTCACAGGTCCTCGAGGAGCCAAACAGCCTCCTGCATCAGCGACGTCGAGCCACGGCTGCCAGCTCAGCCACAGTGGCCCTGCGCTTCCCCCCTCAACCTGGCACCCCCACCAGCCTAGCCTCAGTCTCCTGGTCTCCACCTTGCCCCACCACACTTCTGTCTGCAGTTCCAGGGGACTTTGTTTTTCTCAGAGAGGAAGGGAGACAAAGGAAAGCAAGTCTTGTTGAACTGCTCGTTAGGATTTTAAGACCCGTCCCCAGAGGCAGACGGGGGCAGAGGTGCCATCTGAGGAGGGCAGTCCTGGCAGCAGGAGGGAAAGGACCAGAGGGGAGCAAAAGGAGAGGCAGAGGCACCCAGCAGCAGGGGCTGGGAGCACCTGCACGGAGCTCACCAGGGCCTGGTGATTAAAGCCAGCAAGGGGCCGCTCCTCCTGCCAACGGAGTTATCTTTTAATCCAACCCCCGGATGACACCATCTGGCACCAGCCCAGGAGCAGCTCCTGAGGGCACACGAGTCACGAGGCTGGGCCCTGGGTCTCTCCTTTCAGGCTGGGGCTTGCTCCTTGCTCCCGAGGAAGCAGGGCCCCTGCCCCTCCAAGGCCTGGCTGCTGACAGGCCCGTGCACGCCTGGGAGGGTGAGGCGGTAGGTGAGGAAGTACAGGAAGCTGCCGCACTCTGTAGGTCACCAAACGCTCCACGCAAAGACTGGACAAAGGAAGGCACTGGTCACTGAGCATGCTGGCATCATGCCGGGATGAGGCAGCGATCCTAGGATCTCCTTTCCATCCAGATGTGGCAACGAGGTTTGCGGCGCAAGAACAGCTGCTATCAGCGGGCTGTGACGGGCTGCCTGGGATTCACAGCAAGAGGAATTCCGTAGGCAGGCTCGGCCAGCAAGACCACTCGGTACCGCCCCAGACCTGCCACCCCTCTATGCACTCTGACAACCCATGGACCAGCCTGGAGTTAGTGCCCCCTGCAAGGCTGATTTCCGACGGCCTGCAGTCATTCGGGATATGGTAGCAACACTCTCCAAGACACGATGGGTTTATTCCCACCCCCATGCAAGGGGCTGTCTCTGTGCCTGCCTCTATGAAGGACGTGGGGGAAGGAGGTGTGGGGGAGGTGGGGACGCCAATCCGGATGTCTGGAGGCTGCCAGGGACGGGGGGTAGGGCAGCCCCTCTCCTTAGGAGGTGCAGACCCGCCTTCCATCCAGGCCCTCCAGGACTTGGGAGCATACCACCTCCAAAGGCAACCATCCCATCACTGCCCAGCTCTTTGTGCCCAGAGCGCTTCCTTGTGGGCAACTACAACCTACCACCAGGAACTGGGAGCCAAAAACTCCAAACCTAACAGCTGCTCCAGTTCCCACCACAGCTCAGTGGATATGCCCTCTAGATTCCAACCACCAGGGGTGAAATCCGACTCACTAGCCTGCTGGGACTCTGGGCAAGTAACTTCCCCTCTCTGTGCCTCAGTTCCCTCATCTACAAAATGAGGACGTGCCGCGCCTGGGTGGCTCAGTCGGTTAAGCGTCTGACTCTGGATTTTGGCTTGGGTCATGATCTCACGATTCGTGAGATTGAGCCCCGAATCAGGCTCTGTGCGCTGGCAGATTCTCTCTCTCAACTCTCTCTCTGCCCCTCCCCTGCTCTCGCTCTCTCTCTCTCTCTCCCTCTTTCAAAATAAATAAACTTAATTTTAATAAAAATAAAATGAGGACAATAATAGCCCCTCATCTTCTGGTGGTTGGGATGAGCCCATAAGCTCCCTATCACACACCCAAAGTGGTCAGTAAATGTGTATGCGATTATGGCTATACTATGGTTGCCACCATGCTAACCATCACTATCATGGCCTGTTCTGCAGACTCGAGCCCAGCCATACAACACTCATCCCGCTTTCTCATGACCAGACTCAAGTCCCACAAGTATCCAGTTCTGTAGTTTCCCTTAGCGCTAACCGGCTCCCTGGGGACACATTCCAAACCCTATCCTCTCCTGGCAAAGTCTCTGCCCAGAGTTCGGGCAGGGCATCCCAGCAGCCCACTGCAGCTGGTAGACAAGAAATTCAGCAGGAGACCATGTGGGGCAGGATTCTTCTCACCCGTCCTGGTCTTGGCCCATGGCTCTAGCCTCACCACCCGAGACCCCAAAAGTATCCTCCACCAGAATAACACACAAACAGGGTGCCTGGATGGCTCGGTCGGCTAAGTGTCTGATTCTTGATTTCAGCTCAGGTCATGATCTCATGGTTAATGAGACTGAGCCCCTCGTTGGGCTCTGCGCTGGCATCTCAGAGCCTGTTTGGGATTCTCTCTCTTTCTGCCCCTCCCCCACTCATTCAGGCACGTGCACACATTCTCTCAAAATAAAGAAACTTTAAAAAATAAAATAAAGGGGCGCCTGGGTGGCGCAGTCGGTTAAGCGTCCGACTTCAGCCAGGTCACGATCTCGCGGTCCGTGAGTTCGAGCCCCGCATCAGGCTCTGGGCTGATGGCTCGGAGCCTGGAGCCTGTTTCCGATTCTGTGTCTCCCTCTCTCTCTGCCCCTCCCCCGTTCATGCTCTGTCTCTCTCTGTCCCAAAAATAAATAAAAAACGTTGAAAAAAAAAATTTAAAAAAAAAATAAAAAATAAAATAAAACACATAAACACCCAAGTAAACAGATATAATCTTATTAACCTTGTGTTCCACAACCTTCCATGGCTCCTTTGGCCTACTAGGATAAAGCCAAAAAGTCTCACCCTAGCATTGCAAAGGAAGGAAATAAACATTTATGGAGCATGTGATCCTGTGCCAAGTTCTGGGTTACATACTTTACGTGTATTACACACTTAATAATTTCCTCCAAGGTTGGTCTGATTACTGCATCTCATAGGGGAGGAAGTCAAGGCTCCAAAATATTAAGCACCTTGCCTAAGCCAAAGAGCTGAGAAGCGTCAGAAGCAGACTTATAGGCCAGGTCCGTGGCCCAGCCCCTGCCTCCTCCAGACCCTCCCTGACCACCCAATCACCACGGTGCCCACGATTACCCAGAAGGCCTGGCTCCTTCTTGACTCGATGCTCTTTCTTCCCCTGCCCGGAAGGCACCTATCCAACATTTGACAACTTCTACTCAGCCCTTTTGCCCAGCTGTCCAGTTACATCCTCCATGAGATGGCCCTCAGCCCGACTCTCCCTTCCATCAGACAAAATCAGTTCCTTGCTTGGCTATGCTTCATAGCACAGTCTCTAACCACATTAGAGCACAACTTAGCAATCCCCAAGCTGGCAGTGTTGCTCCCTGCTTCTCCTAACGTAGATCATTTATTTTGACACCACCACAGCTCAGCGTGTTTGCTTGAATAAGTGAATGAATGATCTCCCTTCTAGATTTACGGACCAGGAAACAGAGGACAGTCAGAGGTGGACCTGGCTTTTGCAGGGACAACTGGTAAACAGCCTGTCTAGGGTAACCTGCTGGAGATTACACACGGCAAAGCAGTTTATCCTTAGCTGGGGACCGCTTGGGCAACCCCATAGGGACTGCCAACTCAAGTGTTAGGACGCGGCACATCCACATGGGGACCCTGTGGTCAAAGGCAGCATCAGGGACTCCTGGGGCCACACTGCTGGGGAGTGACCTCCCTGCCTTCTCTACCACCATCCTCCCTGGGGCTCTGCCCTGGGCCTCTTGGCACTCTTGCCGGTGGACACAGGAGGCAGCAATCCAAGGGCAGAAGCGGTTCCTCTCTGTCGACCGGGACAGAAAGACACCAGTGCCTGGAGGGGGCCTCAGCTGGCAGCACCCTGCTCCAACAGTTTATCAGTCCCAGGTCCCCTTGGGGAAGAGGCGGAAAGAGGAGCTCTGCGTCCTGACCCATTTTTCCCAGAGCTCCCTTCCCGGATCTGGCCTGGCCCAGTAAGATCCTGCTCACCTGTGACATCAGTAAGAGAAACACTCACACATGTATTCACATAGAGAGTATTTCGGCTCATCAAAACCACTCTGAGACACCCACTTTACAGATAAGGAAAAGGGTGCCCAGAGGTAGGTCCTCGAACTGGCTCTTCTGGCTCTGAGGCCTGGCCATGCACTGAGTGGAAGAGTCTCCTGTATGCTGAAACATACAGATGTGGAGACCAGCCCACTCCCAGATTCTGTTTCAGGAGGCCTGGGGTGGGGCCCTGGAGTCTGATTTTTCAGGAGCTTCCCAGGTGATTCTAAAGAAGACAGCCAAAACCACACCCAGAGAACCTAGGAGTGACTCAGTGCCATCAGCCTGCCAATGTGTATCAACAGCCCCCCAAAACACCCACACCCTTTTACCCAAAAGAGTCACCACTTCCAGAAACTTATCCTGAAGAAATAAAAAAGTGCACAAATATCTATGCATAGGGATATCCACTAAAGCATGATTTATACTGAAAAATGGGAAATCTCTGAATCTCCAGCCAGGGGGAACTGGTGATACACTTCATAATAGGGTAATACTTGCAACCATTAAAGATGATTCCTTTCGTACTCTTAAAAGAAAAAAAAGGGGGCGCCTGGGTGGCTCAGTCGGTTAAGCGTCTGACTTCGGCTCAGGTCACGATCTTGCGGTTTATGAGTTGGAGCCCCACGTCGGGCTCTGTGCTGACAGCTCAGAGCCTGGAGCCTGCTTCGGTTTCTATGTCTTCCTCTCTCTCTGCCCCTCCCCTGCTTGTGCTCTGTCTGTCTGTATCTCTCTCTCTCTCTCTCAAAAATAAACATTAAAAAACAATTTAAAAAAAAAAAAAGAAAAAAATGTACATAGGTTAATTCCAGCTGGTAAGATGACCTATAAACTTATTTTCCTTTTGATTATCTACCTTTTCTAAACTCTTGACCATACATACGGCTAATTATATTTTTTTAACCAAGTAACTTTTCTGTTTTAATTATCAGCATGAGCCCTAAAATTTAAAGCCCCGTTCAGTCAGAACAGGAAGGACTGCAGGAAGCATCTATTCCAACCATGAACATGACAGAACTCTTTCTATCTGCCTGAAGTTCTACTTGAATACTTCCAGCAGCCAGGAGGTCAACCCCTTCCCTAAAGCAGCACCTTCTGCCAATTAAAAAGTTATTCCTAGGGGCGCCTGGGTGGCTCAGTCGGTTAAGCATCCAACTTCGGCTCAGGTCATGATCTCACAGTCTGTGGGTTCAAGCCCCGCATCGGGTTCTGTGCTGACAGCTCAGAGCCTGGAGCCTGCTTCTGATTCTGTGTCTCCCTCTCTCTCTGTCCCTCCCCTGCTCATGCTCTGTCTCTCTCTGTCGCAAAAATAAATAAAAACATTAAAAAAAAAAAAAATTAAAAAAAAAAAAAAAGTTATTCCTAAACAGGATTCTACCTTCCTAAAGCCAAAATCCCCAGTCTCTCTATACAGTTGGTAGTACCTGGCATCATATGATCAATAAACACATGGAACAGAGCTGTTTTTCAATGAACTGACTTACAGGATAACTGCCCATACTTTCCCACTATGACCAAGATGAGAGTGTGGGGTTTTGCAAGCATTGTTCACAATGCCAAGTTCAAAGCAAGCATTGTTCACCTCTTACTCCTCACAATTACCTAGATGATTATTAAAACACCTGCGTCCCTACTGAGCCCACTGTTCCATGAACAGCCGCCGCTATCTGGTGGCCCAGTACCAGGACGGATAACTCTTCACCGAGGCCAGTTTTGGGTGAACCATCTGCTGGAGGTTGCCAGCTCCACGAAGACACACAGATGCTGCACCACCAGAAACTGAGCAATCGAGCACAGCCGAGAGAGCAGGCAACAGGCCCTTCCCTCAAAGACAGCAGCCTGGAGGAAAAGTGATGTTCTTTCCTCCCTTGCTTGATTTCCTCTTATTGCCATTTCCCTGCCCATTCTCCTCCCCCACATCCACAAGCAACTGTTCTTTTGTGTTTATCTTGTGTTCTTGCAAAATGGGTATCATCTGTATGATTAATTTACATAATAGCACCGCATCATCCACCTTACTCTATTTCTTTCTCATTGAATGCTATGCTTTAGGATCGATTCCACTGCCATGAGTGTCTCACCAGCCATTTGCAACTACTGCAGAGGACCCACCGCTGCACCCACCAGCTCCCCCAAGGACAGATGCCACCCCACAGGGCACTGCAGTGAACCTAAACCTGTCCCCTCAGGGACCTGTGTGAGAAGCTGGGCGATCCCCACCCAGGAGGGGAACTGCAGGGCCATGGCTTTGTGGGAGCCCTGCCGGAGGTTTCAGGATGGCCACATCAGCAGGGTAACCTCCTGCACCCCCAACACTCTGCTGTGCACGGACAGCATCCAGCTTTCTAGTTGCTGCCAGCCTAAGAGGTGGAAAGGGACAGAGTTCACAGTGGATTCTTAACAAACCTGCCAGAACCACACTTGCTAAGAGAATAGCAAGAAAGGCATTTGCTACTGTGAGCGTCAACGGCGCTGAATGGAAACAAATGCTCATTAATAAAAATCTCCATGGGGAGACCTCACTGCCTTGAGCTGTCACAGACTGCCGAAGCACAAACATCATGCACTGGCTTACAAAATGCTCTGGATTCGCCTGGTCTGCTCGGTTGGCAGAGGTTCCTCCCAAGGAAGCCAACTGTTCAGGAGTGGGCAGCAACAGAGCCCAGCTATCACGACACTCCACTTTTTTATCTGCAGTCACATGGTCCTACTACTGATGATGATTATGCACGGCTCCTCCCACATGTGACTCCCCATGTGATCTGACAGCACCTGAAGCAGTCTATACCTGTTCAATGAGTCTTGGCAAGGTCAAATCGCTCTAATTGCCAAACACTTATTCTGATCTCTGTGCTAACTTCATCACAGATCAGGAACCAAGAGTTTACAGACCGGCACTGGTCTGGAGACCACACCCTGAGTGTGGGATAGTGTGGGGAAACAAACCAAACCAACCTGCCCTGGAAGTCAGTTTAAGGTGGCACTTAAACAGCCATGGGACAGGGTCACTAATAACAACGTAAAGAACAGCCGCTGCTTACATAGGGCTGTGTGCCAGGCACTACTCTAAACAATTTACAAACAGTAAATCCTTTACTCCTTACTATACAAGGTACGATTTCTATCCTCATTTCACAGGTGAGAAAACTGAGGCACAGAGAGGGAAAGTGACTTGCCCAGAGTTTGAACCCAATACTTGGCTCAGATACAGGCTCTTAACCATTCTTCTGAACTAACTCCCAAAGGGACATGGCCTCCCCAACCTGTTCCCTCATTTGTCAGGTGGAATAAGCACCCCCCCCCCACAAGGGGCTGCTAACGAGATGAAATGAGACAATAAAAAATAACAAAGCATCCTGTGCAATAGAAATGTGAACCATCTGCACAGCATACAACCACGTATGTGCACACTTTCGCACCAGCTCTCAGAAGAAGGCGGTGTCACGGACCCCATCAGACATACAAGGATGAGGCCTGGAGAGGCTATGTGAACAGGCCAGGGGGCACAGCTAGAGACCAGTGGTCGCTCATTACCCTCAACCACCTCATTCCTTAATCACCCCTGTCTCCTCCCCAAAGAGCAGGCCAGCACATGAGACAGCAATCCCTACACTACTCACGAGCTGACTTCTAAATATCCCAGCCATTAACTCTCAGACTTGCACCTTAGGAAACATTTGACTTTTCGGTCCCGCTAACAGATCACAGAAAGCCAATCACACATCTCCAGGGATTCTGCAAAGGCTGCTGGGCCTATTCCCCTCACCCCATCCTCCTCTGGCAGTGCACCCTCCCACCCCAGGCCAATGCTACCCATTCCTCTCTCTCCAGCCCCGTGCTCAAGGCGTCTCATGGAGAACCGATCACAGGAAGAACGACTGGAAGCAGCAACCAGGCCTGCCTTGTGCCTCCCAGGGCCTGGTTGGCCTGGGCTCATCTTCCCAGTGCCTACTAAGTGCACACCCCAAGCAGAAGCTCGGAATTCCCGTAAAGACCCACCATTCACAGAATGGATTCTCCTCCGAGTCTCCTGCCCCTGCCCTGCGTCCCGCCTTCACGGGGCCCGCACGCCTCCTTGTGCCTCCCCAGCACCCTTCCAGCCTGTCGGCCATCTGCCCACACACAGCTCGCTGTACACTCCCCTCTCCTTGAGGCAGCCTCATCTGCTCTGGGGGATGTGCCCTGCTGGACGGCTGCTCCCTCACGCTGGGGCTCTCCAATGAGACACTAAACTCCTAGTGGGCAGGAACCATCTTCTTCGTCATTCTGAGGATCTTACAGCTTTTTACAAACAAAAACCCATGCCATTTGCTTGAAACCACCAAATGGAAGGTGAGGAACAGGAAGTCAATAAGCCAGGCTGATAACTTTCTGGCATTCCTAAAAGCTCCATGACAGAGCAACAGAGAAGAAAAACCTTCGATGAACGATAGGATATATACTGCAGCTAAAAGGAGTGTTTGGTACAAGTCTGTGGAGCCATTCATGGAGGATGCTAAGGGTTTTCTCACCTTTTCACACTCAGCACTTAGCAGAGCACTGACCAGGGACATGCTGCACGGATGATGGGTGGGCAGATGGATGGATGGACCCACTGGTAAAATCTGAGTCTGAATCTGGGCTCCACCCTAAAGCCAGGTGACCTCACACAAGACGACACTGTGGCCACGTCCAGTGAGTTTTCGCGAGAAGCCTTGAAATGAGGGGGGCTGACGGAAGAACAAGCTTACACGAAATTCCACAATCTGGCACAGAAAGTAAGGACAACTGTTCACTGCTTTGCTCCCTCCCGCTGGGTTCATAAAATGGGAGAGAAAATAGGACAGGATTTGATTTATAAAGGCAGTCCGCCATTTCCTATCAGAAATGAGCTGGGTGAACAGAAAGGCATATATACGTACTCGCACACACATAGCCCCTAAATTGTAAGCTGCTTCAGGTTCAGCTGTATTTTTTTCCATAGAAAGACCCAGAACTAGCACATTTTAGTTTTATCTACTTTCTTGCTTTTTCCTATATCCAGCTCCCACCAATGTTAGGCATGAAGGTAGGTCCCAACTCAGCGTCCACAGGCCTCTACCCTCTTATCTTTGTTGACAACTTTCTCCTCTGGGGCAAGAGGCTCAGTAGCGTCATTTTCCTGCTTGAACTCTGTCCTGTGACTAAGCAATAAGAAGCTACAGCACTGGAGGTTTTTGCTGTGTCACAAAAAGAATGAGGCAAGGAGGTATCTCCTGCCAATACCAAACCCATTCTCTGACTCAGCACTAAATTTAGATGTCATGCCCTATGTCTACATCCAGACAGTCCCCTGTGTGACAGGTGCTGAATGAATGAGTGTTGTGGCAAGAAGTGTCCAAGGCTCAGGACACAGACAACTCAATGGGGACCTGCACCGGATGGGCTGAAGTACACACAACAAATGCAGTCTTTATAAAGAAACTGACAAGGACTCCAAAGCCTGCCCAGCCTCGCAGCAGCTGGTGGCCCGGAGCAAAGCCAGCGAGCCTCTCTTGGCCCAGTCTGCCCATCTGTAGAACGTAAACATCAGTCGCACAGACTGGTAAAGGCTTTTCTCAATGGTCAGGAATGAGAAGCTAGAGCAAAGCTCCGCGAACTGAGACACCTGCTTCTTGCTCTCCCTCGCTGGAAAGCCGGTGCTTGCAAAGCCAGGCCAGATCAGGAAAAACCAGCTAAGGTTCCCTCAGCTCCCCACCCAGCCTATGGCTGACAGAGATGCCTTGGAAGGAGCCCCCACCTGGGAGGACATCTGGGTCCTGTGTTCAGCTCTGCCAGTGGCATGCTATACGATCCTGGTGGAGTCCCTTTGTGTCTATGGACTGCTGTTGGTCATTTACAAAATACGCTGTTTGGGCAAAGTAGTCTCCAAGACCCTTCCCAACTGTGACATTCAACAATCATAAGCTGCTTAAGAAATACAAACACAAAAAGAAAGTTCTGGTCAGGTAAGAAAAAAAGGCTACTCTGGGTAAGAATAGAGATTATCGGGAATATTGAAAAGGTCATTACAGGGATGCCCGGGTGGCTCAGTCGGTTAAGCATCCAACTCTTGATTTTGGCTCAGGTCACGATCTCACAGTTCATGAGATCGAGCCCACGTTGGGCTGTATGCTGACAGCAAGGGCCCTGCTTGGGATTCTCTCTCTCTCCCTCTCTCTCTTCCCCCCTCCAGCTCGTGCTCAGTCACGTGCTCTCCCTCTCTTGAAATAAACATTAAAAAAAAAAAAAAAAAAAAAAAAAGGTGATTATAACTTTTTAAAGCATGACTTCTTACATCACAATATAAAAATAAAATTCTCTTTCCAATTGTTCTCACATCACTCCCCATTGGCTGGACAGATTTTCACATGTGGACAGCAGACTCACAACGGTCAAATGAGGTCTCAGAAGACTCATCTGGGGATCCCAGGCCATCCTAAGGAGTCAGACAGGTACCATCCAGACAAGCAACCTGAGGTTGACTCAGAAAGAGGCCTGAGAGACACATCACACCTAGAAAAACACTGTGGGCAGAGAGAACACGCACTGGCTGGAGACGGCCACCAAGGCAGCAGCTCAGGGTTGTGGCTGATTACCTTGGAAGCTGCTGCTTCACACACAGGCGGCGGGCGCAGGGACTCCGACTGCAGGCTGCATATCAGCAGGGGCTCATTCATGCACGCAGCAACAGTTCCCTTATGCAATGTAGGGGTAATGCCAGCTAGTGACAATATAAACGAACAAGCAAACAAAAGAATAAGAAGAATTTTTCAAAAACGGCACTCACTTCCCACTACAAGGGACCCCAACGGATGGGGTTGCACTGTGCTCCTCCTAACCACAGTACTGTCTTGGATAGCAGAGAGCGTGGTTTGTTGTTTTTTTTGTTGTTGTTGTTTTTTATCAGCCGCATTGTGGTCATTTGTCATTTTTGAGAGCATGGTTCATCCCAAAAGGAAACCTACAAAGGTAAACAGAGGAAGCAGACAAAGACAAGAGTATCTCCCGGAAACATAGCTGTCACTGATGGCAGCCTCTGGGTCCCAGCTGTGACTCGCCAGCCCAGCTCAGCTGAGGCAAAGGAAGGTGGCTCTTCTCTTTCTCCACATGGGGAGCATCTTGAAACAAAAGCATCCCAACAAGTGGTTTTCAAGCTGTGTTCCGTGAACCCTGGAGAACCTCACGCACCTCTGCAGAGGGGCCTCGGGGAGGCCACAAGGAAAACCGGCACGCTCTAGGCCTCCACGCACACTCACCACTTTTGTCGTCACTTCGTCTGCTTTACACAGCTGGCTTTCACGTACAAGTCCACTCAATGAAAAGAGCCCTACAGCTTAAAATCAAAATTTAAGGGGCGCCTGGGTGGCTCCATCTGTTAAGCATCCAACTCTTGGTTTTGGCTCAGGTCATGATCTCACAGTTCCTGAGGTTCCGCACTAACAGTGTGGAGCCTGCTTCGTATTCTCTGTTTCCCTCTCTCTCAGCTCCTCCCCTGCTCGTTCTCTCTCTCTCTCTCAAAATAAATAAAACTTTTTTTAAAAATTTAAGTCATAATAAACATTTACACTTCCTATGTTTTCATTTAATTGTTTGTAACAGCCCCATGAGGAAACTGAGGTCAAAGAGCTTTATGGTTGGACTCCACAGCCCATTCTCTTAGTAACCACCCTGTGGTTACCCTATGTGGACTCTCCGGGAAGAGATCTAGAACAGTCGACGCCATGGCTGGATGGCACTGGCAGGCTCTTTCTTAAGCAAGAGACCAGAGGCAGGGAAGCTGCCGGGGATTATGGAAGAGACTCAGAAGGCAGACATCAACTAAATGCAACGTGTGAACCTTATTAAAATCCTCATTTGAACAAACCATCCCAAAAAAGGCATCTCTCTTTTCTTTTAACGTTTATTTATTTGAAAGAGAGCACAAGAGCGAGAGAGGGAAAGAGTATGGGTGGGGGAGGGGAGGAGAGAGAGCGGGAGAGAGAGAATCCCAAGCTGGCTCCACACTGTCAGAGCAGAGCCCGATGTGGGGCTCGATCCCACGAACACTGAGGTCGTGACATGAGCTGAAATCAAGAGTGGGATGCTCAACTGACTAAGCCACCTAGGCGCCCCAAAAAAGGCGTTTCTGAGACAAGGAAAACCGAGTATCAAGTGAGTAGGAGACGACATTGAATTATCATGAATATTGTTGGTTGTAAAAATGGTCTTCTGGTTATGTTTCTTTAAAAGACCTTATTATCGGGGCGCCTGGGTGGCTCAGTCGGTTGAGTGGCCGACTTCGGCTCAGGTCATGATCTCGCGGTCCGTGAGTTCGAGCCCCGCGTCGGGCTCTGTGCTGACAGCTCGGAGCCTGGAGCCTGTTTCAGATTCTGTGTCTCCCTCTCTCTGACCCTCCCCCGTTCATGCTCTGTCTCTCTCTGTCTCAAAAATAAAATAAAATAAAATAAAAAAGACCTTATTATCTGTTAGAGCATTTATAGGGAAGCGGTACACTGTCTAGAGCTTGTTTTACATTACTGAGGAAAGCAAAAGTTGTTGGGAGAGTGGAGCATGCTTTACATTACACACTCCGTCCCTGTGTGTGTTTGAAAGATGTGCAATATGGGGGGGGGGGGGGGCACCTGGATGGCTCAATCGGTTAAGTATCCGACTTCAGCTCAGGTCATGATTTCGCAGTCTGTGGGTTCAAGCCCCGTGTCAGGCTCTGTGCTGACAGCTCAGGGCCTGGAGCCTGCTTGGGATTCTGTGTCTCCCTCTCTCTCTGCCCCTCCCCAGCTCACACTCTGTCTCTCTCTCTCTCTTAAAAATAAAAAACTCTTAAAAAATTTAGAAAAAGAAAGATGTGTAATATAAAGTTTAAAAGGAAAGGAGGGAAGGGGGCAGGTCCCTCCTTAAGTCAAACTCAGTTCTACTTCCCAATATCTTTAACCTGTCAGACCATGTTCAGCTCTCTGGTGTCCAGAAGAATCAGGTCTCACCACTGCCCTGTATCCATTTGAAAACAGGTATCCAAGCCCCTCTAAGTCTCCTTTCCTCCAAAATAAGCTACTCCCACAGTCTTGTGAAGCCAGTGGCAATGCATTCCTCCTCAAAATGTAGCCTCCATGGGGCGCCTGGGTGGCTCAGCTGGTTAAGTGTCTGACTTCGGCTCAGGTCATGATCTCATGGTTCATGGGTTCAAGCCCCGCCTTGGGGTTGTCAGTGAGGGGCCTGCTTGGGATTCTCTCTCTCTCCCTCTTTGCCCCTCCCCGACTCGTGCTTTCTCTCTTTCTCAAAAATAAAATAAATAAAATTTAAAAACAAATGTAGGCTCCAGGACCAAAGCAACCGTGAAAGTGTGTCCTGAGCAGCCCAAGGAGACGGGCCTCCTGGTCCGTGCACACTCTAGACTTCCCCTGACTCCAGGAAGGGCATGGGCCCTATGATACCTCCTGACTCCCAGCCCAGGTGGGACACTGGCTCTCCTCTCAAGGACAGGACTCTCCCAAGAGCAGCAGCAGCTCCAGTAGCTTGCCCTCACCTCACATAAATCGCCTCAGTCCTCACCAAAGCCCTGGGAAAATACTATTAGCCTTTTTACAGGTAAGGAGAAAGAAGACCCAGAGAGGGTAAGCAATTTGCTGAAGTCCCACAGCCTAAGATGGAAGAGCCAGGATTTAAATCCCAGTCTGTGGGAGGCCCCAAGACTGGTTCATGACACCCAGCCGTCTCCAGTCTTATGGCCTCCCTCCCTGGCCCCAAACCTACCACCGATGCTTGAGCCACCTGGCTCATTCCTCTGTGTCAATGGTCTTCCCAGAAATGACGTAGCACTCTTAGGGCAGAGACTATCTTCCTGCTCCCCAGTCCAGTACCAACGGTTAGCCAGTCCCAGACCTGCAGGTGTCACACCACCAGGACAGATCACACATGCTCACCAGGTGGCCCCGGAAACCCTGACTGGGGACCAAAGCCCAAGCCTACTCACTCAGACCCAAAGAAGACCACAAGACAGGGCGCCGGCCCAGCTCAGTCAGTGGAGCGTGTGACTCTTGATCTCGGGGTCATGAATTCAAGCCCCATGTTGTGTGTGGAGCCCATTGAAAAAAGTAAAATAAAATAAAAATATTCAAAATATTCAAAAATATTCAAAAATAGCGTCTGGGTGGCTCAGTCGGTTAAGCGTCAGACTTTGGCTCAGGTCATGATCTCACGGTCCGTGAGTTCAAGCCCCGCGTTGGGCTCTGTGCTGTCAGTTCAGAGCCTGGAGCCTGCTTTGGATTCTGTGTCTCCCTCTTTCTCTGCCCCGCTCCCACTCATGTTCTGTCTCTCAAAAATGAATAGTCGTTAAAAAAAAAAAAAAAAAACTAAAAAAAAAATATTTAAAATAAAACAGACCTAAAAAAAACCACAAGATGGGAGGCACCTGGCTGGCTCAACAGATGGAGCATGCGACGCTTGGCCTCAAGGTTGTGAGTTCAAGCCCCATATTGGGCATAGAACTTACTTAAAAAAAAAAAAAAAGACGACAATGACCACAAGAGGTTTCACCATCTGAAAGAACAGCCATCATGAAGTCAAACTTCATTCTTGTCGAGCTACACTGGAGAAATGGAGGCCCAGAGAGGTCAGGGTTCACACCACTTCAACATCTTCTGGTCCCAGATTCTACGGCATATCTAAGTTTTCCACACATCCAAAAGATCTGGCCCCAGAATCGCACATGCCTACGTCAGCTGGTACTGGAGTTTAGGAGATGAGGAAGTTCAAGGTCCGGCACCCCAAGAGAGAGAGAACGGGGAGAAAGTTTGAAAAAAAAGATGGCGTACACTGATGTTCCAGCTCTGTGCACTAATGCTAAATGTTCCAGAAAGTACGCTTCTCAGAATTCTGATGTCGCAAGATGCTCAATGAAAAAAGATGTTGTGGTCAAATCCGTTCGGGAAACACTGCATGGTGAACCCACTCCAGTGAAATCTCCAAGCATACTGGCCTATTAGGGCTCTCAAGAGGCTCCCAGTAAGGGAGCCTGTATGACCTGCTCAAACCAGCACCGCTCAAATGCTTTGACCACAGAACCCTCTCGTCAAGTAACACCACTAACATCCCACCAGGCCAGTGCTAAGAAGACGTTTCCTTGGGAAATGCTGACCTAGAAAGAAAATCTTGCTAGCCATTACCCTGGATCCAAGACTGAGAAACCAAACTAAACCAACCCAGAGTGGGGTAAGGAGAAAGTGTGCACAAAGCAGAAATAACAAACATACTTCAAGGCCTTTGGGGATGGAGATATTAGTACTGGAAGCGAGACGGAGATACGTGAACACCCTTCAGCTGCCAGATGTGAATGTTGCTGGGATTGTAGTTAACTTCTGGTCTCAAAAGTCAGACATAACTACTGAAACTGAAATCTTTCTTTAAAGTCCAAAGAAACTGTCCTGAACTTTCCAAAGTAGGCTGCAGGCAAAAATCTACAAGTTTTAGAAGAAAAAAGGAAAGAAAATGTTGGAACTTGGACTCCAACCAGGCCATTCATCCTTGAGTCAAGATGCTTGGACCTTATGGATTTCATAATTAAAACTCAAAGCAAACAGGACAGTTCCTCAAAAAAAAAAAAAAAAAAAAAACAACAATCAAATGTAGAATTACCAGTATATATATCCCCAAAAGACTGAAAGCAGGGACTCCAAGAGGTATTTGTACATCAACTTTGATAGCAGCTTTATTCACAAAGCCAAAGGGTGGAAGCAACTCAAATGTTCACCGACAGATGAATGGATAAATAAAATGTGGTCTATCCATGCAATGAAATATTATTCAGTCATACAAAGGAAGGAAATTCTGACATTTGCTACAACATCAGATGCTACAAAGTCAGATGTTTAACCAACTGGGCCACCCTCTGCGCAGACTGATAAGCAGCTCAGCCCTCTTGCTCTATGCCCAATTTTTCTGTGGCTCACGCCTTCCCAAGTTTACAGACTTATTGAAGAGCCTCCTTGTACTGGTCTGCAGAATATATAAGTGGCTGGAACAAGGTAGGGGGCAAAAAACCAAAGAAACCTAAGACAAACATTTCCCCTAGTCTGCTCACTTTTTCAGGAAATATAAAGCCAGAGTATCAAAAAAATCACTCAACCCTAACACTAAATCAGAAAATAGTAACCATGGTGCAGACCTAGAAGAAGCCTCAGAATCTAGTTTCCTAATCCAAGTTTCCTTGGACCTAATACCACCTTGGCAGTGCTGAGAATCCCACTGGACTGAGCAAGCCCTTACTTTGTCAATGCTAAACTTCTAGTTTGACTGCTACATTGGAAAAACCCCCAAGCACCAGGTGGCTAAGAAGCTCATCCAAGGTCAAGATGTCGCACAGTTAGAAGCAGATCCCCATCCAGGTCTCTTTCGAGGACACCAAGCTGATATTCAAATTCTGAGTGTGAAAAGGAAAGGTGTCTCCAATCCCTCAACAGCCAATGTGGGCACTCCACATGGCTCCTGGCAGCCAGCCCCACCGTGCTGATACCTGATGGGTAACCTTGGGAACTTCAGACATCAATGTCACACCACCTGCTTCCATCACAGACGTACCGTGGGTGGTGACATCCGTGTGTGCATCTGGGACTCACTCTAGCCTTCCTACACTCCCACAACCTTCTGTCACCGTGAAGTCACCACTTATAAACGCATTTCGGAAGAGAACCTGGACTTACGCAGGAGACACCATTCATTCTACACACAGCAGACTACTCATCCATTCAACAGAAATTTACTGAACACCTATCTTGGGCTAGGCTCTATTCTAGGCATCAGGAATACAACAGTGAATTCAGAGAGATTATATTCTACTCTTGATGACCCACAGCCACGGTAAACGCAGCTCTAGCACAGTTTACAAGGAGCTCTCAGAAAAATCAGGAGAATGCCAGGTTTCTGGTCCTAAGGCTGCTTCCAGGCTATATTGCTCGCCACAATAACAAAATAACTTCGTGCTACTGATTGTCAAATAGCATAGTGAAGCAGTTATTGTTTCCACTGTTTTGTAGAGTAGGAGATAAGCTGAACTGCGCTGCTCAAAGTCTAAAACTTAGTAAAAGATGGCCACCTTGCCCCACCCCACTCCAGTGATGACCTCGCCTGCGAGTTGCATCATCACACAAAGATGGGACCACCTATGGTGGATATTCATCTGATGTTTTAGCCGCACCAACATCCTCCCTTTGGAGAACCACTTCCCCCCAGTCGAAAGAACCATGATACTGTACGGGCTGCCAGTGACAGCATCCCATCACCCTACTCTATTCATTGTGTCAGCTGCTGAGCCAGTCTTAGTCCCCAGCCCTGGCCACAGTGACTGGGCCTGACATGGACAGAGACCCTAGTCCGGCCACGCAGAACCCTTCCATAAGATGTTCTGTCTGGGCTGATTAGATTGAGCTCCCTTTAGTCTCTGGCCAGGGGCCATGAAGATGAAATCCTTGGGGTCCTGAGACCATGCTCCAGGCCCACAGGAAAAGCATCACATTCGGGGATCAATCACCCCAAGGCTGGTTTCTCCCATCCATCCCAAGCTCTGGGAATACTATACAATAAATTTCTCTTTTCTGCTTACTTTCAAGTTCCTCCACCACCTCCTCTCAAATAACACAGTTAAAAGAACCAAAAGAAAATCTACAATGGTTGGAACTTTTACTTATGTCTCCGTCCCTGCTGACCCTCCAGGCTGGAGTAGATGAAGACGATGTAGCTGGTACCTGAAGAGAGCAGATAGAGAACAAAAGGCCCAGGAAATCTCTAATGAATAATAAACAATCTACACCTGACAAGTGGCAGTCACCAGCTCTCATCCTGCTGGAAAAGCCTGGCAAGTTAGTCCTTTAAAAAAAAAAAAAAAAAAAAATTTCCTCCAGCTTTAACTTCCGACAAGTGCACAGTGTCTAAATTCGTAGTGCCATCCAAACCCTTCGCTCAGCCTAGCCATCGCGGTCCCTCTGGATCACCTTTGCACCCCTATCCACCCAGAGCCTGTGCCGCCCTCTGCTCAGGCTGGTCTCATTTCCACAATCTGAACCAGCATGTCCTCCTCCTTTGCCTCTGCACGTCCACACGGCCTCTCTGACACCCAGCTTGAGCCCCAGTCCCTCCTCGAAGGCCTTTGTCCAGCAGCCACCGCTGTCTCCAGTCTCTTGCCTCTGGGGAAGCCAAGTCAGCAGCTCGCTAGGATGCTTCAGAGAAGGCACATAGAGGGGATGAGAAGGAAACTTGCATCTCTGAGCACACAGGAGCAGCTACCAAGTTCTGCCACTTCTGTCCCATAAGAGACGCCTGGGGTGACGTGCTTTGAGAAGACCTTCACGTTTGGGTGGTACTTAGAGCCACTAGAGGTAGATGAGAGTATTCAGGGAAAGTATGTGCTAATCAGTGTTTTAAAAGGAAGAAAAAGCCTACCTGTGTCTATATCACTCAATTGATCTATCGCATAATGTCACTCTCCTGAGTGACCCATTCCCCCAACTAGATGGCAAGCTGCGGGCTGGAATTACATCCTACCCACCCCTGTCTCCATCTGCGGTGCAGCCCCACCTGGGGAAAGCACAGGACCAGGCACTTCCATCCTCCCCAATTACATTCCTCCCTCCCAGTGGCTGAGACAGGCAGCCTAGCACCCTTAGCCCCATCTCACAGATGAAGACATTGAGGCTTCCGGCCAGGAAAGGACCCTCACTCCAGGGACAGGCAGTCAAAGGTCTTCAAGCGAGAAAACCTAGGTGTCAGTAACTGAAGCAAAGAGAAACAAATGACAAAGGACCGAGCAGGTTCTGAATGACCAAACAAGATCCTGGTACACCTGCAGAAAAAACATGAGACACCTGAGCCATTCCAAGAACAAGAGTCCTCCCTCTTACTACCACTGCCAGCAGGGGCAAAGGTGATCACCTCTTCCTCACAGATGCATGTATTGGCACAGGAAAGGCTTCATAATTCCAGAGTTTCCGAATGTAGGAGATGGCCTGAAATTGTACTGAGGGGGCCTAATCAGGTGACAGGAAAAACACCCCAACACGGAACCAGGAGCACTGGGCTTAGTCTCGACTCAGCCTCCTTTCTGCCCCTTTCTGCAACTTCTGGCCTGTCCTCAAACCATAGAGATGTGAGTGCGGAACCCAGTGCAATGCAGATAAGGCACCACCACCCCCATCTCCCTGGGGTTGCTACAGAATTAAGTGAGACATGGAAGTATGCAGTGAGATTCGAAATGCTGAGCAGCAAGGTACCATCAACCCTGGAATAGGAATGTCCCTGCCCCCGAAATAAAACAACATGGTATGCTTGTTAGTCATCTTCATACCCCAGGCCTGAGCACGGTGGGTTATAAATGTCTGGGGCTCTGAGCATGAGCCCGTGGTTGGCTCATCTACCCAGGACCTCCCAGGCTAGTTTCACCCTGGGCTCCAGGCCCTTGTGGGGAGCTACCAGCCATCATTTGCCTGCAGTGGACCAAAATCCCAGCGCACAGGTGCCAGCCAGGGAATGGGCATTCTGGACCAGGGGCCCACAAAGCGTGCGGAAACCACCAGGAAAGTCCCTAACTGGATGATGGCAGCACCTGCAAAGAGACATGACAAACTGGCTGCCCCTTGATGCTGTGGATCCCTGGGAAGGCAGCTGGTTTGTCTCTCGGGCTCTTGCAAGGGCCTTGCACAGAGGCCGACTACAGGCAGAGCCATGGACCTGCGTGCCTACAGAAAGGTGCCTCCAGCCCTGTACTGAGCTTTGCCCCAGAAGAGCTCGCTGGCTAAAAGAGAGAAAAAAAAAGTTGGAAAACCAGTGCACAATAACTCATCCTTTACAAAGGTCCCAACGCTACTGTTTATTTGCACACCATATCACCCCTCCCCAGAAGCTCTATTTTGCCATACCAAATGCTGCCCTAATTTTTCTCTAAAGCGTTAACTAAAATCAACATAACTTTCCCCCCGACAACTATTTTCCTGAGGCTTGCATGACCCTCTGGAAAGCCACAGAATTCTGCTCTGTGGTAAAACTAGGGTCTTCAATCACTGCCCTCAGGAGGAAAACCCAAACCATAGTCCATCCCTTCCTCAGAGGTCAGGACCAGCTCCTACAACCTCAGCCCAAGCAAGGCCCCACCTCCTCTGCCAGGCACAGAGCAGGGGGAACTAACTAATGGCAATCCGTCCAACTATTCCAGAGATTAAAGCTAGCACTGATTCAAACACATCCCAGGGAGGACGTGGGTCTGCACTCTAACTTATGCACTTCCTTGACAAACTTTCTCCTTCAAAAATAGAAAGATGAAAGCAATTAAGGAGAAAAACAATTACCCCAGTGAGAGTTCCCTGTCTCTTTATCCTCATGGACACATGTGACAGCCCTCCTCAGCATCCTCCAAACCACCATCCCAGGAGACTGGGTTTGCCCAGCGACTCAAATACGACCAAAACTGGGGGGACAGAACGCAGGCTTGAGGGATATAAATGCTAGAGTCAGAAATCCCAAAGTGGAGACAGAGGACCACCGATGAAATGATGCGCACTGTGTGACCAGCAGTTTATTCCTTGTACATCAGTTTCCTCCACTACAAGATGTGAGGTTGAGATGGCCAATATACACTGCAGCTCTAACCAGGAACAGCTTATAAAATCACCCCCTTAATAAGTGAGGCTTTTAACAGCCAAATAAATGGGTTTCATCAGCCTCTGGCCTACAGTTACTCAGGGCTGCTTTGTCAGCCCTCTCCGTTCACTCTTAAAACAAGGACAAGACATAGAAAAGGTGGCATTTGCCACTTTTGGGCTCTGAACGTGTTCAACAAAACAATAGATCATAATTGAAAACTCCTGGTGCCTAATACTCTGAGCATTTTAACCACTCCAAGCCAGAGTTTTCTCTCTGGCAAAGTAATAATAAGTAGACAGCTCACAGAATGGTAACAATAAATGTAATAAGGCAGAGTGCCTGCCACAACAGTAGGTGCCTAATAACTGCAGGTTCTCTTCCTTCCTCAGTGCTGTGCCTTTTTCCTCGAGCTTCTGTCTAAAAGGCTGGCTTTCCACATTCCCCAACCAGGCCAGGCCTATCATTTATCACAAACACCCAGTAGTACCCCCTCCCCCCCCCCCCCCCCCCCACACACACACAGGAATACTCACAAATCCATCACCCAAGGGCACCAGCCACCAGCCTTCCCTCCTCAGGCAGCTCAGCACCGCCAGGGAGGGATCTGAGCCCCAGCAGCCACTACTAGGATTTTCCCATGGTGCAATGCAACTTCCCCAACTTTTCCAGGCCCACAGTTTCCAAAGAAACCTAGCAGGCATTGTGCATAATCAAGCACAAGTCTGGGCGAGCAAACAGACTGAGCTCTGGGCAAAGGGAGCAGAGAGAGCCAGAAAGTGAAACGGCACCAGTTATCATCAAACGGGGTGGCAGGGACCAGAATTCAGGAGGACCAGTCCTGGCCCAATTTCCATTCTTCTAGACCGTATCACCGATTAAAAGCTAGCAGAGACTCCAAAATGACTGGTGGATGATGAAGAGCCTTAGGAGAGACTGCCGGACATCCCTCCGAGGTCGCCCCGCGGCTGGACCTGCTGGCCTCAGGAGCACCCCGATGCCGTGGCACCCGGAGAGTCGAGGCCCACAGTGCCGGGCATTGTTCACAGCGACAGGCGGGGACTGAGGGAGGAGGTGCGAAGTAGAGGACCACGCAGGGCCCCCTCCCCAGACCCGCTAAGGGAGAGAAGGCTCCACCCGCGCGGCCGGCGCCAGGTGGATGAGTGGCCCTCGCGAGTTCCCCCGACTCAGAGCTGCAAAGAGAGATGGTGGAAAGCGGTCCGAGAGGCCGGGCCGCGGGGGTCTGCCACTCACCGGCGCCCTCGGAGGGCTGTGGCGGCCCGACGACGCCGTTCAGGTAGAGAATGGGCAGCAGGTGAGGCTGCGTCTTCTCCAGCGCCGCCCGCAGGTCCTGGAAGTGGTCCCGCTCCTTGGCCAGCAGCAGCTTGAGCAGCAGCTCCGCCTTGGCGCCTCCCGCCTCCTCGTCCAGCTGCCGCCGCTCGCCGGGGCTCAGCGCTCCCGCGGCCTCGAGCAGCCCGAGCACGGCCTCCACCTCGGTCATGGCCTGGGCCAGGCTCTGCTGACACTGGGCGAGCAGCTCCCGGCGCTGGGGCTCCATGGTGGCTGGCCGCCCCGCCCCGCCCCGCCCCGCGGACGGCTCCGGCTCCCCGAGGCCGGCGGGCGGGCGGGCGCGCGCGGGCGGGCGGGCGGACGGCGGCGGCGAGTGGCCTCGGGCGGCGGGCGCTCGGTTGCAGCCCTAGCGCGCCCGGGGCCGCGGGGCCGCGGGGGCCATGGGCCGGAGCCTGGCGGGCTGGGGGCCCGGGCGGCGAGCAGCGCTCAGCAGCGGCCGCCTCCCGGGCTCAGGAGCGCAGCCATGTTGGCTGCGGCGGCGGCGGGACTGGAAGAGGAGGAGGAGGAGGAGACGGAGGAGGAGAAGGAGGAGGCGGAGGAGGGGACGGCGGCCGGGGCGCGCCCCGAGGCCGGGCTCCAGCCGGGCATGCTCCCCCGCCCCCTCCGCGCGCGCCGCCCGCCGCTCCCTCGCCGGCCCCGCGAGAGATCGCGCCCCGGCTCCGGGGCCCCGCGCCGCCCCCCAAACTAGACCACAACTCCGCGGGGAAAGTCGCCGGCGCCGCGCTCGCCGGGCCCCCGACGGCTCGGGCCCGGCTCGGCGGCCGCCCCGGCCCGGCTCACCGGGGCCCCGCCGCCGCCGCCGCCCGGTCAGCCAAGGCCCGAGCCCCGCCGCCGCCGCCGCCGCCGCCTCCCGTCCCTCCGCCCTCTCCCCTCCCCCGCGGTCCCTCCGTGCGCCCGGGAGGCCGGCCCCGAAGGGATGGCGAAGGGGAGGGGAGGGGTCCCCGCCTCCCCGCCCCCGGCCCGCCCGGGAGGCGGGGACGCCGCGCTCGCCCGCTCGCTCTCCGGGGCCCCGAGGCCCGAGCGCAGCCGGGGTTGGGACTCGGAGTTAGAGAACCCGCTGGAAGTAGCAGGCTACCCCTACCCTCCTCGACCAGGCACACGGCCAGCCCCCAGGCTGTTGGAGCCGGCCTCAAACAAAACCCTGTCCCCAATCCAGGGTCTTCAACCTGAGAACTCCAAAATAAAGCTTGGAGACAAATGAGGGGGGTGGGGGGGCCCCCTGAATTTGGACGTCTCAAAATTAAGACCTCTTCTGAATATGTGAGATTTCCCCCACTCCCAGGAACCCCTAGATCATTTCCCAGTAGACTCCCCTGAGTCTCGTTTCATCAGGATGTTTCCCGTCACCCCTATTTGAGACGGGTTGATGGTCCCCGAGTCTTAGAGGGGTTTGGATTTTGGAGGAGGGGATGTGTTGCTAGATGAAGAAGGAGGGGGCTCTGTGGTGGAGCCCTTGGTGTTTTTCACACGAGAGGTGCACCCCCTAGATGTCACCCCGAGATTCTAGCGAGGCAGATCACCGGGTACAGAAACCTTGTAGCCTGACGCACTCAATGAGGATCTACAGTCCCACTCCAAGTCCAAGAACTCTTCTGCCTTCCTTTATAGGCTTTCACAGACACATACCACATACCCCCCAAATGCAGGAGGAGGTCCTTAAAGCTGGAATGCCAACTGTTGGCTCAGTAACCCCACAGCACTAGTGTAAAGTGGGATCCTGGGACCATTGCAAATGTCTGTGTTGGAGTGAATGAATCTCAATTACCAACGCCAGGGGCCAAGGGTGCTTTTCCTACTGACTGTCACTCCTACCCCAACCACTTCCTTTCCTCCCACCAAAAGCAAAATTTTCTTCAAATTCTGCCTCTTTAAGGGAGGAGTCACTTTTATTTAATGGAAACAAACTCTATATATACACAGTGGTTAGAATGAGCAGACCAGAATTTGCACTTCACTTTTGGATTTCCCTTTATTTTTTTTTTATTTTTTTTTTTTAAATTTTTTTTTTCAACGTTTTTTATTTATTTTTGGGACAGAGAGAGACAGAGCATGAACGGGGGAGGGTCAGAGAGAGAGGGAGACACAGAATCGGAAACAGGCTCCAGGCTCCGAGCCATCAGCCCAGAGCCTGACGCGGGGCTCGAACTCACGGACCGCGAGATCGTCGCGGGGCTCGAACTCACGGACCGCGAGATCCTGACCTGGCTGAAGTCAGACGCTTAACCGACTGCGCCACCCAGGCGCCCCGGATTTCCCTTTAAATAACTGTGCAGTGTGGGAGCAAATCAGTTACTCTGGATGATCTTACTTTCCTCCTCAGAAAAACAGGGTGGGAAGGGTGTTTTTAATCAGGGGTTATTGGCCTTGGGTTCATAAATAAGCTGGAGGGTGTCAGTGAAACTTTTGAAATTATCTGAACCTTTGTGTGCACATGTATGTGTCTCTGGGGCGGGGGTCCATAACTTTGATTAAATTCTTTGAGACCTCCGTGACCAAAAATGGCAGAACTAAACTCTTAAGAAGCCTCCCTGCTCAGATACTCTGAGCTTCGATAGCCAAGCAAGGTTCTAGGGTAGCAGAAGCCTGGTTATTGCACACCACCAGGGTCTAGACAGGCTCCCTAACTGTCCCTTCACCCCTGCCCCTGAGAGATGGTTCCCTCTTCTGGCCACTACCTCCTCCACAGCAACTACAGAAACTAAATTATCCGCAAAGGCATCCTTCAGGACACACCTGAAGGATGGACCCTTTGTTCTTAGAAATCTAGGGGGTGGAGGGGTAGACGAAGGGGAGAGGAGGAGAAGCTGGAGACTAATTTGGCTTATGGTTGGAACCATGTAGGAGTAAGTCCTGATCCAAAGGGTGCCTGAGACAGCAGGGAGACCCAGTCTCCCAGTGCCCCCTAAAAGGGATGCAATGAGGAAGCTCATTTGCTAAGAGCATTATTTCCCAGTGATAGACACTACTTTCAGCAAACCCTTTATTGGAAACTACAGCATTGTATGCAATACATAAATCCCTGGGAGGAAATAGTTTACTTTACAAACATATTTAACTTTAGCATTTCTTTAACCAATGCCTTTGTACTTCGGTAGCATTTTATACCCTTTAGGGCACGTTCTCACACACTATTTCTTTTGTGCCCTCTTCTGGGTTGAATTGTATCCTGCTAAGAGATATGTTCACACCCTAACTCTCAGTACCTATGAACATGACCTTATTTGAAAATAAGGCCTTTGTGGAGGTAGTCAAGTTCAAATAAGGTCACATAGGATTAGGGTGGGCCCTAATCCGAAGGCTGGTGTTCTTATAAGAAGGAAATTTGGACACAGACACACACACAGACACACACACACACACACACACACACACACACGAGAATACTATGTATTCTGTCTCCAAGAAGATGGAAGCAGAGGTTGGAGTGATGGGTCCACCAGCCAAGGAACACCAAGGATTGCCAGAAGCTAGTAAAGAGGCCTGGAATGGATTCTGCCTCAGAACCCTCAGAAGAAACCGGCCCTGTGAAGCTTGATTTCGGACTTCTGGACTCCAAAACTGTGAATTACTAAATTTCTGTTGTTTTAAGCCCTGCAGTTTATGGTAACTTGTTCTGGCAACCCCAGGAAACTAACACAGTTCCATCACGATGGGGGAGGTTGGAAGGACAAGGCTGGGCATCCCCATTTTACAAGTCACCCTGTCACCTATTACTGCCTAGGAATTTCTCTGTAGATGGACCCATTTTTCCTTCTTTCTTCTGATCTTAGAAACAGAGGGCTCCCTCCTCCTTGGAAACAGCCCTTTCTTTCATGCTCTGGGTACAATCTCCACACTCTCAACACACATGTGTGCTCACGGTCTCCCTCTGCTCTGACGCAGGTCTCCCCATTCTCAGAGGCCCCCTTTGCCTCTCTACTGTCCTCAGGAGACACAGAGACCTCCACAAGCTCATCGACCACTCACTACTTAGTTGGTGCTTTGCAATCCGCCTTCCGAGCACAGCCCCCCACAGAAAACTGCTCTCTCCCGGCAGGCATTCACGTCCTGGTGCCACCCAGGCCCTTCCTTCACACCTCCTGCAGTGTCCACTCTGCTCTGCTTCACCCCACTCTGAGAACTTGTTGCCCCCAGCCTTCCCACCCCCACTGGCTCTTTTCTCCCCACGGCTGACCACCTTCTTTCCTCTCGTCTCCCGAGCTCCTTCCCTCCTAAAGGGAAATCACTCAGAAATATGCACTGAGATCCCACTACACTCGCTGGCTATGTATCCCTGGGCTAGCTACTTAACTTTCCTGAGCCTCAATTTCTGCGTTTCTAAATTGGTAAGAAACATCACCCTTTGGCAGGGCTAGGAGGATTCAGAGATAGGGCTGATACAAAGCCCTAGCACAATGCTCGGTGTCTGGTGGACATAGAACCTTCCTGGTGTAGCACTTGAACAGGCAACTCCGCAGTCAGAAGGCCTGATTTAAATATTAGCCTTGCAACTTATTAGCTGGGTGCTGTTGGATAAACCTCTCTCTGCACACACTCAGTTTCCTCATCTTTAATATGGGGATATCGATAACAGTGAGTGCTCATTCAATAGTAGATGTCACCGTGCTTTTGGCTTCCACTCTCTCTTAGGTCTGAAAGACTCTCCAAGGCACGTAGAGACAGGTTTGAAGCAGATGTTTCCAGATTCCTGAAGGAAGGTTGTGGCCTCCGGCTTAAAGACTTCCACTTGACTTGTATTCAGCTGGAAAGGGCAGGGGCCCCTTCTACCTTGTTCTCTGCTTTACTGTCCTAACACGGCGCCTGGCATGTGTTAGGTGCTCAATAGATCTTTTTTAATTAATCGGTGAACATATGAATGAATAAACAACTAAAGAGTTTTGCGTTGAGGCCACATTTCAAAAATAATTTCTGCCGCAAACAGAAAGATGGGAAGGAGAGTGCCTTAAACAGGAGCAGCTTCGGAAGCAAAGTCAGATATCCCCGGAAGTGGGCAGCAGCTTGAGTGGGTACAGGTGCCTGAACTCCGCCCACTTCCGGAGCCCTCCTACCCCCTGGATGCTGAGCCCCCCCCCCCCCCCGCCCCCACCGCTTCCAGCTCCACCCACCAAACCCTGAAGAAGAAGATGCCCTAGCTAATGTAGTCTTGAAGGCAAGGCTCCCCTTCAGGACTGCAAACTAAGTCCTGCCCCGAGGGTGTTAACCCTTCAATTCAGAGCCAGTTCTTCACATTTCAACTCAGATGTTATTTACTTTAAGAAGCCAGACATGCCTCACCAACCTCCTCTCAAAAGGTGTCTCTGATCTGTGGTCTCATTTGCAACTTTTTACCTCCCCTTATTAACATTTATGGGTGTGTATTAAACTTATCAGTTTACTTACCTGTATATATCTGCGGTAGATAGGCAGAATGGCCCCCCTAACGCGTCCACGTCTAGTCCCCAGGGCCTGTGAACATGAAGTATGTTACAAGGCTAAAGGGTCTGTGCAGATGTGATCGAATTTACAGACTTTAAGATGAGGAGAGCTGCCTGGATTATTCAGGTGGGTCCAGTCTCATCACATGAGCCCTTAAAAGCAAAGAATCTTCTCAGGCTGGAGGCAGTAGAAGGGGAAGTCCAAGAGATTCCAAGCACAAGAAGGACTTGACTTGCCGTTGCTGGCCCTGAGATGTAAGGTCCCAGTGCAAAGACCCAGGATGGGCTGTTAAAAGCAAAGGAAGGTCCCCAGCTGACAGTCAGCAAGCAAACAGGCTCCCTGTTAGGGTCCAGCTGGCTGACACCTTGATTTTTCGGCTTGTGAGACCCTGAGAGTAGAAAACAGTTGAGCCCACTTGGACCTATGGCCTCCAGAGTTAGGAGATCATAAATGTAGGTTGTTTTAAATCCCTACATTTGAGGTAAGTTTGTTATGGCAGCAACAGAAAACTGACAATCCTCAAAGACTCTGAGCTCTGTGGACCCAGGAACAATATCTTCTTGTTCACTGCTGAACCCCCAGGACTTACATGGTGCCTGCTGTTTAGTACGCACTCAAAACAAACCCTCTTGTATGTATGAGTGAATGGGAACCTACTCTTCCAGCAGGACTTGGTTTGGGGGTAATTACTTATGGCATCTTTAAGATTTTTTTTCCCCAATGTTTATTTATTTTTGAGAGAGAGAGTGACAGTGCAAGTGGGGGAGGGGCAGAGAGAGAGGGAGACACAGAATCCCAAGCAGGCTTCGAGGTCCATGCTGTCAGCGCGAACCCACCAACCATGAGATCATGACCCGAGCTGAGGTCGGACGCTTAACTGACTGAGCCACTCAGGCACCCCTGTTTATGCCATCTTTTAAAAACAAAATCCAGGAGCACCTGGGTGGCTCAGTCGGTTGAGCATCCAATTCTTGATTTTGGCTCAGGTCATGATCTCAAGGTTCGTGGGTTCAAGGCCCACATCAGGCTCCCATGCTGACAATGGGGAGCCTGCCTGGAATTCTCTCTCTGTCCCTTGCTCTTTGCCCCTCCCCCGCTTGCACATATATGTGTGTGTGTGTGTGTGTGTGTGTGTGTGCGCGCGCACGCGCGCTCTCTCAAATAAATTTTTTAAAAATTTTTAATGAAAAAAAAATTTTTAATGAAAACAAGATTCAGTTCCCCACCAACAATTGGAGAGGAGGCTTTCAAATGAAGAAACCTAGAAGCTTTGTCTGCAGGCTGAGTGAGCTGGGGCCCCAGAGGCTTCTGACCCTGAATTTTATGTTCTAATAGATAAGCAACAGCTGTTCCCTGGAGAAACGGAGACTGATGCTTTGCTCCACGTGCCCAGCTCCTTTGACAGGAAACGAGGCTGCACGCGAGACTGTGTGCGCATGTGTGCACAGCAAGAATGTGAGGGCAGTGCGGGACTGTTGTGGTGTGAGTGCGGGTGTCTGGGAGTACAAACTGCACCAGGATGAACACCTGGATGTGTGTGACTAGAGAAGTAACCCTTTCTAGAGTAGTTTCTCTGCCCGCCCCCCCCCCCCCGAAATTGCAGGTGGCCCTACATCCGAGGTGTGACATTTAGATTTCCTTGAAGAGTTCTTGAAGAGAATGAACTTCCCCAGGATGCTGAAAATGGAATTCTATTTATAATGATGCTGTGTTTCACACAACTTTTTTAGGAATACTATGGCAATGAAATGGACTATATACCTGTTAAGAAAAAAATTAGCTTAAGCTAGGCTCTTGGTAGCTTCTCAAATCATGAAGACATTTTTCTTCCAGATGGCTTTCGTTCTTAGTTCAGGAATAGCCTAGGGGCAAATTTCCTGCAATTTTAAAGCAGGAAATCTGGGAGAGTCTCATTTAATAATGAGTCTTGTCCAGGGTACCTGAGACCAGGCAAAATTCTGAGATCAGAGATTCAAAGCATGTGAGAACCTTAGAAAGAAGTAATTAATGATTAACAATTAAATAAATAATTAGCAACTATTTATTGAGTGCTCACTGTGTGCCATGCCCTAGGCTAAGGCCCTAAGGCTACCCACCTCATTTTGCAAATAAAGAGCCAGGAAGTTGCTTGCCCTAAACTACACTGTCAGAACTGGGGCAAAGATTCCAGCTCATCACCTAACTCCATCGCTCTTTCTGCACTCGTCCACGCCCTCCCTGGAGCCTTCCACTCCAGTTTTTTAGTCCCTCTGCATACCTACACAGTTTGTGTGCAGCAACCCTGTAAGGCTCATGCCCCAGCTCCTCACCCTTCATCCCTCCCCTGCATTAAAACACTTCCCGGGTGTGTCCCTTCTACAGAAACCAGCTTAAAGCCACATTTGGAAAGGTTCTGATATCATGTGATAGCATCTTCCTTTGGTTACTTCTCCCAAAGGATGGTCAGTTTAACAATGTTGCTGAGCCTCGGGTGTGAGCAGTCACCTTCATGAACCTTAGCTCAGTGGGTCCGGACTGGCTGCCTAGTCTCCCATCCGTGCTTCGACAACTGCAGGATTCCCCTCTTCAGAACACTGCTACCTCTTCCCTTCCTCAAGAGTCTTCACTAGCTCCCCATGGCCTACAGGACCAAGTGTACCTCCTTAGCTGGACGTCCAAGGCTCCTAATTTCCTCTATCATCACAGACCCACCCCTACCCCCCAATGTTCCAGTGACTGACCCTCTCTGCTCTCGCCTTGGATCCCACTCCTCCTGGCTCCTCTTTACGTGTCCAAACCCCTTCCATCCCTTAGGACCAGGAAAGCTTCCTGCTGACCCCCACTCCCCCTCCCCAGAAGTCCAGAGGTGCTTATGCCTTGAACCACTTCTCCCCCAGTGGCCATTATCCACTGCCTTGCATTGTTTATGTTTTCCCCGGGGTAAGTTCCACCACCCTGAACACACTGGGACAGGGACCTCGCACTGTTACTCTTTTCAGAGCCCTTCACAGTATGGCCTATGCAGGTAGAGGTCTGCAGCAGACACTTCAGAGGAGCTGAGGATTGGGGCACCTCGTGGCTCAATCGGTTAAGCATCAACTTCAGCTCAGGTCATGATCTCACAGTTTGTGAGTTTGAGCCCCACATCGGGCTCTGACAGCTCAGAGCGTGGATCCTGCTTCCAATTCTGTGTCCCCCTCTTTCTGCCCCTCCTCCACTTGTGCTCTGTCTCTCAAAAATAAATAAATATTAAAAAAAAAAAAAAAAAAGTCTTTCCCAGAAAGACATGAGGATTGAAAGAACCTAAACAAGGGAAAGCAGGGCAAGCACATTTTTATCTTTTAGATCTCAGGGGTTTTTTTAAGTTTATTTCTTTTTTGAGAGAGAGGGAGCAGGGGAAGGGTCGGGGGCGGTGGGGAGGGACAGAGGATCCAAACAGGGCTCTGCACTGACAGCAGAGAGCCCGACAAGAGGCTCGAACCCACGAACTGTGAGATCATGACCTGAGAGCCAAAGTCAGATGCTCAACCAACAGAGTCACCCAGGAACCCCTTAGATCGCATTTTAAAGGTCACTTCTGCAGAAGCCTACCTAGTCCCAGCATCTCCCCAAGTTATCAAAATGGGGTTCTATCCCCTTTGAGCAGCAATTTCCCTTCCTGGCACTCCTCACAATTTACATCATTTCTTATGTGACTCCGTGCTTAGCGACCGCCTCCCACTGGACTATAAGCTCCACGGAACACCTGTCTGGCTCACCTGTGTATCCCCAGCATCCAGTCTGATGCATGATAGAGGCTCAGAACTGTGTGTAGGAAGAACAAATTAGAGAAGGTGAGGATATTACCTGCTTCTGGTGCCCGGAATTGCGCTCAGGAACTCCCTAGGGGGCACTTCTGTCTCCCTAGTCTAGACCAGAGATTCTAGTCTGAGAATCAGGGTCTCTGGGGTTACTACAGCCCCAGCCACAGAAGACATTATGACAGTTCTCCTTTCCTGAGTGCCGAGTACATGCCCTGCACTGTACTGAATGTCTCCCCGCCAGCCCCCAATCCCTGTCCACTACACCCACAGGCAGTACTGGACCACGATCAGCTCCATTCTACAGGTGTGGTGCCTGAGTCTCGCTTCCTACCCTTCCCAGCCCTACTAGCTGTGTGCATGTGTCTCTTATCTGGTAGGGCAAAGAATCTCTACTGCCAGGGAACAGCCGAGAAGTCTCAGAAGAGCTTTTGAAAATGCACCAGAAACTACCCCTGCCTTCAAAGGAATGAAACCCCACTGCCAGAGAACAGGCTAGAAAGCAACAGCTGTCCTGCTGTGCAGATATATGTACATCAAATGCGAATGGACCCACGAGCCTGGCGAACTCTCTCTCGGAGGTGGTGAGAATGAACCAAAGCCAGAAACTGCGTGCTAGGAGGGACGGTGCAGCTTGGGAACTCTGGTTTGGGTAAATCAGAAACCCACTTGGGCACACCAGTCCTTTTAGGGCATTCACAATCCTTTCACGCATTCTCTCCATTGTCTCTCCTTCCGCCACGTGGCAGTTAACAGTGCCTCTCCTCCACATGGAGGGTCAGAGAAGTCAGCCTGCTCAGGATCACAATGGGAGAATGCGACAGAATCAGGGTTAGCACTGATGGCATTAGGAACAGCTCCCCGTGCTGCCATCAGGGCGAACCTCCTCGTTGCAGAAGCAGCAGCTAAAGAAACAGCTGCCCGATGGAACGCTGGCCTCCAGTTTCCAGCCAGGAAGCATCCAGCTCTGTGCAGCCTTCCTGGGGTTGTTCCCTGGGGTGAAAGTCCCTCCATGGGAGGCCTCATTAGGTATGCACACCCAGGCATTTCTGCATCTGCAGCAGCAGGGCCACAGCAGAGGTGGCCGCTGGAGTGCAAAGCCAGGATGACCTCTAAGAGACTGAATATGCAAATGGACAATGGCCAGGGGCACCTGGGTGACTCAGTTGGTAGACTACGGTTCAGGTCAGGATCTCACAGCTTGTGAGTTCCAGCCCCGCATCGGGCCCTGTGTTGACAGCTCAGAGCCTGGATCCTGCTTCAGATTCTCTCTCTCTCTCTCTCTCTCTCTCTCTCTCTCTCTCTCTCTCTCTCCCCTTCCCCCGTTCGTGCTCTGTCTCTCAAAAATAATAACCATTAAAAAATTAAACGAACAGGGGTGCCTCGGTGGCTCAGTCGGTTAAGCAGCCGACTTCGGCTCAGGTCATGATCTCGCGGTCCATGGGTTCGAGCCCCGCGTCGGGCTCTGTGCTGACAGCTCAGAGCCTGGAGCCTGTTTCGGATTCTGTGTCTCCCTCTCTCTGACCCTCCCCTGCTCATGCTCTGTCTCTGTCTCAAAAATAAATAAACATTAAAAAAAAATTAAATGAACAAACAAAAAAACACAAATGGACAATGGCCAGACCATACATAAAAATAGAACTCTGACCCTCAATCTGAAGCAACCAGTTTGAACAGCCACCTCACTGCCTGAAGCAACACATAGGCCCCAAACAGCCAGAACTTCAGAAATGACAGCTTCCCTAATTTCTGCCTCCGCTTCAGCTTAGGACCAACTGGAGAAAGCCACATGTGCTCCCCTAGCCAGTCCTACAGGGTGCTCCACTTCTAGGTAATCTGCCCCTAGCTTCCCCTTGCCAAGCCTCCAATCTGGTAGTACCTGAAGTCTTCCCCATTTCCTCTCTAAAACTTTACCACTTCTCCGCACACCAAAAAGCAGGTGATGGTGGCTGACTCCCTTGCACACTCAGAGTAGATGGCCTTTGCTTGTCCTCGTTTGGGTGGTCTTCATTTATTTCCACATCTCTTCATTGCCTAGTTGCTTTGTGACTCTGTTTTCGTACCTGTGAAATGGGATAATAATTCTGGGTATGAATCTTTGGGGAAGAAACTGCCTTGGGTTCTGGGAGAACCTCCTGACACTCCCCCGCTCCCCAAGTCACCTCTGATCTCAATTCTGCAGGCACATAACCCACTACCCTCTTGTTCTGAGCACGCCTGGGCATATCCACTTGTCCACGGCCCTCATTTTTCTTTCCCAAGGAAGGACCTTGAAGCCCAGGGAGGGAAAGCACCTACTTACCCCAGGTGAAAGCAAACACGTGAGCCTTTGCAGGAACCCCACCGGTGTCAACCTTTACCTACGGTGAAAGTGAAGCAGGCTAAAGAGAGCAACCACACACCCAAGGGTGAGTTACCAGGAGCCTTCGTAGAAGCCTCCCAACCAGGGAAGCCTAGTCACGGCCTGTACATGGAGGGGATTTTCCTCCTTGGTTTTGGGACACCCCACCCAGCCTCTCTCAGCCTCTTTTCTTCAGGTAACTCACTCCCGAGTCCCTCTTCCTTTCTTGAGGTCAGCTCCACCCACCGCTGGCCCCAGCTTCTCACCACAAGACAGAAGCAACAGGAGCACAATGTTAACAGTTACCATTCTTTAAAGCTTATTTATTCATTTTGAGGAGGGGAGGGACAGAGAGAGAGGGGGAGGGAGAGAGAATCCCAAGCAGGGCCACACAGGCAGCACAGAGCCCGACTAGGGGCTCCAACTCATTAACCGTGAGATCATGACCTGAGCCGAAATCAAGAGTCGAACGCTTGACTGACTGAGCCACCCAGGCGCCCCAATAGTTACCATTTTTTTAGCCCCGGGCGCGAACTATTTTACCAGGTTCCCGTGTTATCAGCTCTCTTCATCCTCAGAACAACCCTCTGAAGTGTGTGCCATTATTAGCGGGCCTGCTTCACAAATGGGGAAACTGAGTCACAAGGAGGTCAAGTGAGGTGTCCAAGGTCACATGACTGACTAGCAAGTAGAACAGCCATGGAAACCAGGTCCAAAGAGGCGAGCTCCTTCAGCACCTCACGGCACCACCTCTAGGTGTTTCCACATGGACACAAATACTAACAGAAGCACCTATGGGGGATTCCCGAAGCTGGGAGCACGATTCTTCTAGTTTCACAGGTACGCTGGGTTGTGTCTCATTCATTCTTCCATCATTTTGATTCCACACACGCTCTTTAACCCCAAAGAGAACAAGAGGACGGTTGTGAATAAGGCCTTCTCCACCTGAGATCTAGTACCTTTCTGGGAATGAAGAGGTCCCCCTGCTAATGGCCCTGCCAGTCACTTCAGGGCCTCCCAGGCGGTGAAATGCAGCGTACGTCCGGAAGGAAGCAGAACATACGTCTCCTTGGACAACACATGTGACACAGAGGAGAGGGTTTGACATCCAGACTCGGGAGCCCCAGTCTAGACCTGCAAGGCCAGGCCCTCCAGGGCAGCGGCCTGACAACCTGACGTTTTAACCGGCACGCCAGGTGAATCTCACCACAGTCTGGCAAACAGAACCCAGGACCCGCACTCTCTGAATGCATCATGCAGGCTAAGCTCACAGAGCCTCACACTGTCTTGCACAGCGGCCCTGACCAACACTGTGAGTGCCCCTGAGGCCTTGCTGGGAGGTGAGGGACACAGAGCTGCAGGAAGGCCCATCCAGCCTCTCAGGTAGATCACTCCTTCAAGCTCAAACACTGCCACCTCTATGGAGCCCAGCCCTGAAGGCACAGAGCCAAATATGGCCACATTGTTGGAGGCTTGTGTGTGTCCCCAGCCAGATTCCAGATGCCAGGTTTGTTCATCTTTATTGGCTGACTCCCTCCTGTCGCCCCCTCCCTCCTGCTGACACTTTGGGGACTTTCAGTAATTGTCAGCTGAATGAATAAATTAATGACAGAGGGAGACAGACGTGTTAACAGCTCAGAGTAATTCAAGCAGAATGGAGTAAGTGCTAAATGGTGGTGGAATGAGTCATTATTGCTGACAGGGAAGGAAGAGGGGAAAGGCATTCACCCTCTCTCCCCTGCGCTGTCAAAATAAAGCCTTAACTCTCCCTCCCTCCCTGTCTCGCTCACATTCAGAGGAGAGCAGAATGTATGTATGTGTATAGTTTACAGTGTCATGCCAGAGCAAATGCCTGTACAGTCACCCCCTCTCCTGCCCCTCAGGGCAAGAAATAGCATTTCACCAGACCTCAGAGTCCTCCTGGGCTCCTTCCATGAGAGCCCATCACCCCTTCTCTGCCCTTCCAACCTCCATCCCGAATCTGGTGTGAACCATTTTTGGCTCTTCTCTGAAGTTTGGCCCTATATATGTGCATATATATATATACCACTATATATATACCACTAAACAACACATTGTCTAGAATGGCCTGGTTTTGGGTTTTCTAGGATTGTGCATTTTCTTCTGTGGCCCACTGCTTTTCTGCAACATGATTTTTTTGGAGTTTTTCCCACGTCGATGCTTGAGGTGGTTCATTCTTTCTCCCTCCCTGTTGCATGGTCAATTCTATTGTGCGAACACACCCCAATTTACGCAGCCGTTCTCCTGCTGATGGTCATTTGGATTGTGTCCAGTCTTTGGTGATTGCTAACAAGGCTGCTGGATGTGACTCCTGACTGATGCACATGTGCACAAGTCTCTTTCACATATTTCAGGGGAATTGCTGGGTCACGGGTATGCGAGTTTTAACTTCACCAGGTAATGCCTAACTGTTTTCTGAAGTGGTTCACCTGCTTCTAGGCATCTCATCCGGAGTTCGTCTCACTCGACACCAGGGTGGTCTCTTTAACATGGGCCTGTAACACCAATTGAATTTCCTTTCATCAGGCTGAGAGTTTGAGGGAAGTCAAAAGCAAAAATTGTTCAGAAAGACCACCAAAGGGAATAAGCCCAGAGTTTATTGGCTATGACAGTTAAGATTGTTTTGCTGTGTTTTCCTGAGTGGCTCAGTCGGTTGAGTGTCTGACTCTTGATTTCTGCTCAGGTCATGATTCCAGGGTACTGGTATTGAGCCCTACACCGGGCTCTGCACTGACAGCATGGACCCTGCTTAAGATTCTTTCTTTCCCTCCCTCTGCCCCTCTCCCCCTGGAGTACCTGGGTGGCTCAGTTGGTTAAGTGTCTGACTCTTGATTTCGGCTCAGGTCATGATCTCATGGTTCAGGAGTTTGAGCCCTGTGTGAGGCTCTGTGCTGACAGCGTGGAGGCTAGTTGGGATTCTCTCCCTCCCTATCTCTGTCCCCTTCCCCTGCTCACTCTCTCTTTCTCCCTGTAAACAAACAAAAAAGATTGTTGTGCTGTAAGTTACAAAACCCCACAAATAATAGCAGATTGAGCTACAAGTATATTCCTCTCCCACATAAATGAAGACCACAGATCAGCTACCTAGGTTGATATAAAGCTCCACGGTTTCTTCTATCTTGTTCCACTCTCCTCTGCACGTGACTTGAGCTGCTTAAACTCCCATGAGGCTGTGTGACTTCAGCCATCATATCTATATTCCAGCCAACAAGGATGAAAGGAAAATAACGTTTCACCCCTTTTTCTTTGAATACACTTTCTGAAAGGTACACAAGATACTTTCTCTCATATCCCAGTGGCTAACTGCAAGCAATTCTAGGAAACGTAGTCTTTATTTTTGTGCCCATGTGCCCAACTATAAGAAAAGAGAGAGAATGCATTTGTAGGACAATGAACAATCTCTTCCAAAGATGTACTTGCTCAGAAGAGCGCTTCCAAACAGGTCTGCCTAATGTTCTTACCATACAAACATACACACATACACATATTTCACAACACAAAATGTTGGAGAGAAAAATACATACTTAACAAGGCCACATTCTTAAATGTTGCAAGCTATACTATCTGTTCACTGAGGAAACTGTGGTGCCCACATGGCCAGTTTTAAAGTAAGTTTTCTTTTTTTTTTAAATTTTTTAAAATGTTTCCATTTATTTTTGAGAGACAGAGTGCGAGCAAGGGATGGACAGAGAGAGAGGGAGACACAGAATCTGAATTAGGCTCCAGGCTCTGAGCTGTCAGCACAGAGCCTGATGTGGGACTCGAACCTGTGAACCGCAAGATCATGACCTGAGTGAAAGTCAGATGCTTAACCGACTGAGCCACCCAGGCACCCCTTAAAGTAAGTTTTCTTACCAAATAAAACCTGTGCTGTCTAGTTAACAGTAGGTTTATAACCTATTGGAAATATATATGACCCACCCCCACCCCTGCGTAATGGAGTTCACTTCCTGGTTCTTCTTCCCCTCTCCTTTTTGAGGGCTTATTTTTGTGGGCTTTGCAATGGCATGTGCCAATGCACAAAGGAGGGACCAAAAGTCTTTGCATCACCTCAGGAAATGTACATTTATTCCAATCAGACTACTTTGGCCTTACACGGACATAGGCAACATCCAGGGAAGGCTGTAGCGTCTGCAGTACTCAGCCAATGAGGAACCAGGGGAGGGACTTGTGCGCTAGGAGATAAATTGTCTGCTGTGACTGCCCCAGTGTGCCGGTCCATCAGACACCGGCTCTTGCAAGAACGTTGATTAAAGCCTCGCTTCACTGTGAAAATAAAGTAAGTAAGTTCTCTTCCCCAGTTACAATTGTACCACCCTCCTCTCCAGGTCTTCTACATTTTTTTTTAAAGCCTAGGGCTTTTCTCTTGGGCTCCTCCTGGAACTGGTACTTAAAACCCCTCTGATCCATAAACACGGCACTGAAACCCAGATGGGATTGCCTAGAAGCCCACACATCCAGCCCAGATAAATATAAGGTAAATATATAAACTTGGCTGCAAGCAAATTCAGTTCTAACATCCCACAGCGTCTCTTCCTCAAAAGCCTTCCAGGGCTCCTAACTCCTGGGAAAATATGACTAATTTCTAGGCTGTTCAAGACCTAATCTGACCCTGACCTAAGTTTTGGCTTTCATTTCAACCATTCCCAACATGGATTAAAATATAACGACAATAATGGTGATGATAATAGTAATGATACTGTAAGCTACCATTAAATGACTGTGTATTTTGTGCCAATTCCTGTGTGAGACTATTGATATACAGTCTCTCATTTAATCCTCATGGCACCCTTACAATGAATGAGGAAACCGAGGCTCAAAGGAGTCTTGGAATTTTCCCAGAGTCCTAAAACTGGTGTGATAGATAACCAGGATCTTCTGTTCTGATCAAACCCTACTTCCTGTAAAGGGTGCTGCTCAAATGTCCTTTCCTCCCAGAACCCACCCCCCATCTCCACCCCCAAGCAAAATGAAATGCTTCCTCATCTGTGTTTGCTCATACTGTGTGCATTCTTCTTTACAGCACTTTCCAAGAAAGCCATCACTGGTACCTATGTGTAGCTATATTCCCATCTCTCTGCCCAGCTGCATCTGGGTATGTTGGTAGAAGGAATTGTGTCTTTTTAAAGGACGACTCCCCATTCCCCATCCCCTCAGCCCCTGGCCATCACCATTCTTTCTGTTACTATGAATTCACTATTCTAAGTACTTCATATAACTGGAATCATGCAATATTTGTCTCTTTGTAATTTGCTTATTTTACTTAGCATAATGTGCCTAAGTTTCATCCATGTTGTATCATGTGTCTGAATTTCCATCCTCGTTAAGGCTGAATATCCCAGTATACGTACATTTCACATTTCGTTTATCAATTCAACCATCAACAGACACTTGGGTTGTTTCCACCTTTTGGCTATTATGAATAATGCTGCTATGAAAAAGTGTGTACAAATATCTCTTCAAGACTCTCCTTTCTTTTTTTTTTTTAATTTTTTTTTTAATGTTTATTTATTTTTGAGACAGAGAGAGACAGAGCATGAACAGGGGAGGGGCAGAGAGAGAGGGAGACACAGAATCCGAAACAGGCTCCAGGCTCTGAGCGGTCAGCACAGAGCCTGACGCGGGGCTCGAACTCACTGACCGTGAGATCATGACCTGAGCCGAAGTCGGGACGCTCAACCAACTGAGCCACCCAGGCGCCCCTCTTTTTTTTTTTTTTAAAGTTTATTTACTCACCTTGAGATAGTGAGAGAGAGAGCATGAGTGGGGAAGGGGCAGAGAGAGAGAGAGGGAGTGAGAGAATCCCAAGCAGGTTCCATGCTGTCTGCACAGAGCCCATGAACCATGAGATCATGACACGAACCAAAACCAAGAGTCAGCCACGCCGGCACCACATGAGACCCTGCTTTCAATTCTTTCGGGTATATACTCAGAAAATGCTGGATCACATCTTTGCCAACACTTTTTATTTTCTGTTGTTCTTTTTTTAATAGTGGCTATCCTGATGGGTGTGGGGTGGTTTCCTTTACAGAGTTCTTGCTAAATGAGTCCAGACCCTGGCATATAAGAATGTTGGTGGAGCGAGTGGATGAGTGGATTTGACCACAAATGGATGAGGTAGTTTTGTTTCCCAGGGTTTGTTTGATGAAGAAGTAGGTATCCGAGAGGCTAATATCTTTTCTAAGCTCAAGAGCTTGAATTGGGATTGTTTGACTGTAAGACTGCACATTCTCTATACAACAGTGGTTCTCCCCTGAGCCCCAAGAGGCTGGTTTCCACCTGCCAGGCCCAAAGGCCTACGCTCAGTCCTCTTGGGGAGCAGCTCCTGGAGGTGGCGGGGAGAAGCAGCCTCTCCTAGAGTCATCTCCCCAACCTGGCTCCACTCTGCACAAGGCAAATAGATCCTGGAGAAAGAAACCAGCAGGCTTGCCAAATCCATGGCCCCCCAGCCCACCAGGGATGCTCTGGGGGCCAGGGGAGGGCACTGGCAAGAGCCCCCCACCCTACCCTCCCACCCCAGGGCTCAGTGGGGCAGAGCAGAGCCACATTTCAGGGACACCCCCAAGCTGACTCGAAAGCCCAAATAGGCAGCCTTCCCTGCTCCCGAGAACTCCTGTGGGAGCCTGCAGGCTTTTGCTGGGCTGAGTCACTTCCTCACCTTAATTCTCCCTAATACCTTCCCTTTCTCTGCAGCTTTACTCCCGGCACCACTGTCTGAGTGTGGAATGTCTGGTGAAGCTACGCAGGTGGGTCGGCTGAGCGGTGTGCCCAGACATTGTAGACATGACCATGACGGGAGTTAGAACATGCGGGGGTTGGGGTGGGGGGCAAAAGTAAAGCCAGGTTTGTCTGCTGGCTCTGAAGCACATCCTGATCCCCACAGCCGGTCTGATCTCTGCAAGCCTGAGCACAGGTCAACACCTCCAGGCAGTCTTGAGGGGCAGGAGCAGGGCTGGAGGGTGGAGCGAAGGATGGAGAGGAGCGGAGGAAAGCGTGGGGAGCCATGGCTGCTTCGCCTTGCATCCCGTGCCACATTCTCTAGAGAACAGGGCTGCATCCTGAAGGTCAAGTTCAAAGATTATGTTCTGTGTACCAGCTTCCTGGGTGCGTCTAAGGACACCTCACTTTTACCCTGAGTCCATATCTGGAAGCACCACTGTTCCTCTTACCTGCAGGTACTCTTTCCGTCCCTGTCTACCACTAGAGTTTTCTTTTAGGATCTTAGATTCTTCATTTATATCTTAGCATTGCTTCCTGGGCCAGCCTGCCTGAGCTTGTATATTCCAAGATAGAAATCAGGGCAATGTTTTAATTTCTAGTAACGTTATTCATTTACACAGCTCAGAGTCAAAGGGTGGCGCAAGACTTAGGAAAAAGAGCCTTCTCCCTCATCGGGGAATCCACCTTCAATTTCTATGGCTCGTTCTTACTCCCAACAACCCACTCACTCTTTTGGCCCCCATCCTTCCAGTGTCGCCATATGATAATCTGGTTAGAGCAGCAGTAGGTGTTGACCGTACTGGTACTAGATAAACGCTATTCCCATGCGTTTATACCATGAGCTATGGATAGACTGTGATTACTTCCCATTTCATGCACAAGTTTTTCATTTTTTCCCGGAGGGAATAATTATCCACCCCGCCCCCTCATTTGCTTCATTTTCTTTGTACTCAATGCCAAACTCTATCAGTTGTTGAAATCTCCCCTCACTAAATTCAGATGATAGTCTACCAGTTTAATTTCCGTTTTTTTTTTTTCTTTAAAGTTTGCTTTTATTTTGAGAAAGATACCTAGAGCAAGCAGGGGAGGGGCAGAGAGAGGGGGAGGGAGAGAATCCCAAGCAGGCTCCTCACTGTCAGTGCAGAGCCCCATGTGGGCTCAAACTCACAAACCGTGAGATCATGACTTGAGCCAAAATGAAGAGTCGGACGCTTAACTGACTGAGCCACCCAGGCGCACCACCCCCCGCCCAGTTTAATTTCCTTAATGAAATCTCTCCTGGAGTTTTCTGACCTAACCTGAGTTGGGCTGTTTGCCCTCTAGGCCTGTTACACTGCTTTCCTCCTGTAGTCAGGCTGCCTGCAGAAGTATCCTCTGGGATTCTCTCTACACTTCTCTCCTGGGTCAGATTCCTAGTTTCCTTGGTCTGTCTCTTTTTTTTTTTTTTTTTTTTTTAAAGCAATCTCTAGGCCCAATGTGGGGCTTGAACTCACAACCTCAAGATCAAGAGTTGCATGCTTTGCTGACTAAGCCAGCTGGGCTCCCCTCAGTTGTCTTTTTCTTGGTTTATTGCCTTATTCTGGTGAAACATATCCTCCAGCAGCATTTCTAACTAAGTACATGAGAACAATTTTTTTTTAATTTATTTATTCTGAGAGAGGGAAAAGAAGGAGAGAGAGCACAAGCAGGGAGGGGGAGAGAGAGAGGGAGAGGATCCCAAGCAGGCTTTGCCCTGTCAGGAAAGAAAAAAAAAACTTTTTTGATCTTTAAAATTTTTTTTTCAAGTTTATTTATTTTGAGACAGAGAGAGGGAGAGAGTATGAACTGGGGAGAGGCAGAGAGAGAGAGAGAGAGAGAGAGAGAGTCTCAAGCAGGCTCTACAAGGTCAGTGCGGGGCTTGAACTCACGAATCATGAGATCATGACCTGAGCCGAAACCAAGAGTCAGATGCTTAATGGACTGAGCCACGCAGGAGCCCCAGAAGCTTTTTTGATCTTAAATGACTGAAAATGCCTTTTTCTACTTTCAAATTTGATTGATAACTTGGTTGGGTATGAAATTTTAAGTTGGGGATAACTTACCTTCAGGATTTTGAGAACATTCCTTATGTGTCTTCTGACTTGTGGTGCTTCTTTTGAGACATTCAAGTCATTCTTCTTTCTTTTTTTTTAAAACAAAATTTAATGTTTATTTATTTTTGAGCTAGGGAGAGAAACAGAGTGTGAGAGGAGGGGCAGGGAGAGAAGGAGACAAAGAATCCGAAGCAGGCTCCAGGTTCTGAGTAGTCAGTACAGAACCTGATGTGGGGCTCGAACTCAAGAACCATGAGATCATGACCCGAGCTGAAGTCAGACACTTAACAGACTGAGTCACTCAGGTTCCCCAAGCCATTCTTAAATCTGACCGGTTCCTCTATCCCTTTGGAAATTTGTAGAACCTTCTTTTTGTCTTCTGTGTTCTGGATTATGATGATTTTTCTTGATGTGGTTCTGTTTTCATCCATTGTGTCAGGTGTTTGGTAGGTCCTTTTATTTTTCACTTATTTATTATTTATTTTTATTTTTTAAAGATTTTATTTGGGGGGCACTTCAGTGGCTAAGTTGGTTGAGCCTCTAACATCAACTCTTCGGCTCAGTTCATGATCCCAGGGTTGTGGGATTTAGCCCCATACCCAGTTCCACACTGAGTATGAAATCTGCTTAAGATTCTCTCTCTCTCTCTCTCTCTCTTTCTCTCTCCCTCTGTCACTCTCTCCAGCTTGTGCTCTAAAAACACAAACAAACAAAACAAAACTTATTTTAAGTAACACCCAACGTGGGACTTGAATCCAACAACCCCAAGATCGAGAGTCACATGTTCTACTGACTGAGCTGGCCAGGTGCTCCTTTGTGGGCCCCCCCACCTTTTTCTTAAATGTTTATTTTTGACAGAGACAGAGAGTGGGGGAGGGGCTGAGAGAGGGGACCGAGGGTCTGAAGGAGGCTCTGAGCTGTCAGCAGATAGCCGGATGCACAGCTCACACTCATGAACTGTGAGATCATGAGCTGGACCAAAGCTGGGTGTTTAACCTACTGAGGCACCCAGGCATCCCTGTATGTCCTTCAATTTGGGGAAAATTCTTTCAAGTATTTTTTTTTTAGTGTTTATTTTTGAGAGAGAGAGCATGAGCAGGTGAGGGCAGAGAGAGAGGGAGACAGAAGATCCAAAGCGGCCTCTGCACTGTCAGCAGTGAGCCTGATGCAGGGCTCAAACTCACGAGCTGTGAGATCATGACCTGAGCCAAAGTGTCAGCGTGCTTAATCCCACACTTCAGGTACAGAACCCCATGCCTGGTTTAGCCCAATATCTCCTAATCTGAGACCCTCTGGTTTACTTTCTCCTGAAAATAAACTTTTAGTGTTACATAGTAGTTTAGATGGTAGAATAGGAGTGGGTATTTGGGGCGTCTGGTCTCTTCTTAAATTCTCAAACAATTCTCTTGTTCTTAGCCCGAACCTCACTGCTAATTCTGGCGCCACTGATTCCTGAGCCTTTTGGAGATTCCACATAGTAAACCTAGTTGCCTTTCACTTCTCCCCCTGCCGATTTAGGATTCGGCCCTCGCGGACCTGCTGAATTCGTTGCCACTCATTAGTTTTCCAGCTTCCAAAATTGAGTTGTGTTGCCGGCTCCAGGCTCCATTCCCATTCCTAATGCCTGGCCCTTTCTACACGTTCATGGTCCTTGTAGGGTCTCAGCCGAAAGACCGCTTAGGTCTTTGCCAAGGTCTGTCTACTGTGGCTGGGGCCAGACTCCAGCTGTCCCGGTGCTGGACAGCTAGAAATCTCCACTCAGCTGTCCAGCTGCAGAGGCCTGATTCTCTGCTCTGTTCACGAGTCTGGCGCTCTGGGTGGGTTGGTTTAGGGGTCAGCCAAGCTTCAAGGGGGATTCTGAAATAATCAACTCTACTGATTTAAAATACAAGATATTGATTTACTTACAAGAACATTCGCTCATTTAAGAGTACAATCTTGACAAATGTAAACAGCTGTATGACCTTCATCACAACCAAAATATAGAATAGTCCCATCACCTCAGAAAGCTTCCTATGCCCCCAAGGGGGATTGTAATGTAAATTTTGGGGGGAGAGTCTTCTTTTCTGTATCTCCTCACCATACCCCTTGCCTTGGCAGCCTTGCACGCTGATCTGCTTTTCCCACCAAGCGAGACGGCCATTGTCTCCTTGGACACTATTTTCCACAGTTTAGAAAATGTCCTCAGGGCGCCTGGGTGGCTCAGTCTGTTAAGCATCCAACTTTGGCTCAGGTCAGGATCTCTTGGTCTGTGAGTTCGAGCCCCACGTTGGGCTCTGTGCTGACCACTCAGAGCCTGGAGCCTGCTTTGGATTCTGTGTCTCCCTCTCTCTCTGACCCTCCCCTGTTCATGCTCTGTCTCTCTCTGTCTCAAAAATAAATAAACGTTAAAAAAAAAAATTAAAAAAAAAAGAGTTGAATGCTCAACCAGACTGAGGCACCCAGGTGCCCCCAAATATCTTTTTAAATATTATTTTAATGTTTTTTTTTTAATACAGAGCACAAGAAGGGGAGGAGTAGAGAGAGGGGGAGACAGAGGATATGAAGTAGACTCTGTGCTGGTTGAGGCTTGAACTCACAAACCACAAGATCACAACCCAGCCAAAGTCAGATGCTCAACTGACTGAGCCACCCAGGTGCCCCCCAAATATTTATTTTATTTTATTATTTAAAAAAATTTTTTTCAACGTTTATTTATTTTTGAGAGAAAGAGTGTGAGTGTGAGTGGGAAAGGGGCAGAGAGAGAGAGGGAGACACAGAATCCAAAGCAGGCTCCAGGCTCTGAGCACAGAGCCTGACGTGGGGCTCGAACTCACGAGCAGGGAGATCATGACCTGAGCTGAAGTTAGGCACTCAACTGACTGAGCCACCCGGGCGCCACCCCCCTGGCAAAAATATTTTTTTAAATACACATTCTATACGTTTTTTCCTGGCTAAATAAGAGAACATGAAGAAAACACCCCGGCAAAAGCTTCCTTACATCAATCAGGTGGGGAGTGGTTGTGTTTGGAGCCTTCCCGGACCTTGAAGAGCATTCAGAGATCCTGATAGAGCAGATCTAGCCAGAGGCTCTGGGGTCACACTCTGCTACGTGCTCTCTGGGTGGCCTCTGGCCACTCCTGGGGAGGCAGGTGTTGTGACTGGTCAACCACGTAGAAAGCCTGGTGACTTTAGAGTCAGATGGAACTGGGTTTGTTTTCTGGTTCCAACATTTATGCCTGCCCTGGAAGAGTGAAAGAACCACTCTGGGCCTCAGGTTTTTCACTTACAAAACAGGGACAAGCATACCTGTTACAGGATCATTTGAAGAGTTAATGACAACATTTGATATGTTCACCGGGGTTCTTGCTGCATAACCCTATCAGCAAAACCCGATAAACAGCGGCTGTTGATTGCTACTCTTATGGACACAAAGATGGTTTATACTCTCTTAAGTACTTGGTGTTTCTCATCTTCTGGACGGCCCAGCATCTAAATCTCTCCTCCCTCCATCAAGTGAAGGCATTTCCTTGTCTCCTGTTCCCCAGAACAGGAATGACAGACCCTTACTACCCCTGCCCTTGGTCCCTGGTGGCCAGTGTGCTCAACCGGTTGCCCTGCAAGGGGAGAATGGAGAGTCTTAGCAGCAGGGCCAAGGCGGCACCAGGCCCCCCAGCAAGGCGCCCCGGGCCCTCACCAGACCACGCAGGGGTGCGGCCCCGTCGGTTCTCTGCTGCTGTTTGCCCTTGCCTTTTGCTTATCTCCTCATCGTGAATCCCTGCACTGCCTTCCCAGCCTTTGTGACGACTCTGTGCGCTGCCTGATACGTTTCCAAAAACAAACAGAACAAAACTTTTCCACATCGTGAGCTGGATTTGGTTTCTATCTCTTGTCACTAGGAATTCTGACTGAGACACCGGACGTCCAAGACTAGCGACTTCTCAAAAGCAAGGGCAATGACCTTTGAGGTGCCAGGGGGACCAGGAAGCACTTGTGTTTCTGGTTGTTCTAGGAGCATTGACAGCAGGCCACTTGTGAAAGATGAAAACCACTAGTCAACAACAAGTTGAACCTCAGGAGAAAACAAACAAGTGCAAATTAGAGAGAGAGCATTTTCTCCTGTCACATTAGCATGAATCTATGTGCGTGCGATTAACTTAAAACAGCTCATACTAATACAACACTGTAGGTTAACTATATTGGGATACAAATAAAAAGGAAAGAAAATAAAAAATAAAATAGCTGGTGTGAGCAGGAAACCTCACGTTCCAGGCACCTCACGGACAGAGAGCTCGGCCTCCGCGGGCTCTGAGGGGTCCAAACAAATGTTACCACCTGCCTAGTGGAGAAGCACTTTATTTACTTACTTACTTACTTACTTATTTTTCCCTTCTTCGGTTTAAAATTATTTTAATAATTTATTGTCATGTTAGCTAACATACAGTGCATACAGTGTGGTCTTGGCTTTGGGAGTAGATTCCCATGGTTCATTGTATATATAACACCCAGTGCTCATCCCAAAAAGTGCCCTCCTCAATGCCCATCACCCATTTTTCCTGCCCCCAACCCCCCACCTCCCCATCAACCTTCAGTTTGTTCTCTGTATTTAAGAGTCTCTCATGGTTTGCCTCCCTCCCTCTCTGTTGGTAACTTATTTTTCCTTCCCTTCCTCTATGGTCGAGAAGCATTTTAAAGATCGCTTCCCACTGCCCTGAGCAGTTTTCCTAAAGGACGAGGGTCATTACTCTCCTGTGTATGGATTTGTTAGCAAATGACTTGGCTGTGCCTTTAAAACGAAATTGTGGTAAAATACACATTACATAAAATCTATCACTTAAACTATTTTTAAGTGTATACTTCGGTGGCATTCAGTACATCCACGTTGTTGTGTGGCCATCAACACCATCCATCTCCCGAACTTTTTCATCCTGGAAAAACTGAAACTCAGTGTCCATTAAACAACAATTCCACATTTCCCCCTCCCTTCAACCCCTGGCAACCACCGTTCTATTTCTGTGTCTGTGGATTTGACTCTTCTAGGCACCTAATATAAGTAGAATTATACAGGATCTGTCTTTTGGTGACGGACTTATTTCACTTGGTGTAATGTCCTCAAGGCTCATCTAGGTTGCAGCGTGCGTCAGAATTTCCTTCCTTTTTAAGGCTGAATAATATTCCATTGTGTTCATAGTGCACATTTTGTTTATTCATCTGTCAACAGGCACTTGGGTTGCTTCCACATTTTGGCTCTTGTGAATAATGCTGCTATGAATGTGGGTGTGCAAATATGTGTTCATTTGTAGACTGGGCGTCAGCTCAGTTCATTTTCCTTTGAGATTTAAATGACATCGGCTAGGGGCGCCTGGGGGGCTCAGTCGGTTAAGCGTCCGACTTCGGCTCAGGTCATGATCTCACAGTTGGTGAGTTCGAGCCCTGCATCGGGCTCTGTGCTGACAGCTTGGAGCCTGGAATCTGCTTCAGATTCTGTGTCTCCCTCTCTCTCTGCCCCTCCCCTGCTCACACTCTGTTTCTCTCTCTCTCAAAAATAAATAAAAACATTAAAAAAAAAATTTAAGAATGGAACCCTTCCTTGATACTGTCACGGTATCTAGGAACCCTGTCCCGCCTTCTGGGACCATGATGACACTATTTCTGGCGTGCTAGGTGCTGTTCTACGTACTCCACAACTCTTAACCCTATCAGTCCTGGTAGTAGCACCATATGGTGGCTGAGGGCCACTGCTGACCCACAGGGGCCTTTTTATGTATTAGGAACCGATGCCCTTTTTTCCTGGCACATCCATAGCTTGAAAAGCAGAGCAGGAGCTGGACTGGAGTGCCCACTCGGGCCCTTGGCACAGCCTTCTTTTGTAAGCCACAATGGATTATAAACACAACACTGGTCTGTGAGGATCCTGAGCCCGGCCCAGCTGGTAACCTGGGTTTGTGGAGGAGTACAGGGAGACACAGAGGTGGAGGACTTTGTCTGAGGTCACGGGGGGCCAAGGCAGACTTAGAGCAGAACGAGGCCTGCTTTAAAACATAGACCTCATTTTTGGGGCGCCTGGGTGGCTCAGTCGGTTAAGCAGCTGACTTCGGCTCAAGTCATGATCTCGCCGTCCGTGGGTTCAAGCCCCGCGTCGGGCTCTGTGCTGACAGCTCAGAGCCTGGAGCCTGTTTCAGATTCTGTGTCTCCCTCTTTCTCTGACCCTCCCCTGTTCATGCTCTTTCTCTCTCTATCTCAAAAATAAATAAATGTTAAAAAAAAAAATTTAAAAAAACCCAACAAAACATAGACCTCATTTTTATTTAGGTATGGTGAGGCCAACAGATCGGGGGATAATTGTCCTAGGAAAGGTAGTGTGTGCCCAGCATGGTGACTGTAGCTAACAATATTGTACTGTATGTCTGACAATTGCTAAGAGAGTAGATTTTAAAAGTTTTCATCACAAGTAGAAAAAAAGTTTTATAATTATGCATGGTGACAGATGTTAGCTAGACTTACTGTGGTGATCATTTTCCATGTACACAAATATTGAATCATTATGTTGTGCACCTGAAACGAATATAATGACATATGTCAATTATTCCTCAGTAAAAAAAAAGAGAGTATGTTACTCACAGTTCCCAAGAGGAGGGGATGTGCCATACAGGGGCACACTGGGAAGCACCAGAAGGCAGGTGGGGAAGGGGAAACATGGCTGAGACCCTTTGTTGTGGTTTCTGCAGGAAGGATGGGCAAGGTGGGGTAAGCACATTCAAGACTGTCTAGTTTGAATAGTGTCAGTGGCTCTGGGGCATAGGGCTGTCCCTTGTTGTCTGGTACCTGGCCCTGGGGTGATTAGGGCAGGGGAATAGTGGCTGAGTGTAATAACAAGGCTATCGGGGTACCTGGCGGGCTCAGTCGATGGGAGTATGTGACTCTTGATCTCAGGGTTGCAAGTTCAAGCCCCATGTTGGGTGTAGAGATTACCTAAAAAAAAAACCACAAAAAACTTATATGTATTAAAAAAAAAAAAAAGGTGATTGGGATATGGGCTCTAAATCAGTTGGTTTGCATATTAAAAGTGCACTCCCAGGACAATCCTTTATCTCCAGGAATTGGCTAGTCCTGGAAGGGGTAGTCTCTCCAGGGTCAGCAAGGCCCCAGCATATCAAAGCATCAGAATAAAAAGACAGGCTTCCTACAAGGCCAGTGGCTAGGTTCTTAATCACTTTGCCATCCCTCCTTAATACTTTCTCTGGTCAGTGTCTTTCAAACTTTTACTTTTCTTTTCTTTTGACAGTGGACCCTCTTCTCTAAATGAAATCTTGAGGTTGCCCCATTTGTTAAAGAATGATGGTCTGGCTGAGGGCCGTGGGGAGGAGGGCACGATCTGAAGCCCCCAGCACACGGCACCCACTCATTTCAGAAACAGCCCGAGAAGCCCTACTGGCCCTCCTAAAGAGAATGGGTGCGAGGAGGCTGGCCGGTCGCCGGGACCCCAAAGCAGCCACTAGTGGTTGTGTGACCTTGGGTTAGTACTTTCCCTCTCACTCTCTTGTTTAAACAGCTTTATTGAGATATTATCCACGTAGCATACAACGTACCCACTCAAAGTATACAATTTAGTGACTTTTAGAATATTCAGAGTCATGCACCTATCACCACAGTCAATTTGAGAACATTTTCACCACCCCGGAAGAAACCCCACACCCATTAGCAGTCACCACCCAATCTTCCCCGCCACCACCCCCCCACCGCCCCCTGCCCCGAGCAGGCGCTAACTTACTTTCTGTCTTTACAGATACCCCTGTTTCATGTAAGTGCCATCACATATATGGTATGTGGTTCTGTGTGGTGCTTTGTGAGTGGCTTCTTTCCCTTAGCATGACCTTCTCAAGGATCACCTGCATTGTAGCGTAGGTCAATACTTTGATCCCTTTTATGGCCAAATAACATTCCATTTGTGGATGTGCCACATTTTGTTTATCCACTCATCCACTGACAGACATTTGGGTCCTTTCCACTTTTTGACTATTTTGTAGAATGGCGCCGTGAACATTCTTGTCCCTGTTTTTGCATTAACCCATGTTTTGAACCCTCTTGGGGATACACCTAGGTGCAGAATTGCTGAGCCATATGATACCTATGTTTAACCCTTTGAGCAACTGCCAGACTGTTTTCTAGAATTTTTTTCATGGACTGAATGTTTGCGTCCATCCCCCCACTAAATTAATGGTTGAAGCCATAACCCCCAATGTGATGCTATTAGGAGGTGAGGCTTTGGGGAGGTAATTACATTTAGATGAGGTCATGAGAGTGGAGCTCCATGATGGGATTCGAGTCCTTATAGGAAGAAAAGAGACAACCGAGCTTCTCCCTCCACCATGTGAGGATACCTCAAGCAGGTGGCTGTCTGTACATGGGCCCTCATGAAGAACTGAATATAGTGGCACTTTGATCTTGGACTTCTCAGTGTCCAGAACTGTGAGAAAGAGGTGTGTGTTGTTTATTTTGTTATTATTATTATTATTATTTTTAATTTTTTTAACATTTATTTATTTTTGAGACAGAGAGAGACAGAGCATGAACAGGGGAGGGGCAGAGAGAGAGGGAGACACAGAAACTGAAACAGGCTCCAGGCTCTGAGTGGTCAGCACAGAGCCTGATGCGGGGCTCGAACCCACGGACCGTGAGATCATGACCTGAGCCAAAGTCGGACGCCCAACCGACTGAGCCACCCAGGTGCCCCTTGTTATTATTATTTTTAAATGTTTATTTGTTTTTGAGAGAGAGAGTGCGAAGCAGGCTCCAGGCTCCTGGCTGTCAGCACAGGGCCCGACGCAGGGCTCGAACTCACAAGCCATGAGATCATGACCTGAGCCGAAGTCGGACACTTAACTGACAGAGCCACCCAGGTGCCGCATAAGTGTCTGTTATTTAAACTACCCAGCCAATGGGATTTTGTTGTAGCAGCCTGAGCTGAGACACAGCTGAACCATTTGATAGCTGTGTATGTAGGTTCCAATCTCCCCACTAGTAGTGTATGAAGGTTCTAATTTCTCAACATCTTTCCAGACACTTGTCTTGGTTCATCTTTTTTTTGTTTTGTTTTGTTTTGTTTCCATGATAACCACCCTAATGGGTGCGTGGAGATAGGTCATGGTTTGGGTTTGCATTTGCCTGGTGGGTCACCTTCCCTCTCTTGGGCCACACCCTCCTCCTCTATTAAGAGGGAATATAGAGCTTCTTCAAAGGTCCCTCTGGCTTGGCTCTCTGAGTGAAGTGTTTCCTTTGGAACCCTGCAGATGCACTGCTGTGGATGGGGACTGGAGAGTGGCTGAGGGAAAGGGGGAGGAAGAGAAGGGCTGTGGTGATCATTCTCAGAAACCCTTCCAAAGAGCCCCCAGTCACAGGATGTCAGCACTATAGCAGGACTTTAGCTTTCACCCAGTCCCCACCGCCCAGCTGTTGCAGGGGAAGACACTGAGGTCCAGGGGTGTGACAGTCACCTAACAGTGCTCAGCGGGCCAGAGGGAGATCAGAGAACTCAGACGTGCTGGGGGTGCTGGAGAGCCCTGGGTTTAATTCCCACCGATCTGTGTGATGGTGGGCCGCTTTCTGAACCCCAGTTTGCCCATCTGTGTAGTGGGATCGATACCTAACCTTATGGAGTTGTTTTGAGGGTATAAATATTGAATGTAGTAAATGCTCTGTAAATAACTTATTTAATTTTAGTTTTGGAATATTTAATATTTACATACCTGACAAAACAAAGTCCGACAGTACACAAAGGAGCACACATGACGAATAAGTCTCTCTCCCTCACCCCCTTCTTTGGGGCCACCAAAGTTTCTAGTTTCCCGACTTTCCCGTCAGATGGATTCTGTGCATACGGTAGTTCTTTATCACACGGGACCCTAGACTTGGTGGAGATCATTAACTTGCCCGCCTTCCCAGGCTGGTCTTTCCCACCCTGCCCTTTCACCCCCTCCTCCTGCCAGTACACAGAAGCGTGGGGCTCCCTCATGTGCCCAGCTCCCCCTTCTCAAGCCCCATCCACCTGGTAATGATTTCCTAGAGAGTCTCCCAGGGGTCTCCATGGGGACGTTTCCTGCTCCAATCTCCATGGCAACTCTTCAGGTTGCCATGGTGACACTTAAGTGATTATTTGGAGACCCTTAAATAAATCACCCATGGTGGTATATGCTGGAAGTGTTTGGCTCCGACTCTTCTGTTTGGGGCCAGGGTTGGGGCCCAGGCCCGCAGACAGTAATGGGAGGCGGGGAGGTGCTCATCAGCCACTTGCCCCGGTTGCAGCGCGCTGCGAGGGGCCCGCCCTGGGCAAAGGTGGAATTGAGCCTTTGGTGGGGGGAAAGTGGGAGACGACAGTCCTTGGACAGAGACCCTGCAGCGAGGACACCCTTAACGGGCCTGTGGGCTCGGGGCAGCTTCGAGGAAGCTGCAAAGTGAGCAGAGATAGAAATCCAGGCTGCTGGGCTCCAAGGGCCTCACTCCTTGATGCTGAATACTAAGAGGGAATTCAAGACTGAATCCACTTCATTTATTCCACCCACTACGTACCAGGCACCGTGCTAAGCCTGGAGGACACAGCGGGGCGATTAAAACAAAAGGAACTACCCATTCTCTCCTGGAGCCTGCATTCCACTGGGGGGAGACACAATTAGCAAAATAATTAAAATACGCAGGCCAGACGGTGGTTTGTGGACTGGGAAACTGGGAGGGAGGGAAAGCAGGTAAGGCGGCCAACCCAGGCAGGGTGGGTCTTGGCTCTCTCAGACCAGGACCATTTCTGCCGGACCCGTGGAGTTCTTGGCACCTCTGTGAATTCACACGGAGCCTGAGCGCTGTCTTACTGAAGGCTGAATACATCTCTTGCCTTGAGTCCCTGGGAGACTGGTGTAGTCTAGCCGGGAGTCTGGTCAAGTTTACTTCTCATGCCAGCCTCGGGTGGTTACGATATGCTCCGCGACCTGTATGGGGTGAATTGGTCAGGCCTGTTGTTTGGTGGTGAAGTGACTGCAGGGAACAGGGGCATGATTCTCCTCACCCCTGGCTTCCCTTGGAGGCAATCCCTCCTCCAGGAAAGGAGTATGGAAGTACAGGCCCCAGGCGCACTGTGAACACGGAGCGAACTCTGTGCCAAAAAGCTTCTGACGGAGGCTGTGGGACTCGGTCTTTCTCTGCCAGGCTCCCTCTTGCCTTTTCAGAGTGTGGACCATCCATCTTCTAATAGGACTTGGGTTTGGGGCCAGGTGAAGAGGCCACAGAAAATGACTTCTGGACACTTCCAAACCCCAAGAGATAGACGTTCACCAGAAAGTTCCTTGGACAGTGAGTGGGGGGAGCCGAGGGCCCAGCCTCAGAAGGCACAGAAGTCGGTGGAAACTCCCTGGGCCTGGGCTCAGCTCAGATACCGGTTAGAAGTTTCTGGAGAGGATGTCACTGGCTTCCTGCTGGTGGCCCTTGGCCCTTGAATGGGCCAGGCTCCCCTTCCCCAGGGCCTCCCTGTGGACCAGTCCCTCTTCCGGAGCCGTCGCCCTTGCTCTTCTCATCCTTCAGGTGGCCCCTGCTCTGAGGCCCGCTCAGACCACCGGCTCTACATTCTTCTTCATTACTGTAGCTCTTCCCTGGCTCAGCACAGCACGTAATTGCGTACCATTTACGGTCTCTCCTCTTCCACTAACCCATGCTTTCCAGTCTTAATACGATAGCCACCAGCCACATGTGGCTATTGCACACATGGAACTTGGGATATGCTGTTAAGTATAAAACATGCAGTGGATTATGGGGCACCTGGGTGGCTCAGTCGGTTAAGTGTCCGATTCCCCCTCCGGTCATGATCTCACAGTTCGTGGGTTCGAGCCCCACATCAGGCTCTGTGCTGATAGCTCGGAGCCTGGAGCCTGCTTCGGATCCTCTGTCTCCCTCTTCCTCTGCCCCTCCCCTGCTCTCTCTCTCAAAAATAAATAAACATTAAAAAAAAATACACTGGATTTTGAAAATTTAGCATAAAGAGTGTAAAATATCTCATAATTTTTAAATTGATTACATAAATAAAAATATTTATTTTGGACGTGTTGAGTTAAATAAAATATATCGTTGACATTAAGCTTACCATTTTAAAAAAATGTATGGATGCTAGAAAATTTAAAGTTACATTTATTTCTGCTGGAGAGTGCTGTGACTAGATTAAGTCAACAAGGTAAGGGGCCACGGAAATTTTGCCCACACTCTCCACCCAGCACCTGGTAGCAGGCGAGCAATCATCAGGGCTACTGAATGAATGTTTGAGTGATATTCTCCAAGAGCCCAGAAACACTTTGAACAGCCTGCTAAGGGAATGTGATCTAATTTCAATATCAGTTTATTAAAAAACAAAACAAAAAAACCAAGCCTAAAAGCCAAAACAAAAACTGTCAGGTGTAAAATTTGCCAGAAGGGGAAAAGAACAGGGGGAATGAAGGGGTCAGGGTCTCGGTCCGTTTCTTCTGAAGAGGAAGAGGTTCCTTGGTCCCACCTGCCCCAGCAACATTCTGTTCTGAGGGGTTCAGGGGGGACTTGTGGACCTTTGTCAATCAAAACAACGAATTAACAACAACAAAACCCTGAAGGTCCTGATACACCAGAAGCAGAGACACGATTGTTTCCCACTTCCTGTTCCTCCGGTTATCTTTGCTAGGCACATGGCTACCCAGAACCCAAGCGGCATTTGCCAGCTTCCCTTGGAGCTAGGTTCGGTTAGTTCTGGCGGAAGGGATGGAAACAGAAACGTCATGCAGCTTTTGGGAACTTTCCTTAAAGGAAGTGCTATGCCTCTCTTTCCCCTTGTCTTCTGGCTAGAATGCCAGGAAATGGAGGGGCCGCCTTGGATCATGAAGGATGAGTTCAGGGCCATAAACCAGAGCTGGTACAAGGGGAGAAGCAGGGCCCGGGTCTGACAGCTTCATGGAAGTGCCGTTTCAGCCCTGCAACGCCCACTACGGTCTTATGTCAGAAGAGAAAATCGTGGTTTTCTTTCTTAAAGGTTTATTTTTTTTTTTTTTAACGTTTATTTATTTTTGAGACAGAGAGAGACAGAGCATGAACGGGGGAGGGGCAGAGAGAGGGAGACACAGAATCGGAAGTAGGCTCCAGGCTCTGAGCCAGCAGCCCAGAGCCCGACGCGGGGCTCGAACTCACGGACCGCGAGATCGTGACCTGAGCCGAAGTCGGACACTCAACCGACTGAGCCACCCAGGCGCCCCCTTAAAGGTTTATTTTTGAGAGAAAGAGCGTAAGCACGGGGTGGGGGTGCAGAGAGAGAGGGGAACAGAAGATCCAAAGAAGGTTCCTTGCTGACTGCGCAGAGCCCGATGCGGGGCTGGAACTCACGGACTGTGAGACCACGACCTGAGCCAAAGTTGGATGCTCAACCGAGCCCCCCAGGCATCCTGAAAATCTTGGAGATTTAAGGCCGTGTCAACTGAAGACATCTTTGTCACCTTATCCCAGTGACCGTGTCCACCCTGCGTATCTGGTGTGTACTTGCTGTTTGAGTAACTGGGAGCCACCACTCCGCTACTTTCAAAACACCTGAGCACTTTCCAACACGACTTCGTTACCATCAGATATTGATTTAAAAAAATGGCAATACCTTCAGAAAGCACGAAATTAGAAAAGCCCAACGGAACAGTGTGAAAAATACCTCCATCCTCCGTCATTGCTTCCATTGCCAGAGGCAACCGTTACTACCGGTTTCTTAACATATTCTTTGCGGAAGGCTTTTAAATGGTAACCTCTCGTTTTGTAATGTTTTTTTACTTTATTTTCGAGAAAGAGAGAGCGAGCAGGGAAGGGGCAGAGAGAGGGAGATAGAGGATTAGAAGCTGTCAGTGCAGAGCCCAATGCAGGGCTTGAACTCACGAACCATGAGATCATGACCTGAGCTGAAGTCAGATATGTAAGCAACTGAGCCACCCAGGCGCCCCGGTCACCTCCCTTTTAAAGAGAAAAACGTTGCACCTCCTGCGACACCCTATTGTTTAATAAACCCATATAAATAAATATATCAATATCCACCTCTATAAAGACTCTGAGTTATTTTGGTCTTACTGCCCACAACTCTTAAAATGAGGTCACATTTACTTTATGGCCTAAAGTAAAACGTTCAAGCCCCCCAGTCATATGACTGCCTAATGTCAGTCCCCTTCCCTAGCCTTCTCCCTGGTATGATATACTTCCTGGATCTACTGATCAAGCGGACTGTGGGGCAGAAGTTATGACTAGGGAGGCTGGATCCTCAAGGCCACAAAGGGCAGCTCCATCTGGGTGAATTAAAAGGATCAGAGTTTGGGTTTTATTTATTTTTTTAAAGTTCATCGGGGTGCCTGTGTGGCTCAGTTGGTTAAGCATCCAACTTCGGCTCAGGTCATGATCTCGCTGTTTGTGAGTTCAAGCCTCACATCGGGCTCTGTGCTGACAGCTCAGAGCCTGGAGCCTGCTTCAGATTCTGTGTCTCCCTCCTCCCCTGCTCACACGCTTTCTCTCAGAAATAGACAAACGTTTAAAAAAAATTTTTATTTTGAGGGGGAGAGAGAGTGCAAGCAGGGGAGAGACAGAGGGAGAGAGGGAATCTCAAGCAGGCTCCACACTGACAGTGCAGGGCTCAAACTCACGAACCATGAGATCATGACCTGAGCTGAAACCAAAAGTTGGAAGCTTATTTGACTGAGCCATCCAGGTGCCCCATATATATATTTTTTTTAACTAAAAAAAAAAAATGTTTTAAGGATATATTTTATTTTTAGAGAGACAGAGTGAGGGGAGGAGGGGCAGAGGGAGAGAGAATCTCAAGCAGGCTCCACACTCAGTGTGGAGCCCATCGTGGGGCTCAATCCCACAACCCTGGGATCACGATCCGAGCTGAAATCGAGTCAGACACTCTACTGACTGAGCTGCCAAGGCACCCTGAGAGTTTGAGTTTTAGTTCTGAATTCTCAGACCATGTTTTTCATAAAAAATACTGATAGTCACCATAACTGTGAACATACTTAGTGAGTGTGTCCTTTGTGCCCCCGCTATATGTGGATCTTACATGCATAATCACACTGAAATTTCACAATGATCCCATGAGTTGGGTACCACTAAATAGCACTCCTATCGTATACAATGAGGCAGAGAGGTTAAATCATGAGTTCAAGGGCACCAGGAAGAAAGGGGAAATTGGGATTTGAATTCTGATAGTCTGTTCATGGAACCCAGGCTCTTAACTGCAAGCTGGTTGACCAGATGGTAAGTCCCATGCATGCAGGGATTTTCTCTGAGGCGGGCACACCACCTGGCACAGAGCGGAAGCTGAACAAATCTTCCTGGACTTAAATGTCCACTTAGTAACACTGTACATGGAAGGTGGGGTAAGTATGGGAGCGTCCTCTCCCAGGGGCCACAGGACACCCAGTGAGTGTCCTCCACTCCGTGCCCACCTTCTAGAATCCAAGTCCTAGGGACAGAGGCCAAATCAGCAGGGAAAGACCCTGTAGGGGGGCTGGAACCAGGGGGCTGTGCTGGCCGAGGGAACTTTCTCTTTTTCCCAGTGAGCCTGAGTGGTGGGCCTCCCACTGGATCCTCAACTGTGCAGCTGTGACCCTAGATGGTGCTGGACTTCTGCAGGCTTGATCCACAACCTCTTTGCCCTCTTCTGCTGAAGAATGAGTTTTAGGTGCATCGGCATCTGATTTGCCTGTTTCGTTTACTGCTTTAGCAGGCCCTAGTACCTAGCGCTTTAGCAGGCCCTTATTAGCTGAATGAATTTAAGAGTAAGTTAAGAAAAACTTGAAAAAAAAAAAGAAAAAAACCCAAACAGGCAAGGCACTTGGTCCTGGCTAGGTGGCACTTCTCGAAGTGCACAGGCTTAGGAGATGCTGCATCGTGTCCCGCGGAGTTGGGAGTTAGGCCACATGACAGGGGCGGGGCACAGCACTCCCTGCTGACCTCCAGCACCTGGGAGGTGGGCTTGTGGCAGGGGACATTGATTATTTCAGGAGTGAGAGCCCACAGGTGTCCCAACCCACAGGCCTGAACTGTTACCACTGTATGTATAGCAAGTTTTCCTCTTTTCAGTTCTACTCAAAAAGTAGAGTTCTGCAGAGATGCTGCAAAAATTCAAGAAAAATAATCATACAGTGTCAGGCTCAATCAGACACGAATCAGTGTGAACATGCAGGGATACACCGTGAAACAGAAATGAAGCACCGTGATTTAACTCTGACACACTTTCTGAAAGACTCCAGAATGTCTCTCCCACCCCCACGGTGCTGAACAAGCAGGGGGCTGTAACTGAGCTGACGACAGCCATTTAATCCCCTTGTACAAGAGGTGTAAAAAGGGCAAAGGACTGGACAGGTCACTAGTCAGAAATACGAATTTGTTAATATGGAGGACACAATTTAAATGTGTTTTTCTTGGGGCGCCTGGGTGGCTCAGTCGGTTGAGCGTCCGACTTCGGCTCAGGTCATGATCTTACAGTTTGTGAGTTCGAGCCCTGCGTCGGGCTCTGTGCTGACAGCTCGGAACCTGGACCTGCTTCGGATTCTGTGTCTCCCTCTCTCTTGCCCCTCCCCTGCTCATGCTCTGTCTCTCAAAAATATATACACATTACAAAAAAAAAAAAAATGTAAATGTGTTTTTCTTATTTCTTCCAAACAGGCACACAGAAAAATCCTAACCTCGTACTGAGTTTGCTCTGGAGGACACTGCCGCGTGGATCTGGGGTCCGAGTTCTGTGCTTGCCCATGGCCCAGTGCCAGAGCAGGGTGGGTGACCCCTCGGGGAGAGGTGAACGCCCACTACGGCACCCACGGTGGGGAGCAGGGCGGGGGCTGCCAGGCACCCCAAAGACATGTGGTTTCTTCCCAGGCGCCACGCTGACCCACACCCAGCCTGTGCCCGCATGCAGCGCAGTCACACACATCTCCTGAGGGCACCCAGAGCACTGGCTCGAGCGGGACGCGGCTCCCGGCGGGATCGTCTCTACCGCTCACGGCAGCGCGCGTCATCTTTCCTCTGCGTTTGTGCACTCCAGCAGTTCTGCCTCTGGGCAGGCTGGATGCTTCCCTGTCAGGCTGGTTTTCAGGAAGGTGGTGGTGTGGCTCTGAGGTTTCTTTGCAGGTTGTGCGAGAGAAGCGGTGCCCGTGGTGACGTTTCAAGCGACAACCCCGAACAAGCCAGTTGACAGGCTTCACCTGTGTCACGAACCAGGCTAGCTTAGGTCAGAGATACAGGGGTGGGAGGCAGAATCTGAAAAGTTTTCACTTTTCACTTTTTAGGTGAAAGAGTTTTCACCTAAAGAGAAGTTCCTAAGTCAACCTCATGGGTGCAAGGAGACCACAGGGCCAAACTAATTTTAACAGAATTTTAAGCCAGAGAATGGCCAAACGCTCAGGTCAAGAATGCTGAATTCATAATCACTTCAGTACGGGAGAGAAAGCATTCATTCTAACACAGACCCCAGAACGAGTGGTTATATGAAATATACCTTAGCAGCATGAACTCAGAACTGGGGGAACCAGCTACGGAACGTCCGAGGAAGCCAAGCATAGTTCTGTGTAATACTACTTGAATTCTGTGTATCTTCTCTACTTTCTCTTTTCTTTGCTTGTTAATGTTTATTTTTGAGAGAGAGAGAGAGAGAGACAGAGAGAGAGACAGAGAGAGAGGGGGAAAGCAGGGGAGGGGCAGACAGAGGGGAACAGAGGATCCAAAGCGGGCTCTGCAATGACAGCAGAGAGCCTCAAGCGAGGCTTGAACTCAGAAACCATGGGATCATGACCTGAGCTGAAGTTGGATGCTTAGCCGACTGAGTGGTAAAGAAGTAGATGGGGCGGGGGTGGGGGGGGCCTGGCCCCCCTCCCCTACTTTTTCTTTTACCACATCCGCCTCTTCAATCAGCCACACCATCTTCTTACTCAACAATAAACTCTTACGTCTTCAGTTTGGGCTGCTGTTTCTTCCAGCGGCTGGATACAATGAGAATGGGCGACATCATTTCGGAAGTAGACCTTCTCAGGTACATGGAGCCAGGAAGTAGGTCAAAGCCCCACTTTTCACTATCATCTCATTTCCAACTAAACAGCCTTGGTTTCCCAAGCCTCTGGTGAGGAGGTAAGAACCACGTCAGTGGGACTCGGCTCTGGACAGGGAGGGAAAGGAGGGCAGACTTCACAGAACATTCTCCAGAGGGAGTAGAGAGCTGCGGCCATCATCACTCTTCTCTGTGACCCTGGCCCAATCTTAAGGAGCAATTCGGTACAAAACACCGCAGTCTCCAGCAGTAAAACCGTCTGCTCTCTGAGACATGCTATGTCCATTTCTTTCCTCTGTTGCACAAAACCCCATCTCAAGCCCTGGAAAACCCACCAGTGATGGTGCAGTCACCAGCAGAACACCAAGAAGGCAATTAAATGTGGGTTTTCCTGGGATACCCTGCGGGCTCTCCTCCCAGCCTGACAGGTGCTTTCGATTGTTACAGATTTACCCTTTGAGTAGCCTGCTATCGCCAAATGGGGCACACCGCCAGCTCTGACACTCCACCCCCATGTGGTCCTCCTTTCCTGTCTGGGTAGCCCGTTCACCCCTTACCTGTATGTAAGGAGGATGCCTGTCTGTACCCAGGAGGGCCCTATCCCACCGCAGCCCCCGGGGCACTTTTTAGGCCATAGCTCTGCACCTGCCCTGCTTGCTCTTTGGATGTGGGAGGCAGGGCAAATGCGCACATACCTCAGGGGGTGTGGTCGCCACCCAGGCAGTGCAGGGGCCTGGACCAGCCTCATGCATCACCTCCATGTACACTGACAGTCCCCACCTCAGCGGGCTCCAAACTTTGGCAAGGCTTCTATTGGCCACAAAGGAGGGTCTGACTCCTGTCACAAGGCAGAGTCTCCCCCTACGGGGGTCAGAGGTAAACAAAAACAATGGGGTAGCCAGGGGTGTCTGTTAAAGATGTTTCAGAGTATTGGGGCCTCATAACAGTTTCAACTTGGTTACAAATCCTAGTTGGTCCCTTTGGTTAACCAGTTTTTCCCATGATACTTTGATGCTGGCTCTCTTAGTTTTTATAGCTTCTTGGTTTTGAAAGTAAAGCCAAAATAGTAACAAATAACGAGACTCTTTACTGAACAAATAAATAATAGTGATAACATTTACATGAGTAGGCCATGTTGAGAGATTCTAGCATGACTGAGGGACAGAAAAACCAGGAACATGCCCTGACCGTGAGGCTTATAGCTGGCTCTGGGTCATGGTGTGAAACTCCTGAGAGCCAATGGTTGGATGGGTGAAGTGAGAAGGACAAAGATGCCTGGCCGGGGTCTCCTCGTGACTCCAGGGTTTCAAACAGACAGACAAACCTCAGTTCTCCCAACCATGCACCGTGGTGTGATCAGGGCCACCGGTGAGCTGCTCCTGGGGTGCAGGCTGGCCGCATGCCGTGGCGCCCGGGAAGAAACCACGTGACTTTGGGGTACCTGGCAGCACGGTGGGGATGTCAGGGTCTGTCTCAGGAAGCACAAGCTCTCCAGATCGGCCGCCAATGTCGACCCTTTCCAGGCGGGACAAGGAGCCAAGGTCAGGAATGGTCCCCTCTTCCCTGGACTATGTGACAAGGGGGATGTGGAATTCATTTGTGTCGAAGATCAGGGGCCTCCTGGGAGGGCTTGGGTCCCTGTCGGCCTTGTGTAGCAGCTTGAAGAGCCCAGTTCCAATGTTCATGGGGATCCCCATGATGATGCATTCAGACACCCCTGAAACCAACCAGAAAGGGGATGAGAGGGCTTTTCAACACAGGGGTGGGCTCACAGCCCAGCAGGTCCCCGCTGTCTGTAGGCACGCCTTCACGTAGATAGCAAGGATACTGAGTGATGCTCAGGAAACACCAAGCCACCCAATATTTCCTTAACTTAGGGCCTAGAAGAAAAGCAACCAGGCTGATGGTCGATAGATGCCAATCCCGTTGGAAAGAGCAGCAGAAACTTGTTCCCTGTGCTCGGGGTCAGGGCTGGGCCAGGCCTAACAGCACACCTGTGCCTTGGAAACCCACAGCCCTAACCAGACACACTTAGAAGACAAGGCTCCTGCACAGACACAGGAGTGAGGTGATGGGGCAGATTCCTTCTCTGAACTCCATTCCAACTTTGGATCAGGCTTCTGCTTCCATAATGAGTGCCTGCCTACTGTGTTCTGGGCTTTGTGCTACCAGGAGACCAGAGAGACAACCACCAAATTAAAGACCAACTGATGTGAGGGTTGACACTGAATTAGCAACATTAAAGGATGAAGAAGGGGGAGATTTCAGAGTGGGAATGGTGTGACCACGCCAGGCCCTGGAGGCGGTCGGCATGGAGAGAGGTGGCAGTGTGTGGGGTGAGTGCTGGCTGTCAGTCCCATCGTCAAGCATGCTTGCTCTTACTTTTGCCTTGCCTTGCCCTGTTCTCCTGCCCCAATCTCTGTTCCCTTTTCTTTCCTCTGACCATTATCTTAAAAACGATGTAGTAATTTCTCTGTCCCTCTATCTGCAAGCTGCGTCCCTTCCGAAAGGAGGAAGAGTTAGCCTTAGGAACAAAAAAAGCAGAGGTGTCTACCCTGATGGGCACCCCCACCTGACCGCCACCTGTTTGGCAAATCCACCTAAGACTGGGAGAGGAGACGGGAAACGACCGCCAGGAAGCAGAGCTCTGGTGGTGGGGACGGCAGCCAGGCTGGGCATCCCTGCTTGGGCCAGATGAGAATGTGACCTTGGGCAGGCTACTGAGTCCCCCGGGGACTCCCGCCTCGGGCCTGCAGGGTCTCACATGAGAAAGGATAGAGAACAGCAGGCACTCAGTGCTGGACTCAGGGAAGAGCCAGCTGGGCAGCGGGCACTGTCGTGACGGCTCCCCCACAGCTCTCCTCTCCCAGGCTGTCATGAGAGATGCGCTGCATAGCAGGGGGAGGAGGCCGGTGTAGGGCGAGACCTGTCAGCAAGCAAGTTAGTTTCTTCTTCTCGCCTATGCAGGGTTTAATACCTGCACCTCACACACGTGCTGAAGGAAGTGCACGTATGGTGCTGGGCCCGGCGGCTCTTTCCCAGGGGGTCACAACATCAGGGGTGCTGGACGCTGCCCCTCTCCTGTCAGCCCAGGCACCACACAGAGGGGTGCAGGATCAGAGTGGCTGACTGCAACTCCAAGGTCGAGAAAATTCCTTGGTGCCCAAGGTTGATCTTTTCTTCTTGGCCCCAAAGCCGTTTGTACTGACAGAGGAGCCATGTAACAGAGGGAGGGACGCAGGGTGCCACAGCCAGGCTTTGGAGAAAAAAAGATCATCCGTGATTTTATTCTCAAAAAATAAAAGCTCTGCCTACTCAGTTCCCTCACCTCCTGGGAAGCCCTAGCCCACGAGATAAGCTGTCAAAAGGGCCTCTGGTGAAGCTCGTGGAGACACCAAACCTACCACACACGGAGTCCTTCTGCCCAAAGTAGGCAGCATCGAAGAGATGGTCGGCTGTCTTCTCAAAGGAGGCCAGCATCAGCACACTCTCTTTCATCTTGGCCAGGCCAAATCTCGTAATGCCCAGGACTTCACCCTGCATCAGGAGAGGAGAGGACAGGGTGGTACTCACGCCCCTTACAAAGGCCCAAAGCAACCCCATCAACAGAATAAGCAGAGATCGGCGAGATGGCAGTTCAGGTTAGTCTCAGGTGTGAACAGGACCCTAACAGCCATCTGTCCCGCCCGTATCCCACGGCGACACGGACCCTTACACTCATGACCACATGTCATTGGAAGAGAGAACTAGGAACTGAGAGCTAGAATTAAAGACCTAATTTTAAAAAAGAGAGTATTGGGGCGCCTGGGTGGCTCAGTTGGTTAAGCGGCCGACTTCGGCTCAGCTCACGATCTCGCAGTCCGTGAGTTCAAGCCCCGCGTCGGGCTCTGTGCTGACGGTCAGAGCCTGGAGCCTGTTTCAGATTCTGTGTCTCCCTCTCTCTGACCCTCCCCCGTTCATGCTCTGTCTCTCTCTGTCTCAAAAATAAATAAACGTTAAAAAAAATTAGTAAAAATAAAAAAGAGAGTATTTCTGAAGATGTTTACTATGGCTCAAAGAACTCCAAAGTCAAATAATTTGAGAGTTTCAAAGTAGGGAAAGAGTGAAGTAAATTTAGGTGCCTTCATTCAAGTAAATACCGCATCGTCGTTTAAAAAGGATATTTATAAAAACTACATAACAATGTGGAAGGTACTTACAACAAGTAAAACAGGATAAAAACGGTATGTCCACTACTCACTGCAACTACGTAACACATACGTGCGTAGAGAACAGCACAGGAAGGGAAGACTTAGAAACGAGAGCCTTTACCACAGGGTGGAGGAAACGGGTCATTTCCCCACCTAGTTCTATGGGGAGGCGTCCTGAAAACCTTATGGCACTACTCCGGGGAATATGATTTGTGGGAAAAGAGGAAAACAAAATAATCAATCTCATTCCCATCTAACCTCCCCTTCAGAACACATTAACTTATCATTTACCTGGAAATGGCTATAGAAGTGTGATGAATGGGTTCAAAGGGAAATAAACACCTTGGTTTTCCATGGAAATCCCTAAGCTTTCGGCAGTGGCCAGTTTTGCTTTAGGAGGACATTTCTAATAAGGACAGAAATAACATCCCACCTCATTCCATGAGGTGGCACATTTCATCCTGGAAGTTAACCAGAACACCCAGCCTGACCACATGCTTTGGCTTTTGGGTGATGGTAACATCTGATTTTCTTTCAATGGTGTCATCACAGCCGTGTGTGAGACAGCCCGGCACACCAGATGGTAACATCTGATTTTCTTTCAATGGTGTCATCACAGCCGTGTGTGATAGACAGCCCGGCACACCACACCCCTCCCACGAACCTTGTAGGTCATCAGGTCAGATAGCAGCATCACGTGCCTCCTGTCGATGCTCATTCCGTGGTTGACCATCGTGTACTGGATTTCGTTGATGATAGTTGTCCGGGCAGCTTCGATGCCCAGGGTTTTCTCCACCTACAGAGAGCCAGGATGAGTGCAAGCAGCCTCTTCCGGCAAGCCGTCCCAAGTTCTCCCTCCATTCTCCTCTGCCTGGAAGCTAAACGGCAAACTCCGGGCCCTCTACCAGAAACGGACTGCTGGGCAATCTTTAGTGGCAGGTCCAGGGCAAGTGGCAGGGTCAGAGGGGTGTGCCGGGACAACTGGGAGGTGACCCTGGGCAGGAGCTGTACCTCGTAGGTGTTGTTGGAGGTAGTGCGGGTGCCCTTCACACCGTGAGTGGCCATGACTGCCCGCAGGTTATCGCCCTCCACCAGGAGTTTGTACTTTTCCTTTCCGCTCTGCTCGTCGATGTGGATGACAGCTCTGGAAACCTCTGGGATGCCCTGTACCACCACCTGCACTCGGAGACACAGAAGGCTCGAGGCCCTGCAGTGCCCATGGCCCCATGGCCCCGTTACCCTCAGAAACCACAAAGGCTGTGAGAACTGGGTTGGCACTTTGACCATCCCCGTTTCTCAGGTCTTACCAAACCGAAAAGTGTCTGTGTGCTGTTAGGGGTTATGCAGAAAACAGAAGATCAGGGGACCATGCCATATATACTCCATCAATTTTACGACAGAACAGACAGGAATCTAACAAGCAGAGTCAGCATGGCAGTGCTAAGATGGGAAAAACCTGATCCCAGAGGGACGTGGCAGAAAAGAAGAAACAGGCACCACCTTCAGTCTCCGCAGGACCTTCGGTCCTCAGGTTGCCAGACAGCTGGGTATTTGGGGGAGAGGTAAATGCCACCTCTCCCTTTACAAATCTCTGGGCATAGGCTGGGGGAGGGGCCAAGAAGGGACTTTTGTCTCACCTTGGGGAGATCCTCTTTCAGGAACTGCAGCACATAGTACATGGAGCTTTTGCTGTTCTCTCTGGGGGTGACGCACACAACGGCCTCACCGTGAACGGCCACGTCACCAGGCTTCACACGGAGCTTAGACATGCAGATGGAATACCGCACTGTCTCAGCGTTCACCTGCAAGGTGGCCGGGCACGGGCCACACACGTAGGACGTCACTGACGTGTGTGGAGGCTTCAATGGCCTTTTCCCATCGCTGCCCCCAGTGAGCCACCTCATTTCCCCCCCAATCTTGCTTCTCACCATGAAGTTTCAAAATGAGACATACTATGTATTTCCTTGTTAGGTAGAGACTTTTTTTTTTTTTCTTCACAACCTCCCCTTATCCCCAAACCAACGTTTTTCCCCACTGAAAATGGATGGTCAATTCACAGCAACACACACAGGCTCTGAGGAGGTTCTGGGAGCAGGGGCTGGAGAGCAGGACAATTTAAAAGTGTCAGTGAAGCCTCCCCCTTACTGACCTCACTACAACTGCTCATGTGCCACATTTCTCAATGCAACCCGGCTCTTCTGGTAGAAGAGCCACAAGGCAGGTGGCCCGAGCTAGGCTACAGAAGCCCCCAGGCCGGGAAACTGGGCACTCAAATCTGGAATCACAGTCTATGGGCAACACAAACTTGGTACTTGAGAGAATGGGCTGAAACAATGTATTAAGGGCAGTATGGATGTTAACTACCTGGGAGGAAGAGGAAAGTGCCAGGAAGTTACTCAGTTTGCAACCTTGCCTCAACTGATCTGTGAGAAAGGCTGATGTTCTTTCAATCTTTATGTATTCAGGAACACCAGTAATAGTAAGTCGGAGTAAGCCACCCAGCCAAGAACGTTCGCCGAGCCAGACAGGCGCTGTGCTGAGGGCCCACAGACGAGTGAGACACGGGTGGCCCTATGCTCCCACCAGACCCCGCAGTACTATGCTATAGTAAAGAAGTATTGTGGCTTCATAAAATTTCAACTAATTTCTTGCGTGTCTTTAGATGGGAGTGTGTGTGTCAGGGTCAGGTTTAGAAAGGGAGAAAGGGGGGAGGGTCTGGGTGGCTCAGTCGGTTGTGTGTCTGACTCTGGATTTCAGCTCAGCTCATGATCCCACGGTTTGTGAGATGTGACTCCGAGATGGCAGGCTGCTTAGGTTTTTCTCTCATTCTCTCTCTGCTCCTGCCCCATTCGTGCTCTCTCTCTCAAAATAATAAACTTAAAAAGAAAAAAGAGAGAGAGAGAGAGGGAGGGAAGTACAATGGACTCTTACAGAGCAGAAACCTAAATAAAGCCTCTGCAGTGCTTCTCGTGCCTCGCTTAGCTCCTGCCCCAGTTTACTGGCGCCCATCCTGGGACTAACGGAGGATGACTTCCTGCCCACATTTAATTACGTGACTCACTTCCAGTCTCAGAAGTCTGATCCGTTCCAGGGAGAGTTTGACGAGGATAAAGCAATCATCCGGAAGAAACACTTCTTCAATATACTCTGAAATCTGTCATGTCAAAAGAGCAGAACGTTACACAGTCACTTCTCCCTTTCCAAAGAGCATATGCTGCTTGTGGTTAGGGACACGGGCCAGCATGGCCACAATGACCAGTACACCCACCACTGGTGTTTACGCCTGCTCACAACATTGCTGATCTAGTGTTCTTGTTGCCAAGAGAGATTTCTACTTACCTCTCCCAAGAGGGTTTTCTCAATTCTGCCCTTCACGAGGCGAGCGTAGTCTGCGTCGTCGTCCTTGTCCAGCTGGGCTGTGATGATGGGAGTGCTGAGAAAAGGCAGGGGGACAGTGGTTACAGCAGGAGAGAGCCCGCCGGGAGACGGCTGCTCTATGAAATCCAGGCACTATCGGATCCTAGCGCTAAACACAACTGCAATTTCCTGGGCATTTACTGGGGGCTTCATAGACATTCTCACCCAGACTTACTATTTTTAGAAATCATGCCGCGACCCACTCTATCAGTAAATGAGACAGTTTTTGGGACGTTCTTCCTGACCAAGTGAACCTATCTCTTCCTCTCTGGTCCTTGCAGGTGTTATTCTGGTTCTGCTCCCCGAGTGAACCGACCCTTCGTGTTAGTGTATTACAGCTTCCCATCGCTGTGCCCTACCCGCACCACCGCCTCTCCAGGACGTCTCCAACTCTTCCAGTCACTCTCTACCAGCCTGTGCCCTGAACGTGCTGGCTGGCGTCCCCCGAACACACTCCTGGGAGAGACTGGAGCCGCCCAGGGAGGCTGCAGAGCCCCTGCCACCCTGGACGCCTCCAGGTGCTGCTCTAGAACCAAGCGTGGCGCTCCTTCGTTGAATGCTACCGGTCATCCCTTTGTTGGATGTGGAGCGCGAGTGAATCATGATTTTGTCACAGAATGCACTGTAACGTATTTTTTTAATCTTTTTCTTTAAAAATTTTTTTTAATGTTTATTTATTTTTGAGACAGAGAGAGAGAGTTTTTAATCTTTTTCTAGTCTCAGATGACCTACAAGCCCTACCACGAAATCACCTGGGAGTCACAGAATATGGCCAATAGTCAAGTGACACACTCACTGTCAGGCGTGATTAGGCTGGGAATAATCAGATCTCCAGTTGAAATCTACATGGACCTATTAATAGCTTTCCCAGTCATTTTTTTTTTGTTTCTCCCTTTCATGTGACTTGTGGCCATAAGCAACCACTGCCTCAGTTTTCACTGTATCTAATTTTGACTTTTCTCAAGCCGGTCTTTTAAAACCCCAGATCTGATTAACACAAGCCTATCACCAGAGTTTACCACACTGCCCATCAGAGTATCACACGTGATGAGAGAATGTGTGACAGGCAGCAGGAGAACAAAAGGGAAACAGAGGGCGGGCACCTGATGGCCTTGGAAGCGTTGATGATCTCTTTGATCCGGGGCACACCCAGGGTGATGTTCATGGAGGCCACGCCCGCAAAGTGGAAAGTCTTCAGGGTCATCTGGGTGCCTGGTTCACCAATGCTCTGGGCACAGAGTGCACCCACTGCAGAACCTGGCTCCATCTGTGCCCTATAAGGGAAGGGTATGGAAGAAAAGCCCAGCAAAACTGCTGGGAGGAGGCTCCACTTCTCTCCTCCCTCAACAGACAAGAACGCAGGTGTCATCAGGGTCAGGAGGGAATACGCTACGAGCTGGGCTGTGCTTGCAACAGGTCGGCAGGAGGTGCAGATGGAGGCGGGGAAGGGGTACGACAGTCAGGGGGCTCTGATAACGGAAGTGACCACTGGCTCCTTGTGGTCAGCATGTGGTGACTGGGCCCAAACATCAACTGCCTGCAGAAGATCCAAGAGCCCTGCTGACACATGGTGCCGACGGTGGACAGAGCAGCTGGTACCCGCCAAACATATCGATAGTTACTCCACAGGGAGAGGACACTCGGAAATGTCTTTGAGATTATTTCCACCGCCTGCAGCATCCAGCCTACTCCCCACCGGAGCCCCTAAGAGATGAGGGGACAGAACCTACTCAGATGCTGACAGTCAGGAAGTGGTGCTGACGCAGGATTTTGCTCCACTGGGGAGACAGGAAGGACAGGAGGCCCATGCAACTGCCTGGCAGTCTAAGAAAACTAGCATGTGTACCTCATGTACTTGTCCCTGCAGGTCTCCAGGAACTTCTCAATCTGGGTGGGGGTGATCCGGTCCAACTGGTACAACACCCGGGGCTGGAAGGACAGAAGCCGAGTGCAGGGTCAGGCTGGTGGCACCTGAGCCCACGAGGGTGCCTGAGCCGGTCGGGGAAGGCCGCCCGTTACCTCTGTTGTGCCGTTATCGTTGATGCCGTATTTGTCTCTGGTTTTCTTGATCTTCTCAGAAACACCCTTAATGAATTTTTTTATTTCCTGAAAGATTACACAGCAAGCATCAGTTGTGTATTTCTCGGGAACCTAGACGGCAGTTTGTTTTACAAACGTCAATAATGTCAGGTGTCCACTGATTTCGTGATGGCTAGCTCCGCCCCCTGCACCTGCTCCACGAGACCCTGGCACAGGGAGTGCGTCCCACGCTGTCGCCTTCTCCTCTGCTCTCCCATCACCTGCACTCACACAGCTCAGCACAGCTAGAACAAACCTGTAGTCTCTAAGCAGACTCACTCTGAGGCTTTCTTCTGAACTTATGATCAATTTAAGTAGCAGCTAACGCATAGCTTTGTAGATGCTGTATATACATCACAAACACGTGGTTTCAGCCTGCCTTCATTTCAAAGAAAACACTCCCAAATCCCTGCCTCTCTTTCTCTCTCTGACCCTCACCTCTGCATCTCCCCCACCCGGGGTCACTTTCCCTTCCCAACAATTAGGACTTTGTAAGGATTCCTGGAAAGCAAAGTTGGAAATGAAACATCTGTGTATTTGTTGTCCCCTCTGTATTTCAGAATAGTACTCAAAGCCCTGGATGAGATCTACATGGAGCAAGGAAGAAGGCGACAAGGACATCATGTGGAGGAGGCATAGGGCAGGGCTATCGGCCACAGTCCTAACTTTTCTGGCAACCGTTCAAAGGGGAAGACCCATCTGTTCTGCAATTTATTGTGTATCTCTGAAATAAATCCACCCTGTAGTTACTCCTGGAAGCAGGACTGGCCAGCACTCAAGGAGGACTTACAGAGGGGTGGTGAGCTTTAGTGAGCTACACCTCCCAGACGCTCACACGTCAAGTGCTGACTCTTAGGGCAGGTCCCAGGTGAGTTGATGGCACATGCCATGCAGCAGCCATCCTTTAGAGGCTGCTGCGATGCAGGCATGGGGGCTGATTAGCTGCTCTAGTTTGATCCAGGGGCGTTTTTGACAATATGGGAGAGGAGACAGACTGCACTTCCCTCAGCAGCCCTCCTAGAAATGTAATTTCCCTCACTGATCGTGGACAAGTAACGGTGGCAGTGAGCTTAAATGTCACTCTTGAATGTCAGTGCAGGCACCCAGCTGCTCTGTGTGGCTGGCAGAGGACAGACCCACACACATGGACAGCCCGAGGGTGGACTGCATATTGCGGTGGCCGCAAAGCTTCAAGAAGTCTTGTTTCTTGATTATAAGGCGGGCTGAGGGACCCTAAGGAGAGACCAGTATGCCCTACCCAAAGTCTACTCAGTCTATATCACATAGCTGAAAATGTCTAATGTTTTGTCTGAAACAAATATTTTAAAGCAGATGGAACCAGAAGCCTACTTTTGCAAAGATAAAATCCTATGGGCACCCACAGAGAGCTTAACACTTACTAGAGCCCAGTTTTATCATAACCTTGCAAAAATTAATCTCTTTAGCTTCCCACAGACCACCTGGCGATTTCTTACTATCTTTTCTGAAAGCAAAAAACCCCTAACACTTACTGTTGTTATGTTTAAATAGCCTTGGGTTATATCCACACAGTCCATGGCTCATGGGCCCTTCTCGGTCAGCAGCTGCCCAGGGGTTGAGACCTTCCCGTGAGGTGGTATGGCATTAACCCTAACAGGCTAGAGTGGAGGGCCCTGAGGGGCTCTGGGAGGTCATGGGCTTGGCCAAGGTAACAGGCCTGTCCCTGAAGTCAGATGCTTTCTCTGAAGACTGGTCCTGGGCCAGCGGTTTCTGCAGTGCCACCTCTGCCCACTGGGAGCCCAGCTAACCAAGGGGCTACCAGAGATCCACTGCCCTCTGGCTGCCCCCCGTTCACGAATGCAGCTTCCTCATGACGACTGCTCCTGTGCGCCAACTCTCTTCCTTCTCCTTGACCAAGCGTGGAATACACGAGGGGTACTGTGCCCATCGTCATTCTACTCAGAAAGGACTTTTATCAATTAATAAGAACTTAAAAAAATCTTAAGTAACTCTTTAAAAAGCTCTCCAGATTTACTCACTAACTGGGAGTTTGAGACTACACTTTTAGACAGTCAGCTCCTGCAAACCAGAGCAGGGAACCAGACCGGAGAGGGCAGTGGAACCGTCTCTCCTGGCATGGCTCTGCTCGACGGCAGGAGCGTGCAAAGGCACGAGTACGTGCTACGGCCTCGTCTTCCTGCTACGCCGTTCAGCGTGAAGAGCCTCTCTCACGTTGGTGATTTCCTCCCCCAGCCTACTCATCTAGCTGTGCTTGTGTGCCCTCAGGGAGAGTTCCTGAAAGCCCTCTCGGTCCAGGTGTGGTCATCTCGCGCCAGCTGTTAAAGGCTGCCCCACCTGCCGGCACAGAGAAACCGGAGGAGAGCCCAAGGCTGAGCAGACCCATGGATTTTCACCTGTGAGGAACTCTGCACGCAGAAGGAGTAAAAGAACACACACCTACAACCATTGCTCAGCTTAGGCACTGGAGATGAGTCTTTCAGCTACCACCCAAATGGACATTGCTTCCAGTGGCTTTGCTGAAAGGAATGACTTTCCTTACACAAAAGTTAGGGCAGATATTCTGAAAGTTAGGTTTAAAAAAAAAAAAAAGGCTCATTTTGTAGAAATGAAAACTGAAATAAGCTACTAAGAACTCAACTGAATGAACCCATGCATACTAAAAGAGAACTCACAACACGGCAACTGGCAGGCAATTAATCACACGGTTAAGCGGCAGTTACGTCTTCACACCCTCCGCAGCACAACTGTGGGCACCGGCAGCAGCCTCTGGGGCGGCCAGGGCTCCGTGCCACTCAGGAGTGGCCTCCGTGGCCTCAGATAAATCGGGTTCCGGCCAGTGGATTTTGGACCTGAGCTCATTAGACCGTCAGCCCGCAGAGGGCAAGGACACAGTCATCTGGGTGTCCCCGGGATCTGCAGGGCATGTGACATATTGAGGGCTAGGAGTGCTCACTGAATACGCACACACTCCTGGTCAGGGAGGCACCCGTAAAACCCTGCAAAAGGCAAGAAGGGAGCCAGAGTGATGAGCAGGGAAGCCGATTGTGCCGGGAGTGAGGCGGAAGCTCGCCGGGGCGGGCAAACAGCCGGACTGCTGCCAAGTTCACCCCTTAAGCTTAGCACTCCCAGCATGCTCAGCACGTTACCTCGTTGTACTTCTCATAGCCTGTCTCAGTTAAGGTCTTTGAGGATAAATAGAATAGTAAATAGGTGAATATAATATAATCATGCGTAAACACCATATCACAATTCTAATTTGTTAAAAAAAAAAAAAAAAGAAAATTTGGGAAAAACCACAAACAAAGGCACCCAGCCCAACCATACTCTGGATTTAAACTTATTGAAATCTGGAAGTCTCTTTTTCGCCTTTCACACCTCAACATAGGAAAAGAAAGAATCAAGGGCATACTTGACTAGAATACTCTTTCAGTTTCACATGACTGTTGTCATTTTTGATATACCGAAAGGGACAGATTCCTGCCAATTTTGTGCTGCATTTGAATCACCCATTGGCACACAAAGGCAACCATTTACTGGCTTCTGTATCCCTCTGCTTTTGATCATAACCGTGATAATAAACAGGAAGGAGCTGCTCCAGCAGGTCAGTGAAATTAAAAAAAAAACAAAAAAACAATAAACTAACAAAGCCCTAAGAGGTTATCAAGGTAACAGCTCTCTGGAAAAAGGAGGCTGGCTGACTCCATGAACTACTGATCCACACTATGGTAACAGGAAGAGCAATTTATACCACCACCACCAGGTGTGTCTGGCTGGTTAAGGCAGTAGAGTGTGAGACTCTTGACATCCAGGGTGTGGGTTCAAGCCTTGCGTTGGGTGTAGAGATTACTTAAAAATGGAAGTCTTGGGTAGCTCAGTTGGTTAAGCTTCTGACTTCAGCTCAGGTCATGATCTCACGATTTGTGAGTTCGAACCCCAAGTCGGGCTCAGTGCTGACAGCTCAGAGCCTGGAGCCTATTCGGATTCTATGTCTCCCTCTCTCTCTGCCCCTCCCCTGCTCATGCTCTGTCTATCTCTCAAAAATAAATAAACATAAAAATTAAAAAAAAAAAAATGAAGTCTTAAATTACCAGGATTCGCAATGACTGTGGGAAGAGCTGGTCTGCAAGATGAGACAGCAGGTAAAGGGGTTGATAGGGGGACAAAGTTAAAAAACAAGAACAACAAAAAACAATAGTTCTCTAAAGGAAGTATTTTTCTTCTAGCAGGGTGACACCTGCGTGAGAGACAGACACTAAGAAGGACATGACACAAATTCTTCATGTCGGCTGCTGAGAGTTTGCCTGGGCCATTCCTGAAATTTTTAACAAAGAAAACACTTTTAACACACTCCACCCCACAGCCCTCACCCCTCGCTTATAAAAACCATCTGCCGGCACCGGGCAACAATCTCTTGCTGATGGCCAAGCTGGGTGCTCCCGCCAGTACAGAGCTCACCTGCAGGAAGCTGTCCTGACAGCAGAGGAACTCCGTCTTCTTCATGATTGACTCCGTGGTCAGGACCAGCTCGTTTTTACTCAGCGCAGGCTCGCTCTGACATGGGAAGACTGCCTCAAGTATCAAAAGGAAATAGTGTGATGTGTATGGGGGTGACTGAGGGTGGGGGCAGGATTAAATGAAAGAATTTACAAAAGACAAAATGACTTTTCTCAGAGTGAGCATGATTTTTTCCTCACCAATCTATGATTTTTTTTCTTTCAAAGCATATTTTATATTCTGAAGACAGGATAAACCCACTCCATCTCACATAAAGAGTGAGTGTGAGTGATTCAGTGGGTACCGTTCCATTACTTCTCAACCTTCACCCCATCCCAGATTTGCATTGAAATTATATATCGCTGTTTTTAAAAAAAAAAAAAAAAAAAAAAAATCAACAAAAAAAATAAAAAAAAAACACCAAACATTTCAGGAGTGAAACTACTCCCCTACCCCAAAGCTCACGGGAGTCCCCCAAAGTTTTAAAGGCTGCATATTACCCTAATATATGGGCAAAAGGTGCCAGAAAAACATTCTTGGTACATTTAAGTCATTTCTGTTGGGCAAATTCCTATAAGTGGAATTGCTGGGTCAAAAGACACCCACATATAAATTCAGATTAGTATTGTCAAACTACCTTTCAAAAAGGTTTTTTAAAATATACCCCTAGTTAAAGCATGTGCCTTAGTAAAAGCTTAAAGCTTGCTTCTCAACACCCACGACTTTTAACACTGGCCAGTAACATGCTTCACTAGATAGAAACCAAAGCCCTCTTCTGTTGGCATTGGATTACTACCAATACTAGACTTTGAAATTGAAAAAATATTTTTCCTTCAAATTTGGGGAAATTATGCAGGGTAACACAAGACGAAAAATACTACCGGTGGCTGGATAGATATAACTCGAGCATTAACTGTGTGTGATACTCCAAAGGATGCCTCCATTGTAAACACACGTCCTTGGAAACACACTAACCCCAGATATAATGCTAAATCTTACTTTGATGTTGTCCAGAACCCTTTTGAACTCTAAAGGTTCATCTTTTCCCTCCATAGCTGCAGGATCCAAGCCATCTCCCCCGTAAATGAACTGGATAATATCACCCGTAGAGCTTCGGACTGTCAGATCGTATTGTGAGCAAAGATCTTCAAGGGACTTGACAAGCCTTCTCTGAAGGAAAAGGAGGAGAGGAAATAAACGCTCAGCTGCTTTGAGAAGGCCAGTCACGTGTGCAGGGGATGAGATCTGCAACGCTAACTTTCAAGGTTACCAGCACTTTCATCATTTAAAATATTTTATTAGAAATCCCTTAAGAAAGAGTCCCCTGGCCCTTTGGAACAGCAAGCCCAGAAGTGACCCGTAAGCCTGTGCAGTGGGATTCAGAATACGCCCAACCTCGAGTGCTTTAGTGTGTTTTTGAATACATGTAATTTAAGGCCCATCACCCCCAAAGGATTCTGTAAACACTAACTGTTTTCCTAGGCCCTTTTGCCCCTTCCCTCTCTTTCTCCCTAAGGTATAAATTAATGCAACAGCTTTACATTTCTAAACACAACTGAATCCAGGACCCCTGTGGGTGGACTTCAATATGAATTACAGAGGATCTCAGGTGCATACCCCCTTCTGGGACCCAGGGGGAAGAAAAGAGAACAGGGATGGCATTGTGTCTGAACCAGCAGGCAGCAGCCATTTCTCACATCTGCTTAGGGAGAACTGTCCACCAGTAGAATGCTCCAGCCAGCAGTGTGATGGTGGTGCAGTGAATTAAAGAGAAATCTTCCTCCAGGCAACCTCAAAACAAAAATCCCTCGTGCCAGAACTAATTTGTTCTAAGTTAACACACTGCTCTGGGAAAGTCATACTCTCTACTTCAAAAAGGTAAAGTCAAAAAATAAAGTCAAAAGACATTCTGGCAAGAGTGGTAAAAGCATTTCACAGTCTGTTGGGTTTTTGACAAAAGCAGCACACTCCAAAACTGAAGGGCAATTTCCCATCAAAACGTGATGAAAAGGGGAAGTATTGATGAGGACACACACATATTTATGGAAATAGCTATTTCTATGGACTCCAGCCTGCTCTCACCTTCATCAACCTTGTTTGCTCTGCCTGTCTTATTCACACCTCTGGTTGATCAGTTCTGCTTTCCCAGCCTGCAAAGGGCTGTGCTTCTTAAACTGGGATCCACAGTGGGGACAAAGGGGACTCAAAGCCACAGCAAGTTCACAGCCCAGCAACTGGGAGATTTGACTTTATCTGATGTTATAAGGAGACAGGAACATTGAAAAAATATAAAAGCAAACACAGGTCATGGAAGACAGAGGAGAAAATGATAATCAGGGAATGAAATGAAATCCTCTGCTTGTGGTCTTATATAAGGAAGAATGAAGTCGGGATGTGTTCTTACTTCTCTGCCATTAGGGATATTTTTATGGCGGTCTGAGAAGCATGGGAACAGGAAGCCCTCTAGTTTCATCCCGTCGCCCTGAGCCTACTGTCCCGGAGTTGCACATATGATGGAGAGCCATCCCTCCAAGTGTCCAAGACCTCCTGCAGGCACCGGAGTAAGTTCTTGGAGTCAGTTAAAATTAAAAAACAAGAGGCTACATAAATAGTTGCCAAGTGAGAAGCAGAGTCCTCTCAATCATTGGGATGTAGGTACTGTCATCCACATCTTCATGGATTAGGAAACAAAAGCCCAGTGAGGCTCAGTAACGTGTCCCCGGATACACTTCCAGTCCACGTTCTCAGTACAGCTTTGGTGAGTGTGGCCCTGGCCTGGTCTGAATCACTTAAGGCATAAGGGATGAAGTGAACATATTACCTTCTTATGCTGTTTATTTCCAGGGCTCCCGCATTTTCCAATTATTCTTTTTAAATACTAAGACTCGATACATGACAGTTCATGTACAAAATATGTAAACACTCAGCAGTCAAAATCCTCGGAACCCTGTCCTGCTCTGCCGCTAATGGCCTACATTTCTTCAAATTACCTGCATGTATCCCGTTTCAGCAGTCTTTACGGCTGTGTCGACTAGACCTTCCCGGCCAGCCATTGTGTGGAAGAAAAACTCGGTCGGTGTCAAACCGGAATAAAAGCTATTAGCCACAAAGCCTTTGGCAGCTGGGAGCTAAAGAGAGGTGGGGAAAAAAGAAAAGCCAGACAAAAAACCTTCAAGCTCCACAACTTCAAACCTCATTCAAATCACAAAATGTCCCACCTTTAGACTATAAATACCTGGCCAATGCACGCTTATGAAGGGGCAGATTTTACACGCCCTTTCTCAAAGGAGAAAGAACTTGGCATAAACCATCCTTCCCAGAGACAAGGAGGGTGAGCTCCCAGGCAGGGCTGGTGCTGGTGCTGGTGCTGGTGCCAGTGGCAGGCAAGTGGACCAAGCAGTTTGAATGCCCCCAGCCTCCCCTTTAAATTTGTCAGGCTCCCTTAGAACTCTGAGCCTGACATGCACAGATAGGCACCATTCCAGTGACCACTTGGCTCTCTGACTTCTAGTGAATTCTGATCTTGGACAGAGTCCTTAAAATGTTCCTCAGACTGTATGATACAGAAAATACCTACACATTCCCAGTACAGCAGTCCTGTTTCCCTGGGGGGAGGGGGGGGTGGCTGGACAGAAACCCCACAGTCCCATGGGATAAGAGCAGCTGCAGTATCTGTGCTTTAATGGGAATAAGAGCTGACTCCAAATCCAGAATCTGAGTGACCAAACCTACTCTAAGTTCCTCACCTAGACTTAAAAGTTGTCTGTCCCTGAGTCCCAGAAGAAGCCTAGCACAGATTTGTCTATTTCTGCTTATACCAGTGCCCAAACCACCAGTGCCACTGAAACCCAGAGGTCATTTAAAAACCGAGTTCGAGAAGTCGAGAGGAAAATCTGGACTTTCCTGGTCGTTTTAGTGTGGTTCATATTATCACTATTTTAAAATCCCCATACTTGGATGTCAGTGTTCCCATAATCACACATTGATCAGACATGAGGTATCTATAGATTTTGATTATTGGAAAGGACCTTGAAATCCTCCCTCTTGGAGAGAAAACAAGAGGGCATTGATCAAGTTTGGTAGCAGCAAATCTAACAAGGCTCCTACACGACTCTGTAGGGGTTGGAGAGGGAAGGCCCCAGAGGAGCCCGCCCACACACGCCCCCTCTGGGAGCGCTGGCAGCACAGGGTTCCCAATACTCTTCCGGACTCCCCACGGTTGCCCTCCAAAGTTCTGTCTTAACCACTACTACTTACCTTTGAGTGTTTTTCAAAGTGAGGCAAGGACCTGTTTTCAAAGCCATCTGGCACTCGAGAGCCACTGATGGCTTGCTGTCCTACACAGGCAATCATCTGTGATATGTTAATGAAAGAACCTGGGGAAACAGGTCAGGAATGTAACATTTGTTTACCGAACCACGTTAATTGAAGCACAAGAAGATCCGTGGGATAAAACAGGAATATGACAGCGCAGGCTCATGGTCTAGGGACAGTAAGAGCCAAAACGAGAATAATACAGGGTGGAGCCCTCAGCAACAGAAGAAAAGCTGAGGGAGAGCTGCAGGGCTCAGCAGGGAGTGTAAGCACTTTGGGGCTGGAGGAAAGACTTGCAGGGAAGAGTCTGCCACAAGGCTGAACTCTTGGAGGACATTACAATGTGGATATAAGAAGGGATGAGGGGGGCGCCTGGGTGGCGTGACCTTCAGCCAGGTCACGATCTCGCGGTCCGTGAGTTCGAGCCCCGCGTCAGGCTCTGGGCTGATGGCTTGGAGCCTGGAGCCTGTTTCCGATTCTGTGTCTCCCTCTCTCTCTGCCCCTCCCCCGTTCATGCTCTGTCTCTCTCTGTCCCAAAAATAAATAAAAAATGTTCAAAAAAAAAAAAAAAAATAAGAAGGGATGAGGGGAGAAATTCCAAAGTAAGTGGAAAAGTGGGAAGCAAAGACACAGGAATGGGAAAGTGGGGGGCATGCTCACCAGGAGCAGGAAGGTGAACACTGTAGGGGGTGGGAGGGAAGCAGCAAAGTTGGACTTTATTCTGCCAAAAAAATTTACAGAAATAGAAGCATGGAGGTTTTGAATCTGAATGCAGTACCATGAAACTTAACGCTTTAGGTCCTAGACAACTATGAAATTAAAGCATTTACCATATCACTAAATACATTAATTTAGAAAGCTTTTTTTATTTTTTATTGTTTTTTTAATTTTTATTTTTTTTAACATTTATTTATTTTTGAGACAGAGAGAGACAGAGCACGAACAGGGGAGGGCCAGAGACAGAGGGAGACACAGAATCTGAAGCAGGCTCCAGGCTCTGAGCTGTTAGCACAGAGCCCGATGTGGGCTCAGAGCCTGGAGCCTACTTTGGATGCTGTGTCTCCCTCTCTCTCTGCCCCTCCCCTGCTAATGCTCTGTCTCTCAAAAATTAAGTAAACGTTAAAAAAATTTAAAAAAAATTGGGGGGCGCCTGGGTGGCTCAGTTGGTTGGGCGACCGACTTCGGCTCACGTCACGATCTCGCGGTTTGTGAGTTTGAGCCCTGCGTCGGGCTCTGTGCTAACAGCTCAGAGCCTGGAGCCTACTTCGGATTCTGTGTCTCCCCCTCTCTCTACCCCTACCCTGCTCACGCTCTGTGTCTCTCTGTCTCTCAATAATAAGCGTTAAAAAAATAAAAAAAAAATAGGAGTTAAATGTCTAAAATGTAAATAATTAAGTCTCTTTCTATACATATGATTTAAAAAGATATGCCCTGGGGCACCTGAGTGGCTCAGTTGGTTGAGCGTCCAACTTCAGCTCAGGTCATGATCTCACGGCTCATGGGTTCGAGTCCCATGTCGGGCTCTGTGCTGACAGCTCAGAGCCTGGAGCCTGCTTCAGATTCTGTGTCTCCTCTCTCTCAAAAATAAATATACATTAAAAAAATTTTTTTAATAAAAAAAGTATGCCTTTATATATATACATATATATTTTAATATGTACATATTTATATATTAAATATACATATATTTATTTTTCGAGAGAGACAGAGGACACGAGTGGGGTAGGGGTAGGGGTAGAGAGAGAGAGGAAAGAGAGAGAATCCCAGGCAGACTCCGTGCTAAGAGCATGGAGCCGGACACGGGGCTCTGACTTATAAACCTCGAGGATCATGACTTCAGCTGAAACCAAGAGTCGGATGCTTAACCAACAGATGCACCCAGGTGCCCCAAGACATACCCTTATAAATGAACGGTCTGAAATTACTCCTGCATTTTCTGGGAGAAAACCTGCCAGCCCATACAGAGAATGCAATGAGGGCAGTTGGTGGAGGAGCGCACACCTTTGGAGCCGCACAGAGCCATGGTGAGTGGGCTATTGCTCTTATCCAGTTCCCGGAGGCAGGCACTGCCCGCGTGGTCGCGGATCACAGATAGCTCCTTCAGGATCAGAGCCTGGAGGGAAAAAGCGAGGTGCATGAGGACTCTGCTGACTACCAACGTTCAACCTGACATTTAATGAAATCTGACAAAATTTAAGCCAGATGTCAGATTTCCAATAAAGGGTTTCAAGCTTTTGAAGATCAATATGCCTTATCTATAAAGACCCTAACCTTCCATGAGGAAGGAAAGGTTCCAAATCAGTGTTTAAGGTAAAAATGATTAGTAACGAAGTCTTGAAAAATCCTTTAAATGGCCCCTAAGGCAGAAAGTATAATATAGCATGTGTATAGCATCCTCTACAATATGTCTGTATACATATCGACTGTACATGCACATGTAGAGGCCTAAATACACTTAGGAACAGAAGCTACCATGTAGTATGTAGTAACGGAAAACTGTTTATGCTAATTCTAAAATTTACCTCTTATTTTTACTTTCCAAGCACACATGTGAATTCTCACAAGTTAAGCGTGTGATAAGGTGACTCTACAGGAATATTCTAGTCCATGAGCTCATCTACAAGGTGTCCTTTCTCAGCTCACAGAGAGGGTGCTAAATCAGTTACGAGTCATGGTTCCACTAAAAACAAATGCTGCTGGAGACTCAAGTAAATTCCTAGGTAAGTGCCAGTGAGGAACATCCATTTCTCTCTCTCTCTCAAGACTCAGAGAGATTAATCAAAAAACTGCTAGAACTGATAACATGAATTCAGCAAAGTCGCAGGATATAAAATCAATTTACAGAAATTGGTTGCATTTCTATACACCAATAATGAAGCAGCAGAAAGAGGACTTGTTCTCATTGCAATTGCACCAAAACCCATAAAATACCTAGGGATAAACCTAACCAAAGAAGTGAAAGATCTATACGTTGAAAACTATAGGAGACTTATGAAAGAAACTGAAGAAGACAATTCTGACAATTTTCCTTTTTGGAAAAACATTCCATGCTCATGGATCAGAAGAACAAATATTGTTAAACTTTGTTTATTTATTTTATTATTGTTAAATATCCAAAGCAATCCACATGTTCAATGCAATTCCTATCAAAATAACACCAGCATTCTTCACAGAGCTAGAACAAACAATTCTAAAATTTGTATGGAACCAGAAAAGACCCCAAATAGTAAAAGTAATGTTGAAAAAGAAAACCAAAGCTGGGGGCATCACAATTCTGGACTTCAGACTATATTACAAAGCTGTAATCATATGGTACTGGCACAAAAACAGACACATAGATCAATGGAACAGAATAGACAACCCAGAAGTGGACCCACAAACGTATGGCCAACTAATCTTCAACAAAGCAGGAAAGAATATCCAATGGAATAAAGACAATCTCTTCAACAAATGGTGTTGGGAACACTGGACAGCAACATGCAGAAGAATGAACCCAGACCACTTTCTTACCATACACAAAAACAAACTCAAAATGGATGAAAGACCTAAAAATAAGACAAAAAGCCATCAAAATCCTAGAGAAGAAAACAGGCAAAAGACCTCAGCCGCAGCAACTTCTTACTTGACAAAGGCAAGGTAAACAAAAGCAAAAATTAACTACCGGGACCTCATCAAGATAAAAAGCTTCTGCATAGTGAAGGAAACAATCAGCAAAACTGAAGGAATGGGCAACTGAAAGCAACTGAAGGAATGGGAGAAGATTATTTCCAAATGGCATACCAGATAAAGGGTTAGTATCGAAAATCTATAAAGAACTTATCAAATTCAATACCAAAAAACAAATAATCCAGTGAAGAAATGGGCAAAAGAAATGAATAGACACTTTTCCAAAGAAGACATCCAGATAGCTAAAAGACACATGAAAAGAAGCTCAACATCATTCATCATCAAGAAAATACAAATCAAAACCACAATGAGATACCACCTCACACCTGTCAGAATGGCTAAAATTAACAACTCGAGAAACAACAGATGTTAGCGAGGATGCAGAGAAAGGGGAACTGCTTTTGCACTGTTGATGGGAATGCAAACTGGTGCAGCCGCTCTGGAAAACAGTATGGAGGTTCCTAAAAAATTAAAAACAAAACTACCTTACAATCCAGCAAATGCACTACTAGGTATTTATCCAAAGGATACAAAAATGCTGATTCGAAGGCGCACATGCACCCCAATGCTTATTGCAGCACTACTGACAATAGTCAAAGTATGGAAAGCCCAAATGTCCATCGACTGATGACTGGATAAAGATGTGGTGTATATGTATGTATGTGTGTGTATGTACACACACATACATACGTACACACGATGGAAAATTACTTGGCAATCAAAAAGAATAAAATCTTTGCCATTTGCGACAACGTGGATGGAACTCGAGTGTATTATGCTAAGTGAAATAAGTCAGAGAAAGATAAAAATCGTATGATTTCACTCATTTGGAATTTAAGAAACAAAACAGATAAACATAGGCGAGGGGAAGCAAAAATAAGATAAGTAGAGCGAGGGAGACAAACCATAAGAGACTTAAATACAGAGAACAAACTGAGGATTGCTGGTGGGGTATTGGGTGAGGGGATGGGCTAAATGGGTGATGAGCATTAAGGAGGGTACTTGTTGGGATGAGTACTGGGTTTACATGTAAGTGATGAATCACTAAATTCTATGACTGAAATCATTACTACACTATATGCTAGCTAACTGGGATTTAAAAAGTAAAAAAATAAATGAAAAGACTCAGTGAGATTAAGAATGAGCTAATGGTGAATGGTGCCTACAACTCTGCTTTCTTCCTATTTCACAAAAAATTCATGTCATCAGAAAATTTCTTATTGCTTATCCATTTTTCCACACTTAGGTGAGTTAAAGCTCTGAGCCATGGGCTGCAGGGGAGACAGAAGAAAGCCAGGTGAAATCCTGGTGCAGTCAGACTGCTGACCCAGGCTGCCTGAGAGAATGCAGAGCTCCCAGAGGCTGGTCCTCATTCTGATTCTGACCCTTGCTCGGCACGTTCTCAGCTAACCTAGTTTCTAATGTGACAGGGGAAGCAGATAGGCATGTGATATGAATTTTCCCTCTTCTGTGCTCCAGTCTCTTTTGAAGACCATCCATTGATTTTTATTTTTTTAAAGATTTGATTTTTAAGTAATCTCTATATCCAATGTGGGGCTCAAACCTACAACCCTGAGATCAAGAGCTGCAGGCTCTACCGACCGAACCAGCTAGGTGCTCCTTCAAAGACCATCCGTTTAAAGAGCTGTGGTTGCCAGTCTCTACTCCAAAGATGCTAGAAATAGAAAGGGCACAAGCATGTGAGTACCAGCTACAGAAGGGGCCTAAGTGTGACGCTGGAACAAGAGCAGCCCCATGTGGTCAAGTGAACAGATGTCTGTTTTCACCACCTAGAACGTGAAAGCTGCTAGGGATGTAAAGGATCCGATTGAAGGCCCTCCCCTTGTTAAACGAGAACACACACACGCCGCACAGGGCTGACCTGGGGCTAAAGGCACTGCCTTTACTTCCTCCTCCCTCTGCTACCTTCTCTTCAGGCTTGCAGCACAGCCCTGTGGGCATGAAGTGGCTAACCCACCCAAGGAGCAGACTCACCTCTAGAGTCTCCTCAGCGGTGCAACCAGGCTGCTGCTGCAGCTTTCCTGTGTTTAGGGCTTCAATGTACTCATCACATTTTTTATAGCCAGCATTCAGCAACTCATACTTGGCCTTTAGCAACCCTTGACCAGGTGTGACGTCACCAATCCCGATGGAGAATCCACGGTTTGCTGCAGAATAGTCGGCAGGTAGAGCAGAAAGAGAGTGCCATGGATGTTAGTCAACCCACTATATACAAACCAGTTTATACCTTGAGAGAATATATCATGACCCAATTAAATAAAAATGTATCAGTCTGTAGAGAGTTACATCAAAATGACCAAGACTCACTGAATCCTGTCAGAGACGTTACAACCCAGTGGGGAGCAAGTACTCCCCCCAACTAACTATAATATACAGCAGACCAATATTAAATACCAAAAAGCAGCTGGACAAAGTCAGCAATGGAAAGCGAGCCATCTGACTTCTTGTTCTAAGACATCATCTCAGATACCTTTCTGCCCACACCCCCTTCCTTCTTCAGAAATCCTCCCCAAACACAGAAAAACCCCACCTTTGAGGGAACTACACATGGTCAATAATTCCAACGCTAACGTATGTAGAAAATGGGTGGATGAGAGGCACTTGGCTTAGCAGGGTGGGGAAGGGATACCTAAGAGTGGCTATGGAAATGAGGACCCATGAGTCTGGAAATGCTCAGAAACTATACTGCCAGCTTCTGCAGATGCTAGAGACAACGTATGTGTTGGAGATAAGGAAACCTGATAGAAAACCAGTATTTTCCTGTGGAAGATGAGAGTTTATGTCCCAGTATACGGAATTAGAGAGCTCTAGACTGAGGGATCCTAAGTGCAAACAGAGAGGGAGGACTGTAAAGCAGGGCATGAGGTCTGTATATACTATGACTGTGATTCATTAGTCCCTTTCCCTGGCCACATCCCAGAATCCTGAGAAGCAGGTCTCAACTTGGGTGGGAGACTGAGAGCGGAAGTTATGTCCCTGCAGAAACCAAGCCTCCCTAGAGAAAAGTATTACTGACAGGGCTATTTGGTAGTTCCTCAATGAAAATGTTGCCTTGCAGCTCAATCAAGGGACTGAGAAGTCCATCAACCAACAGGCTCCGTCCATTTCCAATCGGTGTTTGGTGTCTCACTCCCCAAAATATGAATGGATAGCCAGGGACCACCAGATTAAAAAAAAAACATAACGTTTATTTGTTTTTCAGAGAGAGAGAGAGAGAGAGAGAGAGAGAGAGCGAGCACAAGTCGGGGAGGAGCAGAGAGAAGGAGACACAATCTGAAGCAGGCTCCAAGCTCCGAGCTATCAGCACAGAGTCCAACGCAAGGCTCGAACTGACAAAATGTGAGATCATGACCTGAGCCAAAGTCTGAGGCTTAACCAACTGAGCCAACCAGGCGCCCCTGGGACCACCAGACCTCTGAGGAAAGTCTTCAACATGAAAGACTAAAGACAACAAATGCACAGAAAAACAAAACTAAAGAGAAAATTCAGGGAGAATTTTCAGATAAATCTATGAAAAACATTGTCTCTGATAGAGAAGAGGTATCTGGAGATCAAGAACAGGAAGTCTTCAAACAAAAAAACAAACCCAAAAATCAAAATCTACCTGCAAATAAGAAACATGGAAAATATAGTTGGAAGTGAAATAAATGATAGTTAAAATAAAAAAAAAAAAATCAATAGAGGAAATCACTTAAAATTTTTTTTAACTTTATTTTTGAGAGCGAGAACATGAATGGGGGAGGGGCAGAGAGCAACTGAGGGGAGGAGAGAAGAATCCCAAGCAGGCTCTGCAATGTCAGCACAGAGCCCAGGGGGAACTCATGAACTGTAAGATCATGACCTGAACCAAAACCAAGAGTTGGATGCATAACCAACTGAGCCACCCAGGTGCCCCGAGGAACTCACTTTTAATTTTTTATTTATGTATTTACTTTTGACAGAGAAAGAGAGAGAGAGAGGTGTGAGTGGGGGGAGGGGCAGAGAGAGAGGGAGACACAGAATCTGAAGCAGGCTCCAGGATCTGAGCTGTCAGCACAGAGCCCAACGTGGGGCTTGAACTCACGGACCATGAGATCATTACCTGAGCTGAAGTTGGCCCACTTTACTGACTAAACAGAGTTCGAGCAGGGGAGGGGCAGAGAGAGAGGGAGACACAGAATCCGAAGCAGTCTCCAGGCTCTGAGCTGTCAGCAGAGCCCGATGTGGGGCTCAAACTCACAAACTGTGAGATCATGACCTGAGCCGAAGTTGGCCACTTAGTTGACTAAGCCACCCAGATGCCCCTCTAGGAAATCATTTTTAAAAGTTAAACTGAGGGGCACCTGACTTGCTCAGTCGGTTAAATGTCCTGACTCTTGCTTTCAGCTCAGGTCATGATCTCACAGTTCATGGGATTGAATCCCCCCTACTGGGCTCTTTGCTGACAGTGCTGGAGCCTGCTTGGGATTCTCTTTCTCCCTCTCTGCCTCTTCCCCCACCCAAATAAATAAACATTAAAAACAAAAAAAAGATAAAGTGAATCCAGAAACAAAGAAATGGACAACAGAGAAAAGAAGGTAAGAAAAATCACAGAGTCAATCTAGAAGCTCTACTTACAAAATGAACAAAAATTCCAAAAAGAACAGAGAAAGTTAAGGTGAGAAAATTATCAAACAAAAACAAAATTTCCACAACCAAAGGACACACGGAGGCAGATTAAGAGAGCTTACAGAGTGCCCAACACAATGAATGAAAAAAAGACACATACCAAGCGTCTACAGTGTGAACTTCCAGAACAAAGAGGATTTGCAAAGCTTCCAAAATGAAGACACATACAAAAGTTGAAAATAAGAATAGAAATACACTTTCACGGCAACTCTGTAGAGTAGAGCAGTACCTTCAAAATTCTGACGAAAAATAAAATTCAATCCAGAGCTCTATACCCAGCCAAACAATCGATCAAGTGTAAGGGTGGAAATGAAACGTTTTTGGGCACGTAAAAACCTGCACGTATGTGCAAGGAGAGAAGGGAAACACAGAGTAACCCAGCAGAGCTGAGCTGTGAGGGCCCAGAGGGCCATAGGTGGAGCGCAGGTACCTTGGAAGCAGCCTGCGGAGGGCCCTTGTCTAACAACCCTGTCTGACTGGCATCGCAGAGCTACTGGGCATTTTGAGAGAAGAATTCAAGAGCAAGTTCAAATCTGAAACCAGGCAAGTCAGTACTGAGCTGATCCCGTTCTGTAAGTCCCAAATGATTCAGCCTGGAGTAAGTCTCCTTTCCTATGTGCGGGTATGTGTGTGGCATGTGGGGGCTGGGGGAAGGAAACAAAGGTAAAAGAACAAGCTAACGCACAGCCCTGAAACCCGAGCAACCACCACCATACGCCGAGGACGCTGGAGATACTCACAGAGGTAGACAGGAGCCAGCCTGGCAAGGCGTGACATTGCATCGGCAGCTTCGTTCTGCCCCCAGTCTCTCAGCAAAATGTAAAAAATATTGTTCTTCGATCCTGATCCCAACGTTCCCTTGTCCATGCTGCCGCTCATCAACTCACTGTTCTGGATGGTAACGTCTGCAAGGACAGCAAAGATTGGGCACTTGAACAATTACTTACTACTCAGCCTCGTTCCAACGTGGGGCAGTGGAGAAAGCATGCTCCCATTATGAAAATTAAAGCAAAGCAAAGCAAAGCAAAATTCTCTCAAAATTTTTTGAGGGGAAAAAGAGAGAAATCTAGGGACTTTTGAGAAGCATGAAAAGCCCAGTTATTTACCTTACAGTCCTAACTCTGAAATGTACTACAGGACCCTCATTTTCAACTGTGAACTATAAGTGACAGCACCAAGCACTTATCCTGTGTCACAGGGATGTTGTGAGCATCTGATGAAATCACATGCCACAAACTACTCCATAAACTGTAAAGCACTTTGTTATTCCCCCAAGATGATGAAAACTGATGACACCACCATGAAGAGCCTATACAACAAAATGGAATTACTTGAGAAGAAACAAAATACAATCTAAAACAAGGAAGCCAAAACACCTGAAAGACCAGAGGTGTGTTTTCAAAGCAAAGGCTCTAACCCTGAGAAAAATCGGTGCCCTTCAACACATTTACTCTTCATTACAAAACAGGAATCTTGACCTTCAGAGACTCTGTGGTTCAGTTCTTCAGCACAGAGTCCTGGAGATCCATTTCTTGTCACAAGACCTTGCTAGCAAAGCCCATTCGAAGTCAGTGCCATCCAGAGGAGCCTGCTGGGGAGCTGCTGGTTAGCAGTCTGGGGTGAGCAAGGGAGCTCGCGTCAGAAAGGAAACGCTGGCTGAAAGGCACTGGTCTGTGGACTATACTTTGGGTTGAATTAGTCTGGATGACTCAGATGGCTTAACATTTATATCCTCTTGTGGTTACACCTGATCTTCGTGTTATAAGAAATAAGTTGACCAGGAGGCGATAGAAAAATAGTCCCTTATACTTTTAGACAATGAACACATTTTTTGGACATAAAATGATAAATTATATGCCTCATATGATGAGATACTTTCTTATGGCAAAAAAGGGGGGGGCAGAATAAAAGAAATTGCATTAATTTACAGACACTAGTCATCTAAAACACATCCAGAGAGGAACATTCTAATCACTGGATCATGTATCTACATGATCTCTCCTTTTTAGAGAAATGGGGAATCACAGCTGAGGAGACATACCAACTACACTTCCCTAAAGAATAAACTTCCTGCCTAAGAGAAACATTGGATTTGCTTGCTAAGTGAAGGCAGTCATTGGCCACCTGCTTTCTGCCCGCTCCCACCCTGCTGCTTTGACTCACAGGAATCGTTGACACAGAGATCTTCTCCTTTGCCACAGTACTGCTTTCCCTTGGTTCGGAGATTGGCCCTTACTGGATTGTCGTCACTAGGTCTGAGGATGACGCTGAATATCTGCTTTCCCGTCCACAGGGTGACAGGCTGAAGGAGGAAGAAAGTCACAACGTCAGCTGGCTGAGCCTGGTCTGCAGAGTACTCACATGCAAACCTGTCCCTGACATGCCTGGCTCCCGCACAAAGCTTTACTATCTTAAATGTATAGTTATTTGCATAGAGAGAGAAAGAAAATGCATGCGTACACATGGGGGAGAACAGAGAGAGGGGAGAGAGAATCCCAAGCAGGCTTTGCACTCTCAGTGCAGAGCCTGAGGCAGGGCTTGATCTCATAAACTATGAGATCATGACCCGAGCAGAAACCAAGAGTAAGATGTTTAACCGACTGAGCCACCCGGGTGCTCCCAGCACAAACCTTTAATATTGTAGGTGGTGGGAGGCGAACTTTAATTTTCTCATCCTTGCCAACTAATATTGAAGCAATGATTTGGCAGGCCTTGGCTCGGTCAAAGAAAGTGTCCTTAAGAGTGAGGAGATAGGCGCCTATGAATGTTGCAAACACCACAAAAAGAAATGGAGTGAATGTGCGAGACAATTACAAGGTTTAAATTTTATTTTTTTTTTTACCTTAAAAAAGTTTATTTTTTTTTGGGGGGGGGAGGCACAAGCAGGGCAAGGGGCAGAGAGAGAGAGGGAGACACAATCTGAAGCAGGCTCCAGGCACTGAGCTGTCAGCACAGAACCCGACGTGGGGCTCAAACTCACCAACTGTGAGATCATGACCTGAGCCAAAGTCAGACGCCTAACTGACTGAGCCACCCAGGCGCCCCAAAAGGTTTCGATTTTAAAAGGAATCTGGAATATTGTAAGGAGTGAGTTAAAACCTATAGCTGCTTGCTGGCTCCCTCTTCCACTAGAATCTAAGCTCCACAAGGGATTTTGACTCACTGTCTTATCTCCAGAGCTTAGAAAACTGTCTAGTGCACGTCAGGAGCTGAACAAATGCTTACTGATTCAATGAATAACCAGCCAATCCAAAATCTCTCAAGCAGATTCAGAATCAAACATAGTAAACAACAGAATTAAACACATGAAATTAAATCGCTTCTCAAGTTGCTACATGAATCACTGTGAATGAGAATCCTAGTGTTCCATAGTCTCCTTTCAAGTGAATTCATAAACACACCTGTTAGAAAGTCCTGAATAGCAGCAATCAGTGGTTCTCCATTTCTTGGTGTTACAAGATTTGCTTTCGTCTAAAGGAAAAACAAACACAACATGTTAGCCATTCTCGGACACTCTTTGGATTGCATGATGCAGTCCAAAGAACCGCACCACAAACGCTCTGAATTGTCACACATAAATAAAGAAGAGCAGGCGAGCAGAAAAGTGGGACTGAGAAATGGCAGCCAAGGCTCTCAATCCCAGCTGTCACTAGCTCCTTGCTCCTTCATCTGTTAAGAGGAGTCAAAACATACCTGCAACACTGAAGTCAGACGTTCCTGCCAACACTGAATACTGAGTGAAGCTTTGGATTCCTGTAAGAACTCTGTATGTGTAAGACTTCCTAGTTATTAATAAATTCACTTCTCCAAAGAAAATTCACTTCTATGAATGATAAATAGCACTGTTCTCTTTGAGGTCAATCAATTTCATACCTCTCCACAACGAGGGCAGAATTGTTGAACTCTTAATGAAGACAGTGAGTCCTAATGATAATCAACGACACAATTTAATGAAAATTTAATGAATGCCTACACTGAGCAAAAAGGGGTGCTAGCTGTCCAGTGCATAATTAACAAATTAAAAAAGATTCTGCGCATCAGAGTGCATATGCTCAAGTTTTGTTGTTGTTGTTGGGAAATAAGTGACATGTAAATTTGCTTAAATCATGATGTGGAGATGCTTATGTTATTTGTGGGTTGTCTAGGCAACCTCACCTGGAGTAAAAGGCCCTCCAAGGCAGAGACCTGTTCCTGCTTTATTGTGAACATTCACAGAACAAAGATCCTCCAATGAGGGCTGGAAGGTAATCGTTCATGCTTGTTTTCAAGAATCTCTCTGGGATGGGAAAGGGAGTGGTCTGGGGCTGAGCACGTGAAGCTGGGATATGCATATTTTGTAAAAGTCTCCCCAGTAATTTGGGACCACATTCAGGCTAGAGCCCTACCTATTGAGACAGAACTGCTGAGTTGATACAGTTAGATGATAATTTTCTTACATGTAATTGAGGGGATTTGTCCTGATGGTAACAAAGATCTTCCATCCTGGCCTTAGAGCCTGTGTTTTATTGTCATTTTTAACCAATGATATATGCTGTTATAACAAAATGGATCCTCAGTACCGAACTCATGGCTGAAGTCCAAGTAGTTGGCTACAGGCCATTATCTCTAGCAACTAGCTTACATAGCTGATATCACTAGCAACATTCTAATTATTACTTTTTTGTTACAAAAATATGTTTTTTACAGAAAGTCTAAAAATATAGATAAGCGAAAAAAGCCAAAACGACAACAACAAAAAAACCCCACCCAGAATCCCAAAAAAACATCTCTGCATGGAACTGCCAAACCAAAAGAACTGCAGTTAAAACATTTTGGTATATAACCTTCCCAATTTCTGGCTATAAGCTTTTTTACAAACACGGAAACATCTATTTACCAAATGAAATAAGATCATGTCTTTCTTACACACAGCCTGCTTTTTAAATAAAAAATAAATCATAAGTAGCTTTATGCTGACAACAATACTACATCATCATGTTTAAGGGCCATGCAGGATTTTGTGGTACGAATGTGATGTGATTTAACCTAACCAACTTTTTTATTGGCGGACATTGCCTGCTTCTAATGTTTTATCATTACAAGTGATTTTGCAACTGGTTATTTCCTCTGGAGAGCTTACTAGAGTAAGAGTACAAGGTCAGAAAAAATGAGTGCACTGGTCAACGCACCATCTGACTGTGGGAGTGTGGATCTCACTCATGGCCATTGCCCTCCTCACCTTCTCTCTTGCTATCTCCCAATACAGAGCACAGCACTCCTCACAACTGCTACAAATACAAGGCTTAGGAGGAAACAGGCTAGCCTCTTGTTACCTCATGTATGATCACACCACAGGGTCTCTGTACCTGTTGGTCCTCTGCTTGGATTGATCTTTTGCTGACAACCACACTGCTCGTCAACTTCTTTTAGAACTTGCCTTGAGTGTTATCGTTCTAGTGGCCCTCTCAGACCATCCTCCATGAAACAGGACCCCTCTCATTTTCTTTCCTCCTTGTTGTGATTTATTCTTTTCTTCTCAGCACTTGCCACCACACGACCTATTTTATATTGGTTTATTCTCCACCTCTCCCCATTCGAATAAGGATAAAAGCAAGAATTTTGACTTTTTTCTTCTGTCTTGCCCTCCTAGGAGAGTACTTGGTGGCACACAGTAGGTACTCATTAAGCATCAACTGAATCATTTAAAAAGGCTGAGGGGTCTGAAGAAATAACTCGGAAGGAAGACTCCAAATGCACAAAGATGGCCCTTAAGGAATTTGTCCTCATAGCAAACAGGGAAAACACCCTAAATTTTCAGAAGGTAGGTGAATCATGGTGTGCAAGCTTGTGAAATACTGTGAAGCCATTATAATCAATAAATATGAAAACTTTACAACAAAGGTGGGGCATTTATAACATGTTAAGTAGATAAAAGCAAAACCAAGGCTACTAAAAACCATGACTGCCACCATCTAAGTTCGTGGATAAGCAACAAACAGATAAAAAAAAGGGTGCCTGGGTGGCTCAGTCGGTTGAGCATCCAAATATTGATCTTGGCTCAGGTCACGATCTCACGGTTGTGAAATCGGGCCCCATGTCAGGCTCCACACTGAGGGTGGAGTGTGCTTGGTATTCTCTCTCTCCCTCTCTGTCTGCCACCCCTCCATTCTTTCTCTCTCAAATAAATAAACAACAAAAAAAGACATGGAGATAAAGAAAAAAGAGATGTGATGTGTAAAAACCTCACCTTATTTAAATAACTCCATTACACTACAATGTTTGAATAAGTAAGAAACTGATGTTCTAAAAAAACTGAAATTACCCGCATGAATTTCTTAGTATTAAGTGTGTGTACAAAAGAAGTAACACATCAAATACTTTACTAGAAAAGATGTCGACTTTAGGCATGAAAAACCGAGGCACAGGCCATGAATGCAGCCACTCGTTCCTGTCCCCACCAAATCCTCATGTACTTTTAATAGATCTGCTTACAGAACTTAACAGCCTTCACTTTAGAATCGATACTAACATCCTACCCCAAAAGAGATGAAAAACACTCTATCAGAAATGGTAAGAAGTGTTTTGTGGGTAGAAACACTAACAACCACAGCCAAATCTACTCATAACAAGAAAACCAGAATACTGGGAAAAAGGAAAACCTAGCCTCTAAAAACTCAACAGTTCGGGGCCCTGTTAAATTTAGGAGCGATGAGCCCCGCGCAGCACTGTGCTACAGCTGGGTTCGCGAGCCGGTAGTCCATGTAGCACAGCAACGAGAGCCCAGCCGCACGCTCCTGGAGAGCAGGTGTCTGTGTGACTCATCGCTGAACTTCTCTGCCATCTAAGGGGCTCCCCTTAACTGCTGGAAAATGAAATGGTGGTATGGGTCATCATATAATGATTCTGTTTAGGGTGACCTTTAGACGACAAACAAGTATGTAACATACTATGGGAAAGTCTTCAATAAAGTGTATGGGTACTCAAAAGAATTTTCAGCTACCAGAAAATCTACTTATGCAGAACATCTGCTGTGCCCTTGACACCCAACAGTCAAGATACTGCTACGCCCGCATCTATCTTTTCCCAGCTGGTTTCCATGTATGTCCTGTACCTTAGAAACGCATATTACAGGCCAGAAGAATACCCACTCCTTTCAGCTCCCCACCTGTCACTGACACTCCCTTACACCCTACAGGGTGTTTTCACACAGGACACATGCTCCCCTCCCCCTCCTTTCAAGCTGTTACACAGAAGCGGGGCTGCCCTACCCTACATACCCCCATGAGAACAAGAGCCTCTGCTTTAGCTTCTTCTGTTTGAGGAAGATGAAGGTTCATCTCATCACCATCAAAATCCGCATTGTAGGGTGTACAGACACACTCGTTAAATCTGAAGGTCCGGTGCGGCTTGACCTTGGCCTGTGGAATACAAAAAAACAAAACAGGAGAGGGGCTTAGTCATTTATCCAAAAGCTTCATGGTTTCAAAATATTAATAAATGGCTTCCTTGAAAACTGGACACTTTAGATTAAGGAAATAAAATCTTTGTATGTTTTGTTAAGAGATACATGTCACTTGTGGAGGTATTCTTTATGAGATCAAAACAATGCAATGAGTTTGTTTTAATACGAGGCAAGCACCAAGGTTAAGAGCCATGTGAAGGGGCTCCCACTGGCCACTGACGTCACAGCTGGGTATGAAAAAGATTTATAGCAAAAGTTGAATAAAACACATGGACTAAATAAAAACTCAGGGTTTATTATTATTCTTATTTTTTAATTTAAATTCAAGTTAGTTAACATATAGCGTAATAATGATTTCAGGAATAGAATTTAGTGATTCATCACTTACATAGAACATCCAGTGTTCACCCCAACAAGTGCCCTCCTTAATGCCCATCACCCATTTAGCCCATCCCCCTTCTCAACACCCCGCCAGCAACCCTCAGTATGTTCTCTGTATTCAAGAGTCTCTTATGGAAAAACCCATGGGTTAATGACACCGAAAAAAGAGAAAGCAAAAACAGACAAAAAAATCCAACCCGACCTCGTTGGAAGAAACTGAGCACCAACTTTTTCCTTCCCAGACTGACAATAAAGGAACAAGAATCAGGCATTTATGCTGCTTTTCCTTCAGGCGCTATACTTTTTGGATAAACAAATAACCGTAGTTAACAAGAACAGGCTCTTCATTATAAAAATGATAGGTATGGAGGGTGCCTAAGTGGCTCGGTGGGTTAAGATCTGACTTTGGTTCAGGTCATGATCTCATGGTTGGTGAGCTCGAGCCCCATGTCTGGCTCTGTGCTGACAGCTCAAAGCCTGGAGCCTACTTCAGATTCTGTCTCCCTCTCTCTCTGCTCCTCCCCTGCTCACTCTTTCTCTATCAAAAATAATAAAAGATTTTTAAAAAAATTTTTTAAATTTTTTAATTAAAAAAAAATTTTTTTTAACGTTTATTTTTGAGAGAAAGAAACAGAGCATGAGTGGGAGAGGGGCAGAGAGAGAGGGAGACACAGAACTGGAAGCAGGCTCCAGGCTCTGAGCTTTCAGTACAGAGCCCGACGCGGGGCTTGAACTCATGAGCGGTGAGATCATGACCTGAGCCAAAGTCAGGTGCTTAACCAACTGAGCCACCCAGGGACACCCCCCCCCCCCAAATTTTTTTAATAAAATGATAGGTATGGAATATGAAAGGCATGATAAATGAGAAATTCTTCACTTTGCAGCCCCAATGAAATAACACGGGCAATAATTGGCCATGGATGAAGTCTTTAGATAAAAGGTTGGTAAGGAAACTTTCAAGGGAGGCATCAGGCTGAAGTATCTGACGCTCTAACCTTCTCAACATAAGAAGAGTGGGGCAGCCAGACAGCACGCCCCTCCTGAAATAAGGTAAGAAGCAGCCAGTGCCACCTAGGAGTCATTCTTGCCAGAAGCTGAGCCTGAATCTGATCGCGCCTCGAGTACTGCTCAGTTCAGAGGGATAAAAGGAACAATAAACTCTTAGTGCCGTATGCTTACACACACACACACACACACACACACACACACACACAACATGAGACATTGTTTAGGACAAGTGACCTGTTTTTTTCCAACGACGACACTGAAATTACAAGAACAGGGGGAGGGGAGATTGTTGTAGAGAGACCGAGGACCTGTATCAACCAAATGTAACATGCAGACTTTACATCCTGATTTGGACAAAGTAGCTGCGAAAAGACAGTTGAGACCCTTGGGGAAATGTGCACATGGGCTGTGTGCTAGACAAGAGCAGTGAGTGAGTGTTCATTCCGTGTGGTGTGACAATGGCGCTGTGGTTGTGTGTGTCTTGCACAAGTAAACTGTTTAACTGACTGAGCCACCCAGGTGCCCCCATCACACTCGTGAACTGATCACACACAGAGAAAAGACCTGACACCTGGGTCATCAAAGAAAGAAGGGAGAGGGAAAACAGGTGTGGCAGAATCTTGGAAAATTATTCAATATAGAGAATGGGAACATATGAGTTCATCATAGTATTCTTTCTACTTTTGTATATATTTGAAATTTTTCAAGCAAAAAAACCTTTACTTTGAAAATGTCCCAAAGCCAAGCAAAAGTTTCTGGAAAGGGAGGGATTTTGTTCACCTCCCCAGATCCCCATGATCGTAATCCCATAGTCATAAAGTGCTTCTTCGGTATTTCCACGCTTAAGTAAAATGACTGATGCAGCATGTTCGTAAACTGAAAGACCAAATCTAGAAAAACACTAACTGAAGAGCCTGTTTAAATGCTGCTGCAAATGCTCGTGGATTTAACGGCTTTGGAGATAGGAGAATTTATGAATATTTAACGAATTAAAGTTGCACCTCATTTCCATTTTAAATCTCCAGAAAAAGGAACTGCTGTTGTTGCAAAACTAAATCACTGAAAAAAATATGCTCCAAGGTCTTCATTGGAGGGCCACTGTGACGAAAAATCTCCTAAGCATTTTAGTTCCATAGTTAATAAGCCACGTTAAACCCCAAATCAACTTTCAGCTATATCTGTTTTACATAAGTCTGCATACACATATATATGTATATATTTTCATTTGCAAGTGAAATCATGCCAGTTACTTTCATGCCAATTTTCAATTAGTTCCTTTCTGTTTTACTGTTGAGTGCAGATTTTATAAATATTAAAAACGTTGAAGGGAAGCTTAAAATGTAAAAGTTTCACTCAAACTAAAAAGTGAAGGAAGAGAAAAATCAAAAGTGACAAAAAATTTCAGATTACCGGCAATCTGAATTTTAGGGGTCTGGAATTTAGCATGCGCACACAGCAGACTCCCACCCAACAGAAAATAAAAACAGAATCTCACACTCACCAGATGTGCCATAATGCTCAATTTGTGCAGTGAGGGCTGCCGATTGAACAGCACCACATCTCCATCTATGAGGTGCCTCTCCACGATGTCCCCGTACTTGAGCTCCTGAGCCATCTTTTCCCTATTTCCGTACTTCAAAAACCTACACATGTGATAAGAAATGTGATCTGTGAGAACAAGGCTCCCTCACCAAGGTGCTCCCTCTTCATGTCAGGATTCAGTCTCTAAAATGATGGATATTTCATTGGATCAAAGCTGCCTCCACAAGCCATTAAACTATGACACAGATAGGTCCTCATTTTGTAAATGTTAAATATGAGAAAATTATGTCTTAGAATCACAAAAATGCAGTCGTAAGTCAGCTTCTCCCACAGCACCCTGTTGATATGTTTTGTCTCATGTTTGTCTCAAGAGATAAAAAGGCACCAGAGATCAGTGAAGGGTCAGAGCTGGCCAAACCAGTGCCCCCTAGGCTGTGAGTAGAGTCAAGTAACCCCAGAGAGCCCACACGATGCAGAAAATGATTGGCTTGCACACCCCCACGTGTTCTGTCTTCCTAGATCCAACGTTAAACGCAAGGGAACAAATAGACATTTTGTGTATATGCAACGAGTAAGCACAGCAAATGACATACCTAGGCTCACTACAATTTAAACAGTATTTTCCACAGGCTAAAATGTCACAAATGCCGGATTTTGGACGACATTCTTTGGCTGAATATGGCGACCTCTGTCATGAGAAGGTCATTACACACAGCTAGATTGAGACAGCATTGGAGTGCTGGGTGGCTCAATCAGTTAGGCATCAGACTTTGGCTCAGGTCATGATCTCACAGTTTGTGGGTCTGAGCCCCGCGTCAGACTCTGTGCTGAGAGCTCAGAGCCTGGAGCCTGCTTTGGATTCTGTGTCTCCCCCCCAGTCTCTGCCCCTCCCATGCACATGTTCTGCTCTCAATAATAAATAAATGTTAAAAAAAAAATTAAAAAGAAAAACAGATTGAGACAGCATTACCTTTTCATCTGTGTGTGTCTCTGCTGAATGAAATTGGCTCCTGGGTGAACTTCAGGGCCATTTCGAACCAGTTTCCTCAAAAAGTTGATGTTTGCTTTGTTCACCTGCACAACCACGGTAGAAGACACAAGGAGAGGCTGTTAGCTTTCTGTAAGCTAGCACACTATACTGTACTGTGTCTCAATCTTTACTTTCCTTGAGTGATTCCAGAAGAAAGAGAAGAAACTTGTTTATCTCCTGCTGCCTAGAGTCTTGGGTTTAATGACAACAGCTGATTGGCACACAGGCACCCAGGTTCCAGTCCGAACTCACCACTGGTAGGGTGAAATGGCCAAGTCCTTTCTGGCCTTTGGTTTCCCCATTAGTAAAATGAGTGGGCTGGACTCAGCTGAAGGGACCTTCTAGAACATTCTATGAGCAGTTGGCAACTTTACTAGCAGTAATTTACCATGGGCTCCTGAGGTTTAAAAGCTGTAGCACCAGCACTGTTAGACCCTGGTCTGCAACATCATGTCCCATGACCTCTTGGACAACAGTCTCGTGAAATACCGTCTGAGAAGGAAACTCTGGATCGTTAGTAAATCAACTAAGGATACTTTACACAAGCTTTACTGGAAGCTTCCATGATCTGGGCTAATTATGAATCTCAAAAGCAAACCCGAAGCCAATACCTTCCTGCTATCAGGCCTTGCATTTTCTATACCTCAGTTACTGTAAAGGCCATTTTACACTCATGATGAGTGTGAGTTAAGTGTAAAGTGGGGCAGCCTTTCTGGCTATGCCTCAATAGTCTTAAAACACCCCAGATATTGGACTCAATGGTTGGTAAGGCCTTAAAAATAATAATCTATCCCAAGAAAATTAACTGGGTGTGGTGTTTATCATTTAGTGGCCTTATCTTATTTTATTGCTTTTTAAAATTTTCATTTATTTTTGAGAAAGAGGGAGAGACACAGACAGTGTGAGCAGAGGAGGGGCAGAGAGGGTGGGAGACACAGAATCCGAAGCAGGCTCTAGGATCCGAGCTGTCGGCACAGAGCCTGACGTGGGGCTCGGACCCACGAACTGCAAGATCATGACCCGAGCTGAGGTCAGATGTTCAACCAACTGAGCCACCCAGGTGCCCCTATCATTAGTTATTTTAAAAGAAGAGGTAAGAACCAACACAGGAAGAGGTCAAAGACCATACTCCTTGGAGAAGTAAGTTGCAGAAGAGATGTCTGACATAAATGTGAATATATACACACAAAGGCAGACATATCTGTGTTTGTGTATGTTGTAGACACTACATGTGGTGGTTTATGCGTCAGACTGGAAGATTAACACACACACCTCGGGATTTTCCAACTGTCTACTGTTTGGAATCTCAAAATAATAATGTAAAAGACTGGAGTCAAAACAGAATCGAGCAGCTGAATGGTACTTACCTTCTCAGGAAAAGTAAGAATTTTGGCCACGTGAACTGGCACGGCTACCTCATCAATCCTGAGGTTGGGGTCAGGTGAGATGACTGTTCTGCCAGAAAAATCTACTCTCTTTCCTGAAAGGTTGCCTCTAAATCGACCTAAATCAATAAAAATAGGTTATAGGTCTCTGCAGCACAAATGTATGCTGTTTGGGGATATAGTATGACCACAAACAAGAAAATTCTGTAATTTTTAACTAGATACACTAGACACACTCCAAAAAAAGGGTAACAAAAGGCAGAAAACTGTCTCCTGCACATTTTGTTGGAAACGTACCCTGTTTTCCCTTTAGGCGCTGGACAAAACCTCTGGTCCATTTCTTGGGCGCCATGTTGAGGGGGATGCCTGAGAGCTCACTGTTAATGTAGAGGGCGCACTGCAGCTGCAGGAAATCCCAGTCTTCCATGATCATCTGGGTCTTAGCTCCTGATATGCGATGCTAAAAATGAGCAGAAATAAAGAAAAAAAAAAAATGATCCTGGGTCAATCTTTCTCGATAAGAAGGGTTTGCATAGATACACTCTTAAACCTGGGGCTTGGAAATACTGACCTTTTTGATGACATCATTTAGGAAAATGATTTCTGTCAGTTTCATTGTCAGATCATCTTCATTGGTGCCAGACTTCAAATCACTCACGACGGAAGGTCTGATACACAAAGGGGGCACTAAAAGTCGCGTGAGAATCAAATCAGAGGGCTTTCCAGCTTCTGGGTTCATTAGAAGTAGAGGGACATCTTCAGCTGGGATTCGTTTAAATAAATTCAGAACTACTAAGGGATTCAGGTTTTCCTATGAAGAGCAGGAAAGGAAGAATGGAGACACACGTTAACTTCCCACAGCTTGGGCACGGGTTTACTTCTCCATGCACTCTACCCGACCCACCACGGAACTCAGAGTAAGTACAAACATGGGCAGAGATTTCTGCTGGTAACACGCTACACTGGCAGAGCCCTAAACATGTGTATACCTTTCCTTCCAATTATTTAATGCCAGTAATTCCACTTCTCATAATTATTCCACAGGGTCTGACTTTAGAAGTCAACACAGAGATTTGGCTATAGGGATGTTCAGTAATGCCGTTAATAGCGAAGAACTGAGACTGTCTGATAGGTTGCTGGCTAGACAAAATCATGGTATATCCATATGTGAGCAAGCATGAAGCCATTAAAAAACGACATTACAGAAATGTAGCCACTGTTATGGAAGGTGTTCATAAGACATTGGTAAATGAAAGAAGTGTGTGTATAATATGATCTCATTTTGGGGGAAAATGTACGTCTGTACAGAAAAGAGGAAATGTACGTTTAGCGAGGTGTTAACAGTACCGTCTGCAGGTGAATGGAATTATAATTGCTTCTTTGTTTACATTTCAATTTTCTACAGTGAACTTATATTGCCTTTGTATTAACTTCATTTAATAGAAGTGCTATGCTACAACAACTCACTCGTAATACAAGAACTATACAAATGATCAGAGATACCCAAAGACGAAAGTTAAGGTCAGCTTGTGTCTTGTTGCTGCTTATTACATTTTCTTGGGATTAGAGACTGTGTGACCAAGAACACGTTACAACCAGAACTTGCTATGCATAACTTAATGAAATAGGGAGCAAAACCAAGAAGAAATGTTTGAACAGCCACTGCCCTTAAAACACTGTCGCAAGAGGAAGTTTCCATGGTCCTACCCTGGAAGAGATGGCAGTAGAGTTGGGGAGAAGGAATCCTGCCTGACGTTCTGCAGTCTGGTCCCTGCCCACAGAATTCACCTCCCTCAGCTTCCCTATCCCCCAGCAACAAGCACCTCATGGCCACCTGAAGCAGTTGGAGGAAATCTAAAACTAAGAGCTCAAGGAACAGGATGAAGGCTGAATGTCACCTGTAGTACCAGAGTCGTGCCAGACAAGGACATCACGGACATCCACGATGCAGGGGGACAAGACTGGCAAGAGTCACGTAACAACAATCTCCCAAGGGACACACAGAAGTGGGCCTGACTTATCGTTATGTGACAGGAAACAGAAGTTGGGGACCACTAGAGAGACAGAAGGGCTGTTTGGTCTGAGGCGGAATATCCCAACAGCTAGGGCTCCCTGGTGGAGCGTGGGCTGCCTTGGGTGGTGGTGAAGAGAGCACCGCGTGCCGCTCAGTCTGCCGGAGATGCTGTGGAAGGCATTTATACCTGGTGGGGAGGCAAGACTGATGGCATCTATGGACAAACTCCTACCTGCAGGTCCACCAACCCCTGGATTTGCATTAAAACTGGGACTGGATGGGGCACCTGGGGTGGTTCAGTTGGTTGAGTGTCTAACTCGACTCTTGATTTCAGCTCAGGTCACGATCCCGGGATTGTGGGATTGAGCCCACGGCAGGCTCCATGCCAAGTACAGAGGCTACTTAAGATCCTCTCTCTCCTTCTTAAGATCCTCTACTCTCCCCCACCACACCAAAAAAAAAAAAAAAGACTCTCTTTCCCCCTCTTCCCAGCTTGCATGCTCTAAAAAATGAAAACAAATTGAAAACAAAACAAAAAATGGGGAGTGGATATACACTAGTCTTCTGGAGATAGAGTCCAGAGTTTTTGTTCAATTCCTAAAGAGGTCTGTGAGCCAGGAAAGGTCCAGAACCACTGCTCTATGGTCTCCCATCAACTCAAGAATGCTATGCTACCCATAAAGGCATACGGGGTTCCATGTTCCTGGAAATTAAATGGGTAGGTAAACATGTCAGGATGTGGATCATCCTGAGATCAATGAACTTCAGGGCAATACGTTTGCCTGTCTGCACAATGCCCCTCTCCACAAAAGGTAAAAGTAAGTCACTGATGCTTTGTTCACTTCAGGTTACTAAGGGGTTCTGAGGAAAGGCCCTTCGGAATCAGGCAAATGGTGAATTCCTGTTTTGCCTCCTCCCTTCTTCCACAGCTGGTATAAGAACCAGGATGAGGGGCCCTGGGTGGCTCAGTCTGTTAAGCGTCTGGCTCTTGATTTCAGCTCAGGTCACGACCTCACGGTTGGGCTCTGCACTGATAGCATGGAGCCTGCGTGGGATTCTCTCTCCCCCCTTCTCTCTGTGCTCCTTCCCCAGCGTGCACATATTCTTTTGAGATAAATAAACTTAAAAAAAAAAAAAAAAAAAAAAAAGGCAGGATGAGCTGATGGTCTCTGATGAGTCTGGAGGCCCCCACACTGTCCAAGCACTGTGAGTAGCATCAAACAGGGCCTCAGAAAAACAGATCTTGTTATAGACCACACTTAAAAGAGAAACCAGCAGAAATGTAAGATGGAACACAGGTGCTATGGAGGCACAGACAATAGACATGTGGTTGAGGAAAGAGTGAGGTCAAAGGGTCCGGAGAACAGAGGTGTGCCGGGCTGCAGGGAAGAAGCCAAGGGAAGGGAGAGTTTGGTAAAGAGGGGAAGGGAGCAGGCTGGGTAAAGCCAAAAGGACATGGAGTCTGAGCCTACATGTGGAGGGGGAGGAAACCTCATCTATCCTCACCATGTCTTGTCATTATTTTTTTAAAAATAATTTCATTATCATAAATTGAATCATATAGACGCACTAGACAAAATTGCTTTTATTTATTTTCGAAGTTGATTGATTTGAAGTAATTTCTATACCCAAAGTGGGGCTCGAACTCATGACCCTGAGATTAAGAGTCACACGTCCTTCTCATTGAGCCAGCTGGGCACCCCTGTCATTGTTATCATACTGTCAGTAGCAGTCCTAACTACTGCAACTGGGTAATACGGTCTAAGCACTTGCTATGCACCAGGCACTCTGTTAAGCACTTGATCTGGAATTCAACTCTTAATCCTCACAATAGCCTTAAAGCAGATACTCTTGTAATCCCTGTTTAGAGTTACAAAACTCAAGTCCAGGTTGGGTCACGTGTCTAAGGTCACAGAACAAACAAGCGGCAGAACTGGGCTCTAATCTTGGGTCCGACTCCAAGGCCAAAGCTCTTCACCACTACCCTAAACCACCTCTGGGGCATCAATCTGGATAGAGTGGGGTGAGATACACGGGGGTGGCGGCAGTGGGGGAATGCCCAGAGAGCCAAGCTCGATGCTCTAGACTCTGAAATGGGAGGGGTTACCTCCAGGGCCAAGTCATTTAGGAAGGAGACTTTCCCAAACAAGATGCCTCCCAGGCTGTATGGGAGAATCGTGCTACTCCCTACTATGGAGAGTGTGTGGAGCAGAGACCGTGGTCACCCGTCCCGGACAGAAAGCTGGCAGGGGGCAGTGGTGGGCTGTCAAGGATGCTGATCCAGGAGCGGCAGAGTGCGTGCAGGGGCACCCTGCAAGTCAGGCCACCGCCAGGAAAGCCCAGGCACCCTTCACGCCCATGACCAAGGCTGCTCACCAGGCTTCTGAAAGCTTTCTGCACAGCCACCAGCCTGGACAGTGCCTCTCTCTCTTGGGCTGTACAAGGGCCAAGACCATCTTCCTCAGCCCGCCCACACTTCCTCTGTAGCAGCTTCACCCTTACTGCCTTTGAAGACATTTCTGCCTGAATCAATTGCTGACACCCTCTCTCCCCATTTCCAGAACACTCCCCTTTCCCAGACGTCTGCACGCACACTTGCAGCCCGTGGCCATTCTTACTGCGTGCAGTGACTCTGGCCTCTGGCTCCTTTAACACCACCAGGTTCACGGTCTGTTTTCTTTGTACCCGCTCTGTTCCCCAGTCAAGGCATAATTCACACATACTAAATTCCACAAATCCTAAAGAGACTGACATGTTTCTACGCATATATACCAGACACACACTAGTGTTCCAATCAAGATACAGAGTATTTCCATCTCTCCATAAAAGGACCTTGGTGTTTTAAAAAAAATTTTTATTTTTGACAGTGCAAGCAAGCACAAGCAGGGGAGTGTGGCAGGGGGGAGAGAGAAGCCTAAGCACGCTCTGCATTGACGGCAGAGAGCCCCAAGGGGGGCTCAAACCCATGAACCATGACCTAAGCCAAAGTCGGACGCTTAACCAACTGAGCCACCTAAGCGTCCCAGGACCCTGATACCTCTTTTCAGTCAGTACCAAGCTCTCACCCCAGGGGTAACTACTCTCCTGATGTCAATCACCACAGATCAGTCTGGCCTATTGCTGGACTTGATCTACGTGGAATCATACACTACGTACTCTCTTGTATATGCTTCTCGTTCTCTGCAGGATTCTGACCTTTGGCCAGGTTGTGTGTCACGAGTTCACTTCTTTCATTACAGCATAGTATTCCATCGTGTGGATCTATGACAATTTGCTAGGGGCACCTGGGTGGCTTAGTCAGTTAAGCGCCAATCTTCGGCTCAGGTCATGACCTCATGGTTTGTCATTTCGAGCCCCGCGTCAGGCTCTGTGTTGACAGCTCAAAGCCTGGAGCCCGCTTCAGAGTCTGTGTCTCCCTCTCTCTCTCTCTCTGCCCCTTCTTGGCTCATGCTCTGTCTCTCTCTCAAAAATAAATAAACATTAAAAAAAATTTTTTTATGACAATTTGCTATGCTCCCGCTGACAGGCATTTGGGCTATTTCCAATTCTGGCTTTTATTAATAAACTTGCAATGAACATTCTCGTACAAATGTTTCTGCAGACATATGCACTCATTTTTCTCAGGTATGTACTGAAGATTAAAACTGCTCAATTGTTGGGAATGCAAGCTGGTGCAGCCACTCTGGAAAACAGTATGGAGGTTCCTCAAAAACTAAAAATAGAACTACCCTATGACCCAGCAATTGCACTACTAGGTATTTATCCAAGGGATACAGGTGTGCTGTTTCGAAGGGACACATGCACCCCCATGTTTATAGCAGCACTATCAACAGCCAAAGTACGGAAAGAGCCCAAATGTCCATCGATGGATAAATGGATAAAGAAGATGTGGTATATATATACAATGGAGTTTTACTCAGCAATCAAAAAGAATGAAATCTTGCCATTTGCAACTACGTGGATGGAACTGGAGGGTATTATGCTAAGTGAAATTAGTCAGAGAAAGACAAATATCTATGACTTCACTCATGAGGACTTTAAGAGACAAAACAGATGAACATAAGGGAAGGGAAACACAAATAATATAAAAACAGGAAGGGAAACAAAGCATAAGAGACTCATATATATGGAGAACAGAGGGTTACTGGGGGGATGTGGGAGGGGGGATGGGCTAAATGGGGAAGGGGCATTAAGGAATCTACTCCTGAAATCATTGTTGTACTATGCGCTAATTTGGATGTAAATTAAACAAAAAAAAAAACAGCTGAATTGTATGGTTAGTGTAGGTGTAACTTTGTAAGAAATTGTTAAACGGCCGTTCAAAGTAGCGGTAACCTTCCACACTATCAATGTGAGCGCTAGTCACTTCACGTCCTTGCAAGCAGGCAGTTTTCAGTTTTTTTTACATTTCCATTTTTCCGTGAGGGTATAGTTATAATTAGTGATTCCCTGATGACTAGTAACATTGAGCAATGTTCCTTTGTTTATTGGCATTGGAATGGACGCTTTGGGACGTGCCAATTCAAGTTTTGCTCCCACTGCTTAAAATCAGGTTGTATTTTGGGGCACCCGGGTGGCTCAGTCAGTTAAGTGTCTGACCTTTGATTTCAGCTCAGGTCATGATCTCACGGTTTGTGAGTTCAAGCCCCATACTGGGCTCTGCATTGAAGTGCGGAGCCTGCCTGAGATTCTATCTCTTTTCCTCTCTTTCTCTGCCTTTTACCTTCTCTCTCTCTCAAAATAAATATAAATTCAAAAAAATCAGGTTATTTTTCTTACTGATTTTTAAGGACCGTTTCCTGGATATGAGAGTCCTTTGTCAGATATATGAATTGTGACCGCTTTCTCCTAAGCCGTGACCTGCCCTTTCTCTCTGGTAATGGGGTCTTGTGAAGAGCAGTCAGGCTGTCCTACAATTCTGTCATTTATTCACCATGAACCATTCACCACCTCAAAGCCTCTGATGGGGCCACGCTCCTCGGAGCAGGACGCGCTCTACACCAAGCTCTCAGTTGTGTCTTTTCTCTAGCACTCCAGCTGCCATGGCTTGAGTCCTCTCTGTCACTTTGGGCAGGGCTGTCTCAAGTGCTGCTGAGGATTAAATCAGAGGCAATCCATGTGAAGAGCAAGGAACAGGTCCTGTCCCTCTCAGCAGTCCCTGAAGGCAAGTGCTTTCATTAGCACTCTCTGGTCTTTCAGAGCCTCAGCCTCAGAATCAGCCGAGGCATTGCCACCTGGATGTGCTAAGCTCACTACCCTTGATTCTGTAAACCCTACTCCTGTTCGAAGACCAGAACAAACCACACCTTTCCTCAGTATTTCCCAATCAAGTCCAAAGCAACACGTTCCTCCTCCTTGCCCACCGTACTGTACTTCCGGTCTCTGCCACTCAAGTGATGGTTAGCGCCCTGGCCCAGGATGTCAGTTATCTTTTCAGACTACTTGCTCGTGACACATCTAAACGGTGGGGTCAGTGACAACAGACCCACTGTCTTACAGTTCCTGACACTCCCCATATGACTGACAGAATTTGGTACTCAGTAGCCACTCAACTGGTTTGTTAGTTTTGTATACTGCCAATTCTGGACGGTACTGTGTGAATTCAGTACTAATCGAAATCAAAGTGAGGCAGAACAGGATACTTCATAAAGTTCTACTAGTTAAGCCTGTACCAAGAAAAGTAACGGGAGTTACCTACAATTTCTTAGATCTCACCCATGTGAGACACAGGCTCTCTCAGTTTATGCTCTGTATAGCTGTGATGCCACCATCTCTTATGATACAACTGTGACATGCCGTCTGCACAATTCAAAGTGTGTTAGTTGAGTGTCTGACTTCGGCTCAGGTCACGATCTCACAATTTGTGGGTTTGAGCCCCGTGTCAGGCTCTGTGCTCACAGCTCGGAGCCTGGAGCCTGCTTCGGATTCTGTGTCTCCCTCTCTCTCTGCCCCGCCCCTGCTCATGCGGTCTCTGTCTCTCAAAAATAAATAAATGCCAAAAAAAAAAAAAAAAAAAAAAGCGTGTTAGTTACATGATCAGTCTACATTCAACACTGAACACACTGTAAGATAAACACTTTTCATGGAAGTATTCCTAGAGATCTACCTTAACGGAGCTTCTCATTTCAGAAGACGTGTCTATCAGAGAGGGAGGGGTAAGAATGGGTGCGTGATGCGGGGGGGGGGGGGGGGGGGGGGGGAGGCAGGCATGTGATTTCAGGCTCACCTGCGCCCTTCCCAGCAGTGGTTCTACTTCTTTGTTATGCTCGATGGCTGTTTCAAAAGACTGAAGGAAATTTGATACAATAGGATCCACCACTTTTTTGTTGGTCTTGTATTTCTCATGAATTATCTTCAGTAATCCACATTTCTTTACAGTACCTGTAAGAGAGAATTTATTTACCAAGGTTGGGAAAATGAGATACTTGCTCAGGTTGGCCTGAGGCTGCAGTCTAGCTAACGAAATCACTGAAAATGCATTTGGCTAACAGGGCATCAGTTGCTAGGCTCTGATGTCTAGTTTGCAAGAAAAAAACCTGACCTCCCAACACTCCATAAAACTAATAAGCTAAATGGACCAGAGTGAATGGAAAGGACTATCACCAAACCTTTTATGTGTTCTCCTCACCATTAAAAGCACCGCAGTAATGGCAGATGTTTTTCTTCCGGCACTTATCAGAGATTTTCTTCTTCAGGCCACGTTTCTGGAGGTAGGTCAGGCCGGGTCTCTTCAGATAATCCAGAAACTGCTTCTTCTCCTCCTGGGACAGCATGATGTGGCAGCAGGTTTTACAGATCATCTTTTAAAAATTAAAACCGATGAAAGGATGAGAGATGAAAAAGTCTTTTCTTGAAGGAAAAAAAAAAAAAGTCACCCCTACCTCTTGCCCAGGAAACTTTAAGCGATGTGCCCGGAGATATGCACAGAGAGGGGGCTGATGTTCACCAGAATGCTACCTATAGTCAGAGCTGCCTGGTAGAATTTTTGCTGATTTTTAAATTTTGTGTTGTTCTGTACTGCTTGATTCATGATTATTATTATTTTTTAAGGTGGCTCAGTTGGTTAAGAGTCTGACTTCAGCTCAAGTCATGGTCTCATGGTTCGTGGGCTGAAGCCCCACGTCGGGCTCTGTGATGACAGCTCAGAGCCTGGAGCCTGCTTCGGGTTCTGTGTCTTCCTCCTTCTCTCTGCCCCTCCCCCACTCATACTGTGTGTCTCTCATACTCATACTCTCTCAAAAATAAGTAAAACGCTAAAAAAAATTTTTTTTTATTTAAAAAAAAAATTTTTTTTAACGTTTATTTATTTTTGAAAGAGAGAGAGACAGAGCATGAACAGGGGAGGGGCAGAGAGAGGGAGACACAGAATCCGAAACAGGCTCCAAGCTGTCAGCACAGAGCCTGACGCGGGGCCCAAACCCACGAACTGTGAGATCATGACCTGAGCTGAAGTCGGACGCTTAACCAACCGAGCCACCCAGGCGCCCCCAAAAAAATTAAAAAAAAAAAAAAAAAAAGTTTAGGGGCGCCTGGGTGGCTCAGTTGGTTAAGCGTCCGACTTCAGCTCAGGTCAAAATCGCGCGGTCCACGAGTTCCAGCCCCGCGTTGGGCTCTGGGCTGATGGCTCAGAGCCTGGAGCTTGCTTCCGATTCTGTGTCTCCCTCTCTCTCTGCCCCTCCCCCGTTCATGCTCTGTCTCTGTCTCAAAAAAAATAAATAAATGTTAAAAAGAAAAGAAAAAAGGCTATTTGTTTAAAAAAAAAAAAAAAAAGTTTAGTTTGAGAGAGAGACAGAGAAAGCAAGCAGGGGAGGGGCAGAGAGAGGGAGGTGGAGTGAGATTTCCAAGCAGGCTCTGTGCCGTTAGCACGGAGCCCGATGTGGGGTTTGAATCCACGAACCGTCAGATCATGACTTGAGCAGAGATCAAGAATTGGACCCTTAACTGACTGAGCCACCCAGGCGCCCATGATTACTTTTTACAACACGTACTTACCTCCTACTCAAGAAAAATCAAGAGTAAAGAATCCTTATGCATCTTCTTGTAAGATGCAGTATTACGTTATGTAATGTAAAAAATCCTCCCCAGATGTCCCCCTGACCACTCACGGCTCCTAAGCTCACTCCCAGTGTCCCTGAGCAGTAGTTCCTAAGTTTACACCCTGAAAACGGACACCTCTGCGCCTACCTGTAAGATGCCTATAACTGCTCTGAAGTAGCCCACGTGAAAGCATGGCAACTCCAAGTCAATGTACCCGTAGTGTCCCAGACAGTCAGCCAGGTTCTTCCCACAGGTCTCACAAGGACGGTCCTTCTCACTTGTACCCTTTGGAAAAAAGCACACGCAATCGCTAATGGAGACCACTGCACAGGAAAGAGGGACCAGGTGACTCTAGAGTCAAAATCGCTTGGGAAAGTGCAGTGTATTCAAATCCTCCAGACCGAGGTCTGGAGACCCTGAGATGTGCAGGGGGAACAGGGGAGATGGAGAGAAGCTCTTGCCTCTTCCAATCTGGCAAGTCAAAACGCACAGAAGCGGGAAGGGTTGGGACCTTACCATCCTATGGTCAAGCACACCATACAGCAAGGGGGCGTGGTTGTTGTCCTGGCTATACAGGTTCTTACTCACAACCTGGATGTGCGCCTGCTGGCGCATCTCCTCAGGTGACTTCATTCCAAAACAGATGTGGCTTCTGGAATAAAAAGAGACGGGAGCTGGGGTGCCTGCCTGGCTCAGTTGGTAGGGCACCGAGACTCTTGATCTTGGGATCGCAAGTGGAAATCCAATGTAGTGCGTAGAGCTTACTTAATTAAAAATGAGAGAGGGGAGAAATTACATCAAAACCGCTTACCAAAAGCGGCTATTACACAGTGAGCCACCACAACCAACCTTATCCTTCCAACTGTCTGTAGGCTCGCTGTGCTATTATTAAATATATTCAAATCTCTCCCATTTTTCCTTGGTAAGCATCCCTTCGTCCTACTGAAATAATTTCCATTCTTACTATCAAGTGAATGATTGCTTGCTGCTAAATTCTAGGAGAATGTTCTTATTTTCCTGCTCTGCAGTGCTGGATGTTAACTCCCTCTCCCCCTTATCTTGAAATATTTTCTTCTCACAGCCTTGGTGACACCACATACTCTTTGAATGCCTTGGCCCCATGCCACCTGTTCCTTCTTAAGTCTCTTTTGTAGTTGTTTTTTCTACTACCATCCCTAGGTATTATCTCTCCTCACCTAGGGATGCAATACAACTCCTTTTTATTCTACACATCCCTCTTGAGTGACTGTGTCACTGGAGTACCTGTTAATGTCTGTCTAATCTCCTATAGACCAGCTACTACTACTCGGCTGGAGACGGTAATAGACACCTCTTCTGCATAGCCGTACAGGCACCTCAAACTCAACACATCTAAAACAGAACCCAGAACTTTCTTTCCCAAATCTTTTCCTTCAACCATCTGACCAACAAACCGGGGATTTACTATGTGCCAAGCTGAAGATCCATATTAGAGGACACAGACAAGGACCCTGCCAACATGGGACTCACGGTTCAGGGTGGGCAAGAGAGACAAGCAAATACAGACACAAAAGTGAATAGATGCAGAGATTGAAAATGATATGAAGTGGTAGACAGAGTCTAAGAAAACTATGTTATGGGGTCAGAAAGCCTCTGTAAAGTTGACATTTAAGCTGAATTCTGAGTAAGAGGGAGACAGCCGTAAAACAAGACAGAGGTCCGGCATTTTTAGTAGAGAACAACTAGGGCAAAGGTCCCAGAGCCAGCACAAGTGTGGCATTCAAGAACCAAATGAACCAAGCCAGTATGATGGAGCACAGAAAACTAATGGTACAGGACGAAATCAGTGAGGTGTACAGGGCTCAGGTCAGGTTGGGCTTGGGAACTCTGGTAGAGAATTTAAATGTTAGTGCAAAAGAGAGCTGTTAGAAGGTTTTAAATGGAAGTCTCAGATACCTAATTTGCATCTTAACAGAGTCTGCCAGCCTGCTTTGTGAGAACAGATTACATCTGAATATAGATGGGGTTTGGGGTGGGCATGAGGGGCCAGGGAAATATGGATTCTTCCAAGTAAGATACTTGTTCCCCTTGAATGGCAGCCATCCACACAGCTGCCCAAGCAAGAAATTCTGTATTTCAATCTCATTTCTCCCTTCCCTCATCCCTAACAATCCTGTTAATTTTATATCCCAAACTCCTCTAAAATCCACTTCTCTCCAATGACTCTACCACCCTCATGCAGACCATCATTACCCCTGCCTGGACCCCCTGCAGTGGCCTCCAAGGTCTCTCTCTTACTCTGTTCCCCAAGAATCAAGAGATCTTCCAGAAGAAGAATTCTTATCGAGACACTTCCCTGCTTAACACGCTTCAAAGGTTCCTTACTGCCTGCCAGATGACTCTGGAACACAGCTTCAGATCTCCCATGTCCTTCTCATCACCCCTTTCTCCCTCCAGTGCGCTCCTTATCTGGCCGGCGTTTTTCTGCTTTCTCATTACATACTCTCCGAACCCCTATACCTACACTTGTACTTGCCAAGGTTCACTTGTCTACCTTCTTCAACTAGACTAGGCAGTAAGGTCTTATTCACGCCCCATCCCTAAAGCCTATGGCTGGGTCTAGCACACCATACCTTCCTCAGTAAGCATCTGTTGCAAGAACAACTGGTTCATTTTCCCCCTGGAAGCATTAAGGAGAGGTCATGGCCTGATAACTAAGCTCTGAAGGAGTAGACCCAAAAGCGCAGCCTTATTTTTGAGACTGCCACCCACAGCCCAGTGGTAGAGCTTTCCAGCTGGTAACTCCAACCTTTTGGTCAGCAAATGTTGCCTCCGTGTTGGGTGCTTTGCAGTGAATTAGACACACTCCCCGGCCCAGATTGCTCCCCCATGCTGCAGTGGCAGAAGATTCGCTGAAACAAAGGGGTCATCGTTTGACCTCGAGAGGACTCGTGCTTAGGCCCAAGGCTCACGTCCCATCCCACCTACTCCTCCCAAAGCCCAGGGGCCACCCCCGGCCTGCAGTCCCCCGAGTGCTGGAATGCCCTCTGCCTGACCGATTTCTTTGACCTACCTTGATTACTTCTGAGCTTTGCCCACCACCTTCCGCTGATTCCTGGCCCTCCCCTTCCAACTGACCCTCATCTCCGACTCTTTGAGACCCAGGACCCCTGACCTCGCGCCCCTCTGCCCCTCATTTCTCCGTCCTTTGGCCATTCTTGCCCCTCCTTACATTTTCTTGGCCACATCTGTCTCTCGGAACTGCTCCTTCACCATGGTGACGGCTGCCGGGGCACCCTCCTCGAGACCGGGGGAGCTAGATTAGAGAAACGTAGCTCCCTGCACCTCCCGGCCGTGCTTCTTGCCTCGTTACTACAAGAGCAGCGGCATCCTCTCGGCCACCGTAGAGCGCCCCACGTGGTCGCTTCCTCTTCCGCTACTCGCCGGCGCGGCTGTCAGTCAAGAGAGGCTTCGGACACGCCGCTTTTCGCCTTCTCCCTGCACTGCCATCTTGCGGCGCCTCTTTGAAACTGCACCAGGGCCTGTGCTGTATCTTCCAAAAGCCCATTTCCGGTCCATTTCTCCAGGTCTTCTGACACCTGCAGAGATACTGCAACGCTTTGCCTCAGGACTTTCAGGCAGTCAGGGAGACAAAAACTGCATAAAGAGGAAAATCGTCGTCATCGTCATCAACAACATCTTAGTTAAGATCCTCTAACTTTTTAAGTAAAGGTGGAGGCTTAAAATGAACCTGCCCAGGGTACAGAGGTACCAACTGTACGACCACGGAAAGAAATAAACAGGTCAGAAAACACGGCCATGCGTGCACCTTCAGTTTACAAAGTTACTTTGAAAAAGAAATGAATTAAACATGTTATTGATTACAAAAACAGAAGCTTTAAATCTGTGAAAAGTTAGCCATGATGAGCTAGGGATACAAGATGAGGGGACACTGCGAAGTGAAAATCATTAATGTATACAGGAGATAAATTGCGTACCCAGTCTGTGACAACCTGTGGGAGGTGATCCTAGTGTGATATCTAAGCACATGACACTACCAAGGAAACCATACTACCATAGGATTCAGTGCTACAGAGCCAAAAATGTCTTTACGATTTGTGGGGAACTCTAAACCGAATCCAATGAAGTGGTTTAACACCTTTGAATTGTAAGAAGGTACGTTAGACTCCATGGATTCTTACTAGCAAAACACAAATGCAACAGACGAAAAGCAAAGCAAATCAGATTTTACTTTACTTATTGTGGACAATACTATACTAACAAGACTATACTAACAAGATTTGATGAGTGATTTTGTCATAGAGAGGTTAAGAGCAAACGTTCTGGAACCACAGTGCCTCCGTGGGTACTACCACCTAAAAGTTGTATAACTTTGGGAACGCTATTTAGCCTCCTTGTGTCTTAGTTTCCCCGTTTTATAAAAGGGGTCAGCAATAGGTACCCTACTTCTTAGTTGGTCAAATGGCAAAATGAAGGTGAAAGTAATTACAATGTAACAGGCATATAACAATCACTCGGTGAATATTAACTATTATTCTAAAAAATATAGGAAAGTTGTCCTCAAAGACTGCACTGTGGTTTTCTCGTTCATTCTAACCTTTGGAAAGTTCTTTCCTAATGTCTCTTTGAACATGTACATATATTCTTTATTTTTGCATGACCATTTTACTTTAAACAACTAAACGAATTTATGGATCAAACAGCTTTTTTTTGTTGTTAAGGACTAAGATTTTCAGAAAAAGCAAATTAATTAATGAGTTTTTTTTGTTTTTAATTTACAAAATCACCAGGAAAATCTCAGAAAAACAATACGTAGCAATCAACGAAAATAGTTTTATATATTTGACACAACAAAGGTTTTGAGTCAGGATTTCTGCAGTTTTCCTCGCTATAAAATGAGGAGGCTGGTTGACAGTATCTCCTAAGATGTCTTGCATCTTTACGAACCTCTAACTCGCAATGAGACAATTTAAACTATAATTCGGCTTATCGGAACTTTAAGGAAGCGCAGTTCAAGACAGTAAATTGAGCTGAAAGGGAACCCACGCAGGCGTAAATCCGTCGGCCCAAGTTGTTCCGCCTCTGGATTGGCCAGTCCAAAATCCCGGGGGTGTGGCCGAAGATCCTTGGCTCACCTTAAGCCTTTTTCAATCCGGCATTGGCGCGGCCGCCCTCACGGTTCGGGCCACGCCCACACGCCGGCGCCTCCTGGGGTCCTTCCGAGCGCATTGATATGATTGGCCCGCGGTCAGTGGTTCTCTTTTCCTCCCTGGCTGCCTAAAGCTCGACCGCCATCATGGTGAGTTTCCTTAGACCCGTGCAGTCATCCGTCGCGTATCTGAGCCATCCTTCGTCTCTGGGTCCTGCCTTTTGCGCTATGGCCACCTGAAGCCCCGTCGCTTTTCTTTGGGTGTGTCTGACGGAGGCTGGTTGCCTAGAGACCCGGAGCCGTCGGCGGGGAGTCCGGGCTGCGCTGCCGGACCCGGACACGCCGGGTTTCAGGGTCCAGGGCCTGGGGACTGCGCGAGCGTCTCCTGCGTTTGTCCCCTTCGTGGAGCCTAGTGGATTGGGCTGGGTGGGGTGAGACTCATTTCACCGGGGGTCTCAGTTTGCGATAGGCGGTTTGCAAGTGATGGCAGCTCTAGAGGTGAAGCGGGTACTGGCGGCGCCCGGGCGAGTTGTGGCGAGTGAAGCCGATTCCACGTGTAAGCTAAAATATTGTCAGCCGGATGGAACTTCTTGCACACTGGGGAAACCGAGGCCCTGGACATGGAAGCCTGGAAAGAGTGTGGACTAAGTCATGACTAGTCAGCTCTGTCTTAAAGGTTCAGCACCCATTTCTAAGTCGACCTCCTCTGCAACCCCCCCTTCCCCCCGATCTTCTGAAGAGTTGGGTACTATTGAAGTGAACTTACTTTGGTGTGGCTTTGCAAACTGAAATTTAAACGTAGCAACCAATTGTTGCCTCTCCCTTCTCTTTTTGTAAAATTTTTACTTAGTGGAAACATGCCGAATGCCCACGTTTCCTTGGTGGTCACTTGTGTAAGAGCTGTTGGGCCATTTAGAAGGGGGTAGGATTTCTTGTGGGCCATTCAAGACGGGTAGTTGACCTGCAGAGTGCAGTGTTTGTGTCCGATTTGTGCAGGATGTTAGGAACGTAGTTGAGACTATAACCTTTGTTAAAGTGGAAGTAGTTTTAGTTCAGAGAATGGGTTCTTGGGTGAGGGTGATTTTGGGGTTTGTTTACACTTAAGGGTACAGTCTGCAAAATCTGGAGACATTTTTTCTTATCATGACTGGGGAGTTGGGGGTGCTACTGGCCTCTAGTGGTTAGAGGCCATGGGTGCTCCTAAACAGCTTAAAATAGGACAAACCTCACAGAATTAGGACCAAAATGAGGTGTTGAGTTAGAGAAACTGCTCCAGAGTGATTCCCGTAGCAAAGAGAAGTAAGTTTCCAAAAAGCTGTTGAGTGGGTTTTCTTGGTACTGCGTTTACGTGTGTTAGAGGTGTCCTAGAAGTTAGGCACTTGGGATTTGTTTTTCTTTTCATGGAAGCATTCCCACCACTGGTTCCTGTGGTTCTTGAACATTTGAAATGTGGCTCTTGCAGCTGCGGGATTCGGAATTGCATCTTAAATGTCATGATGTTTAGAAATTATTCACATATGGCTGGTGGCTACTCCTTGGCAGTTCCAGAGCTTGGAAAATTACAGCGGGATCAAGAAAAGGTTGAGTGGTATCATTAACTAGTGTGTAATATTTCCAGAATGACACAGTAACTATCCGGACCAGGAAGTTCATGACCAACCGACTACTTCAGCGGAAACAGATGGTAAGGAAGGACACATCACAGTTTGGTTGTTTTGTTTCAAAAAATGCATTTCGTAATGATAAATGCTAAAATTTGTTATTTCTTTTAAGGTCATCGATGTTCTTCACCCCGGAAAGGCAACAGTACCTAAGACAGAAATTCGGGAAAAACTAGCCAAAATGTACAAGACCACACCAGATGTCATCTTTGTATTTGGATTCAGAACCCATTTTGGAGGTGGCAAGACAACTGGCTTTGGCATGATTTATGATTCCTTGGATTATGCAAAGAAAAATGAACCCAAACATAGACTTGCACGAGTAGGTGTTCTCATTTGTTCAACAGCTACTGAAGACTGAATTTCAACAGCATTGTGCTGTGGGTGCAGGGGAATGAGCAAGAGCAAGCAGTCTGGGGAAGGACAAGCTACAGATCTGAACATTAATGGGGTTAAGAGAGAAGGTTCTCCGACAGATGTACAGATAAGAAAGAGCATAGGGTGTCAGTAATGGAGTCGACAGCTTTTGAAGAGATGGCATTGGAGATGGGTTTAGAAGGGCAAGTAATAATTGTGAGGATAGGAGCTGGAAATAGGGGGATGAGTTTGAAAGGTTGGCACCAAATTGAGATCCTTGATATTAAAGTCTGAGTTTGGATTTGGTTCTCACAGGTAGCCAGGAACCATGAAAGGTTTTTGACCATTTTGTGGGTGCCAAGCACTACAGTGAACTACAGCAGTGAGCCGGAGAAGCTCCCTTAGATTCTAGGTCGTAAACTAGTACGCAGACGGTTACTTTCAAGTACTTCTGTTTCTCTTTCTCCTTCTCTGCCATCAGATAAGTAGAACACAGGTGAGGTAAAACATGATGTGGTAGATGGATGCTGCACTCTTTGATTGGGTGGTCTGGGAGGCCTTGCTGAGCAGGTGACGTTGAAGCTGAGGTCCATGTGAAGGTTGGTTGGAAGCAGTCTTCAGGCAGCAGGAACGGCAGAGTGACGTGGGGCATTGAGAGCACGTCTGATTCCTGTGCCATTGATTTGTACATGTACGTGTCTCTTAATTTGATGACCAGGTACTAGCACAAACAAGTATTTTTAAATGTACTTGAAGAAGGATTGATTTTGGGAAGCTGCATTTCTTGAGCTGTCTGGCTTGGTCATGGTCCTTACCAGATTAGTTAATGCTGAGTTGATGTTGCCAGTCACTTATGAGGTACTCCTTTCTCCTTCAGCATGGCTTGTATGAGAAGAAAAAGACGTCGAGAAAACAGCGGAAGGAACGCAAGAACCGAATGAAGAAAGTCAGGGGAACTGCAAAAGCTAATGTTGGTGCTGGCAAAAAGGTATTGTTCATCAAGGAGAATACAGAAATGTCAGTTGCAGGTCTTTAGTTTCTAGAAAGGAGGGATTTGTTTTCTTAATAACCTTTTTTAATGTTTTCTCTTTTCCCACTTCTTCTGGATTACAGAAGGTAACGTGTTTTGAGACGCTACACGATGTAGTATCTTAACCTCACTAGAGTAGCTTTGCCCACCCTTTGTCAGCTCACAGATTAGCACAACGCGGGCCACATCGGTTCAGTCATCTTGGTGGGCCTCTTGCGAGCCCTATCCGGAAAAGTTTCCCATTTTACTGCTAATTGGTTTAGACTGTTAATGGGGAAGTATGTCTGGTTCCCGGAGATTAAATTTATTTGCTTAAAACGGATAACTGGTTTAAGAAGCTGTTGAATCAATGTGGCCCATGTTCTCCTGGCATGCTGGAGAGGCAGCTGAGAGATCTCAATTGCTTCCTCTCCAGTTAGCCAAGACTGAAGTGATTTTAATGATAAGCAGCTTTTTACCAGCTTTGCTAGCTAACTGTAAATAATAGTTGAATGGAATTAAGGTGCTGGGTTGTTAAATTAACAAATAATCAAGTGTTCTGTGAACTTTTTTTTTTTTTTTTTTGCCTTTTCCCTCTACTTTCTTGGATTTCTTGTTCATCAGAAATGAAGTGTCTAGCAGGTACTGAGATTGTGAGCACGGTGTGGGGATGCATCACCTTCACGGAGTTTGCTTTGATGCTTTGCATGTTGGCTTTTGGACAACAAGAGTTTTCTGTAGTATGGTGTTTTATAATTGAAATGCTATGTTTTAAAATGGTAGATTATGAGCAAAGGAGAAAAACTTTTAATCTCGTTTATTTTGGAAACTCAAATGCATGTTATGTTGCGAAGTGACCTGGTGGAGGAAGGTGGGTACTCTACCAAGTAGGCACCTTTTAATTTGTACTGGGAAATGCTGTGCCCCAGTTACATACCCAGGAAATGGCTTTGGTTGATACAGGCTTTGGGAAGGGTTCTTTCATTTTTTTTATCAACGGTCTTTCCCTTAGGGACCCTGGGACTGGTTGATTTCATTGGCAGCTCTAGTCTAGGAAATCTGGCAAAGCATCTGTCCAGGAAGCATTTGCTCAATAGAATGGCCTTGTACCATTCTATTGCTTTTTCTTTTCTTTTCTTTTCTTTTCTTTTTTTTTTTTTTTTTTAAAGTTTTTAAAGTTTATTTATTTTGAGAGAGCGCAAGGGAGGGAAGGGTGGAGAGACAGGCAGAGGGAATCCCAGACAGGCTCCATACTGTCAATGCGGGGCTGTATGTCATGATGGTGCGATCATGACCTAAGCTGAAATCAAGAGTTGGAGGCTTAACCCGAGTGAGCCACCCAGGAGCCCATACATCGCTTTTTATTGACCTCTGATTTTCCATCTGCTGTCCATTTTTCTTTTAATTGAAAAAATTCCAAGGTAATTGTATATTCACACCAAGGTTTTCGACAAATACGCTTTTTCCATAACTATCTGGTCACAGTAGTTCACTACCCCATGTTAACCATTTTTGTGCATTTGAGCAGCCCCAATCCATAGCATGTGAAGTGGGCTAAGACTGGGTTGGAGGGTAGTAGGGTTTTGAAACACTGTAGTCACTGTCCCTTTGTGCTTCCTCTAGCGATGACTCCCTGCCAGGCAGTGAATGTGTTATGCCTGCCCACCTCTCTAATCACATTGTCTTCCCAGCCGTGGAGTTCTAGTAATGGATGAACTGCCAGAGGAACTACTTGCTGCTTAGAACTGCTCCCTGTTTGTGAGGCTTATACCTGTCAACGGAAGTCCCAGAGGTTGCAAAAAGATTCAGTCAGTGGACTGATCTAGACCAAAGGACATTTAACCCGTTCTTGTCTTCATTCAGCCTTTGAGACCTGTGTGTTAGTGCTTGACGGTGACGTGTGTGGAGGGGCTACCTCTGTGGACCTGAGCATCACTGTCCATACTTCAGGTTGCACTGGTGCCTTTCACTAGCATAGCTCTGAAAACCTGGCTGGGAGATGAATGCGTAAATATGCACGTGTATTTGACTCAAAATGGCCAGGCATACTGATGTTAACTTTTGTTTTTGTTTGGATGTTGAAATTGGTATTTGCTCTTAGCTTTTGGGTACGATAGTTTTTTTTTTTTTTTTTTTTAACGTTTCATTTATTTTTGAGAGGGATAGAGGGTGAGCAGCAGGCTCTGAGCCTTCAGCACAGAGCCCAACGAGAGGCTTGAACTCACAGACTGGGAGATCACGATAGAGTTGTTTTAAATGAAGGAATAAATAGTCTCGCTTTTGAAGAGCATTTGAAGCCTTTTCATCGACTGAGTTTTGCCTTTTTAAAAACTAAGTTGTACTGCTTTCAGTGGCTGTAAACAGTGACGTTTAAAGTATTGAACTGAGACAGGTTTTAGGCTTGCTTGATCATTTAGAGTTAGTTCTCTCTGAGGCTAAATTAATTTAGATTCTTGTGTGGGATGCTTCCCAGGTCTGTTGATGGTGCTTGTGTGCCCAGCATGATGTTGCTGAGCAGAGCAGGAAGGATAAGGGTCAGGCATGTGTACTTCATGTATATGTAGGCGGTGGCAGCTTGGGTTGGCACTGCCGTTGGCATGATCTCTTCATTGTGAAGTCCTCGTGCCACTTTGTTTACATAAGAACGGTGGTAATCATGCGAGGTATTCTCAGAATGGGGGGGAATAAAATCACTGAGTGTCTGAAGAGTGTTTGGTATACACTTACAAAGCAAACAGTCATTTTTAAGGTGTCTGATTGCATGCATGTAAATGCAGATTATTTTGGAGTTTGAAAAGGGACTATTAATGAAATGTTTCTTTTCCTTCTTCCCTCCTTTCTCCCTTCCCTGCCACTGATTCAGTGAGCTGGAGATTGGACAACAGGTATAATTTAAGCTTTTCATGTAGATCATTAGACTTGTTTACTGATAATGGTAATTTAAAACTATAGAGCATGTGAAATGGTTTTAGAAGTCCACTTACAAATTCTCTCAAGAACTGTAGACTTTTAAATACTGATAATTATATGGTTTTGTTTTTAAAACCTAGTAGTATTTAACTGCTTTTTTATTTCATTTCTGACTTGAATGCTTGCAAGTTTTATTTCTTGATGCTTCCCTTGTGTTATCACCAAGTTAATATTCTAGGTTACTAATACTTTTTCTGCATGAGCGTCATTAAGTTTGGAGTTTGTTGAAGGGTTTGAACTTTAATTTTCAGGTTTTTAAAGGTGGTTAACTAACTAAATTTTTCTTTTTCTTTGTTCCACAGAAGGAGTAAAGATGCTTCAGGGACTATCTGGCGTTTGTGCAGATTTTTCATGAGAGGATTAATAAACTAAGAACTTTTATGTGTCTGGTTGTTTGAAACATTTGACGTTTACTGGAAGTGTTATGATAATTTGCTGTTAGAGCAGATTTAGATTGCTGCCCGGATTCACATGTTCACATAAGCTTTCAGTGAAAACTTGGCATGACTGTTGTTCCTTTCCGTGGCACAAAGGTGTTGGGTGTACAGTCTTAGCAAAGCAGGAGCATGTAGGTAGGGCCAGTCCGTTTTGCCTCATGTGAATACTTGCCATCAGTCTAGTTGGTCAGTCTCTGAAAAAGACACTTGAAATCTGAATTCCTTTTTGGTCTTCCTAGAACCTGACGTTATTCTTAATTAACTGAAAAATTTGCTGGCCTCGACAGGAAATTACTAGATTATAAATTACTAGATTGCTAAATGTTTTCATCATCTATCATGAAGTCAGTAGGATCCACCAAAATCATTGTTAGTCCATTATAAGTTTGTGCTTACGGGATAAGTGAGTGGGGAATCAGAGAGAGGCTCTAGTGTAATGAATATTTGGGTGTAGTGTGTAATAGCTTGGTAAATCTGATGGTATGTGCTTCTGGTGAAATATGGAGGGTTATGTGGTGTTACTTTTTCTTTGCTGGATGTTGATTCTGAGTTTGTCTTTTTCAGGCATCAGGGTTGAATACTCGAGCTCTGGATGATTGGTCAGTTGTGTACATTTGAGAGATTTGAGGAGTGGTTGTTTTAAGATTACTGTGAGGGTTGGGGTACCTTTTTTTTTTTTTGAAAAAAATTTTAAGTTTATTTACTTGGAGAGTGAGCTCAAGAGCATGGGTGAGGGAAGAGCAGAGAGGGGGAGAGAGAGAATCCCAAGCAAGCTCCACACAGTCAGTACAAGCCCATTGCGGGGCCAAACCCACGCGTGAGATGACTTGAGCTGAAATCGAGTTGCATGCTTAACCAACTAAACCACCCTGGCGCCCTAAAGGTGGGGGGTGGTGCCTTTTGATGAGAGAATAGAGAGGGTGGAAAGTGCAGAAGTTGAGTTGAGGGTGAAGAGGCATTAATAGCTTAAGGGTTTTGGATGCTATTTTGCCCTGAAGTTGGTGTAGGATTGGTTTGCATATTAACGTGGGTCCATATGGGAGTCAAGCTTATAAATACTATAGGAACTGTGTCTATGGATGAAAAAGCAGCAGAGAAACCTCAGGAAGTGGTAATGGAATGAAAAACCTGGTTAGTTGGGTAGATGGGGATTCAGGAAAAGGCAAGAATCGTGATAGCAGAAAGCACAAGGTTGCTGGTAGGAATGGTTGTATGTTTTGGAGAGCATGGTGAGAGACTCTGAATGAAGAAGTTGGAGACCTGAGGATAGGGATGTGGGGGCTGGACCTGCTGGCCAAGGCCTGCGGCTGGTAGGGTGGGTGCAGTTGCTCCGCCTGGCTGCACCAGTATGCTCAGGCTGCACTCTTGGGTTTGTGGAACCCATGGCCCTGTGGGTGTCCTTGCTAGGGCCAGGATGTAGTAGGAGAGTGTGGAGGAGTGGGAGATTCAGGCCTGCAGGTGTCTGTTTTCACCAAAATGGCTGACTGGTGATGAATAGGAGTGGAGGGGGGGGTATTTTATTTTGTTTTAATTTTTATTTCTTTTAGAGCGTGAGCAGGGAAGAAGGGCAGAGAGAGGATCTTAAGCAGGCTCCATGCTCAGCATGGATGTGCGGCTTGGTCCCACAGTCCTGGGATCATGACCTGAGCCAAAATCAAGAGTCAGCTGCTTAACCGACTGAGCCACCCAGGCGCCCCTGGAATGGGGGATTTCAAATTAGCAGTGCAGAGGTCACTGGTGCCTGGTGGCCCACATTGTAGAAAGAGAAGGGGTTTCTGTGGCATTGAGACTGAGGGAGCAGAGGACTGGGGAGGAGCAGGCAGGAGCGAGGTGCTGAAGGGAAGGGACAGCTGGCAGAGGGGATGCAGGGCACCAGGTAAATTGGAGCTGGGGGAGGCGGGTGTGTGAACTAGCAGTCAGTGGATGGAAGGTTAAGCAGGACTGGTGGAAGCAAACTGAAGGGTTGGTGGTGGCTTTCAGAGCAGAGTCCCAGGGACTGATGTGAGCTAGCAGGCACAGCTGCAGGGAGCCTGAGTGGAAGTGAAGGTTGGTAGCAGTCACAAGGCATGGAAGCTTCTGTTGGGGTGTGCTCAGGGAGGGCGGAGTTGGCATTCATCCAGTAGCCTCTTGGAGTTGTGATGAACTCTGGCTGAGCTCACTGTTCCAAGGGACCTGCTGGGCTGGGCGGCTGCCGAAGTCACCAACTGGTAGTCTTGTCTGTGAGCTTTGTTGCACAGGGCACATTTTGAAACTGAACAAATGATACGTAACAATCCAGATTTCCAGCCTCTTGAAATATTGGGACCCAAGAGCAGGCTCACCTTCCTCCATACTGACAGTTGGCAAGGTTAGATGCCTGGCCACCTGCCTCAGGATAAGTGTTGTCTGGTCCACCATCGCCTCCACCGCAGCCTCTGCTCATGCGCCTAGCTCACACCCTCACTGCCTGCGCTCTGATCTCATGTCCCTTCCATGTGATTTTTCCATGTAGTCCATGTAGATGTCTGGGCAAGTCATTTGGTCAAATGATAGGGTTAACTTCTCTTCAAATTGAGGTACCCATGGGTACCTGCTCTGCTGACCTGACTTAAGGCTATTTTGAGGCTCAAATGATGTAGCATCCACCTGTAAGAACAGTTTGGGAACTGTATTGCTAAGCAATGTGTGATAGGAAGGACTTGGCAGTAACTCAGTTTAAATTGTGGGCATCTGTGCTGTTGAACTTCAGGATTCTCAGATCCAGCGTTGTCGACGCTGACAGTAACCAGACCATGCTGTGCTGTCAGCAGGCTTTGAAGCAGCCCTTGTAAAAAGCAAAGTTAACCAAGGGGAGTCAACAGTGAGGGAGAATACCTCCCTTTCCTCAGTTTGGCCCTAGTGGGAGGCTTTGGCTTGGTGAGAGGTAGCGGGGATCTTTGAAGAAGCTAGAGGTGATTCTGATGGGGGTGGTTTTATAGTCTCCAGTGAATACTGGGGTGCTTCTTGACAGCTTGCCTCCTTTGTAGTTGTATGTGCCCAAGGAATCAAGCAGCTTTTAACAGTGCTGTGGGCTTGGTTCCCTGGTTGGTTATTTTGGGTTCTCCTTCCAGTATCTTAATAGGTCATACTCTTGGAGCCAGGGCAAGCGCTGTTCTAGATTCCAGATAAACACCTCCTTTAATCTGCACGGTAACCATAAGAGGCAAGTGTCATTGGACCCATGTTGGAGAGTTGACAGCAGTTAAGCAACTTGTGCAAGTAGTGGGGCTGGGGGTGGAACACAGCTGTCTGAATAGAGTCCTCATTGCTGTGCCTCTGATCACCTGTTGAGTAGCTGTTGTCTGCAAGGTACGTGAAGGTGAACAAGACAGGAGTTTTTTAAGGTTTATTTTGAGAGGGAGAACGTGAGTGGGGGAGAGGCAGGAGAGGGAATCCCAAGCAGGCTCCAGTGTCAGTGCAGAACCTGATGTGGGGCTCGGACCCACAAACCGTGAGATCATGACCTGAGCCGAAACCAGGGGTTGGACGCTCAACCGACTGAGCCACCCAGGCGTTCCAAGATAACTGATTTGTATGTCCACTGTGCTCAACAAATTGCCCGTTGCCGTGAGATTATTGAAGTAGTGATGGCCAACTGAATCTCCTGTTTACTGAGCTGCTGTGTGCCCTGGTCTCTGGTGGGGACTTGGGGAAGCGAATGTCCCTCTAGGCTCAGGGGGTTAAGCAACTCCCCACAGTCTCCTGGCCTGGTTTCTCACCGTGAAGCAGCAGACGGTGCTTAATTGTGTTAAATTACATGATTGGTATCCAGAGGTGAGAGAAACCGTGCAGGGTGACTGGGTCTTAGAAGGCTTCTGAGGGAATACCACCAACTGGGACAATCTAATCTGGATGCACAGGAGCAGGGTTTTTTGATCTAGCGCCATGGAAGCTCAAAAAGAACTTTTGCAGGGTGGGAACAAGCAGCAGGTGTGGGTGAAGTGAGCCCACTCTTTGGGGTACAGGTGGGTAAGGTGGGAGCAGCATGCTTGTAGATCAGATGGAAGGCCCTGTGGTGACTGGTGGCTTCAGCAGTTTGGCATAGTGTGTTTCTGGTATTAGAAACTCCCATTTCAAAAATAAGACTTCGGGTTGGCTTTAAGGGCACCAGAAGTTCATTTGTGCTGGCGAAGTAGAGGCTCTCCTGGGTTCTAGAACTCTGCAGTGTGGGTCTAGGGGGGTGAACACCCATGCTTTCATTTGCCCTTTACCATCTGCTCCCTGTTGAATTTCTGTAGGCCAGACGTGGAAGTGAGATGCCCAAAATAAGAGTCCACACTGGTTGGGGGTTAGGGTATAAGTGAGGTTCTGGAGGGAAGTGAGACTAGAGAGGTCAGCAGGGAGCAGGTTACTGAGGACCTCGTGCAACAGGCTAAGAGTTTTTTTTTTTCCCTTGTTCAATATTTTGGAATAAAAAACTGCTGGAGAATGAGATGTTGAGCTGTGGATTGAACGTACGTGTCACATGCTGAATTCCTCTGCATGGGGGATACATAAAGCTGTTGGACTCTTCATCATGCATGCTGGAGAGGGGATTTGCGCAGGAGGCTAGGGATTGAAGAGATGGCATTCATGCAGTCTGGCTTGGAAAAGGACTAGACTAGAATTCGGAGACCTAGTTTCTGATCCTTGGTCAGCCTCTAGACACCTGGGGCTATGGATGGTAAGACTTTTCTGAGCCTCCATTTTCCCGTGTCTAGATGAGGTACAGGGCTAGATGAGTAGTTCCTAAATTGGGCACCTGGGTGCTGGTTGAGAATACAAATGTCCAGGCCTCCTGAGTTAGCTGTGGGGGGCACCCAAGCATCTGAAGTTGTGATAACTTCCCCAGGCGCTGCTTCTAGTCTAGGGAAGTTTGGACTAATGGGCTTCTAAGGTCCCTTCTGCCTCACAAGTGTTGAGTAGGAGAAATGATCCCTGTCCTCGAGAAGCTGGGACATGAACAGTAATACTGCTAATAAAATAATGGCAGAATAGCTGACATTTATTTTCTACATGCCAGTAAACCTGTTCGAGGAATTAGTTTTTCCTGGCTATCTGGAAGTAGAGTGATCCTGTGAAGCCTTTCAGAAGGTGTAAAGGACAAAGTTATTAATTTATATGAATTTTGGAGTGTTCTCAGACCCAGAAAGTAACCTCTCGGGCTTTCCTGAAATCTTGGGATACATCTTACTAATGGATGCACAAAATACATCGAGGTAAAGCACGGGTGCTCACAACACCGTTCAAAGCTATGGCGTCTTGGTGCTGAGTGTATGTTGGGGCAAGGGGCTTGGCGATGACTTGCCACTCAGAGTGCTGCAAAACAAACTAAATGCTGTTTTTGCTTCCTCCCCCCCACTCCCGCAAAAATGAAAATGCTCTTTGGATTCCTTTCAGTTAGCAAAAATAAGTGCTCGTGTAGGTTTTTTGAGGGGGAGACCTGTGTATCATTTACCTTTTTCAAGTACTCTGTGAGGGAGCTATTAATATCCACCTTTTACAGATAAAACTGAGGCTCAAGGTTAAGGAACTTGATCAAAGCTAACATAGCTTTGACATGGTATAAGTCTGGGGACATTTGGAACATCTCATAAAGGGCTAGAATTTTTGCTGAGCATTGGTGGGTGCAGAGAGATTAGCAAAGGCAGTGGTTTTCCAAAAGTCTTGAACTGGCTGTATCAGCATCACCTGAGAACTTGCTAGAAATGTAAAATCTTGGGCCCCAACCCAGAGCTACTGAACCAAAAACTGGGTTAGGTTCCAACAACCTGTGTTTTAAGAAGCTTCTTGTGCAGGCTGAAGTTTGAAAACCACTGAGGAGCAGGGGAGGACATTTCAGTGGGACAGCTGTGGGGACCAGGGAGGGCGGTGGTAAGGACTGCTCCAATTACTAGCCTTTCCTTTGGTGGAATAAAGAGGTCTGTGGAGCCACACAGACTCCCACAAGGTGGCACTGTAGGCACAGGCTCGGATGCAGCCTGCTTTGTTGTCCTGGTCGCTCTCCTTGCGGAAGCATGAAAAAAGCCTAATGCCACATCAACTGGAGAGGTCACTCTTTCTTCTCAGAGAAGGTCTAATGGGGGTGGTAATCTTGTTTATAGGATTCGGCCCTCGTAGGGAAGCTGAACCTGCAGGGCTTTCTGCTGTTCATGTGCGCATGGCGATGTCTACCCATCCATGCTGCAGTGTCTCTGCAGATTCAGTGCAAATAGCATTTCTCCTTTGTAAGCTGCCCCTTAGCTGTGTGCCCCAGCTAAGGGGCTTGCACTTTATTTGGGTAAGAGAACACTTGAACCCTACTGGCCTGATTCTGGTTCAGTGTTCTCCCTGTGGTGCAGTGCCTCCATCCAGTTTTTGGATGGTTTGGGTGGGGGGCTAGAGTGCTGGGTCATGAGACTCATCTTCAGGCCTTAGCTCTGTCCCAACCATATTTCCTCAGGCCAATCTCTTTTTTCTGGGCCTCCGTTCCCTACTCTGCAAGATGGAGTGGTGCCGAGAGTGGTGGCCTTCAGACGCTTTTATAAAATTTTGCTCTGGGGAGTTGAGACAGACTTGTCCTAGTCAGGGAACCTGGATTGCAGGGCAGCTATAAACCCTGCTGTAAGACATCCGTCTCCTGTATCCACTTAAGTAAGCCTTGCTGGGGACTTGGTGCAAGGCAGTAAGGTGGAAACTATCAAATTGGGTTTTTTAAAAAGCACAGATCTCTAGACATAAAGGATTTGCTATAGATTTCTATTCTGCATTTCTTGGAAGAAGGAAAGATTTACACCCTGTTCTCAGCTGCAGAGTGTATTCCACATACACACTGCGCAGAGGGAGGGGCCGTGACTGTGCGAGGCTTCATTCGGCATTCACCTCATTAATCCAGGAATTGGCGTACTACACACAGCTTGCTGTGACTGCTCACCCAGCTGAGCTGCTCTGCCTGGGTAGTTAGTCTCTGGAATTGTGTTTTCGGAGAGCTGTAGAGGTGCACATCACAGAGGCATGGGGGAGTCAAGGGAGGGTCTGGGTACAGCCCTCTGCTGGCTGCCATCCTCTGCAATGATACTCTTGAGAGTTTGGCTAGAAATTGTCCGACCCGTAGGCAAACACCATTGAACTGCAGCTCTTGTTGGCAGAGGAAATGTGTTCAACAAGATGCATCTTTCCAGCCAGGCTCCTTGGAGAAGGAAAGTTATTTAGTTGATCTGGCATCTCCCATTTTGTAGGCAGGTAGTGCTGCATTTTCTTCTGTTTATGGATAAGGCCACGGAGGCACAGTTGACTTTCCCTAAGTCCCCCAGCTCATCAGTAGTAGGGAGAAGACTAAGCTTCAGTCCTCTTCACCTTGAGCTCACTCCCCTTCTGACCCCAGACTGAGCTGTTTGCTACTCAGGAGTCACTTCTTACTCCGAGAGAGACAGACAGACAGAGAGCAGAGGAGGGGTGGAGGGAGAAAGAACGCTGGGCTCGATCTCACAATCCTGAGATCATGCCCTGAGCCAAAATCAAGAGTTGGGCACTCAAATGACTGCGTCACCCCAGCGCCCTTTGTGATGAGAACTTTTAAGACCTCTCTTGGCAACTTTCAAATATATGATATGGTATTGTTAACTATAGTCATCATGTTGTACATGACATCCCCAGGATGTGTTTATCCTATAACTGGAAATTTGTACCTTTTGACTACCTTCACCAGTTTCTTCTACACTCTACCCCCTGCCTCTGGCAATCACCAATCTCTATTATTTCTTTGAGTTTGGGACTTCTTTTGGATTCCATATATAAGTGGGATCATATGGTATTCTCTTGCTCGAATATCACTTAGTGTATTGCCTGCCCTCAAGCTCCATCTATGTTGTCACACATGGCAAGATTTCCTTTTTTTCTTTTTTCAGTTTATTTTGAGAGAGAGAGCATAAGTGGGGGAGGGGCAGAGAGAGAGAGGGAGACAGAATTCCAAGCAGGCTCTGCATGTCAGCTTGGAGTCCAATGTGAGGCTTGAACTCATGAAACGGAGATCATGACCTGAGCCAAAACCAAGAGTTGGATGCTTAACTGACTGAGCCACCCAGGTGCCCCTCCCTTTTTTATTTTTATTTTTATTTATTTTTTAATTTTTTTTTTTTAATGTTTATTTTTGAGACAGAGAGAGACAGAGCATGAACGGGGGAGGGTCAGAGAGAGGGAGACACAGAATCTGAAACAGGCTCCAGGCTCTGAGCTGTCAGCACAGAGCCTGACTCGGGGCTCGAACTCAACGGACCACGAGATCATGACCTGAGCCGAAGTCGGCCGCTTAACCGACTGAGCCACCCAGGCGCCCCATGGCTGAATAATATTCCACTGTGTGTGTGTGTGTGTGTGTGTGTGTGTGTGTGTGTGTGTGTGTGTGTATATGGTGTCTACCACATTTTTCTTTACTTTTTTTTTTTAGAATTTATTTATTTTGAGATAAGCACAGAGCTTGATGCAGGGTTTGATCTCATGAACCGTGAGATCATGACCTGAGCTGAGAACAAGAGTTGGATACTTAACCCACTGAGCCACCCAGGCGCCCCAATCTTTTAATTCATTTTCAGTTGATTTATTTATAAGTGCATAGTGTAAGATAGAGGCCCTGTTTCATTCTTTTGCTTGTGGCTGTCCAGTTTTTCCAACACCATCTTCCTTCTGTTTTTAAGGTTATAAAGCACTGCAGTTTTGTCTGGGGCAAAACTTCCGTGCTGTTTAGCTCATTTCCCTGTGCTATCTTGCAGAGTATCACTGGTACAGAGGTCTTCCTTGAGAAGCTAAGAGTCAAAACGTCTACGACTGGTGCTCTCTGAGCTGGCTTTGTCTTTGGTTTAGATGGTGTTTTGGGTAGGAAGCCTTCAGCCGCAGAACACTGAGAACTCCACTTAAATTGCCTTGAACAATGAGGACATTCATTTGTTTATATAAGAAGCCATCTAGATGCAGAGGGGTCTTCAGGGTTGATTGATGCAGCAGATCAAGAGTGTTATGAGGACCTAGCCACTTCCTCTGCTTTGCTACTCACAGTATTGGCTCCATTCTGCAAATGGTTGCCAGATACGGCTGGGCTATTCCTGGTCAGCAGGAGGCTCTCCTCTGCATGTGGTGAGTCAGGAACCCGGGCTCCTCCTACTCTGCCTTTTGCCATCTTCAGGGCCTCGTGGTCACTTGCATCTACCTGGCAGAATGGGGAAGAGGGAGGAGAGGCACCCTTTCTCCACAAAGTGCTGACCAGAAGTCACCCACATCATTGCTGTTCCTGTCTCATTGGCTGGGACTCAGTCTCCTGGCACACCTAATTGTAAGAGGGCTGGAAAATGTAGGCTAGCTCTAGCCCAGGCAAAAGTGGGGAAAATGCTTTTGGGGGACAGCTACCAGTCTCTGCCATGGCTGGATGAAGAAAATGGATGCTTCATAGAGACTCTGAGTAGAAGCCTCTCAAGCAAAAGGAAGTTATTGGAAAGCTGAGAGGTGTTTAAGAACCAAAGTGTAGGCCCTGCTGGCAGCCTCCCTGGGATCGGGACTGGGAAAGGATTCTGATACAAATCAGCCCTTCCCTCCTTCTTCCTTCCCCTTCTGTGAGTCCACTCCTACTCCTCCTTTGCAGGCAGCTTTCTATGCTCTCCTTCCCCACGCCCACCTCCCCATTGCTTCCTATTCTAGGTAGCCAGTTCCATTAACTAGACCTGGCATCCAACTTGTCACTTACCGGCAATGCGACACTGACCGGCCCCGCCCAGGACAGAGGTCCCTTCCTTGTCCTGCCAGCTCCTGCAGCCCAGTCTCCACTTAACTGGGGCAGAGGGAGCACTTCCTGAGGGGATGAACAGAGAGCATTGCCGACGTGTCCACAGCAGCTGCCGCTTGTGTTGCAAGGACTTCTGCCTCCTCCTCATCACTCCCAGACCACCCCATGTTGACACTGGAAAAAAAAAAAAACACCAAACTTTCTTTTTAAAAACTGCTTTACTCGTAATTCAGATACTGCAATGTTTATCCTTTTAAAAGTATATAATTCAGTGGGCTTTGGAATTGTGCACCTCATCACCGCCACCGGGTTTCTGGGTATTTTCATCATGCCAAAAAGAAACCTTGTTCCTCTTAGCAGCCACTGGCTATTTCCTCCAGCCTCTGTTCCCTACCTTGGGCAACCACTAGTCTACCTTCGCTCTTTATAGATTTGCCTGTTCTGGACATTTCATTTCCTATAAATGGAATTCTGCAACATGGGATCTTTTTTATGACTGGTTCTTTTACTTTGCATGTTTTCAAGCTTCATACTGTATGTAGCATGTATCAGTACTTCATTCCTTTTTTTTTTTTTAATTTTTTTTTTTAACGTTTATTTATTTTTGAGACAGAGAGAGACAGAGCATGAACGGGGGAGGGTCAGAGACAGGGAGACACAGAATCTGAAACAGGCTCCAGGCTCTGAGCTGTCAGCACAGAGCCCGACGCGCGGCTCGAACTCACAAACTGCGAGATCATGACCTGACCTGAGCCGAAGTCGGCTGCTTAACCGACTGAGCCACCCAAGCGCCCCTATACTTCATTCCTTTTTAAAAATACGGTTTTATTGAGATAACTTATATGCCATAAAATTCACCTTATAAAGTGTACCACTCAACTATTTTTAGTATATTTACAGAGAACATTTTCATCATTCCAAAAAATAAACCTCTTACCCATTAGCATTCCCTCCCTCCCAGCCTCTGACAACCCTAATCTGCTTTCTAGTCTCTGTGGATTAGCCTATTCTGGACATTTCATGTAAATGGGATCATCTCATGTGTATCATTTTGTGACCGGCTTCTCTCACTTAGCATGATGTTCTCAAGGTTCATGCATGTTGTGGCATGTAGAAGTAATTTATTCGTTTTAATTGTCAAACGATATCCCATTGTATGCTTATGCCCTATTTTGTGTATTCAATTGAAGGACATTTGAATCGTTTCTGCTTTTGGCTATTAGGAATAATTCTGGTACTGTGAACAGTTATATGCAAGTTTTTGTGTGGACATAACAATTTCACTTCTCTGGATATATACCTAGGAGCAGAATTGCTGGGTCATATGGTAACTCTGTATTTAACATTTTGAGGTATTCCCAAAGTATTTTCCAGAGAGGCAGCACCATTTTGTATTCCTGCCAGCAGTGTGTGAGAGTTCTAATTTCTCTACATCCTTGTCAACACTTACTATTATCTGTACTTTTGATTTTAGCCAGCTAAGTAGATACGAAGTGGTATCTTATTATGGTTCTGATTTGCATTTCCTAGTAACTAGTGGTGTTGAGCATCTTTACGTGTGCTTATTGGCTGTTCATATGTCTTTAGAAAGTCTTTAGCTCATTTTAAAATTGGATTGTCTTTTTATTGCTCTAAGTGTCTTTGTATATTCTAGATATGTCTTATCAGATGTTTGGTTTGCAAATATTTTTTTCTCATTTTGTGCAGTATCTTTACGCTTTCTTGATGATGTTCTTATTATTTTCTTTATTTTCTTATTAAAACATTTGATTTTTTTATTAAAAAAATTTTTTTAATGTTTATTTTTGAGAGGGAGAGAGAGACAGAGGGTGACCAGGGGAGGGGCAGAGAGAGAGCAAGACACAGAATCCGAAGCAGGCTCCAGGCTCTGAGCTGTCAGCACAGAGCCCTACATGGGGCTCGGACTCACCAGCCTTGAGATCATGACCTGAGCCAAAGTCGGACGTCCAGCCAACTGAGCCACCCAGGTGCCACTAAAACATATGCTTTTTAAGTAGTCTCTCTACCCAGTGTGGGGCTTGAATTCGAGATCTTAAGATCAAGAGTCACGTGCTCTAATGACAGCCAGCCAGGTGCCCCTTGATGGTGCTCTTTAAAAGACAAATGTTTTGGGGTGCCTGGGTGGCTCAGTCTGTTGAGTGTCAGATTTCAGCTCAGGTCATGATCTCATGGTTCATGGGTTTGAGCCCTACTGACAGCTCAGAGCCTGGAGTCTCCTTTGGGTTCTGTGTCTTCCTCTCTCTCTGGCTCCCCCACTCGCGCTTTGTCTCTCTAAAATAAATAATGTTAAAAAAAATTAAAAGGCAAGTGTTTTACATTTTGATGATTATCTGTTTTTTCTTTTGTCTCTTGTGATTTTGATGTTAAATCTAAGAAACCATTGCCTAACCCAAAGTTCATGAAGGTTTGCTCCAATGGCTCCTTCTAAGAATTTAATAGTTTCAGCTTTTACATTCATGTCTGTGACCTACTTGGCGTTAATTTTTATGGACAGTGTGAGGAAGGGGTCTGACTTCATTCATTTTCATGTGACTACTCATTTTGTCCTAGCACCACTTGTTGAAAAGACTGTTCTTTTCTCGTTGAATTGTATTGGCACCCTTGTGGAAAATCAGCAGACTATGTTGTCATTTCCTGAGTTTTCTGTCCTTAGAAACTTCTGTCAGGGCTCCCGTGAGACTTTGAATAGAACAATAATGCTTTTTATTGAGTCCTCACTGTTTGCCGTGCTAGGCACATTACGTATATACTCTGTGTCCTCACAACACTTCTGCAAGGTAAGCATTATTATCCTCATCTCAGAGATAAACAGGTTGAAACTCAGGATTTTAGTCATTTTCCAAAGGTTCAGTAAGTGGCAGGGTCGTGAATTTAGGTCAGTGTTGGCTCCAAGGGCTGTGTCATATGCTATGGTTCTCTGCTCCCAGGAGGCCACCCACCCACCTTGGGTGTCATTTCTGGGGTTCTTCAGGGCCATAACTAGACAGATACATGTGTGGCAGGGATTATGGCCTAAAGCCTAAATGGAGATTATATGATTTCATGGTGTGATTTGGATACTAAAAAAAGCACAAATTGTTGCTTCCAGCTGCCTCCATAGGAAGTGGGCATCTAGAGTGAAGGAACAGTGAGTCCTCTTACCCTGTCCATTTGGACCACTCCTTGGGGTTATTTTATTTTTGGAAACTGTGAAGTGGAGCTTGTTCAGAGAGGAGTATCGGGATGATAGCCTGCCTTCAAATGATGGCTTATGAGACCTGTTTGCAAGGTCTGGAGTTATTTATGATTTTATTTTATTTTTAAGTAATCTCTACACCTAACATGAGGCTCAAACCCACAACCCTGAGGTCAAGAGTTGCACGCTTTCACCAACTGAGCCAGCCAGGCACCCCTGAAAAGGTCTGGAAGTATTTAGCTGGAAACAAGCGGGGATAGGTATTATTGGTCAAGGGCTATCATGTGGGAAAAGGGTGAGATTTCTCCCAGTGTATGGAAAATAAGGCAAAATGGTTTGGCTGGATAGGAGGAAGTTTTTAAAACTCAGAGCTGATGGAGGAGGGCAGGGGCTGACTTAGAGAGTCATGAGTTTCCTGTCACTGGTTGTGTATAAGTAGAGTGTAGCTGCTTACTCTGTGGGATTGCTGTGGAGGCTCTTTGGGCCTTCTGCAAGGTGCAGGCCTGGGGGATTTTTTAGGGTTTCCTTTGACCCCTAAAGCCTGTACGTTGTGGCTTTTGATTTTATGGGGACTTCCTGTACACACAGCTGGGACTGCTCCCAGCCCAGATCTGTCATGTCTCACTGATCCCGAGGGCTAAATTTGGAATTTAATAACAACACTTTGGATTTATGTAGCCCGTTTCCTTGGAGGCACTTCATCTGTTATCCCATTAATTCTCATAACATCCCTGGGCGGAAGGTGAGGGAGGGCGAGAGAGGAGAAGGAGTCTCTGGCTTCTTAACATCCTGAAGGTGAGAGGAAGTGGCTGGATTAGGTACAGGCCAGGGGCTGGGGACGTGGCCTGGATCACAGCCCCTCTGGCTTCTTCCCCATACAAAGACCAGGTTGCCTGCTGGATAAGGGTACGTTGCCCCAGCAGGAAGCTCATGTCTTGTGCAGAGTATATTGGCGATCTGATTCCATGAACAGTTTAAGATAAATCTGTAGTGCGTGAGGCTCCAAGTCGGCTCCGTCAGTGATGGAGTGGTTGGGTGTGGAGGTAAGAGGGAAGACCGGTGTGTTCACCACTAACTGGCTTGCAGGGGAGGGTCCAGGGGCAGCAGGAAGGTTTCGTTGGGGAGATGGGATTTGAGCCGAGTTACAGCAGGGTCTGTGAAGGATGAGCAGGGATGGAAGGGAAGGGTTCCCCAGGTGGAGCGCACTGCTTTGGCAAACACAGATTGGCTTTGGGGTTCTTGTCTACTCTAGACAAGAGTTTGTCACTCCTACCTCTACTCAGGCTCTTCTGCATCCTTTCCATGCTTTTTCCCTTCGAGTCTTAGGGTTTGTACTTCAGGCTGGCCCTTGGGGCATGCCCCAGCCTGCACTGGGATGCTCTCCGCTGGACTCTGGTGCCAATCTTCCCCTCCCCGGGCAAGGGAGGGCGTGGAAACCCAGGGCCACGGACTTGCAGCCTGGTGCGGCTGGATGGTCCCCTGCAAGTCAACAGGTACTACACTCTGCATCTTCTTTCTGCAGGCGAGGCAGTTGGGGCCTGGAGATGCAAACAGGCGAGGGATCTTTCAGGAAGAGAGACTAGCAGAGGCCAAGACTTAGAGGCAAGATAAGGTGTGTGGGTTTGTGGGAGCTGGAAAAGGCAGGACTGGGAACGTATAGAAATGTGGTGAGGGGAGGGGTTGGACTACGCAGGTGATTACAGGTTGGACTTTACTTAGAGGGCAGGGAGAAGCCGCTGGAAGATTTTAAGCAGAGGAATCGTGTATCATGTGCCTTTTACAAAGGCCACTGGCCAGAAATTGAGCCCCTGGTAGTCCCTGCTTGTCCTGCCTCTTGCTGGCCATCGTCTCCCATGGATGGCAGGTGGTTTCCACTTTCACTTCCATGGCCCGTTCATCTACACATCTTCTGGCTCTTCCTTCAAAAGTTATCCAGAATGTGATTGTTTCTTACCACTTTTGTGGTTCCTCTGGCCCAAGTCTGCCCATTTCTCACCTTATTACTGCCGTGGCCCCTTCACTGCCGTCCTGATGACACCTTCACCCCTTAGAGTTATTCTCCATGCAGCAACCAGAGTGAGCTGTGAAAATGAGAGTCACATGAAGTCCTTCTTCTGTTCAGAACCTTCTAGTGGCTGCACAGTCACTTAATGCGATGCCAAAAGGCTCTCCATGATCCACATGGCCTGTGACCTGGCCTCCCATCACCGCTAGCTGTGCTCCTAGCTGTCAGCCGTGCCGCTAGCTGTGCTCCTCCAGCTTGTCAGCCCTGCTCCTGCTCTAGGACTTTGCACGTGTTGTCCCCTCAGCCTGGCCCACTCTGCCCCAGCTAACCTTGTGGGTCATGCTCTTCCTTTCATCTGGTCATTGCTCAAGTGTTAATCTTCTCAGAGACACCTTCTTTGACCACTTTATCTAAGATTGTATCCCTCCTCAAATTTTCTTCCTGACTTTAATTTTTTCTCAACATTCACTTCTATTATTTTCTTGATTATTGACTGTCTTCTCTCTAGAAAGGAAGCTTCATGAAGGCAGGGTCTTGTGTGTCTACACAATTTTTATTTTTATTTTTTGTATGTACATCATTGCTGTTTCCCCCGTGTCGGGAACAATGCCTGGTACTCAGCAGGATAAGTAAATGCTTGCCGACTGACTGACCCAACAGATGGCGGCTTTGTGGAGAGCACGTTGGGCTGGGGTGCAGGGCTGAGGGGGTGGGGTGGGGAAACCAGCCAGCAGGCTGTGGCAGAATCTGACAGTAGGTGATGGGGACTCTTAGGTTTAGACGCTCTCCATTTGCTGTGGTGCATGGACTGTCAGTTGAGAAGTGCTTTTAGGTTTAGTTTGTCCAGTCCCCCCTTTGACCATGTGGGGAAACTGAGGTCCACAAAAGGAATTCCACAGCCTTCCTGCCTCCCAGACAGTATCTTATGGAAGAAGTCTGGTCTCCGTGGGAGAGGGGAGGCCCCTCAGGTTGTGTGGCAGTGACCGAAAGGGGCTTTTCGTGTGCTCAATGGCAGATTGAGGGCCTGTCATGGTGATGTATGAAGTGCTTTTCGGAGTGGTCACCTTGCAGTTGGTGAATAGGCATAAGCTGGCGCCTGCCCCAGCACTGCCAGTCTGGTTGGAAGCCTCCATGCCTGCTAGCAGTTCTTGGAAAGACAGATCTTGGAAAATCTTCCCATTTCCCTTACAGGTGTCCACTTTATCCCCTTGCCACTCTCCCAACTTGTTTTCTGGGGAGGTGGGTCTTGACTGGCTTAAGTAATAAAAGTGTGGCGTTAGTAATAGTAAAGCCATAGTAATGGCTTGGTGATGGGCAGTGACCCGGACCTAAATTGATCAGTGCATGGAATCGCCCCTGGCCAGAGCAACTGATTGAGGTTAGGCTTATCACAGTTGGAGGGAAGGCTTCTGCTCATGGCTGGGGAGAGATCCCTCCTGCTCCAGGTGGTGTGATGTGCAGATAGAAGGCTTAGAACCACCGTACCCATTTTGTTACCATGAGGAAAGCCAGCCTGAGGACAGAGGTGAGATTTGGAGCAGAGAAGAGGTGAAAGAAGAGCGGAGAAACAGCCAGAGCCCTGCTCAAACCTACCTGAAGCACCTGTTATCCTGGACCCTAGTTATGGAGGCTAATGAATGCTGTCTGTTGTTTAAGATAGTTTGAATTGGTCATTGAAGAAAGCCTAACTGATATTTGGGTGGATGGGCAGTGATGACGACTCATGAGTGGAGAAGGTGAGCCCGGTGTGGCCTTTACTGGGAGCATGCCCCATGGCCCTGTCCGAGTCCCTGCTCCTCTGAGAAGCCTGTCCCACAAGGCCTGGAGTGTAAGTGCCGAGGGGATGCCATCGTGGGCTGTCTGCATAGTGTCTAGCACGACTGGGCGCATGCAGAGATAGTTGTCTTTTATAGCTATATAGTTACTGGCTTTTTACCCTCTTCCCCTGTGGACACCTGCCTTCTTGGGAGGGTCTCCTCCAGAGGGGAAGGTACTGGTTCCACCTCTGCCAGGGTCCTGCACACCTCTCCATGTGGCATCCTGTGAGTGCTTGCTGGACCACGGCTGGCTCTGTCCATCCCCACACATGGGCTCTTTTACCTTTTCTTTGCCCCTGGGTGGGCTGGTGACCAATGGGGTCCATCCCAGAATATTTCTAAGTGCATAAAAAACACAAACTTATGAAGAAAACCAATTCTGTTCAGGTACACATAGCAAAATATCAGATGATTTGTGATGAAGTATCATATATGCTTCTTTATTAATGTGATAATAGTATCTCACAGCAGGTCTAAATACTTACGATTCAAAGTAGTGACTGAGAGTGTAAAGAACATCTTGAGATATATAATATCCATGGTGTTATATGAAGATACCTCTGATTTCTGTTGGCAACACAGACTACTACTGTGGGTTTGTTGTCTACACTTATAAAGGAAAAAATTAGAAGTTAGTAAAATAAAGATGTCCCCTTTTTCCTCATCCAAGTTCATGTTCCTCTTGTACTCTGTCCATGGATGCCATGGTAGATGTGTGTGGGCCCCAAGTTAAGAACTGAGTGACCATTAAAAAAAAAAAAAAAAAAAACCCTTACACACACATACTCTGTCTCATACACGTTGTGTGGATGCATGTACCTACACACCTACTGGGATTTTCATACCTGCATAGAAAGTTACAGAGAACACCTCGTACCTCTCCAGATGAATGTGTTGTACACACACACACACACACACACACACACACACACACACACAGAGCTACAGGCACACCCAGAGAGACACTGCATATAGGTGCACATGCGCACACATATATCCAGCACGCGGGGCCATGTGTATACATCCCCCTACAAGAACGTACACACAGGCTCACACATATGCTCACACACATCTCATTGTACCTAGAGCCTTCTGTATAAATGTGCACAATCCTAAGTTCCAGGCTGGGGTGGGGGATCCAGGGCCCTGGGGCTTAGTGTGAGCATTGCATGGCAGCCATGCACAGGCAGAGGAAGTCAGGCTCATGCCATCTGGAGGCCGCCACCTAGCCCCCAGGCACCGGGGAGACCTGGTCTAGGATGAGAATTCTGCCAATCATGTTTCCCAGGGTACAAACCAAGGAACCAGGAGAATGGCTCTTCAGAATCTTCTTTCTTTCCCTAATGAAATCCAAATCTGCCCCAAAGGGTGATGGGGGTTTGGTTGATGTTGCTGTGCCACCACGAGTGGGCTGGTCTGAGCTGGTGGGGGCAGTGGGGCAGTGGGCCCAGTATAGTGCAGGGGCGTCCTCAAAGGGAAGCATTATTCATTGGTATTGAACATTATGTCTGCAGAAACGAATGGCCCAACCTCCTATTCAGTTTATGTAAAATAAAACAGGCCATATGCTGCTGCTTTCAGAGTTTGGGTGTTTAAATTAAATGTTGTTTAATGAATATTCAAACCCATTTGCTCCAAAGTTGTGCTCAATGTGGCGGCGGCTTTCATCCCCCTCCTTCCTTGCGGCCCCCTCCCTGCTCCAGTACCCAGGGTATTAAGCCATTAGAACGGGGTGTGAACATCCAGGCATCTGTCTTCCAACGGAAAGTTGGATATTAAAATGCCGGAGCAGATGACAGTATAAATAAAGACATACAGTGAGAAGCTCGTCTGGTTATTTTTTTGTTTGGTAATTAAGACTGAGGAGGTTTTGACTTAAGTTCTATCTTCCTGAGAAACAGAGGTGGGGGGCCAAGAGCTCTCCCCCCTTCCCTTTTTCCTTCATTTGTCAGTTTAGGGAGGGGCTTCCACATTGGCCTCTGTGTAACTGGTTTATTGATGAGTGTCAACTTGGTAGCATAGAGATGTGAAATGGTTTTATTTTTCTCTAGTCATTGTTTTCTGCTAAACTCTGCCAAATTACCCTTAACATTAGCTGGAGTAGAGTCCATAGCTTTATGGTCAAAACCACTGGTGTATCTCTGGACTGAAGGAAGTGGGTTGGGGGGGGGGTGGGGAAGTAGTGTTTGCTTTCTCACTCCTCCTCCTGGTCCAGAGCTTTGGGGCCCACCCCCTGGGGTCAGGTGCAAGGACAGGGGGCTGTGGAGTCAGGCTTCCTAGAGAAGTCCCCGTGTGTGGTGGGAGGCATCTCTACTTTGGCTTACTGCCGTGGCTGACCTGGGTAGATAGCAGGCCGGTGTCCTTGGGGCAGAGTACAGCTCATGCCAGCACCACCCATCCCTGATGATGTGCTCAGCGGCAACGGATCGCTTCAGTCCCATGAATGGTGCACACTCTGCCGCCTTTCTGTGCGGTGTCGAGGGGTACTGCTTCTTGGGCTGTCCTGTGGCTCTGGCCCATCCTCTCTTCTCTACACCTCCACGGGGCTGTGTAGGAGCAGCTGGGGCCCTACTATGCCTTCAGGGGCTGGTGGGGTCAGAGGTGTGGGCACCCCCTTTCTTCCTAAGCATTCTGCCCCCTGCTTTCCATACATTGGTGCTGCTGCAGGCTCCTTCTGCCTTGAGAGATCCCCAGGAAAAAGTGGGTGCCACATTCCATGCCCATGGAATCTCCAAGCTCCAGGGGACCCACGTCAGCTTCTCCTGGCACTACTACTGCCTCTCTCTGGTAGTACAAGGTGGAGCTGCAGACAGCACAGCTCAGCAAGCACCCGGCCGGGGAGGGAAATACCAGCTTCCCCCTCTCGTGGGCACTCCCCGCATTTCTACGAGTGATTCTCTTGAGCCCCTCTCACTGAAACACTATGTTCTCTAGGACACCAGTTTCCCTAGCGATCCTCTTTTTCTTCCTTCCCTCTCATATAGACCATGTGTGTGTGGCATGGTTTGCGATGGGGCCTGGTGTTAGAGTTGCTGGTTCAGTTTCTTGGTGAAACCTTTGGGAAGGTGTCAGCTACTAGTGCCTTTCCAGGTACTTTTTTGCCTTTAACTCTGTGCACATACCAGTCTGGGGGCAACAGTAAAAATTCCAGCTGACATCCTGTGCACACACTGAGAGAGAGTTGGTCTGTGAGTGGAACAATTTTAGAAGCATCACGAGGGTTCCTATCCTCCCCTCCTATCCTCCAAAGTATCCTCTCAATCCAAAGAGCTCAAATTGCTTCCATGCCTTTCGTTATTAGCTCCACATGGGAGACCCCCAAACCTATCACCAGCCCTGTGCTCTCTCTGTGGCTCTGTCTCTACCTGGGGATCTCACCCGATTTCAATATGCTCATATCCAGCCTCTTCATCTCTCATTCCACTCTCTTCTCCACAATCCTAACCACTGTTTTCTGTGTGTTAAGAACTTGCTCGGCAAGCACTAATGGAGCACTCACTATAACACCAAGCCCTGTGATAGATGCTGGGGTGGTGACCAAGTGGTGATTACGAATAGTGTCTGCCCTCAAGGAGATCTTGGCCCACTGGGGACCATACACCTAAGAGAGACTCTTGGTATGAAGTGGAAAGAGCTAAGGCGAACATAGGGATGGGAGAGCTCTCATATGTTAGTTCACTAAGCTCCTGGGCACTGAGGAAGAGCTTCCTGGAGAGGATGACCTTTGAGCTCAGTCCTGGATTGTGGTAACTGGCAGGGTAAGAAATATTTGAAGGGCATCCTGAGGAAAGGCAAGAGCGAGAACAAAGGCATGGAGGCATATAGAATAGCATGGAAATGGAATGTGCTGAAAATTTGAAGCGCTTCCATGTTCCCGGGGTCTATTTTGCATGGGAGGAAATGGTAAGAGATGCGCTGGTTTCCCGTCTCCATTCCTGGGCCTCTATCCCCCTAGTCCCCCATGTGTAAGGAGTTGTGGCTGTCTCCTCTTAAGCAGGACGTTGCCCTGCCATGCGTCCCACCATAGGATGAGTGACAAGTTGAGGCGGCTCATCACATGGTATTTTCCTACTTCCCACTTTCTCATCATGTCGTCGGTAGGTGAGTATGATGATGTCTCTCTCAGGGGAGGTGAGCTAGGGGAACCACTTGAAGATGGGGAGGCTATTTGGAGTAAAGCTGCTACCCCATGGCCAGCCCCTGTGCCCTGACCCTGACCTCCTTTGAGCTCAGCTCTTGGTCCGAATTCTGAATCTCTTTGATCCTTGATTTCTCTTTGCTTTCTTGGCCCCTGAATTTGTTCTAGAATCTGGCTCTTTGATTCCATCTGGCCCCTTGAATAGGCAGCCTAGTTGGATCCATCTTTGTTGGTGTTGGCATTTTGTACATGACAGGATATACCCTCAGGAAAAAGGATGCACCTGTGGATCCTGAGATATCCCTAGAGGACCTGGCCCAGGTTCTCCCAACTCCTGGCCCCTACCCAACTGTCTAGGAGGATTGAGACCTTGTAGGTGAGGCCAGCTTGGATATGTTCTTCCCTGACCTGGTTTTATACATGTGTGTGTGGGTGTGTGTGCGCACGCGTGTGCGTAGGTTGGTAGGGAGTCAGTGTCCAAGGTGAGAATCTGTTCCGGGGCTTACAGGAAGTTGGGCGTCCTTACCCACTGGCCCTGGCTCTCAATCACATATACGTGCATTAAATACAGTGGGAGTATTCCATCTCAGATGGATAGAAGGCCTGGTCCAAGTCCATGCCTGGGCGTGAGTCTCCTAGGTGAAAGGCACGGACTCACAGAGTGTATTTTAATGATAACCAGAGCCAAACCATTCCAGAGCTGGATGTGCCATAAGGAACCCACTTGTTTGTTCCTTCCCTCTTCCAAGCTGTACTAGAGCTGGTGTTGGGAATTAGAGGATGGTAGGATGAACAAGATAGAGCTCCTCTTCTCCAGGGGTTCATGTTTAGTGCAGCCAGGAGTGGATTCTGTGATGTATGTGCTTGATGGCACTGCCATAGGCTGAGGAGGGCTTGGCCATCACAATACACTTATTTAGTACCTACTTGTTGCCAGTCACTTACAATGAAGGAAAGGCAGGCCGATGGATAGGCAACCTCTTCCAGTATTTACAATTAGATGCATTATCTTGCTGAGCCCTTTCCAAACCATACCAAGCAGATACTATTTCCACAGGAGATGAGAAATTTGAACAACAGAGGGGTCGAGTTATTGCCCTTGGTCACAAAGTAAGTAGTGGAGCCAGAATTTGAACCCAAGCTTTTCCACTCCGATTGCTTGGCTAGTGATACAATACTTTGAGTTACAGTTTTATTTCAGTTGGTGGAGGAGATTCTTTCATTTCTAGGAGACCAAAACAATCTATCATGTCATGGCTGCACTGAAGCTTCCTCATAGAAGGGCAGTAACTCTAGGAATATTTTACAGATGCCTCTTCTTATCTCTAGACAGCTGAGCCCTGATGTCCTGAATTCTCTGGCAGTGTAATCTGCATCCTGCCCAGGAACTCAGAGAAATCCTTGCAAGATGTGGGGCTTGGGCCCCTGGGAAGGATGGAGAGAAGGACATTAGGATGGCATGGAATCACCCCAGGGCCAGGAAACACCCCTGCCCCTTGAGCAGCACCATGCCCATTGTTGTAGGTGGGGATCATTGGGTTGCATGGACTACCATCCATGTGAGCCGGCTCGTGTACCAGGCAGGCCATGGTGGTTGGAACAGTATAGGGGGCTGCAGATGGAGAGTGAAGCCAGCTGGGCTCACAGCAGCCAGATCAGGTAGGCCACCAGAGCTTGAAGCAACTTCCCTCTGCCTCTCGTTTCCCATCTCTCTTGGGCTGTGTGGCCTTTGCTCTTTGCCCCTCTCTGAGCAGCCTCTTTGCTGTTTTCTTCCCTGTAGGCAGTACTCCTTTGCTTACTCGTGGCTTCTCTGCTCTGTACATCCCCTCCTCTAGCTTGTTTGCAGATGGCTTGGTTTGCTGTAGGGCCAGCTGTGGCCATGTCTCTACACAGCCCACAATGCCTATCCCATGGTCCAAATTCTTGACAGGAAATAATCTGACTGATCACTGGTTAGCCGACAGATGTCCTAAGGACCTAGATGTTTTTAGGTCAGGTATCCGTCTCTGGTTGAGTCAGAGGAAAACATGTGGGACACTTAGGGTGGCCCCTACAGCTGGGGCTATGGGTGGGGCAAATATACCAAATGCATCTGCCACAGACCAAGGGTAAGTTGAAGCTGTTCGTCTCACTCCAGATCACGGGCAGAACAGAACCAGGCATGGTTTCTTGGGGTGCGGGTGGGGGGGGTCTTATTTTCTCCTAGTGGGCAGCTACCTCTTCAAGGCTCTGAGCAGGGAGGTTGTGCCCTTGGGGAGGCCTTAAAGACCACAGTTCACTGGCGCATTCTTCCAGAATTCAAATCACTTTGCGCCCATGAGGGAGGGAAGGCATTGTGACAGACACATATCCACATGGAATCCCGTTTAATTCTTGTAACTTTGCCAGGAAAAAATAGGCCTGATTACTACATCCAGATGATGGAACATTCATTCGTTCATTAGGTATTTCTCAAGTGCTTCTGGGGTGCCATGGCTCTCCTGGTTATTGCAGATACAGTGGTGCATGGTGGCTAATATTACTGCAAGCTAACTGTAAAGCAGAGACCATGGGAAGGAAGGGAGTGATATATATTTATCCCTTTCAAGCCTCAGATCAACAATATGAGAGAATTTCTGTTTTTGACCCATTGTGCAGATGAGGAAACTGGAGTCCAGAGAGGTTAACTTTTTGTAGAAGGTCACACAGCTAGTAAGTGGCACAGTCTGAATATGAACCCAGGCCCATGGCCTGTTATCATTTAGTCCAGGAGTTCTGGGTAGAGAGATTTCTCTGGCCAAGGGGTACTTGGGAAGTAGTGTTCTCATGGCCTTTGTCTCAGCTGGTTCCTTTATTTCCTGAAGGAGTGGTAGGGAGTGGGGTTCCTGGCCGTGCCCCTCCCACCTTCCTCGTTCATTTCCAGAGCTTTGTTTCTGCTTTCTCACCACATTCCTGCTCCTCCTTGAATGGTTTCCCCTGTCCCCAGGTCATAAAGACCCTTGGCCTTCTTGTGGTCCATGTTGTCATACCATGTGCTGTGGTCTGAATATTCATGTCTCCCCAAAATGCATGTACTGAAATCTCAGTCTCCCAGGTGCTGGTGTTAGGAGGTGGGGCCTTTGGGAGATGTTTAGGTCACGAGAGTGGAGACCTCATGAATGGGAGTCGCATCCTCCTAAAAGAAGCCTGAGAGAGTGCCCTGGCCCTTTCTACCATGTGAGGACCCAGTGAGAAGTCTGTGACCCAGACCCAGAGAGGGTCTTCACCCAACATGCTACTGCCATGATCTTAGATTTCCAGCCTCCGGAAAGGTGTGAAATAAGTTTCTGTTGTTTATGAGCCACCCAGTCTGTGGTGTTTTGTTGTAGTAGCTCGAATGGACCAGGATGCCGCGTGTGTGTCTGAGTTCTGCTGGCTCAGCTGGCTGACTGGGGCCATGTTTGTGGCTGCCCCTGCCAGCCATTTCCTCTGTGCTCCTGTGGACCTCCTCTCTGTCAGGGGCATGTCTTCACTGAAGGAACAAGCTGTGTGTGCGAGGGGGAGAGGGTTGGACATCAAGGCAGGCCTTGGTATTGGGGCTTTTAATGGGCAAAGTGACAAGGTGACTGTCCTTAATTGGCTAGCACTACAGCCAACTGGGCCATGCTACATCCATACAGACCTCGTGCTTCCTTGAAGGGCAGCTGTGTCGGGGGCCATATGGCAGTCAGTTCTCAGAGTTCAGCTGGAATCAGGCGGGGCCGGAGAACAAGGGACAGCCTTCCCTCTGGCTCTGGGAACCTGGCTTTCTGGAACTGGGGTGAAGGCCTTCCTTCTGCCCGATTGCCTTCATCACTTCTTACAGAAGGAAATTCTGGCCGAGAGTGCTTAACTCCTAAGCTGTTGCAACTCCTTATGTTATAAGAGTCCCAGAAACAACCAGTGAGTGAGAGTGTTGGGGAAGGAACAGTCCTATGTGGATGATTTGAGAGAATGGGACATCGGGAGTGGCCTATTGGCCCAGGACTTCATGTTAGCTGAGGAAAGAACATATGACCGTGTCAGAGCACTGACCTGGCAGAAACGTGTGCTTTAATGTCATGGAAAGAGCATGAATATACAGCCAAGCTATAAGAAGGTAGTAGTTAATGATAACACAGCACTCGTTATGGGCTGGGTACTCTTCTAAGCACTTTGCATATTTTAATTCAGCTAGTGTTATGAAATAGGTTCATTATTGCCTCTATTTTATAGTTGATGAAATTGAAGCACAGAGAGGGTAAGTGACTTGCCCAAGATCATAATAGTCAGTTAGTGACTGAGCAGTCAGTCATGAGCTCTGCTAGCCAGCTGTGTGACCTGGTGCAGGCCTCTGGGCCTCTTTCCATGGGGTAGCTGGTCTTGTAGCACCCTGCCTGTTATTGTCTACTCCATTTTGACACTGCAGTCTGGCCATGGACTCTCCCAAGGGTGTGAGATGGAGAGGGGTGGAGCTCTCTTCCCAGGGACAAAGGAGCTGCCCAGATGATGTCATCATGAAGCCGCCACAGCCAGCCTTTCTGGATTGATCAGACTAGTCATTAATCCCCATGTAAAACAGTTTGGGACCAGGCTCCAGACCCTGTGCTTGCTTTACTGTTTTCATGTGCCCGGTAAACGATTCTGCTGGAAGAGGTGTGAAGGGCATCTGTGCAAAGTGGTTCTGAGCAAGATTTAAGGCCGTTTTACACATTCCTATCCATTTTGAGGCTGCCCTGGGATGGAGAAATGGGAATGCTTGCAGTACCAGGATGCTGTGCTCCAAAGGCCTTTGAGCTGGAGTCAGGAAGCCTGTACAGTCTTCTTGCTGGAACCTGGAGAGGGAGAGCTTGCTTGCAGAGCTGCTGAGCCCATCTTTTTCACTGCATATGGGGGGCTCGGGTCCAGATAAGAGAAGAACCAGCTTGAGGTTGACCAGCATTAATCCCAGCATTGGGACCCTTAGGGCCACTTCTGGCCTTCCTCCCTGCCCAGCCAACACAGATGGAACACTGTTACCACACTTTACCTGCGTTGTCTCCACTTAATGTCCACACCAACCCAAGGAGTTGGGTTTACAGATACTTACAGATAAGGAAACTGAGTCCCAAGTGGCAGAACCGGAATTTAGCTCCAAGTGCTTTCTTATATTCTTTGTGTTTCGTCTTAATATTAAGACCTCTTTAAATTTTCCAGAGCACTTTTTCTTCCATGCATAGGCTGTCTAGTAGAAATAATTCCTGAACCAGCAATCAGGATGGTCTTGTCCTTCTCCACCAGCCCAAGTTCAAATTCCAGTTCCACCGTGTACTGTGGCCTTGAGCAAGTTGTGTAATTGTTGAAGCTTCAGTTCCTACTTTGTAAATTGGAGATGATAATGTCCAAATTACAGAGAATTTTTAAGGATGAAACGAAATCCTTGAAAGGCATTTATTGTGACAACAAGTATGCAGGTGAAAGCCACTAAATTATTATTATTGGTAAGGAGTGCCAATATTTGATATTGAGTCTTATCCTGAAAATCTGGAATTAAGCTTGTTGTAATGATATGCTAAAGCTTTTTCTAAAGCTAATTTCTAAGAAAGGAATGGGTATTATGATTTCATTTATATTAAGGTCGATGGTCGGCTGAATGACGGGCCCCCAAAACGTCCAAGTCCTATTCGGGACCCTGTGAATGTTACCTTATGTGGCAAAAGGGACGTTGCGGATGTGGTTAAATGAAGGATCTGGAGATGGGCAAATTATCCTAGATTGCCAGGGTGGGCCCATTGGGTCCTGATATGAAGCCAACAGAAAGGTCAGAGTTAGAGAAGCAGATATAATGACGGAAGCAACAAAGTTCATAGAGAAAGATTTAAAGATGGGCTGCTGCTAGCTCTGAAGTTGGAAGAAAAGGCCACAAACCAGGAAGTGTGGACGGCTTCTAGAAGCTGGAAAAGGATAGGAAGCAGATTCTCTCCTAGGGCTTCCATAAAGAATTCAGCCCTGCCAACCCATTATGGACTTCTGACCTGTGAAACTGTAAGGTAGTAAATTGTTTTATTGTTTTAAGCCACCAGGTTTGTATTAATTTGTTACAGGAGCAGTTAGAAATCAATACAAGATCCATATGTAGTATTTTCTACTCAAATTCCACAGGCATTTATAAGCACCTCCTCCAGGCCAGGAACTCACCTAAATGCTAGGTAGCTCACCTAAATGTGTCCCTATAAACAGCATAAGTGGGTGCAGAGAGCATGGGCTTCGATGCAGAAGAGGCAAGTGGGAATCCCAGTTATACTGCTCATTAGTGGTGTGATCTTGGGCCAGTCACCTGACCTCTCTGAGCCTCCATTTTCATATCTGTGAAGGAAAGAGTTTAACATACGAGAAATACCTGACATGGCCAGGTACTCAGTAGCTTCTAACCAGTTACATTCTAAGTAATGTTGCTGCCTACTCTTCCCCCAGACTTCGATGCACCGTACCCCGCTTCCCCAGGAGAGCCCTAGTTGGGATTTGTGTTCAGTGCCTCCTATCTCTGGGGCCCTCCTGGGGAATGGTGCAGCCAGCAGCACCCAGGACAGAGTTAGGGCCAGATGCAGGGAAGAACCTGCTTTCAGCCAGGGCTTTCCAGAGGTGGAACCGGCAGCTGGCCACCTTCCTTGTTTTCAGGTGTTACAGCTGCCCTCCCCTTGGACTTCAGACGTGGACTTTTGATGTTGTCACTGTATGTGGTCACATGTAGTCACAGAGCTCGCTGGTGTGACTGGAAGAAAGATGTGCATCTTGCAGCCTGGAACTTGTGTGCCCATCCTGGCCTTCCCTGCCTATAGGGTTCCATATTCTGTGACTGGCAAAATCACCCTGATTGCTCTTTGTTTCAGGTTGGTGGGTTAAAACAGTATTTTGGTAAATGTACACACTGAAAATTGTACTTTTTTTTTTTTTCATTCTGGCTTTGGCAATTCATTTTTCACTCCACTCAGAGCTGAGTCAATGTTAACTTCATGATGGCTTTGCCTCCACAGCCACTATCTATCTAGAAAAGAAGGAAAAAATATAAAAATATCTTTGAATAGAGGCTTTTGTATTTGAATAGAAGCTTCCCTCTTTGAAGGCTTATCCCATTCATGGGGCGCCTGGGTGGCTCAGTTGGTTAAGCATCTGACTTCGGCTCAGGTCTTGATCTCGCGGTTTATGGGTTTGAGCCCCACATCGGGCTCTGTGCTGACAGCTCAGAGCCTGGATGGAGCCTGCTTCAGATTCTGTGTCTCCCTCTCCCTCTGCCCCTCCGCTGCTCATGCTCTGTCTCTGTCTCTGTCTCTCTCTCTAAAAAATAAATTAAAAAAACACTGAAGGCTTATTCCATTCAATGCATCCTGTAACGCTCTCAGCACTCTCTGAGGGCTGTATTCTCATTCTGCTGCTCTGAGGTTCAAGCAGGATGAACAGGCGAGGGTACTGGGTGTGCAGATTCTACCACCATGCCCGTGGTTCTGGTTGTTTGTTGCCAGCATTCATTCCCATTGCTCAGTGCTTGTGCGGCACTGACAGTTATTTAAATAGTATCCCTGGCTATCCCCATTTTACAGATGAGAAAACGTAGGTAGGTAAAGGACATGTACCAGGCCATGCAGCTGAACCCGGGGCCCTTGACTATGAGAAACCATAAGCTTTTCCCGCCCCAGCTGCCCCTCTTTATGGGAGGTTAAATCACGCTGGCTTTAAAGACCCCATTACAATACCTTGGTTTCTTTTCTTTTTACCACCTCGAAGCGGCTGTAAAAATATTAAAACCAATTGCCGTCATCTTTCAGACCGCTGCGTTTATGAGATGTAGCTTTCAAATGAATGGAAATAATCGGAAACTCCCTCCCCGTTCCATTCTATGGGGGCATTTCAGATTTATACAATATTTCTGAAAGCTCTTATAATAGGGCATATGCACTTAGGGCATTAATGAAGTCGGCTCAGTGCTGGCTGGTCTCATTTCATGGAGCTAATTGTTAAGTGTTTTGCATACTTACAATTGAACTAAATTATTCCAAGCTAGCTGGTTTCAGGAAGTGTTAATTATATTTCAGTAAAGGAAAATCAAGGCTAAAAAATCATCCACTTAGAGCTTATCTATTTATGAACATCTCATTCTGGAGATCTCAAACATATATTTTAACGCCATGTGAATATTGAGATTAATATTTCTTTACCAAAGAAACCTTTCTTCCTTCTTTGAATAGCCCCCCTCCCCCCATCCCATCCTTCCAGCTTTAATTCAGCAGCCTAGTCTGGAAGTTGAAAGAAGCCTTCCTTTGTATTTCTGGCGCCTTGAATCTTTAAGTTGGATGCCAAGAACAGCATTAGCTCCATTCATCTTGAGACCAACTGGCCTTCTGTAAATGATATTAAGTAATTAATTTATGGGTCCTGCACAGGCCATCTAGGACCCAGCGCTCCCTTGCTCCTGGGTTCTTCTTTGAGGAAGTTAGGAGTTTTCACCTGGGCCATGGATTGGAGAGGGTGAGGGGCCAAGCACTGCCACTCAGGTCTTAGTACAAGGGTGGGGACGGGGGGATGGGAGAGGAGCAGGTCCAGGGGGTCTACAATGCCTGCGTCGTCTATTCACACTTCTCTTCCTACTCATTGGACCAGAAGGTCGGAATAAATGCCTAACAAGAAGTTATTCTGGTTTCTTTTGCATCTGTTGCTCAATTTCTTTCCTATTTGTTTTTAACTTTCTGTTCACTCGCTCACGCATGCATTCATTCTCTCATTCAGTACACACATATCGGGCTATGGAAGGCCTGTCACACCAGAATGCTGGACTGGGGACTGGGCCTGGAGAGCTGAGGGCGGCAGGGCACTCCACTCAGGAGCTCTCATAAGACAGAAACAGACCAGGGCATCAGAGCCACCTGGGGGCTTGTTACAGCACAAGGTGCTGGGCCCCACCCCAGAGTTTCTGATTCTGCCAGACTAGGGAGGGCTCATGATTTGCACATTTGCTTATGATGTTCTGGTCTAGGGATCACCCTGTGAAAAACACTGGGAGACTCCTGAGATTTAGAAGTTGTATCCCAAGACCATCTTGATTTTTCCAAAGAAGACATATGGATGGCCAACAGACATCATTAGGGAAATGCAAATTCAAACCACAATGAGATATAATTTTACACATGTCAGAATGGCCAAAATCAAAGACACAAGAAACAAGTTTTGGGGCGAGAATGTGGAGAAAAAGGAACCCTCGTGCACTGTTGCTGGGAATGCAGATTGGTGCAGCCACTGTGGAAAATAGCATGGAGGTTCCTCAAAAAGTTAGAATTACCATATGATCCAGTAATTCCATTACTGGTTATTTGCCCAAAGAAAACAAAAACACTAATTCGATAAAATATATGCACTTCTGTGTTTACTGCAACATTCTCTACAATGGCCAAAATATGGAAGCAACCCAAGTGTCTTTCGACTGATGAATGGATAAAAGAAGATGTGATACACACACACACACACACACACACACACACACACACACACACACACACACAGTGGAATATTACTCAGCCATAAAAAAGAACGAAATCTTGCCATTTGCAAATGTGGATGGAGCTAGAGAGTATTATGCTAAGTGAAATAAGTCAGGGAAAGACAGATACCACGTGATTTCACTTATATGTGGAATCTAAGAAACAAAGACAAAAGACTCAAATACAGAGAAGGGGGTGGTGAGTGAAATAGATAAAAGAGATTGCTTATCTTGGTGAGCACTGAGAAATTTATGGAATTGTTGAATCATATTGTACACCTGAAACAACATTGTAGGTTAATTATATTTCAATAAAAAAATAAAGCAGAAGATTGGTATCTATATACCTATATAGACCACCATCACAGAGCTTTTTTTGCCTGGCAGATGAGAGTGGCATTTTTTACACAAAGTTTTTCCATTAAAGAGTCACTTTTTTCTCATAAATAATGAATAGAAAATAACCAATATGTGTTGAGAAATGGATGTTGAATGGCCAGTCAGGCTCCTGAAACAGCTGTATAATTCCCCCTGCACACCAGCCTTCCAGAATGAGATTCAAATCCACACTTGTGCAAAATGACAAATTACTCCTTTGCAGAGGCTTTTGCAGAGGGATGCCCACATGTATAGGGGACCCTGGGTAGAATTAACATTTAAGTAGCCTTGGTAACTGAGCACTGAAAAAGGCATGTTAACTTGGAGAGAGGAGAACAGGAATAGGGAAGGTGATAAGAGGACCGTTGACCTGGGGCTTGAAGGGTAAATAGGAGTTTGCTAGCACTGGAGTGAAGGTAGGGTGGAGAACATTTTGGGCAGAAAGAACAGTCTTTGCAAAGGCACAGAGGTGAGAAAAGGCAAGGCTTTTTCAATGAGCATAGAGAAGGGTTGCAGACATTGCTGTTTGCCTGTGTAGGGGCAAGGAGGGAGGGAGGCTGGGAGATGAAGCAGGATTACAAAAACCGTAACTATTAGGCTGAAAAGCCAGACTTCATTATGAAATACAGGTGATAGAGGATCACTTAATGTTTTACAGTTAAGAAGAGTGACTCAAGGCTGCTGTTAGGCGGGGGTGGGATTAGAAAAGAAGTGTGGCAGGGCCAGGAAACTTGTGGGAGATAAAGCTAATGAAAATAAGATAAAAAAATTAAAAGGATAAAACTTTAGCTCCTCAGCAGTAGTAGCCACTTGTAGCTGGAGGCTACTGTTGTACAGTGCAGGTAGAACTTTTTCATCGCAGAATGTTCTATTGGACAGTGCTAGTCTAGAACGGAACCATGGTGTCTGGGTGGGCATATCCCCTTGCATCCATGGACTTCTCCCTGTAGGCAGAGATGGGTGTGGAGGTGGGGGAACCAGAGTAGAGCCAAGTTCGAGGATAGCATGTGCACAGAGTTGAAGCAGTGCTCAGAGGCCCTTAACAGTGTCAAAACCATGGGAGTGTCTGGAGAAGGCCTTAGAGGTTGGAGGAAAGATGGTGCCAGCTGAGTCCTAGAAGCCAAGAAGGAAGTTTCAACAAGTGGAAGCCGTTGGTGAGCCTAGAAAAGGGCAGGAAGGGTTAAGAGAGACTCAGCCCGGGCCCGCCTGCTCCTTTCTCCTGGAAATTTGAATGGGACACGGTGACTGAGGCCATTAAATGTGGCAGCTGAGGCTCCCATGTTTGGGAGGTTATGGAGATTTTTTGCAGGAAGATGAGCAACCTACCTGTGGAGAGAGCAGAGCACAGCAGGTGTGTAGAAAGAAAGAGGCCAACGCCTGTGAAAATGTCAGAGGCAAAGTATGGCTCTGATCACCTTCCAGTTCCCATGAGGCCCTCTCCTCTCCCTGTGACACCTGGGCATCTTCACAGTGGTGCTGTCTCTACTTCTAACCCAGGGCGTTTCAGTGAATTTCCCTTTCTTACAACCCAACACATTGACTCTTCACTGCCCAGTCCAGGACGTGGCACATACCAAGTGCTCAATCAAAGCTTGTGGAGTGTTGGAGTGTTCAAATTCATGTGAGATTTGAACGGTGGACAAGACTGAGACAAGCAGAGAGAAAGAAGAGGCCAAAGGCTGCTTCTGCATCCTTCTGCCCACTCCGCTGAATGCACAAGGAAATACTGCTGCTGAAAGGTTTCCTTCTTCCCTCACCCCTTTGGCACCTGGAATATGGCATCCCCCTCTTTCCTGCTTGAAGCTACACGTGTGGCTGGCACTCTTTCTGATGTCTTGCCTTGCATCACCACACTCCCACATCAATTCAGGTGGTGGTTTAGAGCCAATTAAAATTTATAAGCCACAGGTAGTGAGTGAAATCCCAAGGATTAATTTGCTCAGTGGAGTATTAATCTGTGTAATGTCATAGGCTCTCCTTCAGCAAACGTGGCAAGATGGAGACCTGGAGGTACATCCCCTCCCGTGTTTTACTGTAAATGCTTTAATTGGTCCCACTGGGCTGAAGGTGGGGCGTGGCTCCGCCTCCTCTGAGCACGGTGAAAGGGCAGAGTCAGCTACTTGGTTCCCCAACAGAGCTGCCTAGAACCTGGCCCCCTGACTCTGCTACCTGGCAGGGCCCACAGCCCCCTCCCTCAACTGGCAACAGGCTCTCTCCGGCCCGAAGTCCCTCGGCTCTGTGCTCCCTTTCCACACTGCCCCCGGGGCAAGGCCAGAGAAGGAACAGTAATGGGCTGATCCCGTCAGCTCCCAGGACTTGCCACTTTCCAGGTTTTGTAATTAGAATCCTTCTCAGTTAGGAGGTGGAGTTAATCAGCAGCCAAATTAATAATGTGGCAATGCCCACCTGTCTAGCCCGCCACCCTGCCTCCAAGACCGCCAAAGAGCAGAAGAGAGGATTTACTAATGCTGAGGCTGCAAAATTAGGGCTCTGTGGTTGGCTGGATGTGAGCCTGTCCAACAGGCTTTGGTGCTGGGGTTTGGGATACCTTCCAAGCTTGGCTCAAGAGAAACTTGTCTCAAGGGTGCTCTGTTTCCTCCTGGACAATCTAAACTTCGGTGTTGTGAGTCAGAGCAGTTACTGTAGCTGGTGACCCTGGAGTTCAGAGGGGCTTAAGTGGCTTGTCCAGAAAGGTAGGCCGAGGCAGATCAGTGGGAAGCCATTTAATATTTAATATAATGGCTAAGAATCCTGGCTTTGGACCCAGATTTCAGTACTAGTTCTGTACTTAGCAACTGGATGCTTTTAGGCAAATTAACTAACTTCTCTGAGAATGCATATCAAAACATCTACCTTGCAGGTGTACACAAAATATATAATGAATTGTTTAGCCCATTGCTTGCAAATAGCCAACTCTTAACAAATAGTAACTTTTATTATTGTTATGTAGTGATAACAGCAAAAAAACAAAAACAAAACAAAACAAAAAAACAACAACACCACCCAGGGGTCCTGAGTCCCAGTCTCTCCCTGCTTTCCTCTCTGTTGGCCTCTCTCAGCCTCTCCTGTGCATGGTGATAGTGAGCAGGATAGTGGAGGGGACAGCTTTGAAAAGGACCTAACTGGTGCTTGAGCATAAGGGATTATTGTTACCAACGTTAGCTAAGTCGAAGGCCGCAGAATCCTGCAGGGGTGACTGGCTTGCTCTGATGATATGGGGGAGGAAGTCCAGGGCAAAAGTTCCTTTTGGTTTCCGAGGATTCTGTACTGGTATGAGTGTTAGTCCACGTTCACTGTTGCCAGCGACCTCTGGCTGGTTTAAGTGGGAAAGGGATCTGCTTAAAGGGAATATGACCCATCAAAGCATCAGTGGGAAAGCTAGGGAAGCGGGATAAGGGTGGCCGGACATGAGGATAACAGCCTGAACTGAGCTGCAGGGAAGGCTTGGCACGGAGCTGGTGCTACTTCCATCCCCACTGTGATGCCCTCGGGACCTGGGAGCTGCCTCTTTTGGGACACATTTTCTCCTGACCTTGCCTCTTACGGGTCCTGGGCGTCTGGTCCACTCTTCTTTGGTGACACACGGGGTTTCAGCTGCAAAGAGAAGGGAAATATGAAACAAGTATCAGGCCTGTATTGTTTTCTTTAGAAAAAATTTTTTTTGAGAGAGAGCGGGGGAGAGGGCAGAGGGAGAGAGAGAATTTTAAGCAGGTTCCACACTCAACTGTCTGAGCCACCCAGGCATCCCAGGCCTGCATTGTTTTCTGACTTAGAAGGAGGGCTTTGCCTCCTGAAGACCCACACACACAGTAGAGTATTCTATAGTAGGAAGGCTCAGCCATAAAGTGACCTATGTCAGTGACAAATACCAGAAGTCTTCCAAATCCCTATCCAGTGGACTACGAGGATGTTGAAATCTTACCTGACACATTTTCGGCATATTTCTGCATTGACTGGTACTTCTGTGTCTTCTCTTGTATTGAGAAAGGGACTTGTGTTCCTGGAAATGGAGGCCCAGACCTTGAGATGGGCCTTGATGGGGTGCTTGGGAACTCTGGGGGCATGGGGAGAGTGAGGGAATCATTGATGGCTGGACTTTAACCTGCCCTCGAAGGCATCTGGTCCAAAAGTTCAGGCCAAGGGCAGAGGCCAGCTGTTCAGAGAACCAGTGAATCTGAGCCAAGGTTGCAGGGCAGGGGGAGAGCCAGCAGTGCAGCTGTGGTGGAGAACTGCCTTTCTGGGGACACATCTGGGTTGTGACGCCCCTCCTCAGCAGGCCCAACTCTGATCCAGCGTATCCAGTGGGGAGGAGGTAGGCTGGAAAGGCCCTTTCCCTGCTCTGACAGCACAGCTCATATCCCAGGGACTTTACCCCACCCAACCCCCCATGGGGGGTGACCACTGTGCTCCAGGGAAATGAAAGGTAGCTTCTCATGACCAAATGATAAGGCCTCTGATGCATTCCAATTGTTTCCCCAAAACAGCACTGAAACAGTCAAACACCAGTAAAAGAAACCCAAAAGTTAAACTTATTCACATAGCAGAAAAGGTAGTGCTGTGGTGTTCAAAGCTCAGGTGGGTGGCTAGCTGGCTGGGGAATCAGAATCCACAGGGCCTCCCCTTGCATCACCTGAAACACCAGGAACCCTTAGGACACTGGTCCTCAAAGTGTGGTCTCCGTATCAACATCGCCTGTGAACAGGTTAAAAATGCAAGTTCTCAGACTCCTTAGTAGACTCACTGAATCAGAAACACTGGCAGTGGGGCCCAGCCCTCTTCTTTTGACAAACCCTCCAGGGGATGCTCGTGCTCGAGTTTGAGAACCATTGCCTTAGGATTTTGAGGAGACGCTCTCCTTGTTGAAGGGCCTCAAGTTTCCCCCTCTGTAAAGTGGAGAGTTTGAATGCTTTTTTTTTTTTTTTAATGCTTTTACTTTATTTTTGAGAGAGAGAGAGGGACAGAGCTTGAGCGGGGAAGGGACAGAGAGAGAGGGACACACAGAATCCAAAGCAGGCTCCAGGCTCTGAGCTGTCAGCACAGCGACTGATGTGGGGCTTGAACTCACAGATGGTGAGATCATGACCTGAGCCGAAGTTGAATGCTTAGCTGACTGAGCCACCCAGGCACCCTTGAATGATTTTTTTAAACATATTGAAATAATTCCATGGAATGGAAAAACCCAGATCCCTCACTCTATTATGTTATCAATTAGCAGAGCCTCATTGAGTCACAAAACCTCTCTGGGCACGGTTTTCTTTTTCATGGAGGAGGTGGTACCTTGGGGCATGGACAGGATTGGATGACTTTTGCGGGCCGCCTGTGGATCCCGGTGTGTGCTATGCTGCTTTTTTGCGACATGGTTTGCTGCAGCACTGATTTTCAAAGCACCAGGCTGGGAACAGCCACATGTCAACAAGTAGGACACTAAATTATGGTGCATCCATGCAATATGATATTCTGCACTTGCAAAAAAGAATGAGGAAATGTACATGTACTGATTGGGGCCAGTCTCTCAGATACAGTAAGTGAAAAAAACCACGGTGGAGAATGTTATGTATAATATGCTAAAATTTGTGCGAAAAGATATAAATATGTTTGAATATATGTAAGATATCTCTGGCTGTAGCAGATACCGCTTGGAAAGGACACTTGAGGGACTGGGGGTTGGAGATAACGGGAGTGAGACCCATTGGTCACTAAATCCCCTTTGGTACCGATTTTAAAGCATATACAGTTGACCCTTGAACAACACGAGTTTGAACTGTGGTGTCTACTTATGTGTGGATTTTTTTTGATACAGTACAGTACTGTAAATGCATTTTCTCTTATCATTTTCTTCGATACATTTTCTTTTCTCTAGCTTACTTTATTGTAAGAATACAGTGTATAATACATATAACCCATAAAATATGTGTTAATTGACTGTTTATGTTCTTGATAAGACTTCTGGTCAACAGTAGGCTATTAATAGTTACATTTCGGGGGAGTCAAAAGTCATATGTGGAGTTTCAACTGCGCAGGGGGCCGGTCGCCCTAACCCCCTGCGTGGTTCAAGGACCAACTGTACATGTACTAGTCAAAAAACAAAATGCAACAAAAAGCACCAGCAATAGAGAACCACAGTCCTGTCTGGCTCTCTGATGTTTTGATCTTGGAGCAGTGGCAGCCAAGTCCGCAAGTCAAAGATGAACGAGGCTCATGTGGTGCCCTGAGAGTGAGGAGGAGAGGAAAGTGTGGCAGCAGGTGTCGGCAGAGTTCACTGTGACACACGCACAAACGGCCCCCTCGCCAGGCCTCTGTCTGCACCTTGCAAACAAAAGGGAGATGTGGAGGTAGAGAGGGCCTGCTCTGGAGGGCGGGGCTGTGCTTGCCAGGCAATCAGGGCACCGCTCTCATGGTAGGTTCCAGCTGGGCACTTGTAAGACGGAGTCCAGGACCCCAGAGGTGCCAGGGGGTGCGGGGCGGGAGGCTGTGCCGGAGCGTGGAGGCTCACCAATGGGGCTTCCCACTCACAGCGCCCTTCTCCCTTCTTGATCTCCTGTGTGCCTCTGAGGGCATTGTTGTTAACCCCTTTCTGCACACAAGGAAACGGGGGCTCCTTTTCCCAAGGACCTGTGCAAGATTGCATTGCTGGTTAACAGCTGAGCTGGGCTTGGAACTCAGGTTACTGGCTCCAAATTCTCTGCAATGAATGGAGGAAATAGGTTGCTGGTTGCTAATGACCTGAGCATGGAACGGTGATCCCCCTCTTACGGCTCAGGCTGAAAGAACTCAGGGTCCCAGATTTGAGAAGTGGCTGGTAGAGCTGTCTGTTCATGGGCAGCTGCTGGCCTGGAGGAGCTTCCTCCGGCCGGGGCTGAGGCTACTTCCTCACAGGGAGGATGGAAGTGGCTCTGGGACCCTGTGAGGCGTTCTGCCATGGCCTGGTCCCATTTTCCTCTTCTCATTGCATGTGCCAGTCTGGCCAGATAAATGAATACAATGAACATTCTCTGTCTGTGGAAATCCGGTTATTCCTTTAAGGTCCAGCTCAAATGCCTGTCCTCCACGAAGATTCTCTCATCAGCCCCGGAGGGTTGAATCTCTCTATTCTGACCTTGCTGGAAGCCCAGGCGGAGTGAGAGAGTCTCCTCAGAGCCCTCCTTGGAGCAGAGAGCCAGGACCGGATTCCTTGAGGCTGCCTACCCTATGGCAAATTACAGGCGCACAGTAATGTTTTGTGAAGGCTGTAAGGGCTCTTGCCCTCATTTCTCCTCTCCACAGACAGAAATCATTTATGATGATGAGTCTCATATAGTTAGAACAGAGGGTGTGTGTGGTAGGAAGTGGCCAGGGACTAGTACTTGGAGTTGGGGTTGGTCGTGAAGGCCTTTATCCTGCAGGCTACAGTCAGACTTTATCCCGGCGACCTTGGGGCCATCCGAGGTGCTGAACTAACCTGTGCAGTCTCTCTGGCAGCGGTGAGGTGGGAAGCCTGGGCCCACAGGGAGAGCCTGGATGTACATGGCCAGGGACTCAGCAGGCCTTGGCACCCTGGGTGGATCTGAATTAGGCAGTGGGGCAGACCTCGTAGGGGACAGCCAGAGCTGGGATCCGTAGTCGTAGGAGAGGAGGAGGAAGGAAGAGAGGGCTGCAGGGGACTCACAGTGCCTCGTGGCCTCTCATGGGCCTGGTGGTGGGTAATACAGAACTTCGAGTGACAAGAGGGGTCAGAGGAAGTCTCAACAGCAGAAGGAAAGAGTCATTTAAAAAAGGAGGGGTGGTGGCCAACCTCACAGGCTTCAGAGGTCAGTCTGTGGAGGGGCTGGGGGAGAGGTGGCCGGAGTGGGCCGGTGGGAGGCCACCGGCAGCCCCGTGTGATTGCTTTCTGGGGTGTGACGGTGGCAAAGCCGGACTGCAGTGGTAGGCAGGCAGCCGAGGCATTGCTCATGGGTGAGGAGTGGGCGCTCAGCACAGGCTTGCTGCTTGATTGATTCTGCTGCTTGAACAACACAAATAGCCGGAAATGTAAACACCGCTGGATCCGGCGCAGCACCCCTTGGCATTGCTAATTAGCCCTCATATTACTCCTTGCAAGGGAGCAGCCACGTTACACCTCAGTTATGGCTGGATGGGCTGCGTGGGGAGGCAGGTCTGGTCAGCGGCTGCCCGTCGACACCTTCTCCCCAGTTTTCTTTAAGAAACACCAGAAACCATCACCCAGTCCCTGCCTCCTGGTCCTACCTTTCCAAGGTACCATTGCTTAGGTGTTATTAGTTAAGAGAGGGACTAATTTGTGTAATGGAAAAGTCACAGAGAGAGAATGTGGTATAAATGTTAATCGCTTTTTTAACTTCACATTATGTGATCCGTTAACATTAATATTTAATTTAATGCAGTCAAAAGATTAATGCTTGTGTTTATTTCTAAAAAAGGCAAGGATGCTTCAGGCTGCTTTTCAGCTTGGTTGAGCTTTGGGGGAAAAAAAAAAAAACCCACCCAGAACAGAAGAAATGTATTCATGCTTAATAATACAAATACCCTCTCCCCCACCCGCTCTCCCTCCTCAATTCCTAAAAATAAGCCGCGGGGTTCTAATGGGGACACTGATTAAATATTCGGCTCTGTAATTTATGCCCAAGTGAATCCCAACAGGAACCAGGGGCTCTGGAAATCTGTTGTGAAATAATTATCCTGAATGACATTGTCGAGATGGTCTGCAAGGGTGCTGTCAATAATGCATTAGCCCAAATCTGTTTGAAATACAGCAAGGAAATTACACGATATTCATGGGAACCTGAAAGAATTATCAGTAAACAAATTTAATCAACTTGATGTTATGCATACCACTCAACCTCTTATTATCTGATCATCTAGGTTTAGAACACGCAGGGGAATTGAATGGCGCGGGACGTGAGGCTGAGCGTGTGCCTGTGTGTGTGTGTGTGTGTGTGTGTGTGAGAGAGAGAGAGAGAGAGAGAGAGAGAGAGAGAGCACGCGCGTGCGCCGTGCATGCACGCTTCGTGGAACCAGCCTCAGGTCTCCACATTTCTTCTCCTTGGCTGCATTCCTTTTGCATTTTTTTTCTCTAGGCCTGATTGGTGGCTGCCAGCTCTCACCTCAGCTGGGCTCTTGGACTCCTCTTTCCCGCAGAGTCAGAACCCTGATTAGAAAAGTCAGCTGACTGCCTACCTTTCCTCCAGATGCCTCTTTCTCCTCTCCTGCCTTTCAAAGAAGGGGTAGCCCCTACTATGGAACTCAGGAGTAAAGAGGTGGGTTGGAGAGGAAGTGAGTGCTGTCATCGGGAAAGACATTTCTGGACATAGAAGGAAGAGCCCAAAGTGAGGATCTGCCACTATTTAGCCGATCTTACACAAGCCCCTTCCTATCTCTGGGCCTCAGTTTTCCCATCTGAAAAACGGGTCTTGGCTGGGTGGTCTGTGTGATTTGATGAAATCTTGGTAGAAGCTTAGCAGCATGCCACTCGCTTGCATTTTGCTCCTTGTCTTCTAGATGGGGACCGCAGAGGGGCTTTCTCAAGACCAAATGGGAAATCAGAGGCAGAGTCAACATAACTTTCAGATCCCCTTCTCATGACCCCTCCATCCCCCAAGTCAGAACGTTATTTTTTGTCTGCACCAAAAGGCATGGGGAGCATTTCCGAGTCTCGATTTCAGAACCAAGCTCTAGGTTCTGTGGTGGGGGACTTGGCTTGCCTTCCTGGCTTTGCAAGTCCCTTTCCATTTCCAGGCCGCAGCTTCCTTGTCTATACAACAAAGGGGCTGGATGAGATGACCTTTCCGACCCCCTTATTTTAGCTTTGACATTCCACATTGTCATCCACTTCCTAAGTTCCCCAATTGGCTAAGGCTTCATACTTTGAGGAAGGAGAACTAGCTTCCATTTGCAGACTATGCTCTCTCTTCTAGCTTCTGTGTGCAGTGAAAGTACATTCCTATCGAGCGTCTGCTGTGGTCAGTGCCCGGGACCAGGCCCTGTTGGGGAGCATGTATGGAATATGCTTATTGAGTCCACTTTGTGCCTGGTCCTGGGCTTGGTATTGGCATGACTTCATGGGACTTGGGGAATAAATAAAAGCCAATTCATTCAATAGCTTCTTTTTGGGTACCTACTGTGTGTCTGTCCCTATTGTCAGCATCATGTAGGATAATAGGCACATATATGAAGACAAACTGCACTAAGCACTTCGATGTTTAAAAGTGTGGTGAATGAGACTTTCCCACTGCTTGGGAACGGGCCACCCTGAAGTAGAGCTAAGAGGCAGAAAACATCTGTTTTATAAAGAGCACCAAAAGCAAACAGGTATAGACACTCCTCCAGAAGCTACTGGATGGGCTCTTTTACCTCCATCCATAATTGCAGCCCAGACCCTGGCCCCACACTGTCATGGCCTATACAGATCAAAGTCTAGATGTGGCACTGTTCAATATGGTAGCCGCTAGCCTCAGATGACTATTAAGCATTTGAAATGTGGCTAGTCCAGATTGAGATGTGCTAGAAGTGTAAAGTACACACTGGATTATCTCAAAGATTTAGTTCAATCTCAATAGTTTTCTATATGATTATATGTTGAAATAATATTTTGGATATACTGAGTTAAATGAAATGGAATATTGGGACACCTGGGTGGCTCAGTCAGTTAAGTGTCTGACTCTTGATTTTCGCTTTGGTCATGATCTCATGGTTCTTGAGATCAAGCCCTGTGTTGGGCTCTGTGCTGACAACACGGAGCCTGCTTGGGATTCTCTCTGCATCCCTCTCCCTCTCCCTCTCCCTCTCCCTCTCCCTCTCCCTCTCCCTCTCCCTCTCCCTTTCCCTCCCTCTCCCTCTGCCCCTCCTCTGCTTGCACACGTGCTCTCTCTCTCAAAATAATAAACGTAAAAAATATAATAAAAATTCAAAAAATGAAATAGAATATTAACATGAATTTCACTTGTTTCTTTTGGCTTATTTTGAAAAGTTTTATTTATTTAAGTAATCTCTGCACTGAAAGTGGGGCTCAAACTCACAACCCCATGATCAAGAGTTACACACTCTTCCAACTGAGCCAGCCAGGCACCCCTTCTTTTGGCCTATTTTGTTGTGAATCATAGGAAATTTAAAGTCCTATATGTCTTACATTATATTTATATTTCCTATAGAATTATCTCAAAGAATATTTAAATACTCAAATAATTATCTGATGGGAGTATGGAGGGTGGTGATGTGACTTTCCCCTTCTCATTTCTCACGGGGGAGGCTAGAGGAGCATTTGTCCCCACTTCATGTGAGGGGTTCTAAGAGAACCACTCATAGAGATGAAGGGGTGCTGGATGAAGGAAGATTGACATTTTAGTTTGTGCCTTAACTCCTCCTTAGCAGAGGAATTGCTGATCTGCTCTTTGTGCTTATTTGAACAGGGGGAAAGGATAATTGGAAAGTGTGGTGGGCAGAAAAATGTCCCCTTACCACCCCCCATCCTTGCCCCAAGATGTCTATGTCCTAATCCCAGCAACCCGTGAATATGTTATCTTACATGGTGAAAGGGACTTCGCTGATTTGATTAAGGTTAAGGACCTTCGGATAGGGAGATTATTCTGGATTATCCAGTTGGGCCTAATCTAATCACATGAGTCCTTGACCATGAAGAACCTTTCCTGGCTGCCATCAGAGACATGGGATAACTAGGATGATGGAAAAAGAGGCAGGAAAGATGAGAGCGTATGAAAGGGGCTCGGCTTGCCATTGTTGGCTTTGAAGATGGAAGAAGGGGCCACAATCCAAGCAATGCAGGGGGCCTGTAGATGCTGGGGACAGCACAGAGACAGATTCTCCCCTAGAGCCTCTAGAAAGGGACATAGCCCTGCTGACATCTTGATTTTACCCCAGGAGATATGCACTTGATGTCTGACCTATAGAAGCAGAAGATAACACATCTGTGTGGTTTTAAGCCACCGATTGTGGTAATTTGTTATGGCAGCAATAGGAAGCAAATACAGAGAGAGACAGTGGGTTGGAGAGAGGATATGGTACTTTGGCACAATAAAACTGCGTGAGTTGCTCATGAATTGAGTGCACATTTTGTAATACAGCCAGGCTTAAGCCATCTGGCAAGATCCACCCAAGAGCCTGGATGCAGGGGAAGGAAGCTTAGCAGCAAGAGGCTTTGGGGTTGATCACTAAGGGTGGTAGTTGAGGGAGGGCAGACGATGTCAGCTTGGGGCAGCTCTTGGGGATGAGTAGTGGAGAATTCTCCTTCCGGTAAGGCCTCCTGAAGCACTCATGCGTGTATTCTAAGATCAGTTTAGGACCTACCACATAGAGACTGAAGAGTGGCCATAGAAGAGCCATCAGCCACCTATATCAGTTAGCCTTGGTTATGCTAAGTAACACACAGCTCCCAACTCTTAGAGCTTTATGACAATGGAGTTGTCCCTGTTCATGAATGAATGAATGAACTCCCTGTTCATGAATGAATGAACGAATTCCCTGTTCATTCTCTATGTCTATCTCTACTCATCCTCCTGGGATCCATCCTCACATGTCATTTGCTATAGAGCAAGCCACATGGCTCCACCTAACTTCAAGGGGACAGGAAGGTGTAATCCAGCCATATGTTGGGAGTAGAACTGGGGATATTTATTGATCACTAATGTCTACCAATCCTCTTTTCTTTTTTTATCCTTTCCAGGCCCAAAAGCTCCCAAGGAGAAAGGGCCCCAGGAGAGGAAGGGGGAGGAGTTCGGAAGAGCAGAGCATATGCCTTTCCTCAACGGCAGAGACCCTCAGGTTGATATCTGACTGGTATGGGAAGGGTGTGAGGACTAAATGAGACATGCAGCTGAGATTTTAAACCAGACTGGAATTTCCACTTAGACCCTGAAAATGAAAGGAGGCTGAAGGGTCATCCTGTGATGTCATTACAAAACAGAAACACGAGGTTCATCAGGGAAAGGACGAAGGCAGTACTTTGAAGAAACAAAGCTGTTTTCTTATATGTGGCTAATTTCAGACTCTACTGAGTCCAACTACCAGTGCATTTAATCCTCAAAATGATCCTTTGAATCAGTGTCTGTTACTACCTTCATTTTCCATATCACAAAACCGAGGCTCAGAGAGGGGGGGTAATATGCCGAGTGGTGCACAGATCAAGTAGCTAGTCAAAACTCAAACTCAGATTGTCTGCCTCCAAGTATACTTTTAAAAGCCATTCTTGCTGTACTGTGTCATACTACACTGACGTCAGTGGAGTACTACTGCTTTCTGGAGTAGACAGGAGAGACACACACTGTGAGCTATTCCTTTGTGGGCAGGAAGGTTACATTAGGAAGATTCTCAGGATTTGGCAAAAGGGAGCGGACATTTCTGGACCTTCTACCACGTGCCAGGCCCTGCCACGTACTTGGCACACAATATCTCATTTAACTCCCTGAGCAACTTTATAAGTAAGCAGTTCCATTCCAGTTTTGCAGATGAGCCAAACTGAGGCACAACGTCAAGGAAGTAATAGGCAAGATTTGAATCCAGTTCTGCCGGATTTTCAAAAGTCTCTCTACCCAGCAACGATTTCCCAGTAAATGACTTTGGAGGAGCCAGAGGAGAGGAGGCCAGAAGGAGGTGCGACAGTCTTGAGGAAGGCCTCCAGGCTGAGAGGATATGATGGAAACAGGGAGGGTGGTGAGAGAAGGTGTGCAGGTGAGAGCTCGGAGCCAAGATTAGGTAGGTCTGATTGGCACTGACACTGTATAAGAACAGTGGGGGCAGGAGGAAAGGCAGGTTGGAGCCAGGTCAGGAGTTGTTTGGAATGTAAGGTTGAGGAGTTTGGCTTTGTTCCCTCAGGCCATGGGAGATGTTTGCAGTTGGAGAAAGAGGAGGTGTGCGGTGGGAGAAAGAGGAGGAAGCCTGGAGTGTGGGGTTTCTGAGGCTGCCCCTGTGCTGAAGTGATGGGGTGTTCTGCCATTATCCCCTGTGCAAGTGGAAAACAGGAAAGGGCTACTTTAGGCAGAAGCATCCCTCAGGACAAAGGCATGGTCGGGGTTGTGGGAGAGTTGGGCGGTAGGATTCCAGATACATCAGGACAGGGCAACGGAGGGCACAGAGGTACAGAGGGTGCCTAAGGCAGGGGAAAGACTGTGACTTTGGCACATGGCAGACCTCTTTCTGGTCTCAGGCTTGTTTTCACTGCTTATGTGACCCTGGGCACATAATTTTGCTTTGATGACGTTAAAATCAAAGAGATCTGTGTGGTAGAACCTGCCAATTTCCTCACTTTAACATGCTTCAAAATGTAGCCCCTTTATTATCTGTATCTGATCTTGAGGAGCCCCTTTCCTACAGAGGAATAGAGAAACTTCACATGCCAGCTGACAGTCTCCACTAGTATTTAGTCTCCTTTCAGTGAAAATGTTCCTACTCTTTGTTTTTATCTTCCAATCAGAGCTGGCTTAAATAGTTCCTTTGGGATTGATGGATAACTCTTTAAGTAAATGTCCTGTCCTTCAGGGTTTCACTTCTTTCCCTACTTCTTTCCAAGACGGTAACTGGGTATTTGAGGGCTTTACTGCATTCTTCAGGTAGCACAGAGATGGGCTTTAGATTTGCATGGTGTCCTCTGTATCCAGGAGCTAGTCTGGTCTGCTGGCCACTCAGGTATGACTTATTTCTTTTGGTCTTCTGGGTGATACGCTCGTGGAGTTTGTGGTTTTGGCCATTTGTCCTCAGTCACAAAGTTCCTGTCCATGATGGCCTCTTTTCTCTTGATCCTAGGCCTTTGCCCTCTCAGTACCTTTGTGTGCCATCTTCTCTCTGATGGAGGCTCAAGGGTGCTGCCTCAGACTCATTCCTCTGGTAGTTTCCTACAGTGGCTGCTGTGCCATCACCCTCTGCCATGTTGGAAACCTTTTTTTTTTTTTTAATGTTTATTTATTTTGAGAGAGAGACAGAGAGTGTGAGTGGAAGAGGGACAGAGAGAGAGACACACAGAATCTAAAGTAGGCTCCAGGCTCTGAGCTGTCAGCACAGAGCCCAATGTAGGGCCCGAAACCACGAACCGTGAGATCATGATCTGAGCTGAAGTTGGTTGCTTAACTGACTGAGCCACCCAGGTGCCCCTGTTGGAAAGCTTTTGAGTGTTTTTTTCCTAGAGAAAAACTCCTGCTGGTAGACATGGGAAGTGGGCCGTTAGTTCTTTGCATGGCCTTCCCTTTCCCCTTGACCCACCTAATTTATCTCTTCAAGGTGAGACTACAGTTAGGGGGGAAACGTAGAACACAATGGCCTGAACTTCCCTCCCTTTATCCATCTTTTCTTCTCACAGCTTTGTGAATGTGAAGGGGTGAACATCCTGACTTTTACTTTGGGGAAATACAGCACCACAAATCATGTGGTTCAAGGATGCTGGCTCCATGCCTGCGCTCCAGGGACAGACAGGTAACTAAGGCCTGGACAACCATGCCATTCCCTTCCCCTGGCCAGTGACTGCTTCAGGGATGGACATGTGACCACATTTGTGCCATGAGAGACAGCTCTGGGAACTTATTAGAGCCTATAACAGAGAAGCTCCTTTTTTAAAAAAAATTTAACCTCGAGATATAATTTATATAGAATGAAATGCACTGATCTTTAGTGTTTAGTTTGAAGAGTTTTGACAAATGTATACACATTGGTGTACCTAACACCCAAATAAAGGTGTAGATTATTCCCATCACCCTCAGAAGTTCCCCCAGGCTCTTTTCCAGTCAATCCCAGGAAGTCTCTTCTGATCCTTTCCAGTCAATACCACTCGCCTCCCAGAGTACACACCAGAGGCAATCATTATTCTGACTTTTATCATTATAGATTACCTTTCCTGTTCTAGAACTTTTCATTTTGGACTTCTCATTCTGTTCCACTTATCTATTTGTCTATACTTAATTCAACATCACAGTGCCTTGATATACTGCCGTAGAGTTTAGGCAGTATAAATATTATAATTATGTTCTTTTTCAAGACTGTTTTTGTTAGTTAGGTCCTTTGAATTTTCATACAGATTTTAGAATTATCCTTCCAATTGTTCAACAAAACATGCTGGGATTTGATTGGGACCTCATTGAATCTGCAGATCAGTTTGGGGAAAGTTGACATCTTATCCATATAGAATCTTCCAAACCATGAATATGGTATATCTCTCCATTTCTTTCTTTCTTTCTTTCTTTCTTTCTTTCTTTCTTTCTTTCTTTCTTTCCTTTTCTTTTCTTTTCTTTCACTTCTCTCAGCAAGGTTTTTTCTCAATGTAGAAATCTTTCATTATGTTCATTGCCAAGTATTTTATATTTTTGATGCTATTAGAAAGAGTATTTTTTAAAATTTCGTTTGCCAGTTGTTTGTTGCTAGTATAGAAATTCTCTTTTTAGTGTTTGCTAAACTGGTTTGAGGTAAGGCATGCAAGGGACACCATGAGGAGATGGTCTCTCTGAGAGTGACTTCAAAACTGAGGGGAACAGAGCTAAAAGATGGGGAGGTGGGGACGTGGGGAGGTAGGGAGGGAGAGAGAGAGAGATCTCTAAAGAAAGGATCTGAGCTCCTATGTTCAAAGGTGACTCACTTCTTCCCTTCCGGAAGACAATCTACATCTGGAAGAATTTAAAAGCCAACATTGTCTCTGTTAGCTAGTCTGTGGTCCTCCCATTTGCGATATATCAGTTTTGCTGAGGAATGTGGGATTTGTTTCTGCATCTCCTGGGGCCTGTGGCATCACAAAAAGCACACTGGCTTTTGATGGCTGCTTTTTCCAACCCAGGGAATGTCCCTGCCTCTCATTAGATTCTTTCAGTTTAGACTCTCTGTCTGATTGTGGGAGGAGTTGGGGACAGAAGTGAGAAATGTGTGTATGGGAAGGCTTGCTATTCTCCCCACTAGTTTATCCATCCATCCATCCATCCATCCATCCATCCATCCAGTCATCCATTCTCTTAGCACTGAATGTTTCCTGGAAAGAAAGGTGACACATGTACTGGGTGTGTTTCATATACATGATCTCATTTGATTCCTACTACTACCCTTCAAGGTGGACATTAGCATTACCTTCACTTTTCAGATGAGAAAGCTGAAGTTTAGAGCATTTAAGCCACATATAAGTCCAGATAATGAGAAGGTGACAGCACTGACATTCAAATCCCCAATGTCCCTGCTCTTTGTACTTTGAGAAGTGGTCTTGGTTTCCTGTGTGTGAGGTCCATGCAAAGCAGCACAGGGGATGGAAGGAGGATTAGCACTGACCGAGTGTGACTCTTGTCATCCAACCCAGCAGTCTATTAGAGGAGCTGACAATGGGTGAATAACTGTAACACAAAGGAGAAAGGAGGATCTAAATGCAATGAGTGGAATTTTGGGAATCCAGGGGAAAAATATGAGAATTCCAGGGACTTTTTAACATCCTAAGTTATTCTCAAGACTACCAATGTTCTTCATTTTCTTTCCTCATTATTATGTATAACTAAATTTTTTGATGAAGAAATAAGAAATATTAAGTTAGTAGAGAACTATATATAGCCTACAGTGTGTATTAAAACCTGGGAAAATGCCAGTCAACATAATCAGGTAGTGCTTGAATAATGTAATGTTGAGATCTCCCAGTAAGGCTAACAGTACTAAGGAATTCCTTGTCTTCCAAAACTTGTTATTCTTGGAACACCACTCATAGGATTTATGTAAAATATGCTGTGCACGTAAACTTATTAATACATATTTTATTTGCAAGAATAACTCACCATTAGCAGGAAAAAGGGCACCAAACACACACTGATAACACAACAGCCATGAGCAAGAGTGACTCAGGTCAACCTTAACCTTCAACTCTGCCTGCTTTTGGTTTCAACTTGACATCGGCAGATTCCTTCAAACCAGTAATGCCTCTATATTGATAAGCTTTAATTCTCACAGGAGAATATGGTACTTTTTCTGGTTTTCTTGGTTGCTTTTTCTCAGGAGTTGAGATTTGAAAGAATATTTAAGTTCCCTGAGAAAGAACAGGAGGGAGTTTCTGAATGGATACATTGGTCTTGAGGGAGGTACAGATAAAAGCTAGCAGGTTTGGGGAAGGTAAATATTAAGGGCAGCTGTAGGACTCACAAAGCTGGCATGTGAGCTGGGAGGTGAAGGGTGGGCAGGATTTAGAGATTCAGGTGGGGGGTAAGAGTAGGGAGAAAGGTGTTCTAGGTGGAAGGCACAGCTTGGGCAAAAGAAGACTGAGAAGCTGGAATTTGGGGATATACCAAGCAATTATTTTGACCCTGAACAGTGAGTTTGTGAAACAATACAACTGGAAGGGTAGAGTGGGAGGGGTGTGTGTCATGCATCATTTTCGTCTCTCACCCTGTAAAGTAGGTACTCCAGGGTTATTAGTTTATATGCTATGATGAGGAAACAGAGGCTCATGAATTAAGTGACTTGCTTAAGGTCACATGGATAATAAATGATAGAAGCTGGGGAATAGGAACTCTACAGAACACGTAGTCCAAGGTCTTGCCCATCACAGGAACATGCTGGAAGTCTTAGAATGAAGCAGTCATGGGGATTTCTTAAATGTATGTTGAGTTGAACTGATGTGTAGAAATTAAAGGGAAATTAGATTTTGGTTAAATATCAGGAAACACTTTCAGGAGAAACAGACTTCTGTAACAAGGTTTTTATTTTTTAATTTTTTAATGTTTATTTATAATTGAGGGAGAGAGAGAGAGAGAGAGAGTGTGTGTGTGTGTGTGTGTGTGTGTGTGTGTGCATGAGCGGGGGAGAGGCAGAGAGATAGGGAGACAGGATCTGAAGCAGGCTCCAGGCCTGAGCTGTCAGCACAGAGCCTGATGTGGGGCTCAAACCCACGGACCATGAAATCATGACCCGAGCCGAAGTCAGATGCCACCCAGGTGCCCCTGTAACAAGTTTTTAAACCCTTTTTTGATATCTATTTATCTCTCTCTGTCATTTATCTCTTACTGATGTGAATTTATAACTAATCATGATTCCCTCTTCCTTTAGGCCACAAGGAAGCTTAATGTCAAATTTGTGGCTCTATAAAATGGGGTGATTTACCTTTCTGCCTGCTAATCTTAGCCCCTGCTTTGTTTTTTTCCCCCTGCCTTTTCTTCCTGCCTTTGTCCCTTTGCTGTTCATTTTCTCTTTCAGCATTGGATATATTCATTCAAGCTGCCTCAAATTTGGATATAATTAACTAATCTAAAACTAACTGGGAAAAACTGAGAAATTCTTTTTTTTTTTAAATTTTTAAATGTTTATTTATTTTTGAGAGACACAGAGAGACAGCATGAGCAGGGGAGGGGCAGAGAGAGAGAAAGAGAGAGGGGGAGACACAGAACATGAAGCAGGCTCTAGGCTCTGAGCTGCCAGCACAGAGCCCGACATGGGGCTTGAACTCATGAGCCGTGAGATCATGACCTGAGCTGGAGTCGGATGCTTAACCGACCGAGCCACCCAGGCACCCCAAGACTGAGAAATTCTAACAGATGTGTAAAACAGTGTAATGTGCTGCCTTGTGAGGTCATGAGCTCCATGCTGTTGGAGGTGTGTAAGAAAAGACTGGAAGACCATAAGTCTCGAAGATCCCTTCAGTTCTGAGATTTTCTGATGATAACAGTTGGGAGTAGGCAATTCTTTGACGGCACCCACAGCCATTCCCCCAACAAGCTGCACCCCAGTGCCCATGGTAAAATTCTCATCCTCTTGCGGCCTGAGGTCCTCTGGCTACACAGGCTCATGAGACTGGGGGCTGGGGATGCAGGCTGCCTGGTACTGGGGCAGCAGTGCAAATGATATTAATAACACGTGACTAGCAGTGGATTGATTGAGTAAGCAGATGTTAAGGTTTTGGCTGATAATGATTCATTACTATTTGGAAAAACCTGATAGGGATGCTCTCACTCTAAGAATTAATTAGTTTATGCTTCATCAGTTGTATTGAGCAGAGTGTAAATGACCCTTCTGAGTACAGAGCTCTCCAGTTAGGGGAATTAGCATTCCTTCCAACCATCAAGACATGGGAACTGAGAGCTTCCTTCCGTAGAAGAATGGGCAGAGGGGGAGGGGAGGCACAAGAAGATGGAGAAGCATGCATACCTGATGTTTGCCTGTCCAGCTTCCATCCCTCATCCTCCACAGCTTATCATTTGGAGATGTTCCCCTTTACCACCCTCACTCTATGCTATGGTGGGGCTCCTCTCTAGCTCAAGTTGGGAGGGAGAGCATGTGACCAAAGCCGGGCTAATCAGTGTACTGTATTGCCTGGGCCATAGTGACTGGCTCACAGATGTAAATGTGTGACCCAGTCAGATACCTTGAGCCTCTATGAGACATTTGCTGGGAATCTAGGAAAAGCCATCCTCTCACGTTTCCCAAAGGGATGTGAGGTGGGAGCTGCAGCAGCCATTTTGTGATCTCAGCCCCCAAGCCATTGAATCATTCCCAGCATTTGAGCTTCCCCAGCTGCTGCTACATGAAGCAAAGACAACTGTCTCCACCGAAACCCATCTAAATTACAGATTTGTGAGCAAAAAGAAGACCGTTGTTGTTTTAAGCTACCAAGTTTGGGGTGATTTGTTACATAACAATTGACCAGAGCAGTTTATCTTCCATATTTTGGACTTCAGACCAATCTTCCCTAATTGCAAACCTGATCACCTTACCTTTTGCTTAAAAATTCCTCAAGAACCTGCTGGTTAAAGACCTGTGGTATTTAAGGTGTTCCTGGTGGTACCTCTGAGATCTCATCTCTCTGCCCTTCCTCTCAGGAATCCTGTCCTTCTGTCACACAGAACTGCTTGCAGTTCCCTAAATAGCTCATGCTCTCTCAGGTCTCCATGTCTTATGTATGCTGTTTCCTCTGCCTGGAATGCCTGTCCTGTCCCTACCAGATGACACCTTTGTGGAGGATTTCCTCCTGTCTCTTTTCTGAAATCCTATTAGTCAAATGTTGGAGCCCATAGATTAATCACTGTATTTTCTTCTTCAATCATTTGTTTAAAGTTTATTTTTAGCATTTATTTTGAGAGAGATAGCAAGCAGATGAGGGGCAGAGAGAAAGGGAGACGGAATCCCAAGCAGGCTCCGTGTCGCCAACACAGAGCCCATTGCGGGGCTCGAACTCACAAATGGTGAGATTATGACCTAGCCTGAAATCCAGAGTCAGACGCTAGTCAGACGCTTAACCGACTGAGCCACCCAGGTGCCCCTTCTTCAACTATTTTTGTATCTACGTATCTATGATTTACATATGGAGGATTTCCTTGGCTTTATCTTCCAACCCTTCTTATGGAAACTTTTATTTTGATAATCTCATTTTACATTTCCAACAAGTCTTTCATGCTCTGTTTTTCATGGTATTTGTACTTTTTCATGTTTTATGTTTTTTCTGTGTACTATTTTCTGTTTTATATTTCTTACTTCACAAATGAAATAGCTTTTTGAATCTCTGTGCTCTTCTGTGTGCTGAATTGTCATAGCCTCCTTATTTATTTTATTTTTTTAATATTTCTTGGTCACTCACTTTCATATTGGCAATTTGCCTCAAATGTCTGATGATTCTGAGTTGTCCATTCAAGTTTAAGAAAGAGTGGCTTGGGAGCTCTGAGAACATAGGGCTTGCATGGTTCCCATTACGGTTTGTAAACGGGAAGTTGCTATTACCCTGAGAGAGCCTAAATGCTATAAGGTGGGAGCTGTAATACCCTATGAGCTGTCTTTGGTCTTCCCAGATAGTTTGTCCCACACAGCTCCTGACAGTGCAGTCTTCACTGTGTGATGCATGCTTTGATATAGAGACCCCTGCATATGGGGTTGGGTGTTCTTTGTAAAGACTTTGGATCAACTTCCTGTTGATCCCCTGTTCTGACTTCCCCTGTTCTGACTTCCTGCCCCCTTCTTACTTGGCAACTTTGCGTCTCAAATTTCTCTGTGGTTAGACACGGCAGGATGGCTTCCTCATTGGCTATAACCCTATTCTCATGTGTTCTCGGCTGCCTTTTTTTCCATCCTACTTTGTCAATTTCCAGTCCGTTTCCAGTCATATTCTAGAAATGCACAAAATCACTTCTACATTGATGTACCACCCCATTCTCTTAGTTGTATTGAGTTTATTCCTTTTAAATTCCCCCACTGTCCTTTTACAGGGATCTCCTCAGGCAAGGAGAGAGATGGCTGGTTCACCATCAAGAACTGTAGGTTCAAATTCTGCTTTTCTGTCTTCTTGTCCTGGAAAGGACTTTAGAGACCACTGAGTCACTTTGAAAGGGAGAAACCAAAGTTGGAGTGGGTAGAGCCCCTGGCCAAGGAGGAGAGGCCCAGTAGGGAAGTGGCAGAGTATTAGCTTGGGGCATATCAGTATTAGCTGGTGAGCATCTGTCTGAGACAGACAGCCTGGGTTTGAACCCTGGCTCCATCACTTACTAGCTATCAGAACTTGAGAAAGGTAGTTCACTTTACTGTGTCTCTGTTTTCCCACCAATAAAATGGGGATATAAAACCGACTTCATAGGGCTGTGAGAATTAAGTGGGTTAACATACATGACGTGCTTAGAATAGGACCTATCACAACGCGTTGTCTATTAGTGGAGAAACTTAGGCTGGCACTCAGATCTCAGCTAACCTCAGGCCCTGTACCAGTCATGCAGGGTGAACTTCTACTGGGTGAAGTTTCTAAACAAATGCAAGCACCACCATTGCTAAATTAAGTACAAAGTCTTCATCCTGATAGCACAACCCTCCCCAGTGTGAATCCACCACCCTCACCTAGCTTTTCTTCCTGTTGTTTCTGACCCCTCCCCCCTTGCCCTAGCCAGGCCACACCCTTATAGGCTGGTCCCCCATGCTGCTTTAACAGCTCCTGAACACAAGCCCCAGGCCCCTCATTGATAAGCATGTTACAGCAAATGGCACTCTCAAACACCTGAGGAATGCTTCAATGTCTCTTGTTGCTGTCTTTGCTAAGCTTTAAATCCTTTTAACAAAATAGACTTTTCTCCTATTTGTGTCTTGGCTCCCATCAAACTCATGAACTCCTGGAAGGCAGGGACTGTGGCTTAGTCATCTTTGTTCCCTCCAGAAGGCTGGTGAGGTACTTTTCACTGCTAAGCTCGATGGAACAACCTGGAGATGGGTAGACCTGCTCGAGGTCTCAACTCCCCCAGGTGACAGCTCTGTGTCCTTGGATAACTAAATTAACTTCTCTGGACCATCACTTCCTCTTGCGCATTTTGTGATTCAAATAGGATATGCCAAACTCTGTAAGGCACCGTGAAAGTAAGTTTTCACTGAGGGCATGTTGATGAGGCAAGCTGAGGAGAAGTGTGATGACAGGAATTTCCTGCAGGTAGGATGGGTTATGAGAGCCCAAACCCTACAGATCCACCAGAGAGGTGCTGGCAGTTGCATGGGGTGGTGGGCTGGGGAAACTGGCAGGGTAGTGTATAGGCACATATGGGAGGTGGTAGGCAGGGGACCAAGGTGATAGGAGGTTTGAGTGTAGCTCATTGGGAGGATGACGGTGGATGATCAAGATGGAGTAGCTGGGAGAAGAACAAATTTGGGGGCCAGATGAGGCATTAAGTTCGGGAAAGCGTGAAGTTTGAAGGGTGAGGGCTCCCGAACAGATATTCCATCAGGCAGTTGGAAGTGGGAAGTTCCTGCCTGAGAACAAATCTGAGCTGTCTCCTGTGTTGAACTGATAGTTGGTACCCTAGGAGAGGATGAGATGCCTGAGAGAATGCGAGGACAGATCAGAGAACTGAGGACAGAGTCTCTGGGGAAGAGAGACATCTTTTGAAGGTTCAGGCGAGAATTGCAGCCCCCTGGTGTAGGACACCAGGAGGGCACTGTGTCTAGGAACTCATGAGGTAGAGATTTGAAAAATGAACACTGATTACCTATTGGGAATTTGATGGTATTAGGAGGTTTCATGAATGTTTTAAGGTATGATAATGGTATTGTGAAATGATCTCCTGTTTGGTATCTGCTTTAAAATGAACTGGTGGGCTGTCTTAAAAGGGACATACTTTAGGTTCAGAAATGCAAATAAGTTGAAAGTAAATGATAGAAAAAGGTATACCATGCAAACAGTAAGAGAAAGACGGCTGGATTAGCTATACTATTATCAGACAAAAGAGACTTTAAGATGGAACTTGTTACTGGGGACAAAGAAGAGCATGTTATAACGATAAAAGGATCAGTCCATCAGGAAGGCATAACAATTATAAAAACATATGCACCTAACAACAGAACCTCAAATACATCAAGCAAAAAGGTGACAGAAATGAAGGGAGAAATAGACAATTTAACAGTAATAGTTGGAGACTTCCATACCCCTCCTTCAATAATGGATAGAACGAGGCTGAGATCAACAAGCAACTATCTGCAAAACACTTCATCCAACAAAAGCAAAATAATGTGTTCTTCTTAAGTGCACATGAAATATTCTCCGGTTTAGAATATTTGCTAGACCAGGAAACAAATCTCAGTAAGCTTAGTAGAGACAATAGAAAAATAGAGTAAGTCAATGAAGTGAAAAGTTATTTCTTTGAAAATATCAACAAAATGGACAACCGTTTAGCTAGACTGACCGAGCAAAAAAAGGAAGAATCAAGTGTCTAAATGAAAAGTGTCAAAAATGAAAAAGCAATGTCACTACTGATGTTACAGAAATAAACAGATTATAGGAGAATAAGATCATGACTGATATCTCAGAAATAAACCAGATTATAACTGCATTATGAACAGCTGTACATCATCAAGTTAGATGACCTATGTGAAGTGGGAAAATTCCTATAAATACACAAACTACCAAAACTGACTCATGAAAATAGAAAATCTGAATAAATCTGTAACAAATAAAAAGATTGGCTTAGTAATTAAACTTCCCACAAAGAAAATAGCAGGCCCAGATGGCATCACTAGCAAATTCTCCCAAATGTTTAAAGAAAAATCAATACCTATCACAATCTCTTTCAAACAGCAGGAGAAGAAGGAATACTCCCCACACCTTTTATAAGCCAGAAACCACATTATCTAGATATGAAAACCAGACAAAGACATCACATGAAAATAAAACTATAGACCAGTATCCTTCACAAATATATACGCAAAAATCTTCAATAAATTGTTAGTAAATTAAATCCAGCCACACATAAAAAGATCATATACATTATCAAGTGGGATTTATCCCAGGAATGCAAGGTTGGTTAAATATCTGAAAATCAACAATGTATTTTGTCCATAGAATGAAAGACAAAAACCACATGATCAACTCAGTAGGCACAGAAAGAGCACTTGACAAAATCCAACACACTTTTGTAAATTAAAATCACTCAATAAACTAGGAATAGAGGATGTAGTGAGTTCAGTGGTGCTCCCTCCACATATGTCTATATTCCAGAACTTGTGGATGTTATCTTATATGGAAAAAGTTCCTTTGCAGATGTAATTAGGATAAAGACCTAGAGGTGAGATCATCCTGAATTACACAAGTGGACTCCAAATCCAATGTCCTCGTAAGAGACAGACAAGCCACAGAGCCACAGGGAAGAATGCCATGTGAAGATGGAGGCAGAAATTGGAGTGGCTTAGCCACAAGCTAAGGAGTGCCCGTGGTCATCAAAAGTGGGAAGAGGCAAGAAAGGATCTCTTGCCTTTAGCATGACTGCAGGATATAAGATAAAAATAAAGAATCAATTGAATTTCTTTACACTAGCAGTGGACAATCTGAAAATGAAATTAAGAAAGAAATTCCATTTATGATAGAATCAAAATGAGTAAAATACTTAGGAATAAATTTAACAAAAGAAATCTTGTATGTCTTGTATAACTAAAACTACAAGACACTGTAGGAAGAAATTAAATGAGACACAATTAAATGGACAGACTTCCCATGTTCAAGGTTTAGAAGTCTTAAAATTGTTAAAATGACAATATGTCCCCAGTTGACCTACAATTTCAACATAATCCCTGTCAAAATCCCAGCTGGCCTCCCCTTTCCACTGATTGACAAACTGATTTTAAAACTCATGTGCAAGTTCTAGGAACCTAGCGTAGACAGTAAAGTTCTTGAAAAAGAAGAACAAACTTAGAGGGCTCACAATTCCTGGTTTTAAAATGTACTAGAGACAGCAATCAAGACTGTGTGGTACTAGCATAAGAATAGACATTTAGATCAACGGAATAGAATTGAGAGTCCAGAAATAAACTCTCACATTTACAGTCAATTGCTTTTTGACAAAGGTGCCAGAATAACTCGACTGGGGGAAGAATATTCTTTTCAACAAATGGTTCTGGGAAAACTGGATAACCACATCTAGAAGAATGAAGTTAGACCTCTACTTGATAACATTTACAAAAGTTAAGAGTTAACACTATGCAACTCTTAGAAGAAAACATAGAATTAAGTATTTGTGATGTGAGGTTGGGGGCAATAGTTACTTGAATAGGATACTAAAACAAGCAACAGATATACTGGTCATTATAAAAAACAAAACAATTTTGTGTTTCCAACGGCATCGATAAGAAAATGAGAGGAACCCACAGAATGAGAAGAAACATTTACAGATCTTAGATCTGATAAAGGACTTGTGTCCAGAATATAGAAAGAACTATTATAACTCAATAACAAAAAGATAAATAACTAAGTTAAAAAGTGGGCAAAAGGTATGCAGAGACATTTCTCCGAAGAAGATACACAAATGTCCAGTAAGCACATGAAAAGATGCTCAGCATCATTCATCCTTAAGGAAATGCAAATTCAAGCCATGAGACACCACTTCACACCTGCTGGGATGACTATAATAAAAAAGACAGACAACAACAAGTGTCTGCAAGGATGTGGAGAAATTGGAACCTTTGTACGCTGCTGGTGGGATTGCAAAATAGCACAGCCGCTTTGGAAAACAGTTGTACAGTTCCTCAAAAATGTTATACACAGAATTACCATATGACCAAGAAATGCCACTCCTGGGCATATAGCCAAGAGAAATGAAAGCCTACATCCTCTCAAAACTGTTCAGAGTGGCAGAATTATTCATAATAGCTAAAAGGTGGAAACATCACATATGCCCATCAGCTGATGGTGGATGACCAAAAAGTGGTATATCCATACAATGGCATGATATTCAGCAGTTAGAAGGAATGAAGTATGGATACATGCTACCGCGTGGATGCATCTTGAGAACATTATGCTAAATGAAAGAAGTCAGTTACCAAAGACCACAAATTATATGATGTCATTTATATTAAATGTCCAGATAGACAAATCCACAGAGACAGAAAGTAGATTAGTAGTTGTCAAGGGCTAAGGGGAGGGGAGAATGGGGAATAACTGATAATAGGTACAGGGTTTCTTTTTGGGAAATGATGAAAATGTTTTAAAAAATTAGTGGTGGTGTGACTGCCTGGCTGAGTTGGTAGAGCATGCGATTCTTTATCTCAGGGTCATGAGTTCAAGCCCCACGTTGGGCATAGAGCTTACTTAAAAAAATAAGCGAAAAAAACGAACAAACAAAAAAAACAAAAAAAAAATAAATGAAGTTATACTAAAAAATAAAATTAGTGGTGATAATTATAGAACTATGTGAAATATACTAAAAGCCACTGATTGTACACTTTAAAAGGTGGAATGTTATGGCAGGTCAATAAAGCTGTTAAACATTTCAAGTTACTTAAAGCTAAATAAAATCAACAGTTCAGTTACTCAGTCATACTAACCACATTATAAGGACTCCTAGCCACATGTGGCTAATGGCTCCCGTATTGTACAGCACAGGTCATTGCAGAAAGTTCGGTTGGACAGCACTGCCACTGTAGAACGGCTGCCGTAGAGAGACTGGGCAGGCATCACACACCGTCCTAGACATCTCCCTGTGAGGACTGTAAGTAATGTATTGGTGCAGTGGTTACTTCTTGTGATGGAGCTGGTGAAAATATATCTGTGTCTTTATTGCCACCGTATAGGATGCAATACTTTGGCGTGGTTGAAAATTTCCATGTGAGCAGGGTAAAATGTGCACGGCTAAGAGATGAAACTAACATGCCAAAACGTCAGGTGTGATTATTTTGAGTAAGGGGAATATGGGACATCATTTTTCTTCTGGCTTTTTGTAGTGGATTATGCAGCTAGGGTTCTTGTTTATAACCTCCAACCTCCCACCCTCTTTGTGGTCCAGGTGGCACTGTTTGAATTCCTAGAAAGAGTTATGCCTCTGAAGCTATGGTGCTCCGTTTGGATTTCCTTATCCCATGAACCAGATAAGATGGCTTGAGCTAGGTTTGTATAAGTCGATAATGGTGAATGCTGGGGGGTGGCCTTGGGTTCAGGGGGTTCATTATACTAGTGTCACTACTCAAAAAAAAATTTCATTGAAACAGTAAATGGTGATCAGCAGTATTATCTGATGCAGAGGTTGAGAAATGTGCCAGTGAACTTGGCAATGTTCCAGAGAGGCTATTTAGGAGAATATTGTGGAGAAAAGCCAGAAATCAAAGGGGAGAAGTGGGGGGGAGGTGTTAGGAGTGAGGAAGGCGGAGACAGTAAGTATAGACGTCTTTTCTTTCTTTTTTTAAATGTTTTTGTTTGAGAGTGTGAGCAGCGGAGGTGCAGAGAGAGAGGGGGGCAGAGGATCCGAAGCAGGCTCCGTGCTGACAGCAGTGAGCCTGATGCAGGGCTCAAACTCACGGTCTATGAGATCATGACCTGAGCCAAAGTCAGACGCTCAACTGACTGAGCCACCCAGCTGTACGTAGATGTCTTTTCTCAAAAATTTTGGTGGTGGTGGTTTGGTGGGGGGGGGGGGGGGGTATTACGGAATAAAGTATCGTAATTGAAGGGAGTTTTAAGTAAATTATTTATAGTGTGTGTATATTTGAAATATTTTTTCACTTGAAAGTAATACCAGTTGAAAATTGGAAAAATAAAAAGAGTAGAAAGACAAGAACAAACCATCACCCATTGTTCCACTGAGAAAGGACACCTGGGGGCACCTGGGTGGCTCAGTCAGTTCAGCGTCTGACTTCAGCTCAGGTCATGATCTCATGGTTTGCGAGTTTGAGCCCCACAACGGGCTCTGTGCTGGATCTCAGAGCCTGGAGCCTGCTTTGGATTCTGTGTCTCCGTCTCTCTCAAAAATAAATAAACATTAAAAAAAATTTTTTTAAAAAGAAAGGACACCCATTATGAGTGCTTTTGTGGGTTTTCTGTGTCTTTATTCTCTACCTGCTTATCTTTACATATCAGAGTCTACTTCATGCACAACTTTGTAGTCTGCTTTTTACATTGCATATTATTTCCTGGTGTTGCTAGCATCATATAATTAGTTGGAGTATCTCATTGTATTGATCTTATTGTATGTCATTGTATACCAAGTCATTTTTCCACTTGGGATAATTAAACTGAGGGGTTGAGATCCCAGGGGAGGGGACAGTAGAGGGACAAGGATCCCCGTCCATGGTTAGCCCAGGAAGTGAGCGAATGAGGCCTGGCCTCACTTGAGGAGTTGTGTTGGAGGACAAATGAAGGATAACTGAAGACAAATTTTGAGTTTGAGAAGGTTGCTGTTGAAGAGAATCATGTCAGAGAGCTTCTGTAAAGTAACAGAGAAAATTTAGAACAGCTGAGGTGGGGAATTTGGTTGGGAGTTGACACGAAGTGGGTTGAAAGGGTTTTCTGAGGAGCAGTGAGGGAATTCAGCTGAGCCTGGGATTACTTGAGGCCAACTTTTCCTGAATTAATCAGCCACTGAACTCCCTCCTGATTAAGGATGGGATTGGGCACAGCATTTGGGCTGAGTCTGCTACGCTGGTTAGAATTCATAATGATGGAGGCGGATGGCTTTGTGGTTAACAAGGTGGGCTCAAGGGCAACTGCCTGGATCTGCCATATACTAGTTGTGCACACTTTGGCAAATTACTTAACTTCCCTGTGTCCTGATTTCTTCACCCGTGGTATACACAGTGATATTAAAATCTATTTCTTCGTATTTGTTAGGATTAAATGAGGAAACCTATGTTAAGCATTTACCACAGTGCATGGAACATAACACCGATTAAATAAATATTTGCTATTATTATGATTGAGTCGGTTGCAGGTAACAGGAACTCAACACAACTAGATTAGGGAAGAGGAAGGATTTATTGATCCTTATAACTGAAAAGTACAAGAAAGCAGGCATTGCTGGATCCATTTAATTCTTTGGAATATCTTATGACCTCACTTTCTTCTGTGTCGATTTATGTCTCAGGCAGACTGCCTGGAAGATACCCACCAGCTGCTCTGTGCTTACATCCTACTAGCTGGGCACTGTCAGCGGAAGACAGAGCGCCTTTTCCCTGGACGCCTCAGCAAAGGCTTGGAGCTGGGTCTTACTGACCTGGCTCTTGCTCCCAGCCCATCGGTGATCCGATTACTGTGGCCAGGGGAATTCAATTCTGTCATTGGCCAGGTCTGAGTCACACTTAACCTTTAGAGCTGAGTCACATTGTCTGAGGGTAGGATGGTTCCCAAAGCAAATGCTTTTATTAGAAGGGTGAAGGATACTGGGCAAGCAGAAAGTCATTTCCACTATACCTGCAGAAGGGGCAAAGTGGAGAAGGACTGTGGAGGAAGGCAGGCAAGCAGAAGGGGAATGTGTGCTATGTGATAAAGCTACTAGGTGAGCGAGAGAGTGTCATGGAGTTTGGTAGAACAGTTTCCCCAAATGTGTTCCACTGACTGCCAATTCAAGCAAATGTTAATAGGCATTTTTGTGACAAGGGTTCCATGAAGGGGGAAGTCTGGGAAATCTTTACTGTGAGATTTTTCTTGCTTTTATTTTTTTTATTTATTTTATTTATTTTAAAAAATTTTTTTTAACGTTTATTTATTTTTGAGACAGAGAGAGACAAAGCATGAATGGGGGAGGGGCAGAGAGAGAGGGAGACACAGAATCGGAAGCAGCCTCCAGGCTCCGAGCCGTCAGCCCAGAGCCCGACGCGGGGCTCGAACTCACGGACCGCGAGATCGTGACCTGAGCTGAAGTCGGACGCTTAACCGACTGAGCCACCCAGGCGCCTCAAGATTTTTCTTGCTTTTAACACACCTCTGTACCTGGTGGCACTCAGGATAAAGGTATGAGAGCTATGATTCCCAGACATATGGGACTATGACATCCTTATTCAATGGAGCATTTTGTGAGATTAGTATCTGTGGACCACATTTTGCGAAACATCGTAGAAGAGGATGGTGATGAGGTTGGGGGGTGGCAGAAGAGACTTTCTGGGATATTTGCAGGGGGACAGTGATCCGCAGGGGGCTGTGGGCACTGAGGAATGGACCCCTTCTCCCCAAGCGTGGGGTCAGAGGTGTAGGAGAAAGTGGGGAGGGTGGGGGTGTTGAGTGCAGGAGCTGGCAAAGGCATATATTGAGCAGAGTGGAGGGGCCTTGTGTGGAGGGGGCCCCAGAGTTGGGGGGAGGAAAAGATCTCAGGTGGGACAAGACTGGAGTTGGGGGGAGACCCCTGTCTCTTAGGAAGCTGGGAGCTCTTTTAGCCAGTTGTTTAGGCCTAGCATTTTAATCAGAGCATTGTCACTGAGCTGGATTTGGGAAAATTAGCTTTCCAAGAAAAGTGCGGGTGAGTCATTTAACTGACCATGGGTAAAGCTGAATCTGGAGGACTTCAGGGCCAAGAGCCTGATGACTTGATGGCATAATGCTTGGGAAATTGCAGAACTCAGCCTTAGAAAGGACTGACTCCTTACATTGGCGCACCCGGAATTTTGGGTGCAGAAACTTCCTCCACCTTTTCCTCCTCTGCCTGTGCCTTCCGATTGTTGTTCATTATATTATGATTTTGACATTATCAAGGTCTATACTGTTTGAAGCTCTCAGTGTAACCTCAGTTCTCACATTTCCCTAGATTTTTCTCTGTAGTTAACTGAATTCATTTTTTACTGTCTTGTACAGTACAGCCCTTCCATTCACAAGTTCCTGTTTTTACCCCTTTTGGATTCATTTATTGGTTGGCTAGATTTTTATCACTAGGAAGGGTTTGATGAGTGCTATCTTTCTGAGAACTTCTCTGTTGTCTTTATATATAGTGACACTTTATCTGGGTTAATAAAAGTCTTGGGTCCCATTCTTCCCACCCCCAACCCTTAAATTCTGTAAGAGTTGTTTTTCTTTTCTTTTTTTCCCCTGTGGTTTTATTTAAATTACAGTTAGTTAACATACACTGCAATATTGGTTTCAGGAGTAGAATTCAGTGATTCATCACTTACATACAACACCCGGTGCTCATCACAAGTGCCTCCTTAATCCCCATCACCCATCTAACCCATCTCCCACGCACCTCCCTCTGTCATCCAAGAGTTGTTTTTCCATCTTTTGACATTGACTGCTCCAGAGAGGGGCATGGAGGCAGCCTGACTGTGTCCTGTGTAGCTGACTCAATTTCTCCGCCCACTGGAGTCTTTACCTCTTGAGTGAATTAATCTGAGAGGACAAATTACCCTTTGATCTGCAATTTCAGCTCTTTATTTTATTAAAAAATTTTTTAAGTTTATTTATTTAGAGAGAGAACATGTGTGAGCAAGCAGGGAAGGGGCAGAGAGAGAGGGAGGGAGAGAATCTCCAAGCTGTAAGCACAGAGCCCAATGCAGGGAGTGAGATTAAGACCTGAGCCAAAATCAAGAGTTGGACACTTAACCGACTGAGCCACCCAGGTGCTCCTCAGCTCTTTATTTTATTTTTTAATGTTTATTTTTTAGAGAGAGAGAGAGCGCACGTGTGCAAGTAGGAGAGGAGCAGAGAGACGGAGACACAGAATCTGAAACAGGCTCCAGGCTTTGAGCTGTCAGCTTAGAGCCTGACATGGGGCTTGAACACAGGAGTTGTGAGATCATGACCTGAGCTGAAGTCAGAAGCTAGGCCGACTGAGCCATCCAGGTGCTCCCTGCTTTTTAAATAATCTTTATTTTTTTAATGTTTTATTTATTTTTGAGAGAGCTCAAGCGGGGGTGGGGGGGGGTGGGGGCAGAGAATCTGAAGTGGGCTCTGTGCTGAGAACAGCAAGCCTGATGTGGGGCTTGAACTCATGAACCATGGGATCATGACCTGAGCCGAAGTCGGATGCTCAACCAACCGAACCACCCAGGCACCCCTCAGCTCTTTATTTTAGAATATTGTCTTTTCTTATATCTTTGCCTACTTTTCTGTTTTCTTTTTTAAAATTTTTTTTTTAACATTTTTATTTATTTTTGAGACAGAGAGAGACAGAGCATGAACGGGGGAGGGGCAGAGAGAGAGGGAGACACAGAATCGGAAGCAGGCTCCAGGCTCCGAGCCATCAGCCCAGAGCCCGATGCGGGGCTCGAACTCACGGACCGTGAGATCGTGACCTGAGCTGAAGTCGGATGCTTAACCGACTGAGCCACCCAGGCGCCCCTACTTTTCTGTTTTCTGACTAGTTCCGTTGCTGTTGTTCTTAAAGAGATGGGGTATGTTCTGGGGCTTGGTTCCTGAGGGTCTCATCATATTCTTTGTGTAGATTTCCTCTGGGAACCAGGAGCCCTGGGCTTGGAACTGCTCCTGCCACTCTAGCTCTTACTTGCCATAGGGGTCAGGTGTGAAATGGCAGAACATTCTGTGCATTGATACATGGGCTCTGAGTAGCCAAATGAGACAGTTGTCACAAAGTGTCTTGCAAAGCTGGTCACCCCATCATCTCCTTGCCATGTCTGATGGGGTACCTAACAATTGGTACCATTTGTTCAATAATCCTGTGTGGTCGTTTTTTCCAGGAATTTCTGTTGCAAAAGTAAAGAGAGAAATGGGGTGGTAACTGGAGGGAAACATGGGGTTAGGGAAGCCTTTTTTTTTTTTCCTTTAAAGAGCTTGTTCATTTGCTGAAAGGGGTGATCCTGTAGAGAGGAGGAGCATGGTGCTGTGGGAGAGAGGAAAGAGAGCTGAAGCCATGTCCTCCACTAGGCAAGAGGGGAGTGGATTTAAAGCACAACTAGGAAGATAGGCTGTAATTAGACATTTTGCTGAAATCTGGATATCCTATACTTACAGGACCCTCTGGGCCCATTCCCTAGGAGGGCAGCAGTGGGTCTTGGGGAAGAGCCTGAAGCTTTGCCAGCAAAACACTAGATTCCTAGAGGCCCTGTGCCTCCTGCAGAGAGGCCCGGGACAGACTGGGTAACCTCCCTGAAACTTGGTTTCAGTCTCTTGTAAAATGCCAGTGATCCCCCAGTATTAAACAAGCAAGTATTAACCAAGACAATGTAAGCAGAACACTCCACAAGGAAAATAAAAGTCCATCATCGAGAGATGACCATGTTTACCATTTTGATATATTTTTGTACCAGTCTTTTTTCCACTTAATACAAATCCATACTTGAAAATAGTATTCTTTACATACTGTTATGGTACATGCTTTTAGCACTTAAATATATTAAGGACAATTTTCCATGTCATTAAATGTTTTTCTGGAACACCATTTGAAAAAAAAAAAAAACATTTGCAGGTCGTTCCAGCAGGACTTATCATACTCTGTTTTAAACAATTCCTGATTATTGACGGCATGTAAGGTGCTCCTTGCTATTTTCTATACTAAATGGCTCTGTTTTGAACTTCCTTGTGGTTGTTCCACACTTATTCCCCAGGGAGGTTTTTTTCTGGCAGTGGAATTTTAGCTGAGCGGTAGACAAACTCTTACACCTTCCTGCAGATTTTGGGTGATAGCACAGACAGGCAGAGTGCCGCCTCTTTGTACAGTACCCAAAGGGTGCTGGTAAATGGGCTGTTGTCACCCTGGAAGCAGGGCTCTGGGGGCCAGCAATGAGTCTGTAGATGTGGCCTATCCCCTTCAACGATTGAATTGCTGCCCTAGTGGCAGACATGAGGGCAAGCTTATCAAACAGGAAGGAGCTTTGAAGTTGAGACACAGATGTTGAATGACAGAATCCAGGTGCAGGGGGACCCTGACTGGCAGGAAGAATGGGCTGAAACAAGCAAGAGAAACTGAATAAGGCAAATGGTACCATCTGAACAATGGTAACAGCTCACAAGTCTAGACCACACATGTGGAGGTTAGGGGAGAGCTGATGAATATCAGGTGACAAAAAGACAAAGGGGTTGATGTGATGTCATTGCCCCTCTAACTCATGCAAAACAGCCCAATAATCTCAGGATGTGTCCGTCTGAGTGTAGTGTCCAGACCATGGGTTAATGGAATGTTGATAAGCTGGAGGTTAGACAAACAAAAGGCTAGAGAATGATCTAGACAATGGCTGTTCAGTAGAATTATAATGTAAGCTCACTCACTCTGTCTATCTATCTATCTATCTATCTATCTATCTATCTATCATCTATCTAAAATTAAAAATTTTCTAGTAGCCAATAATAGCCAGTATATTCAAAACATGTTCATTTCAGTATTAATCAGTATAAATAGTCAGGTATTGCAATATTTTCCCAAGTACAAAGTCTTTGAAATTCAGTGTATCTCACACTTGCAGCCCATCTTAGTTCACATGCTAAATTTTCAGTGGTTAAAATAAAAAAATAGAGTTCTAGCAAAACAATAAATTGTGTTTAATGGAAAAATATTTTTTAATTTTAATTAAGTTTAATTAAATTTAATTTTAATGCTTTAGTTTTTTAAAATTTACATTCTAGGGGCGCCTGGGTGGCGCAGTCGGATAAGCGTCCGACTTCAGCCAGGTCACGATCTCACGGTCCGTGAGTTCGAGCCCCGCGTCAGGCTCTGGGCTGATGGCTCAGAGCCTGGAGCCTGTTTCCGATTCTGTGTCTCCCTCTCTCTCTCTGTCCCTCCCCCGTTCATGCTCTGTCTCTCTCTGTCCCAAAAATAAATAAACGTTGAAAAAAAAAATTTTTTTTAAATTTACATTCTAAATAATTACAATTAAATGAATAAAAACTGAGTTCCTCACTTGCACCAGACACACTCCAAATGCTCAGCAGCCACATGTGGCCAGTGGTTACTGATACAGGGCAGTGCAGCTCTGTGCCCTGAGGTCACCGCTCCAGTTGTGGTCTGTGTCCCAGCAGTACCTGTACTCCCTGGGAACTGGTTACAGATGCAGTCTCAAGCCCCATCCAGACCTCTCCAGCCGAAGTTTGCATTTCCGCAAGTTCTCTGATTTTTGTGCACACCGCAGTTTGAGAAGCGGCGGTCAGATGTCGGGCCAGGATTGGGGAATGTCTGAAGCAACTGAGTGCATTTTGCATGCAGAAGGGAAGCCTCCAGAAAGCTACATAACAATCTTCACATGTTTAAAGGTCTGTGTGTGGAAGGTGAGGGAGATGTAGTCCCAAGTGGAAGAGAGGACGACGGGGGAGGCGGGGCTGGGGGTGGGGGGAAGAAGGCACCTGACCTGTTTAAAGCTTCCAGAGTTAACTGTCTCACTGAACCCTGGTAACGGCAGCACTGGACCTGGAGTTGAGTCAGATGATCCAAGTGCAGGCCACCCCTCTGCCAACCACTGTGGGTCCTGCAGGAAGAGTTATTTGGCCACTCGGAGCCTCAGCTTTCTGTCTATATGGTAGGGAAATACTAACCCACCTACCAGGGCTCACATAAGACCGCAGAGGCAAGGGCCATATTGGCTGTATTCACCACACCATCTCTGGGCTTGGCACAGACAGGGCACGCACTCAGCCCGCAATGGTGATTTCTTTGTAAACTGGGCAAAGCTCTGACTCGTGAACAATGGCTATTACTGCTACGTGCAGTCTTGTGGTTTGAGGTGGCAGGTTGCATTTTTCAGTAGACACAAATGAACCCAGCCCCTGCCCTCCTTCCTCCTGCCGAAAGCCCGTTTTTTATTTACAGGCTCAATTGATCTGGATCGATCTATCCTCAAACATTTTCATCAGGAGGGTGAAAATAGAAAAGCAGGGAGGGGGATTCTCGGTTCTTCCACCTTCCCTTGCTCAGTGGGCAGTGATGGGTCTCTGGCCACTTTTCTACTATGGGGGCAAAATCTCTCTGACCACGGTCCTGGGTCACTCTGAAGAGGGAGGGTGACCGAGCCCATCAGAGCATTTCTCTGCAAAAGGCCTCATCCCAGATTCACTAGGCCACATCTGTGCTTCTGTCAAGTAAACAAAGAATATCTACTGCTCTCAGGCAGGCACTAACATTAGCCGAGTGAGGGCTCTTTGGGGACCAGGGAAAGGAGGTTCGCATTTGAAAATGAACCACTGTACATGGATTTATAGCTCTGCTTTGCCGACGGAGAGGGGGAAATATTTTTCTCTGGGAGATTAGAATTTACTAGTGGATTCAAGTGTAACTTTGGAGAGTGGCAGAGGTATTAGATGTGGCAGTATCACAGTATTGTTTTATTGGCAATTAGATTTCAAACTGGCACAAATGTATGAAAATAAGTCTCAATTATGGGCCTGTGAAGTTTCTCCACCATCTGTCAACAGTTTGCTCCTTATGCCGCAACATGTGTACCTTTGGAGGAGAAATGATTTAATAGCCTGAGAGAAGAGGTACAGCTCACCAAATTATATTGGAGTTTATAGCCAATGCCTGCATTTGTGATTTCTGATGCAGAGAAAGCAAATTTAAGCTTGCGCACGCGCGCACGGGCGCGCGCGGACACACACACACACACACACACACACACACACACACACCTTCCAGGGTCTCACAGACTCACAACTGTCAGAGATGGCAGGTCCCTTCAAAAGGAGTGAGCCCAACTTCCCGCTTTACAGTCGTGAGAAGTCAAGTCCCAGAGAGGTCCGTGGCCATGTCCAAGTGACGCTGTGATATGGGGTAGGCAGAGCTAGAATACAACCAGTAGGAAACGGAGTTGGGGGCAGGAGTGTGCTGGCAAACGCAGAGCAACTGGTTCTCTGGGGAAGTTAGAGCCCTGTTGTGCAGCGCCTGCCTATTCCTTTGGTATAAACACCCTACAGCGGCTGACTTCCCACTACCAATGTGACGTCACTGAATGTGGAGTGTGTTCGTCTCTCATGGGCCAGGGGGAGCCAGCTTCTGTGTACCATCGGGAAGGGTGATTGCTGGTCTGCCATCTAGCATCTGTTGTGCCTTCTGTAAGAGTGCCCTGATTTTTCCTGAGGGTATCTACCCCCTACCTTCTTCTTGGCCCATGTGGTTTGGGGAGGGTGACCCCCTCACCAGCTCCAGGGGTGGCACGTGACCCAGGCCTGGACCAGTCAGTGTGTCCCTTCTCACTGGACATTGATTGGCTGAGGGATGGGCTGTGGGCCAATCTGTCTGTGGGAGTCAGGCCCAGGACTTTGAATTAGTGCTCTTAGAGCTACAGGGAGGTGTAGCCCGGATTGACTACATGAGCATGGGGGCAAACACAGAGGAAAACGGCAGAGATGGAGAGAGACAGACAGAGAGAGAAAGAGAGGATAGAGAGAGAATGAGGATGGGCCCCAATAGTCTTGTTTGCTCCTGGATAGCCCTGCTTCAAGCTTAATTCCTGGACTTTCTGTTTATGAGAATCCACAAATTTCCATGTTTCTTTCTCAAGTGCATCCCTTCTGACAGAAGGAGTCTTAACTGATGGGTTTGTTCCTGGGAGTTAAATGTGAAAATCCCAAGGACTTTTGGGACTGGATACTTGTGTAGAGTGTGAACCCCAGGAGGTCATGACCTTGTTTGTCTGGGCCGTCACTGCTTTTGCAGAACCCAGCACCAGGCCTGGCATGTGGGAGGTGCTCAGTAAATACTTGTCTTGAATCAGGCAGTTTTGCCGTATTACAATGCGGTAACACAGCCCCCAAATTCAGTGGCTTCTAACCATGGTTTATTTCTCCCTCATAAATTTTGTCACTTGTGATGGTGGCAACTCTGCTCCACGTGTCTTCCTCCTGGGGTCCGGAGTGGTGCAGCGGCTGCCATCTAAGAACGACGGCAGAACCTTGTGGTGGCCCTTAAAGTTTCTGCTTAGAGAATGTACTTGTCATTTCTTGTCACGTTCCATTGGTCAGTGCAAGTCACATGGCAGGGAGGCAGACGCCATCCACAACAAGACACTGCATGCCACCGGCAGGAGTTGAGATTTATTATCAATCCTCTTATAGGCTGGGAGCGAATAACGGGGAACAGTAATACTGGCAACCACATACTTAAAGACAGAGTGTGGGGGCACAATTAGACATTGTCTTGTGAAACTGAACATTTGAATTTCCACTGAGCCGACAACACCACTCCCAGGTGTGGACCCCAGATAGCTTCTTGCATATGGGCATCACATGTGTGCAGAAGTGTTTATAGCAGCGTGTTTAGTACAGCACAAGGCCCTCAACAACTCAGACAACTTCCAGGTCTGTAGACAGGTGAATGGACATATAAATCAGGTCACCTTGTAACACAGAGGAATAATGTGCAGCAATTCAAATGGACAGACCCCAGCTATTTGGAACAACATGAATCCACCTTAGAAACATGATACTAAGCAGAATATGCAAGTCTGTAGAAGACTATACGGAGTATAACTCCAATTATGGAATCCATTTATATGTGCAAACTGCAAAAAACATAAAGGAGTGGTAAACACAAAATTCAAGATGTGGCTGTTTTGCAGGGGAGCGATGTGGATGGGGTCGGTGGATACAAGTTACTGGTAGTGTTCTAGCTTTTAAGTTGGAATGTGAGCTGAGGGGTGGTCATTTTAATATAGATTTTAACTTATATTTGGTGCATTTATCCTTTTTGTTCTGTGTCAACTATGCTCAAAATATAATTAGAATGCAAAAATAATGACTAGGAAAGGAAAGAATTTGAAACTTGACAAAAGTGTTTATGGAAAAGAGTTGTCTTAGAAAAGCAGGCTTCTTAGTGGCAAATTCAGCAAAATACATTTTGGGGCTGAGCTCCAGGTCCCGGAAGAGAAGGCACAGGCCCTGTGCAGGGGACAGCTCAGATCACCAGGCACCTCTGGGCCTGGAGAGGATCTGAGTCCCCACTGGCCCCAATATCATGCTCATTAGGCCACTTCAGAGACTGAGAGACCTGGAGGGACCCTGAATATGGGCATGAACAGTTCAGGTCTACAAAGAGAAGACTACCACTGTGGATGAATGCTTTCACTGTTAGGCTTATTCACCAGGTGTTCTGATTTAACTGTCTGTCATTGAGAATTTGGTTCTCTCTGGGTGCATGGAGAAAGTTCCATTTTGGCCTGGTAAAGTTGAAGAGGCCACACCCAGAAAGTCAGTGAAGTTGGTCTCCACTCTTGACCACCCCCAATGAGGCTGCATCCTGCTGGAAGATTCCTTGATCTGCTTTCCAATCTTAGGGCAGGAGAAAGGACATTCAGGCTGGAGATTCTGGGTCTCTACTAAAACAATTCAAAAGCACCTGCCCCCAGGTGTCTCACCACCTTCTTGGACAGAGGAAGTCATGGTACTGAGGGAAGCCTGCCTTGCTATGGGGATACCAGGGGCCCAAGTGGTGTTGAGTCTATTTTCTCAGAGGGAAGGAGAGAGAAGGGGGCTGTGGGGAGACTGGAGATGAGTCAGAGTAGAAGCCAGAGCACAAGTGAGACTCTACTCAACCTCTGAGGGAGGGAAAGGCTGCTTGCACCAGCCCTCCCTGAACTTCCCTGGCCACCTATGCTCACATGAAAAATCTGACCTCTGCTCCTTGCTTGGGAGCATGCTTGAGATCTCTACACAGTCAGACATGCTTGGCTCATTTTAGTTTGATTGCTTTTGTTTGCAAGCAATAGAAACCCAGAAAACTCAGGCAACAACAGATGTTGGCAAGGATGTGGAGAAAGGGAACCCTTTTGCACTGCTGGTGGGAATACAAACTGGTGCAGTATGGAGGTTCCTCAAAACAGTATGGAAGTTCATCAAAAAATTAAAAATAGAAGTACCCTCTGACCCTGCAATTGCACTACCAGGTATTTATCCAAGGGATACAGGTGTGCTGTTTTGAAGGGGCACAAGCACCCCAATGTTTATAGCGGCACTATCAACAATAGCCAAAGTATGGAAAGAGCCCAAATGTCCACTGACAGATGAATGGATAAAGAAAATATGGTATGTATACACACACACACACACACTCTGGAGTATTACTTGGCGGTCAAAAAGAATGAAATCTTGCCATATGCGACAACATGGATGGAACTAGAGTGTGTTATGCTAAGTGAAACTAGTCAGTCAGAGAAAAGACAAATATCATGACTGCACTCATATGTGGAATTTAAGAAACAAAACAGATGAACATAAGGGAAGGGAAGCAAAAATAATATAAAAAAAGGGAGGGGGGCAAAACATAAGGGACTCATATTTTTTAAAATGTTTATTTATTCTTGAGAGAGAGACAGAGCACCAGCAGGGGAGGGGCAGAGAGACAGGAAGACACAGAATCCAAAGCAGGCTCCGGGCTCTGAGCTCTCAGCACAGAGCCCGACACAGGGCCTGAACCCACGAACCAAGAGATCATGACTTGAGCCGAAGTCGGGCACTTAACCGACTGAGCCACCCAGGTGCTCCAAGGGACTCTTAAATACTGAGAACCATCTGAGGGCACTGGAGGGGTTGTGGGTGGGGGGTGGGCTAAATGGACAAAGGGCATTGAGGAGGACACTTGTTGGGATGAGCACTGGATGTTATACATAGGGGATGAATCACTGGATTTTACCCCTAAAATCATTTTGCACTGTATGCATGCATATGTATGTAAATTAAAAAAAAAAAAACAGAAAAAAATGGGATTTTTGCTCAATACTTTTAAACAGGGGTGGGTGGGTTTAGCTTTAGTGAAACTTGGTCCTGAATTCAAAAAAACTGTTACAAAGTCCTCTTTCTGTCTCTACTGACTTCTTGGCTCTGCTTCCTAGTGCTGGCTTTACCCTGGGGGTGAAGGTGGTCATGCTGCAGCTGTTCTTGTGGGCCCCAGCATTCTCCCAGAAGCTCCTGGGGTTCTACTAAGGTCCATCGGGAAAGAAAGAGCTTCTTTGTCCCTGATCTCCTCAGAAGCTCTGGGAATGAGTCTGCTCAGCAGGTGGAGGGGGTGGGGGACTGGCTTGGTCACATGCCTCTTCCTCAGCCAATCACAATGGTTGGGGAATGGGATGAACTGATTGGGGTAACCAAGTCACATGATCCCCTTGGAGTGGAGGACGGAGTCAGTTTCCCCAGAACCTGTGGGTCTTTCAGTGGGAATCAAAGGCCATGAGGAAGTAGAAGGGGGGATTGGATATGAGGGAATAATCCACAAATGGTCACTTCTTATCTACTGATTCTTTAATGAATGTTAGTCATTTGGAGGAGCTCTTTGTACCTCAAAGAAGTACATGGTAATGGTTCATATGCCATATTGGTGGGAAAGGTATTTTTCCCTTTGGTTGTTTGCCTTTCAAATTTATGTTAATTTTTAAAAATTTTAAATACTTTTTTTAAAGACTTTTTAAAATTGAAATATAGCTGACACACATTACATTAGTTTCTGGGGCACAACATAGTGATTTAACAACTCTAAACATTATGCTATGCTCACCACAAGTGCAGCTACATTTGTCACCATACATTGCTATTACAATACCGTTGACTATATACCCCATGCTGTACCTTTCATCCCTGTGACTTATTCATTCCATAACTAGAAGACTGTACCTCTCACTCCCTTTCATCCATTTTTTGCCCATCCCCCTACACACCTCCTCTCTGTCAGTCATCTGTTTGTTCTCTGTATTTGTGGGTCTGTTTCTGCTTTTTTGTGTTTGTTTTGTTTTGGAGTGAACATATAAGTGAAATCAGGTCACATTTGTCTTTCTCTGTGTGACTTATTTCACTTAGCATAATACCCTCTAGGTCCATCCATGTTGTTGCAAATACAAGATCCATTCTTTTTTAATGGCTGCATAATATTCCATTAGATATAATATATTATTCCTATATATTATATATCACATATATTATATATATATATATCTTCTTTATAACCATGGATATTTTAATTTTTTAAACATTTTTTTTAACATTTGAAAGACAGAGACAGGGTGCGAGAGGGGGAGGGGCAGAGAGAGAGGGAGACACAGAATCTGAAGCAGGCTCCAAGCCCTGAGCTATCAGCACAGAGCCTGACATGGGGCTCAAACCCACAATCTGTGAGATCATGACCTGAGCCGAAGTCAGACGCTCAACTAACTGAGCCACCCAGGTGTCCCTATTTTTAAAATTTTTAATTTGAGAGAGAGAGAGCGCGAGCAGGGGAGAGGGGCAGAGGGAGAGAGAGAGAGACAGAATCCTAAGCAGAATTCTCCGCATAGAGTCTGATATGAGGCTTGATCCCACAACCTGGGATCATGACCTGAGCTGAAATTAAAAGTTGGATGCTCAAGTGACTGAGCCACCCAGGTTCCCCATCGTGGATATTTTTAAACACACATAAAAGCAGAGCAGATGGCATAATGCAACCCCTCTCCCTTCAAAGTTTTAAATTTGTGCCTAGTTCAATCTTCATCTTTTCCATTGTACTTCCTCCCAATGTTGATGTTTGTGTTTAGAGAGATGCCAGATAGATATTCAGCTACATTTTCCTCCTAGTTTTGTTTGTTTATTTGTTTGTTTTGTTTTTTTTAAGATATAATGCCATGAGGTGTGGCTCTAACAGGATTTTTTCCCCCAGGTATCCTTTTTTTTTTTTCCACCTGTGCTTATTGAATCATCCTTCCAGTTCTCACTGGTTTGTGAAGCCACCTTGATTTGATATTAAGTTCTTGTATTTACTAGCATCTGTTTCTGGCTGCATACTCTGTTGTATTGACCTGTGTGTTGTTGCCCCCCTACCGGTGTTGAACTTTATACATGTATGAATAAGTTTTCATATCCAGTATATCTGGTTCTGCCACTGTGTTTCTTTTTCTCAATATTTTCTTGCCCAACTCTATCTATTCATTCTTCCAGATGAAACTTAGAATTAATTTTACAAGTTCTAAAGAAAATTCTCTCAGGATTTTGATTAGAATTGGTTAAAGTCATGAGCTATGTTGGAAAAGTGAACATTTTCTCGATAGTCCCTCTTCAAATGTAGAAGTCGCATTATTTCTTCAGTTTGTGCAGGTCCCTCTGAAAATGCTGTGTTATTACTGTGAGGGTCACTCTTCGACTGTTTATGTATTTCGTTGTGTTTATGGATGGAGGTTTTAAAAGTTCCCATTTGAGCTTTGTTAGTCATTCTCTAAGACTTCTTGTTTTTGTTGGGTCTGAGTCTCTCAGGGGTTCAGACCATGTTTCTAGGGGCCCACCACCCAGTCTGCCAGAGTTTCTATTTGCTCTAAAAATTGAGTCCCCTGAGCTCTTACGTTTGGTGTACAGAGCAGTAGATTCGGCATCAGAACATGCCTGAGTTCCAGGCCCTGCCTTATCAGCCGTGTGTCCTTGGACAAATTATTTTGCTTCTCTAGGTCTCATTTTTCTTATTTGCATGTGGGTGTGGATCATTTTATTCATTTTTCATTTACTTCCTTATGTTTCTTTCTAACTTTCCTTTCTTCCCTAGGAGAATCTAAACTCCTTGGGAACAGGGGCTGTGCTGCCTCCGTGGCTCCGTGTGGGAGCATAATTAGATAGCAGTGGAAGCTCAGAAACAACCACAGAGTCCGGCGAGTGGATACCATGTTAGATCATTCAAAATAAAATATATTTTTAAAAAATCTTGAGTCCTTACTTGAATCTTGGTTCTTTCATAAAACTTGGAAATATGGATAATAGTTAACAGGATTAAAATAGCCAACGTTTATTGAGTTCTTAGGGTGTTCCAGGCACTAGGTGATCATATTCCAGATATGACCTCATCAGACCTCAGCGTGCTCTTCAAAGAAGCTAAAAGAGTAAGATCACACAGCTAGGACGCGGTGCGGCTGGAACTCAAACCAACTCAGTGCTCTGAACCTGCGTACCTTCTATCTTCTCTACAATATCAAGTTGTGTCATCACAGTGCCTCGGGCTTCGGAGGTAGTCAGAAATACTGGTCTTGTCCCTTTCTTCCCTTTTGTCTAGGTCCTGCTTTTAGTAAAGTAGTGAAATCAGAGAGCCATTGGTCGGTACCGGTTGCCCTTTCATTTCCCTCCGTTTCAAGAATTTCCAGAACAAGATTGTCATCATCTCTTGCCCATCATTCAACTCTTGCCCATCAAGTCTGTTACACCCCTTGTTCTCCTGACGAGAGTGGTGGGCTAGCCTGGCTGTGAAGGACCTCTGAGTAGAGTAGAGGGGTATGGAGAATGAAGGGGGCGCAGAGAAGGGGGGTGGAGGATTCAAAGCCTGGCAGGATGACAGGGGAGAAAAAACTGGACGTGGAACCAGATGCATCTGCTGCTTGATAACTATGTGACTTGGTGCAAATTGCCAAGCTCTCTGTGACTCTGCTTTCTCATCACAAAAGTGGGGACTGGATACGACTTACGGGTCAGAGTGTGATCGACCTCGAGGGCGGGAGCTTGCTCTAGATTGTGCAGCTTCGGGCGTGTGTAGGATGATGTTATTGTCATTATTGTACTAAAAAAATAAGAGGGGAAGAAGACAACGAGCAGGAAGAGGGTGATGCTCCATCCCTCAAGGTGACTTCTGGATGCTGCAGGCACCAAGGCACTGTCGGTACTGCAGGGGAAAAGGATCAGAAAGAGGTCAACCAAATGGGCTTCAGATGGTTTCGGGATCATACAGATTTCAGGGGTTACTTTTAGTTTTAAACATTTTGGACTCAACATTTTTGGAGGACATACTGTGGTAGTGTAAAACCAGAAATAGTAACAATAGCTGACATTTATGTACTCTTACTATGGTCTAGGTGTTGTCTGGTTTGGATGGAGTATCTGATTTACTCCATAGAACAACCTGTGAAATAGGCATTATTATCGCTCCCATTTTCCAGATGGAGAAAGTAATTTCTGAGGGTTTTAAGTAGCTTAAGTTCCCCGAAGTTATGGAGCTGGGATGGGGATTTACACCAGAGAGGCTCTAGAACTTAAAACTCCCAACTCAATACCCATGTCCCACTTCAGATGAATTAAATCAGGGTCCTGGGGTCACTATTGGTGGGCAGTGCCCTAGTGATTCTGATGTGTGGCTAGGCTCGAGAACAGCGGCCCAGGTGTATTCCTGGGGGCAGCAGATGGTGCTGAGGTGGGAGAGGCAGGGGAGGGTAAATGTGAGTTCATGTTGGGGATAGTGGGGAATGGTGGCGGCTGTTCTCGCTCCTGCAGACGTGGTGCTGTGACCCCACTGGAGGCTCCTGCCTATTGGCAGCAAAAGTGATTTTTCTTAATGGGGAGAAAAGATGGCCAGCAGGCTGTCTGTGTCTGTGTCTGTGTACGAAAGAGACAGAGAGAGAGAGAGAGAGAGAGAGAGAGAGAGAGAGAGAGAAAGTGTGTGTGCATGTGATTGAGTATTTGTATGCTCATGTGTGTGCACTTATGTAATTGCATACGTGTGTGCGTGGACATATATGTGCATGTGAGGAAGTATGTGTGTGTATCAGTGTATCTCTGTATGTGGGATTGTATATTTGCATAAGTGTATATGTCTGTGTATATGTATTTGTGGGCACATGTACGTATACATGTGTATTTGTATGTATGTACGTCAGTGTGGGAGTGTATGTGTGGGTGTGTGACTGTGTGAATGTGCGTGTGTTTTGACTACATACATGAGTGCTTGTGTTAGTATAAACATGTGCGTATATGATTGTATACATACGTATGTAGGGGTGTGTGCCTCTGTGTGACTGTATATAGGTATATGCATGTATATCTGTATGTGCACATATGCTATGGACTGAATGTATTCCCCAGCCTCCCCAATTCATATGTTATAACCCTAGTCCCCAATGTGATAGTGTCTGGAGGTGGGGTCTTTGAGAGTAAATAGGGTTAGATGAGGTCATGAGAGTGGGGCGCTCATGATGGCGTGAACGCCCTGATAAAAAAGCAAGAGCCACCAGTGTACTCCCTCTCTGCCGTGTGGAGATACAGCTAGAGGTGGCTGTTCGCACGCCAGGAAGACAGTCCTCACCAGACACCCGGTTGGCCGACACCTCGATCTTGGACTTCCCAGCGTCCAGAACTGTGAGAAACATGTGCTTATTGTTTAGGTCGCCCAGTCTATGGTATTTTATTAAGGCAGCCTGAGCTGACTAGGACAACGGAGTTGTGTATGTGTGTACGTGTGTATGCAAGCATGTGCCTACGTGTATAAATGTGTACAGGGGTACGCATGTGAGGGAGTATGTGTGGATATAGGCAAATCTGTATTGTGTGGGAGTGTGAGAATATATGGGCAGGAGTATATGTGTGTGCACGTGTACTATGTACCTGCAGACATGTATATGTACACACTCGTTTATGTATTTCTGCATGGGTGCGTGTGAGAGACAATGTATGAGTGTGGAGTATATGATTACATGTGTAAGTACGCTCGTGTGTGTTTGACTACATATGTGTACATATGACTAATATGTGTACATATGGTTGTGTATATCTCTGTTCATGGGTGTATGCGTGAGTGTGAGTTTGTGTATGACTCTACGGCTGGGTATGCATATTTGTGCGTGTGCTTGTGTATGTGTGTGAGGGTGCCCATTTGTATACATTTATGTGTGCACATGTAGAAGAGTGTGTGTGTTTGAGTGTATCTTTTAAAAATTTTTTTTATTTATTAAAAAAATTTTTTTAATGTTTATTTTTGAGAGAGAGAGATAGAGTGCGAGTAGGGGAGGGGCAGAGAGAGGCGGAGACACAGATCCTAAGCAGGCTCCAGGCTCTGAGCTGTCAGCCCACAGAGCCCGATACGGAGCTTGAACTCACGAGCAGTGAGATGATCACCTGAGCCGAAGTTGGATGCTCAACCAACTGAGCCACCCAGGCTCCCCTTGAGTGTATCTTTATGTGTGTGTGATTCTGTGGATATGTGTGCATGTGTGAATGACTATACGTGTGTGGATGTGGTTGTATATGTGTGTGTGTGGGCATGTGCATATGTGAGTGTGTGTGAGTGTGTGTGCAGGGGGGGTTCTGGGCTGTGGAGCTAGGTGCCTTTCCTTTGCTTCTGACAGATGGTTCGGCAAATGAGACCCTCTCTGCCACCTGCCCACTCACCCCACTCTGCCCACTCATCTCCCCCCCCCCCCCACCGGGCCTTGCCTTCTCCCCCAAGTCTTGCTGCAGCTCCCATAGCTGCTTCCTTCCACCTCATTCCTTCTCTGACATTTGTACCCCGTTGGCTTGTGTATGGGGAAGGTGGGGTCAGGACAGAGGGGGCAGGCCTGGCCTGAGTGCACTGTGGCAGGGCCGGGAAGCAGGCAGGGCTGAGAGTGTTAGTGTTAGAGTGTGTGTGTGTGTGTGTGTGTGTCTGTGTGTGTGTGTATGTGTATATGTGTGTGTGTACCCAGCAGGGAGGCAAAGCCCAGGCAGTCCCCGCCAATGCCTGGCCTCCATCCGCAGAGTGGGCAGGCAGCCCAGGGTAGAAGGGCCTGTGCTTTGCAGACAAAAATGCCAGATGGTGGGGATTTGGGGAGGCTCTCTACGGCCTGGCTGCCAAGGGCAAGGAGGTTTCCGGGGATCTGGAGAATGAGCTGGGGAGTTGCATGTGTGCTGCTGTTTTTTGTTTTTTTGTTTTTTTTAAAAATGGAGAGTGGAGAGGCTTGTTTTGCATATTTCAGGATGTATTTCCCCTTTGGATTTCCATCAGTTCGCTAAAAAATTTGATCATAAAGGCTTAGATTTTTTTGATACAAGGAGAGTACGTTTTCTGCAAGGAAATAAAAACATTTTTATTTATTTATTTATTTATTTATTTATTTATTTAATTTTTTAACATTTATTTATTATTGAGAGACAGAGAGAGACAGAGCATGAGCATGGGAGGGGCAGAGGGAGGGGGAGACACAGAATCTGAAGCAGGCTCCAGGCTCTGAGCTGTCAGTACAGAGCCCGACACGGGGTTCGACCCCACAAACCACGAGATCATGACCTAAGCCGAAGTCAGATGCTTAACTGACTGAACCACCCAGGGGCCCCAAAAACATTTTTTTTTAAAACTGAAAAGATTTATTGACAAGCTACAAAGAGGCACTAAATAAGACATATTTAGATTGGTGTTCCGGTCGTGAGTGAGCTGTAGGGACACAGTTAGTGGCTGGGGTTCTGTTTATTTAAGGAATGGGTTTCACCTTTTGCTGATTGGTTTTCTGAACTTTGTTTTCAGTACAGGGAATTCTTCTGAGCTGATCCAGTCCCAAGGATGTGTTCTGCTGTGTGCTGTTGGGAAATGCCAAGTTTGCCCAGGTGCAGGCTCAGACAGATATCCAGATGGTTCTGTCCTCCACTCCTGACCAACATAGCCTCTCCGTGGAGACTACCTCAGTGTGCCTTCGTCTCACCAGGATGGATGTGGTGAGTGGTACAACTGTGGGCAGAGACCACAGGCATTTTTTTTCCTTATTAGAAAAGGGAAACAATGAGGAGAAGGATGATTTTATATGAGTAAAGTGTTTCCTGGCCCTCACACAGCCCAAATGCTGATGTCTGTACAGGAGGGGGGGGGGGGGTGCTTGTTGGGAGCCCTGGGAACAATGAGTGGAGCACGGAGCTGTCTTGGAAAACAGGTGGCCATCTTCACAGCCTTCTCTGCCTCTGGTCTCCATTCCTTCGTCACCAGGTTTGGAAAACCTCAATGGCTTCATGTTGACAAGAATCCAAATTCCTTAACCAAATTCCTTAACCTTTGGCTGTAGCCAAAAGTACTTTCCTTTTTGTGGTTCGTGTATCCCTATCACTTTTCTAACGTGCTGCAGGCTCTAAGTGCCGTTTCTTTTAAGGAGAAAACTATTTATTAATAAGTCATAAAAGCAGTACTAAATGCGGCAGAAAGTTGCATGGGCTATCACTCTGCCAGTGCTCTCCCCAGGATGCCCTTCTTGCTCCTCTCCTTGCCCAAATCCCATCTCTCCTGTGCTCAGCTAAAATGCCACTGCCTCCTTTCCTTCTTTATGCTCCTATGACATGTCATAGACTAACAACATCTCATGAGACTCCTGGCTGAAATGACTACTTCCTTTCAATGAGGTCAGAGGGACTGTGTTTAATGTTTGTACGGAGCACAGCTCCAGGCACACAGCTCGGTTTGCTGCATGAATTCACGAAAACTCACGTGCTGGCTTCCTTTTGGAACTTGTCCCACTGGGCACAATAGTATGGTTATTAGCTTGGAGACGAGCGCTTACCTACCCTATCATCATCATTGTTATCATCAGTATTGTCAGGAAGTATGTGTGAGGGTGTGTTTACGGGCGTGTGTAACTGCACGTGATGACGCTGACATTGGGCATGGGGTGTACATGTAAACAGAGTATGTACAAGTTTCACTCAGGAAATAAGAGGTCATGAACCAGAAGATGGTAGCCTTATACATCTTGAACATCACCCTCATCCATACCGTCTTGCATGTGGCCTCTCCCCCATCTTGTTTTATTATTAGCCCTTTTCTGCTACTGTGGTTGAATACACGAATACATTTTCTCTAGTGGTAAAGACAGGCCAGTGATTCTGGGCCCAGCCTATGCTGGTTGCCGAAGATTCAGTGATGAAAGAAACAAGGTCCCTCTAGGAAGGACCATCTACTCTAAAGGGAGAGACGTGCATAGATAGACACTGACAAAGTTTTGCTAATGATTCAATGGAAGTAGGAACAGACTTGCTATTGAAACACAGGGAAGGGAGACCTTCAAACAAGAAAACTCCTACTCATCCTTTAAAGTCCAGTTCAAATGCCCCTTATTTTTTTGTAAGGGACATTTGATTCCCCAAGAGCAGAAGTGGGGGACGGACTTTGGACAGAGTGACTAGCACATGCCAGGGCATGGAGACCTGAGGAAGCCTGATGTGTCTGGGTTATTGTGGGTTAATGTGGCTGGAGCATCGGTATACTGGGAGATGAGGCTTGAAAGCAGGTGGGCTCATGTCATAAAGAACCTTGAATTTAATCTTCTCCTAAAGCAGTGAGGGCTGGGTTTTACATTACTCTGTGTTTTAGAAAGACACCTTTGGTGTCCCCATTGAGGACTGGGGCTGAGCAGAGGTGGAGAGCAGGTGCTTGGAGGTAGACGTGCTCAGGAAGTCAAGGGAACAGAACTTGGTCACCATTTGGATATGTGAGAAGGGGAGTGGATCACTTAGGAATTGTTCAGGTGCAAGATGCATAACAGTTGACTAATTTTAGCTTACATAAATAGAGTTCATTTTGTCATGTCAGAATACATCTGAGTCTTGGTGGTTGTAGGCAGGGGTTCAGCTGTTGAGAACTGTCAGAGCCTACATTTGTGACACTCTTTTGGTTTTCTCATTGTGGTTATGAGATGGCTGCTAGAGCTCCAGATATCTCATCTACATCCCAGGCAGGAAGAAGAGGAAGCCAGTGCCCCATCAGTTCCCTGTATCAGAAGAGCCAACTAAATGCTCAGAATAATCTTCAGCAGACTTCTGCTTGGGTCAAATTGGTTGGACCTGGCTCACATGGCCACCCTTAGCAGCAAGTGAGTCCGGGAATATGAGGCGTGGGATGGTCACAATTGGCTCAGACCAATTGCAATCCATTTTCTGGGACTGAGCACATTGTCCCCTAAACCAAATTATGGCTCTGTTAGCTGGGAAGAGGTGAGGAATGGATTTAGTGAAGGCATCTAACAGCATTGGCCACGGGCAGTGAAGATACAGGTTAAGGATGGCTCCAGGGTTTAGTCTTCCTGGCCTGGGTGGCATTCAGCCATGTATGGGAGTGTGGGTGGAAGCTGGTGGTAGAGGCTGACTTCAGTCTTGCATGTGTAACTCAGATATCACCTTTGATTACTCTGCTTATTCAGATATGAATAAGATTTCCTTGGACCCAATGTTCCTTGAGCCTTGAATGGATTTATTAGAAGCAAATGTGATCTCAAGAATTTTAAAAATGCCTGGGTGGCTCATGGTCATCTCTGGCTTTGAGCTTCTGCTTCTGCTAACGTAGTCTAGTCTAGTGATGACTTAGGGATCCCTTATGTGCTGTTCTTATCCAGAAATGTGGGGGATCAGCTGTAGAATTCAGCCCTTTCCCCATTACTCCCATCCCTGCTACATCTCTCTCTCTCTCTCTCTCTCTCTCTCTCTCTCTCTCTCTCTCACACACACACACACACACACACACACAAACACACAAACACACAATCCCATTCTCTCAGGCACTTGTGTATGTAGAAACATTCACTGAAAGGTTGTGAAGGAGTGATTTATATTGCAAAACACAAGCAACTTAAAATTTAATATTAGACATTTTTATTTTTTAATGCCCCTAATCCGTGTCTATGACTTGGGTTCTAGCCTTCCACCATGTTATTTGGTCTTCCTCTCTCTTTGCTTGCTTGCTGTCTTTCTGGATCAACCCTTCCCATTTCTTGGGAAGAGCAAATGCTGTTTGCAGCTGATAGCCCCTGGGATGTGCCTCAGTAGCGTTATGGTGGTAATGGCAGGAGTCTGCCCCGATAGGCTAGTGTGCACACCATACTGTGTTGCTGGCTGTTTTCAGTACTGCTCAGCTTTGGACTCAGTTCTTGCTCCCCTACTGCATGTCAAGGACTTGGCTTGGCAACAGCTCTCAAGGCTCTGTCTGCTTGTTGAAAGAAGAGGGTCTCTTGTATTTAGTTAGGTGCAGGTGTGTTGAATTGGAGGAGCCCCCAGAAATTATGTCCACCTATTCCCCCCTCACCCAGTCACTCCGTGGAGTAATCTGACTGCAGTGCTGGGACACGATACTCTCCCTCTGGGCCCACACTTGAGGCTGCTGAATGCAAGTGGCTGGGAGCACGCTTGCTCTTCAGATGGGGCGGGGGTAGAGGGGAGAACCACAAATCTTCCCATGGAAAATAAAAAGGTCAAATGGTGTTAATTCATCTGCACAACTCAGTGGGCTTAAAAGCACAGCCTGAAATGGCTTCTTGATTGAGAGAAGATGCTTCATTAATCTTGGTTCTTTCATTTGAGGGTGCAGAGAATGGAGACTAATGGCTGACATTTCAGTGTCTCAGGGATGGGACATAAACCTCCAGATACTGGGCTATAATTGCAGAGAAGTCACAAGGAGAGGAGGAGCAAGCAGGCCAGGGAGATGAGAGAGGTACTCAGCATCCCCTCTCTGATGGGTGATGGTGGTAGGGAGGCAGCGGGGGTGGGGTGGGAGTTCCTTGCTAGAAATATTACTGATTAATTCAAGATCATAAATCATGCTGGAAACAGTCCTCTGCATCCTGAGGGTGAGCTCCTGGGTTTGAGTCTGGTCCTTCCATTGCCTGTCTGGGTGACTGGAGCAGGTTGTTGGCCCTCTCTGTAAAATGCAGAGAGATAGGAGTGTTTGATAATTTCTCAGGTCTCTGTAAGTGCTAGGACGCTTGACTCTTTATTGAAGAATGAGACACACTTGGACTTGGGATTGTAGCCTGGGGTTTAAGGCAATGCCTCTGCCTCTGTGGGGCAGCCATACCTGTTCATAAGATCACATGTACAGAGACGCCTGACATGAAGATGTTAGGATGTCAGCATGTCGAAAGGATGTCATGTGCATGTAGTATTCTACTAGGGGAGAGGGAAACATCCTTTTGGTTGGGTGTGGGAAGGATCATGGAAGGCTTCCTGGGAGAAAGGGATCTCCTGGCATGGGATAGAATTTGATAGGCAGAGAGGACATAGGTGGAAAGCTTCTATTTCCAAAGAGCAGGTATTTATCTTGGGGCTCAAGGAGAGCCATTCATATTCTATAGATTTCTGGAATGAGGGAAGAGAAAGATCATGGTCATATCATCTAGAAGACAACCCCAGGAGCCTTTGAGCAGTGCCAAACCCTGTTTCACATTGCCTGAGATTCTACCATCAGACAGTCAATCATTCCTGGTTGCTTACCCACATAGTGACTTTGAGCTAGGGCCATGACTGCTATGAGCCTCATTTCTACATTGATAGAAGAATAATAACATAGGTAGGTAGGTAGGTAGTTGGGATTCAATGATTTAATGCATACAGAGTGCTTAGCATAGTATCTGGCATGTGATAGTGCTCAATAAACCTTAGCTGCTATCATACTGTTGTTTCTGATGATGTCATTCCTGAGTACTTACTGTCCTCAGGCATGTGCATTGTATTCTCATAGTAATTAACATGTCACAATGGATGGACCAGTGGATGGACACTATGATGGAAGTATTGTTATTATTGTAATAATAGTATTATTATTTACAGAAACCTGAGGCACTGAGAGGTTAGGTAACTTGCCCAAGGCCATGTAGGTGGTGAGTAGTGGAGGTATAACTTGATTTCACGCACTCAAACTCTTAACCACCCTGCTACCACTTCTTTTGGGATTAGTATTGTTATTTATTTTCAAAAGCAAGGCTGTAGATCCAGCTGATCAGTGGGAGGAGAGGGGTGAGTGGAGGAGGCACTCTAGGGTGGTTTCCCTGTTTTGGGCTAACCTAAGGAACCCAGAAGGAGGCAGTGACCCTGGGGGGTAAGAATATGATAAACCTGCTGTAATGAGAGTTTACTGAATGAGTATGAGGTCAAGCTGGGATGGTCAGACCAGAACCTAGGTCAGGGGGTAGGGTCTCAGAAATAGGGCAGAATGTTCTGTAAGATGAACTGGGGGCAGATCAGGGGTAAACTTGTCTCATGTCTGTGAGAATTCATTTGTCTAGCTTCTGGGAGGTGGTGAGCAAATGTGATTCTGTGGCCATTACAGGGTTATTGCCTCAGACTCGTTGAGCCACTGAGCCCTTGCAGAGCTCCTAGCTTGATGTTTCTATGGACTCTTCCAAGGAATATGAGTCCTGGGAGCTGTTCTCTAAAGAGTCTTGTGGTCAATAAGACTTGGAAGCAGCAGCGCTCTCCCCCATAGCAGAAGCTGTCAGTCAGGGGCTCGCCTGTCCCTCCCAGGCCCTGCCGTGCCACTGTACTGGGCTGGACTTCCAACTGCCAGTATCTGCAGTTCTGACTGAGGTCTTTCTGCTCATGCCTGGAAAACAACAGGAAGTGCTAGGCAGTAGATGACGATCACTGGCACCCCTCTCCATCCTGCAAGAGCAGCCCTCAACTGATGACCGGCCACAGTTGGCGTATGGCTACCTCAGCTCCCTTGCCTCCAGGCAAGAGAACTCTGAGGCATGTATCCCATGCCAACTCCCAGAGAGCCCCTCTGGAATGGAGCTCCCGTTGCCCACAGAGGTGACTGGCTTAATAACTCATTAAGTCATGGCTGCCTTTCTTTCCCTGCTTTTCTTCTTCATTTCCCTCCCAAGGTTCCCCGGGATCACCTTCCAAATTAACTACTTGTACTCAAATCCTTGTATCGTAGCCTGCTTCTGGTGGGATCCAAGCCAGGATGCCTGCTCTGGTAGATTCTTATAGCGCATTAAAACATGAAAAGCTCGGAGATACCCTATAGTGGGGAGGCCTATTTAACTTTAACCCAGTGTTTTCCAAACTTGTTTGACCAGAGAATTCTTTTTTTTTTTTTTTAACATTTATTCATTTTTGAGAGTGAGAGACAGAACATGAGTGGGGGAGGGGCAGCGAGAGAGGCAGACATAGAATCCGAAGCAGGCTCCAGGCTCTGAGCTGTCAGCACAGGGCCCGACGTGGGGCTCAAACTCACGGACTGCGAGATCATGACCTGAGCCAAAGTCGGACGCTCAACCGACTGAGCCACCCAGCCGCCCCTAGAGAATTCTTTTTTACCAAGCACCTAGTAACCTCCCATGAAACACCATTCCGTGGTCCACACTGTGTGGGAAGTCATGGTCCAACCCTACCTTGCAGCTGGTGGCTGAGTTGTCTGATGCCTGAAGGGAGTGGCTGAGCCCACTGTCAGCAGATGAGACTCACGCCCCCTCCACTCCCGGTTCAGTGCATTTCTAACCACTGTACTCCTCCCCTCCTCATCTGTGACCTGTGGGAAATTATATTTACTGCATAAGGGCTAATGTAACATGTGTGGGAATCCTAAACCGAAGAGCGTTAGGCAAATCTGCAGAAGGGTTCCTGTCAGTGGAAGTAGGGGTGAGGGGCATTGGATTCAGAAACCTGGGAGCTCACTGTCTTGGGGGCTCTGAGTCATGACTGGAAGGGAAAAGTGATTGGAATTGTCTTAAACCCACCAAGTTTCCAGCAAGTCTCCCTCCCCCCTCCCCCACCTCGCTTACCCGCATTGCTGATGTAAAATATTAGCTCAGAGGAAAGTTAGCAAGCAGCTTGAAGAGGGTCGGCATCCATCTCGGAAGGTACTTCTCTGATTTTCATAGCCACCGGAGACAGCCAGGGAAGATAACCAGATGTTCGAGTATCTCTTCCTTTCTCTCACTTGCCTGCTTGCTCTATCTTTTTTGTAAATTGAATCTAAAGGACCTGTTTCTTAGCAACAGCAGCAGTCAGTGGTTACCAAATCCTCCTTGGCCCTTTTAATGCCCAGGGTTTCATTAGGCAAATGAACCTCTCAGCACAGGCTAGGGATGGGAGACAGATAGCAGGACCACAGTGGAAGCCAGCACATCAGGTGCTATGTTCCTGTGGGTGGGGAGCTTCCCAGAGGACCCAAGGTGAGGACAGGGGGAGCAGCAGAACCCTCTGTGGCTCTTAGGCACACGTGGCATATGATGCTGGCTGGATGTTCCTGGGCTGGAAGGCTGCGTGTGGCTGCTCTATCTCTGTACCGGGGCATCCGTTGTCTTGGATGGTGTGGCTATGTGAAAAGAGCCCTAGAAGAAATCTCAGGAAACTCAAGTCTGGCCCCAGCGACAGTGTTGTGTTACCTGAGGCAAACCGTTGAATTTTCCTGAGCCTCATCTTCTGTACCTGTCGGATAGGCAGTGACACCCACCTTGCCAAAGGGAGGAACAAAAGAGATCAGAGCATGTGGAAGTTTGGAAGACATCAGGAACAATGACCATGTTAAAGGTTAGGAATCTTTCCTTCTTCCGGCTGTAATGCTCTGCCACCACCTTCCCTGGAGAAAGCGAAACTAGATTGTTTGAAACTCTGAGATCACCCTCCTACCCCAAAGCCTTGAGGGCATCTCCAGGTGTCTGGACACACAAATTTTGGGGTTGGAGGAGGTCCTGCGTGGGACAGGGGAGGAGAAAGCCTTTTCCTATGGAGCTGGTGATCAAAGCAATGAAGGGCCTTTGGAGCCTCAGGATGGCAGAATATTGGGTGTGAAGGATCCTTAGGGGTTTTATTCTAAGATGTCCCAATGCTTGAATCCTTGACTGCTGAGATTGAAAACTGATGGCCCATGGGTCATATATGGGCTTGACATGCTTTTTGTTTGACCCTCACAGGGTTTTGTAATTTGTTGAATTAGTTATTAGCAGTTACCAAGTAGGAGACTTCCCCCCAAATTTGTGATTTCCAGCTCCTTCTGAACAATCAGTTGGACAAATTTTCACATCCTCTGTTGCTTGCTGAGCAGGGGCTGCTTCATTTTGATGGGACACACACCCTCTAGTTTGTCACAGTCCCTACTTCTCCCAGCTGCCTATAACTGGGGCCCCTTTGCTCATTTTATAACTTCTGGTCCTCGTAGGCACTTGAGTTGGAGATCCCTGCTTTACTGGCAACTTCTTGAACATCTGTACAATGGGGATGTTCACAAAATCTATCCAAGCAATTATTAAGATGAAATAACATAATGCATATAGTGTCTAGCACATGGCAGGGGTTCAAAAGTATTGGTTCCTATTTCCCTTTTAAAGCTTTCAAGATTTAGACTCATTTGTGTTAGCTGATCAGTCATAAGAACCTGGAATGGGTCTTCTTATTTTTTTTTTATTAAAAGTTTTTAATGTTTATTTTTTATTTGAGAGAAAGAGAGAGAGAGAGAACGAGCAGGGGAGGGATAGACAGAGAGGGACACACAGAATCCAAAGCAGCTCTAGGCTCCAAGCTGTCAGCACAGAGCCTGATGTGGGGCTGGAACCCACGAACTGCAGAGATAATGACCTGAGTCAAAGTTGGACACCCAACTGACTGAGGCACCCAGGTGCCCCTAGGAATGTGTCTTTTTTAGAGAACAACCTTTGTTTAAGCATGAATTCCTTCTTCTATTTATTCATTTATTCAGACACCACTGTGCCAGGGTTTGGCCTCAAAATATGCAAGTTCAAGTCTTGGCTGCTTATGGTGTAGATGATCTTGGCCAAGGCTTTGACTTCTGGGCTGCCTCAGTTCCATTTGTTCATTTGTGCATTTACTATTGTGATAGGCATCGTGGTACTAGGTGATGAGGCTTCAGTAATACATAAGACATAACCAAAAGAAAGTCTGTGTCTCATTTTCTGGAAGCAGAGCCCAAGACAGGTTCAGATGTATATGATTTATCAATGGTGTCCTCTTAGGAAATACCTTTCATAGAGGGAGTGAAGCAGGAGAGAGGAGGAGAAAGAATTGAGGTCAACTTTTGCCTAGATCTGATCCCCAAGGTGGTGATGATGGGCCATGAAGCGTAAATCACTTTGCAAAGTTTTCCTCTTTCAGGGGAGAGGAGCTGCCTTCGATACTCTCCTATCAATCAGGCATCAGCTGTGGACTGCCCCTTGGGGTTGTGTAAACTCTGGGCAAAGCAGTTTCCACCAGAGTGAGGACACAGCGGTTGGGAGGTGGGCATGCTGGCCAGGTAAAGGGGATCTATGTGGGCACGGATGGTGCCTACCACAGCCCACTTGCACCAGCCACATCCTCTTGATTCTCACATTTAGTTCACTCTGTCTGGTCCCTCCTTGTCTAGATTTCTGCAGTCACAGTTTCTGGGGTACCTGATGAAAGAGGAGGGCTAGTGGGACGAACTACAGTTCCTATTGTAGTACTTGGTCTCAAGGCCAAAATCGATCATCGTTATCTTTCTCCTCTAGTACCTGCTTTATTTATTTTTTTTCCTCTATTACCTGCTTCAGATTTTTCTTATCCTTTTTTATCCTTGGCTACTAGCACTTTTGTTGGTCTGGATGGCTTGCCTGGTGGGGTGGCCCAGTCACTCACCTCTAAGGATTCTGAGCACTTGATTGCCATGCCTTCCTCTTGTGGTTGGTGTACTTGCTATTAATAGGTAACAGTAGGCATTGGGGATACCAAGAGACACTCCAGTGGGTCTCGTGAATGCCAAACACATTTCTCCATGCTTCCATTATAGGAAAGCAAGCCACACTTCCTTATGGTGAGCAGGGCCACTGACCCCTGACAGTATGTATAGATATCCTTCCTGTGCCCGGTAGTCTTGGCAGTGGTGCCCAGGGACCCAGCCTAGCTAACATTGCCTGGCTAAGTGACACTGTCTGGTCCTTCACAGTGGATGCTTGCTGGCATGTGTTAACATGTGACACAAAAAATCTTCACATTTTGTGTCCACTCCCATAAGCCTGTTCACATGCCTCTACCCCAGACTTCCTTGTCCCTGAACTTCAGCCTTGCTCCTTTCAGACTCCTCACTAACAAGCCATGCTGTTTTCCATGTTGTTGGGGGCTTAAGGGGTTGCCATCAGTCTGTGTATATCCTTACTTCGGGCCAGTTCTCTTTCCACACAAAGTGGATGACCAGATGCTCTCCTTGAAGCTTGGCCCACTGGGAGGATTTCTTCTCACTTCTGTTTTTTTAGGGTCCCCTGAGTGGGGTTGTAGTGCAATGATACCCATTTTTCTGTTTGTATCAATGCCTATGAGCCAAATTTGGGCTTTTCTCCATCACTTGGCCATGGGAGGCCTCTCATAGGTGTGAGCTGGGGTAGAGACATTGGTACATACATGTTTTATGACACTGAGTATTTGCCATCTGTTTGTTCAGTTACTTCTGCTCTCTGGACCTGTTTGAACCTGATCCTGGACATGCCATTTCTCTCTTCTGATGGATTGCAGACTTTCTACTGAGAAGGGTTGACTGTATCCAGATCTTGACGGGTAGTTCTTGTCTCATGGCCATTTGATGTCCCAAAGACAAACACTCTTATCTTTACCATGGCCTAGTAGTATGCCAGAGCTGTTTTTGGAATGATGTATGGTTCTGTGCAGCATATGGCATGATTTTGCTCCAGAACCCCATGGGTCTGCTATGACTCTAGTAATTGCTAGAGATTTCATGGGTGGCCTTTCCACCACACATACTTCTGGTACCATTACTTCTGCTGTATCACGTGGCCCAAGTGGAAGTGCTGCTTGTGTCATAGTCTGAATCTGCTGCAGTGTACTTTCCTTACTCAAAACTGGCAGCCTCCTGTAACACCTGACAAATGGGTTGGAGAATTATTTCCAACAATGAAATATGCTGCCTCCAAAGCATTTTGCTTCTTTGTTAGTGGTAGAAGGTGCAGGATCTAATAACTTGCTATTTATTTTGGATGGGATGGCCAGCATCCCCAAGACCATAAAATCTCTAAAAACAATGGCAGTCTTCTGATTCTTTGTAGGGTTTATTTCCTACCCTCTTGTGCACTTGTATCTTACTTGTTATCATACTTGCTACTGTTTATTCATAAAGGTCTGATTTACATGATGTCATCGGGGCGCCAGGGTGGCTCAGTCTGTTGGGCATCTGACTTCAGCTCGGGTCATGATCTCATGGTCTGTGGGTTCGAGCCCCGTGTCGGGCTCTGTGCTGTCGGATCAGAGCCTGGAGCCTGTTTCAGATTCTGTGTCTCCCTCTCTCTCTGCCCCTCCCCTGCTCATGCTCTGTCTTTCTCTGTCTCAAAAATAAACAAAAAATGAAAACATTAAAAAAATTTACATGATGTCATCAAGAGAATGGGCAAATGTGTTCTGTGGAATATCTAGATGGTCCAGTCCCCTTTGTATATATTATGACAGAGTGAAGGAGAATGAACAGGGCCCTGTGATAGGTAAAACAGAGGGCTGTGAATGAATACTGCTGTTTGTCTGATGTGAATGTGAACTGCTTTGGGTTCTCCTCTCTGCTGGTTATAGAAAAGAAAGCATTCGCCAGATCAATAGCCACATATCACCTACTTGCAACTACGTTAATCCGTTCTAGTTAAGATACCACATCCAGCTCAGAAGCTGCAAATGGGACTGCTACTTGGTTAAGTTTGTCACAGTTCATTGTTATCTGCCATGATGCAGGCCAGAATGTGCTATTAAATGGGAGAGAGGACAGAGGGACCAACTCCCCTGCATTTTTTAAGTCTTTGAGGATGACACTAATTTCTGCCATTGCCCAGGTTATGATAAGATTTTTGGTTTACCATCTTGGTCCGTCTTCTCAGTAGAAAGTCTGCAATCCATCAGAAGAGAGAAATGGCATGTCCAGGATCAGGTTCAAACAGGTCCAGAGAGCAGAAGTACCTGAACAAACAGATGGCAAATACTCAGTGTCACAAAACATGTATGTACCAATGTCTGTCTTGGATGGGGCAGCTTCAGCTTCACTTGGCCTTTTGTACTAGAAGAGCTCATCCTACTGGTAAAGGAATCATTGTGCAGTTCTTTCTGCCCATTGCTAAGTGGATATATTCCAGTTATGTATTTGGGAACTGAGAAATGACAACTGATCCTGAGTCATGACTCCATTTTTTATCTGACCCCCATATGCCTCTACTATAATGAAGGAGCCATGATGGAACTTTGGGTCCTGGAATATCCACACTGGCTTATATCCTCTAACATTCCTTAAAAGCTCTAGACATTCCATTTCCTCATTGCAATTTCCTTTTCCCTTGAGTAAATGAAAAGAGTTCCAGTTGGGGAATGACTACTGTCCATATTTACTCTACTGTTGCAAGGTACTATCTCACAGGGACTGGTCCTCTTTTTCAGCTGGAGTTCTGGGTCTGAGAATTGTCTCAGGTCTAGAAATGGGGCAAAGGACTGATTCTCCATTGGGGTATCTAATCTCAGCCTTCTGCTTATGCTTCATCTTGTTTGATTCTATACATCTGTTATAAATACCCTTGTTGGCTCTTGAAGATGTTATTTTTTTTAGTAATCTCTGTACCCAGTGTGGGGCTCGAACTCACAACCTTAAAAGCAAGAGACACATGCTCTTCCAACTGAGACAGCCAGGCAGGCACCCCTGAGGACATTATGTTATTACTAGCCGTGTCCATCCATCAGAGGTCAGGAGAGTTTTTCTGTAAAGGACTGCCAGTAAATATTTTAGGTTTTAAGGGCCATATGGTCCTTCAACATTAGTTGAATAGAAGTTTTCCATTTGAGTCTTTGAACTCCTTTCCTCATAGTCTTTGACAGCAGCTTCCAAAACCATACCAGCAACGTATAGAACCACTCTCTAGGGCTCTTTTCCAGGATGTTGAATCCTCCAATATGGGAGGTGCCTCCATATTGATAAACTTTTCTTTATCTAGTTTTATATTATGCTTCCCTCCTTCAGCATCCACTTTCATCTATGCTCTCCTGGTTTCTATGATCCAGATCTTAGCAGCTCCTTTAGTGCACGGTCTTTCTCTCCCTTAGCAGGCTGAGCACTTGTCAGTGACCACTCTGCAGTTTGGTTCTGGTTATGGTTCTGGTGGCCACAAAAGTAGGTGGGGTGCATTATGAATAGGGCCAGCATTGTCCTCTAAGGCACCTGCCTCAGCTGAGGCTTCTGTTCAGATTTAAAGCAACAGGTGGGAGTTGGGCCTTTTCAGCAGGCCCAAGAGTTCAGGGGAACTGGGGATTCAAATGTATCTACTTAGATATCTCTGTCCCAAACTGTGGAGCCCTACTTCCTCCCCTGAGGTACCTGACTTGGCATATCAGGATTTCTGGGGCTGAGAAGTCATCTTTCTCTGCGGTTCTGCTTCTCTTACAGTTCCATCCTGGCTTTACTCTCTCTCCACTCTGTCCACTAACTGCAGGAGGTGAGGGTCTCTTTAAATGCTATCGAAGAAGTTCTCGGCCTCTCACAGTTGCTCTAAGTTAATGCCTGATTGTCCCAAGCTTGTCATTTTCTCTCTTCAAAGCACCAAGTATTTTCCAGTCCTTATACTTTTCCCCCTGTATCTCTCAAACTCCAGAGACACAGCATGAGTATGTGACTCCCCGCCCATATCCCACCCCAGTCACCACAAGGGAAAGCACTGCCACCACTTGTTCAGGACTGCCATCAGGCCTGTGGGCGATCCACTCCAGAATCCTGTCCTTACATCTGCTTCCCAGGTCCGCCCCAGCACTAACTGTCTTTGGTTGTGTTCTCAGAGCCTGAGAAAGGATTGAGGTTTCCATGATTTATTGAGGGAGTGCCCTTTAGGAAAAACCTGTAGGGGAAGGGAATAAATTGCCATAGGGAAAGGAAGGAGCTGACCAAGGATGTGGTTGCAGATAAAGTCTAGATTTAGCCTGACCCATGATGGTGGGGCTTTGGAGCATCAACCACACTGCAAAGCCATCTGTTTTTGAAGCAAGGGGACTAGACTTTTTTTTTTTTTTAATTTTTTAAATGTTTATTTAGTTTTGACAGAGAGAGAGAGAGAGAGAGACAGAGCATGAGTGGGGGAGGGGCAGAGACACACACACACACACACACACACACACACACACACACAGAATCTGAAGCAGGCTCCAGGCTCTGAGCTGTCAGCACAGAGCCCGACATGGGGTTCAAACTCACAGACTGTGAGATCATGACCTGAGCCAAAGTCGGATGCTCAACCAACTGAGCCACCCAGGCACCCCTAAGGGGACTAGACTTTTGTACTGCTTACCAGTCAGCTACTGGCTGTTCTTGTCCCTGAGATGGGGGTGTAACCTCCCTAGCAAAGTGACTTCTGTCAGCCAAGAGCAATGCTCTGGAGGAGAGGCATCTGTGAATTGCTATTGGCCGACTGGCAGAGCAGCTGGGGTGGGTGGACCTGGTGAGCAAGAACTGTAGCATCTATGGCAGAGGAAGGACTATTCTGGTACCAGAGAAATTTCAGCAGGGCTGGATTATACAGAGTGAGGCATTCAGGTGGTGGTAGCCCTTGGACCAAGGTGGTTAGCAATGGGGGTGGTGAGAAATGGTTGGATTTTGGATACATTTCTTTTTATTTTATTTTATTTTATTTTTATTTTATTTCAATTAAAATTTTTTTAATGTTTATTTATTTTTGAGAGAGAGAGACAGAGAGAGACAGACAGACAGAGCTCGAGCAGGAGAGGGGCAGAGTGAGGGGGAGACACTGAATCCGAAGCACGATCCGGGCCCTGAGCCGTCAGCACAGAGCCTGACATGGGGCTCAAACTCATAAGCAGTGAGATCACGACCTGAGCCGAAGTCAGATGTTCAACAGACCAAGCCACCCAGGTGCTCCTGGTTACCTTTCTTTTTAGAAAAACAAATAGCTTTGCTGAGATATAATTGACATATAGCAGTAAACTGCACATATAGTGTTTAATGTCTTAACAGATGTATGTATCCACGAAATTATCTAATAATCAAGATAATGAACATATTCCTAATGCCTTAAAGTTTCATTATGCCCTTTGAAAACCCTCCCTCCTGCTCATTCTCACCTCCCTTTGCCCACTGCCCCCACATCCTAGATGACCACGGATCTTTCTGCCACTACAGGTTAATTTGCATCTTCTAGAAATTTTTATAGATGAAATCATATGAAAAGTATGTATTCTTTTTTATTTCTTTACTTTTTTCACTCCCCATAATTACTTTGAGATTCATTACTGTTGTGTGTTCGTTCCTTCTCGTTGCTGAGTAGTATTCCACTATGCCACAGTTTGTTTGTCCATTCACCTGCTGAGGGACATTTGCATTGCTTCCGGTTCTTTGCCGTCACAAATAAAGCTGCTGTGAACATGTGTGTACATATCCCTTCATGGACAAATTGCTTTCTTTTCTCTTGGGTAATGGCTAGCTGTGGACTGGCTGCATCCTCCGGTAGTTGTATGTTTAGTTTTGTAAGAAGCGGCCACACTATTTTCCATTTTACCTTCTCACTAGTAGTGTGTGAGAGTTTTAATTCCCCATGTCTTCATCAACTACTTGGTGTGGTCAGTCTTGTTAATTTTAGCTATTCAAATAAATGTTCTGGATATGCTTTGGAAATGTGGCGCATATGGAATTTTAATGGATTGGGTCTGGGCTATGAGAGAAAGAAAAGGAGATCTTTATTCGGCAAATGTTAATTGAGTGCCTTCTCTATCCTGTATTATTCTAGAAGCTGAAGGAATAGGAAAGCGTAAAATAGATATGATCCCGTCCCTCATGGACCATACTCTCCACACTCTTCTCTGCCTGTTTCGGGAAGACTGGGGTGGAACATGGGGCTCTTGTGGGGGTGGGGTGAGGAGGTGAAGGAGGGGGTAAGTGCAATTGATGGAGGCAGTGAAGAGAGAGGGGGCACAGGGTGAAGCCAGGCTGTGGGGTAGAAAAATTAGTGGGTCTGATGTAGAAAGCTGCAATGATGTCCTGATTCTACTGTTTACTCTTAGTGTGACTATGGCCCAGTCATGTTTCCTCTCTGAGCAGCCTTGGTTTCTTCATCTGTAAAGTGGGAATAATAAATACTTTGGATGGAATGTAATGTCTTGCCAGCCCTTTGCCAAATCGCCACGTTCAGTAAACTTACTGAAGGCAGTGACATTGATTGATACACCAATAGTGCTCTTTAGAGAGGACCGCATGTTCCAAGTGTGGGTTCCAGAAGGGTCCCAGGGACTGTGAAGCCAGCCCATGGCCCACTGCCTCATTTCCACACTCTACCAGTGCCTCAGGTGCAGACCCCCAACCTGTGGGCCCACAGCAGACACGGGGAGCACCGCGTCTGTTTGCAGCTTTATTTTTAGAGCAGCCACTGGAAGATGGCTCAGGCTCCTGGCTCCATGAGGAGCTGAAGTCAGGCTATATTTAGGAAACACAGCTGTGTCCCATGTCACTGGGTTTTAGTCATCATGGTGTTGGGAGAGAACACACTACTTTTGCCTGAACTGTGTCTATTGTCTGTGGGTCCCCCAGGAGCAGCAGACCTTCCTTACTCAAGCTTTGTCTTGAGCTCTCTGAGAGGAGGGTGGCAGGAGTGGGCAGTCTGCCTCCTTGGAGCAAACAGTGGTTTCTGCCTCACTGTGATGTTCAGGGCTGGGAGTGTGGCTTCCCTGGGTGCCCTGTGTGTAGCCATAGCAACCACATTCCCCATTTCTGTTTAGTGATTCCTGTCTACCCAGTGTTTTTACAGCTGTCACCTATGGTGTCCCCCAGATGGGTTTGGAGTGTGGCATCATTGCCAGTATCCCTATATACTAGATAAGGAAACTGAGGCTCTAAGAACACAGGGATTGCTTAAATTTAGTTACTGTGTGACTGGGGATATGAAACCAGGCTGTGGGCTTCCAAGATCGGGGCTCTTTGTTAAGTCATTGTAGTTATCCTGATTTTGCAATCTTGTGGCCCCTGCTCTTTCTCTATCCTGCTCCCTTATCTGCCTGCACAAATCCTATTCCTCCTTTGAGGCCCAGGGCTTATCTCAAATGCCTCCTTCTCTGGGAAGCCCTCTTTTATTCTTCCAGGTGAATGTGAACCCGTGGACATGTCACGATGCTGTGCAGAATGCGATGGGGGTGGACGTGCTTTGGCACAGCTCTTGAGGTCCATATCTTACCTCCTCTGCCAGGTCACAGCTCCTTTAGGATAGGAAGCATGACTCATCATTTCCATATTCCCCACACCACATAGTGTAGACTGCAGGAGCTCATAGTAGGTGCCTGAGAAGTTCTGACTGAATTGAATTCCAACCGTATTCTATAACTGTACATTTCTGAGAGTCTGAGCAGCGTTTGACATCAAACAGACCTTTGAGCTCATGGCCTGGCTCTGCCCTTTGCAAGCTGGATGACCTAGGCTGTTCTCATAACCAACTCTAGGCCTCAGTTTGCTCAATATGTAACTTAGGAATAATCATAGGAATAATATATCATAGGAATAATGTATCATAGGAATGATAATCATAAGAGTAATCATAACGTAGGAGTAATGTATTTCATAAGGTTGTCGTCATGGTCAGAAGAGCTAATGAAAATAAAGACCATGTGTATATACACTGTGGTGCATAATGAATGCTAAAACAAATTATAGGAAACTCTTGTTCTTTACTAGCAATCTTGCCCAGTTCTCTTAGAAAGACCTAGGATCTGCTGATAGGTGACATCAGCTAATGCTGTAAAGAGTAAATGAACAGATATTCAATTAGGCACGTGTCACATGGCATTCTTTCATTCATTCACTTGTTCTCTTCTCCATTCAGAGTTGACATGACTCACCTAAGGGCTTCATCAGAAAAGGGCGGGAGCTTCCTTATGTCTTCCCTGTCTCATGATCAAAGCTGTCCTCTGGCCATGGAAGGGGTACTTCTCTACTTTATCGATGAAGTCAGTCATTTCCCTTCAGTCTCTATTGTGAACTTGATGAATGTGGCCTCCAGATGGGCCAACAAAGTAAAAAGAATGAGAACATATTTCAACAACTCTCCCAAAGGACTGATGGGCTCTGAATGTGCCCCTCTCTCCAGCTGTTCGCTGCCCCACCAGCACTGTGGGCTGAGGACTGAGGACTACACAAGAGGGAGGGCCTTGGTGGCCTGTGAGGAGGATCTTCTCTAGGAGGCTGCCATCTGAGGCAGGGGGATGGCCATTGTGAGCTAGGAGGCACAGAGCCCCACAGTGGGCAGAGGCTGGTGGATGGCAGGGATAGCAGGGGCTGGAGGAGTGGTCTGACTGGGGTAGCTCTTTGTAATACGGTGAGTTGGTTTGCCCAGAAGTAGAGAATGCTCAGGTGGGTGTGCAGCTGGGCCTAACCATGTCACTCCCATGGCAGTGGAGGTTGGAGCCTCTCTGGAGCCTGGGGATGGCTGGGTTGGCTTAGTTTTGAATTGGCACAAGCCAGGATCTTTTTGCCACAACGGGAGGGCTTCTTTGGCCAATGGCAAGGGCTGGCAACACTGGCCCTGTGGGTGGGGACACTGATGTTCTGTTGACTTTCTTATGGAGGACAATTTTATGGAGAAGAGTCTGGATTTACCCTAAGAAGATGGGAGGGTGGGAGTGGGGCATGTCCTAGGATGTGGTAGAGACAGGGGCGGTCCTATCACCTGCTCCCTCAGGACCATGTGACCACTCTGGCCAATGGCTGAGAATAGGAGTGAGAGGGTCATTTCTGGGATGCAGCATAGAAAACTTGGTGTGCACCCTATAGCGGTCTGTCTCCCTGTTACAGTGATGGGGGACACCAGGAGTTTTAGGTGGTGCAGATTTAAGATGGAAGAAACTGTCAGCCAGGGTACCTGTGTGATGCTGTGGAGCAGCGCCCTCCTCAGACTCAAGTCGGCTCTGTGAGCAAGCAGTAAACCTTTGTTATGTTGAGCCATAGAAAGTTTGAGGTTGTGTCCATAGCCCAGTGAACATCTGAGATGCCCGGAAGTTGGTAGCAGTGATGGGAGAGGATATTGATATTTCATAGACTCAGTCAAATATTTTTGCGCATGTTCCATTTATATTGTGTTCTAGGGATACATTCCTGTATTAGACCTCAGCTCCCTTGCCAGCCCTTTTTTTTTTTTTTTTAATTTTTTTTTTTTTTCAACGTGTTTTATTTATTTTTGGGACAGAGAGAGACAGAGCATGAACGGGGGAGGGGCAGAGAGAGAGGGAGACACAGAATCAGAAACAGGCTCCAGGCTCTAAGCCATCAGCCCAGAGCCTGACGCGGGGCTCGAACTCACGGACCGCGAGATCGTGACCTGGCTGAAGTCGGACGCTTAACCGACTGCGCCACCCAGGCGCCCCTTGCCAGCCCTTTTAAAACCACTCAATAGATGGGAAATTGAGGACCAGAGAAGTTGAGCAACAAGCTTAAGTTAGGTGACTGGTTTAGGAGCAATGCTGTACTTTACAGTCTTTGTTTTAATAAGTTGTGTGTACGTGAATTTTTTTTTTTTCCCACAATGAAAATTTCATTTGCCCATTGGCTTTACTCAATTCTGTCAGAGCTGCTTTATCATCATTTTGACTATCCTTAGGTGAAGTTTGAGGAATCACAGACAATGGAAGCTTCTCTACACTTGTAGTCAAGTAATCGATGCCAACAAACTTAACATTCAGATGTGGTGGGATAGTCTACTCTGAAAGGGACGCTGGGATGCCCCCTTAAGTGAAGTAAGAAGGCGAATATTGGCTTTCTCTTTAACGTGTTTTGGGAGCTAGAACTTTTGTATGTTGGAGATAAAAAAAATAGTGATGCCATGTATATTCGTGTGTCCATGTATACTTATGTGCATATGTGCATTCTGGTGTACCTTGTGGATATGTGTGTGCTGAGGCAAGAGACTGGATTTGTAGAAGAAACCTTCTTGATCAACCTGCACCCAGTTAATTGAGATTTTTAATAATTTTTGTTCCTTTTATGAGATGAAGAAAATGTGAAAAAGCAGGAATTTGTTTTTCAAAACTATAATATTTTCGGGGTGCCTGGGTGGCTCAGCCAGTTGAGCATCCAACTCTTTTTTTTTTTTTTTATTAAATTTTTTTTTTAATGTTTATTTATTTTTGAGACAGAGAGAGACAGAGCATGAACAGGGGAGGGGCAGAGAGAGAGGGAGACACAGAATCTGAAGCGGGCTCCAGGCTCTGAGCTGTCAGCACAGAGCCCGACGCGGGGCTCGAACTCACGGGACCGCGAGATCGTGACCTGAGCCCAAGTCGGCCGCTTAACCGACTGAGCCACCCAGGCGCCCCGAGCATCCAACTCTTGATTTTGGCTCAGGTCATGATCTCACAGTTGCGAGGGTTCAAGCCCTGCATTGAGCTCTGTGCTGACAGTGCGGAGCCTGCTTATGATTTCCCCTCTCTCTATAGCCCTCCCCTGTGCGTGCTGTCTCTGTGTCTCTCAAAATAAATAAATAAACTTAAAAAAAAAAACACGATAAAATTTTCAATATTCTAGAGGTCTTGAATTTTGATTGGTCCCAGTCTCCTAAACCTTTAGGTTACATTAATTCTTTTGTTTAATGAACAATTATCATGCACTTGCTGCACCCCAGACCCCTATGCTATTGGCGCTGGGGCTTCAGAGGCAAGTCCCTTGACAGTGACCTCCTGGAGGTTGGAGCCTCCTCAGGGAGAGAGGCCAAGACAGAAAGTATAAGTGCTTTGTAAGAGGAGGCCCCAGAGGGCTAGGAAAATTCAGAAGGAAAATTTTCTCCATTTAAGGCTGGGAATCAGAGAAAGCCTCATGGAGGAGGCAGAATTTGAAGAGTCATGGGGCAGAAAGGAAGGGAAGGAATTTGATGGACAGAGAATGGGGGGTGGAGTGGGTAGGCCATTCCTTACCAAGACAATGGCTGGGCTCAGGCATGAGGGTAGGGGTGAAATTAGACTAATGTACTTCAACAAGGAGGTTGAAATAAAAAAGCGATTGCAGGTTAACCTCTAATTAACCGGAAAATGCTAGTAACTGGAACCACTTATGGAAGATTGTTCCATTAATTAAGATTTTCCTGTGAGTGTGCATGGTGTGTGTGAGACTGCGCAGTCACAGATACACTCACACACACCTGTTCAGCCCCAACTCCCCTAAGGGCCCTCCCTCCACATCCAGTGGGTGCTGGTCTTCACATCCCACTGTGGCAGGGAGGGGTACTGCCTATCAGCCTGGAAGACGCATTTTCAGCGTGCTGTGCTGTGGCCCCACGGAGACCCCGTTCCGAGAGGATTGGAAATGTAATCACAACAGTTTTTATTAGCAAAAGAACAGCAGGAGCCCTTCTGCTGTCCATATGGACAGATCCCGATGGGTATTCATGAAGCAGTTTGCTACGGGAACAGCGGTGCTTAAAATTCCTCGTCCAATTACCTTTGAACTTGCCTTTTTTGCTGCAGTGGCTGCTGCTGCTGCATGCGAAACATCTCACACCCTTGTTTCTCCCTAGGAAAGAGGGGTCCGCCTTACCCTGTTTGGGGTTCCTTTGTCCAGGGGCTGGACAGCAGTGAGCCAGAAGAGACCCAGGAGCTTGGGGTCTAGTCTCTTACCGTGGATGTTCTGGTGGTCAGCTTGATCTCATCTGTCCCATGTTAAATTATCCAGTTAATTGGAGCCAACAATAGCTTTTGGAGTAGCCCCTCTGTCCTACTGGGGCTCTGGGACAAGGTGTCATTCTTCAAGGGCACCTAGGGAGAGGGTACAGGGTTTCCAGCCCAAGCACTGTTTCCTGGCCTCATCCACATGCTGCTTGTTAGGGGACTATGGGTATATTGACCGTGTCTAGCCCAGGTGCTTGGGGACGTTTCTACTTCCACATGTCCTTCTCATTGTCCCTTGTGGTGCATATCAAATTACAGGCCTAGCTCCTGGGAAGAACACACAGGAGTGTATAAATCTGAAATAGGATGCTAGTAAAGCAGAAAGAAGCCCATGCCTTCTGTAGGCTGTAGGTACCAGGATTTGAGATTCGTTGGCTAGAAGAGGTCAAAGAAGGAGCAGCTGGCTGCTAGAAGCAGACACACATCTCTGAGTTTGTGAGGATCGAACCAGAAGAGCCTGTGATGTGAAAACAGCTATTTTGAGTTGCTTCCTAGGCATTTGGCAGTATGACGACCCTGCTCACACCCCAAGTCTGGACATTTAGGTAAGGACCGGAGCTGAGGATTCTTGCCCCAAGTTCCTCCGCTTTGCTTTCCTTAGGGCACCTTTTATTTATGTATTTTTAATTTTTAAAATTATTATTATTATTTTTTAAAAGTTTATTTGTTTATTTTGAGAGAGAGAGTGGGGGAAGGGCAGAGAGAGGGAGCGAGAATCCCAAGCAGGCTCTGCACTCTCAGCGGAGAGCCCAATGCGGGGCTTGAACTCACGAAGCATGAGATCATGACCTGAGCCTGAAGTCGGATGCTCAACCAACTGAACCACCCAGGCATCCCCATAATCTGCAGATTCTTAATTTCATACACCAGCTACAGGATGCTAACACAGAGCTCAACAAAGCTAACACAGCATTATCAGTTAATGCTTGGTGGACTGGGGGCACCTGCCCTGCATATCCGAGTCAGAGAGAATTCAGAGTTTATCTGTTGTTCTGCCTGCTGAGCTCTCTGTTTTCTTCTGGGGATCTACCGCCCTCCTGCTCTCTGGCAGGGGAGTTTCATTGGGCTGGCTTCCATCCTCCTACTCCAGGAGTGACGTGGAACTCAGGTCTGGTCCAGCAGTCTCATGGATGGGTTCTGGAATGGCCTACTTGAGACAATAAGAGCCTGGCTTAGGATTTTTGTTGTAACTCTCTTTTTTAGAAGTTTTAAGAAGAAGAAAATGTAACTTTGGAGATGCGGGTGGCCACAAAGATGCCCCCTGGAAAGAACCTGCTGAGAATGTCTCCCATCGGCCCAAAGCTACACCATATCTGGTGGCTTGGTACCAGAGCCCATAAATTCTCTTTTGTGCTTAAGCCAGTTCAAGAATGTCTAGGAGTCCAGATTCTGCCAGGTGACCCCCTTCCCAAAGAAACTGGCACCCCTAGGTCTTTCCCTTCTGTTTTCAAATCCATCATCAAAGAACTCCCCTCTCTTGTCAAGGTGTGCCTTCCCAAGTTGGCTAGAGGAGAGTCAGGCATCTTCCCTGAGTGTTATATCACATATGGTTATATCAGATGGTCCTGGGCACAATCCTGGCTCGTAGCAGCAGCTCATTAAGTTGTGTTGATAATCTGACCACACACACTTATGGAGCTTTTCCACTTTCCATTCCTAAAGGCAGAATCATCCTGGGGTTCAGTCTAGCATGTGGGCTTTGGAATCTGACAAACCTGAGTCCTTGTTCTGGTTCTGCCACTTGCTGGCAATGACCTGGACAGGTCATTCAACCTCTGTAAGCCTCAATTGATCTGGAAAATGGGCAGAATTGTACTCCTCCCTCACTGGATGCTTTTGAGGACTGAATGAGAACATTCGTGCAGAGCAAAGCTTAGCACAGAGCCTAGCATATTCTATATGGGAACTATTATTCTTTCTAGAAAACCCACCAAACAGCCTTTAAAGCTACGAAAGCAATGCCCCACAATTGTTATTCCATTGGATTTCCCAGTGTGCATGCCTATTTCGTTTTCCTTCTATCTCTTCCCCCCTGGTATCTACTGAGGGCTGATTTTTTTTTCTGTTCTGGACTCTGTGGTTACCCAGATATAGAAGATACAAATACAGTAGGGGAGCTCATTACAGGCAGGAACTACACCCGATGGCCAAGAAAGAGCAGAGCAGAAGAGAGTGTGTTCTAATGGAGGAATAAGAGGCAATGCTCCATGCCTGGAGTTAGGGCACAGGCTTGCTGAGGGCTTATGTATCCATCACCTTTGACCCTGGGGTGCTTTGTTGGGAGCACAAAAAAACCCTTGTTTCATCTTGGAGATGGAGATGAATTCCTTCAATTCAATTCAGTCTTCCTGAGTACTTACTTTGTTCAGAGTTGCAGTACCAACCCCAGCTCAGATTTTCCCTATTTGTTTTCTTGTCAAATGCTCCAAGTAGAAAGAGGGGGTGTGCAGCAGCATGGAAATTGTAGAAATTGGCAAGCTGATTCTACAATTCATATGGAAATGAAAGGGACCTAGAATAACCAAAACAATTTTGAGAACGAACAAAGTTGGAGGACTGACACTGCCTGATTTTAAGTCTTATGTTAAGTTACCGTAATCAAGACAGCATAGCCGTGGTGTCAAGACAGACAGAGAGACCAATGGAATGGAATTGGGGGTGCAGAAGTAGACGCATGCATATATGGGCAACTGATTTTTGACAAAGGTACAGAGACAATTCAGTGAAAAAAGGATAGTCTTTTTGAAACAAGTGTCATGGAACAATGGGATAGTCATATGCCAAAAAAAATGAACCTGGATCCAAAACTTGGGTGTACAAAAATTAGCTCAAAGTGGATGATGAGCCTACATGTAAAACCTAAAACTATAAAAGTTCTAGAATAAAACAGAAGAAAATCTTTGTTCTTTGTGACCTTTGTTTAGGCAGAATTCTTAAATATGGCACCAAAAGCATAATCCACAAAAGAAGAAAAAATATAAATTGGACTTCACAAAAATGTAAAAATTCCGCTCTTTGAAAGATGCTGTCAAGGGAATTATAAAGGCAAGTCCCAGATGGAGGAAATAAGTGCATACCGTATATCTGATAAAGAACTTGTATCCAGATATAACAGGAGCTTGCAATAATAATAAGACAAACCGATTAAAAGTGGAAAAAAGACTTAAATAGACATTTCACTAAAGAAGAGATACAAATATCTAATAAACACAGGAAAAGGTGCTCAACATATTAATCATTAGGGAAATACAAATTAAAACTACAATGAGATCCTGTTACACATCCTCTCAGAGTAGCCAAAATTAAAAAGACTGACCACACCATGTGTTGGTGAGGGTATGGAGGACCCGGAACTCTCTGTGGGTGGGAAGTAAATTGCTACAACACTGTGGAAAACAGTTGGATGGTTTCTTAGAAAATTAATCACATACCTACCATATGATCCAGACAACCCACAGCCAGCTCTTTCCTCAAGAGGAAAGAAAACATATGTCCATACTAAGACGTGTACCCAAATGTTTATAGCAGCTTTATTTGTAATAGCCCCAAGCTGGAAACAACCTCAATGTTTTTCAGCAGATGAATGGATAAACAAACTGTAGTATATCCATACAGTGGAATATTACTCAGTAGTAGAAATTATTGATACATGCTCTAACATGGATGAATCTCAAAATAATTATGTTGAATGAAAGAAGCCAGAAAAAAAAAAAAAAGAGTAACACTATATGATTGCATTTACATGAAAGTCTGGAAAATGCAAACTAATGGATAGTGGCAGAAAGCAGATAAGTGATTGTTGGGGCATGAGAGCAGGGGGGTTTTCAAAAAAGGGCAGGAAGAAATTTCTGGAGGTGATGGATATGTTCATTATCTTACTTGCAGCGATGGTTTCATGGGTGTCTGTATATGTCAAAACTTACTAAAGTGTACACTTAAATTATGTGCAGTTTATTATATGTCAATTATATTTTAAAAATGCGGTTTTAAAAAGAAAAGGAGGGTATGGCTCTACCAGCAACCCTTGGACCAGATAAAGCACCCCAAGAAAGCTGCTGCCTGCAGGGGAGGGGAGGGATGGAATAGGCTACTGGCTCTAATGTCTCCTGATATTTGTATTTGTCCACCTTTGCCCCCACTGCCTCCTCTTCCAGAGCATGGCTTCCCAATTTTTCTCACCTGTTTGTCACTTCACCTATTTGTCATTCTTTATCTATACAAGAAATTGCTTCCTCCACGAAGCCTTCCAGGACCACACCTGCCTTATGTTTTCTTCATCTCACATATTTGTGCAGCATTTATTTTGTATGTTGCTACTCAGATCATTGACTCTGTGCTGATTAGGGGACAAATAAGTTAGGAAGGGTTCAGTCCAGTATCAGTACTTGCTCTCTCAGGCTCTCTTGAGGCTTCTATAAATGATGACTCTTGTCATGGTACCTTTTCTACCTCTTGGGTTAGATGGTGGTATGCACATACTAGTGTTTCTTTTGTTAACAGCACGTCCACCTATCCAAGTGCAATGCCCATGAAAGCACCCCTCCTCCCCTCCCCCAATCAGTCACAACATACTCTTGGCTCTGTCCAAATCCTGAATCAGTCTACTGTCTCCTCCACGGCTGTGACCTTACTCCAGCTGACACCATTGCGTGTCTGGATCGCTGCAATATCCTTGTCGCTGGTTTCCCTATGTCTACTCTTGCCACCACCTCCAGCTGGTCTGTTCTCAACCCAACATCCAGAGAGATCCTTCTAAGATCTACATCAGCCCATGTCACTTCCCTGCATAAAATTTTTATCCAAGTTCTGGTTGTGCTCATATTAGAGCCAAACCCATTGTCATGGCCTATATGGCTGTGCCTGGTCTGACTTTTGCTGACCTCTCTGGCCTGGTTCTGTCCTACGCTCCCTTTGTACTCTCTGCACTCACTGGAGCACCCTCCCTTTGTAGAGGGGCTTCTTCAGACAGGACCTCCCTGACCGACTGTTTAAAGTGAGTCCCTCATCTCTAACTGCCTTGCAGCATCCTGCACTGTTTTAGCAGATGCTCCTATTTGTACGTGCATACATATTTGTTTTCCTAAGGTAATGGCCATCTCTTCCACTTAGCTGGTATCTCTAGGAAAACAGGGAGCAAGTCTGCATTTACTGCTCTGTGCTGTGTCCCCAGCACTGGTTTCTCAATGCCTATTTGTTGAATGACCAAATGATCGACTGAATCTCAAGGGAAGCTTTTAGGGACTGGCTTTTTGCTGTATTCCTTGTTCTCATGACCTTGGAACATGAGGATATATTTTTCTGTCTTACAGTGCACATTTCTGAAATCAGGACAGCTCTTAAAATTTTACATATTTTTATGCAGCACTATTTTTCCTCCAGAAAACTGCTAATTTTGTGACTCAGTCTTACAATGGTACACACTATGTCTGGCAATTGTAGCAATAGGAAAATCTTTGTGTTGTCCAATAGATGGCATGTCTTACACATGAGGGCATCTCTCTTGGTTTTGGAAGCTTTCTCTTAGCCATGATACCTACTTTGTGACCTCACATGTGTTATGTTAACCAAATATTTAGTATTTGTGTTGTTCATATGTACACACAGCTTCTCCTTAGCTCAGATTGTAAGCTTCCTGAGGACAGACATAGCGTTTTATACTTCACTGTTTAAGGACTCAGACTGAGCACAGAAAGGAAGAGGAGGAGAAGGGAGGGCCCTCATAACGTCTAGTGGCAGCTGTGAGGAGTCTTGAACCACCTGAGCCTCATGGGCCAGTCTTGTTTTGAGATCTCAGGAGTTCTAGGCTGGATCTCAGTGTTCTACCTCCAGGGTAGCCTTGCTGTTGGGCCCCCTCTGGTGTGCTGTCTGGTTCTAGGAACCAGGGCTTGCCTTGTTCATGAGACAAGCCCATCTGTTTTACTAAGTGGGTCCCTCTATTGCCTCCCTGTGCCCAGGGCCCTACTCAACTAATCTGAGGAGATACCTTACTTCACTCAGTTCATCTCCTAGGGCTTGAAGCCCGGCCCCTGCCACTAGCCCTCAGACCTCCAGACCAATGAGAAATGGTGTGGCTCCATGGTTGGGAACACTGGCTGGGCTCAGGCCAACTTAAGGGTCATTCCAAATCTTTTTTTTTTTTTGCTGGCTGTGTGACTCTGGTGAGTATTCTTTTTTTTCTCAGCGCCTCAGTTTCCTTTAAAATAGGGATGGGGGCACCTGGGTGGCTCAGTCGGTTGAGTGTCTGACTTCAGCTCAGGTCATGATCTCACTGTTCCTGAGTCCGAGCCCTGCATCAGGCTCTGTGCTGACAGCCTATTTCGGATTCTGTGCCCCCTCTTCCCCCCCACTCTCTGCCCCTCCCCTGCTCATGCTCTCTCCCTCTTTCTCAAACATAAACATTAAAAAAAATAATTTTTAAAATGCGGATGATAATACCTAACCTGTAAGATAGTTGTAAACAGGTTATGGTAGAGATATTGACAATGTGTATTGCATGAACACTGGCCATCAGCCAACACTGGAGTAGGCTCAAACACTAACCTTTAGTGACACTGGGGGAAGGGCTGGGTGGCTAGAGAAAGAATGTCCTTCTCACAGGGGTTTGGGACAGCAGCAGCTCTTTGTCAACCAAAATGAAAGTAAATCAGTAGTTTAACAACTGGCAAGCCAGGTAGGGAGGAAGTGTTTGATTTAGGGTAGCAATTTACCAGTAGCTGGTAAATGCTAGTAAGCACTGGCTTTCTGGAGGAGGAGAAAGGGAGCCCAAATTTTTAGTGTTTGCCAATTTCCGTAGTGTAAATACTACCAACACGGTTACCTGTAGGAGATGTGCAGCAGCTGCTGGGATAAAGAATTTCCGTCATACAGATATAAGATGGGTAAATAAGCTCAACAGTATAGATAATAGTAAGAATTAGTAAAAGAATTAGGAAGTAATAAGTTTTGAGTCCTTTTTTTTAACCTCTGTTCTTAATTTGTTTAACTGTGAGTTTATATAATTTTTAATAATGGCTGTGTTTAACAGCTACTTGTGGACTTTCTGAAAATTTAATAATTGCCGTTTGAGGGCTGTATAAGCCATTTCCAACACACTTTTGAGAGAGAATGACTAGTATTCCCCCAGTCCACCTGCCAGATCTCTGCCTATTTCCCTTTCTGAGACTTCTGGTCACTCTCTTGCTTATTACCCATAGCTGGTCCTAATGATGCTCGCGGCTGGCCATCCTTACTTACTGCCACACCTGCTTACCTGTGAATCTTCTAGTGCTGGTAGCGGGGCTAAGTATGTGCCCCACAGTCAGGGACATGCCTGGCTCCAGGACCTTTCCTCTTTCCACCTGGCCACTCCACTACCTCCTTCACCTTCCGCTTCCCTCCTGAGCTGGACTCTGATGGGACAGTGCTAATTGGTGGTGGAGGGGACAGTGCCTTCTGGGGTGTGAAAGCGGAGAAATGTAGCATTCTTTTCAAGGTTGGAGAGAACCACCTACAGAAGAGGGTTTGGCCCATGATTGCCAGACTGCCTGTGCCCCTCTACACTTGGCTGCCGTCCTTAGAATTTCTGCTGGGGAAGGTGCTTGGCAAATTAATCCCCAAAATGCACAGAAATCTCTCCTGCCAAAGTCAATCCTCCAACCAGCACTAAGTGCTTACCACTGGCTTGTGCAAGCACAAACAAAGCACAAACCGAGCAGCAGGAGCTGTGGCATCGGAATGGAGAATTTCCAGCTCTTTGAAACTCTGCAGATCTGCACTGCACAAAGTTATCAAATGAATTAAAGGGCCAGGTAAAGGATGGGACTGGCTAGCAGATGAATAGAGGCTGCCGAGGAATGGGTGCCCGCTTGGTTCCAGACCTTCTCAACAGACAGATCTACCGTTAAGCCTTCATCTCAGAGAAACCTACTCAAGAGTCCAGTGTCTGAGACAGATTCAGGGGGAGGCGATGCCGTTAGCCTGTCCCTTGTTATGTGGGGTTTAGGACGAGGAGAAAGGAGGGGGCCGAGAGGAGAAGCTGGGCCTGGAAGACAGTGGGACACAGTGGAAAGAACCCAGGCTTTGGAGGCAAATGGCCTTGGGTCAGTTAGGCCTTGCCACTTCCTAGTTGTGTGAGCTTGGCCACATAGGTCCCACCTCGGGGCCTCCTCTCTGAAAATAGGAATAGTGGTATTGTGCCAGATGCTGCTGGTGCTCTGTCTGTATTTCTGGGCACTGACAGTTCCCGTGCTCTCCACCCTGGTGGCGTCGGAGGCCAGCACCTGGGGACATCCATTGAAGGGCTTTCTGGTTGATCCGAGTGCACACGTGGCGCCAGCAGGTGGAGTGGGGAGTTAATGTTCCACTTGCAACCTTCAGCCTATGGCTGGTGGAGGTCCCCGAGGCGTGCTCTGAAAATCTCTAGTGCCCCAGCCGGGTGCAGCGTGCCTGTCCGCAGTTGCGGCGTGCTCCACGACACATCCCGTGTGGGCTTCTGTCCCTTCTTTGTCTCTCGTCCCCCGTCCCCCCAGCCCCCACTGGTGTTTCCTGGGATGCATCCCAAGTACACTGCTTGACCTTGAATCCTTGTCTCAGGGACTTCCCCTGGGGGAATCCAAACCTAAGACCAGTATCTCTATCCCAGGATGGTTCTGTTTTGAGAGGTAAATGAGTAGTCCCTAAAAATGCTCAGCGAAAAGTAAAGTGCTCAGTGGGGCAGCCCCTGGTTTGGCCGGGTGGGTGTCCGTCTCTGTCCCCGCCCCGCTCCTTCCCATCTCTCTCCCAAGAAACACCCCGCACAGCGAAGGCCTCTTCTCTCGGGCTCCCTTGCTGGTTGCCTACGGCCTGTTGAACTGCCTGGGGAGGGAGTGGGCGAGTGGCCGTCCCCAAGACCGTCACCCCTCCGCTTGCTATCCTGAGTCTCAGGAGGGTGTGAAACTCCTGCACATGGGGTACAAGTGCAGCCTCTGGGAGTTCTTTTGGGGGCTAAACAGACTCAAGGATTAATTAGCTAATGCTGTGGAGTGCCTCGGAAATGTCAAGTACCGAGTGTGAAGTGCCATCCCTTGAGATGTGAGTCCTCCATGAAAGATGTGCCGATTACCACAGTGGAGAAGCTGTTGCCGAGTGTCTGGTTGGGGATCTTAACCAGGCAAATGTTTACGGCCCCCATAAGGCACTCAGAGGCTGGAGCTCACGGCCCGGCTCGTGGCCTAGCAGACGGGGGCTTAAGGAGTGTTGGTGGGCTGGTGGCTCCTCTGCAGCGTCCCCTTGGGGATTTGGCTGCCCAGTATCCCCCAGCTCCAGACCCCCTCACCCGTGCCAGGGCCCTTTAACCCACACAGCCAAGCCTGGAGGTCACTTGTAGGCCTTTGGCTGGTCATGCGTTCAGAGCGTGGGTCCGAGACCATCTTCTTCTCTCCCAAACCTGTTCCTCCTCCTTCTGAGGGTGGCACCACAATCCACCTACACTGCAGGCAGCTCCCATTATGACCTCTGGTGTCCAACCACCTGCCAAGCTGTTTGGACTCTTTCTCTGCACTGATTACGGCGTCCATCTCCTCTCTGCCACTCGATCGCCCCTGCCCTGCTTCAGGGCACCATCCATCTCCCTCCCGCCAATTCTGTTGTTTCTGTCTCCTGGCCGCTCTCCTAACCTCCAGTCTGCTCTCTGTGTAGCCAGCAGAGGCTCATTCTGGAACTCGTTTTAAGGGAATCCCTCTCTCAGCGAACACCCAATGGCTCCCTATTGCTTACACAATAAAGCCCAAACTCTTCCCATCTGCCTACGGCTCATCATGATTGGCCGCTAATCAACCTCTCTTACCTCTTTTCCAACTGTCTCCTTCCAGGTCCCCACTGCTGCAGCCAGCCTGAACTTTCCTGGAGTTGGGGGCCACTTGCCCAACTGACTGTCCACTCACTCAATGGGTTATCGCTTCCACGTTCTACACACTCCCTCATCTTTGCTCTCACTGATGCCCCTCCTACTTATTTTGGGAGGAGGACACCCTTCCTGCACCCCCCGCATGCATGTTTAGAGGACGGATCAAGTATCACCTCTTTCTCCTCTCACCTGCCATGGTGATCTGGTCTACATCCTACAGAGGATTTTGATTTTGTATTACAGTGATGAGTAGAGAGTTGCCCTCCTGCCTCCTATATTAATGCTGTGTCTGTGAAGATGTTTTTGATAGCAAGTCTGATGCCACAACATAGCGATCCCTCCATCAGGACAAAAGATGGTTGCTTTTTGCCACAGACTGCCTACTCCCTGGTTTTTTTATTTTTTTTATTTTTTTATTTTTTTATCTAACTGAACATGTGTATGAGTATGTCCTTTCTCCTGGCCCTCAAGGAACTCCTTGTACCTAATATGTTCCCTCCCTGCTGGCAGATATTAGTTGTTCAGTACCTGTTGGAATAACATGAACTTGTGGGTTCAGAGACTCGCAGGCATGTTATTAAGATGTGGCATCTCTTCTTTAGGGTGTATTTTTATAAACTGGGTTGGTGGGACATGGCAGCTGGTTTCAGATTCTGTGGGCAGAGGTGTGCTTGAAGTCTTCCTGCTTGTCCTGGGATCTTCATGTGACAGTGCCTGGAAATGCCCTCTGCTGGGACGCCTTGCATCAGGAAGGCAGGATTTGGAGACTGAGGCCCAGAGTGCAGGGAGCCAGGGTCTGGGTGGGCAGGTGGTAACTTAGGCGGTAGAATCACTTTCTCGGCCACACAAGGTTGGGGTGCTAGGGGTCTAGGTGTGTCGTCTGGCCCTACTTGGTTGGGTGTCAGGAGCAGTGAGGAAGAGAGATCCAGCAGGCTCCATAGGGTATTTCCCTCACTTCTGGAAAGGGGGCCATCCAGTGAGCCCAGATTTTGACCTAGTTTTGGTTTCTCCTTCCCCTGCTCTCCCCTCCCCTGATCTCCTCTTCTCTTCTCAAAGTATAATGGGGCATCGTTGCCCCGTAGAATTTGCCCAGTGCCAGGAGCACCCATTATCCAACTCCAGGGTTCTACATGATGGTGCCCCTGGAGTCGAGATACCCAGTTTCCCTGTCAGGTCCTGACTTTATCAGCTAAAAGCCTGTTAAGCAGATAAGGCCTCTGATGGGTTTTGTTTGACTTGTCAGTGTTTTCAAGAAATTGAGCAAATGTTTTAAAATTGTGAGACTTGGCATAAAATTTCACACTTCTGGGGTTATGGTGTGTTTTTAAAAAATGTTTATTTTTGAGAGAGAGAGCTTGTGTGCAAGTGGGGGAAGGGCAGAGGGGAGAGGACGACAGAGGATCCCAAGCAGGCTCTGTACTGACAGCAGAGAGCTCAACGTGGGGCTTGAACTCGTGAACTGTGAGATCATGACCTGAGCTGAAGTCGGACACTCAGCTGATTGAGCAATGCAGGGGCCCCTCCATGTATTTTTTTTTTTTTTTTTTAAAGAATTGAAGGATCGCACAAAACTAGTCCTATAGGGCAACTGTGGCGGCTGATCTAGACAGGGCAGGCAGACAGCAGTGGCCATGGGTATCACCTGGCTTGCTTCAATATTTACTCTCCTGACCTGTGGCCTGGCCTTAGGTCACAGTCAAGGCAAATATCATTGAGACACTGGAGGACCTACACTCTCAATAAGTGAGGCCAGAACAATGTCACTGAGCTGTGTGTATACAGATTATAGAATTTCAGAGCTGGAAAAAAACCTTCTGGAACTATGCTCTCATCTCTCATTTGCAGACAAGACCTGGAACTCAGAGCTGGGAAGGGACTTGCTAAGGCCACCCTGTGAGTTGATGGCCAGGTCTCCTTACCCATCGCCAGAGTCTTTCCCAGTTACAGAATGCTCTTGTCTCCCCTTGCCTTTGTGTCCCTCATTTCATGGCCATCAGCTCCATTGCAGACCTGTGTAGGGAAGCTTGGGATGGGGAGGGATGGGGAATAAAGGGTTGGGGAGGCCCAGGGCTGCTCAGGATAAAGGCTGAATGCAGGGGCGTTCAAAAGCCACTGGGCACTGAGCGAATTAAGCCATGCCTGTCTCCGTTGCCCGGGTACTCTTTATGCATTGCATAATGCCATTGTTCAGTCAGAGCCAGGGGCCAGAATGAGCACTGTCTTTGCAGGTAGGCAGCCAACGCCGGCTCTGCAGAAAGAGAGGGAGCAGGAGAGGCTGGAATATTCCAGCTTGAAAACAGCAGCTGTATAATAAAGCCAGGCTGGTTCGTCTCCGGGCTCTGCTGTCCCTTCTCCCTGCCTCAAAGTAGCAGCATGAATCAGTTCACTGCGGCAGTGGTCCAGGCGATGTGACTTGCATCCCCATCAGCTACCTGATTGCGGTCCCTGGATGCACGAGGCGCTGGATGTGCCTGGCATACCAAACCACCTGCCCCTGTGCCGCAGCTGCCGGTACTGGAGATCGCTGGCCCCGCCTGGCCCTGTGAACAGAGCCAGGCATCCTGCAAGGCTACCACTGGCCTTTTATCTTGTCCGGGGCTCTGGGACAGTCACCGAGTTTCTGGGGCTGCTTTTGATGGGGGCCACCAGCCTGTCTCAAAGATGCCCTGACAAGCCCCTCCAGTCCCGGGCAGACAAAAGCTTAAAAGGAGAGGAATTGCACATGGTCCAGTGCTGCTGTTACTAATATGTTATTTTGACACACAATTAATTGCAATTTTGCTCTAGGCAAAGAGCTCGGGCCCTCGCAGGATCTACATGGCACAATTGAGGCAGAATTTGGTCCTAGGCAAACTTCATCCTGCCCAAAGGGCCGGGGTCCCCTGCTACCCACAACGATGCCACTACTCTCAGGGCTGGGCTTTCCGAATTGGAAAGCCTGCATCAGACTGCCCAGGGCCCAGCACGGGGCCAGGGAAACCACGGCACAAATGGGGGAAGAGGCACAAAACCTTCCAACAGAGCACGCTGAACAACGACCCTTCCTAAAATGGTGGCGCTTATCCTCCACTGACAAAAGACTGATTTGAGCTCTCCCCGGAGGTGGGATGAAGCGAACACATTGCCTTTTATCTCCTCGCCGCTTTGAGAGGGGAGACAACTGGCGCAGAGCGTGGTGGGGAGCCCTGGAGAAGGCGCTCTTGAATGAAAGGCATAATCTCTGGCTCCCCAAACCAAGTGGGGGGGGCGGCTCGTGTCCCCCACCCCAGCTGGCTCCCCCCCATCCTGGAGGCATCTGAATGCGAGCGGGAGCTGGAAGGAGAGCTTCCTGCGTTGCACAATGCCACACTATATTGCTTCTCCCCAGGAGCCCAGAGGAGGCCATGGGCATACGGCGCCTTACTTTGAAACCAATCCTCCAATCAGCTATTTAAATAAGAAATATAATCTCATTGAACACTGAGAGCTGTCGGTCTGAGACGCTTCCATTTACAAGGCACTTGAAGAAAGTCCCCAAAGCCCCAGTTTATCAGGACAGCCAGCTCGGGGCTATTTACTGGGAGTGGGGGGGGGGGGGCGGGTGGAGAGAGGAGCTGGAGAAGGAGGAAAGAGAATTGAAGTTGGCTGTTAGAAATCCAGGCTGTCAGCAGCTCAGGGGGGCGAACCCACACCCGGCGCACTGATGTTCTTCACAGAGGAGGTGGGATGGTCTGCAGGTTCTCAGTAAACCACCTTCCAGCCAGGGCGATGCTCTGTGGACTTGTTGTGGCCTGGGGTGTGCCCAGAGGGGTTTCCCGGCAGCCCAAGCCTTGCCTGTCACCCATTTGGAAATCTCTTTTTGAGCGCCTACTAAGTTCATCACTGCAGCGTAATTTGTCACATCCAGCTGTTGTTAAGGCCCAGCGGAGGGTACTTCCCTAATAAAACCGGGCTCTCGAGGACCCAGGCTGGGGGTGACTTGACTAAGCCTCCCCTGCAAGAGCTCAGGGTTCCACTTCTGGGACCAGCTGTGTTTCTGAGCGCCAGCCTTACCCCTTTGTGGGTTCTGGCCACAGACCTGTCTGGAGAGGGAGCCCGAGAAGCCTGTGACTGGGTTAATGGTGTGGTCCCTGCACTTGATGGCCAGTACTCATGGGAATCCTGGTACTGCCACTCACTGACTTTCTCATCCACCTGTGACTCACGCAGAGCCTCATTTTTCCTCATCTGCAAAATGGGTCATAAGGACTAAGGTGGCGCCTGGCAGCTGTACTGCACCCCATACGGGATGGCTATATCATCATACTGTGGTAATGGAGTTCCCCGCCTCCAGTCACGGCTTGTCGGCTATGACACACAACTCTGGTTCTCACATGGCATCTCTGGCCCACAGCTCCACCCATTTTGCCTCATCCTGTTCTGCCCAATCGATTCTACTGTATCACGCTCTTTCTAAAATATGTAATGCTGATGGCCTGTCCTGGTCACCCAGACCAGGAAGGTGGAGCTGGAGGGCTGGCTGGAGGAGGTGTGGATTGAACTGGGCTTGAAGGGTGGGAAGGATTTGGGGAGCAGAGGAGCAAGGGGAGCAAAGAAAAGTCTTGGAGGTAAGGATGAGCAGAAAGGGAGGGTCGAGGAAGCCAGGCTATGGGGAGCTGCCAGGCTGGGGAAAAGGAGGAGAGAAGAGGGGGAGGTGATGGAAGCCAGCCCCTCTTGTCATCATTGCTCATCTCAGGATGAATTTGGCTTTGAGGAGACCAGAATTGAGAGGGCTCTCTGGGAAAGCCACATCGAGCTCAGGTGTGTGAGTCTGTCTTGGTCATGGGCAAGACCCTGACTGTGTGCAAAGAGGAGCCTCAAAACCCTGGAAGGGCTCCGGGGGCATCATGGAGACCAACGCCCTAGGTCCAGAGTGAGGAGACCCGAGCCCAGACAGGGCAGGGGACTTCCTCTGGGTCCCACAGCAGGTCAGCAGTAGGGCAGGACAGCAGCCCAGAGGGCCTCATACCTGTTTCTTTCCCCTGTTCTTACAGCCAGCTCTGATTGAGCACCTACTGTGTGCCAGGCACTGTTCTAACTCTTTGCGTGTGTGTATTTCCCTATGAAATCTTACAACAGCCCTACAAAGTAGGGATTATTTGTATTTCTCCTATTTTAGAGACCAAGAAGCTGAGGCCTAGAGTGGTTTTGCATCTTGCCCAGGTCACACAGCCAGGAAGAGGTGAGCCCGGGGGGATGGGGGGGCGTTGGGAGCTGGAACTCCTTTCTGCCTTCTTGCCTTTGAAGGTGCTTGGCTCACTTCCCTCTCCTTCCCTGAAAGAACGTGTCCTTGTCAGAGATGAGGAAAGGAGGTCTCAGCTTCATTTGGTATTCTCTTCCTTCTCGCCAAAGCACCTAAGTGCCTTCCACACTCCCAGAACGTCAGGGAACATCAGCAAGGCAGGAGAAGAGGGCCCCCAAACCCGCGCCCCATGGTGCGGGAAGGGCTGGCTCACTCCGCTGACTTCCATTAAACATTTGACGCATCGTAGAACTGCCGAAAGCCATCCATCACGGCCACCCCCTCCGCCTGCCTTCCTGACCTACTCCCAGAGAGGGGGCCTCGGCCCCTGTTCGCCGGCACTCGGGAAGCAGAGGGCAGGAGAGGGGACAGCATTGGCCATGCCCTATGCCCAGGGGCTGCCTCCTTCCCCTGAACAAGGGTCTGAGAAAGAGCTGCAGGGTTGGCTGAGTCCTAATAATCACAAGACTACCACTTATTGAATGCCTGGTGTGTTCCGGGCAGACCTAAACACCTTACGTGTCTTATCTCATTGAACCCTGTAACTACGACAGGTAGTTATCATTGCCATTTGATAGATGCAGAACCTGGCGTTCAAGGAAAGTTTGGTCACTGGCCGACAGTCACCCTGAAGGTGCTAGAGCCACACTGAGCTCAGGTGTGTGAGACCAGGAGTCTCCTCATCCCTTCTCCATTCTGGGATGGGCGGGGGGAGGAGAGGTGCTCAGCAGGGAGGTGGAGGTGGAGCCTGAGGGTCCCAGTGCACTTGGTGGTCACAGTTCCCAGGGGAGGATGGCCCTGGCCAGGGCAGGTCTGGGGGCTCCAGGACAGAAGGGGTCACAGGACAGGTGTCCACTCCCTCTAACCAGTTACTCCAGCCAGAACCTGGCTCCTTCTGACATGTCCCACCCCCTCAGTGTCCAGTCTCTTAGCTCTCCCTGCGAACTGTTCTGCAATCCCTAATCCATCCCCCTTTCCTGTCACAGCCTGCTCACAGGGGACTGCTCTAGCTCCTGAATGTCTTGCCGGTGTCCTGTTTCCTGTCCCCACTGTAGCCAAAGCTACTGTTGAGGAGTCTGCATCTGCTTGCTCATTCCTCTGCTTAACTTGGGGTAAGGCCCACATACCTTCATCTGGCCTGCCTTCCAGGGCTCCTCCCCTCTCCAGGCCCCTCTTGCCCCTCACCCCTGCCTGGTGCCTCCTTGCTCGAGCTGGTGCGTCTGCTCCCGCTTTGCTCTCAGCAGGGACACCATCTCATACCTCACCTGGCTAACTCCAGCTGATCACTCAGACCCCAACTTAGATGTGAGTTCTTCCAGGGAGCCTTCCCTCGTATGCCAGGCTGGGCTTAGGGGACCCTTTTATGTGCTTCCCTCCATTATGGCACAAACCACACTGTCCCCAATTGCTTCCCTGCTTGTCACCCTCTACTGACCGTCAGCTCCAGGGAGGCAGTGAGTGTGTCCGCCTGACCCCTGTTCTTCCAGGGTTTAGCCCGGGGCCTGTTCTGGAACAGGCCCTGCATACAGGAATGAATGATGTGATGAATGATCGAATGATGCCTATTAAGGCTAAGACGAGGCCCGGAAGGTATGGCATGGATCAGGGGCTCAGATCCAGGCAGCATCCTTACAGGAGGAAGCAGTGTGGTTTTTGAAGTTTGAACACCTAGATTTAAAACCTGATCCTACTGCTCACAAGCTGTGTGTCCTTGGGCTTGGCCTCTCCAAGCCTCAGTCTGTTCACATGCAACACAGGGGTAATAGTACCTGCTTTGCTGAGAACTTGTGGAGACAGGCCCTGGGGATAATGCTTGTGCAGCACTGGCCCCGTGGTGGGCCCCAAAGAGGATAGTTAGGGACTGAGCAGGGAGCTTAGGTATCCCCGCCCTGGGCACAAGGCCGGGGCCAGGCTGGAAGCCTCTCTGACACTGGGAGTTGGGGCTGACGGGTCTGGGCTCTGCAGTCAGGAGGCCTGAGGCCTGGATCCACAGGAGAGGAAAAGAGGGAGACACAAAGCGTGCATTTCGCCACCCTGCCGCAAGGCTGGCCGGCTGAGGCTGGGCTCTCACCAGTTAGCAGACACTGAGATTTACCAGGGTGGTGAAGCAGAGGCCCAGGGAGGGAGCTGTCTCACCCAGAGGGTTTGGAATACTGGAGTGCAGTAGAAGGGAGGTGGGGCGTGGGGAGGGGAGCAAACGACCCTTTAGTAGTTATCACTACTGCGAGGCAGGCACTTTGAATCTTACTTAATATGTCAGCAAGTAAAGTAAAGTGAAGTAAAGTAAAGTGAAGTAAAGTAAAGTAAAGTAAAGTAAAGAAAAATCTTACTTTAATGTCAGCCAGGCGCCCCAATTCTGGGTATGTGATGGTGCATATGTTGTGTGAAATGGGTATAAAATGGTACCTTCTCAACCACTGCAGTGAGCCTAGGCGACACGTGGCACAGGAAATACCCAGAGCCCCTAAATGCAAGTTTACCGTGGAACGTTTAGAAAGGCTTGTTGGTAGATATCCCCATCTCCAGATGAGAACATTAGGTCCAGAGAGGTGAAGCCAGAGCCTAGGGCCACGTGGCCACTGTGGACCAGAGGGACAAATGACCTGGTCCAGGCCGTAAGCCAGGGAGTTTGGTCGGCAGATCCACCGGGGTACCGCACATGGTGGGGAGTATTTTTCTCATCGTCTTCATGTTGCACTTCTTAATTTCAAGTGGGAAATTCCACATTGGGCGCCTCATCAATCATTTTTGTGAGCTCAGCTCTGTGGAAAGCACGGAAAACATTTATATTTGCAGCTCAAACTGTCGAAAATGTAAAACAATTTAAATAATATTAACATTTTAACAGCCTCCACTCACAGCTCTGTGAAATTAACCATTATCTCTTGGAGTGTTTGTTAAAATTCAGCAGCGGGTAAGTGGTGAGGTCCTGTGTGCAGCCGTGTGGTTCCCGGAGCATGGTCACGGACACCTCTCACCTGGGTCGGGTGCTGGAGGCAGAGAGATGAAAGTGACATACATTCTACCCTTCTGTGGCGGAGGAGGTGATCGGAAAAACGTACACTAGAGTAGGGCATGTGCTATACACACGAGAAGGGAGTGCTGGTGTCCTGGGAGCATTGAAGAGGGAATCAGGAGCACTTCCTGGAGGAGGCAGCCTCTGTGCACCAGGCAGTCACTGAACAAGGGAACAGGTCATCTCCAAGGCCTCGCCTTAACCTTTGAGAGTCAAAGAGGGGCTGCTGTCTATTCTCGGCAGTGAGGAGGAAGGGGCTCCAGTGTGGTGGTGAATCTGTCTGGTTCTTTCTGAGCCCTGCACACTGATCTGGGAGAGGGAAGGGAGGATGACTGGGGTAAATACTTTCTAAGCAGCTGGGTGGCTAGGGGTGAGGAGCCTAGAAAAGCCAAGACTGAGGGGAAGCATGATATTATTTTCAAATAATGGGAATGAGGGATGGATTCTTTTGACAACTTCAGCAGGAACCTCTGGGCTTTGTAGACAGGTGTTAGGACTTTGAACTTGGTATCTCCTTATCTAAGAATGAATGGTGAGCTTCCTGTCCTTGGCGGATGAGCAGGTGGAGGGTGAAGTGCCTGGGACTTTAAAAGGGATTCTTGCATGGGACATTTGTCCAACCCTGCTGTGGGACAGGCCTGGCTACATACTGTCTCCTTGAAAGAGAGACAGACCTGCTTGTTGTCCTTGAGGGGTATAATGGGCTGAATTGTGTCTCCCCAAATTCATATGTGGAAGCCCTAACCCCCAAAGTGACTGTATTTGGATGGGGCCTTTAAGATGGTAATTAAAGTTAAATGAGGCTATAAACCCGGGGCCCTAATCCGATAGGACGTTAGGACTGGTGTCTTTATAAAAAGAGGCACAGACACCAGAGACCTCTCCCTCCCTGAGAGCACACAGAGGAGAGGCCACGTGAGAAGCAGGAATGTGGACACCTGCAAGCCGGGAAGAAAGCTCTCACCAGAAACCAGCCCTGACTGAACCTTGATCTTGGACTTCTAGCCTTCAGAACTGTGAGAAAATAAATTCCTCTTAGTGAAGCCACTCCGGTTGTGGTACTTTGTGAAGTCAGCCCGAGTGGACTAATATGGGGGCTTGCAGTTTGGTGCCAGAGATGCTAAGGTTGCTAATTATAATGCAGCACAACACGGGACAGAGGGTGTATGCACAGGGAAGAGTCACCCGGCTCTGCCAGGTGGGCATCAGAGGAGGCTCCCTGGAGGAGGCAGGGGTGCTGGAGGTAGACGCAGGAGGACAAGAAGGAGCTGGTTCTAAGGATGGGGGAGAGGAAGTGGGAAGGGGTGGAGGGGACAGAATGTGCACAGACACAGAAGTGTTAAAAGAATGGTGGGTTTGGAGGCACTGAGAGGAATCTCGTGGAACTAGAGTGCAGGTAGGGAGGGAATGTGGGCGACAGAAGAGGTGGGGGCAGGCGGGGCCCACCCGCCAGCGAAGGCCCTTCTGTTGCCTTTCAGGGAAGGCCATTTAGAATTCTGTGCTCTCCAGACCCCCAGGGACTCCATGCTTAGCGACTAACTTGCTGTATGACCTTAGGCAAGTCATTTAACCCCTCCACACAGCAATTTTCTTATTTGTAATCGGAGAAGGATCCCTGCCCTGCCCACCTCCCGGATACTTTGTGGGCTCAAAAGCTAATGCCCGTGAAAGCACTTTGGCAAAAGGCCCACAATAGCGCCATAGAGATGGAAGGTGTTATTATTATGTAACCGCACTGACTCCCATCTGAGAAGCGCGGAGTCAATTGGAGTCTTGAGGGATGTCAGGGAATTGGCTGCTCTCTGAAGCTTGTCATAGAGACCCGTCTTTTCATTGTACTCCTTTCATATCACTGCTGGCTCGATGAAAGAAGGGGAAAGAATCTTTGATATGTCTAAATATTCCGCTCCCACCAAGACGGGAGGGATTCCGAGGAAGAGCTATTATTAGAGGCTGAGCTGGAAGCAGGCGCCTTTGGCGGATCAGAGCTGTCAGCCTGCATAAACAGCCTCCCGCACTTGGGAGCCGGCCGGGCGGCCTCGGGCCTGGGCGCCGAGCAGGTGCTCTAATGCCGCTGGTTGCACTGCGATGGGCTGACCTGGGAGAAAGGAGGACCGGCTTCTGGTCCCGGCTCTGCATCTACTTTGCTGGGCAAGTCGCTTGTGCTCTCAGAGCCAAGTGATGATGACATAGTCCTTACCAACAGAGAGGGGCTGTTATATGCAGGGAAAAGAAGATGCTGTGCTGTACGGAGGTCTGTGCAGGCCAAGAGGGGCCCGAGCACAGGCTGCCAACACCCTGGGTGTGTTGAGGCCCCAATTTGTTTTCTTTGGGAAAGGTGTATTAGGGTTTGGTTCTTCCTAAACCTTGTATCAGAAGCACCAGGAGAGTTTGAAAATCAGATTCCTGGGCATCACTCCAGGCCTATAGGTTCAAAATTTCTGGGGGTGAGGCCAGGGACTCTCTTTAATAAGCTCCCAGGTGATCTGGATGCAGGCGGCTCAGCATCGGATGCTCCGTGCTCCTGCATTTATAGGATCGGGTCATCTGTCTGGCTCTAGGACGCTGTGATTCCATGAGAACAGGGGCACAACTCAATTTCTTTACTTGCCTCCGGGCCACACTTAGCCTGTGGGTTCTAGGATCTGTGGTCCGTGCGCTGGGCAGATACCGGCCAAACCATGGACTCCTGGTCAACTCTGGCTGGGAACACTGTCTTCCATACCATTCCCATCTTGATTACTGTGTCACCTGCTCATAAGTCTTGTAGAGACTAGAGACCAAATGGGGGAGGGCTTCTGGCAGCTCAAGAGTGGGCCACGCTGGACTCGTTTCGGGGACTAGTCAAGGGACTAGTCAAAGTGCCTTCACTTACTAAGAGCTTCAGAAGGACAAGCCCAGGAAGACCTAGGATGTCACCTCAATCTTGCTTCGCCCCTTGTTTCAAAGGTGGAGAAATGGTCTCAGCAGGGTCAGGCTGGTTACTTTAACCAGAACCCCTGTCCTGTTGGCTTGACTCTGGTTCATCTGCGACATGGGTTAACTGAAGCAAGGCAGAGACCAGTCGTTGTACACAATCTTAGAACACTTTGTGTCCTAATGTAGGCTAACATCCTGGGTGTGGGTTATCGCCTGTCCCTGTCCCGGCTCTCACAGGCACATTGCATCCCTAGTTTGCAGAACTGACTCTCTTTTCCAGTGCAGCACATCACAGTCCCGCCCCCCCCCCCACCCCCACTGCCCCATTTCTGCCTTCTCTCCCATCACCCTGACTGCTGGCATCCCAGTGAGAGCCAGAGTGTGGTTCTCTGCCCTGGCTGTCGATTGGAACACCCTGGGGAGGGGTTACAAATCCCCATGCCCAGGCTCCACCCTTGACCAATTAAGTCAGTGTCTCGGGGGCAGGGGGAGGGGGGAGTCCCAGGCATGAGTGTATAGTTTTTAAAGCTCCCCAAGTGATTTCATTGTGCAACCAAGGGAGAGAACTGCTACTCCAGAGCAGCGGGCCTCAACCCTGGGGCATTTTGGCCCCCCACGGGACATGTGGCAATGTCTGGAGACATATTTGATTGTTATAAACAGGGAGGTACTACTGGCAGTTAGTGCGTAGCGGCCAGGGAGCCTGCTAAGCATTCTACAATGCTCAGGGTGGCCCCCACAGCAGGGACTAATCATCCCAGATGACAAAGGCTGAGATTGAGAAGCCCTGCACTGATGAAATGGGGAAAGATGACTCTGCCCGTGGTGTAGCCTCGTGGCCCCACATCATTGCTCTCAGCCCCCTGGGCGTAAAGCCCTCCCGAAGTACCAAAAGTTTGCCAACATATCGGTCACCTAGGTTTTCTGCCATGTGCAATACCAGTCATTGAGAGAACTCTCAAAGTCACAGTAATCTCAAACATTTACTAGATGGAAGGTGAAGGCAAAAACAGCAAGATGAAGTGGGTGGGGGGCCGAGGGCTGGAGTGATACTGTGGCTGGAGGGATACAACTCAGATGCACAAAGCGTCCCCGCCAAGATAGAAGCTTGGTTTTCTTTCACACCGAGGAGACTGCTGTGGGGCAGCCCAGGGCTGGAGTCAGCAGCCCAGGCTCCCTCAGCTTTTGTTTCTTCCTCCGCAGCTCATGCTCCCCTGCTGTGGTCCAAGGTGGGTGTGGAGCTTGTGCAAGGACTGCAGGAGGAGTGCTAGAGGCACGCGGCGCTCCAGATCCCCCTGTCTGACTCTCCTGATAATGAAGTAGCTGAGGCCCAGACAGTCAGTGCCAGACTGGACGTGGCACACGTCTCTTTCACCCACATTCCAGAACCTACTCATGTGCAAGGGAAGCTGGGAAGTGACGTCCAGCCAGGCAGCCTTGTGCCCAGCTACTTTCCCGCACTGACCCTAGTCTCCTCCTCACTTACTGTGTTCCAGTCCCCGATCTCCCCTGCCATTGAAGGCACTCCCCCCCACTCTTCCTACCCCAGGCCTTTGTATATGCTGTTCCCTCCTCCTGAAATGCTTTGTCGCCCCGTGGCATGGCTCATTCTTCTTCCGTCACCCTTGCTGATTGGCCTGTGGGCAGTAAGTGCTCTCCCTGTCACTCTCTGTCTCAGCCATTTGGTTTCCTTCATTGTCATCCATCCTGAGTTTGCATCCTTGTCTGATTACTGCACAGTTTTTGGGCCCGTCTGTCCCACGAGCCCTAACTTAGGCCAGCCACATCGGGATCACCGGGGAGCCTGTTGGGGATGCACACTCCTCAGCTCTACTCAGGCCTACTCAATCAGAAAGCAAGAAATCTTGTCCTAAGTGTGGAATCCGGGGAGTCTGGCCCATCAGTGAATCTTTGTGGGGTGCTGCTGCGTCCTGTGGTGGCCTGCGATGGTGAACAACAGGGAGATGCGAGTAGGGTGAGGGGTGACTGTGGGAACAGCCACAGAATTGCGGGTGGGGGCAAGACCGACTGACCCACAGGGAGCACACAGAGGCCACCTGAGACAGGGTGCCCCGGAATGTGAGGAGGGGTGGAAGAGAGTGGCCCGGTAGCACTGGGAGGCTGCAAACACCAGGTCAGCAGAATCAGATGATGTGCTGGGCACTCCTGGCCTCAGTTGATCTGTCTCTATCATCCCCAGTCGGCAGACGAGAGAGCTGAGGCACAGAGCTTGTAGGACACTTGACACCGGGGGGTGACATTTGTCCGCGAGGCTGAGTGGAGGCGAGGGGACATTAGCATTCGGTTGGATGGTGGGCCATGTGCTATCCCTGCGTCGCTGCTCCAGGACGGCGAGAAGAGGCGGCTGCACGGCCTTGTCATGCCGGCCCCTGGGCCCTGCCAGGGCCCACGTGGGATGGGGGCTTGTCAAGTGGGTAGAACTGTGCTCTTTACCTTCACCTCCCAGGGAGGTCGTTCTGTACAATGGGGTGGGAAGTGGCTCGGCCGCCACCAGGCCTGGTCCCACCTGCCTCACCGCACCGGCGTGCGCAGTGCCCACCGCAACCAGGATCCGGCGTGCAGAGGGTGAGTGGAGCTTTCGCCTTCAGCAGATGCTCCGCTTCGAGTTTCTTCATTCACTCATTGTCATTTGTTCATTCATACTGTCCTAGGCGTGCTCAGCGACCCCTGGTTAAAGACGATGTGGGTGTGGGGACTGCAGGGAGGCTTCTAGGAGGAGGTGACATTTACCTAGCATCTTAAAGAACCCTACGCCCCACTCTCCTAAGCCTTCCAGTCTTCCCCATGCACCAGTGCCCACATTCACAGCACCAAACCAGCAGCCCAGCTCCCTGCAGGGGCTGGGGCTTCACGGGGACCAGGTGCTCCCTCGGTCCTGACAGAGGCCATCAAAACAACTCGGGGCAAACCCGACCCCAACTAGATTTTGTCTGTCTCACAGCATTAAAAAATACTCTGAGCCAGCCAACAATTTAAAAGGCAGTTGCATGTTAAAAAAACGCTGTATTTTTGCCTTCTCTGGCAAAATGGGAAGTCCCTCTGGCAAATGGCCTGGGGCCTGGAGCAGAGTGGTGGTCGTCTCCTATGATAGATGTGTGCCCTCCAGTCCATGGACACATTTAGAATGTACCTGGGCCCTGGAGACTCTTGACTTTGTCCCTGGGTCCTGTGGAATTTTTGTACGAGTGGCTGTAAAACGCCACGAACCCTTTTGCTCACTCGCAGGAGAACGTGTCAGAGTGGGAGCGAGTGGTATTTATGAAGGAGGTGAATCGCCTACAAACATTGGCATCTATTATAAAATGACCATGACTCATGTCCCCCCCTGAGTGGGACGCCCCTTGAGCTGTGACACCAGGGCTTATGGCACAAAGCATGCCCACATGCTGTCCGCCCCTCGGTGGTGTTTTGGGGGGAAGTTCAAGCTCAGGGCCGACTCTGCCCAAACCACCTGTGGGGGACGGTGAGGCCAGCCTGCAGAGTGGACTTAGATGCCCGTGCTTTCCCAGCGCCCACATGCCCTAGAGGGAGTCCCTCGCCAGAACCAGGTTTCTCAGATTTTCTGAGACTGTGTCGTGTTTTAGTCCCAGATATATATTTTGTCACTCTCTCCAGATCAGGTAGCAGCTCTGGGCTTTTTGCCTTCAGGAGTCGCTGTGGCAGGGGGGAGAGAGAAATTGTCTGGAAGACAGTGATGTCAGGCTTTCCTTTCTAAAGCCACCTTGAGGCAGTGGTGATGGGAGGTGGGAGGTGGAAGAAGGAGGGTGGGAGGGTCCCAAGGAAAACAGGGAAAGGAAGGAAGGGAGCCCCCCAGTTCCCCGGAGGTGTCTCCAGACCAGAGTAAAGGGTGGCTGCTGGTTTTACAACTTCTCCCTACAGAGGCCCCTGGAGGAATGGCTGGGGGTTCCAACCCCAAAGGGTGACAGAGGCAGAGTGCCAGACAGCTAAAGGGACTGAGGCTGGGGTCAGGGGCTGTATCTGCAGGTATTCCCCAAGCCAACATGTTGTGTAAGACGCAGGGACCTCTGTAAAATGTTTGCCTGGGAGGAAGAGCTCCTGGCCATGAATGACTGGGATCACATTTCTAGCCAGCAGGTTCAGGGCTCCAGAATTCAAAATGAAAATGATTTGTAGAAGAGGTTAAATGTGATTTTTTTCCTGTAAGCTTGAGTTTGGGGACTGAGGTTCTTATCCTCAGAACAGATAGGTCAGTGCCACGGTCACCTCACAGGTGAGTCAGAGATGGCTAATGTATGCCATCTGGAGGGTCTGTCTAGGTCTCTGTGTTAGGAAGGATTCTGAGGCAGAGTCTTTGATGAGGAGCAAAGCAAGCCTTCGTTGATTAGTGAGCTGTAGCTTATGTGCAATTAAAAAACCTGGCTTAATGCTTCATTTTACAAGCAAGGACACTGAGGCCCAGGCTATTAAGCCTTCTGCCTAAGGTTGGGGCAGAGCTAGAGCGAAGGACTCTTGATATCAGTGGTCTTCATCTGAAACAATTCCGTGGGTTTTTTTTTTCTTATTTGTTTCCTTACTTATGCCAGGCTCTGTTAGGTGGTGGGGCAGTTTGAGGGAGTAGTAATGCTATGAAAAACTTACTGCTAACGTCCTACAACAGTATTTCTGATCCTCATGAGGTATTACGTGACCAGTCTTTTTTTTTTTTTAAATTAGTTTATTTTGAGAGAGAATGAGTGAGAGTGAATGGGAGAGGGGCAGAGAGAGAACCCCAAGCAGGCTCCATGCTCAGCCTGGACCCCGACATAGGGTTTGATCTCACTATTGTAAGATCATGACCTGAGCCAAAATCAAGTCAGATACTTAACCTACTGAATCACCCAGGCTCCCCATGGTCAGTCTTTCTATGAGTCAGACTAAGGTAACTGCATTTGTGAATAGCCTCAACATTTCCTGCAGTGCATATTTAATGCACATTCCAAAGTGCCTCCTGGCAGTCAAGCAGGGACTAAGGTTCTTTTGGTCTGTGGCTTTGTCACCTCCCAAGGCCCCACCATTGTCTGCTGGCAAAAGTGGAGGGGAGCAAGTGTGGAGGACTGCAGGAGGAGTTTCTGGGTAGGCTGGGGCATACCACCCCCACCACCCACAGTCCCCAGGCTAGCAGGCCACGCTTACCTGTAGGGCTGCTGGAAAGTAGGCTGGTGGTATGAGGATGGGAGAGAGAAAGGGGTTTGCAGTCCATTGGTGTTCCCATTCTAAAGAGGAAGACACTTTCTGCACAGTGAAGGAAAAAATCAGCAAAACTAAAAGGCAACTGACAGAATGGGAGAAGATATTTGCAAAAGACATATCAGATAAAGGGTTAGTATCCAAAATCTATAAAGAACTTATCAAACTTAACACCCAAAAAACAAATAATCCAGGGAAGAAATGGGCAAAAGACATGAACAGACACTTCTCCAGAGAAAACATCCAGATGGTCAACCGACACCTGAAAAAATGCTCAACATGACTCATCATCAGAGAAATACAAATCAAAACCATAATGAGATACCACCTCACACCAGGCAGAATGGCTAATGTTAACAACTCAGGCAACAACAGATGTTGGTGAGGATGCGGAGAAAGAGGATCTCTTTTGCACTGCTGGTGGGAATGCAAGCTGGTGCAGCCACTCTGGAAAAAAATATGGAGGTTCCTCAAAAAACTAAAAATAGAACTACCCTATGACCCAGCAATTGCACTACTAGGCATTTATCCACGGGATACAGGTGTGCTGTTTCGAAGGGCACATGCACTCCAATGTTTATAGCAGCACTTTCAACAATAGCCAAAGTATGGAAGGAGCCCAAATGTCTGTCCACCGATGGATGAATGGATGAAGAAGATGTGGTGTGTATATATATATATATGTGTGTGTATATATATGTGTATATATATATATATACACACACACACACACACACACACACACACAATGGAGTATTACTTGGCAATCAAAAAGAATGAAATCTTGCCATTTGCAACTACATGGATGGAACTAGATGGTATTATGCTAAGTGAAATTAGTCAGTCAGAGAAAGACAAATATCATATGACTTCGCTCATATGAGGATTTTAAGACACAGAACAGGTGAACACAAGGGAAGGGAAGCAAAAAGAATATAAAAAACAGGGAGGGGGAAAAACATGAGACTCTTAAATATGGAGAACAACCAGAGGGTTACTGGAGGGGTTGTGGGAGGGGGGATGGGCTAAATGGGTAAGGGGCACTAAGGAATCTACTCCTGAAATCATTGTTGCACTCTATGCTAACTAACTTGGATGTAAGTTAAAAAAATGATAAAAGTTAAAAAAATAATAAAAATAAAAGTATAGACTTCAATAAAAAAAATAAAGAGGAAGACACTGAGGCTGAGGTTTAACGACCTTGCCTGAGGCCAACCAGCTGGAGAGAGGCAGAGTCAGAATTTGTGTGAGCTTGCAAGGGCTGCCATATCAAACCACTGCAGACTGGGCGGTTTACACAACAGAAATGTATTCTTTCATAGTCTGGAGGCTGGAGGTATGAAATCAAAGCTGTGAGACAATACATTTTTGTCATCGGCAGAATTGGTCCCTTCTGGGGGCCAGGAGAGAGAAACTGCCTGTCTCCTAGCTTTTGGTGAGCTCAGGCACTCCTTGGCTTGCAGGTAGCATTCCTGTTGTGTCTTCATATAGTCTACCCTCTGTGGGTGTCCATCTGTGTCCACATTTCCCCATCATATGGGAGTACGGCCCATCCCAAAGACCTCATCTTAGCTTGATTATCTGCAGACCCTATTTCCAAATAAGGTCACACTTGCAGGTACTGGGGACTAGAATTTCTGCACCTTTTTGGGAGACACGTTTTAGCCCCTAACAATTCAAACCCAGGTATATCTGTGTCTGCCTCGAGACTTCCAGAGAGGGTGACGTTTGAGCTGGGCCTTGAGGATTGATCAGGAGTTCTCTCGGTGGAGGAGCAGAATTTTCGCCAGAAGCCTGATGTTCATGGTCTACCACGTGTGGTACACTAACGGCATAACCTGCATTTTCTTTATATCCTGGAATCCAGTTGTGGCACTAATTCAGTCTTCCTCCTTTGAATCTAAATTGCTAAGAGCTGACTGCCCAATTAGGGGCAAACATCAAATGTGTACTGAAAACTACTTTGTGATGGGCAGTAGGCAACCCCCTGGGGACTCAGAGACTAAGAAAACAGAGCCCATTCTTCCTGGGAAGTCAGCTCAGGTAAGCACACAATGATCCCACGTGAAAATATAACTTATGAAATTAGTATAAGAAACTTACCTCTAAGTATGAAGTGAGTGGAAGAGGTAGGAACCTTACGTAACCATTTATGAGAGTTGACTTGGGGAGCTGAGGAAATCTTGGAAAGCTTCCTGGTAGAGGGGGACTCTTGGTTGGAATTTGAGAGAGGGTTTGGATATATACAGAAAGGAAAGGCGAATGGGATTCTAGACATGGGGAACAGCCTAGCCAGGATTGCTGGAAGCCAGGCTGGTGTTGGAGAATATTAGAGCCTTGAGCACCAGGCTGGGAGGTTGGATTTCATGCCATCTGAGGGCCTGGATGCTTGTGTTCTTCTGGAGGGCAGGCTGCGTGCGAGGCCCTCCAAATGGAGGTGCCCTGGGTTTGGCCAACATCGCAGCGTGCCCTAATCATGCACAGCCTGGGGCCTGTAGAGCCCAGCAGGGGTGGGTGCAAATGTCCCTCCAACCACCCCCCCCCCACCAACTCTGACTTCCAAGGTGGATGTTGTGAGATGACTGCTAGGATCAAGACTTGAGCAACTAGGTAAGAACAGACATCAAAAGCAGGCAGTTGCTGTTCTTGATGCAGAGGGCATCACAGGAAGGGTGGCCCTGCTCAGATCTCAGCACAGTGGTCTCCCTGCAAGGGCCTGGCAATGGGGGTGGCACCAGCCACGGTCCCAAATTCACAGTTACTAAGTTAAATGACCGCATCCACGGAGTGCAGGGCGGCACCAACATGCCGTCTCTTCTCAGACCTCTCAGGAGCTCAGCTTTGTATCCCTAGTTCCACTCATCTTCCTTCCTGACCTTCAGAAGGTGGAGGGCGGGTTCTCCCCATCCGCTGGGACAGGAAAGGGTCTCCTGTAGGGGAGGGAGGTGGGACATTGTTGAGGACTGCTGCCCACAGCAAGGGCAATCCCTCTCAGAGGCCCAGGAGCAAGACCCAGAGGCTGTAGGCAGAATCATGCCTGGTACAGAAGCCGGGGCTCTATTCCTGGTCTGGCACTGATTCATGGAGGGACCTTGGGCCCCACACTTTTCTCTGGGCCTCTGTTTCCTCTCTAACAAACAGGGAAAGTGACATCTATTGTGGTCATCAAATATTTTGATATTGGATAAGAAAAGAGCTTTCAAGACCAATGTTCTGTTTTTTGAGCGTTTTGGAAAATTTGTAAGCAATAAAATTCTAGTCTGTCAAAATAAACTTAGTATGGAGGGGATGATTGAGGCCAGTCACCCTCTTCCCCACATCAAAGGGTCCCTGAAATAGGAGGCCTCTGATCTCACCCCATTTGTGTATTGGTTCACAGATCTTTAATTATATATGATCAAGAACTGGGAACACAACAACCCAAAGTCAGCCATTGCCAATTAAAGAAGTCATCATAAATCAGGACTTAGGCCGGGTGGACTGACATAGATGCCAGCAGGAATGCTAATCCCCGTGAACCTTTCCAGGAACACACTCATGAAGCAAACGTTCCCACTCAGGCAAGAAGGGCGGCCCCAAGGGTGTGCCCAGGAGGAAAAGCAGGAGTGGCCAACAGAGAGGAGCAGTGTGGACAGAGGCTGGGCACACGAGGGACTCGGGGAAGAGGAGGAGGGGGTTCTGTGGAGGGGCACTTGGCCTGCGCTGTGGGATAGACAGGAATTAGGCAGGCATCTGGGAACAATGGCGACATTGCAGGGTGGGTGGTTGGTGGGATGGCAGGGGTGGGTGTGGGGGCCAGAGGCAGGGCAGGCGGGGATGGGATGGCCTTGACTTTGGCTTCCATTAGTGGCGTTTGGATTTGCTGTCGCTGCCAGGCCAGACTATTGGCAAACTCCTTGTGCTGTGTCCTGAGGGTCTGGATCCACCGCTGGAAGGCCAGCTGCACTGGCTGGAGCACCAAGGAGCACTCGCTGATGAGCATCACCTGGTATGGCCGAAACCCACCCAGAAGGGCTGTATCCTGTGAGTAGGGTCGGCAGGCAGGGTCAGAAGGCAGATCAAGCAGTGCCTCCTAAGCATGACAAGGGGGGCTGCTTGGGGAGCCTCTGAGGACCAAGAGGAGGTGACAGGATCAGGAGGGCTCTTTAAAATTAAAAATAATTTTTTTTAATGTTTATTTATTTTTGAGAGACAGAGAGCACGAGTGGGGAGGGGCAGAGAGAGAGGGAGACACAGAATCTGAAGAAGGCCCCAGGCTCTGAGCTGTCAGCACAGCCTAAAACGGGGCTCGAACTCATGAACCGTGAGATCATGACCTGAGCCGAAGTCAGACGCTCAACTGACTGAGTCACTCAGGCACCCCCGGAGGGCTCTTTAGAGGGACTTCTCTACTGCAGGTTGGGAACCCATGGGAGGGGGTCGGCGTGGCAGCATGGAACCGGTCAGAGAGCACCGCTGTGGACACATCAGACAGCTTCCAGGGATCCAGTAGGATCCCCAGCCCAGGTTGGTCTTACAACCTTCCTAAGGAGAAAGGGGACACTCTGGGAGAGGGATGGAGACCTGTAGCAGGTTGAAACATGTCCTTCCACAACAGATAGGTCTGCCTGGAACCACAGATTGTGATATTTTAGAATAAGGGTCTTTGCAGATGATAGTGAAGGTAAGGGTCTCAAGGTGAGATCATACCAAATTAGACTGGGCCCTAAATCCAATGACAAGTGTCCTTATAAGAGACAGAAAGACCCAGAAACATGCCATGTGAAGACAGAGACAGAGACTGGAGGGATGCAGCCACAAGCTAAGGAATGCTGGGAGTCCTTGGAAGCCACTGGAAGCTGGAAGAGGCAAGGCATAGTCTCCCTCTAGAGATTTCGGAGGGAGCATGGCTCTGCCCACACATTGGTTTTGGACTTCTGGCCTCCAGAGCTGTGGGAGAATGCACTTCTGCTGTGTCAAGCCACCCAGTTTGTGGTCATTTTCTGCGGCAGCCCTAGGAAACTAATATAGTGCCCACGGAGAAACCCCAGCTGATCTTGCCATGGTGGTTACAGCCCACAGCGAGGATGCCTTTGAGGAGTTGTGCTCTGCTCCCATTTGGTTGCACTCCCCCTGTCCCCCCTCCCCCCAACCTATATTAGAATAAGATTGAATTTTCTAGCTTGGGTTACTAAGCTTTCAGATCTGGAAACTGTGGCCATTAATCAGCTGTCACGGGATGTCGTAAACAAGGGGCTTTAAAAACCATGTTTGCTTTTTAGGCTGATAATACTTGGAGGTGAAGCCGGGAGAGTTATACATAATGCATGCATTTTAATGGGCCACGCACTACAGCCCTCTTTAGTCGGAATGATTCGTTTTAATGTTCAAAATAAATATCAGAGACAATTTGCCAACAAAGCTGATTTTCTCCGCCAGCCATTAACTTAATCTTTATACCTCAGCCTAATGACAGAGGGGCTGGGGGCGGGAGGGGACTTTGTAATACAAGTAAGTACGGAGAAACAGTCGGTGTGGTCACGAGCCATGGGGTGACTGCACGGCCCAGTGTGCTCAGGACTGTCCTGCTTTGTGCCTGGTGTCCTGCAGTAATTATTTGGAATTTGGATCAAGAGGCATTGCCAGCAGCCAGCTGTCTTTGACCTACAAGATAGCAGTTTCGTACGGTTAAATCTAAATATAGTTTCCCAGTTTGTATGATAAACAATGTCTCACACTAAAAACGCCCTTTATAGGTTTGGAAACTGAGGCCCATAGAAACCAAGACCCAGGCCTGCTGAGTGCCCCGTGCTCCTGTTTCCTGCCCAGATGTTTTTCTTTTGGTAGGTGTCCCCATGCCACCTGCCTCCTCTCGGCCTCAGCTTGTCCCTTCCTTTCTTCCGCCCCAGGAGCTTCTGGATGCCTCTTAGAAAGGCATATCTCAGGGGTATACCTTGTTCTTGTGCCCTGCTTCATGGGGTGATGACCACTGAGATGGGGTCAGCAAACCCATGGCCCACCCTGGCCATGGTACTGCCTTTCTCCCATCAGTCTTTTTTTTCTCTAAATTAAAAAACTTTTTAAGAAAATTTATTTATTTTGAGAGAGAGGGAGGGAGCAGGGGAAGGGTAAGACAGCATGGAACCTGATGCAGGGCTTGAAGTCATGAACTGTGAGATCGTGACCTGAGCCTCAGTTGGATACTTAACTGATGGAGCCACCCAGGCTCTCTCCTCCCCCATCAGTCTTAATCACCCATCACATGTTCACGGAATTTAGGAACACATATTGATGATTTGTTAGTCTTACTAACTCTACATAATTGGAGTAAGGTATGATCCCTGCCTCCTTGAAGCTTACTGACGGTAGGATGGGAGATGGGGTGACTGTCCCTCAACATGAAGCAGCTGATTCTTTCAATTCACTTATTTATGTCTCCGTGCAATTGTTGGGGGGTGGTGGAGGAATTCAGAAATTCAGGAGGTCTGGGCAGGAGCAGGGAAGTTCAGGGTGTGAGATTTGCTGAACAAAGCTCATTTTAAACCCAAACGTTACCTTGCAAACCAGGGAGGAGTCGTCCCCCCCTGCAGCCCGCTGGGAGACACATATCTCCTGGATGGTGGGTATGCCCACGTCGGGGCAGGTGGAGATGGCTGCTGGAGGGCCCCACTCTGGGTGCTGCTGCAGCTAAGGAAGCAGAGGGCAGGGGCCTAGGCCTTGCCCTGCCTACCTGCGCAGAGTGAGTATGGGGCCTCGCACATCTTACTGGAGAGGTGGGTCCCTCTTCCAGGCTGAGCTGCAGAAGAAAGAATATAGACTCCAAAGTCATTCATTCTTTTCTTTATTCACTTAAATATGATATCCTCAAGGGCCAGGTGTTCTGCTAAGCATCAGGGCAAATACACCTAAAAATCCAGGTTTCCGGCTTTCTGGAAAAATCATAAGCTCTGGCTCACAGCCTAACATTCTTCCTGCCCCCCCTAGCATCACCTTCATCTAGCCCAGGTCCCTCCTCTATGCAGCCTGACTGGCCCCTGCAGGCACTTGACCTTGAGAACCCTGGTCAGTCTCTGCTTCCTGTACCCAAACAGAGCATATGGCAGGTGCCAAGGACATTCTTACTGTTTGTTGAATGAAACAGACTCTAGATGGTTCTGCTTAAGAGGTCCTGGACTTTCTTCAACGTTTCTACAACTTAGTTCAAGTCCCTCCCTGAGGGAGCTCACATCAGGGAGGGACCCTGATGGACCAACGTCTACCTCAGGTATGCCAGGGGAAGTGGGTGCACAGCACTATGGGCGCGACTGCCTTGGTGAGAGCACAGCCTTGCCGAACCATCTGGAGGGTGACAGGATCGTGTCTATCAAAATTTGAAAAGCCCATGAAAAGCCCATGCCCTTTGGCCCAGCTGTTCCAGGACCACATTCCACAGATATGTTTGCAAAAGTATATTGAGGTACAGCTGCAAGCCTGGGTTAACACAGCAATGTTTATTGCAGCGACTAGAAAACCACCAAAATGTCCATCAGGGGGGCTGAGTGTATAAGCCGTGGTGCTCCCATGCTAAGTGGCTGCTCGAGAGAACGGAGTAGCTGTTTTTGTGCTGATATGGAGAGATTCAGAGATGCGTTTTCAGCAAAATAAGGCAGGGAACAGAGCTGTACATATATGAACACATTTATGTGTATAAAAAGGGATGGTTGAAAGCATGGCCTTTGGCACAGCCCACTTGAATGTGAGTTCCTTCTCTGCCACTCATCAGCTGTGTGACTTGGGAAAGTCCCTTAACCTCTCTGGGTTTAGTTACCTCAGCCATAAAATGGAGCTGATAATAGCACCTGGTCCTTTTATTCATAAAGCATGAATAAGACTGGGCCCAGAGTCAGTCCTTATTAGCTATTATTCTTACGCTTATATAATTTTTTTTTTCCTGGAAGGACACACAAAATGTTAGCATGGGGCCACTTTGGGTGTTGAGGGGGATCTGTGTGGGAGGCAAGACTTGTTTTTATTTCCTACCTTTATGAACAGTTCAAAATTTTTATCAGAGGCATTTTTATTTTTATTTCAAAATCAGTTATGCACACACACATACATAAACCCCCTACAGAGGAGGAAGCTATTTCTATCAGGAGTGAAGTGGAAGCTGGCAAAGCTAACTGAAGAGGTTAGAGAGGATCATCCAGACAAAGAAAATGGACAGGATCGTAATTCTGGGTGGAAGAACAAGCATGTGCAACTGTCCTGAGGAAGGAAAGCAGATAGGGAGCAGTGTGGGGCCAGGCTTTAGAGACACAGAGGAGCAGAGGGTCCTTAAAAGTGCTTGTGGATGAGCCCAGACCTCATGCACTTGAACTCATGCATATTCTCAGGAGATAATGAATAGATGGTAGATTTTTTTTTTTTTAGCTGGACTTGAGATTGTAATACTTCCCATTTCCCTGGCTAAAAAACTGAGGCACAGAGAAGTGAAGTGACTTGCCCAAGGTTGCACATCCAGTTAGGGGCACAGAGGATCTTTTGGCTTCTGGTGTCATCTTGCTCTCCTACATAGTACGTGCTTCACCAGTTCTACCAGAGAGTGTCTTAGTATAGGGTTTGGGAAACTGAGGCCTGGAGGACAGACTACTTGTTAATTTCTTTATAGTCTGTCTTCCCACTCAACCATGGGCTCTAGGAAGGCAGGCTCTAGAAACTGTGTTTTGTGGACTAATCCATGCCTCAGTGCTCAGGACAGTTTCTCAGAGCTGGTAGGTAGACAGTGACTGTTAGTTGAATGCAGGAGTAAACAAGGTCACATGAGAAGTTAGCAACAGCCAGAACAGTTAGGAACCTGGGTTCCTAACCCAGGTCTCTGGCCCCCCGGGCTGGGCTCTGTGCCTCACACCAGGAAGCCTAGACTCTTGGGGCTGGGATGCAGCCTGAGCATAGTTGTTGGTTGAATTGTTTCTGTTCACCTTCTCCAAAAAGGGAGATATGTTGAAATCCTAACCCCTGGTACCTGGTGATGTGGAAATTGGGTCTTTGCAGATATAATCAAATTAAGGTAAAATCCTATTGGATTAGGGTGAAGCCGTATTGGACTAGGATGGGCCCTAAATCCAGTGCCTAGTGTCGTTATAAGGAGAGATTTGAAGACAAGTGGAGAGTGGGGGTGTGTACAGGGATGAACTCCATGTGAAGGTGAAGGCCGATGTTGTAGTTGTGCTGTCACAACCGACGAAGGCCAGGCATTGTTGGCCAGAAGCTAGCAGAAGCGAACAAAGGTTTTTCCTTAGAGCCTTGGAGAGCACAAACCTCTGCTTACACCTTGATTCCAAACTTCTGGCCTCCAGAACTGTATGAGAGAATAAATTCCCGTGGTTTTAAATCCCCTGGTTTGTGAGCCTTTGTTAGAGCATCCTGGGAAATGAATGCAGGTATCTGAGAGTAGGGTCCTGTGGTCTGGGTGTCCCTCCACAGGTGAGTGAATGAATGCATGCATGTATGAATGAGGTGATCTGGCCCAGCCCTTTCATGAAAACCAGAGCAGGCAGGGGCTTGGACTAGGCTGCACGGCTGGTGGGCCCAGGGCCAGCAAAGAGCAGGGCCTCAGGAAAAGTCAGCTGGGTGAATGATGTAGACAGGGGGCTCTGGGGCAACCCCCTCTGTGGGGATCCCTTCCTTCCCCACCAGACCAAGTGGTGCTGGCTGGGGCGGAGAGACAGATGCAGCACCTCACTTTTTCAGGGATGATCATCCTTCCAAACCTCTGCCAGAGCTGGTGACATCACTCACTATGGCCCCCACGGGACCCCAATGGTGTCCCCAGCTGCTCACAGCCAGCTTGCTCCCCACACTTTCACCAAACCCTCAGACAGGCATGTGGGCCACAACTGGACTTCTAGGAACGCCTTCCCCACCCCCCCCCACCCCGAGACGAGAGGCCTCGAGCAGGGTTTGAGCCCTGACGCTGCACTCACTGACGTGTGCCCTTGGGTCAGTCCCTTCCCTTTCCTGTGCCCTGGTTTCTCCTCTCCAACCTTCGCGCCTCAGTGCTGCCTTTGGAGTGGGAGTGGACAGTGTGATAGTGAGGACAGCCAGATGCAGAGCCCAACAGCCCGAATCCAAGTCCTGCTCCATCCCTGACCAGCTGTGTGAACTGGGGGCGGTTTGCTCCCCTCTCTGAGCCTCAGGCTCCTCCTCTGTCAGATGGGGCAAGTCGTCCAGCCTCCCTCTCGTCTAGCTGTGGACTAAATGACCTCATACACGGCAAATACCTGGCATAGTGCCTTGCATGGAAATGTTCTGTAAGTGTGACCATTGCTTTCATTACCTTTTTAGTGTCATTGTCCCCATCCTGGTTCCAGGAACTCCAAAGATAGAGTGTTTTGTACAGCTGGAGCATCTCCTCTCCAAGCCTATGCATGTGCTCTCTCTTGCCTGTGGTGCCCACTCACAGCCCCTGTGTGGTGGACCCACCTGCCTGCCCTTCAAGGCTTGGCCTCACTGGCCCTGCTTCTCAGAATCCCCTCAGATTGAGTGCTCTTTCCTCTGGGTGCCCTGTGGTACAGGGTCCCCTCTGCTCTTGCCCCACCACTATGGGGGCCGTCCCCTCTCTCTCTGTGTGCCCTGTCAGGCACAGGTGCTCCCATCTCTCCCTGGCTTCGGTTCTCCAAGGACACTGAGTGTCTAGACCAGTTTATTTCCCAGCCCTGCCACTCCCCACTTCTGGGGCCTGGGGCAAGGCCTCTGAGCCTCAGTGTCCTCTTCTCTGCAATGGGGGTGCCAGTGGCACCAGCCTGGCAGAGTCGTGCAGGTCTTGTGCCTTGTCTGAAGGCAGCTTCTTCTCAGCGCTGTGAGTTAGCTGCTGTTATTGTTATAGTCTTATTGCTGTGACTACCGACTCCCCCAAGGCCAGACAGCACATAGGAGTGGGGCTTCCAGCCCACATAGGTCACCTGATGCCCAAGTCCAACCAGTTTGCCCCCAGGGGGCTCCCCACCACCTCTGAGGCTGGCCCAGCAGCCAGGTTTTACAAATGGGTTACGTGCTGGGATTTCCTGAGGGGCAAGGAGACGCCAGTGGGAGTCAGCAGTGCCCTTCCGTCCTCTGGGGGTGGCTGTGGAGAAGGAGGGCAGGTGATGGGGGGGTGATGTTGGAACAACAGAGCCTCCTGTTTACCTGAAGGACTTTAATATTGTAACTTGCTTCTGCACGGCTTCCCTGTGTCTCACTAGGTAGACGTGCTCCCGAGGGATCTCGGGGGACTGGCTGGCTCCCTTGAGTTGCCTTCCCTCAGGGGAGCTTCTGGGAGCTGGTGAGTGGGGTGGAGGGTGAAGTGGTACCTCTGCTCCCCCCAGGGCCTTCTTTCTACTTTCTGCTTGGTGATGCTTGGCTGGGGGAGAGCACAGCTCAAGTCACACAATGTGGAGCAGAGAGGAGCTGGCCTGAGGGCTGGGAGAGCCTCCCACCGATCCTCCCCGCCCCTGCCTCCCGTCAACAGCTTGCTGTGTGACCTCAGGTTAGCCCCTCACCTCTCTGAGCTCCAGATTCCTCACTCAGAAATAAGGGGCTTGGACTCCAGCTCTAAGAAACTATGAGAATTCTCTTCCTCTTCATCAGGAAAGGAGGCTTTCATTCAGAGTTGTTGCTGTTATTGTTATGAGTGTGTTTGCCTGGAATGCCACTTTCCCTTCATTGCTCCAGGAGGGCTTGCTTTAGGTATGCCTTCTTCCTCCAGGAAGCCTTCCTTGACCATGCTTTCTGGCTGGGTTGGGGCCTGTCCTCTGGTACCCATAACCCTGGGCATCCCTCTGTCAAAACACTCATCTCTCTAGTAGTGCAGCTGATTTTGCCCAGCATGGGAGCATCCTGGGTGCAGGTGTGGGATATCCTACATCTTGGAAATTCCCACCCCTAGCACAGACCCTGGTCAGAGAAGACCACATTCAATCTTAGTCAGACTGCCTTGACATTGGACAACTGGAGGAGATTCTGGACTTTCAGATCAGGGCTTTCTCCTTGGGACCAGGGGGAGTGGAAGACCCTGCTTTCAGGGTCTGTGAAGCTCCTCCACCAAGAATCGCTGGATGACAGAGCTGGATACGTGTCCAGGAGAAGAGGGGTTAGCACCGCTCCCTCCCCCCCCAACCCCTTGCAGAGTGATGAGGTTTAACTTGCATTTCCCAGCCCGATTCTGTCTGTGAGTCTTGCCAGAGGCCTTGGTCCTCCCTGGTGCGTCCTCTCTGTCTTCTGGGCCCGCGGGAGCACGGCTCCCCAAGGCTGGGGCAGCTGGCATGTCCTTCTTGATCCTCCCTTTCATTTCGGCCTCTGTGAACATGCCGCCCTGCGCCCTTGGCCCTCCGCGCTCAAAGCTTCACAGAAGCAGCTCAGCAGGAGCGGGGGCTGCTCTGACCCCTCTAGTCTCTTAAACTCTCGTAAAGGAGAAATACTATGCCGGGAGTGTCTTCTGTCAGATTTACATTTTTTTTTTTTTTAATGCCAACTACTAATCCACGGGTTTCAAAATGGGAAACCCAGGCTCCACAGTGAGGATCAAGCATAGGGGGTCACTCCAGTGTCCCCTTCTTTCCCCGACCCCTGCTCTGGGCTGAGGCCTACCGCCTGCCTAGCTGCCCAGGGACAGTAGCCACCAGGCCAACCTGCAGGAGGCTCATGTCCCCTCTCTCCACCTGCTCTGGCTCCTCCATAGTCCTTGTCCCACACCACGGGCATGCACACTCCTGCCTCTGGGTCCTCGGAGTCCTGCTTCCTGCCTAGCATCTCTCTCCTCTCCTATCTCCCGACAGTGCCCCTATCCACGTCCTTGGAGGGGCCTAGCTGGAAGCATCTTGCTCTGTCCCACACTTTGAGGCCATCTCTGGGGCCCTGAGTCAGGCAAATACAAAGGCTTGGAGCCTGAGGGGTCTGGGTGTAAAGCTTAGCTCTCTAGCTGTTAGCTTTTGGAACTTGGACAACTCACTAACCCTCCCTGGGCTTCAGGTTCCCCATCTGGAAAGCAGGGATAGAAGCACCCACCTCAGAGAGTGGCTGAAAGAAGGGGAGATTAGCACGAGTGGCTTGCCTTGTGGTGGGCCCAAGGGTGGTTCTGCTCCAAGCCTGGCCTGGCACCAGCATCATGCCCTCCACTATTGATTACAGGAATTGAGAGGAAGAATTAGAAACTTGTACAGAAACATGGCTTTACCATGACATTTTAATTTATTTTACCAAAGTATCTTTAATGGATTAGAAAATGAATTAGTTGGAGATTTTCACACTGAGATTTTGAGAAGCCTTGCCTCAGCATGGAAGAAATCTCAGGAAACAGTGTCTATTGTCATTTATTTGTTTGTTGGTCCATCTATCCACCCATCTGTCTACCCATTCATCCTTTCATCCATCTATCCTTCCATGCATGCATGCATTCATCTACCTACCCATCCATCCACCCATCCATCCACCTAATCCATCCATCCATCCATCCATCCATCCATCCATCCATCCATCATGAATTAAGTCCTCATTATGATGATCAGAAGAGCTAAATTAGCTCCTGGCTATGACTCCTTAATTACTGAGTCTCTTTAGGGCAACATAGAGAGGTGGATGTCCCCTAAATTCCTTCAAGGGGTGGGCAGAGGCAAGTTTGCTTAACAAAGCTCAGGTAATTATACCCACATTATATTTTATTGGGGGGGGGTGTACCAGGAGAAGCCCCCACCCTCATTTTCATCACTTGTCCGGGCTTGGCATTTGCCTTCTTTTGTGATAGGAAAAACTGGGAGGGACTCACTTTCAGTCTGTCCTTCATCTTTCCAAAAGTCAAAGGCAGGAGTTGGCTCCCTCCCCTTTATTCACCACCACCCTCCCCCCCAGCCTAATTTCCTTTTATTATGGAAACTGGGAAAATGACAAGTAATTGCTTGAAGATGCTAGAAAGATTGCATTTTGTTTTGCAACTATCAGCTTGAAAATAATGTTTAAGAGATTATGAATGGGTGATTAACTATTTTTTCCATTACTTCCCTCTCAAAATCAAAACCACAACAATTGTGATATGCACAGTTAAATGGAGGCCCTGGTCTCTAAAACCAGGTGAGAAAACAAGGAGTCAGGGTCCCTTCTAGGGAGAAATTCTAACTCTCAGGCCTTGGAGAAGACTGGGCCGGGTGGGGTGTCGCATGTTGCTGAGACAGACTTGTGCTGGCCTCTCTGCATCACCCCCTCCCTTCTCCCTCCTTATATCAACAGCAGTGATGGGGTCTGCAGTCAAATTTGCTATTTACTGCCTTTCCTGAGTCAGTTTGTTTTGGGTGAAAACAGTCTCTGATGTGGCTCTATTGCGCCATTTCAGCGGGTGTTTATCATTTAAAAGGAACAATTTTAATACCTACATTTGCCTTACAGTATGAGCCATAAATGTGATTTAGGCTTCCCTTTATAATAGACTCTTACAAGCGGTTGCCTAGACTTCAGAAAACCATTCCTCCAAGTGGTGGCCATGAAAATGAACAGGCTTTTCCTTCTTTTACGAAAGTTTCCCTTTTTAATACCTCTTGAAATTATTGAACGAAAGCTGGGTAAATGGGCTGATTTGTGTGTCTTCTTGTTGGGGATCTGGAGCTCCAGGGACGCGTTGGGAAAGAATGGTTCTGTGGTGTAGCTGCTGCTGCGTCGGCATCCGGGGGGCTGTGTTCCCCTCTGTGGCCTCTCTGGGCCCCAACTGCGTCATCTGTAACAGGTTGGTGGTGTTGACAACCATGCAGATCCCTTACACTGGTGCCACTCAGAGTGAGGTTTGTAGGCTGACAGCATCAGTGCATCTGGAGCCTTACTAGAAATGCAGGTTCCCTGGCTCTGTCCAGACCTGCTGAATTGGAATCTCTGGGGGTGGGGACCCAGCACTGTTTTACTAGCCTTCCAGATGGTTCTGATGCACTCTGACTTCTTAGGAGCAGAGCCCAGGGCCTGGCTCATAATCGGGGTGAACCACTAAAACAATTCACGGGCTCCCCTTAGCCAAATGGCTCCCTGGTCCTGGGAAGTTGTAGGCCCACTGTGTGCTTAGGACCCAAATTGGCTTATGACAGAAAAGCAGGTCCAGTCTTGGACGCCACAAACCAGTGTTGGATGTTGATAGACTGGAGTGCGTGTCCCGAGATGGTAATGAGGATGGTGACAAGTGTAGAAGATAAGATTTGTTCTGTTCATTCAGAATGACCTACTAGATACCCACTGGTGTCCAAGACCCCCTGGCACACCACACTGCCTTGGGCACAGGCATGGGCACATATAGCTCAAAGAAGAAAAGAAGCCATACAGGAGAGCCAGAGACCTGGAGACTGTCTTCCAGTAACTGGAGGGCTGGACCGTGGAAACTGGAGTTGACGTCCACGTAGGGGGAAAGGAGGCATGTGTGAGAGTGAGCGTGCCATCGCCGGAGGTGTGCAGCAGAAGCAGAGGATCGAGACCCTGCTTGCCATCCCGGGCGCTCCTTCACTGGAAAGGGTCCCCTCCTATCCCAATATTCCAGGACTTGTGTCTTTTGTTCCAGCTCTAGCTGACCTTTTGGTGGCCCTCCTTCTGCAGTGTAGGAAGGCCATAACCTCGCGAATGAGGAAAGCCCTCCTGCATGGATATGCTACTTCCTGCTGAGAAATGCCTCCATTTGGGGGAAAAATGGGATTAATTTCTAGCGGAAGCAGCAGTGGCTGAACGTGCAGTTTTCAAATTGTTGACTATGATATTAAGTAACAGGCAGACTCCTGTCCAATGGATGTTATTAAAATTAACTGTTTTAGCACTACATTTAGAATCAAAACCAATCTGTCACTCCTAAATTGGTTTCTTTCAACTGCTATTTGCGGGTAAAATGAACAGTTTTAACAATTACATCTCCAGTGCAAATCATAAACTTGATTTACAGGAAAACACTTAATTTACTGCATTTGACTATGCACCAGAGCTGCCAATTATCCGACTGTAAATTTCCCTGCTTGGTTATTTGCTTCTTAAATAGCAGCCTTGGTCCCCTTGCTTCACTTACCTGTGAGCCCAAGGCTCTACCTGGGGTTGTACAACCTGATTTGGGGTTTTGTCTGTGATGAGCTGGGCGCTTAACAGCAGAACAGGGATCCATACGGAGCTGGGTCTCCGAGGATCCTCTGTTCTGTGCTTGCTCTTTCTTTCTTTTTTTTTTTAATTATTTTTAAAATTCATGTCGATACCCAATGTGGGGCTCAAACTCACAACCCCCAAGATCAAGCGGTGCACGCGCTGCTGACTGAGCCAGCCCGGCGCCCCGGTGCTGTTTCATGCTCTCAGATTCTGGGCAAACCATTAAGGAGGGAACATCATGGTGTGTTTGAGTGAGGAGCTTGAGTGAGGAGCTGTAGGCCGTGCGGTGATGACTGCATCTCCCACAGTTCCTGCCCTCAGCGAGTGCACAGTCTAATAAGACATGTGCTACATAACACTTCTTGGGAATATAATACATCATCCCTTTAATTGTTGGCTGTTAATGAGCTCAAGTGCCGAGACCCACCGAGAGGCAATAATCCTGCACGGTGGCATTGAGGTAGGGAAGATTCCATGCAGAAGCATGGCAGAAGTTCCATGCGAACTGGGTCTTGAGGATAAAAAGGAGTTTTTCAGGTAGAGGAAAGGGTATTCCACGTACGGGGAATAGCCGGCTCCTGTAAACATGGACGAACTGGGCATTTTCAATGAATCCATGTGTGGTCTGGCCCAGCAGGAGGGGAAGGGGCAGCAAAAGTGGGTGGGTGACGTAACCTTTTGGAAAAGTGGGTTGGAGCCAGGACTCGTCTTTTAAGGAGTTTAGATTCTCCCTGGCTTCCAGGTGACCCCTTTTCTAGTTAAGCAAATGGAAGTCCACAGCACTGAAATGACTTTGGGAAGTCAGGAGGGATTTTGAACTCCATGAAGTTAGAGGAAGGAGGAGGGTTTCCCGGTATTTTGAGAAGTCAGGAAGCATATGCAAACCACATGCAAATTAGATGCAAGCCAGCACCTGCTCTGTGCTGTGTTTCAGCAGGCTTTTGGGCTTTTGGCCGCAGAGAGGGTCCTGTGCATGGTAGCCGGGGCTGAGCTACGGGACTTCTTATGAGGCTGTTTAACAAGAAAAGTGCCCCAAGACTTTTCCTGCCAGGGGCCTTTCTGTTGGAAGGAATGTCCCACTGGGAGACTGGGAGAGGGAAGGACCTCAAAGGGCAGGAGGAAGTCCCCAAGATTGCCACCTGCAGGGAGTCCAGATCTTGGGATTTTGAGGATCTGGTTTTGAAAGATGCCAAGACATTAGCATGGGAGGCTGGGCAGGGTTGGGATTCTTATCCCTTCTGCACAGCTAGTCTCTGCGCAGTGGGATTTATGGCATCTTCCAGAACAAATGTCCTATGGTTTGAGGGTCTGTGGCTTTCTGCTGATTGTTCAGCTCTGACCCCACTTGCGCCCCAGAGGGGTGATTATTGACTTGGTGATGGTGAGGCAGATTCTTCTCACAGGGGACTTGAGGCTAAGCCCCCTGACCAGCTACACCCTGAGCTGTGCTAAGGAGCTGCTGTGTGTAGGGTGTTCCTGGGCCCATTGAGAACGGTGAGTTAAAACTGGGGGCATTACTCAAAGGAGCTTTCTATCCAAAGCTCTGGTTTTCCTCAGGGCTTCTCTTTGCTTCATAAGACAAGGGGGGTGGAGGTAAGTGTCTGGCCCTTGGAAGCTTCCGGGGCTGACTCTTCCCAGTGTGCTGTGTGACCATGGACAAGTGTTCTCCACAGTATTCCTTTGCATCTCGGAAGCCAGACTAGACATTCCATATGAGACGCCTTCCCTGTTGAGAATCAGCCCACCCCGACCCAGGGACAGGGAGAGCAGTGAGCTGCTTAGGGGCTAGACAGGCATTTTGGAGGGCTGGGGGTGGCATGGGTGTCCTGGCCTTCAGAACAATACTTCAGCCTCAGGTCCCTGCTGTCCTCTAGAGGGAGGATGGCGGGGGGTCATGGTGAGGCTTGCTGCACTTTGTGGGAGTGGCTGACAGCCTGTTCTGCACGTCCTGGTGGCCTGCCCCTCTGTCTTCTCCCTTGGGTCTCCTGTTTCCTGTCTCCCTGTCTCTCCCTGATCCCTTCCCTATCTGTTTTCCAGGCATGACATGCCTGAATCATCCTCCAGGTCTGCTGTCTGTGCTGTCTCTCTAGAATCCTCTGTGTCCTGCTGTCCTCTTCCCTCTGCTCCCCCCTGCCTCTCTGTCTCCCTGCCGGCCACCCTCCCTGCATCTTCCTCTCCTTGGCTGGGTCTGGAAGTCTGCTTCCCTCTCCCCTTCTCCATGTTTCTCTTCTGCCTCAGCACCTCCTCTCCCCCCTCTGCGTTCACTCCCTACCCCGTTTCCCCACTCAGCTCCAGGGTCCTGAATACTTGGAGGGAAACTGAGGAAGGGTCCCTTCTGAGGGTGGGAGGGGCATGAGAGGAGAGGACCAAGAGTAGTCAGCCTTCAGCAGGTGGCACTGTTGGGTGACTTTTGCTTGTGAAACCTTTTAACACTGAAAAAACACACTGGAATCTATTGGCATTTGAGAGCCTTCTTTTTTTTTTTTTTAAAATAAATAAATAAATAAATAAATAAATAAATAAATAAATAAAAATAATGACTCTCATTTCCCGGGCATCATTAAACAAGGTGCAGTGTGTGTGTGTGTGTGTGTGTGTGTGTGTGTGCGCGCGCGCGCGCGCGCGCGTGTGTGTTTTGAGGATGTATGAATGCAGATACCTGCATGTGAGTCTGTGGGGCTAGAGGTGTAGGTGTGTGTGTGTGTGAGCACTTTGCAAGGCCATGAGTGTCTATGTCTATGTGTAAGAATGATGTAATGTGTGCTCGTGGGAGTGTTTATGTTCAACCATGTGAATGTGGGTTTCTAGTATGAACCAGTTGTACCAATGTGAGATGTGTCTATGTGTGTGTACCTGTCAGTGTTGGACTCACTGGTCTGTGTCTATGTATAAGCATAGCCGCAAGTGTATTGAATGTGTAGGGGCAGGTTGTTGGCAGAGCAGAGGGTAATATATTTGTGTTTTCACACATGCTCACCAGCAGCAGCTTAATAGAGTAGACAAGAGGGAGAGCCTTGGAATCAGGGCTCCAGGTTTAAATTCTGGCCATGAACAGAATTTACAGCTGTGTGATTTTGACCTAGTCACTTAACGTCTCTGAGCTCAGATTCTTAATCTGAAAAATGAGCAGATAGCAGTAGCTACCTCTCTGCATAACCAGGAGGGTGAAGTAGGAGCATCCACGTTAAGGGCCTGCCATGGAGCTAGGCACGCAGTTAGCCCATAAGGTTCAGAGCCACGATGTGTCGGCGGTGGGGGGTTGGTAGGGCACAGCCTCCTCTGTCCAGCTCCACTGGCTGGCTGGGCTAGGACTCCTGGATCCAGAGGCTTGCAGTGGTTCCCTTCCCAGGAGCTTTGGGATCTGGGGTAGATGGGGACATCCTGAGGGCAGGCCTCTGAGGTCTGACCAGGTGTATGGGGTCCTGGCTCTGCGGGACAGACCGGGGCTGGAATGAGCCCCACGGTGGAGAGGCTGGAGTTGCAAGAGCTGAAAGGGACCACAGAGGTCATCATGCCAGCTCCTCACTTAGCAGAAGTGGGGAAGGCAGACCAGAGGGGCTGGTGCTGAGCCAGGGCCTGGCATACAGGCCCCTGACTCACAGGCCAGTGCCCGAGAGGACTAACCCAGGCTGACCCCTGTCAGGGCCCCGGGGCAGAGCAGAATGGGGCTGTGTGCCTCAGCTTCTTGTAACCCTGACGGCCGCCCCATTATCGCTCATCTTTCCTCTTCCTCATCTCTTTGTGATGACTGCCTCTCTTACAAGTGAAAGAGGAGGGAGGGAGACATCTGTTCTGGTTTTGTATTGATGTGTGACTATCATCCCCAAACTCAGCGGCTCAACAATGTATTCTTGTGGGGCCCAATCCTGTGGGTTGACTGGGCTCGACTGGGCAGCTGTCCCATGGGGCCTCACGTCATGGGCTGGGCTGGAAGTCACGCAAGGGGCGGCCACTTGCCTTCTGTGTCTGGCCCCTCAGGGTCCTTGGCCTCTCTCTGGGCAGTGTCTCCAGGGCTCTCCGCATGACTTGGGCCTCCCCCAGCATGGCAGGCTCCGGATTGTCGCTCTTTTTACATGGCGGCCGGCTCCCAGGATGCAGAAAGCGGAGGCAACTGGACCAGGCAGGGCTGCATGTTGGACCGGTGGTGCCATTTTCCCATGTTCTGTTGGACAGAGAAGCCATGGGCCCACCCAGATTCAAGAGGGAGTGAAGCAGAACTCACTTCTTCATGGGGGAGAGCAAGGTCATGTTGTCCAAGAGCCTGGGAGATGGGGATGGCGTGGTGGGCATCCTTGAACATGCAGCCTGACACAGCATCATAATAGTGTTGGGAAATGACGAGCAAATTCCAGTCTCAAGAGCATTTCTTCTTCGTCATTTTCAATCCTCTCAACAGCCTTCTTCGGCAGGTCTGTCCTGGCTTCTTCACTTGCTGTGTGACCGTGGGCAGCTTTCTTCACTTCTCTGTCTCAGTTTGCATGTGTAGAACAGGATGATGACAGTAGTAATGGTAGAGCTCCCCTCAACGAGTTGTAAAGCACGCACAATGTGGCCTGGCCTACTGTCAAACCTCAGATGTGTCGTTGCCACCCTCCTTCTCGTCCCTTCACAGATGAGGACACTTAGCCTCAGAGAAGTTAAGGGACTTGCCCAGGGCCACACAGTTTAGAAATGCTGGAGCTGGGCCCAGAACACCGGCATTTTCCCTCTCAATTCCACCCTCTGTTCCCTTGGAGGCTTTGTGTTGTCAGGAGAAGGGTTGGAGGGAGGGGCAGAAACAGTACAAAGACAAGAGGTTGGAGGGACGTTGTCCTGTCTCAAGTTCTAGGTATATATGCTGCGACTCCCAGGCTCATAGTGCCCTCCACTGGCTTCATCGTTGGTTTCTGTGTCTCAGTTCTACCCCTTCTGAGAGCTGTGATGGGACCAGCTCCAGACTCCTTCCAGCTGCCCTGCGAGGGCTGCTACCCCATTCCATAGGAGAGGAAACCGAGGTTCGGGAAGTCACGTGGCTCCTCCACATTCGGGAGGACTATGGCTGCCCGGCAGCTCTTCAGACTCCTCCTGGGCCATCTGCCTGCCACCCCTTCTCCTCTGGGGCTGCCGCTCCCTGCTGGGTTTACACGTACCATACACCGCAACTTTTATTTCACAAAATCACTTAACACCCCGCCCCACCTTTTGGAATACTTTTTAAGAAATGTGGCCTAGAGATTTGAAGTCCAGATCTCTCCTCTTGGCATTCAAAGGTGGGGCTTCATTGTTGGATCTCAACCCAGTGTTCAGTTTTATCTCCTTTGGATCGCAGACAGTCCTTCTCCTTAGCACGCTCTGATGTCCACAGGACCTGTGGCCTCAGGCCTCCCTGCTTCTGCTCAGACCTCAAAACTCCCTTCTCTGGGGAGACCCCCATCCAGGGTCCCCTACCTGAGCGTGCTCTGATGGCCATGCCTCCCTCTGCCATGGGTTAGATACAGTGTTAGTTGCCTTTTCGTGCACCTGTCTTGAGCCCTGAACTAAATATAAGCTCTTCAAGGGCACAAGTGTCTTCCAGGTCTCCTGACAGCCTCCTGGGCTGGGTGTGACACATGCACAGTCCATTCTCATGACTAGATTGGTGGATGGGGGCACCAGGGAAAGTCCAGGGGGGAAGGCATGTTGATATCTTGCAACCAGTCTGCGTGGCTGGAGTTTCCCCGTAGGTGGGGAGGGGTGCAGGCACAGAGGACAGTAGCCATCACCACCGCTCCGTGCCTGTGCCCCTGTGTTCAGTTTGATGTGAACCTGGAACCAACACTTTTCTCTTAATTCCCCCGGGGTGAGGGCAGTAGGAACTGACCTCTGGCACAGCAGCAGACACCCCAGCCAGGCTGGGGAATGACTTTCCACAAAGCAAAGGCTGTCGGCCGTTTGACAGATGGGATTTCAGGGATCTGCCTTGGATGTAGGGGTCTCCTCTGTCATCCTTAAGGACTTAGGGGTGACTGTGCTCCTCCCAGGTGCTCTTTTGGTATTTTCCATCCCTGTGGTTTCCAGGCTGCCAGCTCCCAGGGTCCCTGGGGTCCCAAGGCGGGAGAGGAAGTTATGGACTGGGGAATGAGCATGGGCGCGGACAGCAGGGTGGAGAGGGCTCTGTGCAGCTGGGGCCTGTCCTGCCCGGATGAAGGGAGGCTGTTGTGCCAAAGCAGCCCCAATGGCTGCTGGAGCCACCCGGGGCCGCCCCCCACCCCCACTCACATGCCACAGTTATTTTTAGCACTGGGATGTGCAGAACATGCCACAGAGAAATAGAGTGGAAAATCTGACACTCAGAGCCCCGCTTTGAGGGAGACACAGTTCCTCCAGCCCGGCGCCGCTCACGTGCCTGATTTGCATCTTTCACGTTTCTGTGCACAGCCTGACTTTGAATTCCAGTGGACTCCCTGGAGCTGACCCAAAGCCTCCTCGGCAGGGTCTGGGGTCCTGGGACTCGGCCGGCAGTGATGGCTCCTGGGCAGACTCTTCCTTCTGGGAGCTGCACACAGGCAGGGCATTCTACACGTGACAAGCCCAACTATCACCTCCGGGGCCTCCCGGCTGCAGGGTTCAGGAGGCAGTGTGGGTTCTAGAATTCCTGTTGGTAGAGGATGACGCCGAGCCCAGAGAGGGTATTGTGTGGCCCTAGGCTGCACAGCAGAGAATCACAGAGATGATCAGGAGAGCCAGCACCTCAGTCCTTGGGGTGTCCAACCCAGAATGTAATGTCTAGGAAACCAGGAATAGAAATCTAAAACAGCACGGGAGGGGTGCAAGGAAAGAAACAGCAGGTGCAAACCCTGCTTGGAGGAGGGGACAGCTTCCTAGCAGGGGCCGATGTAGCAGGTATTTAATTAAATGTTACTTCAGGTTTTCTTCCTCTTATTACAAAAATGTGCATGCTCTTTGCAGAAAATTTAAAAATACAGATAAGCAAACAGAAGAAAATTAAAATCACCCCTAATCCCAGCACTCAGAGATAACCCTGTAAATATTTTGGTATTTTGCCGGATATACTGTCAGGTTTTCCTTTCTCCTTCTTTAAAACATTTCCATTTATTTTTAATTACACACGTGGTATAGGAATGTGTTTTTGTTAGCATGATACAGACCAGGCTAAGGGCTTCTGTCCCTCTCCCGCTGAGGGGATCACGGTTGTAGTTTTGATGTGTATCTCTCCTGATCTTGCTCTAAGTGCACACGCACATTTATATCTGGACACGTAGAGATACACGGTTTTATTTTTAGTGTGTCGGGATGTGTTTTCTTTAACGGAAATGGTATCACACAGTATGTATTGTTCTGCACTTTGATTTTGTCACCTAACTATTAGTCTTGGGGTTTTCTCCATGTCAGTACTTATAGCTGTAAGTCGTTCATTCTTGCTGCTGGGTGGAATCCCTTAGCATAGATACATCAGGGTTTATTTAGCCATTCCCCCTGTGACGGGCTTTTACGATTGCTTCTGCCTTTTGTTGTTGTTGCTGTTGTTGCAATGCTGTCTATCTTCAGTGCTCTTCGACAGGCCTCCTTGGGTGAGGATGCTTTCCCAGGATCAAAGCTGAGAAGAGAAATTGCTGGTCAGTTTCGTCTCACACACATTAAGAAAATGAGAGCGTCTTGCAGCGACTGCCATAGGAGCTTGCCTTCCCTTTTCCATGTTAATAAGAAGGAGCTGTGACAGCGTTTCCCCTGCTCTGCTCTGGACGGCACCGATGTCGCCAGAGACACTAATGGGTGTGCCTCGGGAGGAAAAAAATCAGGGCACGTGGACAGTCGCTACAGCGGATAGTCGAGGGCTTGGGAATTCACCAGCGCATATCAGTATGTCAACAGGCGTCCTGAAGCAAAGAAATAAGTTTGTCTTCATTTAGCCTGGCTTTTCCCGGTGTGAGAGCTGTGATGTAGGAAACGCAGACTGCAGCCGACGTGCCCTTGGCCCGGCCACTTCCGTGCACTGCTGGTCCCTGTTCCACCTGCTGGTACCTGTGTTTTGCTTCATGAGGGCTTTCTCTTGCTGCAGGAGCCTGCTCGGCTGCCTGATGGCAGGCTGGAAGTGCTGAGGAGTCAACACTCGCGTCTCCTGCCTCCAACAGCCCTCACACAATGACCGAAGCAAGTCGGTGTAGAGACACCCCAACTCTCTCACCCAAGGGACAAGTGGGTTACATTGAGGCAAGGGTGTTACGCTGGTCCCAGCGTTTACCCAGAGGAATTAGCTCCAGCCACCCACCGTGGCAGCTGGTTTGAAAACACAGTCACTACTGCCTGTCCTCCTTCCTGTGTCACCTCCCCACTCCTCTGCCTCCACCTTCCGTGCCTTCGCCTATACCTGCATTTGAGTCCTGGATTTGCTCCAGGAAGAACCCCAGCGAAGACTCTGGCCAGTCGTTACTTCTTCATGAGAATGTCCCGAGTACTTCTTTCAACCGATCCTGCATTGTTGGCCATAAAGGTTGCTTCCAATTTTTTGCGAATATAAACAGTCCTGTGGTGGACATCCTCATAGCTCAACAGCTGTATACATTCTTGATTATTTCCTCAGGGGCTATTTCTAGACATAAAGGCACTGTTTTCAAGGGTGTGCGTTTGTTTTTAAAGCTTCGGTAAGTATCTCTGACATGTGCATCCTCCCCTTCTCTTTTTGCTCTAACACCACCTTCCAGCCCAAGTTCTAGGGCACAGAACAGCCAGCCGTGGGTGTACTCTGGAGGTGGAGTGAAGTGCTCTGGGAGGGTCTGGGAAGGGCAGACTGGAGGCAGTGCCTGGCGGGATCCAGGAAGTGGCCAAACGTTCACCTGGGAGTTCACAGGAAGGCATTTGGAGCTTGGTGGTTACAGGTGCTTCTTCCCAGGCTTTTGTTCCAAACCCTTCTCATCCTGAAAGGCCTATATGAAACTCCACCTTTTCCAGGAAGCTCTCCTTGATTTTCCTGGCACTTGTGATTCACTACTAATTCTGTACGGTCCATGCCACATTCTGTGGGTAGGGATTCGGTCTATAAGAGTCAATGTTATACACAGGACAGATTTATATACTTGGGGTTTAATAACTGCTTGTGGCAAGAGCTCTGGCTGGGGAGCCAGGGAACCTGGATTTGAATCCTACCTTTGCTGCTGACCCCTGTGGGGACCTATGGGGCTCAGGGAAAAGACCCTGAGATAGTCTTGAGAGGGGATGAGCACAATGTGGGCCTGCTCTCTCTCTTCCCCGACTCTTATTTCGCCCCCTTTCCAGGGAGTCTCTGTGCCAGGAGTCCCAGAAGCTGGGCTGTCTGTGTTTTGCACGGGGCTGTGACTATCAGTGTGCTATTCTTTTTATCCTTGCAGGTGCAGGTTTCAGGAGACAAATATACCCTCCATTCCCAGCCCCTCGATCTGTCTAAACACAATTTGACATGCGTTGCTATTAGCTTAGCACCTTATCAAATAATGCGGCCTGATCGAGATAAAAGGTTTTACAACCCTTGCTGCCTTTGTTTCTGCCTGCATTCACCCGCCGAGACAGCTAATAATTACCACCAAAGACAAAGAGAAATCTATACGCTCAGCGTTGAGGTTCCCGTGTGCATGTTAAACAGCAGCCTGAGGACAGAGAACCGGGAGGAGGCAGCCCCAAATGCAGCCTGTGCTGGCCCGGACTGGGCCTTGCTCCCTCCTGGAGAAAGTGGCCCTGGGGGTTCTGGGGCCCCCTGGTTGCTGACATGACCCCTGAGGTTTGATATTGTCGGAGCCTGGGGGTGGAGAGAGAGAGAGGTGGGAGGTGGGCTCCAGAGCCCTGCAGTGGACATTGTTGTCAAGGCCTAGTTAGGTAAGCCGGGAATGAAGTGAAGGGAGAGGCAGGGGGCGCTGGTGTAGAGGGCATGGCCCCCCTCTGGGATGCCGGGGACCTGGGCGTCTGTCCTGACTCGCTACTGGGTCAAACTGTGAGCTTGGCTAAACCTCTTGACCTCGGTGGGCCTCAGTCTCTGCATCTGTAAACGGGACTCCTAAGGCAGTGTGGTGGGCATCTGGAGACCTCGGTTCTGCAGTTAGCTTGGCTGCTGACAGGCAGTTTCATGCTGTTCTGGGCCTCAGTTTCCCTACGCAGGAAATGAGAACCTGATTGGGATGATGGCTATAGGCATTTCAGGACTCTGTCTGAGGCTGTGAGTGACTCAGCTGGCATCTCCCTAGACGTCTGTTCCATGACTAGGCCTATGTGGGGCACTGACTGTGGGGACAGAAGAAGGAGAAGACATAGGCTTTGAACATTTTCCAGGAAGGCAGTTTTCCTCCCTGAACCAACAAACACAGAAAGTGAAATGAGAGCTTGGGGTGGGGGTGGGGGTGAGGGTATCCCTGCAAACTAAAGCAGTCTGAGAAGGCTTCCTGGAGGAGGGGGGCATGACTGGCACCAAAGCAGATTGGGTGGGGGCCTGAATTGGGGGTGTGTGAAGCAAAAGCCATGCTGTGGACTCCATGTTTGTGTCTCCCCAAGATTCTTACGCCAAAACCTACTCTTCAATGTGATGGTATTAGGAGGAAAGGCCTGTGGAAGGTGATTAAGTCATGAGGGAGAAGTATGGTGGGATCAATGCCTTCATCGAAGAGACCCCAGAGAGCTCCCTCGCCCCTTCTATCATGTGAGGACACAGAGACAAGGTGGCTCTCTGTGAGCCAGGAGGCAGGACTTTCCTAGACATTGGATCTGCTGGTGCCTTGACCTTGGACTTCTGGCTACCAGAATGGTGAGAAATAAATGCCTGTTGTTTATAAGCCACCCAGTCTGTGATATTCTGTTACAATAGCCTGAATGGAGTCAGGCGAAGGCTGATAAGGATAGAGAACAAGGTGAGTTTTAGGGGTTGTGAGTCTCTGATAGAATGGTCTGAATTCCAGCATCTGTGGGCACCGGCCACTTGTCGGGGGACAAGGGTTCCCAATGGGTCCCAGGACTGGGGAGCTGCCTGGATTCCCTTCTCCCCGTGTCCTGGCCTGCTGTGGGCAGGGATACAGCCGGGGGTGTGCTAGTACATGTTTAACAACTAGTTCTCAGGGAGTGTGAGGGAGGGGAAGCCCTGATTTGTAGCGTTAGCCAATTTCCATGGTGTAAATACTTCCACTGTGGCTGATTTTAAGATGTGGGCAATGAAATATCACTGAAGATGGAGCTGGGGAGAGGTGCACGTGGGCTTTTATGACTGGGATGAGCTGCAGCACCATAAGTTGGAGCCCAGTTTAAGCCCAAGGAGTCAGATCAGGGACTCACAGAGTGTCAGGACTCAAGAGGTAAGGAATGGTAAGTTAGCACATGTGCCACTTCTGCCCTCACCTGTGCCTACGCAGACATCGCTAATCAGTAGTGTCTCTGCTAAGCCCAGCTTCCTTCTCATCAGAGTGTTCCAGGCCACCACTACCAGTCGACTGAGCTGGACTAACCGTTGTTGATCTAGACTAATCTCCTCAGTGTACAGATGGGGAAACTGAGGCCAGGTAGGGGAGGAGATTCTCCCAAGGTCACCTAAACAGTTTGGGAAAGCTGAGGCTGGATGCCCCGCTGCCTGCTTCTCAGAGCCTGCGTCCCGCTGTCCCCCCGACACCATCATCTCTTTTTGGCAGCAACAAGAGAAAACTGCCCTGCTCCTCAGGAAGGCAGCTTTGAGCCTGGGCTGGGCAAACCTTCTCCCTGAAGCCTCCACTTTGACAGGGATGAATCCTGTCCTAGTCGTGAATCCTTACAAACACTCATGTGCGGCAAACTGTTGTTTTTGCTCTGTGCCCTTCCTTGGGGGGTACATGTGTGTAAGCGTGTGTGTTCATGTGTGTGTGTGTGTGTGTGTGTGTGTGTGTGTGTGTGTGCAGACTTAGACATCTCTGCACATACAAGTGGATGTGTCTTTATTTCCTATTAGCTGGTGACAAGCTTGGAGCCCTCCCCAGGGAGCAGTGGTCCCTCCAGAGAGCCGCCTATCTGTCTCCCAGATTTACAGTTGGAGCCAGGCACTGAGTCATGATTTATCCAGGGATTGGCTCTGGGCCAGCCTGCTCATGACCCAGGCTCGTGAAGCGCCTGGTTTGCTTTCTCTTCCCTTCTCCTTCCTTTGCCTTTTCACTTACCTGCATTCAGACACTGTTCCTCTGGGAAGCCCTTCCTGATCCCAGATGCCACTGTCTCCTATGCCTTGTGCTTCCCTCTGGCTTGACTCTCATCACTGTGCCTTGGGATTATTGGCTTGTGTGCCTGTCTCCCTCCTGGACTGAACGTTCCTTGAAGGCAGGACTGTGGCTTTATTTTAGGAGAGGAGGCCTCGGTCGCTACCGGAGGGACCCCAGCACCCTTCTCTTCTCCCTGCCTCTCTCTTTAGTTGTCTTCATCTTCCTGTGATTTCGAATCCAGGATTGTTGGGTTGGGGAAGAGGCCTGAGGCCCTTGTCATCGTTCTTGCATGGCTCCCTGTGTGTCTATCAGCTAGGCATTTTGTTCCAAGCCACAGAAATAGACTCTGGCTGATGTAAGCAGGAAGGACAATTTACGGAATGGGTAGAAGGTATTCGCTGCATCGTAGGAAGCCAGAGGAACCAGGTTCAGGTAATAGGCTGGGGGTCCATGATCATAGCCACCATCCTGCCACACAGGCCATCTGGGAGGACCCTCCTGCCACGCCCTGCCAGCCCTGGGCACTGAACAGCTCTGTGGGTACGTTGGCCATGGTGCCCCTTGGAAGCAGGATGTTTGTGCAGCTGCTGCAACAGAATGGAAACTCTGTGCCTTTTGTGCGTGTGTCCTCGGCCCAGATTCAGAATCCCAGGCAGCTGCCTCTGACCAGTTGAGCCGGGTCACCCCCCAATTCCAGGCCCCTAGGAGACTATGTGGAACACACCGAGGCATCGCCCCACTGGGTATAAGGGAGTTGAGCCATGCGTCCGCCATTTCTGTTCTCTCATTGGCAAAGGTTGTTCCTGGGGCATGTCAGTTCCCTGGCTCTCTGCCCTGCCCGGCACACAGGCCAGACCACCCTCATGCGGAGAAGCTGGGAGGCCTTGGCATGATTGGGAAGTGTCTGCAGGTGGCCTCCAGAATGAAGTAAGGTACCATGGTGTGTGCTGACCGGTCTGTTATACTCCTCTGAGATTTTCCTACATGGTGAAGGGCTCAGGGGTGCAGATGCTCCAGGGGTGTCCTGGAGGGAGTGAGAGTGGGCTCCGAGGCTTTGCTCCCCCTGTTTCAGCTCCGGTTCTACTATGTTCGTTACTTTTCCACCTGGGAGCTTGTCGAGGCTTTTCTGATCCTAATGTCCACTCCTACTGTGCCCAGGCCTCTTCTATGGGCGTCCACCTCCCTGTCATTGTCAGGAGCTTACCACATCGTTATTGGGAGGCCTGATTCGGTGGATGAATTTGGAAAGGGACTTGGGGCTGGATTGTCCATGCACAGGGTTCCCAGACCCTCAGATGGTTAGCTCTGGGAGCAACCTTAGAGATCCCCTGCCCCACCCCTAATTACGCAGATAGGGAAGTGGGCTCTCCTCCCACAGCACCCCATGACTGACTTCTGGAAGGCATTTAGCGATGTGTTCCTGACTCACCAGTTTTGCAAAAAGGAATGATCATTAACAATGCTACCTGGCCGGCATCCCTACCAGGAAATGTGCACATTTGTTGTGGGAGTTATCCGACCCATTGCTGGTCATAAGCAGTTTATGGGCAGTGCTCCAGGGATGCTATCCTGCCGGGGAGCCTGAGCACAGGCACCCAGAGCACCTCCCTGAGCGGAGGCAGGGAGACGCTGGCTTTAGCTGACTGCCAGGGTTGCTTCTCCATGGCCTGGGCCTGGGGCTGGGGCTGGGGCTGGGGCTGGGGCTGGGTGGGTACAGCTTGTCCATCTCTGCTTTTCGGCTGGGGTGCGTGGCAGTCCGTGTGTGCTGCATCGACAGTTGTGACCCTACCAGGAGCTCCGAGTGGAGGGGGTCCCTGCAGGCTGGTGGGAGGGGGAGGTGCCCCGACTGGGAGCTGAGAGGTGAGAGGAAGGAGTGGGGCAGGCGGGGCAGGCAGAGAGGGAAGCCTGCAGCGTCCTCATTGTTAGGCGGTGCACGCTCTTCTGGGCCAAGTGTGATTTCGTGGGCACCGGCTCAGAAGAGTGGGCTGTGCTCGGTGTCACTGTCACAGCACTGCCCTTCCCAACTGCTGATGCAGCTCTGCCTCGGCCCCTCCTTTGTCCTTTATCTGGCCCGAGAAGCTGCCCGCAGCCCAGTTGGCTCCCACACTGCAGGAGTCCTGCCTCTGGCGGGCAGCGGGGGAGATGTCACCTCTGTCCTGGCCAGTGTCAAAGCCAACCCTTCCATCTGCCCTTCTCCTTGGGAGGAACATGTGGAGCTGTGCCCCTGCCCGTGGGAAGAAAGCAGGCATTTATTATGGAGCACCAACTGTGTACTTTGTACTGGCCAGGCTCTTTACTGTCTAATTTCACGTCGCCCTCCCAGTAGTGGGATAATGTGATAGTATATTCCCATTCCAAAGATGACAGACCAAAGGTAAGACAGACTTGTCCAGGGTTATGCAGCCAATGAGGGGGCAGGACTAGGGACCTCAATCTGGGTCTTTCTGGGTCCATGAAGCCTTCCCCATGAGGCAGAGAGTGAGGAGGCTGAAGGGTAAGCCAGACCTCCTTAAAATTTACTGTTCTAGGTGAGTCCTGGAGACCATTTGTGAGTACAAACAATTGACCAGGCCCGAAGGAGTGGGGACCCCATGATTCCCCATTTCCCTGTGTGAGCTCCCAGAAGCCAGGGAAGAACTCATTCTTTCTGAAGGGCTGGGACCCACATGGAAACCCTTCTTAGACCCCTGACATCCTCCAGTCTGGAACTGGAAGGGACTTTAGGAACTCCTTGTTTATACCCCCATTTTACAGAAGAGAAAACTGAGGCTGGAATAGAGAATTGCCTCAGATTTACCTGAGGAGTAGCCAAGCTGTAGATGACTGCTTTCTGCTCCTGAGCAGCCTTCACAAGCCCAAAGAACCAGACAGGGTTGGGGAGGGCTTGTTAGCCAGAATATGGATTTCTCTAGAAATCCTGTAGGCTGGTGTTTAAATGATAAGTCCCTTGAGGTTCCAACTCATTCTTTTTTAAAGTTTATTTATTTATTTTCAGGGAGGGAGGGAGGGAGAGAGAGAGAGAGATTGAGATTGGAAATGAGTGCACAAGTAGGGGAGGAACAGAGAGAGAGAATCCCAAGCGGGTTCTGCACTGTTAGCAAAGAGCCTGATGTGGGGCTCAAACTCACAAAGCATGAGATCATGACCTGAGCCAAACCATGAGTTGAACCCTTAACCAACTGAGCCATCCAGGCACCCCTCAAACTCATTCCTGTGCCTTTTTTTTACGAGTGAAGTCCATGCCTGGCCATGTGCTCTGGGCTGGCACTTGATGAGGCAACATGAATGGTCTGGAGTCCCTGAGCCAGGGGCTGTAGAGTGACAAGTCTCAGATTTCTGCATCCTGGTCCAGTGCTCCTTCTGTGATTTCACTTTTTAGTCAGCAGGAAACACACAGGCTGTGTGGTCTCCATGGCTTTGGAGAGAGTTTGGATATGTGGCTACAGAATTCTAGAATCCTCAAGTCCCTGACTTGTGGAGATGGTTGGGGGTGGGGGCCATCTCAACACTCTCTTACCCATAGCACAAATCCTCACCTGGCCTCTCTTTGAACACTTCTGGTGATGGGGAGGTGCCTCCCCACTCTTGGTAGCACCAGCCAATACCTTCTTCATTCCTCCTTGGAGCTGATGGCCATTAGCCCAGATTCAGGGCTACTTGGGCCCCTGCTGGCCAAGCTCCCTATTTCTTGGTCACAGGTGGCTTGTTCTTTGGGTATGCCTTCTTTCTTCTTAAAGACAGACTCCCAGGCTTGCTAGGAGTCAGGGAGATTGAGTCTGAATCATGGCTCTCCCTATCATCTTGTGACCTTGGACATGATACTTAGCTTCTCATAGCCTTGGTTTCCCATTTTGTAAAATGATGGCAACTTTACTGGATTATTGTGAAGATTAAGTGAGAAAAGGCATGGAGAGTACTTAGCTTGGAGGCTGGCACAGAATAAGAACCCAGTGTGTGCTAGAGAGTATTATTATGGCCTCCTAATTTTAAAAAATATTTAAAATGTTTGTTTATTCTTGAGAGAGAGAGACAGAGACAGAGCACAAACAGGGGAGGGGCAGAGAGAGAGGGAGGCACAGAATCCGAAGCAGCCTCCAGGCTCTGAACTGTCAGTACAGAGCCCAATGCGGGGCTCGAACCCACAAACCATGAGATCATGACCTGAACCAAAGTCAGAGGCTAACTGACTGAACCACCCAGATGTCCCTATGGCCTCCTAATTTGTAAGCTAGGGATGGCGGTACCTATCTTGCAGAATCATCTCCAGGACTCTCTGAGATGATCTACACTAGTGCTGAGCACAGATTTGAGCTTGTAGTAAAAGTGGTCTGATACTGACAATGGTCCTTTGTCATGTTGCTATTGCAAGGGGAGGATCCTGCCAGTGGAGTACATGAGATATGAACTTTCAGGTACTTTCCTGACACACATTTAAAACTTAATGCCCCTTTAACTTAAAATTAAACTTCTTTCTTTCTTTCTTTCTTTCTTTCTTTCTTTCTTTCTTTCTTTTTCTTTCTTCTTCCTTTCCTTTCCTTTCCTTTCCTTTCCTTTCCTTTCCTTTCCTTTCCTTTCCTCTCCTCTCCTCTCCTCTCCTCTCCTCTCCTCTCCTCTCCTCTCCTCTCCTCTCCTCTCCTCTCCTTTCCTTTCCTTTCCTTTCCTTTCCTTTCCTTTCTTTCTCTTCTTCCTTCATTCCTTCCTCCTTCCTTCCTTCCTTTCCTTCTTCTTTCTTTCTTTCTTTCTTTCTTTCTTCCTCCTTTCCTTTCCTTTCCTTTCCTTTCCTTTCCTTTCCTTTCCTTTCCTTTCCTTTCTCTTCTTTCTTCCTTCCTTCCTTCCTTCCTCCTTCCTTCCTTCCTTTCCTTCCTCTTTCTTTCTTTCTTTCTTTCTTCCTTTCTTTCCTTTCCTTTCCTTTCCTTTCCTTTCCTTTCCTTTCCTTTCCTTTTTTTCCTTTCCTTTCCTTCCTCTTCTTTCTTTCTTTCTTTCTTTCTTTCTTTCTTTCTTTCTTTCTTTCTTTCTTTTCTTCCTTTCTTCTTTCCCTTCCTTTCCTTTTTCCTTCCCTCTTTCCTTCCTTCCTTTGTTCCTTCCTTCATTCTTTCGTTCCTTCCCTCCCTCCCTCCCTCCTTCCTTCCTTCTTGGCTTATCTCAATGAAGTGTCTCAATTAGGATACTTCCAGCTGCATTTAACAGAAGAAACACATCAAAATGGCTTAAAGGATAGGAAGATTTTTTTGTTGTTGTTGTTATAAAAACAGTTAAATGATAGGAGAGTCTAGTGTAACCAGAAGGAGGTCAGACCCCAAAGCTGGACTGCCTGAGGTGGAAGCATTGCTAACTGTAGGACCTTGAGCCAGTTACTTAACCCTTCTGGGCCTCAGTTTTCACACCTGCAAATGCAACCACCAATAATGTCTTTCTCAAGGGCGCTTGTGAGGATTAAATGGGTTAACAAATGCAAAGTGCTTAGAGCAGTGCCTGACGTGTGGTAAGTGTTATGTTAACATTGACTGTTATTTATACCAGAGCTAGGATAGTTGAAGGGCTTATCAAGTCAGGGACTCCATGATGTAAGCAAGGCACTGGATTTTTTCCATGGTCTCTTCTGCCACTGTCAATGTGCTGCCTTTGTCCTCAGGCTTGTGCCCTCACGGTGCAGATGGCTGCAGCTGCACCAAGCATCACTCCTCATCCAATACTGCCCAAAGCCAGAAGAGGCTTTGACATCTCCTTTGAGAGAACATCTCCTTTTTCTCAGAGAGGAATGTTTTCCTTTGCATCTCATTGGCTAGAAGTAGGTCAAATGTCTAAACCAGCCACTTGGGAAGAGGAGAATGGAATGACTGTGACTGGCTGAGCCCCACCCAGATTCATCTTCCTGAAGCCACTCATATTTGGACCAACTTGGGGGCTATAGGGAGAAAGAAGAGAGATACAATGATAAATCAGCCAACAGTGTCTGACTTGGGGTGACAGGTGTGGGGACACGGCCAAAGGATTTGTCATCATGCCAAGTTCTTCTTCGCAGGCCTTGCGATAATTTTTTGGCTGGTCCTGAAAGCCTCTCTGAATCGGGAAGGGCTGCCATTTAGGCTGCCAAAGGCTGAGCTAAGGCCTTATCCGTAGTCGCTTACAATCATAGCAACTTCCGTTTATCCAGCCTCAGTTTTTCTTCCCCATAACCTAAAGGCAGGTACTATTTTTATCTTCATTTGCCGATGAGAAAGCTGAAGCAGAGAGAGATGGAGGAATTGCTTTGGCAGTATCAGGTACCTGCCCATAACCCTTAGGTCTTTCTTGGAGGTCACCTGCAGCCTCGGTGGGCGGGGGCTGTATGTGCTGATGGCTTCCTGCGTCAAGCTGCCTGTGGGCAGGGCAGCCTGGGAATGTCGGGGAGTTAATGTGCCCAGTGATGACCCTCCAGAAGTGAGGGGCGGGAGTTGGTAGATGAACACCTCGCCTCCTTGGGGACGATTCTGCGGTGAGTCCTGCCGTTTCTTGAGGTGTGAATGACAGCGGCGACCTGCTTACAAAGACACACCCATCTGGCTTTTCTCTCTGCCCCATTTTACTTTCTCACTCCCTCACCTGGACTTCCTGGGATCACCTCACCCAGATCCTGGGCTCAGGGGCTGCTTTGGGTAAAACCCAAACTGAGAGCCTTGTCTACAGTTACAGAGCTAGTCCGTGATGGCCCTGACATACGCACCCACTGGGCCGCTGATGCCGAGCCTGAGCGCACACCTCTAAGCCGCCCACCCGCCTGTCATCAGAGCAATCAAGAGAGAAACAGGGGCGCCTCCTCCTCAGACCCCAACCCCCAAATCCCACCGTCTTTAGTGAGACCAGCGCCTCCGTGTCTGGATATGCCTGTGCGGTAACCGAGCCGGGTGCCTCCCGTGGGCGCGGACCTGCTGGGCTCCCACAGCCAGCCGCAGAGGCTCATAAACCGCCTGATGGGCCAGGACCGGTGACCTGTGGACTGACTCTGAGGGACAACTTGGCCTTCCCCAGCTGGCTTCAAAGGAGCGATTACGGACCATCCAGGAAATAATACATTTCATGGAAAAGACCGTAATTATGGAGTATTGAGTAAATAATATGTGCTTTTTAAAAGTCTGCAATTATGTATTTATCCTATCTGTAATTAGGGAATTTTTAAAGGGTGCATTATAGGTAATTTAAAAATAAAATAATGACACCACTCAAAACAAACAGCCCCAAACAAAGACAATTCAGGCCACCCCAAACTCAGCTGAGTGATGATTTCAGGGAGCCACTGTCCCTGGCTTCAGGGAAGCCGGACGGCCCATGTTTGGCCTGGGTGTGTAAGGTGAGCTGGACCCCAACCTTGGTTTGATGTCAGAGGTTCACCAAGGCTAAAATTCTCTCCTTGACCAGCCTTTTCCTGGACTGCCTCAGAGATTTCTTCCTTTTAGGACACAGCCAACAAGTGACTACTGGTACCAGCAGCTTTCCTCACGTTCATTCTTCTGGAAGTGTCAAAGTCCAATATGGTAGTCGCCTGCCACGGGTGGCTAATTAAGTGGAAATGAGTTAAAACTTAAAACATTTAAACATTCATTTCCTCAGTTGTACTTGTTGCATTTCAAGTGCTCAATAGTTGCACACAGGTAGTGGCAATTGTGTTAGACAGTACAGAGACAGAACATTTCTAGCACTGCAGAAAGTTCTACCAGACAGCGTTGCTTTGAAATCATCCAGGCATGGGGTTCCTGGGTGGCTCAGTCGTTTAAGTGTCTGACTCTTGATTTTGGCTCAGGTCATGATCTCACGGCTTGTGAGATTGAACCCCATGTCAGGCTCTGTGCTGACAGCTCGGGGCCTGCTTGGAATTTTCTCTCTCCTCTCTCTCTGCCCCTCCCCTATTCTCTCTTTTTCTCAAAATAAATTAACTTAAAAAAATAAAATTAACCAGGTGCATAGTTGGTGTAGACATGGTCTGAACAACTGTGGTGAAGGAAGCTTGTTTCCTCCCTGCCGGACTGCCTGGTGAGCACACCCCTCTTCACCCTTCCTTCTGGAAGCCTCCTTGATGTCCCCAGTGGTCATCTCCCTGAACTTTCTCTTTTACTTATGACACTCTTTGCCCATCTTGTTTTCATAGTGGTGTCTCCTGTCTCATTCACCTTCATGACCCTGCATCCCAGGCCAGGATCTAGAACATTGGTAGAGAGGTCCTAGCTCAAAACTTCTGGGAAAACCATTTCCCTTCCTCATATCCTTGTTCCACGGCTCAACGTCTATGTCTGTCCCATTGCTCTTGAGCCCATAAACTACAAACCAAAGTGCAGCATGTCGTGGAAGGCTGTCCATACCTCCCACATGGAGCCCTTGTTAATTGGCACTTGTCTCCGCCTGGAGTTGAGGGGTGTGTGAGTGTGGGCTGGTGAGGGGAAGACACACCCGGGCAGGATCTGTCTGGGGGTGCAGGGTCCTCATTGGTGCCTCTCTCCTGGTGATGAGGCCCAGAAGCTTGACCTGGGAATGGAGTCAGGGGCAGGTCATGGGGGTGCGATGTGGGGCTGATGAAGCCCCGGGGGCAGTGGGGAGGCAAGGATGTGGCCAAGGTGCCGCCAGGTGGACAGGTCAGAGGGTGTGTGGATGGGGGAAGTGGAAATGAGCCCCAGCAGCAGAACCTCCTTCTCCTGGTCTTCATCTCCTGATTCCCCAAGGGTAGCTTTGTGGAGAGGTAATGTTGGTTTTGGATGTGCTAAGGGAGGCAAAGGGCTGGAGCACTAGAAGGAAGAGATTACCTTGGGGTGGCAGTGAGAATCAAGGCCGGATCCTATGTCCCAGGAAGGCAGAGCTCAAGGTCACAGTGGCTACAGGCCCTGGCCCTGCCTCTCTCCCTATCGAGGGGCTCTTCTTCTAGTCAAACCTTGCAGGTGCTAAGCTTTAGTTATTTTTCCTTTTCCTTTATTTATTTATTTATTTTTAAAAAGGGAAGCCAGTTTACTTTTCCTTGGCCCTCCCATCTATGTCCTGGAGCAGGGGAATGATGTCATATTTACTGAGACCCACAGGGTGCCCGGCCCTGTGGGACACGACTGGGAGCCAGTGCCTGTGGAATGAGGGGACGGGTGGGAGCCTGTGCCCGGTTCCCCGTGACCAGGGCATGAGCCACAGCCCCCAACCAACCCTTCTGTGCTTCAGGCTCCTTTACTGAGAAATGCCCCCTCACAGTCTTACTGTGTTTTCTAACACAGGTGAAAAGATATTTAATTTTTTAGTTAAAACCTCTACTTAAAATTTTGAAGAGTTGGTATATTTATGTATTCAAAAAGAAAAATAAAATGAGAGGATCATAGAGTAAAATTCTTCCCCAGCCCCCTCACCCCCATCTGTCCATTCCTTCCCCATGAGCTAGACACGGCTACTGATTTCTCATGTCCCAGGGGCCTCTGTTTAATGTGTTTACATTACGGCAAACACAAACATATATTTCTCTCTCTTCTTTATACACCAGCGGTAGCCTAGTGAGCCCCCTGCTCCACGCTTTGGTTTTTAAGTCGTGTTGGTGCATCTGTGAGAAACTACTCGCTCTTTTGAAAGACAGTCACCCCAGATGAACTTACGAGGTCTTGGAGAGCAGGGACGGTGCCTCCTCCTTCCGTAGCTCTCCTCAGGGATGGCCCGTGGCTGAGCACGGCATGGGGAGCACAGACCCTTGGAGTCGATGGAAGCACATTCTTGGCAAGCTTGGCGGCCTCTGTTTTCCACATCTGTAAAATGGGGACAAAAAGAGTTCTTTCCTGAAAGGGTTTTGCTGTTGCCATGATTCAATATAGTGCCAGCTGTACAGTGCCCGGCACATGGTAGGTACTCAATAAGTGGCCCAAATCAGAGCATGGTGACTCCCCAAGGTGAGTGGCATCAGTGTGGTCGTGATGAGGGTGGGCCTTGAGGGCTGCTCTGAGGAACTGGCATCTCCCTTCCGGCTGCTGAGGGTGGGCGAGCTTGGGGGCTCATAGCTGACCCTGGGGTCTTGTTTCCAGCTGAGCTGGGTACTCGTGCCTCCCCGTTTGTGTCCTGTCAGAGGCCAGGCGAAGGGTAAATCTCGTCCGAGTGGCAGTGTGGCGTTTGGAAGGAACCTGTCGGGTCCAATCAGAATCCTGAGACAGGTTGTCACAGCAGAGGCTCTACGAAGACAACGCGTGTTGTTCATCAGCATGCCTGCCCCCACCCCTGTCTCCAGTGCTAGGAAGTACCCCCTTGTCACCACTGTCGTTTGGACAGGCTTACACGTCCCCACCAAGCCCCTCAAAGCCCACCGAAGCTGCTCTTAATGTTGGGGAGGGTCCTGAGGCCCCGGTGTTTTCTGGCTGTCTTCCTGTGCCTCTGTCATGGCAGGGTGGAGATCTAGACAGGGTGTGCACGGGTGGACCCTGCTTCCGGCCCACCACCCCTGGCCTCTGTCACTGTAGCACGCCCTTACTGCTCCTTGGTCCCCTCCGATCTGTCTTCCCCCTCGTCTCTGGAATCACTGACTTACAGATTGAACTTGATGGCCTTTCTCCTGGGTTTAACAAGTACATGCCTGGTCTGATTCCCGTCTGCTCCCTCAGGCAGGCTGAACTGCTTCCTCCGCTCCAGGGTCGCTGGCCTGGGCTGGACTCAGAGTGAGCAGAGATGACCTCCAGCCCCTCTTACTGTTTGAGAGGATCCTTCCCATCTTTCACCCCCTGGCAGTAGCCTCACCTCCTCCCTCCCTGCTCCTGACCACCTCTCCCTCCTTCCAGCCCTTCTCTGTTGCTGGACACCAGGGAGTCTCTCCTTTATACACCAGCGGTAGCCTAGTGAGCCCCCCGCTCTGCTCTTTTTTAAGTCGTGTTGGTGCATCTGTGAGAAACTACTCACTCTTTTGAAAGACAGTCACCCCAGATGAACTTACGAGGTCTTGGAGAGCAGGGACGGTGCCTCCTTCTTCCATAGCTGCCCTCAGGGATGGCCCGTGGCTGAGCACAGCATGGGGGAGCACAGACCCTTGGAGTCAATGGACTATTTCCTGGGTGGCATTTTCTTCAGGGGAAACAGTATACTCTAGTAGCTGAGACTGTGGCCTTAAGAGTCAGACTGTCTGCGTTCAAATCCCTTTCTAGCTATGTGCCCTTTGGCAAAGCACTGACTTCACCTCTCAGAGCCTCAGTTTCCTCACCTGACAATAGGAGTAACTGTCCCCACCTCTGCTAGTCAAATGAGCAGGTGCTAGTAAACCACCTTGCAGGGCACCTGGCACAGAGTAACAGTTGATACGTGTCTGCTTTAGTGTTACACCACTGAACTCTGATTTCTATCACAGGAAGAAATGTTCTGACTGCCATCCCACCTGCCACGTAGAAGAGAAGCTGGTGGGGGACGGCAGAGAGGGTGGTGGCAGTTTATTTTATATAGGAAAGATCCCATCTATTTCATTCTACTCCCTCCAGGACTCCCCACTCCCATCTGGGCCCAACCGCCTAATCCCTCCCCCACAAAAGGAATTCCCAGGCTTCCAGAGCCCTGACACCTAAACCCTGGGTCCTTCAGGCAGGTGCCAGCCACAGGAGTAGTAGGTTTACAAGGTGCGGGTGTATAAGATGTGACAGGCCCGGAATTAGCAATGCAATTCCTCTGTCATTTTTATCATTGGCCCCTGCAGGGAGGAGCTGATTAAATGGATATTCAAGTCTTTGCATTAATGTGCATCCAGCTTCAATTTGCATTTCATTAGCCGCACAAAAAGCATAATTTTATTATTTGCCGTTGGAAAGCAGATCTCTGCTAACAAGCAGCTCCATGCTGTTACTGAAATATGATGTGACTGACTTGCTCTGCTGTCTTACTCGCCCCGCCGTCCTTGCGCCTCTGCAGACTTTGGCTCTCTGTTGAGGGGCGACGCGTGGCGGTTTGGGCCTCATCCCGGCAGAACGTGTTCTCATTCTAGCTCCAATCCCTTTGAGGGCTTCTCTGCCTTCCCCTGGCCACCAGGTGAGGACCCGCGGGCCCCGTTTTCTGATGCACGTAGGGAGGCAGGAGGCGACTGCTCCTATCTTCCTGGTTACTCACTGTCACCACCAGTAGTAACGTTACCGGTGTCCCAATGGTAATTGCACCACCATCGCACCATTGCCATTTTTCCCGTTGTCCTCACCATCACCCTTGTCAGCTTCAACCTCCACCACTTCCACCGTGTTAGTACCACGATGGCCACCACCATTATGATCATCGACTCCACCACCACCATCGCTTGCTAGCCCCGTCCGTATCATCTCCACCATCACTGCAGGCTTTCCTTCTGTCACCTCCCTAATCATCAACTCCATCATTACTTCCACCATATTGGTCCTTCCACCATATGGATACTACCACGGCCACAGCCATTATTATCACCATCACCATCTTCACCTCCACTCCTATCTTCACTACCACCACCACCACAGTCGTCACCACCCTGCCACGCTCGTCACTGCCACCCTAATCATCTCCATCACCGCCATGACCGTCATTTTCGTTGGTTCCATCACCGCTGCCATCATCACCATCATCTCCTCTACCACGTTCTCTATGCCAGTATGTTCTTAGCCGCAGCCATCACCACTGCGCTCATCATCACCTCCACAACGACGTCTACCGCCACCACCTCTACCACCACCACCGCCACAATATCCAGAACCACCGCGCACCATCGTCGCCCCCACTGCTGCATCCCACCATCTCCCCCACCACCGTGACCGACTTCACCGTAACAACACCAATGCCAGCTCCGTGACCGTCATCACCACCACCCTCATTGCTTCCTCCACCCCAGTACCTCCATGCCCAATGCCACTGACGTTATCACCATCACGCTATTATCATTATTACTGCTGCCGTCCCTGTCGTCCCTACTAACGCCAGCGTCTCCGTTTCTCCCATTTTGGTGGGCTTCTTGACCCTGTGTGATGTTGATGGGACAAGCAGACTGAATGGAAGCCTGGAGGAGAGCGGGGCCCTCCAAAGGCATGGGGGGTTCTGGAGATTGGAGCCGCGAGAGGTACGGTAAAATCTTTACTGTGAGAGGATGACCTGGAAGACAGATGGAATTGGTCGCTTACTACCTCTGGGGCCTTGAGTGAGTCCCATTTCTGAGTTTTGGCTTTGTCATCTGTAAAGTGGGGCCAATAGTATTCTCTTCATTGAGCTGAATATTGATTAAATGAGAACACATATGTTGAGGGTCTGCGTAGTGGACACTGTCAGTTTCCTGCCCCTCAGTTGTCTTTTAGGAGTTCTTCTTGTTCACCCTCCCCTCCACCGCCCAGCTTCTGCATGCTTCTTTCCTGTAGCTTGCAGTTGCAAGCTTCTTCAGAGGGCTGCCTTTAGGCTATCCCAGTTGCTTCACCCGGAAGGATCTGAGAGTAGGCAGGGTCCCCACGGTCACCTGCAACCAGTGTTCAGCTGAGGCAGGAGCATGAAAAAGCCCAACTTCTTTGCTTCAAGGTGGGGCAAACATGGAGGGTGTAACGTGTACCCCAGAGCTCTGTGCAGGATCAGGCCAGGCTGGGACGTCCTCTGTGACCCTGTCGTTGCCTGGCTGCTTTCCCATCTTGTTTCCCCACTCCCTCATCATGTTCTCCCCGGAGCAGCTTCGTAATTCATCACTTGCACGCGAGTCTTCATCTCAGGGTCTGCTTCTGACGTGAAACATGGGAGGATTTTGGTGCACATCACTTCCCTTCCCCCTCTCCTCGCGTTTGTCGAGTGCGTTAGTGACCAGAGGGTTTTCGCACACACTGTTCATTGGAAGCATTTGCTAACCCTGGCAGTTTCTGAGAGCGGGAATTATTATCCCCATTTTATAGATGTAAGACTGAGACCCACGTACAAGATCATGGAGCTGGTAAGAGGAAACCGTGGGACTTGAAGCATGTCCTCTGAATTCAAGCCCAGCCCTCTTCCTTCAGACAGGCTGCGGTGCTCTGAGAGCTCAGGGTGGGCTCAGGCCTGGGCCGGCATCTAGGGGTGGTGATTATGGGTCGATTGCTGGGTTGAGAATTCTAACTCCAGTCTTTTTTTTTCCTCACATCTTGAGCACAAAAAAGTCACCAACCATAATGGGATCACCAGCGAAGAAGGGGTGGCCCAGCTGGTTTAAAAGGAAGACCATGCAGTGAATGAGACCTGGTTTCCTGCTGGCACCCCGTGTGACCTTGGGCAAACTGCTTAATCTGTCTGAGCCCTGGTTTCCCATTTAGTCCCCCCAGCCCCTTGGTGAGTTGGGGGCTATTCTCATCCCAATTTTTCACATGACTGAAAGTGGTAAATAGATGTTCTGAGAAGGGAAGATAGATCAGAACAGAGAATGAGGTGCTTTGTCCCTTTCCCCCAGCTCGGGAATCCTCTGTGTTACATTTCTGACAAGTCCGTCTGGCTTTGGCTCAAATATTTTGCCGTGACAGAGACTCTTCTCATACTCTTGCAAAGTGGGCCTTCCAGTTCAGCTCTCCTCCCACAGAGCAAACTGACCTTCCTGAGATTTTTGTTCACCGGGCCTGGTTGAGTTTTAGGGGTTGCTCAGAAGGACCACAACCTTCAGGGATTTGAAGACAACTTCTTACGCCCTCGAGTCCAAAGCTGGTGCCAGGGAGGAGGGGGTAGGGAAGACCCTTACACATCACTGTCCCCCTCCCGGGTCGTTCAACCGGTGCTCACCAGTGCTCCATCAAGGAGCTCACCATGACATGTCAGAGTGATTTATGTGCCTGACTCCCCACGAGTTATGCTCTTTTTAAAAAAAAAATTTTTTTTAAACGTTTATTCATTTTAGAGACAGAGAGAGACAGAACATGAGCAGGGGAGGGGCAGAGAGAGAGGGAGACACAGAATCTGAAACAGGCTCCAGGCTCTGAGCTGTCAGCACAGAGCCCGATGCAGGGCTCAAACTCATGGACCGCGAGATAATGACCTGAGCCGAAGTCGGTTGCCCAACCGACTGAGCCCCCCAGATGCCCCGAGTTATGCTCTTTGAGGGTGGGGACCTCATCTACAGGCTCCTGCCCTGGCCCAGAGGAAGTCCTCAAAATAGCATGATAAAATGGTCTTTGGACTCAGACAGACTTGCATTCAAATCTCAGCTCTACTGCTTAGTTTTACACAAAACACATTGCTTCCTTGAGCCTCAGTTACTTTATCTGTGAAATGGGTCTAGCAGTAGCACCTTCTGCCCCAGGGCTGTTGTGAGTATCAAATGGCATCATGGATGGAGAATGCCAAGTCCTGTACTCAGCTGTGGTGAGAAGCATCTGGAACTGAGACGTGGCCTGCCCTGCTGAACATGAGTAGCTAGAGCTGGACATGAGCCTTGGGGAGTCTCTGAGCAGCCCAAGGTGTTCTGGGCCTTTCACCTGCCTGGTCTCACACCATTCTCACTCTGCCTGGTGCCCCGAGGTTGGCTGTCTCTCAGTGGAGTGGCCAGGTGGGAGAGGGCCACGGGCAGCAGAATGTAGCTGGGAAGGCGCGGGCGAGCCCCGGCCCTGAATGCTGTGGTTTGAATGGATACCCGTCTCCAGACTTCAAGGCAAGCATCTCTGGCCAAACCCACTGTGGAGATCCTAAATTGGCACCCTGTGGAGTGAGCTGTCTGATTCTACAAAGGCAGTATTTCTGGTTTTCAAAGGAACTGAATAATTTAAAATGCACAAGACAAAAAGTAGGATTAAGGCGATCTGATAGGCTCTCCAGGCTGGGGTACCAATTATACACACTCAACTCGTAAAGCCTTATTTGTGAGATTCAGAATTTATTATCTGTCTGAAGCACTAATTACCAGGTTTTTCTCTTTTAGTCTTACAGGTCTCTTTTCAAATTTATTTTCTTGCCCCCCGCCCCCAACCCCCGCACTGGGGCCAAGTAAGTCTCGTTCCCGTGCCTCCTTGAGGACAGACAGAGGGAGATGTTTGGGTTTGGTTTGTCCCGCTCTGGGCACCTTGGGGAAGCAGGAAGGAGGCCAGGAGGACTCTGAAGTATTACGTATTAATAAAAGGGACCGTTTCACTTTAAAATTCTGTCCAAGTCATGTATGTGCATTGCTTAAGAAGGCAACTAGTTCCCTATGGTGTACTTGGCTTTTCCTTTCCTGTGCAACTTTTTGTCCTCCTCTGAGCTAATAAGCATCCTGTTCTTTTGCTCGCTTGCCTATCCATGCACTTATCACTCATTCAACTCCAGTGTCTCTGTCCCCTGCCTATGCTGTCTCTCAAGGCGTTCACTTGCATTGAGCACTCTACTGGTTTCGTCATCCTGAATGGTCCCCGCCCCCATCCTCCATCCCCCTCCCCAGTCATTAGGCCTCGGAGGTGACAGTGCCCTGTGCCTGGCCACCGCCTCATCCTGGACCTTCCTTTGCCACCATCCTTGGGACGCCCTTCCCGTCTCTCCTGTGTGACAGTCACCGCCACCTTCAGTCTCCCTCTGCGTCATTTTACAACTTTGATTTGGCAGAGAACATCCTCTAAGAGCTTTTAAGGAAGGATCCATGAGAAGCAAAAATCTGCCTTTCTGAAAATCACTCTTGATTATTCGGTTGAATATAGAATTCGGGGTTGGATGTTTTCCTTTAGAAATGGGAAGAATTTTCACTATGATCATTTGGTTTTCAGTGACGTAAAGGAGTCAATGCCATTTCCCTTTCTCGTTCTTTGTATATTACACATTCTCGGTTTTCTTGTAAGAGCTTGAGGGAGCTGTAGGCTTTTCTTGTTGAAGCCGGAAGCTTCAGCGCTGAGCTTGGGCTGTTGTGCTGAGTCTCTGTTTTATCCATTGTGTGGAGCACTTAATGGAACTTTTACTTTACAAATTCGTGCCCTCTAGTTCTGGGAAATTTTCCCAAATTATTTCTTGGATGCCTTCCTTCTGTTTCTTTGGTTCTATCTTTCTGGGAACTCTTATAATTGTATATTACACTTCCTGGATCAGTCCTCTAACCTTACCTTTTTTTTTTTTTCTCTCCTTTTCCTTTTGTGTCTTTGAAATTCCTCTTGAAATCTTCCTTCAGTTTTTTCTTCCAATGCTTTTATTGGGTTCTACCACTTTGTTCTCTTCTATACCTAATTCTCAAATCTCTGTCCACACAGTTCCTGAGTGATTGTGCAGAGACATGGGCATGTCGTATTGCCATCTTTCTCGGTTCTCCACGGCCTGAGGGAGAAGTCTCTTGTTTTTGGTATGACCTATGGGCCCCGCCTATTTCTCTTGCCTCATCACACCAAACCTTTCCATGTAGCCGCGGCTGCAGCTGCTCCAGCCAACTCATCACACTGGTCACATGAGGCTACCTCTTGCTTCCATACCTTTACTCATACTGCTGCTTCTGCCTAGAATTCTCTTGCTCTGGCTATTCCCATAGTTGATTTTGTCCTGCATTCCCCGTGGGACTGTAAAGTCCCTGAGGGCAGGAGCAATATTGTAGTCATATCTGTTTGCCCAGTACCCACCAAGCCCCTGGCCCATAGCTACTAGGTATTCAACGAAAACTTGATGATACTTGATGGGCATGTGTGTTTGTTGAGTGCACTCACGTGTAAATCTCTGGACTAGACTCATAGGAGTCCACGAATTAGTCTAACACAATCCCTGTCCTTGAGTGATTACATAAAGTGGGGTGGGGCCCACTAAGTGTGTTCGTGTGTGCATGCACACACATCATGTCTGGACGTGGCAGACTGTGATCAGTGCATTCAGAGAGGGATGCAGTATGCTAGAAGAATTTTTGAGAAATAAAACTCTTATCTAATCTGGTTAAGTTAAACACAAAATCTTTGTAAGGGATGCGGGAGCATTACCTCTTTGGACCAGCACATAGGCTTGGCCTTTGTTGCCCGAGCCTATGTCTCCCTAGGTGGGCCTCTTCCTTTGGTGCCTGCTTCCATCTCTCCAGTCTGTTCTGTCCTTCTCTTAAGGACAAGTTGAAACCATTTTCCATTTGTTTCAGCACTGAGCAGCAGGCTGGAGTTTCCAAAAATTCCCCTTCTGTAAAGAGAAGCAAAGTGGGAAGAGCTGAATTCTCCAAGCTTAGGCTAACTTTAGAGCCGTGGTGGCATGCATACCCTATCCGAAGGGAGCCCTGTTTTAGTAGTGAGCTGCTTTTATTCAATGTGCTCTACGTGCTGGCCACTGTGCTGAGTGCTACAGGTATGTGATCTCAGATACGAGGTCACAACCTCGCAATGGATCAGTGGGCTAAGCACTACTATCATTGTTGTATACACAAGCAAGCTGAAGCCTCAGAGAGGTTACGTGACTAGCACAAGGTCACATAGGCTGAAAGGGCTAAGCCAGCCAGAACTCAGATTCAGGTGTGATCGACTCCATCCTTTAACACAGTAAGGAAGAAACTTGAGAGAAAAAGAGGGTGCTTCTATCCAAGGGTTCATGGCAAGAGGTACGTGAGGAGAACCAGACAGAGAGGTGGGGCTATGGGACTGCTGTTGTCCCTGGGCTGAAGCAAGATAGAGATGTGGCCCTCGGAAATCACGGTCTCTTCCACTCCACAGCTTGCATGATGTGTAGGGGTGAGCAACCAGGAGGTGGCCCCTGTGGCTGTCCTGGTGAGGACGGGTCCAAAAGCAGTGGGAGATTTAGTTGTGCCGCCTGAAGGCAGAAGGGACCTCAGAGACTGTCCGGACCTCTCCCCTTGCTTCATCCCTCGGGAGGAAGGCTGGCCTGCCGAAGGCTGCCTGGCGAGTGGGCTCAGCAGCTGGCCTGTGGTCCGGGCCTCCTATTGCCCATCCCAGGGCTCCTCTCTTGGCACGGGAGAGGTGCTTCTCTGGCTCTGGAGGGCAGAGGATTCTCCCAAGAACACAGCTCAGAGAGACCGGACAGAACCAAGACTAGGCAAAGATGAGTTGGGAGAGCAGGATGTGACCTAGATTCTTCTGAAACACCACTTGGGTTTTTAAGAGAGAGGTGCCTTTTTATTACTTGGTGTGCTTGAGGGTGACTCCAGCCACCAAGGAAGATGTGCCTTGGGAGGCCTGTCACGATGGAGACAGTCCTCGTTTTGAAACTTCTAAATGGATCCCAGCCTCGTCACTGACGCGTTGCTGGGAGAGAGTGGATTGGCACATCATTATGGAAAACAATTAGTCATTCTCCTGACAAGTTGGAGATGCTTACACCCTATGATCCAGAAAGTCTATTTCTTGGAGCAGAACCTAGAAAACGTGTCGGACGTGTGTTCTGGGAGGAATGGACGAAAACATTCATGCAGGGTTGCCGGTGATGTGAAATAGAAGGACACAGCGCAAGTGCCCATCCCAGGGCAGGATGAGTCATCACATACGTTTACACCGCGGGGAATGGGCGAACGACAGCTTTGAACAACAGTGTGGGTAAATCTCGGGAACAGAATGGTGCGTGAAAAGAGCAAGCCTCAGGAGACTACACAGAGTATGGTTTTACTTATGAGAAACTAAAAAGAAAAAGCCCCAGCAAAACTACTGTGTATGGGTACAAACACATTCAGTGAAATTATAAAGAAGAGCAAAGGAATGGGAAGAACAAAGCTCAGGTTGTGGTGTGGAGGCAGGAAGGGACTGAGCTCACGGAGGGTCATAGCGGGGCTACCATCAGCCAACTCAATGTCTGCAGCTGGGTGGCGGGTCTCCGGGTGGTTTGTGGGTTTTCTTATTTTAACCGTACACATATTTTGTCATTGTTACTCTGCATTCCAATAATTTTTAATATTTAAAGGTGCAGGTTTAAAAAGACAGTTTGAGGGGCACCTGGGTGGCTCGGTCGGTTAAGCGACCGATTTCGGCTCAGGTCACTATCTTGTGGACTGTGGGTTCAAGCCCCGCATCAGGCTCTGTGCTGGCAGCTCAGCTTTGGATTCTGCTGAGCCTGGAGCCTGCTTTGGATTCTGTCTCTGTCTCTCCCTCTGCCCCTCCCCCACTCATGCTCTGTCTGTCTCAAAAATAAACATTAGAAAAAAATAAAAAGACAGTTTGATAGAATACCGGTAAACAAACAAACAAAACATACAAGTCACACTCACTCTCTCACCCTGAGGAGGTAAACACGAGTAACCTTTTGGTGGAGGTTGTTCTGGCCTTTTATTTACTCAGTTTGTTTGGTCACAGCTCTGGTCTTCACATACATGCACGCTCAGGCTGAGCCAGAGAGGGGACCCAGCTCTTTCCTCCAGAAGGTGGACCTGGTGATTCTCTTCCCTTTCCCCTAGTGGTTGTCTATGCAGCAGGGAATTTTCTTTTTTGGGGTTGGATAGAGGAGGTTTGGGAGGTGTTTTTCTTCTGGGGCACAGGAGCAGGACAAAAGAAGAGACCCGTGACTGGCCTAAAGAGTAGATTTTTGGTCCAGGTGGGAGAGGGGATGGGCGGAGTGAATCGAATGGTGGTAATAAAAGCTGTCATGAGGCCCGAAGCTCAAGGAGACTGGCTTTGGGGCCAGGTCCATGTGAGTTCAGTGCTAAAACTTAGTGGTAGTGTGAGATGGGGCCAAGCAGCAGTTCTGGAGTGAGGAAGCCCCACACCAAGCCTGACGGGGGGAGGTTCTGTCTGCCTGGGATCTCCATTGGCCCACAGTCCCCACAGTAGAGATGCTCACGCTTGTTCCAGAGGACACATGAGACATCTGCAGTGTCCCCAGCAACAACAGAGAAGTGATGCCACTTTCAAGGGATGCAGGTGGGAACTCAGAGCTACCAGGATTTGAATACTAACGCTAACATAACTGCATTTATATGCACAGCTGTCATTAAATGATATTTGATTAAATAATTTTTAATGGTTGCCATAGTATTCTATTGTTCGGATGTATTGTGGTTAATTTATCTGATCCCTTATTGTTGGGAAATTAAATTGTTTCTCTCTACAAGGAACTCTGCAATAAATATTTGTGAACACTCATGACTATTTCCTAAGGAGGCATTCCTGGAAATAGACTTACTAGCGCAATGGGTTTGCAAAATTTTAAGGCTTTTGATACAAATTGCTAAACTGTCCTCCAGGATGAATGTGTGAATTTATACTCCCACCAGCAGTAAATAAAAGTAGCTTTTTCCTCACACTCTTTCCAAGATGAGATATTATTATTTAAACATATATTTTGCAAATTGAAGCCTCAAAAATTATGGTGTCTCATCTTCATTTGTATGTCTTTGGTTTCCAGAGAAGGTAAACTTTTTTCGTGTTTATCGAACATTTATTTTTTTAGACGTTGTTTGTTCACATTTTGTCATTTTTTTTTCTATCTGGGTATTCATGTTGTTCTAATACAATTTGAAGCCTTGCTTTATGTTGAGGATGTAACTCTTTTACTATCATGTGGTTTGCATTTTTTCCAGTTTGTCTTTTGCGTAAATTTTTATATGGCTTTTTACACTTTTACTTTGAAATAATCTCAAGCTGATACACAAGTTGCTAGCACAATCACCATTTTTTCCCCCCAGACCCACTTGGGTGACTGATGTCCATCATCCCTGGGAAGTGTAGTGTACATTTCCTACGAACAAGGACGTGCTCCTACATAACTGTGATATGACTGTCAAAATCAGGAAGCTGACCTAGTACATGGGTTCCAGCTATTCCTGAGACCCTGTCTGACTTTTGCCAAGTATCCTGACAATGCCATCTGTAGTGAAAGGATCCAGTTCAGAATCTCGTGTTGCATTGACTTGTCATGTCTCTTTATTCTCTTTCAGTCTGGGACAGTTCCGCAGTCTTTCCTTGACTTTCGTGACCTAAACACCTTTGAAGAGCACAGGCCAATTTTTTTTTTTTTTTTTTTGGTTGAACGTCCATTAAAGTGTTCTTTCTGAGGTTTCCTCCTGATTTGCTCCAGCTTATCCATATTTGGCAGGATATCAGAAGTGATGCTGAGCTCTTCTCATTGCATCCCACCAGCTCACACGTGATTTGGATTGGTCTCTGTACGGGAGGGTGAAGCTTTGAATACTTGATTAGGGTAGAGTCGGCCAGATTTCTCCATTCTAAAGTTACCTTTCTCCTTTGTAATTAATACCTATTTTGTGATACTTTAGACTATTTAAATACCTTGTTCTTCTTCAAACTTTTAATTTATTCATTTGCATATTTTTATCTGTATAAACTCCTGGATTTCTATTTTATGCGGTGGGTTATAATCTATTAATATCATTATATATTTTGATGCCAATTGGCCCTAGGTTTGGTCCCTAGAAGCCCTTCAAATGGGCTTCTGTATCCGTTTTGATTTTGTCCCCATGATTCCTTGTTTTTTGGCAAACCAAGCTGTTCCTCCTTGGCCCTGGAATCAGCCACTTCTCCAAGGATCCCCAGTTCCTTTTAATGAAGAATAGTATTTAGAAGCCATAATCTGAGTACTAGGTGTGCTGATTGCTATTGGGGTGGCATTGCTTTTACTGTCTCTGTGGACATAAACACACATGTGCATGCATTCACATGTTTACAATTGTATTTATTCTCTCTATATCTACATATGTTTTTTAATGTTTATTTATTTATTTTTGAGAGAGAAAGTGCATAAGCAGGGGAAGGGGAGGAGCAGAGAGAGAGGAGAGAGGGAATCCCAAGCAGGCTCTGCACTGTCAGGGCAGAGCTCAATGTGGGGCTCAGTCTCACGAACCATGATATCACGACCTGAGCCGAAATCAATACTTGGATGCTTAACTGACTGAAACACCCAGGTGTCCCTATATCTACCTATGTTGGAGGCATATATCTATTTATAAAACTATGAGTTTTTAATGCCTCTGTTTCTAATCATACACCATGGGGTACATTCTAGCTTTCTTTCTGTTCTAATGACTGGCTTCTATGGCAGTGAGAAATCTGGTTCTCACCCCATCATCTATAATATATTTAATTGTTTGGTTAATACTTTGTATGTCATAAATCCATCATCACTGCCACTGTCCTAGGGACATCCCCTCCAGTACAGATGCCCTTCTCATCTTTCTCAGGCTCTGACACCCCATGCTGGGCATCCCCTCACTCTAGTGAGGCTCTGATACCCTGTTCTGGGATGTCCCACCCCCCAGATGCTCTAAGGCCCCACATGGGCTCCTGTCATCACATATACCCCCTTTCAGTGCACGTGGGCTCCGATACCCACACTGGGTCATCTCCCACCTACACATATTCTCCCTTTGCCCTGTTCAGGCTCTGACACCCATGTTGCCCCATCCCAACCCTGCCTGTCTTGATTGGCCCCACCTGGTGGTTTTTGGCCTTAAGTGTCCTAGAAGGGAACGAAAGAGTGTGTATGGTGTATTTTGATGTACAGAAGTTTTACATTAAAAAAAAAAAAAAGTGAATCTAACAGTCTTTTTCTTTATATTTCCTCAATTTAGTGCCACACTTTTAAGCTTTACCCAGTCATGTGGCCTGGGTTCCCCCCAAAATGGAACCTGTGACAAGGCCTTGAATGCAGTTTATTTTGGTGATTGGTTCTAGGGAAGAGAAGTGAGGGTTGGGAAGAGGGAGAGAGGGAGAGAGGAGAAGCCACTACAAGAGAAACAAAGAGAAATGGGTGTCAGTCCTGCTGGAGGCCTATCAGGAGCCATGTGTAGTGTGGCTCAGAATCATCTCCCTGGCAAATAGAAGAGAGAAATATTCGCCCACCAGCTTTATCTCCCAAGGCCTCTGGGGGGTGGGTGGGTGTTAAATCCCTTGCACTTTTTGGTTTGTGTACACACCAGAATGGCTGAATGGGGTACTGCAGGTGTGCTCAGAGCTGTCCCAGAGAGGCCAGGAGGAGAGAGACAGACAGGGGCAGAGGTGGTATAGCTGGGGCAACGTGTTGGCAGACCATCCCTAGTGCATTGGTTCTATAGCAATAGCTGGGTGGCTGTCCAGAGGGCCTGAGAGGTGCATGATACGTACCCCAAAGATAATATGAATGTTTAAGTGTATTTTCTCTTAATATGGTTCATCTTTTATTTCAATACTTATCTGGACTTTATTTTGAAGTATAGTGTGAGGTAGGGATACAGCTTAAATTTGTTTGCTGATGGGTTGGGCAGTTATTCCCAAGCCATAGTTCACCGGGTAATCCATATTTTCCCACAACCATATGAAATTCTGTCTTCAAAGTGTATTAAAATTTCAAATATATCAAGTCTGTTTTATTACTCTGCTGGCCAGTTTCTTTGCTGGTACCACACTGTTTTAATTCTGGCAGCTTTAGAATGCATTTTAAAATCTGCAGAGCAAATATCCTTTTAGTGATGTTCTTTTTTTTTTTTTTAAATGTATTAATGACTGGTAGTAGTTTATTTTTCTCGAGGAACTTTTGAATCATCACATTTTAAAATTCCCTTTCACCCTCCCCTGGGGGGAAGAACCTTGTGCTTGTATATTCTTCGGCTAGGCAGCAACCCTTCTTTCACAGATGGCCAGAAGGCGTAAGAGCAGGGGCTCTAAAGATGCTGATGGTGGATTTTCGCTCACTGTGCTGCCTGCCTGTTAATTTCACCTTCATAGCAGTCCCGTGACTTCAGAAAGGGGTGGCCATTTTGTAGACCACAAGTACAAGGCTCAGAAAGGTTTTTGCCCAAGGTCACACAATGAGTATTGGGACAGGACAAGAGCACAGATTTGTATTCAGGAGGCTCCTTAGAAAGAGCATCAGTCCAAGAATCAGAACACAAATCTGTGCTTCTAAGGGGAAATCTTTGGTCCCGATACATTTACATTGAAGAACAATTTTCACTGAGCTCCAGAAAGATCTTAGATATTAGAAGAGAAAATAGTGGGGCATCTATGAGGGTCTTTAAATGGAGAGGCTGGTTCTAAAGACTGTGTCCCTGACACGCACAGCCAGTTCCCTCTTCCCCATTCTTTTAGCCTCCCCATGCCTGCCATCTTGGGCCCTGATGATGGCTGATACTTCCTTGGGACCCACCTGGCCTCTCTAGTGCTGCCTGCTGCTGGCCGGCCTGGGTCTCAGCCCTTTGTGGTCTCCTTAGCCCACTTCCTTTGAGTCTTCTGGCTGGTTCTCTGGTTATCCCTGAGTTGGTCTTTGCTTCCTTCCTATCCAGATCCTACCCAGTTGGGCCATCACAGCTCTGCCAAATCATCCCAGAAACAAAGATATACAAATAGAAAAGGAGTTCTTTTGGTGAAGTTATTCCTGCCTCCTAGACACTGCTCTTTTTTGTAAATTTTAACTATCCTAAAGAGACAGGATGCTACTTTTTCTTGATGGGGAGAAGAAAGCATAGTTGAATGCCTCCTCTGTGCCAGACATTGTATAGGTCACCTTATTTAATCTTCCCAGCAATCCTGTAGAAAGATGCCTATGTCCACTTTACAGATGAGGCCACAGGGCTTGTGGAACTTGTATTAACTCGTGTGGCACATTGACCGTGAAGCCAGGGCAAAAACCCAGGTCTGTCTGGCTCCAAGTTCAATTCCACAAATGTGAGGCTGGCATCCTACTGTGTGCCAGCCACTGAGCTTTGGTGCCATAGCTGCCTCCCCACTGCCAACGATTTGAGCAGATCAGCTGAGGACACTTTTTGTAGGTCTTTATTTTTCTTAGAGCCATTCTCCATTTTAAGCACATTGTGTGTTGACTTTCGGAGACTGAGCTATTGAACTGGGAATATTTGCAAAGCTGTAGAACAGTGGATGTGCAAAGACCATGTGAGATGGAGTCCTATCTGTTGGGCCAGTCAAGCCCCACGTGTTTGCTTTCATTTTCTTTTGGCTCGGGAAAGGATGGTTTGGTTTTGCAAACGAAGGCTGAGGACTTTTGCCAGCTTGCTAACTGCCTTGCCCCTGTCAGATGTGTCAGACTCACAGAACATTGCTCCCCAGCTGCAGGCCCGCAGTTTCTGAGAGTGCCTGAATAGAAAACCACTCATTTCCCTTCGCAAGAGAGGTGCCCAAAGCAGATATTTCAATATATTCCAATTTAACCAAGGGAAGCCAGAACATGGATGCTGTTGCCAAGGCAACCACCTCCTTCCTCCCCGTGTGCTGTGCATACGTGTATCACTTCATCTCTCCACTCTCCAAGGTAATATCATAGCCCTGTGCTTGGGGAAGGGTTTTTAAAAAGACATATAAAACCTCTTAGCATCGAGAAGATTCATTAAATGATCTCACTCCAGAGAAGCTTAAATTATTCTTTTTAGACCCTTTTATGCCGAGGATGGGGAAATGGCTGAGTCAGTGCTATCTCTCGTAGCCCAGCTTGGTGTCTTGGTCGAAACAGTTTTCAGAAATAAACAAGTCAGGGTTCGGAAGCTTCGACAGGGAGAGAGTGTGTGTAATAATAACGAGGCCATCATGTAGCTGTAATGTCACTTGCTAATCCCTCCAAGTAGATCTGCCGAGACCACCTTGATCCACAGGCCTCCTGGGTGTGAGGCCATGTTTCACAGGGCAGGCTTCAAAGTGCAGACAAGAGAGGGTCTCTGTTGCAAGGCCACCTGTCAAAGGGCCCCTTGTCAGGAAACCGCGTGGGGATTTTTGCTGCTCAGTCTGGTCTTGCGCCCAAGTCTGGGGCTGTTCCTGTCCTCATTCCAGTGTCTGGTCTCAGTCTGCCTCTCTCTCCTCCTGGCCACTGCCACCCCCTCCTCTTCCCCACCTGCCCTGATTCCGTAAGTTCAGGTTGGCGCGGATCACCCCCATGGCTCACAATGGAAAAGGGAAGGTGGGCTCCATTCTTGCTGATCATCTGGGAGCTCTGTGAACTGCCCCGGCTTTCCCACCTTCTCTCAGCCCTTGTTGGCTTCTGGTGCTCAGACTCCCTTCTGCCTGTTGGATGAATAAATTCCACCTGGCTTTCCTTGTTCAATTAATGGCATCCTTGCACTAGCCAAGGATGTTGGTTTATGTGAGTGGTTCTCAACTGGGGGCAATTTTGCCTCCCAGGAGACAGTTGGCAAAAATGTCTGGAGACATTTTTGGTGGTGATGACTGGGAGGGGGTGCTACTGGCGTCAGGTGGTTTGAGGCCAGAGATGCTGCTAAACACCCTGCACGGGATGACCCACAACAGGAATGATCTAGCCCCAGATGTCAACAGTGCTGAGGGTGAGAAACACCAGCTTATTCTCTCTGCCCTTTCATTTCATAAATGTTTACTGAGTAACTCCTATACACCATTCTCTAAGCCAGGACCCGAGGACATAAGCCAAACAGGACATACACACGTCTCCTCACTTTCTCACTTGAAGCCAACTGGGTGACATTAAACCAATAATTATACAACTAAATTATTTAAGTACAGCTGGTATCCTGGTTTGGCTTGGATCTCCTCCCCCAGTTCTGAGGCCCCGCTTGCCTTGGCTTCTATGGGGTATGGACATCCATCGTGTCCCCTGATGGCCACACGCGGGGCAGGTTGCACAGAGGCCACAGCCTCCTTCCCGGTGTAACTGCGTTGTTGATGATCATGATGGGAGCACACTCAGGGGACAATGAAAATAACAGCCCTGGGATTTCACAAAAGTTCCAGCACTTTGTCGCCTTCTCCTTCTTCTTTTTAATGTTTGTTTATTTTGAGAGAGAGAGAGAGAGAGAGAGAGCAAGCGAGCGAGATGTGCATGCAAGCAGGGGAGAAGCAGAGAGAGAGCGGGAGAGAGAGAATCCCAAACAGGCTCTGCTTTGTCAGCATAGAGTCCAACCCGGGCCGATCCCATAAACTGCCAGATCATGACCTGAGCCAAAAATCTAGAGTGGGGTGCTTAACCGATTGAGCCACCCAGGTGCTCTGACTTCTGAAGCCCCAGTGGCCCCAGTGGCCCCAGCGGCTGCCCTGTCTGTCCTGAATGGCGTCTAGGATGGCAAACAAAAACCTCCTCAGAATCTACCCTCCGCTCTCTTTCCAGGGGGTACTGAGCCAGCCACACCGCTCAGCCTTCCTCTAACTCTGCCCCCTTCTCTGACAGGCTTATTGACAACCGTGCGGTCCTCCTGGGTTAGGAACATGGACTCTAGAACCAGACAACCTGGGTTTGAATCCCCCCTCCACCACTTACTAGCTGTGACCTTGGACAAGTTACTCAACCTTTCTGTGCCGCGGTTTCTTTCTCTGTAAAATGGAGATAATGGTAATATCTATCTGGTATGGTTATCAGGAGGCTTAAGTGAGCTAATACATGTGGAGCTCTTGATTCACGATGAGTGCCATTTACATTTTGCTGTTAATATTATTGTTGCTGTTCTCCCAGCATGTTGGCCTGGTGATGCAAACAAAGCAGAAACTTCTGTCTCTGCCTCTTGTGGCCGTGTGCTCGTCTCCACAGAGCTCAGCCACGCCTGAAGGGCCACAGATCTTCCTTTTGTGACCCTTGAGAGAGCTGGCTGCTGAGAAGTCAAGGAGTGCTCTGCCTGGGCATTTGGAGGGTTTCCATGTGTAGGAGGAAGATGACAGTGACTGTGGAACCAGAGGGTTGTCATGGAAATGCACCTGTTCCAGGTCGTTGCAACCCCGGCTCTGGGCAGGCTTTGAGTGGGCGTGGCTCACACGGGGTCTCAGCCTCACCATTGGTTCAGGGGGATGATGGACAGAAATAGATGTCCTTCTCCCCCGCCACTGCCACAGCTGCTTTCTCTGTTCAGTATGAGGAGCAGCCTGGGCTTTTCCTGTATCTCAGGGCTCTGTGAGCATCTCATGAGACGATGGGGTCCGAATAACATTGGTAGCACCTATTGATCAGATGGCCACCATGAGTATGGTGTGGGGTGGGTGAGGGGAAGGGGACTGGTGGTTATGGACACCCCCTCTGAGGCTGGGCAGGGAGGCTTTTGTGTGTCGTCTCATTTAACCCTCCAGTAATGCTCAGGCAGGTGGAGGATCCTGACCTTATAGGGGAGGAAGCTCGAGTGTAGACCTGAGTTCCCCCCTCAGAGCTGCTTCCAGGAGGTGACAGCCCCAGAGTTGCTAGCCACGGTCGGCCTTCGAAGCTCAGGCCACGTGCCTGTATGCATAGTTGCCCCCGGCCCCTTGGGGAACTCCACAGCATCCAGGAATTATTGACAAGGGCCCCCATCTGGGTGACCAGAGTCAGCAGAGGTGCTCTCCCAGCTGGGTGGCACCTGCAATGCCTCCATCCAGGGACGGGGTGGGGTGGGGGTTGGGGTTGCCCCAGGTCATCTGCTGCAGGGTGGTGGGCCTCCAGGATACTCTGGGCCTGCCAGCTGCCCTGGGGCCAGAGGATCCTGCTGCCCCTGTGCCCAGGAGGCACCTCCTGGGGGGCCAGTGACTTGTGTCAGGCCTCACAGCCAGGCACTGGCAGTTCTTTCTGCTCTTGTCTTTTCCTCCGCTACCCACCTGCTAATCTTGCCTTCACACACAAAGCCTCCCCTGCACTCCCCGTTTCCCTCCTCAGCCCCTCGTCCTGCCTTTGTACTTTATGATGCGGGACTTTGGTGAGGAAACTCATTAGAGTTATTATTCCGTGCACAGAAATGTGTCTTTCATCCCATTCATATTTCATGTTCCTCCCACTTGATCTTTTGACGCTTTTTAATTCCTGATATCACCACACACACACACACACACACACACACACACACACACAGCTCTCGTCGGGGATCGTTCTTTCTATAGAGTTGTCATTCTTGCTCTCCGAGTGAGAAGTGTTATATATTTATTAATTTCTAAAAAAGATTTCAGAACATCGGGATTCACGCTGTCTGGTGCTGTCCACGCAGGGCTAGGTGCTATTGTGATCGGAGACGTGAGAACGGCGGACACAGGTCTGGATTCTTGTTCTGGCTGTCACCTTTCCTCTCTACAGGCAAGGCGTCCTTCTGTGAAATGGGCAGATCCAGACCCAAAGACCTGCCCAACCTCTGCGTTTGGCATCGATTGGGCTTTTTTTGGGTGTAAGCAGGTGGTTTAAACTCTAATTTACAATAAAAGGAATAATTTGGGAGGAGTCAGGGCCACCCATAGACAGAAATGGCTGAAGAATCAGCCTTGACCGGGGCAGAGCAGGGCAGCCTCAGGGACTCGGGAGCCAGAGCCCAGGCTCTTTCTTTAGGCTCTGCGGGTGGGAGGAAGGAGATCCCATTGCCTGCCAAGGTTCTCTTCTCAGCTCAAGGTTCAAGGTGCAGGGATTGGCTCAGCGTGGGTCACGTGCCCGTGCAGGAGGGGCATTTTGATTGACAGTTGTATTAAGAGTTGTGTTCATCCAATGAAGACAGCTGTTCCCTAAAGCAAGAGGCTATTTCCAGAAGGAGGACCCTGGATTTTCAGTGGGGGGCGGGGGGCACAACAGACGCCTCCTAGCCAGTAAAGACAGTGGGGGAGGTGACGAGACGGCTGGGCAAAGAGAGGTAGAAGCAGGTTTTTCTGGCTGTAAATCTTCAACCAAGAGACATATTTCTGGGCCTCAGAACTTGTCCCCTGATTCCAGGGCTGGCAAACTTTCTCTGGAAAGGACCAGATAGGAACTATTTTTGACTTTCTGGGCCATATGGTTTCTGCCACTACCGCTCAACTCTGCCACGATGCCTTGAAAGCAGCCATAGCCCATATGTAAATGAAATAAACCTTTATTTACAAAAACAAACTCAATTCACAAAAACGAGGCTGGGTTGGGCGTTTGGGTCACCGTGTGCTGGCCCCTGTCCTAGTTGATTGCTCTAACTTCATAGGGAAGGTCCCTCTTGGCTTTAGCAATCCATGTATCTCCGACTGTGGTTCTTTGACTTGCCTCTACTTCAGAATACCCCAAAGAGCCTATTGAGAGTACAGATGCCTGGGACCCAGCCCAGACTTCCAAATCAGAATGTCCAGGGATGGCCTGGGATCTGTGCCGTAGGTGATTCTGACCTGCGCAGTGTTGTGAACTGGTCTAAGATGCAGTCCAGGAGACAAGCTCATCTGACATGAAGCATGGTGGGAGCAGCAGGTGAGATAGGGTTGGCTTGGGAAGTGAGAGGAGGGAGGCACTTCCAAGGGCCCTGGGAGAGTGTACATGCAGGGCAGGCTTCCTGGAGGAGGGCCCGACATGCCCCAAAAGGCAGTCTAAGCTACCACAGTATCATCGAGGCTTTTTCTAGCTGTCGGTCTCTTTCCCGATCCTGTGCTCTGCTCTTAATTGGCCAGGAGGGGAGTTGATTAAAAGTCCAGGTGCTAAACCTGAGACCCTTGGTTCCCTGCCTCCAGGCAGCAAGCTCTCTAAACGGTTTTCTATTTTCATCCTTCTGAAGGGGGCCACACCCATGACTCAGCCTCCTCTGGCTTCCCTCAAAGTCTCTCCTTCCCCTTGCAAATGTGTCCTGTTGCTTTCCAGACCCACTTTACCACAACCCCCCTTTCTCCCTTTCTCCTTTGCCCCAGGTGACACCCACCTGTGCATCCTTCTGGTACTGACCATGTTCTGGCAAAGTCAGCTCCTTCTTAGTAGGACTGAGAGCCCTGGGCGTAGTTCTCTTTTTCCATATTTTCTTCCCCAACAGACACCCTAAAACCTTTGGGGTCTGTTCTGCTGGGGTGGGAGTGAGGAGAGTGCACTCTGTAGGTGCCAACAACGCAGTGTCAGCCATAAAGAAGAGGCTGTGCTAGTGCTCCTAGGAAGTGACCCTGGACCCAGAGGCCTCTGGTTCTCACTGCTCTGGCCTTGGACCCAGACAGGGAGCTTTGCTTATGGCAGTAGTCGGCATCTGTGGTCTGCCCCATATTCATCTCCTTCTTCTGGCAGTAGAACATCCTTCTCTTTGGGAATCCACTCCCTCCCCACTCTGAGTGCATGTAGATTGAGTGTGATGGCTCCAGAGTGGGCATGTGACCCAGGCCTGGCAAATCAGTGCGTCACATTCCCCCTAGCACAGTAATTGGTGCAGGGATGGGTCAACGGGCAATGTTAGTCCAATGTCAGCACCTGCGTGGGGTAGTGAAGAGGAGAGAACTCTCTTTCTGAGCTTGAGGTTGTGATGCTGTCCACCTGGAGCGTTTGGAGTCCCACAAGTTAGGGAGAGTGTGCCTGAGCATGACTACAGCCCCGAGGGAGACAAAGCAGGGAGATAGAGCAGAGAGAGAACCAGAGAGCAAGAGAACACACACTGTCCGGAGGGTGTGGTTCCAGTCTCTGGGTCCAGCCGGACCTAAGCCAGAAGACCTATTTGTGGTCTTTTCTGTCATATGAGTCTCACATTTTCTTTTTGGATTCAGCCAGTTTAAGCCGAAACGTCGAGCGTCTTGATTGCTAGTTTCCTTGCTCCTGGCAGGGTGGGTTCCTCGGCAGGGATGCCTGAGCTGCAGGAGGACTCCCTAATCCCCTGTGAGCTCCGTTTTGTTTTCAAAGAACAGCCCCGATTAGTGCCCACCAGGAACGGGTACCAAAGAGCTCATCACAGCAGGGTGAAGTGTGGGCCTTTTGTGTGCTGAAGGCTCCATCATGGGCCCAGGTCCATTCCCATCCGTGTCCACGCCCCTCTTGGTCCTCAGTAAATGTGGTGATTGTCTGGTTGAGGAGCAGCTCAGCTCTCCCCCACTACCCAGCCGCCTGAACACTCTCCTACCATCCCAGTCTCCTTGGTATCATCCCACCCACCCACTCTCCGAGCTGGAAGCCTTGCCTCCGTGCTCACCTCAATGTGGCCCCGTCCTGTTCTCACTTTTCCATCCTCACTGCCACTTGCTTGGCATAGACGTTAGCCTTTTGCGGGAGGAAGCCACGTGGCCTGGATCTGACACCTCCCCTGGATGGCCTCGGTTCCCTTACTTATGAATGGGGGTGAGGCAGTACCCTAAAAGTATGGAGTGCCCCCAAGGATTTGAATGTGAGGGGGGGTGCAGTGGCCCTCTGAGCACCCAATGAAGACATTAACCCGTCAAATGGACAAAGGCACAAAGTCACCTTCAAGAGTGAGTGGGCCAAGAAAGCTTAGAAACCACTGGCTGAATATATGTGAAGCCTTAGCCTATCGGAAGGGAGTCTTGTCAGCGAGTAGAAGCACAGGAAATGGGGTGGCCCAGAGGCACGCGTTGGCGGGGCCTCTGTCACGAAGAAGGACACGTCACAGCCTGATGCCACCGGCTCCCCTGCCTGGACTTCCTGTGTTGCTAGCCACTGGGAAGAGAATGTGCCGGTCAGACACCAGAGGTGTTTGCACGTGGAGATGCTGGCATTTGGGTTTCAGTCATCATGCTTATGAGCTGTGAGTCAGCATCCTGGAGCCTGTGAAGTCTGCGTACCGATGACTCTGCATTCTGGTTTGCAGGGCCGGCTCAGGCCCTGGCCCAGGGCTCCCGGGGTTGGGAGGGTATCAGTGTAACCGATGGGCCTGCGCCAGAGATTCTGACTGAGGAGGTTGGGTGGGGCCAGGGCCTCCCATTAAACAGCTCCTCAGGAGGCACTGGCATTGGCACTGGCAAGGGCGGGCGGGGGGGACCCAGTGCCAGGACACAGTAGCTGCACCACCAGGCCGACCTCCTTTCCTGCCTCTGTTGAACCTCTACACTGGGTGCTGCTGATCGGCTTCAGGGTTCACTTGAGTAACTTGCACAGAGCCCATTTTAATTCCCCTGAGACCCCCTGCAGGCTTTGATGACATTGAACATGCTGCAGCAGACACTCAAGAAGGAAAAATGGCCTTTTAACTTGGAAGTTGTGAACACAAAGGGGAAAGACGTGCCAGCAGTTATAATGCCTCTGAATCTTCCACCTCTGAACCCACAGTTGGGTCTTGTCCCATCTGGGCTTTGACCCCCCAGGTGGGCGTGACTCAGGGTAGATGTGTCATGTGACCTTCTGTATGGCAGGGTTTGGCTGAGATGGCCCCCCATTTGCAGGGACTTGGCTTTTTAGGACTAGGGAGGTTGTGAGCTACCTCTCAAAGCATTTCTGAGTGACTAGGGCTGAGCACAGAGGCAGCAGCCCCCACTCCTGTGCTCCAGAGAGGCGGTCGAGTCTTCCTCTGGTCCCTCCCCAAGACTGGTTGTCACTCATCCGGCCGCTCCCAGGAGCCCTTGGAGAAGCAAAGGTCTATTCACTGCTGGCTTTCTTACTTTATGAGACTTAGAAGAGCACAAGTATGGTGACTGTAGAGAGCAGGACGTTTTCCTGGCCAGCCTCTGTTGACCTGGACAAAATCATCACAACTCTGTGATACATTTTGAGCCAAAGCATATTTACGGTTGAAACAGTGGACATCATTAGCATGACCTCATTTCCCTTGCTTTTTCCCCTCAACAAATCTTTGCCACCTCCACTCATTCATTCTGCACTTGACCTCATGTCCTGCTTTGCAGAGCAAATAGAAGACGTCAGATGAGACTGCCAGTTGCTTGCCACCAAAATTCCCAATTTAAAGACACCGTCTGCCGTCCTGTCTTGTTTTCCAGGGCTCTACTTGAGCATGGCTAATGCCACCGCTTGCTGCTGTCTGAAGGGCCTCTCCCTGCTCTATCATCATGCCCTCCCTTTACTAAAGAGTCCCATCAGCATTTAGATATGTCTGTATCTTCTTCATATTTAAATGGAGGTCTTTCCTTCTACTTCCTACCCCCCTCCCCCCCCCCCCCACTCAGTTCCTGTCTCATTGTGGTCATCCCTCTTCACAGTCAGACTTATAGAGAGGATGGTTGACACTCTCCCTCCCTCCTTCCTCGCCTCCCACCCACCCCACAGCCCATTTCCCAGAGTGCTCTGGACAAAGTCACCAGTGACCTCCATATTACCAGACCCGAGGGACACTTCTCAGTCCTTATCTTACTCACACTCATAGAAACATTTGACACACTCAACAATTCCCTCCTGCAAGACCTCTTCCCTTGGTTTTTGTAACACTGAATCATCCTATTTTATTCTTCTCTCTCCTCTTCCCTCTCAGTCTCCTGTGGCAATATTCTCCCCCGTCTGTTCCTCACCTCAGTGGTTTCCAAATTTCAGCATGCCTAAAAATCATCTGGAGGGTGGGGGGATTGTTAAAATGCAGATCAGATTCTCAGGCCCGCATCCCATGCATTTTGGTTTGCTGGTTTTCCTGCAGGCCCAGGAATCTGCATTCTATAGATCCTCATGGGCATCTGATGCATGTGGTCTTTCAGCCACATCTAGTGAAATCCTGCCTTAATCATCAGTGGTCCTTGGCTTGGGCCTTTTCACCCTTCACCATTCACATTTCTTTTGAAGTCTCATCTGGCTCAGGGCTTCAGCTATCACTTAGAGGCGACTTGCCATCCATCCCAGTCCTTGCTTTTGAGCCTCAGAACCACATAGCCTACTACCTACAAGATAGCTCCATGAGGATGTGCCAAAGGTGCTTGAAACCTTCAAAGCAGAACCTCTTATTTTCTCCAAGCCAGCCTGTCCCCATGTTCCCCTTCCCTGTCACTGGCACCATCACCCACTCAGTTATCCAAGTGAGAAGCTTCAACTCCCCTTTTGTCACTATTGCCCATCAAAGACCCAGTTCATTTCCAAGTTCTGTATATTCTTACCTCCTAAATGGGTCTCAATTTCACCCATTGCTCTTCATTCCCACTGCTGCTGTGCTGTCCAGGGCTCCATAATTTTTTTTCCTGGACGAGCCCCTATTTGGGCTCTCTGCCTCCAAGCTTGCTTTCTCCTGTCTGGTTTCCATACAGTGAACCAGGAGCCTCTCCAGAGCTTTAGTCTGACCATGTCACTCTCCACATTCAGGCCTGTTGTCCTCTTGCTTGTGTTTGGACAAAATCATAGGCCAGCATACGAGGCTTTTGTGACCCCTCTCTTGTCTCTAGATGCTCATTCATCAGCAAGATCAAGCAGCCACTTCTCAAGCCTAACTCGGTTCCAGGCTGGGCAGAAAATTCAAAACATCATGATAAAGGTTAGTAAGTTTCTGTACTAGAGATTAAAATACAAAGGGTCGGATTGCCAAATCAGGTTCCTAAGAATCTGAGATCTCACCTAGTATTAAGCTTTACTGAGAATTGCAAGGATATAATAATTACAAGGTCTAGAACCACCAATACTGCTCCCCAGGACCTTTCTCACCACATCAGGAAGTTCCTTGGTCCAATTGGTTTTATCAAAAGAGGTCTCTATGTGATACATGCAAGGGTCGTAAAAAGGGAGCTATTTGGTCATGACACATCTCCATTTTATTCTCTGATAGTTACCTAGCTTGCACAACATTCCCCAGGGAGTCATCCCCCATAAATCCATAGGGTCCAGGTTTGTTTACCATAAATAGTCCCAGACAGATAGTCTACCTTGTGCTAAAAGCATTCCATAGATAAGAACGCTTCTGTGAGCCAGTATCATTAGTGCCTTTCTAGGGCCTCTGTCACTAGTGTGCTTATGAGGGGATTTGACCGGGTCATCTTTCTTTCTTTCCCAGTCAAGGTGACAGTGGCCTGCTTTGTCTCCTGCTTTCCTCCTCAGTCCTGCTCAGACTGAGATGACATGTTGGCGTTTCCCAGTGCTCCATCCTTGGCCTCCATGCTTTTTCCTCTACACGTGGCATGGAGGGTCTCTTTCTTCATTCCTGTGGCTTCCATTCTCCAAACACAGAGTCTCCTGAATCCACACCTTACACCCTTGAGCTTCAAACCCACACGGTCTGCTGCCCACTAGATTCTGCTCCCTGATGCCCTCCACGTCCTCAAACTACATGCCCATCGCTGACCACTGGCCCCTTCTTTGCCTCTTCTGATCTATACTTCTGCTGGCTCCCCTCTCAGGGCAACAGCACCCACACTCACTGGTTGCCCAGAAACTTTGGATCACTCCAGTCCTCTTCCTTGCTAGTTCTTTGACTTAGGGTGAGTCAGAGAGAGTAAATGCTCTGAACCTCAGTTGCTGCACGTGTAGAATGGCAATCAGAGCAATGTCTGTTTCACAGAGGATTAAGTGAGATGTTACAGCTAGTGCTTATCATGGTGGCTGGTACACAGTAAGTGCTCAGTAATTATCAGTGAGCACCCTTGACTCCTGTTGCCTGCCATTCCCCATGGCTACTCATTGCCACATGCTGTAATGCATACACAGGTTTTCTCTTCTAAGGGGCCCTTCCCCATTGTCTCTTCAGTGCCCCCATCTCTGCCTCCATCCATAATATCCCAGCCTTGGCAACTGGCCTCCTGGATGGCCGCCTTCATCTCCCATCTACCCGTCACCAGAGAACTCTCCTCACTCAGACATCTGATTATGTCACTGCCTTAGAAGGCTGTATGCTGCTCTTGGGATAAATTTCAAGCTCTTTCAAGTGGCTTAGAAGACTGGATGAGCTCTGGCTACTTCCTGCCCCCTGTGGCTCCCCAGCCCAAATGCTAACCAGCAGGTACCCTGAACTTTCAGTTCCACCAACCTTTAGGATCTGGCTGATGCCCTCCCCACTGCCTGGGAGACACTTCTCCCTTTCCTCACCTCCATCTGATGAACCCTCCGGCCCTCTCCAGTGCTCTCTGCATGCCCCCCATCACAGCACTCTTCAGCCGTGAGGTCACTGGCAGGTTCCTTGCCGGGACCCCTCATGGGGCTGTGAGCACCAGGGGATAGGGGCCATGGCTAGTTCGGGCTTTTAGCTCCAGTGCTTAGAACAACAGCACCTAGTAGTGTGGGTTCCTGAATGGAGTTGAGACGGGCCCCTTGATCTAACACTTGGCAATTGGCGCGGGAGAGCGAGGCCCCCTGCCCTATCCCCTCTGCTGCCCCCTGAGTGAGTTTCCGCGGGGCTGGCACAGAGCACCATGTCCCTGTGGCAGTGGTGGAGGAGGAGGTAGGTTCTCACAAGGTTTCTTTCCTCCAAGGTTGTGTTGCACCCTGTATGAGAGAGACTGTGCCTGGATCCGCCAATCCTGCAGCAAACTAGCACTGTACCCCATGAGGCCGGTCCGTTTTCCTCTGTTTCAGGCCTCTGGGGAGGGACAGTTTGGGCTGGGGGTGGGGCAGGTATTATTCCCAGTTGTCTGTAGGATGCACCTGCCACCACTCAGGAATCACGGGGGTGGGGAGGACTTCAGTGCCCACTAGGGAACAGTGGGACTTCAGTGCCCACTAGGGAACACTAGGGAACCTGTCCCACATTTGACCTTGGCCACCGTCCCCTAGTAAAGGATGACCTCTGACGGTGATGACTGTTTAAGTGGCTCTGTAGGGAAGGGCCCTGGGGAGGGAGGCTGCAGGAGAAGGCGAAGTCGGGCCTCATGTCTTGGCTTAGGCACCTTGCTCCCTTGAGCTGCACAAGGTGTGTGGATGCCCCCTCCATCTTTGGAGGTGCTCCCTGTCACTCCTCCCTCCTGCGTCTTGCAAGTTCTCTTGTCTCCTCCATCTCCTGACTCTGACTGTCCATGGCTTTCTTCTCTGCCCATTTTCTGCTGGCTGTGCAGAGGGAGGGCGGAGCCCTGCTCTGAAGAGGGCTGAGGTGGGGAGCACCAGGGAGAGGGAAGTGGGGAGGAGCAGGGAGGCTCTGACTCTAGGCTGGGGCTGATTGCTTCTAAACCAGCGGCAATCAAGCACGCCTCACCACTGTGAGAATTAATTCCCTTCTCAAACTCCCCTTCAGATAGGTGAGAAATGTGTGTGCCTCCTATTAACATGAGCGTGACCCCGTTTCTTGTGAGATGAAAACCCCGGTCTGATTATGCTCAGGGAGCATCCCCACCTGCCTGCCCTGGGCTGCGTGACAACAGCTCACTCGCATTAACTGGCAAATGAACGGTCCCATGTCTCTACTTTGTCTGTAATCTGAAGACAAGCCCACATTTCTCCTGGCCGCAGGACAGGGTCAGGAAGAAGGTCTGCCTTACTTTGCCACAGCTAGTTGAGTATGTGCCCAGTGGCGTGGGAAGGGGAAGGGGGAAGCTCTGCACGGGAGCCCCTGGAAGAGGGCCGGGTGGCCCAGGGCCAGTTTGGGCTGAGTCCCTTCCCCTCCGTGAGAGCAGAGGGCTGGTTCATTAGACCTAGAAGGGCTTCGAGTCTGATACTTGCTGATGCCAGGCTATCACTGAGTATAAGCTTAGAACCTCATAAAAACTGCGCTCCAACATTTTCAATGTTAGAGGAAGGATCTAGAAAGCTGTCTAGAAAACTGAGTAAAGAAGCCAGATAAGTAGTTGGATAAAGGCCTTCCCCCGAGACGTGATGCCCCTGAAGACACCAGAAAAGCTCGTCTTCCTGGCGGCTCAATGGCCAGCCTGGCTTGTGTGTCTAATGGGAGACAGAGGAGGGCGTCTGGGACTGGGGAGGAAACAGTGTGTATGTTCCTTTGTTCAGACCCATATTTATTGTGCTCGTCACATATTTATTGGGTGCCTCCTGCGATCAGGCAGCATGGGCAAGTGGAAAGAAGTCTGTGGTTATATGGGGCTTAGCATCTTACTGACATGTGACCTGACAAACAGCTCCTGGCCCCTTAGATGTGGTTGGGTGCTCTGCCTGCCTTGTGTTGCCGGTGTGAGGATGAACGGAGATGGCGTTCCAGCCTTGGAGTGGCCCTCACCCTGTGCCATCCCCTTCTCCATCCTCTGCATGCGTGGCAATGAGCCAAGCATCATGGAAGGCCATTCAGAAACTGCCACTGTCCTTAAGTGCTGCAGATCTGTGGTGTGGGCAGCCAGATGCATGACCACAAATACCTCTGGTACAGAGTAGGGACCGTGCCCCATAGTCTGGGGACACAGAAGACTGAGAGATGTGGCCAGAAGCAGTTTCGTGGGATGAGCTGAGTCTGGAGTGGGCCGTGATTTGGAGGAGAAGGGAGGAAGGTCACTGCAGGGGCAGGGAAGCAGCTCGGGTTAACGCACGGGTGTGCAGAGTGTGGGAGGGACAAGGAGAAGAAAGAAGCCTGTGTGGTGGGGTGTGAGCAGGCGAGCACTCTGTGCAAGATGGTGCTTCTGTGCAGGCCCTGGGGGAGGGGTGCTCAGACCACTCTGTCTGGGAGGTGGTGTCTGGGGGAGCTGTCCTAGGCTCCCCACTTACAGATCAGCAGTCTTGGGTAGTATTTCCTTCCCCGTTTATTGTCCAGTACTAGATACTGTTAATCCCTGTTTCTGTTCTCTATTAATTTCCTTTTCCTTAGCTTGTAAGTAGGTGGAACACTGCCATTTGCTTGGTCTTGGAATAATTTGTCCTGCCTTTCTTCTTGCAAAATAATGCGCCACCCAACCCCAGCCTTCCTGCCACCTCTTCTTTGCCCTGCAGTTCTCCACATAGCACTTCTGTCTGTCTCGCACGTCGCATACTGACTATTTGGTTTTCAGTTCCTTATGCTAGAATCTTAGCTGTGTGAGGGCAGGGACCTGGGCTGTTCGGTTTCCTCCTGGCCCCCAGCCCTCAGAGGACCGTTGTAACCACTAGGCTTTCAGTGTGCATTTGAAGAATCAGTGAGTGAATGGCAGTTGGGTTGGTGGTTCCTTGATCACTTGTCATGGTGCAGGTTCATGCAGGAAGACGCTGAGTGATTCCTCTAAGCCCTTGCAATGCTCACAGGTGAGTAGTAAGTATTAAGGATGCTGCTCACAGCCCCTAAGGAGATGATAAAACCACCCCGAAGGTATGCAAAGGTCTATACCAGCAGGCTGACGCCTCTCATCTCTCTAGATAGGCTTGTCCTGGGGTACTGATTGTTATGGTGATGGTAGGGTTGAACTGGATGGCATGGTAGAACACCCAAAGGCAGAATGGGCTTTTGACTTACTGATGGCCCTGGTCGGAATGAAGCCCTTCAAAACAGCATTGAGAAGGGACCTTGTGTTAGTAGGTGTCATGGCGTCAATAACATTTTCGAATCTTCAGCCGGCAGCCAGGCTGGTTTCTGTCTTCTCTGTTCCTCAGGTCCCCATGGGACTAGGAATATTCGAAGGAGGGAGGGTCCCGATAGAAAACATAGCAGAACATCAATGGTTATGAACTGGCATTAGCCTGACTCCTACCCCTACCATGTCTATGGGCTCTCTCAGTGGATTGCCTTGCCCATCTTTCCCCCTGAATGCCATGTTAGCCCCGGGGAGATGGGCTCTGGTTAGGGACGCACACATGACACTACAGCTGATACGGCCAGGACCAGGTATAGACCAGATGGAGAAGCAGGACAGGGGCAGCTGGAAGGGGTAGGGGTAGGGTGGGGATGGCCCAGGGGAGTCTTCAGATGCAAGGTGACTCCCGAATATAATTCCAAAGAGTCAAGATTTAGAACAGGATTGTAAAGATTTCTAAGTCTATGAGCTCATTTACAGGTTGGGGGAGGGGAGAATTCCAGACACAGAAAGCAAGTGTAAATGGGTGTGTGTGTGTGTGTGTGTGTGTGTGTGTGTGTGTGAACTAGGTTCCTGGAAAGTGCTAAGAGGGAGAAGGGAAGGAGGTGGCAGGAGAAGAGGCTGGTCAAGGAGGTGAGGGCCAGCCTGCAAAGACCTTGAATCCCCTGGCCGTGGCAGGAAGTTGCTGATGGCTTTAGGTAAGGGAGTGACTTGACCAGATCTATTTCAGGAAAATCAGTCCTGGCAGCAGTGTAAGGAAGAAAGTAGGAGATGAGGCCAGAGGTAGGGGTAGGAGGCTATTGAAGCCACCCAGGAGAGGGAATTGGAGGGGGCCTGATCCAGACTGTGGCACTGAGGACAAGGACAAAGGCAGGAGGCAGGTAGACTGGCCAGGGCCTGCTGACTGATGGAGGGTGGGTGGGCAAGGAGGAAGCCTAGGGGAAGAAGCAAGTCGAGGACCCACACCTTCCTCCAAACTGCTCCTGGGCGTACAGACTGCTGGCTGGGTGGGAGGAGGCAAGTGGTGTCACTCACCGGGATAGGGACCCCCGGAGCTAGACCATATCTGGGGCCGGGGTTGGGGGATGTTTTGCATCCCTGGGTGCTTGTGAGGTAAAATTACATATTGTATGTTACATGTCCCAATTGGGCCTGAGCCGGGCTCACTCAGGAAAAGCTACTTCCTGGGATTCTTCCCCCTCCCCTTTCCCTTCTCCTTCCCTTCCTCCCTGGTACGTTTTCCCAACGTCCTCCCTTCCCCTTTCTCAGACATCTCAGGATGAGGTGCTGGGGAAGAGGAGCTATGGAATAATGTCCAATCAGGGAGAGGTTACTAGCCCCAGATTATAGTCATGGTGTCTCCCCATGCCTCTCACGTGGTAAGCAGCCTGACTTTGTAACTTAGCTAGAAGCAAGTTCAGTACTTCCCACCGGCAGGGCAGCCTGTAGACCACAGATTCCTGACAGACCTTCCAGAGCACGTACCTGATCTCTTCCCTGACAGGGGTGAACTGTCTGCCCCTCAATGTTTTCTCTGAATTGGTAAGACCCGTGATGCCTAAGGCTGCGATTGGCAGCAAAATGCACCTAACGTGTGCCCTAGTTTTGGTGGCTGATAGTCAGCTGTCAAGTGGCTGCATTTTATCCACATGCTTTACCTGCATCATGACCTCTTCTGGGAGCCCTGGGCTAGGGCTGGGCTGGGCCCTCACCTCTGGTGTAGAGGAAGGAACCCTGGCCCAGGTGGCCTTTCTCTGAGCACCTGTTTTGTGTGATGCTCTGGGCTCAGTTCTGGGGACATGCCATGGGCCCTACTGAGGCTCAGGGACCCCAACCATGTCTTTGGCACTTCGGTCACTGGAACTCGGAGGTGGGGGACATTGACCTTGATCGTGTGTACCTGTGAGTGGAGTGGGGAAGGTTAGAGAAGGCTACTTGCTGTCATTGCTAATTTCTAGGTTGCTTCCACAGCCCCTCTTTGGCTTCTCACTCTTACATCACTGGTGTAACTAATTCTCTCTATGTATTAAATTCCCTTTGTTTGAAATACTGAGAGTGGTCTTATTTTTCTGACCCAGATGCTGACCAATACAGGTGTTCGATGAGGATGGAACATCTAGAAAGCAGGAAGATGTGATAGGCAGACTAATATCCCCCCAAAGATGTCCATGTCTTACTCTCTGGAACCTGTACTGTGTTAACCCACGTGGCACAAGGCACTGGATTATCCTTGATTATCCAGAAAAGTATCTTGGATTATTTGAGTGGGCCCTGTATAAGTACAGGGTCTCTGTGAGAGGGAGACAGGAGAGAGTCAGGGAGGTGTGATGATAGAATTAGTGGTTGGATTGCTGGCTTCCGGATGTAGGAGGGACCCTGGACAGAGGAATGCAGGCTGCCTCCAGAATGCTGAGGAAGGCAAGGGAACAGATTCTCCCCTAGAACCTCCAGAAGGAGCACAGCTCACCAACACCTTGATTTTAGCCTACTGAAAACCATGTCAGACTTTTGACCTCTGGAACTGCAGGACAGTAGATTTATGTTGTGCTAGCCAGTTAAGTGTATGGTACTTGATTATAACAGCAGTAGGAAACTGATACAGAGGCCAGAATTCAAGATGCCGTAAATCACGCAATGGAGGTTAGATCTTGTTCTACTGGACTGAAGGCTTATCGCTGCTTTGGAGCCCATGTGTGCTAAGTGTATGAACTCTGAAGTCAGACTGCATGGAGTTGAATACCAGCCTCGTCGGTGGCCAGCTTTGTTAAGCAGGTATTTCAATCTCTCAAAGCTGCAATATTGCCATCTCCAGAATGGGGGAATAGTAGTTCTTATCTCATCAGGCTAGTGTAAGGATTAAATGAGATGATGCATGTAGGGTGTTTGGCACAGCACAGGCCAGGAAAGCTATTGTTACCCTTACTTGTTTTGTAACGTTGGACAAGACAGTGTCTCACCAGGAGACTTGACCTCTACATCTTCCAAGAGGAGGTAATAGGAAGCCCCTCAGCCTCCATACCCCACAGGAATAAGTGGATTTTGTGATAGGACAAATTGGAGAGGGAGCCCCCCTGCTGGCCTTGCACAGAGTTCTCCGTCCGCCCATGGAAGGAGCAGGTGCCTGTTTGCCCTCCCTACCCAGCACCCCCCTGCCCCGACACTACAGGCATGCTGGGTCCCTGTGCCCCTTAAGGGCTGTCCTGGTTTCTGCTCCCCTGCACTGTGCTTCAGGCATAAGCTATTTTAGTTACAAATTCCTTGAAATGCTACACCTTCCCTGCCCACCCAGACTGACCTCCCCAGGTCCAGCTGCCAGGTATTGATTTTCCCTTTAAATATTACTGCAGCCCAGGAGCCTGTATGGATTAATTGACGAGGCTCGGCTTGTACCTGCACACTTCATTAACAGCTGCTACTAATTAGTGGAGTAGTCATTAAGAGACCTATGGGGTTTTGAGAATAATAGTTTTATTTATTTTTTTTTTCCATGACTTTTAGGCACACAGTACATTGGGAAGTGAAACATCATGGTCCTAGGGTCGGATGTAAGTCACAGGGTGGCTTGTGTTCAGGGCTTGCCCCCCAAGAACACAACAGAAATGAGAAAATTACTATAGTGAGACCAGAGTCAGGAGGGCTTTAGAGTCATCTGGTCTACCACGTATGTCTACTGTGGCTGGGAGAGGGGCGGGGCCTCATCCTCAAGGTCGCAGAGGGACAGGGAGGCAAGAGCTGGGACAAGTACCCAACTTAATTAATATTAAGGTGTGTGAATTTGGTTGACTTCTTGACCCTTTTGGAACTTCACGCTTGCTGGATCGTGTTGGATCATGTGTGTAGAGGGCCAAGCACAGCTTGAGCATAGCATGAGTCCTCAATAGGTGGTAGCCATTGTACCCTGTGCTCTATAGGGAGGTATATGCATGGCCCAGTCACTGTTTTTCTCAAGGTGACTTGAATCACTCACTGAGCACACATTGAGATGTTTTATAGCAAAGGAATAGAGAGCCTTGACTTATTATTTCCTTCTTGTTTTAGAGATATTGATAATAGTTATAATCACTAACCTTCCCTGGAAGCTCACTACATGTCAGAAGTTTCTGTTCTAAGTGCTTTACATGGATTAATTCATTTTATCCTCTTGACAACCCTATGAGGTAGGTGTTTTGACTGATTCCTATTTCACGGACGTGGAAATGAATGTACTGAACTTGCTGATGGTCACAAAGAAGAAGGTGTGGCTGAACCCAGTATTCCAGCCCCAGAACGCCTCAGCCTCTTAGAGAATCGATTTCCTGGCTAAGGGAAACCCCTGCCCGGCTGGTCCATGCCGCATGAGTGACAGCTGTGTTTGCATTCTCCAGACCTCAGCTGATTAATCCAGGTAGGGCACTTGAAGCAGAGGCTGCCCCATACTAAATGCTTTGGGCACTCTGGCTCAAAAGCATGAGCTGGGCCAATCTGACTCCTACCTGGAACAGGCTGAGCCTGGCAGTGGAAAGAGCTGATGAAGTAGACTTAGCAATGGAGACCCATCATGGTCATCAGCCGTGAGTGACCACTGGGAGCTGGCCAACCAAGAAGGACAGAAAGGTGCATAGATGCCACGAGAAAGACCCCCAGTTATGGAGGGATGCTTCCCCTATTGGCTCATGGTCCTGGTTCCCACGAAGCCTGGCTGCTGCTGACCTTTCGTTTCAGGATTCCCATGAGGACCTGCTTTGTTCTGAACTCTCCTTATATGGACTTTCCTTGAACTAGTGCCCCTCTCTTCCTTGCAAACAGAAGAACTCTAGCATGAACAATTCTCCTATCAGGTCTGTAGGGCACTGCTGATGTCAGGTGAGGCTCAACCCCATCTGTTAAGAAGGCCTCCTGCACAAGAACAATATCCTAAAATAACATGACTGGGATCTGTAAGGAAAGGTCTCTGGAGATGGTGCCCAGTTGGAGAGAAACATCTCTAATAGTCAGGATAAGGGCAGGCTGCTGTGTCGTGATGATGCCGTGGCATAAAGAGGACTGAAGTATCTTTCTTTCTCAGTCCACGGTTCCAGGTGAATGGCCCAGGTTGGCAGGGCAGTTGAGTCTCACAGCCATTCAGGGACTGGGGTCCTCTGAGCCATTGCCCCCACCACCCCTGTGAGCCTTGTGGTAGTCTCAGTCACTAGAGCTGGGAGCTGCCATGCCTGGCTCTAGTCAGAGCCAGAAGAAAGCTGGGAGAGGGGGGGAGACACCTGCTATTTTACATCAGCTTCCCTCCACTTTCACTGGTGTGAACTTAGCATAGGGTCCCACTTAGCTGCAAGGAAGTCTGGGACCGGTGGTTTTCATCTGGGGTCAGCAAACGTTTTCCATAAAGGGCCAGATAAGAAATATTTTTGGCTTTGTGAGCCATGTGCTCTGTTGCAAGCACCCAACTCTCCCCTTGTATCTTGAAAGCAGCCACAGATGATATGCAAATGAATGGGTGTGACTGTCTCAATAAAACTTTATCCGTGGACATTGAATTTCAGATAATTTTCATGTATCATGAATATTTTTCTTTTTATTTTTTTCAATTACTTAGAAATGTAAAAATGATTCGTAGCTCCCAGGCCATTCAAAAATAGGCAGGGGACCCAACTGGCTGCGGGCGGGGTGGGGGGAGGGCGGAAGGGGGGTGGTGGTGGTCATTCAGACTCCTGGTCTGGATGGTGACCTTGGGCCTGGCCACATTTTGTCATGGGGGATTGAATTTTGGTGGAGAGTGAGTGGTTTCCACCACAACATCTATTCCAGGGTTTGCTAAGAGAGAGACATTTTGGGTGCCCTCTACCCACTTCTCTGTCTAAAGAGAAGAGCAGAGCTTGCTGGGTGGAGACAGCCATGTTCCTGTCTCCAGCTGTTCGAGGAGGAAGAGGAAGCAGCCATGCCCCGGGGGGGTTCCAGTGTCAGGTTGTAGAGATGGCCCTGTTGTCACACAAGGAGCCGGCAGCTGGCTTCCTCCAGTGCTAGAGGCCAGCTGGGGTGAGGACACCAGTGGGACAGCATCCTAAAGGCAGCACCCATCCCCCACTTGGGGAGAGGCAGCCATGTCGCAGCAGGACGCTCCCATCCTTGTTGCTGGAGCTCCTAGAATCTAGGCAGGAGGTGGCTCTGAACTGGACAATGACATTTTTTAAAGAAATGTTTATTTATTTTTAAGAGAGAGAGACAGAGTACAAACAGGGCAGGGCCAGAGAGAGAGGGAGACACAGAATCTGAAGCAGGCTCCAGGCTCTGAGCTGTCAGCACAGAGCCTGATGTGGGGCTCAAACTCACAGACCGCGAGAATGTGACCTGAGCCGAAGTCGGACACTTGATTGACTGAGCCACCCGGGCACCCAGGACAATGACACTTTTTTACTAATTACAAAGTGAGAACTACAGATCTTAAATGTGACCAGGAAAATTGTCAAAAAGGACAGACATACTATTATTTGGCAAGTGTGTTTTCTTCTATCGCTCCCTCCTCTGTGTCAACTACCAGCTTGTGGGGTGGGGGCCTGCAGAGGCGAGCTGATAGCAGTTATCGAGAAAAATAGAATCATCCCGTGTTTGTACATCACGGAGCTTATACTGTCAATCAACACAGCTACATATATTTTTGACATCAACTGCCAGTTATTCTTGCGGTGCCTCAGAAAAATCAGAACCAAAGACAGAAAGATTCACCTAAGGGTGTTAGATGTGGAACCAGAGCAGCCTGGGTTTGAGTGCTGGTTCTGTCAGATCCTGTGTGAGCTCCCCAGGCCTTGTGACCCCCCCTGGGCCTTAGCCCCGTCGTCTGTTAAATGGAGGAGAATAACTCATGTCGTGCAGGTAGGCGTCCAGAAGCCCATTTCAAATGCAAAGGATGCATTCGTTCAGATGCAAAGGATGATTTTTGCTCCTCTCTCTGTGCCTCTTTTTCCTCATCTATAAATGGTTGGGTTGGACTCATGGCTCATTCAAGTTCTGACATCCAGTAATTGTGTCACCATTGGTTGAGCCTGTGACTTACCAGGAGAAAGCTGGCCTTTAGAGGTGCTTCCTCCTGGTGGGAGGTTTTGAAGATGCAGGAAGCAGTGGTTTGATTAGGAGCTTACTGCTCTCAGACCCTCCCCATCCTTTCTGGCACAGTCCAATCCCCCCTCCTCCAGGAGGCCCTCCTGGATTCCTTCTGGCATAGGCCATCTCACCTTTTCAGAGGGTGTTTTACCTTGATCTCCACCCCAGCCTTTTTTCTCTACTTGCTGGTTTGAGTAGGAGGTTTGATGGTGGGAATCTCCCTAAAGCCATGTCTATAACCCTGACCTTAAAGTCTAACCCCATCTCTGAGTTTGTGAATGGATCTTGTATGTAGATATGGGCTGGAGGTGCCCTGTTGTGGGGCTACCCTGGCAGGACCCACCTATTCCACATTCCTATCAGGCAAAGGGGACCTGAAGCACCCAGATCCCCCAGCCAGGAGCCCCTGTTGATAGCCATGTCCTCTTGGGTCCTGAGCCAGCAGTCCCACAGACCGTGTGGACATTCTGTTGGCCTCACGACCCTGCTGGCTTCATGGAAGTAGTCAATGCACCCAAGCGGAGGCCTGTCCCTACTCTCATTACAATACTGATGCCCATCATGGGAGGTGGCCTGAGGACGTGGACCAGCTAGTGAAATATATGGCACTAAGTTATACAGTTCTTTTTTTAATGTTTATTTATTTTTGAGAATGAGACAGAGTGCAAGCCGGGGAGGGACAGAGAGAGAGGGAGACACAGAATCCGAAGTGGGCCCCAGGCTTGGAGCTGTCAGCACAGATCCCGATGCAGGGCTTGAGCCCATGAACTATGAGATCATGACCTGAGCCAAAGTCAGACGCTCAACCGACTAAGCCCCCCAGGCACCCCGATATGGCACCAAGTTAAAGATGTTGGTCCTTGTTGGTCTCACAGAATATCTAAACTTCTAGTAAGCAAGTGGCCTGTGTTATGTGACATCATTTGAGTCATCCGTTAACCCATTCATTTTCCTGTTTGTTCAGCAATGTGGTGAATATGCCCCCAGGCGCTGGGAATACAGGGGTGAACAAGGTGAAAGCAGTTCCTGGTTTTGTGGAGCTTGCAATCCAGGGGGTATCTATACAATTAAGCAAACAATTACAAGAGTATTGGATGAATACGTGCAACCTGGACTGTGGAGTTGAAGGTGGCCAGACAATGGCGCGCTGAGGCAGGGAAGAACACCTGGAATGTTCTGAGCAGAGGGACAGCAGGTGTGAAAGATGACAGGTGAGAGTAGCAGTGGTAGTCTGGGGAGCTGGAGGGGGACACCTGTGTCTGGACAGCAAAGCATGGAGTGAGGGGAGGGCAACATGGCGCTCTAGGGATAGGCAGGGGCTGGATTCTGGGGGCTTTCGATAAGCATGAGGACACTGTTTGGACTTCAGCCTGAGGGCACAGGAAGCCCTTGAAGGTTTTTGGACAGGCTTTCATTTTAGGATTCCTCTGGCTGCTGTGTGGCTAGCAGGAGCATGGGGGGAGGGGAATGTTGTAGTCACCCAGGTGAGACATGCGCAGAGCTAGGACAGATGGAATGGAGGGCAGTGGGGAGATGGCATCCAGAGCTGCAAGGAGGAAGAGAGCCACCAGGACTTGGCTGTGGGGGAGCAGGAGCGGGAGCATCAAGGCGATTCCTAGGTCTCTGTTGTGAACAACCGGACAGATGGTGGCTTCTCTGAGATTGGGAAGAAGATGATGGATGTGTTATGAGGTGCCTGGGAGACACCCAAGTGGACCCAGAGTTTAGGAGAGAGTTCTGGGGTATCAGTAAACATGAGAGGACCCTGGCATGGAGGTGGAGACTGACGCCCCCGGAAGGGTCAGGTCCTTGGAGAGAGAGTGTATAAAGGCCTGGGCAGGGCGTGGGGAACCCTTCCCAACGCCCCATGCCCTCCATCTACAGGCAAAACCAGTCCTGACTTACATATCAGTTCTATAACCCCTCTTGTAAAGACAGAACTTAGAGCAGTAGAACCTGCCGATCGGTGAGGCCAGTCCTGGCACCTCTTCCCTGGTGCAGCCTTGGAGCCTCTGTACCCCCTTTTGCCCCAGTTTGGGCCCAGCTGGTTCCTCATCCTTCAGGTATTACTTCTCATGTGCCTTCTCAGAGAGGCCTTCCCTGACCACTCGGTCCCCTCCCGCACTGCCCCAGCAGTGCCCGGCAGAGCACTCAGTTCCATTTTCTTTATCCCTCTTCTCCCAGCACTCACTGAAGTCCTTTCTTCATCCGTTTTCTGTTTCTCTTGGCCAGAACGTGAGAGCCCTGTGGGCAGGCCCTTGTCCCCCTACGCACTGCTTCTCCAGCATTCTCCTTGGCTGGGGGGTCTCCTCGGCTCCTGCTTCCCCTCTCCTAGAATGCTCCCCGGAGCCAGAGCTGTGGGCTCGGGCTTTGAAGTCACCCTGCGATCATCTGCTTCTCTCCCCCAGCCACTTGTCTCTGAACCCTGTCCAGCAGCAGGTTCTATGTGGCAGCCTTCTTTCTCCTCCCTCTGCCCTTCCAGGTACTTGCATCTGCCTACAGTGGACATCTGCGGTACCCCAGACTCTTCAAAGGGAATCTGAAGAAGCTCCCAACTGCAGGTCGACATTTTCTAGAGGCCTGGAGTCTAGCCCCCACCCCCCACCTTTCTAGGTATCTCCACTACTCTGCCCTTTACTCCTTCTGGACCAGAGGCACAGGGCTCTCAGCATCTCCCAGCAGCTGTCTCACCTTGGTGCTCACCGCTCCACCTGGGGCATGTAGCAGGGGCTTTTCCCGAGCGGATAAATGACCTGTCCAGCAGCACAGAGGGAGCAGGAGTGCTCCCCAGAACAGATCGGCCTCCTGCTTCTCTCCTCTCCAGGGGAAGCCTGGCGGACCATCTCTCATCCTCATTGTATTTCTTTCTGAAGCCTCAGACTCTTTTCCACCTCCTCGTATTTGATGCCTGAGCCTCAACCCAGTACCTCCAGCGGCCTCCAGGGCCCCAGCTACCCCAGGCAGCCTTAATTAATTGTAAAATTGATTAAGCAGCCCCCTTTGTTAGGCTGGGCTGGTGTTTATTTGTATTTTCATATTATTATCCTTTTATACTTCTCTGGGCGCCTTCCGCTCTCTACTGACACCTTTTATTGGGGAAATGTTAATTTAAAAATCATCTATAATGCAGGTGTCACAAATCAAAGCTGTTCGGTAATGAGTTGCTCTTATGTCGTATAAAAACAATTAATTAAAACCCTTTCTGAGAGAGCCGTGCCGGCAGATTTATGTTTCTCAGTGTCTCCCCTCGACCTTCTGTTTTAAGGACCCTCATGCACTCAGCTGGCTTCTATCGGAGGATGGTTGCCTCCTACCTCCGCCCAGGAAACAGAGTCCCAGCCTGGTGGGGTGGGGAAGCCTCCAGAAAGGCATCTGGTCCTACCTCTTTGTGCCACAGAGCGCCGAGGGGGACTTTGCTATGGTCACATAGCAATTGAGTGGCAGTGCTAGGCTCAGAGCAGCCTCTGCTGCCCAGGTCCTGTCCTTGTCATGACTGCCAGCGCTGCCCCTGGCGTCCTCTCAACAAGGCTCACTGGCCAGCAGACATGGGTCCCCTTGCACTGCTGTTTTGCTGATGCTGGTCTAGGAAATAGTACTCATTTCTCTGCTGACAGGCACGGTCACTTCACAGATGCTTCCTCCTCCTTGCCAACCATTTCAGCACTTAGGAAATACGGTCTCAGGCATCTAAACTCTGGTCTTGCCTCCGTTCTCCTCCTCCTCCTCCTCCTCCTCCTCCTTCTTCTTCTAAGTACAATTTATTGTCAAATTGGTTTCCATACAACATCCAGTGCTCATCCCAACAAGTGCCCTCCTCAGTGCCCATCACCCACTTTCCCCTCTCCCCCACCCCCCTTAAACCCTCAGTTTGTTTTCAGTATTTAAGAGTCTCTGATGGGTTGCCTCCCTCCCTCTCTGTAACTTTTTCCCCCCTCCAACTCCCCCCATGGTCTTCTGTGAAGTTTCTCAGGATCCACAGATGAGTGAAAACATATGGTATCTTTCTCTGCCTTACTTATTTCACTTAGCATAATACTCTTCAGTTCCATCCACGTTGTTGCAAATGGCCAGATTTCATTCTTTCTCATTGCCAAGTAGTATTCCATCGTATATATAAACCACAACCTCTTTATCCATTCGTCAGTTGATGGGCATTTAGGCTCTTTCCATAGTTTGGCTATTGTTGAAAGTGCTGCTATAAACGTTGGGGTACAAGTGCCCCTATGCATCAGCACTCCTATATCCCTTGGGTAAATTCCTAGCAGTGCTATTGCTGGGTCATAGGGTAGATCTATTTTTATATTTTGAGGAACCTCCACACTGTTTTCCAGAGCGGCTGCATCAGTTTGCATTCCCACCAACAGTGCAAGAGGGTTCCCGTTTCTCCACATCCTCTCCAGCATCTATAGTCTCCTGATTTGTTCATTTTAGCCACTCTGACCGGTGTGAGGTGGTATCTCAGTGTGGCTTTGATTTGTATTTCCCTGATGAGGAGTGACATTGAGTTTCATGATCTGTTGGCCATCTGGATGTCTTCTTTGGAGTCTTGCCTCTGTTCTTGATCCATCATGTAACCCTGGGTGAAGCACTTCTCCTTGGTTGGGCCCCAGATTCTCTACAAAATGGCTACACTGACTTAGATGGAGAGTTGCAAATTGAAATACCTCTGGCTACCATTAATGAATAAGGCAGGTCTGGTGGGGACGGTGAAAACTGGAGAAGAGCATTCTCCTTCTGAAGGGGACAGCCTTCATCACCTCTGGATGTTTGCTGTCACTTGGGAGAGCAGGCCCCATGTCATCCTTTTCAGGGCAAGCTGGAAACCCAGCTCAAATGTTGACAAGGGCGCCAGCCCTTGGTTAATTTGCTCTCAGAACCCCTTCTCGTCCTTCCCCTATTTTGCTCTGTATTCATGGGGCTGTCCCCTGAAGGGTCCTGGCTTGGTTGTCTTGAATTGGTGGGATATTCTGTCTGTTGATGGAGAGTGAGAGGTTGGGAGACAGGGATAAGCCTGATGTCTTCCTTATCTCCCCGCCTTGGGTGCCAACACTGGCAGGGCCCACATCTCTGTGACCAACTGAGGTTCCAGGGTGGCCAAGTCATTGTGGCCTCTGGGCTCTGGTGACGTCTTCTGCCTTTGTCCTGGGGGGCTTGTTGCTGTTGCTAATCTCTGGGTGGCCTTGCTGATCTGTCATGTCCTGTGTTTGTATTAAACTGCCTCCAGTTTAAATACCTGGAGTTATTTATAGGTTCTTGATTGGACTCTGACTGATACAATTAATAATAACAATTATTATTATTATTACAATATAATAATATAATAATCAATAATACAGTGAAGGCTTTGTGGGGGCTGGGTGGAGTGTGGGGAACACCACTGCGTGACTGGTTTGGGTAAGCTGAATTTCAAGGTCATAATTTGGTTCAGAGTTGACCTGGGAAATCAGATAATATCAGCCCTTGCATTTTAGAAGCTTTCATTCTTCGGAGTGAATGTATTCTTCAGGGCATCTGGATTCTGGCCCTTCTGCCTCCACTAAAAGCTGCCTCTCCATCTTCATGCCAGGGCCTCTTCTGGCCCTGCCTGGCCCAGCCTCTGGTTGGCACCCCCTCCTGGCAACAAGATGGCACTGTCCCCTGGTGGCCTGAGAGGAAGCAGGGTGCTCTCTGAACAGGCAGATGACTTCCTTGCACTGTCTCCTCTCCTGCCTCCAAAACCCAGGCCACAGTGAGAGAGTGGGAATCAGGACCAGAACCCAGGGCTCATTCGCTCCGGAGGTGCACATCCCATACCTGCCATGTGCCACGCCAGTGCCGGGTGCTGGAGATGCCACCACTAAGACCCAGTCCCACCTCTGAGGAGCTGGGCATCCAGTCCAGCAGGCACAGAACCTCCTGCCAGTCAAGGTGGGGTGAGCCGTGGGGGAGGATCCCTGGCAGGGAGAGCCACCAGGCTCGGGAGCTTAGCTCCTGACTTCTGGGTTCTTCCACCTAGGTATGGAATATGCTATTTTTCCACCTGACGTTGTGTGATTTGGGGACAGTCCAACTCAGAATGAAAGACGCCAGTCATATGGTGAGCTGCCCCTGCCCTGATGGTGGTGCCCCCTCCCGGCCCCCCGCCGCCCCCCCCCCACCTTCTCGGCTTCGGCAGGACTCCCTTCTGGTGATCTCATCTTCCCCCCACCCCGAGTGGGGCTGTGAAGTGCCTCATCCAGGCTTTTATCTGGCATCCACAATTATAATGTCAAGATTGAATAATCTGCCTTTATCTCCCGGGTGACAGCCATGTAGAAACTTCAAAAGAAACAGTTTTGCTGGCATCTAACGGCTTTTGTTAATTACTATATCCCAAAGAAAATGAAATAAAAGAGGAAGAAAAATGATATTTCTCGGTGACAACTCTGTAAAAATATCAATGATGAAGCGGCATAGTTTAAGGGCTTTAACTATCCACGCAGCTGAGATCAGGCTGCTGCCCACCGGTGCGAGCCCTGGAGAACATCTGAGGATGCTGTGCACACGCACACCGGGTACACTATCACGCATCCTCTTGCAGCCCCGCCCCGGCACCCCCACCCCCCACTCACACACATTGCACACACAAAGGCCTTCCCATGCTGTGCACGCCACTGCACAGACTCATTCACAAGACCCCCCACATGTATACCGCACACACACACACACACACACACACACACACTCCTTCACACATCGTACCGCAGCATCACATATGTTCACACGCACGAGCCCCGTGACACACCTCTCTCACATACTCCATCCGCAGCCTCACATTCACACTCCTTCACAGACCCCCCCACCCACGCGTACCCTTTTGCGTGCATGCCACATTGTGCCAGGTTCTGTGCTGGGTGCTGGGTGACAGGCATGCAAGAAGTTCTGCTGAGGGTAGCAGGGAAGACACACAAGAGGGCCAGTGGCCCTGTTTTCTCTGTGTCACAGCATATTGATGTCCCGTGTGATGCAGGTGGATGGGAGTAGTGTGGAGTGAGCAGATGCTCAGGCTCTGGGGTCAGAATGCCTGGGTTTGTTTGGATCCTGGCACGAGCATATCACAGCTATGTGACCTCAGACAAGTCATTTCACCTCTCTGCGCTGCAGTGTCCGTATCTGTACAACGGGGATAATAATAGGGCATCCCGTGAAGGGATGTGTGAGGCCAAAATGAGGTAATGCAGGTGAAGCATTCACCCAAATGCTGGCTGTTATTTAGGGATGTGGAGTAGCTGACTCGGCCTGTGGGGGAGTGGCCTGGTGTGTAGGAGATGGCTTCCTGGAGGAGGTGATATTTGAGTTTGAGTCCTTGGAGTTTGGAAGAAAACAAGAACATATCCCAGGCAGGGAGAACAGCATGTGCAAAGGCTCAGAGGCACGGCAGGGCATGCATGTTCCATGGATGCTGGATGTTGGGTATGACTGGAGGATGGTGGGGGGTGTCAAGAGGAGGATTCAGTAGGACAAGATTCTAGAAAGGTAGGCAGGGCCTGACAGTCACAGCCCTTGTATTTCCTTCTGAAGGGGTAGGGTTTTCCTGTAGAAGCTGAAGCCATCAAAGAGTTACAGTCTGGTGAATAATACCATCAGGAAAGCCTGGGACAGGCAGGATGGGGTCCCACAGTGGGTGAAGCGTGACCCACCCCTTCACAGGACAGCGGGTGCCGACTGGTCCTCGGAGAAGGGGATAAAGTGTGGCTGGCCACCTCTCTCCCTCACTTGGGGCTTGCAAGCCTGGCACATGATAGTATTTATGTCACGGGTAGGTAACCACAGCAGGTAGAGTCCACTGCATTTAGGAAAGGCTGCCCTGCTCTAGGATCATAAACAGTTCCTGCTCGATGGGAGTGGAATTGAAAGGAAGGTTTCCCAAACCTGGGAGATTCCAAACAGAATTGTTTCCCTTCAGCCTGATGCAGTCCCTGGGGGGAGATCTTGTAAAATTCTCCTTTCCTCTGTGTAACAGCAAGGGGGTGTTTCCTGGTTCTGGCCCCCAGAGGCTGGAGTAGACAAAACAATGACTTTCCACACCCCGAGGGTGGGAGCCTGGGACAGCAAGTTTGACTTAGACCAGGTGGCAGCCCTATTGGCAACAGGAGGCTGGGGCAGGTAGGAGGAAACCACGATCTCTTCTTGCTTGCCTGCCCCAGCCCCAGGCGTTTGTCACCCCAGGGAATGGCTGGGGAGTGTGGAACCTGGAATCCAAGGAGAGGTGTCTGTCTGATGAGAGAAGTGACTGGATTGTATGGGTTTTCAAACAATCCCAAGCAGCAGGCGCCTGAGTCAGATGAGCTCTGGCGGGAGGCTAGGACAGGTGCCCCTGGAGTTGTGTAGGGCACTGTCCTCACTGCGACACATGCTGGCCCGGCCCCCACTGCTTGTCCCCTCCTTATCCCCAGATCACCTTCTGGGACCTCACTGAAAACTCCCTTCCAAGATGAGGCCAAGAGAAGGACACCAGCCAAGGTGGCCAAGGGCACCCCAGGATATCATTCGGCAAATGAGGGTTCCACCCAAGGCAGAACTGTACTGAAATGGCTGACTTTAGAAATCTGGACAAAGGCACCAGGCTTGATTTATTTTATTTATTTATTTTTTAAAATTTTTATTTAGTGTATTTCATTTCATTTATTTATTTATTTTTAAATGAAATTTATTGTCAAATTGGCGGCACATGTTGGGATGAGCACTGGGTGTTGTATGGAAACCAATCTGACAAAGACACCAGGCTTTAGAGTGCACATAGCATGGAGCCATAGAAGCAATGCCACGGTGCAGGGTCTGGGTCACAGCATCACAGTGAGGGCCCCCCTGCCCTCCCCAGACCCCTGGACATTTCTGGCCTCGACAGCTCTCTCTCTCCAGTAGGCGATCCCAGGGTCTGGGGGCCCTCAAAATGCTGGGTCTCCCCTGTGCTGCAGCCAGCATCTTCTTCCTGCCCTAGTTAAGCCCCCTTGTCCCAGGGCCCCTGTGCAAGGTGGTGGGGAGGGGGCTGGGGCTGTTCATTCCCTTCATTCCCCCCCAATTAACCCTGCCAGCTGAGGGGGAGCACTGGCCCCGGATCTAATCTCAGCCAGGTCTGGGCGCCCCCTCCTCCGCCCCTCCTTCCCACTAGTCATTAGTCTCCCCCGCTGCAGGTAGAGTGACAGGCCAGCTCGGAGCTCCTGAAAAGGCCTTTGTTTTATCGCCTTCAGTTCAGATGCTTCAGAGCACTAGCAGGCCATATTTTAATCTCAGGTCTTTGCAAACAAAATCGTTAAAAGCAGATGGCTGTGAAGACTGCCATGAATATTAATAGATATTGAAAAAAAGGCCCCTTAATCTTTCCATAAATCTTTTCGGAGGAGGTGGGGAAAGACTCGGAAGAGACGAGGGCTGCAGTGTAGCCCGAGGTGCCCTGGCCCAGGCTATCCCAGCTTGATCCTAAAGCCCCAGTAATCAGCACGAGGGTAGTAGGTGAGTCTAGCCTAGTGCCGTGGGCAGAGATGGGTCTGGAGCATCAGGTCTAGGCTCGAAGTCCTGTCTTCCCCACCCCTGCCCCTGCGGAGCAAGGAGGGGAGGGGGTCGAGGGGAGGTCAGGCTCCGCTCAGCACCTAACTCCTGCCAACTGTGGAGGGGTTGTTCCTTTGGTGCTCCATATAATGCTGCTAATCTATGCTGATCGCCTTTTGTGCAAATTTCTATGCATCCTAGTCTGACATCAGTTTTTTGGGGTGGGATTATCATCCCCATTTCACAGATCGGGAAAGACGCAGAAAATGGAAAGCCCTGGGTCAAGATCACAGGGTTAGTGAATGGAATGGAAGAGATATGAATCCAGATCTGTTTGACCACAGAAGTCTGTGTGATGAGAATCTTCTGGGACCACCTTGTCCCTCCAGCCCCAGTGGCACTCTTTCCTGGGCACATACTTTTGTACTGGATATTTTACTATTCACAATTCATTCATTGAGATCATACATTTCCCTCCCTTTTCAGTTCTCTTTTACAATGCAAACACCCTTGGGAGAGGTAACATATTAAGTACCTGAGAAACATTAAAAGCTGTTCAGCCACATAATCCACGACTAAAGTTGAAGTCTTCTTAGCTTAGCTATTTCCTGGCTCTGTGACCTTGAGCCAACATTTAATTCCCTGGAGTTGGTTTCCTCTGGAAAAATGGGAATGATGAAACAACGCTGTGAGAGAGACCCTGCAAGAATTTGAGGAGATCAAAGATAGGAAAACACTTTGAAAAGCACATATCACCGTACTCCTGCCGAGGAATATTGTTCTCATTGTTGTCCAAACACCTTATTCATTTCCAGGACCACTTTCATGCCAGGAGGGAATAAATAACTGTGGGGGAACAGGGGTGATGAGACCTGGGTCTGGGGTAGGGGCCTGCCGGGGAGGGGTGGTGGGTGACAGGAAGGGAAATGGCAGCTCTACAGAGCCAATGACATTGATCTCGACATTACTTTTTTTTTTTTTTTTTTTTTTGGCCACTGGCTGGCTTTGCTTTATGCTTCAAATCTAATTCAATCAGTATTTCTCCCTCCTTTCTTTCCAGTCCTGCCTTTCTTCCTCCTCTTTTCTCTCTCTCTCTCTCTCTGTCTCCCTCTGCCAATAACTATTTTCTGGTCACTTGTTAATGTTCCAGGGGTGGGGATTCCATAGTAAACACTGGTGGCATCATCCCCACACTAAATAACAGCAGACAAATAAGATCTTTACAAAACAGATAAGCACTCTGAAGAAATAGACATGGACTGAACTAAGGAATAATCTAGGGGCCCATTTTTTCAACAGTATTAATAAAATCTTTATTCTGGAGTATCAATAAGCAAGAATGGCATCTTTTGGGGCACCTGGGTGGCTCAGTCAGTTAAGTGTCTGACTTCGGCTCAGGTCATAATCTCACGGTTTGTGAGTTCTAGCCCCGCGTCGGGCTCTGTGCTGACAGCTCAGAGCCTGGAGCCTGCTTCAGATTCTGTGCCTCCTTCTGTCTCTGCCCCACCCCTGCTTGTGCTCGGTCTCTCAGTCTCTCAAAACTGAATAAACATTTTAAAAAATTTATTTTTTAAGAATGGCACCTCTCCTGGATTTTTTTCTTGAAGCCCATTGTTAATATGCATTTTTGATTGAAATACAGTTGCCAAACAATGTTGTATTAGTTTCAGGAGTACAACATAGTGGTTCGACAATTCTATACACTATGCTGTGCTCACTACAGTAAGTGTAGTCACCCTCTGTTACGTTATTACAATATTATTAACTCTATTCCCTATGCTGTACTTCATCTCTGTGACTTAATTACAACAGAAAGTTTGTACCTCTTAATCCCTTTCACCTATTTCGCCTCTCCCCTCGAACTCTGGCAACCAGTGGTTCTCTGTATTTATGATTCTGTTTCTGTTTTTATTTGTTTGTCAAGGGGACCCATTTAAAATAGGACAAGGGCTCTGTGTTCTCCCAAATCGGTTTCAACAAAGCTTAAGGAAGTATATTGGCTCGGCAGCCCTTATGCCCAACGCTGGAGAGTCCTCAGAGGAAGCAGCTGAGACCCACGACACCTTCTGAGGCCCAGGCCCCGCCCCCTGCCAGGCCCGGCCCCTCCTGGCCCCTCCTCTGACCAGGCACTGGCCCCTCCCCTGGCCAGGCACCGCCCCCCCCGGCCAGGCACCGCCCCTGGTCAGGCGTCAACCCCGGGCTGGCCCCACTCCTGGACTGGTCCTGCCCTCAGGGATCCTGTCTGGTGGGATAATGTGGCCGTGCCCCTACTCGAGGGGCCTGTTTAAGCGAGTCCAAAGGCTGAGGAGCGCAGAGTGGAGGTGGCCGGGTAGGAGGGGCTGACTGCGTTCTCTGGCTCCAAGTTTTCATGTACAGAGTTCTCATGGTGGAAGCCCAGAAGACTAGTTTTGAGAGAAACCTCAGATATGGAAGAAGAAATCCGTCACTCTGGTCGCGTTAAACTTGCCATTCCAAATGCAGCGAATTCTTGGAGCCCGAGTACAAAGAGCCAGAAGCTTGTCATGTTTCAACAAACATACTTTATTATACTGTATAATTTAAGGTATCATTTTATTCAAGTGACATTCAAACGTGTGAAAAACGGGTGCATATGCCATAGCTATTAATGAAATCATTACGTACAAATGGTTACGCTTTACCAAGTCATTCATTAAAAGTAAATTAATGAGGGGACAGCATTAAAATTTTTCGCAATCATTACCAGGTCCAGCCTAACCCACTTTTATAAATATTCATCAACAAAAACGTGCCTCAAGAACTCACCCAGTAAATTAAATTCTCGTCTTGAAGTGTTTTGCTTCTATTAATGGCATCGGCCGTGGTACTTTCTTTGATTTGTTTTCTGGAACTTTGGGATATATTGTACAGAAATAATGACAAACTCTGAGTAATCGCTGATAATTAGGCCAAATCTATTATTCCCATGGTATTTACATTTTGATTACTATTTTCCCCCCAAAGGCAATGTCTTGAATCTATTCTAATGCAAGACAAACTAGTATCTGAGATTTTCAGGGCTGGAAGAAAATCCAGAAATTAACTAGTCCAGCTCTCACCTGATATTTGAATCTCCGTCAACATCTCTGCCAGGTGGCCTTTTGGCTTCTGCTTAAACACCTTTCATGATGGGGAACTCATTCTCACCTCAGTGGTCCACTCCATTCTCGGACACCTTTGGTTGCTCATCTTTACCTCTAAACTGTACCAGTCCCTTTCTAGCATCCATATGTGTCCCAAACCCTGTGCATGGGGGTGGAGAGTAAAAGGACTTCACAAGCATGGGGAAGTTGTCCTGTAGATATTGTCACACTCTTGCCCTCCCCTAAGTCTTCCATCTCCGGGCTGAACATTTCCCGTGTATTTGAAACTTCCTCCAAGGAAGTCAAATCCAGGCTCTTCACTTTCTTTCTCTTCCCTGCAGAGAAGGTCTTATCTCTAAGGCCCTGCATGATCTGGTCTCCACGTAACCTTTTTGGCTTTATATTCATCATTACCCACGATTTTCCTCTGCACCTGAGTTAGGTAATCCTGAACCATGGGACAGAACCTCTATACAAACTGTTCATGAAGTCTGAGCCTTTACATAGGCTTTTCCCTCTGCATGAAATGCTCTTGCTCCCTTTGTCTGCCTCATGAGTTCTTACTCATCCTGTGGAACCTCTGCTCAGTGGTCACCTGTGAAGCCATCCCTGATTGATTCCAAATTCCTACCCTTGAGAGAATTGATCACACTGTCTCACTATAATACTTCTGTTCTTGTAAATATGTAGTACCCCCCAAGGGAGCCGGAGGCAGGAGGCAGGGCAAAAGGACCTCAGGTTCATGAGTGGTGTCCAGGTTAGACTCTTTATTTTTGGCTTAAAACAACACACTTATTATCTTGCAGTTCTGTCGTTCAGAAATCCATTCCTTGGCTCATGGCCTCCTCCCTCCATCTTCAAAGCCAACTACACTGGACTGATTGCTCCCACATCAGATTTATGATATTATCTCCTAAAGATGTTAGATTTGTAGGCTCAAAGCAACACTCCAAGAGAAATGATCAGCCACAGCTTATGGCTTCTGCCCCATCATCAGCCCAAGTCGTGTGGAGCACTATGAAATCACATCATTTTTTTTTTAAGTTTATTTATTTATTTATTTTAAGAGAGAGAGAGAAAGTGTGTGCGAGCTGGCGAGGGGCAGAGAGGGAAAGAGAATCCTGAGCAGCCTCCATACTGTCACTGTATAGTTCAGCACGGGGCTTGATCTCACGAAGTGTGAGATCATGACTTGAGCCAAGATCAAGAGTGGAACGCTTAACTGACTGAGCCACCCAGGCGCCCCCGGAATCACATCATTTCTGTAAATAACATAACCATCCTGGAAAGAGTATAATTTTTACTGCATTGTATTTTAGGTCTAAAGGCATTAATTTGTGAAATATAAACATTTAAAACCATCCACAGCGTTGGTAACTCTGTTTTGACATAAAGATAAAACATATCAGGAGGATCAAAACATGAAGACAGTGGGGTCCTCTCTTAAAGCCCTGATAGGTGCTTGCTCCACATGCAGTGAATTTACGGGCTCGCCTGTCTGCTCTACTTTGTAATCTATAGTACTGCATAGTAGGGAAGAGCGCGACTCTGGAACCAAACTACCTAGGTTCAAGTCTAGCTGGGTGACTGGGTGACCCTGGGCCAGTTACTTACCCTCTCTGTGCCTCACCTTGTCCATCTATACAACGGGAGTGAAGAATAGCACCTGCCTCGCTGGAGGTTGAGTGCCAGTGCAGCACCATATGTCAAGTGCTTGGTGTGAGGCTGTGCTCTAAAAGCTTTCCCTGCCATGGCTGGAGGGAGGGAGCATTTCTGTCTTGGGCCCCATTGCAACTCCTGGTCCAGGGCATGGGTTCTGTAAACACTGCTGCAGTCCTGCTGACTGCGTGGTCCGGGCCCCCTCGCCCAGAAATCCTGCCCACACAGACCATGTGCATCATCCCTCCCCCCCCCCCCCCCCCCAGCCTCCCCTACATGCTGGGAGCATCTGTGGGGACGTTTGTAAATACGCAGAGGCCTATTTTCCTCCCTCCCTAGACACAAACCATCAGATAAGGCTGCTCCCATTTTCCTCCTGCCCTCAGAAAGGCACCGCATCAGGGTGATCCAATAAGATTTTCCCACTGTCAGTGTGCTATCTATGTCTGCATTTAGTTTTATTTTCCGTGGAGCAACAGACTCTTAGGGAACAAGTGTCTCTCCCTCTTGTCTAGTAAGGAGCTAAGAGACAGCTTGCTTCCTCTCCAGGTAAAGTGGCTGATTCCACACCTGATAGAGAGTGCAGTTATTGTCCCAACACAGAGATTGCTCTGGGAGGAGGGGGTGATTACACACTGGCAAATCCAGGCTTTCCTCCTTTAGTAGAGAGGACTTCCAAAGGTAATTAGTGCTATTTATCCTCTACAGGAGGGATCAGTTGAGAAGGCAGCATAACGCTACGCAGAGAATCTCTGGGGGGGGGGGGGAGGGTGGGAGTGGGTATGGCACAGAGAGGTTAAGTGACTTGTGGGAAGTCACCTAGCTGAGGAGGGTGGGAGCAGCATTTAAGGGCTGATTGAGGGCAGCAGAATTAGCATGGTGACTGTGATGAGCGTGGGCGGGATAACTTACCAGAAGAGTGAAGGTCTCCTGGACATTTTGTTGGCATAAAGCTAAGGGAAGCGGGTGTTGGTGGAGGCTGATGGGCAGGCTGGGAAGACGGGGCGTGACTTTTGCAGTCTGATTGGCTCACTCTAAGTACAGCCCGGCAGCAGAAGGCAGGTGCTTTGAAGCCTAGAGAGAGCACCACCCACTCCCTCGCCCCAGGTGAGCAACAGAAAAACACTGTCAGTTACACAAAACGGAAGAAAGATACACACAGAGACAAGCAAACACAAACAGGAAAGAGAGGGGCAATCCAAGACTCAGAGACTGCCACTGGAGACAACCAAGAGGAACACTCTCAAACATCCACAGAGACCCAGAGATGCAGAGAGAAACACCCCAAGACAGAGCCCAAGAAATCTGCCCGGACTGAGAGACACAGATGAGAAACAGGCCAGAGAGACGAATCTGGAGACCAAAGGAGGCAGAGACGCAGGAGGGACTTTACTCATAGATGCGGAGGAGCAGAGTGAGCAGGACAGGGAGACAGACAGAGACGGCCACACAAACCTGAAGGTCATTCCCAGTTAGCGGGCCGAGGAGTGAGGAAAGTCTTTCGTCAGATGAAGACCTGGCAGGCTCCCGAAGAGTCAGCCTGACGGTCAGCAACCCGTGGCAATGAAATCAGGGCCAGTGAGTCTTGACAGCCGGGTGTGAGGATGCCCCTTCTCTCTGCATGCATGCCGGGTGGCCACAAGCCAGCCGAAAGGTGGGCAGTACAGACCAGAACCCACCCGACCGTGGCCATTTCACCGAGGCTCGGCGGTGTGAAGGGAAATGGCAGTGCTCACCAGCAGGGAGGCCCCCAGCCACCATCCCCATCTGCCTGCCCCTGCCTGGCTTGTGGGGAGCAGACAGCCTCCCTGATTGTGCCAGCTCCTGGCTGCACAGGCCGCTGTTGCTCTGGCTTCTTCATAAATCTGCACCATGGAAGCTTCTGAGAGGGAGGGGAAAAGGGGGGGAGGTGCTGTGTCTGCAAGAGATACCCCACAGGCAGACCAGATATGCCAGGACTAGCACGGCTTCCTCCAGAAACGAGAGCTGAGCGCAGGTAAAATGTTCATATGAAGACACAACCCGTTTGAAAATGAACCTTAGCTCGCCTGAGCTCCAATTTCGTCACTTGTAGATGGATGCGCTTCATCAGGTGAGGTCTGCAGCTCAGTCACAGATTCAAACTCAGTTTCATCCCGGATAAATCGGTTATGGCTCTAGAAATTCCTCTTGGACCAGGGGTTGCCACAGGGCAGGGGCCATGTGACTTGATTCTCCAAACAGGCGCTGAAGGCATATTGATGGCTGAATAAATTCTAACATTTCTCTTCATACGAATAACCAGGATTTATTGAGTTCTTGGCTGAGGAGAGGCACCGTTGTACCCAAACCTGGCATCGGCTCTAGGAGGAAGGGACTCTTATGACCGATTTTAGTTAGGAAACTGAGACCCACTGGGGCAAAGTGATTCTCCCAAGATGGTACGACTGGGAAGTGATGCAGCTGCTGTTTGGACGTGGGTTGCCTGAATCTGTATTTGGAGATCTTGTCGTCTCCCTGTGCAACTTTTCATAAAACACAGCTTTTTAATTGGCACAAAATGTTTCATACCTATTCCCTCATTTGCTTTGCAAAACTGTCAACTCCGAGCCGCCGTGCTATCTCTTGCCTGGCTATGGCAGCAGCCTCATATCTGGTCTCCCGGCCTCCACTCCTCACTCCTATATTGGACTCCCAGGCAGCAGCCAGGGTGACCTTTTCAAAATTCTAGTCTCATTAGATTGCCCTGCAGACGAGAACTGGGGCTTCCCATCGCTAGTGGGGTAAAGCTACAGCTCCTGAATGCAGCCCATGGGGCCCTGCAAAGCACAGTGTCCCTTAACCATGACCCATTAGGGGGCTGGGAAATCAACACAGTGGTTAGTAAACTGCATTTTCTTAAAGAAATAGAACAGGCTAGAACAGAAGAGAAAGTCTCTGAGGGGATCATATTTAATGTGGCAGGAGTAACTTTTTTTTTTAACCAATCTTTTAAAATTGATGTATGCAGGCAATCGTATGTGTGAGCACATGTGTGTTCTATGTTCCCAGTCATCATGCAAATTGTATTTCTTTCTTTTTTTTAATGTTTCTTTGTTTTTGAGAGACAGAGACGGAATGCGAGCAGGGGAGGAACAGAGAGAGAGGGAGACACAGAATCTGAAGCAGGCTCCAGGCCCTGAGCTGTCAGCACAGAGCCTGATGTGGGCTCGAACCCATGACTGTGAGATCATGACCTGAGCCGAAGTCGGACACCCTTAATTGACTGAGCCACCCAGGTGCCCCGCAAAATGTATTTCTTACGGCTTTATCCAAAACCTGTGAAGCCACTGGTCTGGCATCATCTCGCCCACACCCCCTCACTCTTCTAGCCAAAGACAAAGGTCTTTTTCTTGGAATGTTCTTTTTACCTCTTCACTTAGATAAGTCCACCTCCTCCTTCATATCTCAACTCAGCACTGTTTTGTCAGGGAGCCCCCCGGTTTTCTGCCCCCACGGCACCAAGGACCTCCTCTTCCAGTACTTATCACGGTTTCCATTTGGCATTTCGTATGTGTGTATTCAGTCAATGTCAGTCTCCCCCACTGGTCTCTGTGCTCCATGGGTGGGTGGGGGGTGTCACCCAGGGGAGGACAGCCTGTCTAGAGTGCCCTATGAGGGCAAAACAAGGTAGTTTTTGCCTGTCACCATCCCCTATGCCTCGCACCGTGCCTAAATTACAGTGGGCATTCCACAAACCCTTGTAGGGTGAGTACATCATGAGGGGCAGTACCTGTTGTGGTCTTTACAGGTTAGGAAATAGGCACAGAAGAACTGAGAGTGACTTGCCTGAGGCCCCGGCCGATGACTCACCAGGAGCTCTTCTGCTCCACTCGCCCACAGTTGCCACCTTGGACATGGTGTGGTCCATGAGGTCTGGCTCAGGGTCGGTCCCGCCCCGCCCTGCCCCCCCTCTGCTTCTTCCTGCACACCAGTTCCTTCCCACGAGCTTCCTGGCTCCACACGCAGTGTTTCTTCTCCCTCTCCAGCTGGCTGAGCACCATGCATGGGGTGGCTGGAGGAGGCACAGCTCAGAAAGTGACAGCAACAATATTAGGAGTGAAAAAGATCAATTAAGCCCATCGAGCTGATTTGTGAAGCTGATTAAATTAGGAGCCTCCCTGGGGGCAGATTCACTCTCAGGTTGACAGACCAGCTGCCAGCCACGCTGTGGGGGTACTTGCCAGCTTCCAGGGTGGGGTCACTTGCCCTGCTCTGGGCGTGGCGGGGGGACGAGGGGAAGTGCTACTTGGAGAGCACCTGCAGAGCCAAGCTAGGCCCCTGGCCTGTTTCCTCTGCTTTTTCTTGGAATCAGCCTAACAAGACCTGTGGGGGGCTGGGTGGGTTGGCCTGGCTTTAGAATAAGATACTAGGTAGGCCTCAGGGACTTTAGGTGACATGCAGAGTCATCAGCTGGCAGGGGGAGAGGTAGGCAGTGGAGCCAGGTTTGGAACGCAGGGCCACTCGCTCCCTCTGTGTTCCATTCTGTACTCTTGTTCTGTTCCTGCTTCTGCATCCTGGATGCCTCTTTCTCCACTTCCCTAGGCTCATGGCTCCCTTCCTCCCACCATCCCCCTCCCCACTTGACCAGATATAATCAGATTATCTCTCCAGTAACCTGACCCTTCTGCCTTGGCCTCTCTTTCATGGCCTGTCCCCAGGGCAGCTCAGGCCAGAATATCCTTGTACTTCAGAATTCAACCTCCCCCTTCAAGTCTCCTGGCCCCCAGGGCAGGGGTGGGGGCGGTGCCGGGGGGAACAGAATTTGGACAAAGGCTCCTGTGTGTGTAGGGAAAATGGAGCCTGGGGAGGTTACCAAAATTGAGGTCAGCTTCTCCAAAGTACAAGGGCTACGGCACGGAGGGCCTTCAATGCCAGACTGCAGAATATGGTTTTCCTCAAACACTGCCCTTAGTGGGGATGAAGGGAAGGGAGAAGCCCTAAAGAGCAGATAGCCATGGGGTGCTGCGTTTCCAGATGGCAAAGGAGGGCCATGCAGGAGGCAACACGTGGAGCTGCCTGGGCAAGAGCCCCTTCCCCTCCCGCCCCGCTTCCCCCACCAGTGCCTGGGTCAGGGAGCGGGGGTACAGAAAGGCTTCTCAGCAGAGAACCCTTGGTGCTGGGTCAGGAAAAGGACAGAGAAGCCTGCAGGGGAGTTGTTAAAGGATCCCTGAGGGCCTCTGAGCCCTGGGCCAGAGATGGGGCTGCAGAAAAATGGAGAGGAACTGACCCTCAGACAGGATCTGGTTTGTCACACCCTGGCCTGCTTTCTTTCTTAGCACAAATTTGTGCCAAATCTGTAATTTAAAAACACACACACAGGCAAAAACAGGCTCGGGGTCATGCAGCTGTCAGTGGTAGAGTTGGGGTGCGCCCCCAAGTCTGCAGGCCTTCAGAGCCTGGTTTCCTCTCGCAGGCCAAACGCCCAAACCTCTACAGTCCTGGAAGTCTGGGGGCGGAGTCGAGGAGGCCCGCCGCAATCCCTGAAAGGCCGCAGAGCTTGGTGCCTAAGACCCCAGGATTTAAAATTGGACTAGGTTCACTATCCTGGCTCTGCAACTTGCTTGCTCTGTGGCCTTGGCCAGGCGGGCTGGCCCTCTTTGTGCTTTATTTTCCTTCTCTGTAAAATGGGGATAATGGTAGGGCCAACCTCATAGGGTTGGTAGGAGGATTAAATGAATGTACCCAGATGATTTAGACTGTGCCTGTCATTCAGTGTCAGCACTGCTACTTGGGATGGATCTAGGACACAGAGGCCAGGTGGGGGGAGGTGCAGCCAGGTACAGACCTCTAAGCTAGCCCTTCTCTGCTCTGCACCGCACTGCACCCCCAGCTACCTGAGCTGCTGGGACCCAGGCTGGTTGGCTGCAGCAGGTGTCTCCCACCTGGAGGGATGACTGTCTAGTTCCAGAGTGGAGGCCTGCAGCCTCCTTCCGTTGAACAGACTCGGAAACTGAGGCTCAGACAGGGCGCAGCGAATCTGCTCTGACTTTGGGCAAACTGGATCCTAGAGCCTTACCCTAGACCCAGGTTCCTGAATCCCAGTCCAGGGTCTCCACTTGGCCCCAAAACCGGTTTAATTTTTTCCAGGCAGACGCCATTCTCATGGCAGGGACATTTTTCCGTAATCTTATTTGCAATTGCTAATGAGAAGCAGGGCTGTTCTCCGCTGCTAAACCTCGCCCTCATCTCTAATTTGTTTCCAGAGGCTGGGGCTGAGGCCTCTGCCGCCTCTGTGAAATATTACCAATTATTTCTCAATTGCTTCCCAACTGGAAAACAACTCTTGGAGATGGAGCTCTCTGGAAGCTGGAAGAAGCCATAAGGATGATTTTTTGATCTGGCGTGAACCTTGCCGAGAGGCACACATGCTCCATTGTCCCTGCTCCAACTTGAGGGACGTGGTGGGTGGCCTATGACTCTGTCTTCTTCTCCTTCTTCACCTGGCCCCCAGCCGGGCAAGGGTTTCCAAACTCTGGGGGCTGCAGCAAGGCTCAGGCACCACAGAGCGGTGAGGAGGGCAGGCTGGAGAAGAGCCTTTGGTGGAATCACTGGAAATGGCAACTCCATCCCCACAGCTTAGGTCACAGGCCTGAGGGTCCCCCTTGCCTTTCTCCCACACCAAATCCAATCCATTAGCAAATCCTTTTGGCTCTGCCCTCAGAACACACCCAGAATCTGACATTTCTCACCATCTCCCCTGCTCTGGCCCCAGTCCAGGCCAGCATTATCACTCACCTGGGTTGTGTCAGTGACACCCTAACTGGTGGCCCTGATGTCACCCTCCTCCTCCCCTACAATCCACACAGGAGCCAGAGAAACCGGTTCAGGATTCCATTTGAATGCGGTTGTTTGGCCCTTTAGCTATACTGCTTTGCATTTTTAAGTGTGTTTTTTTTTTCCTCCTAGGGATTACACTACACAGCCTTCACTTTTCATAGTCAACTTAGAGTTTACTATTTTACCACTTTACATAAAATAGAAAACTCTTGCAAACATTTGCCATCCCCCCCCACCCCCATCCTGTGCGCTGTTTTCACAGGCACTACTTCTGATAAACTGTAAATCTCATAAGACAGTGTCGTCATTTTTGCTTTAAGCTATCACATGCGTAGTCAGGGTGCCTGGGTGGTTCAGTCGGTTAAGATTCTGACTTCTGCTTGTCGTGATCTCAAGGTTCTGAGTTCGAGCCCCGCATTGGGCTCTTTGCTATCAGCATGGAGCCCACTTGGGATCCTCCGTCCCCACCCCATCCCCCCCCCCCACGCCCACCCCTGATCTCTCTGCCCTTCCTCCACTTGTGCATGCACTCTCTCCCTCTCAAAAATAAATAAAAAAAGATTTATAAAGAACTGTTATGTGGTATGCATAGTGGAGGAATTAAGAGAGAAAATCATCTTATAGTTTTATATATTTACCACCTGATGCTGTTCATTCTTTTCTGAAGATCGGAGTGCCCCTCTTGTGTCATTTATCATCAACTTGAAGAACTTACTTTAGTGTTGCTTATAGTTCAGGTCTTCTGATGACACGTTCTTTAGATTTTCTTTTAAGGTTTTTTTTTGTTTTGTTTTGCTTTGTTTTGAGAGAGAGAGAGAGAGAGAGAGAGAGAGAGAGAATCCTACACAGGCTCCACACTCAGCAAACAGCCCAACCTGGGGCTTGATCCCAGGACCCTGGGATCATGACCTGAGCTGAAATCAAGAGTCAGATGCTTAACCTACTGAGCCACCTAGGCACGCCTCTCTAAATTTTCTTTAAATGTCTTCGTTTTGCCTTTGTTACTGAAGAATGTTTTCACTGGATCTAGAACCCTGACAGGTTAACTGTTTTTTTCCCCTCTGCAGCTCTTTAATGATGCTATTTTGTTTCCTCTCCATAATTTCTTTTTTTTTTTAGTTTTATTTTTTATTTTTTAAAATTTACACCCCAATTAGTTAGCATATAGTGCAACCATGATTTCAGGAGTAGATTCCTCAGTGCCCCTTACCCATTTAGCCCATCCCCCCTCCCACACGCCCTCCAGCAACCCTCTGTTTGTTCTCCATATTTATCAGTCTCTTCTGTTTTGGCCCCCTCCCTCTTTTTATGTTATTTTTGTTTCCCTTCCCTTATGTTCATCTGTTTTGTCTCTTAAAGTCCTCATATGAGTGAAGTCGTATGATTTGTCTTTCTCTGACTGACTAATTTCACTTAGCATAATACCCTCCAGTTCCATCCACGTAGTTGCAAATGGCAAGATTTCATTCTTTTTGATTGCCAAGTAATACTCCAGTGTGTGTGTGTGTGTGTGTGTGTGTGTGTGTGTGTGTATACCACATATATATATATACCACATCTTCTTTATCCATTCATCCATTGATGGACATTTGGGCTCCTTCCATACTTTGGCTATTGTCGATAGTGCTGCTATAAACATGGGGGTGCATGTGTCCCTTCGAAACAGCACACCTATATCCCGTGGATAAATGCCTAGTAGTGCAATTGCTGGGTCATAGGGTAGTTCTATTTTTAGTTTGTTGAGGAACCTCCATACTGTTTTCCAGAGTGGTTGCACCAGCTTGCATTCCCACCAGCAGTGCAAAAGAGATCCTCTTTCTCCGCATCCTCGCCAGCATCTGCTGTTGCCTGCGTTGTAAATGGTAGCCATTCTGACAGGTGTGAGGTGGTGTCTCATTGTGGTGTTGATTTGTATTTTCCTGTTGATGAGTGATGTTGAGCATTTTTTCATGTGTCGATTGGCCATCTGGATGTCTTCTTTGGAGAAGTGTCTATTCATGTCTCTTGCCCCTTTTTTCGCTGGATTATTTGTTTTTTTGGGTGTTGAGTTTGATCAGTTCTTTATAGATTTTGGATACTAACCCTTTATCTGATACGTCGTTTGCAAATATCTTCTCCCATTCTCTCGGTTGCCTTTTAGTTTTGCTGATTGTTTCCTTTGCTGTGCAGAAGCTTTTTATGTTGATGAGGTCCCAATAGTTCATTTTTGCTTTTGTTTCCCTTGCCTCTGGAGATGTGTTAAGTAAGAAGTTGCTGTGGCCAAGATCAAAGAGGTCTTTGCCTGCTTTCTCCTTGACCTCTCCATAATTTCTGATGAGGGTTCCATGGTTATTTGAATCTTTGTTCCTTGATGTAGTGTGTCTTTTGTCTCTGGCTGCTTTCAAGGCTTTCTATTTCTCTTTGATTTTCAGCGGTTTGAATATACAGTATATGTAAATTTATGTCTTTCATTAGATTTGAAAAGTGAGGTGTTTTTGTTTTATTTTGAGATTTTTTTGGCCATTATTTCTTCAAAAAGTTTTCGCTCAAAAAAATTTTTTTTGCTCTATTCTTTCTTTTCCTTTCCTTCTAGGACTCCAGTTATGGATATGTTAGATATTTGATATTATCCCACAGATTTCTGACACCGTTCAGTTTTTTTAATCTTATTTCTCTCTTCCCCCATCTCCTTCCCTCCCTCCCTCATTTCTTTACACTTTTTTTTTTTTAAGGTGTTTTCATTTTTCAGGGACACAGACAGAGCGTGAGCAGGGGAGGGGTAGAGAAAGAGGGAGACACAGAATCTGAAGCAGTTTCCAGGCTCTGAGTTGTCAGCACAAAGCCCGATGTAGGACTCGAACTCACAGACGGTGAGATCATGACCTGAGCTGAAGTCAGATGCTTGATGGACTGAGCCACCCAGGTGCCCCTCCCACACTTCTTTAGATTACTTGGTTTTGGTTAATCTGCTTAAGCTCACTGACTGTCCTCTGCATTGTCTTCAGTGCATACACTGAAATTTTTTAAACATTTCAGATAATGAATTCTTTGGTTCTAGAATTTCTACCTGATTCTTTTCATATTTTCTTTTTCTCGTTAGAGATTTACTATCTCTTCACTGATTAAGAGTGTGTTTTCTATTGCTCTGTAAAGCATAGTTATAAAAGTTACCCTAGAGTTCCTGCCTGGTAATTCTTCAAGACCATCTTAGGTTGGGCTCTGGATTATCATTTTCCTTGAGGATGGATCACGTTTTCCTCATTATTTATATGGTGAGTTTGGATTATATCCTGGAATTGAAGACATGGTATAGAGATTCTGGATTCATTGGATTCTTCCAAAGAGCGCTGATGTCTTTGTTTTAGAAGGCAGCTCACTTGGTCAGAGTCAAACCACAAACTCTGTGTTGCCTGCAGTGGGCAACATCACAGCTCAGTTCTTTCCTCCTTAGCTGTAGATTGTCTTGAGTTTTCTCTGTGTGAATTGGTTCAGGAGTTGAGTGGAGACTCATCAGAATTTAACTGAATTTGAGCCTTTTCTAGTATTTTCTTTTCCATCATTTCCCCTTCACTTTCCAGTGGTTCTGGTTGCCTCTGGCTCCTCAGGCTAGAAAAACAGTGTTTTCTGTTAGACTTTTAGGTGTCCTGTGCTATACCACATCTTCAGCCTGCAAAAAGCCACAAACGTGGGAAACTTACCACATGATGGCCCCTTCTTCAAAGTTTTGACATCCTTCCCAAGTCTGCCTATTTTGGATAATTTTCCAGAGCCTTCTAGCCGTTGTTTGGGTATTATATCGAGCATTTATAGGTATTATAGGGAGGGTAGATCTGTTAAGAGCTTATACTACTATATTGCAAGTGGAATGCCTGGGGTGTTCTTTTTTTTTAAATTTATTATTTTTAATTTTATTTTAGAGAGAGAGAGTGTGTGCATGAGTTGCGGAGAGGGGCAGAGAGAGAGAGAGAGAGAGAGAGAGTGAGAGAGAGAATCTCCAGGAGGCTCCATGCTTAGCACAGAGCCTGACACGGGACTTGATCCCATGACCCGGGGATCATGAATTGAGCTGAAACCGAGAGTTGGACGCTCAACTCACTAAGCCACCCAGGCACCCTGTGTAGAGTGTTCTTTTTAAAATTTCTCAGACCATATCACTCCTCTTTTCAACTGATCCTATAGCAGTGGTTCCCATTTCACTTAAAAGCTGAAATCCATACATGACCCTCAAGGCCTTGAATGATCTAGCCCCAGACTTTGTCTGACCTTGTGTCTACCTTTACTCCCTCCGTTCTACTCACAGTGGTGGCCTCTTTGTTGTTCCTCAGACACATTCCTGCAAGAGCCCTGCATACTGACCCCTGCCTGCCTCCTCAAGCCTTGTTTTTAGCCATTTCCCTGACTCTTTATGCTCCAGTCCTGCTGGTCTATGGTCAAGTCCTGGGTCATGTCATGTCCCTTTCTGCCTCAAGGCTGTTTCTTCTGCCCACAGTAGCTTTGTATGGACTTTTCTTCTGTATAGTTCTTTCTAGTTCTTACCTCTCATGGAAATGACTGCTTCTCAGAGAGTCCTTCCTGAGCACCCCCTCCAAGGTAAGGTGATTTTAACTCTCGGGACACTGTATGCTTCTTCACAGCATATTGCACACTTGTAATCACTTATTTATTGTTTGATCACTAATGTTAAGTGCTGTGAGGGCAGGCATTCCATCTGTTTTGCTCATTCCTGCCTCCTGGGCACTTCGAACACAGTAGGCACTCAATAGACACCTAGCAACTGGTTATCAAGACCCAGGATAGCGTCAGAGGCTGGTAGGGAGGGACCTCTTGGAGTCCCTACTGTGTTTACGCATCCTCATGGTGACCTTGTGTAAGTTTTACATCTCTGTGCTACTCTTAGAGGCTCTGGGAGGGGAAATGACTTGCCCAAGGTCACAAGTCAAATGCTAGCTGAGAATTTCCTGGTGTGAGCTCAGGCCAGTGAGAGATCTCAGACTGCACCCAGCCTCGGCCTCTCTGTCACACTGGTTCTTTGCTACATGGACTGACTGCAGATTTGTTGAAGGCCTGGCAGAGTCGTTTCTCTTTTTTCAGTGTTTTCTCCTAGGGTTCATAGCTGGGGCTCCCCTTGCTGAGTTGGGGGGAAACCGCTCACGTGAGCACTATGTTTTATATGGCAGTGCAGTAGGGCTCTGGAGCCCAGGACTGCCGTTGGGTCCCACGACCTGGTTCACTTCTTTCTTTTGCCATGATTCTTGTTTATGGCCAACAGGTGTCTCCCAGAGAACAGCTGAGCTACAGAGACCCTTAGTGCACATCCAGGGTAGCACCCACTCCCTTGCTGGTGAGGAGCCTGAACCTTGGGAGAAGGTAATGGACACTTTCTTCATGCAAAGCCCCTTTTGCATTCCGAGTTGAATACTCAGCTCTGAGTTGAACATCCTCCTTGATGCTCACGAGACTTGGCAGTGCTTTTGACTAATTGCCATTTACAATATCTGTGTTCTTTTAGTGATAGACGATTGGTTTACTAAGTAGTTTATCCGTACTGTAGAATATGATCTAGGCATCAAACACAATGATGTGGAAGAGTTAAGGATATGAGGAAGTGCTCAAGCTGTGTTATGTGAAAAGAAAACAAGGCTTCTTTCAAAAAAGAAACAGCATATGTTTCTATTTTTGCAAAAATGTATATCTACATAAATAGATAATATATACTATACGTAGGAAAAAGCCTGGAAAATTTATACAAGATAACAGTTTTCAATGACGAGGGGATGAAGGGTAATTAAAAAAAAATGTTTCCTATTCTTTTTCAAATTGTTTCAAACAATATGCATTACTCTTGTAATAAAATTAAAAAAAAAAAATAGACAGTATTTTTCAAAGGAAACAAAACCAAATACCAAGACTCTTGGGGACTCTCTCCAGGGCCAGGCTTGTCCTCTCTGGAGAGGTCTGAGGGCTGGGGGAAGGAACTCTGGCAGGCTACCAGCATTGAGAAGGGGTTTCTTGTTCCCAAGGGAAAGAAATGGCTTCAGAAATCAACCATCCTCCCCATTCCCTCTGCTACTTCTGCTGAAAGAGACAGGGGACTCCAAGACAATGGCTGAGGGTGTGCTGGCACCTCCTCCAGGCAGCCTTCCCTGATTGGTCTGTCATTGCCCTTCCCCCACCCTGATCTGCTGGGCCAAGCCTCCTGTACTTCTCAAGGAAGCTGCTTTCCCATCAGGGAAAACACCACAGTAGCAAAAAGGACATTGCCCCCACTTCTCCAGCTTATCCTGTGTCAGGCATTATGTTAAGCACCTTTACCAGTAACTGTGATGATTCACCCTGACGATATCAGGAGGAGGCTGGTACTGATTGATTGATTTTAAACGGGGAAACTGAGGCTCACTAGTTTACTGGAGGTCACACAGCCAAATGAGGGCAGAGCCAGGATTCCAACTCAAGTCTGTTTGGCTTGAGTGACTTTCTTACCCTGTGGCAGTATCTCCAAAGATCATGGGTCTGCCTCTTCTTGCTAGAGGGCTGTGTGCGTGTGTGTGTGTGTGCATAAACACGTGCACTGAGTGCATGGTACTAAAAGGAGGGGGAGGGGACTGATTAGTGGGTGCCCATGTGCTAGGCCCTGTGTTTGAACTCCTGCTCTCTTTCTAGCAAGCCCACGTGGTGTATCCTAATGACATTCTCATTTACCTTTGAGGCTTGGCCAGTGAAATGATTCTTCCACAGGTGGACTGGAATTCCAGCATGGGATGGTCTGACCATGATCCTGACCCCAGTGTCCTGCCATGTCATTGATTTTTCCTGGCTACTGACATTCTGTAGGGCTAGGGCTGGTGTGGTGAACGAATGCTGCGAACGAATGCGAACGAATGCAAATGAGGGCCAAATGCAGCCTGCTGCCTGTTTTGGTAGGGCTTCTGAATGAAGAATGATTTTTTATGTTTCTAATGGGTTGTAAAAACAAAAAATCAAAGAAAAGTACATGACAGAGAAATACATGGCTGGCAAAGCCTCACGTGGCCCTTGACAGAATGAGTTTGTGGACCCCTTGCCTGGGATCCTAGGTCCAAGGGGAATTCTTTGTGCCTGTGGACCCATCTTCCACACTTGGTGGTCCCAATGTCATTATTGAGCAGGGGCTCTGTACCGAAAGCACCAGCCGTGGCAGGGGTGAGCATTTTATTTTTATTTTTTAATTAAAAAAAAAAAAAGCTCCCCAAACATTTTTTATAGGAAAAACTCCAAACACAGAGAAAAATAAAAGGCAATATATAGGGAGCCTCCATATACCGCCCCCCCCCCCCCCGCCCCCCAGACCTATCATTGCCATTCTTTGCATTCCAGAAACTGTTCATCTCTCCATGCCCTCCACCCATCTTCCAATCTCAATCTCTTCCTGGTAGATAGTTTCAAGTAAGTTGCAGACATTAGTACCCCCCCCTTTTTTTTAGCTTTTTACTTTGAAGATTTAAAAACATTTACAAAAGCAGATACAACAGTATAAGGAGGTCCCAGGTACCCGTCAACACCATCCACCAACTGTCAACATTTTTCTAGTATTATTTTAGCTCTTCCCTCACCCACGCCCTTTTTCTTGAGCAGTTTAAAGCAGACAACATATTTCACTTAACAAAGACAGATACTTGTGTCTCTAACATATAAGGATTCAGCCCATTACCACTTAACAAATACCTCTTTGTTGTGAGTCTGCCTTGATTCTCTCAAAAAGGCCTTTTTACATTTGCTTTGAATCAGGATCCAAATAATATTACCCATAAGGAGTGGTTCGATGCAGACACGTGATTGTATTCCAGACTAATTATTTTTGCAAGACGACATCCTAGGGGGTGCTTTCCTTACTGTATACCTGGTCGCGAAGCATATGAGGCCTGGTCCCCCCACTGTTAGTGGTGCTAAGACCGGATCGTGGGTTCAAGTGTTCCCAGACTGATGCCTCTAGTTTCACCATCATGCAGTTTTCACAAGGTTGTGATCATTTCCTGGATGCATTCATTAGCGTGACTTACAAAATGGTGACTTTCCTAACTCATTCATGTATTAGTTGGCAGAACGCATCCCACTAACGACCTCGCATTTCTGAAAATCTGGGAGGACAGGGGTGGCTCCAGGACAAACATCCAAGGTGGGGAGCTGGGGCTGTGTGCACGGGAGAGAGGCCGGCCGGGAAATGCTTCCTGGAGGAGATGATACCGGCCCTGTGTCCTGAAGGCTGAAGCGCTGAGCAGATAGCGGGAGGGGATGCGGAGAAGGGGGTGGCAGTAAGGCCAAGCGAGGGGCTGGGCGGCCAGCGGGAGCGGAGGGGGCAGGCCGCCGAGTGTGGGCGCGGGGGGCAGTAGGTGTCAGTAGAGGCGCGGCTCTGGGGTCGCCGGGGGTGGCCCGGCCCGCCCCTCCGCCCGCGCGGCCATTGTCTGCGCCCGGCGCCGCCTTGGCAGCAGAAGGTGACATCTGGTGACTAATGGCCGCGGCTGCGCGCGAGCTCCTCCCTCTCGCCGCGCCCGGGGGCAGCGGCGGCGCCGGCCTCCCCTCCGCTCTGCGGCCCGCGCTGGTTTCCGAGAGGCCCAGGGAGCCGCTTCCCCCCCACCCCCGGGCCCGGGCCCTCGCCCTCGCCGCCGCGGCGCGCACGCGAGTCCCCGTGCGCGCTCCTGCTACCACCCGTGTGGACCGGGCGCCTCCTGGGCCAGCCCCGGAACCTGCCGCGGCCGGCCGGAGCTCGTGCACGCGTGCAAACCCCGGCCCCCACTGGAGCCCACGTGCACGTGCAGTAACGCACGTGTGCGCGCTCACGCTAACTCACCCGCTCTCGGTCACACGTGCTGTTCCACGTTACACGCCTGTGCTTGTTCGTGCACGCTCACAACGGCACATGGGAGGACTGTGTACACGTGCTCACTCACAGACTTACCTACAACACATCTGTGCGTGTGAATAAGCACACGCATCATTGCGGACTGCTGCAGCCATGCCCTGCTTACACACCCGTGTGCCGGAACGCACGTGGGCATAGCCACGCACCCTCAGGCACAGCCAGGTGCCTCCTTGTCCTTGCCAAAGGCCTGGGTGACAAAAGGCTTCATTCAAATCCTAGACATGATCCAGGCTAAGCTAACCGCCTCAGTCGTTTACACTATAAATTAGTTACCTACATGTAAAACCCTGGAGATTTCACATAAAGATTTGCATTTCTACCTTCTCCTGCAAAATTGGAAGCTCTGGCCATTGGAGGCCTATTTCTGGCTGGCCGCAATGGGCTGGGGCTGAGCAGCGGGGTGGGGCGGGGGCATCAGGCTATGTTTGAAGCTCTCCTCTCTCAGTTCTCCCCCCACTTCCCCCACTCCCTCGGGGACCTGGGAGGCTCCAGCCCAAGTGAGAGGCAGGGGCTACCTGGAAGCCCTTCTCAGCTAGCTGGGAGTTCCAAACTAGACCCCCGGCCCTGCCTTTGGGGCCTGAGCTGGGAGTGGGAGGGCCTTGCTTCTAACCAGCTCTAGCCTGACACCCATAGTGAGGAGACCCTCCCCTCTGTTGGGTGTTGGCTTACAGGTGCTGCCAGCAATGGGGAAACTCTCTTCAGTCTGCGTCATACGTTCCCAGTGTAAGGACCATTCAGCCTGCAGAGAGCGCTGAGAAAACGGGGTGCCATTGCCTCCATCTCATGGTTGAGAAGATGGTGGGCTGGGAGTGCTATTACTTCCTATTCAGAAAGCACAGAAATAGTGTTCTGCTAACATTGCTGGGGTGGATGGGAGGGAGCAGAGCACCTCCTCTGTGGAGTCCCTGGGGTGGGAGGGAGGGAAGGGACTGTGAGGTACTAATGTCTCCTTTGTGCCCCCTGCAGCTGTCTCCTTGCCTGGCTCTGGCACATCTCTCTGCCTTCCATGCTAAGGCTCTCTCCTTCTCCCCAGCCTCTGCCCTGGTGTGAAGCCTGGGTCCCAGAGAGGCTGGTTCTTGAAGGTTCCTGGGGTATCTGTCTAGTGCCCGGCTCTGGCTGAACCAGCAAATGGAAGCCCCAGGGGGTGGTTGTTCGACCCCACTGACTGCCCACCAGCCCTCCCCCTCAACATTATCTCTTCCACTCGAGGCCTCTGGCAACCTCTGTGGGCTGACATCTCTCCCAGTGGCTCATCTGAGCCTCTGGTCCACTCACTCTTCTCTACCTGAAGTCTGCAGGCTCTTAACTCCCAACATGTCCGAAGCCTGCACGATTGTGATCCCTGCCCACACACCACGGGTGGTTGAAGGGACAGGCCGTGGGTGAATCTAGAGTGGAGGGTGAGGAAGTGAAGCTGGAGTGTGCTTTGTGTCTCATGATTCTGAGTCGGGACCTCACACTTAGCAGCCAACAGTTCCTGCGTCCCCAGGCCAGCACGCACACTTCCTCCCATCCATACCTTTGCTCAAGCTGTGTCCTCTGCCTGGAAGGCCCCTCCCCCCAGCTCTAGCTCAGCCTTCCTGTCCTGAGCTCACCTATCCCGCCCCTCCCTCCCTTCTTCCCTGCACAAACACTGAGTTATCTCTCACAGTGTTCTCAGAACTTCCTGTGCATCGCTCTGAGGTTCCACTGACTTCGTTTGTTGTATTTCTGTTTCCCTGTTACCTAGATCAGTGTTTCTCAAACCTTATTGCGCACGTGAATTTCTCAGAGATCCTGTCCAATGCAGATTTGATTCAGCAGGTGTGGGATGGGGCCTGAGTCTCTGCATTTCTTTTTAAAAATAAATTTTTTTTTTTAATGTATATATATATTTTTTGAGAGACAGAGAGAGATAGGGTGCTAGCTGGGGAGGGGCAGAGAAAGAGGGAGGCACAGAATCTGAAGCAGGCTCCAGGCCCTGAGCTGTCAGCACAGAGCCTGACACGGGGCTCGAACTCATGAACCTGAACTGAGTCATGACCTGAACTGAAGTCAGATGCTTCACCAGCTGAGCCACCCAGGCGTCCCTGAGTCTCTGCATTTCTAACCAGCAATTTGATAGGCTGCTGCTGCTGGTGCCAGGCCATATTTTGAATAACAAGATCTTAGTGAGTCCCTAGAGGGCAGTGACTTGTGCTCAATTCATTTTGGTATCCTTGGTACTTAGCTGAGAGCTAGGCAAATGCGGAACCAAATAAATACTTGCTGAAGTAGAGAAATGAATGGATGAATGAATGAAAGCATCTCATGCAGATGAGAGGGTGTCGGGAAGTCTTCTGGAGGAGTTAATGTCTGAGCTGAATCCATAGGGAGGGGTAGGAGGTAGTTGGGTAAAGTGGGCCATGGTGGGTTGAGATTTTTAGGGGAAGGCCATGGCTAAGGTACAAGGATGTACAAAAGTGTGGGTGGGGAAGTGGGGAAGACTTGAAGCCCAAGAAGGTGGGAGGGGCCGGGTCATTAGTGGCCAGGGATGCCATGCTGGGGGTATGGGTAGGGTGGCGGCCTCCATTTTATTCTGGAGCCTCTGGGGGGTTGGCATGATCCAATCTGTGGGCCACCCCTGCAGAAGGATGGGATTAGGTGACGGAGAGGAGATGCAAGGCCACTCAGGGGGCTCCCCAGTCATTCACGTGGAGCTCAGGCTATGGCAGCGAGCATGGGGTTAAGGGTGCGGGTTAACTGAGGAGGAAGCACAGATAGGACTTGGTGGCTGATTGGAAAAGAAAGTGAAGGAAAGCCTCCCTCTTCTGCAGGGGTCGGTGGGGGGGGGGGGGTGGTGGAGTGGGCCCCTGAGTGAACTGTCATTCCACTGGCTGAGGTTGGGGTCTGAGGGGAGAAGCTAGTTTGGGGAGAAGGATGAGGAGAATTAATTTCAATGCTGACTGGGTGTGAAGTGCCTATGGGGTGTCCGTGGCATCTGTGTTGGGAGCTCCTAAGAGAGACCAGGGCTGAAAATGACAGTACAGCAGGCATGAACTGACAGATGCTCATTGAAGGTTTGGGAGAGAATGAGATCATCCAGGGAAATCCTAGAGTAAGAAGAGGAGAAGGCAGGAGGGGCCCTGGAGGAAAACTATTCATTTAAAGAGCAGGAATTAATGACAACATGTTAGAGATAAAATGGGAATAGAAAACATTTATAATAGCAACAAAAAAGATAAAAACCCCTAAGAATAAACATAGCAAGAGATGTGCAAAATCTAAGTGGAGAAAGCATTAAAATCCTTCCAAGGGACAAGAAAGCATTTGAATAATGTTTTTGGAAAGGAAGACTAGCATCATAAAATTGTCTGTCCTATCTCAGATAATTTAGAATTTAATAAGATTCTCCGTAAAAGTGAAGACTTTGTTGTTATTTAGATGGACCGATTCTCAATTCCTCTGGGAAAAGAAACAAGTGTTGAGAACCACTTCTCCAAAGATGTTTCTGCATGAGCAGAAGCAGTGACCGCCTTTGTTCCAGACTGCGTCCTCAGGGATATTTGCATAGTAAATACGCTTGGAAAGTAGAGATAGTGTCTCCCTCTGGAGAAAAGGGCAAGTTTATTTCCTGTCCAGCGTAATAACGATACTGTCTCCCTCTGGGGGCAAACTCAGGCAGTCTTACTGCTTGTTATAAAAGATTTGGGCTCCCTAAACTCAAGGAGGTTGGGACCCAGCTCACTCACGAGCAGGTGTCCCCTGGACTGCTGCAGCCCACCCTGTGGAAACTGGGGCTCGTGGAACTGTCACACACGCTGACCCTCTGGCTGTTGCTATTGCCGTGAGTAACAAATTCCTCCATCTCTGACCCCCAAGTCTCCGATCTTTTGCCAGCATCTAGGAAACAGGGCCAGCTAACTTATTGACTTGCAAGCCCGACGAAAAACTCACTCAGACTCTTCACGTGGCTTGACAACGCTAATAGCCTCAAATGTTTTGAAAAAAGAAGAGTCAAAAGGGAGAGCTAGCTGTATCAGAAATTAAGCTACACTGTAAAGCTCTATTACATAAAGCAACAGGGTACTGGGAAACTCAATGGAACAAAATATAATTCCAGAAAATTGTACATGAGGATTTGGTCTGAGGTAAATAGGGTATGTTGAAGTGAGTGGAAAGATACGCTATTCAACAAATGGGGTTGGGACAACTGGAGAATCATCTGGAAAAAACAGTTGGATCCATACCCCATACTTTATAGTAGAATAAATTCCATATGAAACAAAGATGTAAATGTAACAAAATGAAACCTTGAAAGTACCAGAAACATGGGAGAATTTTAAACCTCCCTAAGTACGACGCACAACCCAGAAGCCGTAAAAGAAAAGACTGATAATGTTAACTACTTTTTTTCTTTTTTTAGTTTATTTATTTATTTTTTAAATATGAAATTTATTGTCAAATTGGTTTCCATACAACACCCAGGGCTCGTCCCAACAGGTGCCCTCCTCAATGCCCATCACCCACTTGCCCCTCTCCCCCACCCCCCATCAACCCTCAGTTTGTTCTCAGTTTTTAAGAGTCTCTTAAGCTTTGGCTCCCTCCCTCTCCAACCTCTTTTTTTTTTCTTCCCCTCCCCCATAGACTTCTGTTAAGTTTCTCAGGATCCACATAAGAGTGAAAACATATTAAAACAACACTTCTGCATGGCAGAGCCTGATACACACAAAGTCAAAAGATGCACTTAGAAAGTATTTGCAACCCGAGTGACAGAGAGCTTATTTCCCTATTGTATAATGTCCACAAATCAACGTGAAACAGATCAGCAACATGAAAGAGAGATGGACAAGGTGCAAAGGCTTACCGAAACTACAAAAAGATGCCCCATTATTCCTAGTAGCAGAAATATAATTAAAGTTTCGCCAAGACACCTTTCATCTCTCAATTTGGCTAAAACAAAATGTTTGCTAACATACTGTATGGGGAAATGCTCATGCATTGCTGACGTAAGTAGAAACAGTGGAGCTCAATGGGGGGAATGTTGGCAATGTCTTCTGATGGGCCAATTGCCATTGACCCAATCACTTCTAAGAATTTATCCTATGGAAAGATTCCCACGTGTGAACAGGGGTGCAGATGGGATTATTACAACACTGTATTGTTACAATGAGCTATTTACGACATTGTTTGCAATAGCAAAAGAGCACCCAAAAGTAACCCAGAAAGGCCCCCGGAGAGAGATGAGAAAATGAATCAGGTGCACGCGTACAGAAGCATACCATATAGGTGGACGAAAGGGCAAAGAAGTTTGTGATGTACCGATAGGGAGCAACCTTCAAGATATACTGTGGTGAAGAAGGTAAGGTAAGTTTTGATGTGTATGCAATGATGCCATTGTTGTGGCGAAAAAGAAGGTGTGTGTGTGTTGGGTGTTGGGGGGGGATTTGTAGATATATGCATGTTTATGAATAATGCGTCTGCGGAGGCATGTATGAGAAATTGGTAATGTTCGTTTGCCTCTGGGGACAGGAGTCATGGGGTTGAGAGACAGGAGTGAGAAAGGAAACTTTTCACTGTACACACTTTTACACCTTTTGAAAGTTGACAACATATTACTTCTATCTGCTCCCATAAGAAATAAAAAAGGGTGTGGGCAGAAGATAAGGCGGCCATGATGGAGGTGAAGGACGAGCGATCAGATGCTAGAGAGGAAGCCAGGTGAGGGCAGCATGGAGGAGCCAGGCAAGGAGACAATTTCAAGAAAGACGTGGGGGCTCACAGTGTAAAATAGATAATGACTTGGGCATGCGTGGTCAATGCATTCAACAGAAGACAACTGGTGCTAAGAGGTTGTGGAGACATCGGTACCCTTGTGCCCTGTTGGTGGCCGTGTAAAGTAGGGCAACCACTGTGGTTGATTTTATTTTATACAAAATGATGTTTCCTCATATGCTTAAAAGTAGAATTACTATGTGATTGAGGAATTCCACCTCTGGGGGTATACCCCAAAGAACTGAAGGCACGGCCACAGAGAGATATGAATACACTCGGGATCATAGCATTATTTGCAACAGCCCGAACTTGGAAGCAACTCAGGTGTCTATTGACAGATGAATGGATAAGAAAAATATTGTATGTATATATGCACACACTGGAATATTATTCGGCTCTGAAAAGCAATACATTCAGACATATCCTGCAATGTGGCTGGATATTGAGGACATTATGATGAGTGAAATACACAAGTCACAGGATGACAAACTGTATGATTCCACTTATTTATTTATTTATTTTAATTATTTTAATGTTTATTTATTTTTGAGAGAGAGAGACAGAGCATGAGCAGGGGAGGGGCAGAGAGAGAGGGAGACACAGAATTTGAAGCAGGCTCCAGGCTCTGAGCTTTTAGCACAGAGCCTGATGTGGGGCTTGAACCCATGAACCATGAGATCATGACCTGAGCCAAAGTCTGGTGCTCCACCAACGGAGCCATCCAGGCACCTCCGTATGATTCCATTTATAAGTGTGAAGTACTTAGAATCATAGAGACAGCCTCTGGCTTTGCCAGGGCTGGTGAGAGGGTAAGAGTAGGGAGTTATTATTGAATGGGGTCAGAACTTCAGTGTTGCAAGGTGAAAAGAGTTCTGTAGATGGATGGTGGTGACGGCTGCATGACGATGTGAATGCAGTTAATATGCTTAAGGTGGTGGCGGCACCTGGGTGGCTCAGTCGCTTAAGCGTCCGACTTTGGCTCAGGTCATGATCTCACAGTTGGTGAGTTCGAGCCCCACGTCAGGCTCTGTGCTGACAGCTCAGAGCCTGGAGCCTGCTTCGGTTTCTGTGTCTTCCTCTCTCTCTGCCCCTCCCGCATTTGCACTCTGTCTCTCTCTCAGAAATAAATAAGCATTAAAAAAAAACTTAAAAAAATATGCTTAAGGTGGTGGGTTGTATGTTATGTGTATTTTACCGCATTAAAAAAAAAAAGATTGCAAACCAGAAAGAAGGGGCTGGTCTGCATTTATGATTTCAGAGCAGCAGAGGTAGGGCAGTTCGAGGTGATGACGAGGTACAGAGTGTGGCTGGAGATGTGGGTGGCTAGAGTGGAGAGGAGGAGAAGGTTGCTGTGCATGAGGTTTAGGAACTAATGCCTGTGGTGTTGGATGGGACATCCACATGGAAGCTAAAGTCCTCAGGGCAAGGTCTGGATGGACACGAGGGCCATGCCCCCAATGCCAAGGTCTTTGGTGATCCTGGGGAGGGGCTAGAAGACTGGCAGATGGCTCAGAGAGGATTGGAGGGGTGGTATTGTGGCAGGTGGCACAGAGCATTAAGGAGCAGCTTTCACATGTGGTGGCAAGTCATGGTGAAGAGAGAACGGACCCGTTCCCAGCCTGCTGTGTAGGGAGTGTGGGATCATGTGGTCTTCACTGCTCAGGGCTCGGGGAGTAGTGTCCTCCCACCAGGTGGGGTGACCAGGTCTGGCTCTATCCTCATCCCTTCTTTCTCCCCTAGTGTGGCCACGCTGCTTGGCTCAGGCAGTGAGGACAGATTGCAGGGGGTGGACTGGAGAAGTCCAGTATGATTCTGCCCATCCTCGCCGTCCTCTGTGGTGAACTTTGGAGCAGTCATTTTGGCGACAACCAACCCACCTCAACTCAAACTCTAAATAGGGGGCAACACCTAAGAGAACAGAGATGGGGAGATGGGGAGATGGGGAGGAGAAGGGGATGCTCTGGGAATCAGAGATGCTACAGACCAATGTGGACCATCCATTGGTCAAAGAGGGGCAGTTTGCCTACACACAAACTCCTCATCAGCCTAGAAAGTAAACTTGGGAGAAATTAAGCAGAAATAGGGTGCTTACATATGTATGTGCCAGAGTTGGGGTGAGTGGAGGGGAGAGCAACGTGTGACTCCCTCCCTCAACGTCCTAGAGGAAGGGCAAGTCTTTGTAACAGCCAGAAATGTGCCAGAAAGGTCAGAAGGACGTGCACTCATCCACAGGAATTCAAAAACATAAGTCAGAGTCCTATTTATCAAAAAATGGCCAATTTCTCATCAGGAAGGAAATTTAAGACAAAGAAGAGCTAGGAGCCCTTTAGCATGATTTTTTGAGGATGAGCCCTCAGTGATGGGTCTCTGAAGCCTGACTGGCCACATCGGACTGGTCCCGTCTCCCCACATCCTTCTCTCGTGTTCTATCCCTGAGTGAAAATCCCAGCAGGCTCCAGAGTTCTAGCCTTTCTGAGGGCAAGTGAGGGCACGTCTCAGTCAAGGTCTGTTGTTGTAAGTAATGGAAACTGACCTGAGTTAACTTCAGCAGGGAAGAAAATTCATTGGAAAGAATCTGGTTTATCTCATGAAAGCAAGTGCAGTCAACATTTGCCAAAGCCAAAGCGTGTTCCATGGGTCACTAATTCTGGCAGATGCCTGAGGAAATGAAGTACTCTGTGGTCCAATGAGTTTGGGAAATGTTACATATCTTTTGCTCAAGGCACGTTGGCATTTTAAGGGCTCTGATAAGTCCTGCAGCAAGACCGCTTATTTAATTAGCTAAGCACTTACGCTCAAATATTTGTAAAGTATAATTGTTAACAACATGACCAAGGAGGTCACCCTGGCCCTCACCCTGTTGTGATGGAGCTGACTTTGCCGTGTAGAGAGGGGTATGCTAGAGAGGTTGTATGTCTAGTGGCCAAGAGTGTGGACCACCTGACTTTGAATCTTTCCAGCCATTACTTCCTTCATTGCTGTGAGTACTAGACTAGCCTGGTGATGGCAGGGGGTGGAGATCCCTGTTGGCACAGTATCTAGTCAGCCACGTGGAGGTCTTCTGTCCCTTCTATTCTCAAGCCTGGAGAAGACGAGGCATAGAGGTGAAATCTCCTATCTCCATAGGGATGACCCAGGGTTGCAGCCTGCAGACGGCTTTAAATGAGGATTAAACGAATTAAAATCCCCATGTGATCCCAAAGAAAGAACTAATGTCACCACATTCCTGCTGAATGGTTTGGGCAAGTTATTCAACCTGTCTAAAACTCATTGTCCTCTCTACAAATCAGTATCATGATAGTAACATCTCCTGAGGTTGTGGTGAGGTTTAAATGAGCTAATAATGCCTGCAAACTCTCTGGTCTGTAGTAAGTGCTAAAAATATTTAGCTCTTATTAATGTTATTCTATTACTATGGTTTGAACATACCCCCGTCCCCCCCGCCATGAACTTTACGGAATCTGGGGGAGCTCATGGTTCTGTTTAACCATCACTTCCTAGTGTCCACTCCCAGTGGGGACTGAGATATAAAGATAAATCTGGTAGTTTGGCCTCAGCTCTCATAGAATTCTCAGCCCTGGGGGTGGGGGTGGGGGCAGACAGAGTTAAGAGGTAATTACAAAGAGGGAATGTAGAATGTGGTACTGGGAGAGCACCTAGCTTAGACCCAGGGGCATGGAGGTAGGGTGTTGCAGACTAAGGGCACGAAAGTGCCTGACCTCTTTGGGTAGCCCAGGCAGTTCAGTGTGGCTAGGGAATAATGTGAGAGTGGATGGTGTTTTAGATGTTGGCAGGGGCCAGCCGGCGGAGGGCCTAGCATGCCAGACCAAGGAGCTGGGATGTTATCCTATGGGTGCCAGGGAGCTAATAAGCTGTTTCAATCTAGAGAGTATCATGGCAGGTGTGTGGTTAGGAAGCTCCCTCTGGCAGCTGTGGGACTCATTGGTTGGAAAGGCACAAGACTGAAGGCCAAGAGACCAGATGGGGATCTGGTTATGGAAATCGAGCTGGGAGATGAGGAAATTCTTGGCTTCGGTGACTTTTTGATGCCCCCAATTGAACTGACGATAGTTGACGTGGTTTAAAGGGAGGGACCTGAGCTTGGGTCATGCTGAGTGGAGGACCCTGTGGGCAATCCAAGCACAGTAGACAACAGGCAGCTGGATGTATAGGTCTGGAGATTTGGATCTGGGAGCTATCACAATTTCAATGCAAACTGAATCCATAGGAGTAGATGGGGTCATTCAAAGGCGGTCGAGATCAAGGCAACTCGGGGGAGCTTGACCCCCAAGGGAAGGCAGGGAAGAGAATCTTCCTGCAAGAGTGGAGATTCTGTAGGCACTTAGAAGTCCATATTTCTCACGAATTCAAAATCTCAAAGCAACCGCTTTTCCTTGTCCAGGGAAAGCTCCTTTACCCCCAAATCCTGTCTTGTTTGTCTTAAACATGTGCTGTTATGATTAGTCCCCAGCATGAGGAAACTCAGGGTCCCGAGCTCTTTACTCTTACCTCATCACCATCACGCTCTGCCTGTGCTCCTGGACAGCTTTTCCCTTCCCTACATTGGAGCGAGAACTGGATTTTGTCCACTGCTTCCATCCCAAATTGCTGTTGGAGATGCAAGATGGAGAGTGAGAGCTGGGGAAGTTGTACAGATTGTCCTCATTTCTGGGGACTTAGCCAAACCCTCTGTAATTTGGGGAACCTGAACATTCGGGCATTCCTTCATTGCAGACCTTTAATGAGAATGGAATGAGCTAATAATGCGTGTGTGATCCAGAGGCAGAACTAGTGACTATGGGGAGTGGTGGAGGGAGTTACATGGAAACAGACGTCCTTCTTGATATTAAGCATCTTCAGAAGCAGTTTCTGAGGCAGAGTAGACTGCTTGCCTGTGGAGGTGATTGGCTGGCAACTCAGTCTTGTTTTTCTGCTTCCATGCTCTCCTTTCTATACCTGGGGCTAGAAGACTGAGAGCTACGTTTCCGAGAATCCTTGCCACACACGCAGGTTCCAGGTTAGAGTCTTCCAATGAGAGGCAATTGCATGAGATTCAGAAGGTGGGAAAGAAGCAGAAGCCATACCATTGTCCCACCAGCTGGGGTGGGTGGATTGGCGGGCACTGGCAGATGTGAGATTTTATTTTATTTTATTTTATTTTATTTTATTTTATTTTATTTATTTTTTTAATGTGAAATTTATTGTCAAATTGGTTTCTATACAACACCCAGTGCTCCTCCCAACAGGCAGGTGTGAGATTTTAAAAGAAGCTCAGAATTTTCCTATGAGTCAACAACGTTGGAGGCGTCTGGGAGCACTACAGCGGTTTCTGAAGATCTTGCAACTTCTTTACTTCCTGCAAGCTTGCAGAGAACCTCTTTTCTTTAAATATCCAACAACCTTCATTTTTTAGCCATTCTAAAAGTTTTGTAAGCACTGTGTCAGTTAGCTTTTGCTGAATAACAAGCCACTCCAAAAGTTAGTCATTTAAAGCAACAGTGACATACTTAGCTTATAAGGTTGTGGATCAGAATTTGGTCTGGGCTCAGCTGGGCTGTTCTTCTGGTGTTGGTTGGGCTCACTCATGGGCCTGAATCCAGCGGCAAGGTGGTCCACTGACTGGCTGGTCTAGGGTGGCCTTAGCTGGGATGACTCATCTATGCTCCATGGGGGTCTCTCATTCTTGTACACATGGCAACTGTGCAGGGTTCCAAGAGAGCAGAGGAAGAACACAAGGTTTCTTGAGGGGTAGGCTGGAAAGTGGAGCAACATAATGTCTGCCAGAGTCTACTGACCAAACTAAGCTACATGACCAGCCCCAATTCAAAACACATCACACGCATACAGGGAGGAGGATAGTCATGGCCAGTTTTGCAAACACTCTACCATGGCATCTACTTCCTGTATTGAAAGACCTGGCAAATTTCTGCGTCCCTGAGTGAACCTTGCCAGACAGATGCATCATTCTGCATTTCAGAAGGCAACTGGAAAGCAGAAGCAGGTATTGAGATTTGGCTTAAGTGTGGGCATGGAATTAAGGGTTTGACTTTAAGTCCTGGGCTGCACCATTTACTACAAGACAGCATTGGGCCAGTCTCTTCACCTTCCCCAGACTTGAACCCTTTTCTCTCCAATGAACATGGGTAAATTTCTGTACAGCCATCAAAGAAATAACCGTTTTTTTTTAAATCTTTTTTTTTTAACATTTATTTATTTTTGAGACAGGGAGAGACAGAGCATGAACAGGGAAGGGTCAGAGAGAGAGGGAGACACAGAATCTCCAGGCTCTGAGCTGTCAGCACAGAGCCCGATGCAGGGCTCGAACTCACGGACCACGAGATCATGATCTGAGCCAAAGTCGGGTGCTTAATCGACTGAGCCACCCAGGGGCCCTGAGAAATAACTGGTTTTAAGAGAAGTTTGAATAATAGTGGTCACCACTTTGCACTTGAGTAACGCTACAGTGGAAAGCCTTCCACCCTAGGGACGGTGGAGCAGGAACCCTCCTGCTGTATACAAGTTAGAAAGATGTTGGTCATTGCTTCTCTGCCTCTGCAAGTACCCTGGTACACTTGGGACTTAGAAGTCAAGAATGACTGCCAGCCAAATCTTCCATCTGGGGCCTCTGTGTTGGAATTAATCCAGAGTTTGGAAAAGCCCTAGAATTGTTGGAGCCAGAACAAACTCCGGGGCTGGCACGAGCCGCCTCCCATTCCCTGTTCCCATCTGCCCTCTTGGCTCTTGGCGCCGTGAGGCCCTGCTTGTTCTGGCCCATCCCCTCCCCATAGCCTCATGGGCACAGCTGCTTGAAGGACCACTCCTCAGCCCCTTGTTAAGCCCCAACTCAAGCTGGACATGATTCACGGGGATAATGAGCTTGTAAATAAATTCCTGCTGCATCAGCTCACAAAGCTGAAGGTTAGGCTGGGACCGTGGACCAGGGCAGGCGAGGGAACACACCCAGAGATGTGAATATCCCCTGTGCTCTCTCCAGGGGACATCTGAGGAGGCTATGCAAGCATAACCGACTCTGTGAACCACCACTGGTGTGTCCCACGTCATGCTGGGCTGAGTCTACTCTCAGAGCGGAGGTCCTGGATCCCTGATCTTACACCCTACCCTGCTTTCAGAGCCTAGTTCTGCTGGAGACAGATTTGGGAGGCCAGCATCCAGGGGCTCTGTGTTCAGCAGAGCGTAACCAGGGCAGTGAGCCCTGTGCGTGGCCTGTGAGGATGGGGAATTTGTTCAGACTTGTTGGGGTCTGCCAGTAGAGAGAGGCCGCAGGAAAATGAAAAAGTTCAGAGCAATCCCAAAATAAGACAGGAAGTCCTAGAAGGAAGTACACTTTCGGTCAGTGGAAATGTCAGAGAAAAGGCCAGGTGAGTCCTACAAACATCAGAGTGGGGGAGTGTGGGGTGATAGCTGAGGGTTAAGTGGATGTCTTTTGAGACCCCTTCAAGCTCCTTGTGCCTGTGAGCCGTGGGAAAGGCAATCTGTCCTGGTGTTTCAGCGATGTCTGTTTCTGCTTAAAACCCTCCAGTGGCTTTTCATTGCCCTTAGAATAAAATCATGAAAATTTTCCCACATTATTAATAACTTCAGTATTGTGTCAGACCATTCTCCCACCCCACCTCCATTTTCCTCTCCATTATTCACGATTCTCCATGCTCCCTGCCTTTCTTTCTGACCAGCGAGTTTGCTGTAATAGCTAGGATAGACTGGGACGCGCTGCACTAACAAATAAACCCTGACATCTCCGTGTGCAGCCCCTGCGTGTTTGTTTCTTCTTTACGTGCTATCTGATGTGGGCCCTTCTGTGCCCAGTGACCCAGGGATCTAGGCTCCTTCCATTTCATGATGCTGTTGTCACAGTATGTAGCTTCCCAAGTGGCCACGGTGGGAAATTCTTTTGGCCCCAAAGTGACACTTGTCACTTAATGATCACAGTTGGCTAGACTTTCTCTCTCTCTCTCTCTCTCTCTCTCTCAAAATAAATAAGTAGGCTTAAAAAAAAGAAAAATTTAATAAAACAGTTATTATGGAGTTCAGTGAATCTTCAGGATGGCCGGAAAACGAAGTTTGGAGGGCACGCAGCTGGATGTCACATCCCAAATCATGCCGCCGAGCTCCTCTGAGATGGTGCCTTTGGACGCAGACACCACGGCCACCCCTGCCAGTGGTGCCGGCACTGGACATGAGCTCTGTCAGTGGAGCCCTAGTCACAGATGCCCTCTTCCCCCACCCACTGACAACATGGCTACTGTATGGGGGACACGCTTGCCAGCCTGCAGTGGGCACAACCCCTGCTTCTTTTGGTCACTCACTTCTGACTCCACGTCTGGGGTCAGTGTGTTAGATGGGGGAGCCTCCATGTTAGCTGCAAGGGGGGCTGAGGAAAGAAAAATCTGATGTTTTGTGTCCTATGGAAGGGGGCCCGGACTTGTGAGAGGACCCCCCCAATAGAGCGACGAACGTGAACTACACTGTCTCCGGGCCTTTGCACTTGCTGTTTTCCTGGTCTGCAGATGGCTTCCCAGGTGCCCTCTAAAAGGGCTCCTCTGCTCAAATGCCGCCCCTGATGATCGAATCTAACGCGGTCTCTGCCCTGCGATGTCATCCACCTGATTCCTCCCTATAGCGGCAAATGCTGTGGTCGTTCATTCGTTTAATTAATTTCTGTCTCCTCTGTCAGTAGGTAAAAACACAGGACCGTTCAGGTGTGTTTGTGGTGCTTCCCGTGGTTTTGCACACCAGCCCCCTGCTAATTCTGGGCCTATGTGTTTTGGGTAAGAGTGGACTGTCTGTTTAGTTGACGAGATTGCGAGATAACTCCGTCTGTGGTGTTCCTGATGTGATGAACTGCGAAGCTCTTTCTAAGCTCTAACTATCGTCCCTCTGGCTGCAGTTTCACCCCAGAGAGAATGGGAGGGGTACATGGCACTAAGCAGAGCGCAGAGTGTGTGACCTCAGGTGACAGGAAGGGAGAGTTGGAATTGCCAGGAGTGGGCAGACATTAAGACTGAAGGCACAGGAGCAGGGCCGGGGGGCCCATGGCAGGGAGGCAGGCATCCCTGGGCTCCAGGAGCACATTTTGGGGCAAGGCATGGTACTTCCCCCCTCTGCCTCCTTATCCCCTGGCTGTAGTGCCACCTCAAAGAGTGTTGTCATCCCCAAGTGCACAGAGGAGGCATGAAGGCATGCAGAGGCGGCTAGCACGGGTTTAGGGGGAGCTGTGTTTTTTTTTTCATGATGGAAGTCTTGTTTACTTTTCTTTTTTTTTATATTTATTTATTTTTGAGGCGGGGGTGGAGGAGCAGAGACAGAGGGAGACACAGAATCTGAAGCAGGCTCCAGGCTGTGAGCTGTCAGCATGGAGCCTGATGTGGGACTTGAACTCACAAACCACGAGATCATGACCTGAGCCGAAGTTGGAAGTCAGATGCTTGGCTGACTGAGCCACCCGGGCGCCCTTACTTTTCTTGATGACCCCTTAGAGGGTGAAAACAGGCCAGCAGGAGACTGCCTCATGGGAACGGAAGCCATGGCAATGGGGATGGGGACTGCCCAGGGAGCCCCCAAGGAGCATGTAAGCCCAACCCGGGGCTCAGCTTTGGGACTGGGCTGCATCTTCTGGGGCTCTGGCAGGCCCAGCATGAGGGCAACCAGGCCTCTCGGAAGGATGTCTGCAGAAACCAGTCTCTGGGCAGCGCTGAGAAGAGGGGTCACCTAGCAAGTACACTTGACTCCTTGAGAGAGAAGCATGGTCCCTGAGTTCATAGGGCCTGTCTGTCCCCGTGCAGTCCTGACCTGAGCTTGCTGCCTGGTTTTAGTGGTTGGTCCTTTGGGGTAAATTTGTGCTTTGGAAGGAGATGGAGATGGATAAATCATATAATGCTGGACTGTAGCAGGGGTCAGTGAACTTGGTAAAGAAAATGATTTTGGCTTTGTGGGCTATACGATTTCTCTCACAGCGCCTCAATTCTGCTGTCACAGTGACGCAGGTAGCCATGGGTGATAGGTGAATGAAGGGGCATGGCTGTGTGCCAATAAAACTTTATTTATGGGCACTGGAATTTGAATTTCATATCATCGTCATGTGTCACAAAACACTCCTTTTCTTCCGCCAACCACTTAAAAATGTGAAAACCATTCTTAGCTCTCAGGCTGTACAAAAACAGATGGAGAGCTGGATTTGGCCGGGGGCTGGATTTTGCTAACCTTTGAGCTGGAGCATCCCTAAAGACTAATCGTCCCACCTTGGTGGAGGAAGAAAGTGAGGGTCGAGAGGTAGAGTGGGTTTGCCCCATGTCAGCACCATGGCTGGAAGGGAGTAGGGGCAGGTTTACTCCTTTCTGACTTCTTATGCAGAGGCCTTAACTCGGGGCCTGACACAGAGGAGGTCTTCAGAGAGCCTTTGTTGAATGAACGAATGGATGAATGAATGGATGAATGAATGTAGGACTTGAATAATCAGAAGATGGCAGGAATTATGTATTCTGGCTCCTTGATTGAGTGTCAGAATACCTGTTTGAACTGTAGGATCTGAAAAGTGAGGAGAGACAGAGGAACTTCAGGCACTGGGGCCAGTCAGTGTGGGGGGAGAACAGCAACCATTGGCTCCAGAGGGACATTCCTGTCTTCCTGAGAGGCAGGAAAGGACAATAATATGGTGACTTGGTCTTCAGGAACAGATGCAAGGAGGCTGCGTTGCAAGACGCATTACTCATGACCTGAGCACTGAAGCTTTCTTCATAAAGAACAGTCTTTACTGTGTTAAGTGGAAATCTTTAATGCCGTGGGGGCAATTCACACCCCTGTGGGGAGCTCACTGTTCTCATATCTGAGGATTAGCTCTAAGATGTATCAAGTGTGATGGGGGTGAGTGGACGGTGGACATATTACTTCCTCCTGGTTTGGTTTCCGAGGCAGGAAGAGAGTGGCTGTTTCTAGTGTCTTGTACACGTCAGGTGCTCAATAAAAGTCTGAGAAATGAGTGGTTTCCTCCCTGCACCTTGTACCGCACCCTGGCTTATAGGGGAATATTTAAGAAACACGTGGCTGTAGGTATCCATTTGCCCCCAGTTGCTTGCTGACATTGGAAATCTATTTGGTAGGCTTACATTTAATGGTGAGAGATAAAGCTTCAAGAGTGGGCCCAGGCCCTGGGCCGGGAACCCTGGGGGCTGGGGCTCACACAGGGTGTCCGTGATGCCTGTGTGTAGCAGCTTTTAGAGATGAGCTAGGGCAAAAAGCAGGGACAGGGGAGCAGGGGGAGTAGTGCTGTGTCCTAAGTGAGTGCCTGACTGGAGTAGAGAGCAAGCTTTCCTGCTTTAGTGTCTCATAGAGGAGTTCTAGGTGGTATTTGATTTTCTCCTTCTCTTGCCCTGAAATCGCCAAGGGTAGAGTCGAGTTTCTGTCTACGCTGGCTGGCCACGGCCAGCACAGCAAGAAATGGAGGGCAGAAGTCCGTAACTATGGCTGAATAAGAACATCCTTTCGTGGTGGTCGCTGGTCAGCTCTTGAGGACAGACATGAGACATGACCCCTCACCAGCCGAGTGGTGCAAAAGGCAGCCATCATGCAAGCCCCTTTGTCCTGGAGCGCTCCTTACTTCTTGCAAGCTGCACAGAGCACTGAACTGTGTGCATACCTCCCGAGGAACCAGGTGGTGCTGGGGGACCACCTCCTTCCCTTGTAGCCTCGTCTCGTGTCCATTCTTGGCAATGCCTGTTCACCGGCTCTCTGGTTCCCAAAGGAGCACTCCCTTGAGCCCCGTCTGGGGCATTGTGCTCACCAGCCTTCCAGCCAAACCCAGCCCTTGGGGATTTTGCACGCCTGCAAAATCCAGAGTCAGCTCTCTGTGGCCACATTTTTGAAACACCAGCCTTTCAAAGAAAGGATGACCTTGATTATTTTATTAGTGCTTTAAAAATCTGAGGCACCTGGGTGGCTCAGTTGGTTGAGCATCCAACTCTTGATTTCGGCTCAGGTCATGATCTCACAGTTTGCGGGATCGAGCCCTGTGTTGGGCTCTGCGATGACAGTGTAGAACCTGCTTGGGATTCTCTCCCCATCCTCTTTGCTGCTCCCATGCTCATGCACTCTCCTTCTCTCAAAATAAATAAATAAAAATTAAAAACTAAAATAAAATAAATGTGCATGAAGGACATATGTGGGGACAGGGAATATATGGGTAATCTCTATACCTTGGCTCAGTTTTGCTGTGAACCTATAATTGTTCTTAAAAAGTCTATTAAAAATGTGTATGAAGGTAAATGACTTTCTGGAGTATAAATTGAGTTTAATCTCAGCTCTGCCTCAACTAGCTGTGTGACCTTGGGACAAGTCCTTTATTGTCATAGCAGTTAGTGCTGGAAGCATGGGCTATGAGTGAACACACCCAAGTTTGAATTCTGCCTCTTCTGTCTCCTAGATCCCAGTGCCTTGGGCAGGTATTTGGCTTTATTGTTGTTGTGTGTGTGTTTAAATTTTCTAATCCTCTTAATTTTCTTAAATGTAAAATTGGGGTGATGTATTTATTTATAAGATTGTAGGGCCAATAGGATTGCCTATTTATAGGATTGCAGGGCCATGTAAGCATGTCACAGTAAAAGTAGCGAACTTTTATTGTGTATTTTCTGTGCACCCCGTGGGTTTTTGCTTGTGCTGCTTCTATTGATCCTTAAAACAGGCTGCTACCATCATCGCTCCCATTTTACAGCTGAAAACACTAAAGGGTAAGGGGGAAGTAGCTTTCTCAAAGCCATGAGCAGTGGCTGGGACTTTGGGGGTCTGGGACTTGGGGCAAAGCCCCTGCAAAGGGCCTGGCCCAGAGAACTTCTCCACAGTAACTTCCTGCTCTGTGGAAAGAAGGGGTTGGGACTGACGACCATGGAAGGGTCTAGATCTGCATAATCCTCCATCCTCTCCCCCCTCCCTACCCCACACACATCATGGATGTTCTCTGCATGCCAGTCCTGGGAAGAACACAGAAGATGGTAAAGAACTCGCCTGCCTGGTTCCAAAGAACTTTAAAATTACCAATCAACCAAGCAACCAACTTTTAAAATACATGTTCTGTTGCTTTTTATTATACAATTGTACATATTGATTATTGAAAACACAGGTTGGAAGAGTAAAGATTACTCAGAATCCCATTACTCAGACTAAAAAACACTGTTCAGTATTTCGTTATAGAATCTTTCAGATTCTTTCCGTGTGCACACATATTTGAAACAAAAATGGACATCTTGTCCATCTTGTTTTGTAACCTCCCCCCCAGATTAATATATAATCAATATCTTTTCATATGAATCTTTTCTCCTCTTGCTTATTTTTAATGGTTACTTGGTTGTCCATTATATGGATATTCCGTAATTTATTTAACGGGTCTCCCATTGGTGGATACCTAGGTTAATGCTAAGAAGTTACAATCTTGTTGAGAAGACAAGCCTATAAAAAAAAGTTACATTAAACTACATTAATTAACATTAATATTAATTAATAAAAATTCCATTAAAATATGGAAATTGCCAGGTGCAGAGTGACAAAGACACAACAGAAATTCTGGAGGGAAGGCATGGTTCTTGAATGAGCCAGTGGACAGGAAGGCTTTAAGGAGTAGGGGACATGGGAACCAGGCCTTGAGGGGAGGGGACAGATTTAATCTGTTAAGAGAGTGTATTCTAAGGGGTGGGGAGAGGGGTACTGGCAAAAGCAAAGGTGCAGAGCATGGGGTGGAGGTAGGTGTTTAGTCCTCAGGAGGACTCCTGTAGGGGAACAGCTCTGGAGAAGGTTGGCGAAGGAGGAAGGAGCCAAACTCTAGAGGAAGCCTTCAGAGGAAGTCCATTGCCCCATTGGGCAGTGGGGAGCCACGGAAGGTTTTGAGTATGGCTGTGACATGAGTAGGTCTAGTATTAGACAGTCACTGTGCAAACAGCTGTGGAGGGGATAGACCCGCAGGGGACAGGCTCAGAGGCAGGAAGACTGGTCAGAAGGTGGGAACAAGTCAGGAGAGGTGATGAGGCCTGAATCCCAGCAGCAGCAGGAGGCAAAGGGAATGAGGCAGATGTGCTCGGTTGCAGAGGGGCTGAGGGAGGAGCCCCTGAACTCGCCAGGCTCCTGGCTCACTAAGAGGGGTATCTGCTGCCTGATACCTGCAGTCCAGGGGAGAGTTAATGGGTGCACGTGGTGAGCCCATGGGGCCTCCAGTGAGGCTGACTCATGAGAGTGTCTGAGCCAGTTATTACAAATGCTGGGGGGGGGGGGGGTGGTGGGCAGAGAGAGAGAGAGAGAGAGAGAGAGAGAGAGAAAGGGAAAATAAAAAGTGGAGCAGTGGGGACGGTCTCTGATCGAGAAGTTCCAGGGCTGGCCTCCCATTTCAGATAGGCGGCACTGGAAGAAGGGACCTGGGAAATGTGGGAGCAAGCAGGAGGGGTGCAGCTGGAGGAGGTGACATTTCTATGACACCTGCCCGAAACTCAAACTTGGCCACATCTGCCCTGCAGGGTACAGCTGGGCAGGGCTGGGTCTTTCCCCAAACAGCTCAGATTTTTCAGTTCCACCCAGGGCACACTCAGGGCGGGGGGCTGGGCTGCAATGCTGGCACCAGGGAGGAGGCCAAGATGAGAGGTCTGGGTCTGTTTATTTAGACACCGGCCCAAGTCTTGATCCCTTGGTTGCTTCCTTGGACGTTTCGACTCTTACCATGCAGCAGTCAGCCTGGTTTGCTGGAAGAGAGAAGCACGGGTAGCCTTCATGGTGCAGGGGGGTGGGGACACTTTCTAGGGGAGGCAGCACAGGTGTAGCTGAGAAGCTACCTGGTCCTCCGTCCTGGCCTGCTGCTCTGTGGTGGGGGCTCCTGGTGGCTTTTCCTGCCGGAGTGATGGAGCAGACACTGCCCAGGGCTGATTAGGCCTGGTTCCCCCTCTGCCTTGCTAGAAACTAGGCCAGGAACGTTCCCCAGTTAGCGTCTTCGGTGTCTCATGCAGGTCCCTCCCTTGCCCGAAAGCAGATGGCCGGATCTGACGTTGCTTCTGGTGTTTTCCAGCTCATTGTTTCCAGATAGGCAGTTTTCTTCCAAGTCTTGAGTTTGGGTGATCATGCCTCCATGCTTTTCCTGGTCATCAGAGCGCAGGCCTTTTCCCCCCTGGAATATAGAACTTTGCCCAGGCTTGGCCTGCTGGTCTAATCTGGACCATGAAGGGCAGAGTCGTTCTAAGGGATGGGCATTTTTGTGCCCTCTGTCTTTCCCTCTGGGATTCTAGATGGGGCCACGTTCATGTGAGCCCTTATGTCGTGCGGTGGCTGAAAAGGCTGCATCAATAAGGTGTAGCACCAAGTGTGGGGGAAACGAGGCTGTCCTATGCTGGGTTCTAGGTGCGCCGTATTGGGACACAACCCCCCCACCTCAGCCTCATAGGCCACAGGCACCTCCCTTTCATTTTCGTGTTGAGGCCGCCCCTGTGGCTGACTTCATGTTTTGGGGCCAGGGCTCCCAGTAACCAATCCCATACACTAGCAGTGGGAGGCCAGCCTGAGACCAGGGCTGGTCAGCCGGGTGTGGTGGCTCAGACTGCAGGATTCTCTATCCCTCAGGGCCTGGAATGGCTCCCTCTGAGTTCTCGGGCCCAGAGGGGGAACCTGCGGAGGGACTTAGATGAAATGGCTGAAGCATGTGGGCTCCCGGGTGACACTGGAGGTCAAGCTTAGAGCCTTGTAGAGGAGGAACTTCCTAACAAAGGGTGTTTATCTGCCTCCCGATGGGGGACCTATGTTGTCATGTAGGGAAGAAGCCCCTCTCTCTTTGGTCTGAACTCTCTCCTTTAAGAGGTAACTTCATTATTGATTTAATCAACATGGGTTTTTTGAGCATATCTGCCATGTGCCAGACACTGCGCTAAGGACTGGGGACACAGAGGCACACGAGGTACATCTGGTTACTGCCGACACGGGGCCCACAGTGCGGGGGTATTTCGGGACCCAAAGCAGCCAAACAATGAAATAAATGCACATTGTTCTTAGTGCTTTGGAGGGAAAGCCCAGGGTCGCACAAGGCAGGACAATTCTCTCTCAGGCACTCTCTGAATGGCGTCAGGAAGGCTTCGGGATGCGTGGGTGATGGTGAGACCCGAGGATGATGGGAGTTACCCAGGCAAAGGGTCACAGAAACGAAGAGCACAGATGACAGTGCAGAGGCATTCAGGTACCCGAGGAAGGTTGGGGGTTTGTGTGCCAAGGGGCAAAGGAGGATGTGGAAGGCTGGGGTGAGCTCAGCAAGTGTGGTGGGTGAGGCCAGGGAGCAGGATTTCGTTCTGGGTGCAGCGGGAAGCAGGTGACAGATGGACACTCCTCAGGATGGATTTCCTTCTCCAAAGTGCCAGGGCTCAGCGCTTGCTTTCTGAGCAGCTAAGAATGACGGTGGCTGGTGTAGGACAAATAGCATCAGGGAGAATCTTCTTTTTCCCCTGGTGTTGGCTTCCTTGGACTCGGTCGGGGAAGTCTCCAGAAAGCTTGGCCCAGGCCTGTGCAACAGGTGCCAGCTCGGCTATACTGAGCTGACTTGTGTCCCTGCCACCCCAGCTCATGGCCACCCAGAAGCTGTGAATGTGACTTTATCTGGAAATTGGGTCTTTACAGATGTGATCAAGTTAAGATGAAATCACGCTGGAGTAGGGTGGGCCCTAATCCAATGTCCTTACAAGAAAAGGGAAGTTTGAGCACAGGCACTGCACACAGAGAGAGGGGGACCTTGTGAAGTTGGACCCACTGATTGAAATTATGTTGCTACAAGCCAAGGAGTGCAAACGATTGCCCGCAACTACCAGAAGCTAGGAGAAAGGTCTGCAACAGATCCTTCCCTAGAGCCTTCAGGAACAGCATGACCCTGCCACCATCTTGATTTGGACGTCTAGCCTCTAGAAGTATGAGAGGACCCATTTCCCTTGGTTTAAGGTATGCAGTTTGTGGTCGTCTGTGATGGCGGCCCCAGGAAACTAACACCCTGGACTTGGGAAGGGGAGCCCAGTGCACTAAACCCATCCTAAATACTGGGCCACCAACATTCATGATCTCATTTAGAAGTTTTTGTGAAGTTCCAACCCCTGTATGCATTTTACAGAAGAAGAGCTGGACGGTCAGGGAGGTGAGTAACATATCCAAAGGTCCACAGAGACACAATGGCAAGGCTGGGAATTGAGCCCAAGTCCCACTTGGCCCTGCTCTTTCCGGTCCTGACTCGCAGAGAAGTCTTTGCATTGCTCATGGCCCTTTACAGAGTGAAGTCCAGGTGGTAGAGTGATGATGAGGAAATAGGGACTTTGTGGACGTGCACTCAGCTATTTACTGGTGAAATCCGATGCCTGCCATTTGTTTTAAAGTTCTCTAAAAGAAAAAAAAAAAAAAAAAAACCCAAGCGGTGGGGATGGGGAGACATGGAACAAAAACAACAGGTTATTGGTCATGGTGGAAGCAGGTGATGGGCCATGGGGGCTCACTGGATTATTCTCTTTACTTTTCTGTATGCTTGGAAACTTGCGTGGTAAAAAATTAAAGTCACAGAGATCCAAGATTTAAAAAAATAATAAAGGAAAAAATAAAGAATGAGAGCTCTAGAATCAGAGAGTCCAGGGTTCAAATCTCAGCTTTATTCTTTACTAGCTGTGTGACCTTGGGCAAGTTGCTTAACCACACTGAACCTTGGTTTCCTCTGTCTAATGGAGGTCTCACTACATCAAACCTCAAGGGGTGGCAGAGGAATTCAAAGGTGGAATCAAAGTGCTTAGCCTGGGGTGGGACATCAAGGATGCGTTCTGGAAATATTTGCGCGATGATGATTATGGCATGTGCACTCACTCTACACCAGCGCCAAGTCAGGACTCACCTCCTTATCAGGGAAATGGGGCCGAAGACAAGGCTTAGAAGTGGAGGGCTTGCTCAAGATCCCATAGCTGATAGAGACAGCGGCGGCTCAGGCCCAGAAATCTCTTCCCCAAATAGCCGTTGTTTCCTTTACACCCAGAGCTGCTCACAGACCTGCTTTCTTGGGGGTGCTTAGGGCTTTGTCCCTAAGGAGGCTACTTTCTGTACCCTTGGTTAAGGGATGAGCCATGGAGAGGAAGGAACATGAAGCCACCACTGGCTGACCCTGGTGAGTTCTGGTCACCCTGTGTTTGCTCAGCTGCAGAGTGCAGGTGGCAGGAGTGACGCTGTGGGCCCGGCTGATGTTTTCAAAGGTGACAGGCCTGTGGTAATTGATGGTCACCGGGGGCCATTGCTTCACGCGCGTTGTTGGTTTAAGGATGACAAAGATCTGACACCCTTGCCACAGCAGAAACCGGAGCAAAACAAAGGAAGCCCAAACTGGAAAGGGCCTGGCCTCCCTGGCTCTGGGATAGCTTGGCTCTGACGGTTCCCAAAAAGCTGTGTCCTGGGTCTGTCTCAGCCCTTCACGGCCTGGCCAGGATCCTGGCATCCTGGAGCGCTGAGGTCAGCCAGGGTGGAGGAAGTGCCCCACGGCACCTTGCCAGTCCAGGCGTGGGCCGTGGGCCGGGGAAGCAGCCAGAAGGAGCCGCCCAGCCGGGACTCAGGGAACAGAGGGGCAGAGGCTGCACCCCGCAGCGTTCTGGGCCTTTCCCTCCCAAGTTGACAGGCCTGCAGAGCGGGATGGAGGGGTGCGATCTCTAGTCTGTCACATGCAGAAGAGGACGCAAGGACGTGTATGCTGAGAAAAGGAGGGACAGGGGTCCCCAGGGGGAGTGGGGGCCTGGAGGTAATAGGAGAAGCAGGCCCTGGCGTCAGAGGCCTGGGTGTGAATTCAGGACTTTGGCAGGAAACAGAATTCATTCCAGATGGTTCCGATGAAGAGACGACTGCACCATGTGGGCAGCATTAGGGGAACACACAAGCAGTGACGATGTTCTCTGCGACTAGCAACAGCGGGACGTCATGACTGCCCCCAGGGCTGAAGGGAGCAGGAATGGGGACCGTGCTAGCAGGGTGCCGGGAGAGCTGGGTGCACAGGGGACGCTGCGGAAGCAGCCTGAGCAGGAAGGGGTGAGGGAATAGCCCCCCCCCCACCCCATCTCTCGCCTCTCTCCACTCCCCGCTGGCAAAGGAGGGGCTGTTTCGGCCAGTGGGAGCCACCTCCCAGGTCAGAGCAGGGCAGGGGAGGCTGAAGCATGGGTGGCGTGGGTGGGGCAAACGGAGTGTAATCAGTATACCTCTCTTCTCTCTGCACAGTGGGGACAATTGTACTTGCTCACAGACCTGAAGGAGGAGCAGTGATGAGGAGTGTGAAGTTCCCAGCAGGGACCCTGGCATGTGACAGCCTGAGAGATGTAGCTTCAAACTCTCTGTGTCTGTCTGTCTGTGTTTGTCTGTGTGTCTGTCTGTCTGTCTGTCTCTCTCTCTCTCTCTCACACACACACACACACACACACACACACACACACACACACCCCTCCACATTCCTCACCTCTCTGAATGGCCGTCACAAGGAAGAAGGAGCAGACATGTTCCAGGAGGGCCAAGGGGAAGCCTGAGGACAAATTGTGTAGCTGTCAGAACGCCGTGGCACCTGGACTGGGCTTGCTCTGGAGGCACTGGTTCCGTCTCAGGAGGCGCTGAGCGGCTTTACCACGCACCTCTGGCTAGCGAGGGCCTGCTGTGTACATGCACTGGCTCCTTCTCCTCTGACGCCCCCACCCCGCCCCCAGTCTCTTGGGGCAATCGCTTGTACCTCCGTTTTTGCCAGCGAGGCCGCTGGCTTCACAGGGGGGAGACCACTTGCCCAAGGTTGCCCTGGAGCCAAGCTGTGATACATCAGGATAGGGTAGGTTTTAGGTTATAACAACCCCCAGTGGCTCAAGACTACAAAGGTTTGGTTCTTGCTCATGTTATATATCCATCCGGAGTTAGCTGGGGGCTCTCTGCTTCTCATCACCCTTGCTCTGGGATCCACGCTGTCAAAACAGCCGCCATCTGATGCATCACTAGTCCCCATGGCAGAACGGAGGAGAGACTTGGTGGGGCTCATACTGGAGATTAAGTGCTTGGCCTGGAAGTCGCACACCTGTGCTCAACTCATTGGCTCACGCTGGTCACAAGACCCCATCCAAGCTCTAAGGCCAGGATGGGCAATCCTAGTACGTGTCCAGAAGGTGCAGAGCAGGGAATATTGGATAAACAGCGTTGCTGGCTACTTGGTGAGCCACAGGTGTATCCCGGTGTATAGAGCTCTGGGTCTGGAGATCTTTCCACTCTCCATGGGTGACCTGTTCTCACGGGGGCTGGTGGAGCATTATGGCAGAGTGGGAGAAGTCAGGAACGGAACTGTTTCCGATCTCATTCTGAGACCACCTAAGCAGGGAAGCCAAGGTTCTCAAGAAAGGTGCCCCTTGGGCAGTCAGAGCAAGTTGAGAAGCTGAAGCTGGGAATCCTGAGGGCAGGAGAGAGGGGTTTGGTGCCCCACTGGCCTGAGAACCCCTAGGTTCCTGTCCTTAACTATCCTTGACCTGTTTCCCGAGTATGGAAAACCCTTCACTGCTTTTGTAGGCGGGACCCCTTCCCGAGGCTGTCTTTCCAGCTATGAGTGTTCTTGGACGGGCTGGGAAATATGTCCTGATGAGGGCCAGATGAGGTCACTTACTCAGGCTGCCGGAAAACTGGCAGTGCGGCCCTTTCTCCTGCCATGACCCCTGACTGCACCTCGATGGAATGACTGTGCCCATCATTCCGATTCAGTGGCACAGTTTTAGGAAATGGAGGAGTGTGATTTTACACAGGGCATAGGTGGAGACGGGGCCAGTCAACCTTCCCAAAGGCCTGCCCCATGCCTGGCCCTGTGGGGGACGTGGTGCTTGCTGGCTGCTTCCCCGTGCGTTGTTACCCATGCTTACTCAACCACTCCACTCCACACACTTGCAATCACCTTGACAGACCTGTCCTCACTCCCCTATGGACTCCACTTCTACCCCAAAGCCACCAATGGCTCCATCTCCCATGACCTTGCAGAAGCACTTGACATGGCCAGTCATTTCCAATTTCCTACAATGTTCTTTTTCTTGGGCTTCCATGCTGGTTAACTTTCCCCCCACCTCTGTGGATCCTCCTTCTCAGCCTCCTTCATGGAATCTTCTTCCTTTCCCCCCATGCAGCCCTTTGTGCTGTGGTTTCCAGGGTTCCATGTACAGCTCACATCTTCCTCTTCTTGGGTCATCTCACTGGCCTCTACTATAGCTGATTTTTTTGTTAATGTTATGTGTGTTTTACCAAAATTGAAACTAAAATAATTATTTTATTTATTATTTTTTTAGATTTACATCCAAGTTAGCTAGCATACAGTGCAACACTGATTTCAGGAGTAGATTCCTTAGTGCCCCTTACCCATTTAGCCCATCCCCCCTCCCACAACCCCTCCAGTAACCCTCAGTTTGTTCTCCATATTTATGAGTCTCTTCTGTTTTGGCCCCCTCCCTCTTTTTTTTATATGATTTTTGTTTCCCTTCCCTTATGTTCATCTGTTCTGTCTCTTAAAGTCCTCATATGAGTGAAGTCATATATTTGTCTTTCTCTGACTGACTAATTTCACTTAGCACAATACCCTCTAGTTCCATCCATGTTGTTGCAAATGGCAAGATTTCATTCTTTTTGATTGCCGAGTAATACTCCATTATATATACATACCACATCTTCTTTATCCATTCATCCATCGATGGACATTTGGACTCTTTCCATACTTTGGCTATTGTGGATAGTGCTGCTATAAACACGGGGGTGCATGTGCCCCTTCGAAACAGTACACCTGTATCCCTTGGATAAATACCTAGTAGTGCAATTGCTGGGTCGTAGGGTAGTTCTATGTTTAATTTTTTGAGGAACCTCCATTCTGTTTTCCAGAGTGGCTGCATCAGTTTGCATTCCCACTGGCAGTTATAGCTGATTCTTTGATGAATTCCAAATCTAGACCTTTTTGAATTCCAGATACATTCATCCATCCGCCCAGCTGACACATCCACTTGGCTGTACCATAAGCTCCTCCAACTTATCTTGGGCCTTTCTCCCAATTTGCTTTGTCTCCATTAATTCCCACTTTAGTGAATGGCATATCCATCCACTAGCTGTCAAAGCCAGAGGACCAAGAGCCTTCATAGCTTCCTTCGTCTGGCTGTCCCACACTGGAAATCCTGAATCCCACCTCTCCATCCACCGTTTCCAACCTGGACTGTCACCACAGGCTCCTCTGTGCCTGTTCCCTCCAGTCCATTTTCCTGCTGGCCACGGGGATTTCTAAAATTATGGCTGTATGAATCCCTTAATGTTACAATCCTTCAGGTTCCCTTCACTCCAATTTAAAACGCAAACTCCTAAGCAGGGAGTTCCGTAGCTTTGCGATCCAGCTCCTGCCTCTCTCTCGCCACCACAGCCACCCAGCATCCCATGTTCACCTCTGTACCTCTGTACCCACTCTTTTCTTTCCTGGAATGCCTTTCTCTGTCTCCTCCTTGTCTGGATGGCTAATTCCTGTTCATCTTTATGACTCAGCCCAGATGTCATTTCTTCTAGGAAATCTCTGACAAGTCCCTAAAGGAGGTGCCCCTTCTCTGTGCTTGTATAGAATCCCATGTGTAAACACAACACAGTAACGCAGAAGGGAGTGCTGCTTACCTATATCTCTGCCTCTCATCTCGGTGTTCTTGGAGGACAATGTCAGGCCCAGAGCCAGGCACGAGGCTTGGTAGTCAGTCAGTTCTTGTGAGTAAGTAGACAGGATGCTGCCATGTCCCCGAAGTCCCTTGACTGTGGCCTCCTATCATCGAGGGACCTTGGAAATTATGCAGCTCAATCATTGACTCCATGGATGAGAACTGTAAGATCCAGGGAGGTGGATTCCCTCATCAGCCCACACAGAGTCGTCAACAGAGCGAAGATGGCTATCTGAAGGGATAAACTTCCTCAGGCCAGTGTTTCTGACATTGTACCAACATCACAGCGAGTTTATTTCTTTTGTTGACTTTATATGGAAGCACTGAAAGTTCATTTGAAATCATTCACAAAATATAGACAAGTAAAAAGAAAAGTATAGTGTTCACCTAGCAATTGCACCACCCACCCGGAGAAAACCATGCTGATTACTTGGTATATCACCTTCCCACCCATGAACACTACAGTATGATTATACTATAAATATATTTCTCCATGCTCTTAAGGTTTTTTTTTTCTGAATGTTCATATTTGTCAAAGACTGCCTAGGTGTGATGTTTTTAGGTGCACCGTATTGTAATTCAGTAATCAGATGTGAGGCTTGGATGACCTTGAGGTTGGTTTTTTTTCTCGCTATTTTAAAACGTATTATGAAGAACATCATTATAGTGAAATTTGGGGCCCATTCTTAATTATTTCTTTAAGATAAATTCTTAGAAGTAGAACTGGTGGATTGAAGGATTTGCACTTTCCCCATCTTGCCAAATTGCCCCCCCAAAAGCCTGACTGGTCGGAGTTTGTATTCACTAGTTTATTATTTAGTCAAGGAGAGAGCGAACGGTTTCCACTGCACCAGGGATTGGAGGACCTGGGTTTGGTGGCAACTTTCCCTCAAGCTACAAGTCTCAGTCTGGAGGTTGCAATCTGGCAGCCCCTGGATCATTTTCTTTTGGATCCATGATGTTTAAAAAAATATTTGAATCAGGGGCGCCTGGGTGCCTCAGTCGGTTGAATGTCCGACTTCGGCTCAGGTCATGATCTCACGATTTGTGGGCTTGAGCCCCACCTTGGGCTCTGTGCTGACAGCTTGGAGCCTGGAGCCTGGAGCCTGCTTCGGGTTCTGTGTCTCCTTCTGTCTCTGCACCTTGCCCACTTTCACTCTGTCTCTCTCTCTCTCAAAAAAGAATTTGAATCAAGAACGAACTTTATACATCAGCTTATTTTACATTAATAAATCTCAACTTCTGGCTCCTGTTTCTGAAGGGCAACGGTGGTTTCCCCTCTACATGGGGCTTGGGCTCCCGAGCTTTGCTACAGTCCTCACCTCTCCCTCTTGTCACCCAGCCGGCTTCATTCAATTGCTTGCCAGGCCCCTGTAGGCATTAGGATTTGCAACCCCTATCGTAGTTACGTTTCCCCATTTAAAATCGGCCCACCAGCAAAGAACTCTATGCTTTTCATTCTGATTAACTACAGAATTAATTTTTAAAAAAACAAATCCTATTTGTAATAATAATATTCAGGTTAATCATTTAGGAAGCTGCTTCAGAGAAACCCCGAACGTCTTTAACCAATATAAAATACCATGAATCACTTTGGACTCCACAGTGCATTATGTATTTAAAAACAGAAAATTAGACACAGGAGAATTCATCTTAACTTCATTATATATGAAATATTAATTCTCTTCTGGCTTTCATATTATTTACATATTTAATAACATGTTAGCTACAGTCTTTGACTGAGAGCAATTAGAGGCCAGGGGCTGTCTCCTGCCTTAATCTTAAAGATGCCAAAATGTTTTGATGTTGTGGGGAGAAGGAATTGCTAAGGAGAGTGGGATGCTGTTGTTTGCATTTCTTTTTCACATGCCATAATTTGTTAACCATATTTTCCTCTTAAACGAGATATTGATGACTTTGGCTGTCCCAGGGAAAATTCTGTTCCTCGGTTCCCACCTTGGGGAGATTATGGCCCTTTGGTTTTTCTAAAAAACATAGGCAAATATTGATCCAAACCAAGATCCCCTATTAATTAGATCCTCTCAGGACCTCAGTTTTCCCATAAGGAAGATGCAAGTCAAGGAACAGATGCCGTTAGATGTCATCAGCGTGAAGGGGGCTCATGAGGATGGTCACACACACAGTCCTGTGTCTTGCATGGGGCAGCTGCCTACAGGGGTTTCGTGCCCCTTCCTCTCCCTTGGCGTGGTGATGAGCAGAGCCTCGGTCCTCAGCGCCATGTTGGTGCATGGTCCAGCATGCAGTCCCTACCGTCATGTCGCTGACAGTCCAGACGGGTGCCATGAGAAGCCTGTAATGATGGGCTGTCTCTGGAGGTCACACCTGCATAGTCGCAGCTATGCGGATCAGGAGGGAATGGCCTCTCTGGCCTTGAAGGTCAATGGGACAAGGTCAGCTTCGGCCAGGGACTGGAAGGGCGGGAGGGTTCAGAAAGAGGCACTGGAGAGAAAGGGGGTGCACAACCTGGAGAGAAAGGGTGTGGAAAAGCAGAGTTGGCGGCTAGCTCAGCACAGGAGTGAACAGGGTAGCCTGTGATGAGGGAGTGAGGGAGTGAGCGGGGCAGGAGCTGGGGGCGGGGAGAAAGCGTGTGCGGTACGTTGTTTTTAAGACCATGGAGTACCCAAATTTTAAAGGACCTGGGGAAAAGTCAAGAGTGGGGGTCATTGACTGGTGGCCCTGGGCTAGATAATGCACACTGCAAATATCTTGTTTGGCTCATGCAGTGTTGATTACTATTACTACTTTTGTTAATTTTCAAAATCTTTTAGCTACGCCCGCATTTTCCAGTTGCCCCCGGTCTCTTCCACTCCACTCACTTCTGTTATTTATCCAGTACCTGCTCTCAACCAAGTTCCTCTTTCAGTTTTAAAAATGAGGGAATTGGGGTTCCAAGAGTGGAAGTCATTTGCTCAGGCTGCACCCTGGCTGAGAGGTATCGCACCATCCCATCCCAGTTTGCCACTGCCTGGTTCAGGGCTCTTGGAGGAGCTTGGATAATGGGGGGCCTCCACAGGCTCTAGAGCAGGGCGGTGAGGTCTTGGGGCCCGGACATCATACGGCCGGATGCTGTTGGCTGTGCAACGGATGCTGTGGTTTAGGCAGAGGCTGGTGTCTGGTGGTCAGAACCCTCCAACCCCACATCGAGCACAGGCTCCCAGGCTGTGGCTGGCTCACTGCAGCCAACGTTGATTGGCCTCCCACCTCCAGCTAGAGGCCCTAAGCCTCCCTCCTCCACTCCATCCCTAGGGGGACACTGAATCACATCTCAATCCCCTGACAAAGAATTCTTGGCGGCTTGTAGAAAAGGGTGTCCCAGCTATTCCAGAATGAGACTTAATAGTCTGGTTGGTTCAGGGGGACTGGGCATGCATAGTGCTCTCACCTTATCCCCCAAATGAGTCTATCAGGATTAATGTCACACTAATGAAGGCAAGAGGAATTAAGCATGATTTGTCGCCGGTTGTAAAGTGCTTCCAGACATCACCAATCCATCACAGCCATTCTCCAGAAGCAGGAGCCCAGTGTGTCCGCGAGATGCTGAGGGAGAGAGCCAGGCTCCCTGCTCATCGGCCCGGGCTCCCATCCCAGGGAGCAGCAGGGCTGGGATAGAGGCCCAGGCTGACACGGGCTATCAGACACACTGGAGATAAGAATGACCCCAAATCATGCAGCCGGGAGCAATGCTCCCCCCACCCCGCCCCGCAACTCCTGAACCTTTGTGCACATCCTCTCCCTTTTTAGCACCAGGCCTGTGGTTTGGGGCATTAGGGCTGAGGGGGAACCTCATGTTACAGATGGGAAAATTGAGTCAGAGGTTCAATACAGCCTCGGACCTGTGGCAGTTTGAGAACAGTTCTGGTTCTGGCTCTGACACCTACGTGCTATGTGACCTGGGTTCATTTAATGACAGTTTCTGGGCCAGAGTTTTTGCATTTGTAAAATGGAAGAGTTGGGATAGAGGATGTCTTTTCAAAAATTCTAACCAATCCAATATTTTAAGGGCATAGAATTTAAATTTTTTTTTAAAAACTGCTTTATTGATATATAATCCACACATCATACAATTTACCCATTCAAAGCACAGACTTCAGTGGTTTTGGTATGTTCACATGTGCAACCATCACCGGGGGAAATTTTAGGACATTTTCGTCACCTCATAAAGGAACCCCACAGCCATTAGCTATCACCCCCCACCCCTTCTCCCATCCTTCACCCCTAGCCCTAAGGAATCTAAGAAGCCACTAACCTATGTTCTGTCCCTATAGATCTCCCTGATCTGGACTTGCCAATGAATGGAATCACATGACCTTTGTGACTGTTTTCTTGCACCTAGTATCATGTTTTTAAGATTCAACCTGGGGGCGCCTGGGTGGCTCAGTCGGTTAAGCGGCCGACTTCGGCTCAGGTCATGATCTCGCGGTCCGTGAGTTCAAGCCCCGCATAGGGCTTTGTGCTGACAGCTCAGAGCCTGGAGCCTGTTTCAGATTCTGTGTCTCCCTCTCTCTGACCCTCCCCCGTTCATGCTTTGTCTCTCTCTGTCTCAAAAATAAATAAACGTTAAAAAAAATAAATAAAAAATAAATAAATAAATAAATAAAAAAAAAAAGATTCAACCTGTAGCCCAGGCCAGGACTTCATTCCTTTTAATGGCTGAATAGTATTCCACTGTGAGGGTTGCCCACATTTTGCTTAGTCATTCATCTGTTGATGGACATTTGTGTTATTTCCACCTTTTGGCTATCAATGATAATGCTGTTATAAACATCCATGTACATATCTCTGTGTGGAGATATGTTCTCATTTCTCTCGGAGTGGAATTTCTGGCTCATACGATAACTCTGTGTTTAAGCTTTGGAGGACCTGCCAGACCGTTTTCCAAAGTGGTAGCACCGTTTTATACTCCCACCAGCAGCGTGTGAGTGGTCTAATTATTCTACATTCTTGCCAACGTTTGTTGTGCTGTGACGTTGATTTTAGCCATCCTCATGGGTATAAAGTGGTATTGCATTCTGGTTTTGATTTGCATTTCTCTGATAACTACTGACATTCAGTATCTTTTCGTGTCGCTAGGCCCACAGAGCATTGTGTCTCTTCTTTGGAGAAATGTTTATTCAAATTCTTTGCCCATTTTTTTTTAAATTTATCACTTTTTAAATTTACATTCAAGTTAGCATATAGTGAAACAATGATTTCAGGAGTAGATTCCTTAGTGCCCCTTACCCATTTAGTCCACTCCCCCTCCCACAACCCCTCCAGTAACCCTCTGTTTGGTCTCCATATTTAAGATCTCTTATGCTTTGTCCCCCTCCCTCTTTTTATATGATCCTTTGCCCATTTTTTTAATTGCTATTTTTTATTACTGAGTTGTAAGACTACTTTGTATACTCTAGATACAAACCCTTATCAGATATACTATTTGTATGTATTTCCTCCCATAGCGTATGATGACTTTTTGCCTCCTTGATGGTGTCTTTTGAGGCACAAACATTTAAAATTTTGATGAAGTCCAATTTTGCTATATTTCTTTTTGGCTGTGCTTTTGGTGTCGTACCTAAGAATGCTTTGCCACATCCAAGCTTTTGAAAATTTACTCAATTGTTTTCTTCTAAGAGTTTTGTAGTTTTTCCTTTTACGTTTAGGTCTTTGATCCATTTTGAGTTATTTGTTGTATATAGTGTGAGGTAGGGGTCCATCGTCATTCTTTTGCATATAGTTAATCACTTGTCCCAACATAATTTGTTGAAAAGACTATTCTTTTCCTCATTGAATGGCTTTGGTGTCCTTATTGAAAATTAGTTGATCATAGACCTATGAATTTATTTCTGGACTGTTCTTTCCATTGATTTATATGTATATCCCTGTGCCAATACCATACTGTCTTGATTACTGTTGCTTTGTAGTAAGCTTTGAAATTGAGAAGTGTGAGTCCTCTGACTTTGTTTTTCTTTTTCAAAGTTGTTTTAGCTCTTCTGGGTCTCATGCAATTTTATGTGGATTTTAGAGAGACAGAGCATGAATGGGGGAGGGTCAGAGAGAGAGGGAGACACAGAATCTGAAACAGGCTCCAGGCTCTGTCGGCACAGAGCCCGACGCAGGGCTCGAACTCACAAACTGTGAGATCATGACCTGAGCCGAAGCCGGATGCTTAACTGACTGAGCCACCCAGGCGCCCCTTCTCATTTATCTTTAATTTCTTTAACAAGATTTTATGTTTTTCAGAGTATAAATTTTGTACTTTTGTTAAATTAACTGCTAAGTGTTTTATTATTTTTGATGCTATTGTGAGTGAAATTGTTTTCTTAATTTCATTTTTGGATTGCTTATTTTGAGTATAGCAGGAATTGATTTTTGATATTGATCTTGACATATTTGTCTTGTTCCCGATATTAGGGGGAAAGGCATCCAGTCTTTCATTATTAAGTATGAAGGTTAGCTGTGGATTTTTCATAGGTGTTCTTTTAGATTGAGAAAGTTTTCCTTTATTTTTAGTTTGTTGACTGTTTTTATAGTGAAAAACTGCTGGATTTTGTCAAATGCTTTTTCTGTGTCTACGGAGATAATCATGTGATTTTAATTGTTTATTCTGTTGATATGATGATTGATTTTTGACTGTTGAGCATACCTTGCATCCTTGGGATGAATCTCACTTGGTCATGGTATGTAATTCTTTGTATATGTTGCCAGATTCAGCTTGTCATATTTTGTGGAAGATTATTGTGTTCATATTAATATGAGATATTGATCTGTTGTTTTCTTGTGATGTCTTTGTCTGGTTTTGGCATTAGGGTAATACTGGCTTCATAAAATGAGTTTAGAAGTGTTCCATCCTCTTCGATTTTTTGGAGGAATTTCTGAAGAGTTGGTATTTCTTCTTTGAATGTTTGGTAGAATACAGAAGTGAAGCTTTCAGGGCCTGAGGTTTTCTTCATAAGGTAGTTTTAAAATTACTGATTCAACCCCTTCCTTTGCTATAGGTCTTCAGATTGTCTACAGAGGGGGATATCATTTTGTCTGTGGGCCCTTCTGCAGCTAAAGGCATCTCAGGAACCCTAGGTTTTATGGGTTATGGGTCATTGTGGCCACTGGTGATGCCTAGGGCCATGGCAAGGGACTTCTGGTTGGCTAAACACATGGTTTAGGCTAAAGGCAGCCTGCGATATGGGCAGGACAGTCCACCAAAGGTTGGAGAAGACTCCCTGGGTGGGTCTGCATCCTGAGAACAACAGGCAAGGTCGGAGGAGGAGTTCTGGGACAGTCCACAAGCTAGGCTTTTAGGGAGCTTAAGGGACAGGGATGGGCCTGCGTACCAATTCTGTGCAGAAGGATTGTGACCCCTAAGCCTGGCCTGTGCCTTCTTGGCCTTTCTCACATCCACCCTCCTTCCCAAATGGTGGCTGCGTCCCTAGGGTTCTAGGTCTTGTTTAGCTCCACAAGGGAAAGAAACTCCTCTGTCTTACCTCAATATATTCCCAGTGTCCTGTGGAGCATGCATGTGGATGGCAGGGAGTGGAGGTGGCCTGGGGATTCTCAGGATTATGTTTTGAATGGAAGAATGGTCAGCACTGCCTCTTGATTTTTGTCTGCTGGCAACCAGCAGGCAGAGCTGGTCTGAAAATCGACTCTCCTGAGTCAACGTGCTTCAGGTGTCTTCATACGCACACAGCCGCACATGCGCAATACTTACTGCACTCTCTGCCTTCTGCAAGGCATCGTGGAGGATGACGAAACACAAGGCGCCTGGTCCCTGCCTTTGAAACGCTAACTATGTAGTCGATAGAAAAAAGCCGGTGGATTCAGCTGAATGAATCCTCACATGTCCTCTCTGTCTCAGTCCTGGAATGATGACCATTGTTGTTCTTATATTCTCAGTTCCAGTAGGAGTGTCTGGAGTGCCCAGAGTGCTGGTGTCAATTGGTGCAGGACTGCATAAGAAAGTCCCTAAGCCCTCTGGGTTTCTCTTGTTCTCCACTTTTCTTGGTGGGTGGTCCAGTCTCTAATGCCCAACTCATTCGATCTTGTGTATATGTTGCTGTCGGCCTTGGCCAAGTCAGAACTGTCTCCATGTCCCTGCCCCTGCCTAGACCCCTGGGACATTGTCCTGGCAGGCTTTGGCAGCTCTGGGCTTAACCCTATAACCCCCTGGGGAAGGTAGATGGAACACACACACACACACACACACACACACACTCAGGCAGGCAATCTCAGTTCTCCCACTGGCGAAGAACCTCCAGATCATATTCCTTACCACCCCCTGGGGCTTGGGGTTGGAAAATTTGGTAATCTCTTTGTGAGGCTCCATTTCTATGTTGGTCTCAGAGGCCATTTTGGGGAAAAAGCCAAGAGATTTGGCCTAGTTGACCTGAGTTCAGGCAGGAGCTGGGTGTTAACCTTAGGCAGTGTTGGATATATGGACTCCACAGAGGAGCCATGAGAGATGGTTAGTCTCTGTTCAGGAACTGGAATCCAGTCCCCGCTGGGGCATGGGTACTGAGCAGATGGGGTAGGAAGTAAGACCATTAACCTCTCAGGCCCAGAATGGAGAGGATGGCTCTAGCCTGTGGGGAAAGTAGTGAGCCCAGATTCCACAGCACTCTGGCCGTGCTGGCCGCTGACCCTGCAGATGGAGGTCTGGAAGTCTTGCCCTCACGCTCTTCTGGCATTTTCAGCCTTGACCCAGTTGCCCATGCCCCAAGGCTGGCAGTCATCCTGGGCAAACCAAAGAGAGCTTCAAGGCTTTGAAAGGTCAGCTAGTTAGCTGGTCAACAATATTAGTTAGTGCTGATCCTGGGCCAGGCATCCCTCTAGGGATGTTTTCTTTTTTTTTTTTTAATTAAAAAAAATTTTTTTTAATGTTTATTTATTTTTGAGAGAGATAGAGACAGAATGCGAGTGGGTTAGGGGGCAGAGAGAGAGGGAGACACAGAAGCAGAAGCAGGCTCCAGGCTCTGAGCTGTCAGCACGATCTCACGAGCTGTGAGATCATGACCTGAGCTGAAGTCGGATGCTCAACCGACTGAGCCACCCAGGCACCCCTCTAGGGATGTTTTCTAAGCTTTCTAAGCTGGGGACTGTTTTGCCCTCCAGGGGACATTTGGCAATGTCTGGAGACATTTTTGATGGTCACAACTGAGAGGTGGGGGTTACTATTGGCATTTACTGGGTAGAAGCCGGAAATGCTAGTAAACATCTTATAATGCACAAAAAGCCCCCCCCCCCCCCCGCAACAAAGAATTATCTGGCCCAAAGTGTCAATAGTGCTAAGGCTGAGAAACCCTGCCCTAAACACTGGGCTCCCCGCAGTGCTCAATCTAGACCAAAGTGGCTAGATCCTAGTGGGGGTAGACAAACAATCAACACAGCGGTCCCTGTCCTCCAAACTATGTCCCAGAGATAGTGCATGTTAGTTCATTCATTCAATTCATCATTCACTCATTCCACCTACATGTGCTGAGGTTTTACTATGTGCCAGGCACTAAGGAAACAGAAATGCTGTATATATGGTGCCTGCCCTCAAGTGCAGGGGAATGTCTGGTGGGGAGCTGACACACACACACAAACACACCCACATGTGCACATAAATACGTATACATACAAACACACACGCACATACACATATGCAAATACACACACACACAATAGCATCCACAAACACACATACACACAGGTACATGCATACATGAATACACACACACACACACACACACACACACACACAATCCCAGAACCGCATCATAACAGAAAAGATAGAAGGTTGATATGGGATTGAAGGAGAGGAGGAGTTTACAGCTCCGCCTTGAGGGGGGTCAAGAAAGTCTTCCTGGGGGCGGGGAGCTGAGTCATAAAGGTGAGGGAGACTTGGCTGGGGGAAGCTATCCTCTAGAAGGAGCTCTCAGTGGAAACCACTTCCCTGGGGGCTGCATGGCCCTGGCCCTCGGCAGCCCTCCACAGGAATCCCTCCTTCCTCCTGCAACTGTGGGTCTCCTTTCCTCCTTGCTCCTCACTCCCTCCCCCATCGCATCTTCAACTCCTCTGTGAAATTGCGTTTCTAACCTTGGCTGCCTCCAGCCCCTCCATCACTGCCAGGAGAGGCCATCAATCCCCTGACCCAGCCGCAGCCCCGCAGCTGGGAGTCAGATGGTGGCCTCAATTATTTTCCTAACAATCAGAAAGGTTTGGTGGGGAGGTAGAGAGGGGAGGGAAGAGCACTGTGGCCCCCAGGGGCTTTGACTGGGTGCCCTTTTTTGCCTTCTGACCGCCTTGCGTATCTTGCCTCTCTCTCATATGTAAACAGCATTAAACATAATGAAAGGCCAGCCACTGGAAGGCCTCGCTACAGAGTCTGCTGGGGAGCGAATCAAAAGATGTTCACAGCTGGCTGCCCTGAGAAGGGTCTAGAGGAAGATGCCACGGGTCTGGGGTCAGCAAAAATGGATCCTTGTCATGGCTGTTTCATTATCTTGCTGGGTGACCTCAGGTAAATTACTTGACCTTTCTGGGCCACATGCGCCTCATCTGTAAAATTCGGAGAGAGCCCCATCCCCGGGATATCTCATCATAAAATAATACTGTCTGGCGACATCGCTGGCCTTTAATTGATAAGAGCAAAGCAGGAAATTTGAAAGAAAATGCGTCTGCATTTCCTCCCTATCCCCTACCGCCCGTGTCCCCCAGAGGTGCTAGTGGACACCGCTGATGAGACAGGCTGAAGTCAACAGGGTACATCCGCATTCTCCCAATGAGCTACATGCACTCATGCCTGTACCCTACCTCGTGCCATTCCCATTGTCTGGAATTCCCATCCCCCACCCTCTTCCCACAGGCAGACATTCCATCAAGGTCCACCTCAGTGGCATCCCCTCCGGGAAGCCTCCTTGACTCCCCTGTCTGGTGCCCCTTCTGGTCCCCAGTGACCTCTGCTTGGTCCTCTGTTCTGTCTTCAGTGCTCTTTACCTTCGCACCCCTGGGCCATAACAAAATGGCAAAAGCACAGGGCGTGTCCGCCATGGCGCAGTGACTAGCGTCTCCCCACCAGGTGAGTCTGACCTGAGCCTCAGGTGCTTTTCTTCTGCAGCCAGGGCGCAGGCACCGTAGGGGAGGGCCGGACGCTGACACGTGGATGTTGCCATGCACCAGGGAGGAAGATAGGACAAAAGCTGTGCCTTGACAAGGGTTGGTTAGGGGGCGCTCACAGACCCCTTCGGGTGGGTTCATTTCCTTGCCAAGGACAGAGGCCTGCTCGAGCACCTGCTGAAAAAGGTTTATTGAAGGCTACAAAGCTTTCATGGGGCTCCAGAGGCAGGACTTGTACCCCCGTGGGGCCTCACAGGAATTAGGACCAAAGGGTGATTGTGTTTAATAGGGCGCCGTGGGGAGCCGCCTTCCTTCGTGGAGGTATTTCTGCTTCTCCGCACACACTGGCCCTGCCCTCCTCCTTCCTTTCTGTGCTGCTTCCTGCCCCACAGGCTCGCCTCTTGCTCGTATTAAGTCTCAGGTGCTAAAATGATGTAATTGAAACATCCATTTCCTCCTGAATTTCTACTTACGGTCACGAAGTATCTAGCCCGTGACCTCCAGAGGTGGATGTGTGACTTTTCTCATCTGGTTCAGAGCAAGGCACGCATTCAGGCTCAGCCTAGCCCAGCCGATGAAGAGGCTGCCAGCGGGCTGTATGCGGGCATAGCATCTGACTACCTGGTTCTACCCTGGCTGGCCGGGAACTTGGGCACGGAGCATCCCGTCTGCAGGCCTCCCTTCGCTCTGCCACAGGAAGGCGGCGATCATTGTGTCCTGCTGACCCCACTGCATAGGTACCTAGGTATGGCGTTTGAATCGTCCCACCTAGCCTCAAAAACAATTTCCCCCAACAATCCATCAATTCTAAGCCCCTTCCTTCTTCAGGCTCTGGGGGCCTCAGTCCTCTCATCTATAAAATGAAGAGGTCTCTTTTTGCTAACTGGCCCTGCAGGCTTATGGGAATTGGGGTCGGGCGTGGGCCTCAGGTGCTTTTCTTCCTGACCACCTTGAGAAAGCACGCACTTCAGCCCCTCATTTGCGCCATCTAGCCCTGACCCCCAAGCCTCTGGATGAGAAACCTCTAGCTTATTATCCAGATGTGCCCTTCTGGAGCCAAACAGCTAGACGTTTGGGAATATCTGCAAAAGAGCTTGCCAAAACTGGGGCCATAATCGGCCCACTCCCAAACTGGAGATTTATGCTCACTGACCAAGATCTATGAAATTGTCACCCTGTGAATAGTTCACTGGCAGCCAGGGTCAGCCTAAGGTTTTCAGAGGAACATTTGGGAGTAATTTTGGAAGCATTTTGCTCCTTTCTCTCTTTTTTTTTTTGCAAGTGGGAGAAGCCCAAGAACCATCCCTCCCACACGGCTCTGAGGGTAAAAGCAGGACACCATTGTCCCTGCCTCTTCCCTGCACAATTTACAGCCTGCAGCTTGCAAATTACTGGAGGGAATATGGAAACCTGGGTAATGATGTGGGAGAGAACATTCCCCAGCACTGACGTGGCTTTCCCTGCACCAGAGAACCAGCGATTGGGTAATTGAAGCTCACGCTCTGAACGGTTATAGCAAAGGTAATCTCCGTGACGGCATTTGTAATATCCCCACTGAGCCGGGAGGGGTGTGGCGGTGGGGAGCCAGACTTTGATGAAAGACAGAACCAGGGAGCTCTGGGCTTGCACTCCTACAAGGCCCTTGGGTCTCAAGGCACTGAGGACTGAGGCAAAGTTTGTCCTCAGTGGGCCCTTTCCCTCACAATGGGGCCTCGGCCTGGTGGGTGGACGTGATGTCCAAGCTGGTCTGGAAACTCCATGAGGGTGGCGACTCTGTCTTTTCATCATTGTATCCTTAACTCCAAGCGTGCACCCTGGTGCTGAGGGGATCCTTAGAGTCTTTGGTTCAATGAATAAATGGATGAAAGCATGAATGAATGATGAATGGGTAAATCAATGGTTCCAGCAGCAGTGGAATGGGGACTTTCATTCCATTCACCTGGGTTCATCTCATGGCTTGTGCTTTGGTTTGTCCAAAAGTCAGCTACCAGAATAATGAGGTGATACTCAACTATGTGTTGTAAGAAGCCGTGGAAGGAATTAGGGATATGTGGCTGTGAGCATAAAATACCCCTGTCTTCAGGTTTCTGAAGAGAGGAAGCGGATAGCTGTTCTCCCTGGCGTTGGAGGCTTAGAACTAGGTCTGGCGGGTAGAACTCAGAGGCAGATCTCAGCGTGCCCCCCCCCCCCCACACCCCATACCAACTGCTGACATTAATTGAGCACTTACTATATGCACAACACTGTTACTATTGCAGTTGGTGGACATTAAGGCTCAGTGTAATGGTTAATTTTACGTGTTAACTTGACTGAGTCACAGGATGTCCAGATATTTGCTTAAACATTATTTCTGGGTGTGTCTGTGAGGGTGTTTCTGGAAGAGATTAGTATTTGAATCAGTAGACTGAGTAAAGCAGATTACCCTTTCCAGTGTGAATGGGCCTCATCCAATCCTTTGAGGGCTTAAATAGAACAAAAAGGGCAGAGGAAGAGAGGAAGAGAGTTCTCTCCCTTTCTGCCTGCCTGATTGAGCTGGAACGTCCATTTTCTCCTGCCCTTGGATGGGGACTTAATGCTGTCAGTTCTTCTGGTTCTCAGGCCTTTGAAGTCAGATTGGAACTAAACCACTCACTTTCCTGGGTCTCCAGCTTGCAGATGGCACATCGCGAGACTCCTCAGACTCCATAATTGCATGAGCCAATTCTGTATAATGAGTCTCTTTGTGTATATATCCATCCTATTGGGTCTGTTTTTCTGGAGAACTGAGATGAATGCTTCATGCATTTGTTTTTAGAGTTGTTGTAACAAATAACCACAAACTAGGAGGCTCAGCACAACAGGTATCTATTCTTTCTAAAGTCTGAAAGCCAGAAGTCCAAAGTCAGGGTTACAGGGCCACATTCCCTCTGAAAGATGTAGAGGAGAACCCTTCCTTGTCTCTTCCAGCTTCTGGCGGTTGCCAGCAACCCTTGATGTCCCTTGGCTTGTAGACACATAACTCCAGTCTCGGCCTCTGCCTTGTCATTGCTTGCTCCTCTGTGTCTTCGTCTGGATTTAGGGCCTAACCCTGAAGATCCAGAATGAGACCATCTCAAGATCCTTCATGAAATTACATTTATGAAGACCCTTATTCCAAATAAGGTCACATTTACACGTTCTGGGTAGACACACCATTTGAGTGGTGTTATGGACTAAATGTTTGTGTCTCCTTAGAATTCATATATTGAAGCTCTAACCTCCAAAATGATGGTAGTAGGAGGTGGGGACTTTCGAGGGTAATTATGGGCAGATGAAGTCATGAGAGTTGGTGAGATTAGTGCTCTTGTTAGAAGAGAGACAGAGAGTTGTTTGTGTGCATACAAAGAAGAGGTCAGGTGAGCACACGGTGAGGTCGTGGTGGCCTGCGAGCCAAGAGAAGAAGCCTCAGACCTTGTTGGCATCCTGACCGTGGACTTCCCAGCCTCCTGACTACAAGGCATAAATTTCTGTTGTTTGAACCACCCAGCCTCTGGGATTTTGTTGTGGCAGCCTAAGCTGACTGACGTGGGTGTCCCTGTTCAACGCAGTACGGGGAGGGTCAGCAGTTGTCAAGGTCACTGGGAGCTGGGTTTTCTTCCATTTCCCTGTGATAGCCTTTGAAGGGCTTTATAACTGTGTAGCACAGAAGATACCTCCCTGGGAGGGAGGGAGTTCTTAATGGAGACGTTCAACTGGCCCCACTGATCTTGGATAATGTGGTGGGATCTCTTGAATTCCTTTGAATCCCTGGGATTCAAAATGGCACCTGGACTGTGCTCCTGGCCTTCTGTCCACTAGCAGTGAGCTCAGAACTCCCAGGCAAAGTCTCCACTGGGAATGGAACTTAAGGCATTTGTCTGATATTTACAGAGGACAGCACCTTCAAGGGAAGCCTGACTCATGACCTCCAGGGGGTATTTTCGGCTTGTAGAAAGGGCTGTCTGCACCCTGGTTATCAGTCTTCTAGGATTAGAGGGTCCAGACAGAGGAGGGAGTTATAAATTACCCACCGGCTGACTCACACCCCAGAGTGAGCTGGGAAGTCACAGGGACCTTCCAGATCTCTCCGGCCCTTTTGCAGATCTGAGCCCTGGGAAAGCTCTATTTCATGCTGGAGGTGGGAGAGGGAGGTTTCTTAGAGCCCTGGGCCTTGCCAAATGTGAAATCAGCATTCCCGTCCAGCCCTCCCCCCAATCCAGCCCTCCCCCTGGCCTCCCCTGACATCTATAATTCCGTTTGTTGTGCTCGCAAACACCATGTTGGAAGATTTCATGCTAATGAAAGGGTTTCTTGATTAGGTTACGCTGTTACTGTAAATGTTCCCTCATTATCTATGTTATGGTAGGAATTTGAAAAAGTATAAATTGAGCGTCTTGCATAATTTATAAAACCTGAATGTTTCCTAATTAGTTCGGTTAGGTTAATGATGGTGCCGCGTCACTTCTTCCTGGCCCCTGCTAATGACCTTTCCCCTCTTCATTTCGAACACTTTCTGTTACTTACAAAACCTCCCACCAGATCCAGCTACCAGCTTGCAGAGTGGCTGGCCCCATCTAGCCCTGGACGGGAGGATGAAATGCCTTGCAAAACGTGAATAGCTCCTTTTTTCTCTGCGTGCTCCCACTCTCCTTTGAGGCCAAGAGGCAGCCTGCTTAAGGTCGGCCAGGACGAAATTTGGCTCTGGCCGATCCCCTGAAGAATGCCGGTGAAGTGCATTCCTTTGGCGTTTGCGTAGAGACTGGTCCTGGCCTCCATTAGCAGCTGGGGAAGTGAAAATGCTGGAGGAGATGGGGGAGGGAAAAAAAACCCTCTCAAAAGGATTCTAAAATAACATTTTGCATCCTCAAGTAATTCCCAGTTCTCCCTGGCAACCATTCATTTCTTCCGAACAGCAGAAATTTGCAATATGAAAGTGGATTGGCTTCTCCCTCCCTTGGGGCCCCTGTATCTCTTCATCCAGCGCCTTGGGTAAAAAGCAATGCATACGTTTACAATATAAATGTGATTTAATCGACCTCCCTGTCAGGGAGAAATGGCAAGCATATCAAACAAGACCAAGATGTTAGAAAGAAAAATCATAAATTATTCCAGTGACGAGTTTCTGAGCCGCCTCCCGGACTACTAGATGATGCTATATAAGGCTGTTCCTTGAAACAATAATTAAGATAATTCTGTATGACAAGGAGAAAAATGTCCAGCTTTGTATGAAATGTGCTTCATGTTAGCAAGCTGAATGCTTGGTATTGATTACACTCCCCCCCATATCCCCCCCCCACCACCGCCACTGCGAGTCAAAGCTAAAATTAATTGAATGATGCAACATTTCTTTTCTTGAATCCTTATTTACCGTACATGCCTCCTAGAAGCCATGCAAAGTGGGCTGGCTTCTAATTCTCTAAATTGATCTCTTCCTTTGGCGGTGTCTGGGAGAACGCTCACATGTACACACACACACCCTCGGCTGGGCGTCCATTGTTCTGTGCTCTGGAAGGCATGACGTCTCCCCTCGGGGGAAAGATTTGATGGACATATCAGCACAGCAGAGCCCTAACTTTTCCATTACAAGGCCACCGTGGGGCTCTCCTACAGAAACATGGCCAACGTCGGGGGGAGAAACACAGTCCCCATGCAGATGGGACTGGACACCCCCACCCGCCCCTTGCAGTCTATGGAACAGCACCTGGTCTCCGTCTAGCAGAATGTCCTTCCTCCCCTCCCCCTTCCAACCTCCCACCTAGGTCTGTGTGGACCTAGATGGGGCCCCTCACCCTCCCCTCTTCCTTTCTAGCTGCCGTATCCTGATAGTGTCGTCTCCCCTCCCGGGAGAGGCACCTGGCGATATTCTGGCAGAGAGAGATGGTTTATGGCGGCAGCTCTGCTCGTTTTTCCGCGGCTCTATTTCATCCTGACTGCAGTAGCTGCCACAGTGTCGGCTGGTGGAGAGGGAGGCACGGCCTCAGGTAGTTAATCCACGGTGAGGCCCCTGGGTGCCTACGGCAAGGCCAGGGTCTTCAGAGGCAGCTGCTGTAGGCAGGATGCTGGGGGGTCTGGACTGGAAGCCAGTGGGGCTGGATTCCAGCGTGCCCTGAACTTGCCGGGTGACTCGAACGAGTCCCTTCCCTCCTCTGAGCCCAGATTCCCCACTGCAGAGAGTGGTAGTAGGGATTCAAGGCAGAAGCCAGTGACAGGCTGGCATGTTGTGCACAATCGATGGCTTTTTTTTTTTTTTTTTTTTAAACCAGAGGCACTTAGGCGATTGTGAGATGAATAAATGCCTCTCAGTTTGACAGTCCTGTTTGTGACAACCCAGAGCCTTGCCTCCAGGGAGCCATTCTTTCCAGAATGATGACAAAGGAGAGCTCTTCTCTTCTGCCCTGAATGCCAAGGACAGGTTGTGGTTTCGCTGGGCCCCTGGGAACTGCCCTCTGGGGACAGGCATAAAAGGTGTCCATGGACCCCGGCCTCCGTTGTCCCCAGGAGATTTGGAGCATCACCCAGCTGTAGCTCTAGCTCATGGACCCTGATGGTGGCAACCAAATCATGCCCCCGGGGCCTGGTGGGCGAAAGGCAGCGCTGGCACCCAGAGCAGACTGCTGTGGACCCGGGGCCACCTAGGTGGCAGGGATAGGCAGAACCGGTTCACGGGGAGATGTCGGGAGGGAGAATGCAGCTGGTGGGAGCTGCACCCAGGGAGCCATCAGCATCCATTAATACCTGCCCTCTAGTTCACCTCTGGCTGGGGCGGCTCGGGAGTGAGACTGAGGGTGGGTTAGCCTGGCTACAGCACTAGAGGGTAAATTGCACCTGGTCAAGGACCACGTGCATGCTGTGCCCTCTCCCTGGGCACAGTACAGCGCCTAGCACCTAGTAAGTGCTCAATAAAGGAGGGGAGCAATGCCGAAGCACCAGTCTGGGACACTCCAAGGCCAGGTGCCTTGGGACCAGGTGCTTGAAAGGCAACCCGGGGGGGCCATTTGCAGCCCAAGTTTCCCTCCCTGCCTGCCCTCTCCAGAGAGCCGGAGGAGCACCCAGATGGCTTGGGGCGCATTTTCGTTGGAAGCCTAATATCTGGCAAGAGGCCCAGCCCAGGCAGCATCTGAACTGTCCTCCTCTGACCCCAGATGATCCATCAAACCCTCAGACATCTCTGAATCCCCTGCGTGGCTGGTACCCTGCAGGAGCTTGACAAGGACTCGCTGAGTGGTTGGCTGCTTGACGAAGAAGCAGCCCTTCTCTGTTGATGAAAGAGCAATTAAGACTTTAGGAGTCTGCAGTCTAGACGGGGGAGCTGTCAAGTCCCCATAAGTGGGTCTGGGAGCTGGTAATGGGAGATTAGGAGCTCCTAGAGAGGAGAGGCACCTCGCACAGACCGGAGGGAGCCTGGGGGTGGTCCAGGTGGGGCCGGCAGGGCCTGCTCTTGGCTCGGGGGAGAGAGAGCGTGGGAAAAGCAAGGGCCCTCTGCCTGCCTGCTTTCTGTGTCTTACAGGCTTGTTTGTTCACTGTTTTCTTTCATTACTTTTCACCGCAGTCAAAGCGACACTCCCGTCAACTGATTACCTTAAAAGCAGTTGGAAAGATGACACTCGAGGAGAAAGTGCTTAGAAAGAACAGCTACTCTGCCCCCCACCCCTCCCCGCACCACCACTGCTGCAATCATCTGGCTGTGCATCTGGGAAGAGCCTGTGCTCAAAGACTTGGGTTTGAATGCTGGCCTCCAGGTCACTGCATGACCTTGGCCAAGTCACTGCACCTGTTGCATCCATCCCTGGATTCCTCACCTGTTAAACAGGGTTGAGGCATGCGCATGGATCATTTCTGTTGTGCAGCTCCGGGCCTGTGTGCTTAGCCCATCTCCTAACATAGCAGCCTGGGAAAGCTTCCTGGAGGAGGTAGTACAAAAAAGCATTGCTGGGTAAAAGATGAAGCCAAGAGTGGAGGCACCGCAGGCTGAGCTTCTGTGGGACTCTCAGCAGCAGCAAGCGGGAATGAGGCGAGGATGGGAGCTGGTGATGGCGGGGTGAGTCCGTTCCCTCCTCGCCTTGGTTCTCTGAGCCCTCATCATTGTCTGCCTTACTGTACCCTCCCCTCCCCTCCACTCTGCATCTCTGGTCTTCGGCACAGCACCCCTGCCCCTTGCCCACTTGCATGTCCCTCCTGCAGCCCTCCTAGCTGGGGCGGGGACAGGGCCTCGGCTCCTGGAATTTGGGAGACGGTTAATGGCTCCCTTTTGTCTGTGGGTGAGGACAGTGACTCCAGCTTAGAGACAATTAGTAAATTATTACTATTAGTTTCTGTTCGTGTGGCCGTTGACTTAATCAAGGAGCCAGCTGACTTAATCAAGATGGGTAATGGGAGAACAAGCAGCTCCCCTCACTCCGCGCATGCCTGGGAAACCAAGAGTGAGTAAACAGATGGTGCTCACGGGGAGCCCAGCATTTTGTGCAACAGAGCAAACCCCTCCGCAGTGCCAAACACCTAGCACTCGGGGCCTGCCCGGCCGTCTACTGGGAGCTGAAGTGCTGGGCAGAAGGAGACACGGCTTTGATAGGCAGTCAGGGTCCTGGGGTGCTGCCTGGGGAGGGCCTTACGGCTCCCGCCCCACGTGGGTCCCACTCATCACCTTCCCCCTTCCTCCCACGCCCCCTCCAGGTGTCCTGCAGTGCAGTGGGTCTCCAACTCTGACCTGGATCAGAATCACCCGGATGTTTGTCAGCGCAGATGGCCCGGCCTCACTTCCAGGGTGTCTGATTCAGTGCCTAAGGGCAGGGCCTGAGAATCTGCATTTCGCCCGGTTCCCAGGTGATCCTGCCAGTCCCAAGAGCACCCTCTGAGAACCGCCTTGGCCACTGGTTCTCATCTGTGGCTGTGTGTGAAATCACCCGGGGAGCATTTTAAACTGTTTCCAGCCCACTCCCCCAGCCAGGATCCATTAGTCTAGAGTGAGTTCTGGGGAGGATATTTTTCGAAGACTCTCCCTGTGATTCTACTGGGCAGCTGGAGGTGAGAACACCTCTTTCTTGGGACACAAGGGCTCACTTGGTGGGGATCAGAGGAATGTTTGTTCAGCCACTGAGGGCCGGTGGCACGGGGACCCCTGGCTACCTGCTTCCCAGTCTTGACTTCCAGTGACAAGTCTGCCTCCCCCTCTCTTCCTTTTACTTTCCTTCTCTGCAGCACTCCCTCCCTTTCTTCCTTGTAGCGCTCAGTGAAGGATCCCAGCTCGGTGGAGTGGAGTCGTTGGGTGGTTTCCTTCTCTCCCATCCCTCTTGCCCTACTGAATCTCCCTCTTTGTTTCTTACGATGCCAGGGGCCGGCCCGTGACTTCTGGCCACTTACAGTTGCTAGAACCTGCTGTGATCCGGCCTGAAGCTTCAGCCTCACGGCAGTGTCAGGGGCCTCTCCCTGAAGTGGGGAAGGAGAAGAGCCTTCTTGTCCGCAACGCTTCTCCCCCACCCCCCGTGTCTCCCAGAGCAGGTGGTGTGGAGACCTTCTTGTGTCCCTCATCCTCTATCAGTGAAATGGATGGGTTTTGCTTTGGCTCTATAGGGTTCCTCCTCCCTGCTGGGTAGCTGTGGTCTCTGGGTGGAAGGCGAGTCTGAATTCCTCAGGAGCCGTGTCCAGGGTCACCCTAGCACCCTCCATCCCTGGGGTGCTCCCAGGAAGGCTAGCTCAGTTTCCCTTCCCGCCAGCGGGGTCAATGCTTCCAACTCCCCGGCTGGTAGGTGTGGCCTCACTTGGTTGATGGCCTCCTGGGAGGCCAGGACTCCTGCCTCATCCTTTAACTTCTGTGCTCGTGTGTCATACGTGTGGAGCACCGAGGTCCTCTTCTGTACTCTTCAGGTGCCAGGAATGCCAGCATGCGATGTTCTGATTCCTGGCCCCCTAAGCCCTGGTCCCATTTTCCTTTCCAAGCACAGGCTTCTGTGGCAGTCACCACTTCCTGTGTCCCCTCGCACCTCAAATTCCAAGGGACATGTTTCAAGCCCTGCAAAGACCCCACCCCCCATGCCTCCCACTTCTGCGTCCAGCCAGCACCCAGCAGGTGTGCTGAGCTGGTGTCTGCTTCTCGCAGGCATCTGTGTGTCCAGGAGTGATTCTCCCGGAGGCCCTCCTCCTGCTGGGCTTGGAGGAAGAAAGCATTCTGTCACCCGGATGACAGTGGATGCTGCTCCCCCCTGGCCAAAGGCCTCAGCTGTCCCATCCCTCCTGCGTGGTCCTGGATGGAGACATCTGGGAAGAGGGGTTACAGGCCGCTGTCCAGCGGGGAGCTGGCGGGCCCTGCTTGTCACCGGCTTTCCCGGATGGCGTTGTTGGCACATCTTCCCACGGGAAAGTCCCGTCCAGCACCCTATGATTTACCCACCGTGTCCTCTTCTTTACATCTCCTCTCCCTCCCTGCCCTGCACATTCAGTGAGCTGCCTCTCCCAGACTCAGTTCTAGATACTGGGAGGTGTAGACCTGTCTTTGGGGGCAGAGGATCCGGATCAGAGGATCAGCTGGGGCCAGACAGCTCTCCCCTGTCCCATTGTCCCCAGCACTCTGCCATGCCCCTGAGAACTCCTGTCTGACAAGTAACCAGGCTATGATAAGGGGGTGGTGGGACTGTCGTGGAAGTGGGCCCATGGGGTGTGGGAACCTGGGACGGGGCCACCTCACTAACTTTGGGGCTTGTGGAGAGCTTCCTGGCGTGGAAGGAGTGGCACTTGAGTGGGACTTTAAAGGCTGAATGTGAGTGTGCCACGTGGAGGGGAGGAGAACACTGAGGGGAAAAACACAAAATTGGGCGGGGGCGGAGGGATGGGGAATTGACCGATTGGGAACCAGTGTGGATGCTTGGTGTGACTGGGACACAGAGGACATGGCAGGGAAGCACAGGGCACGAAGGGCCGTGTAGGCCAGTCCACTTCCCAGAAACAAGCACCTCCTGGTGATCTGGCTAAACACCCCCTCCCTCCGCCATAACTAAGGCTTCTGTTTCGAAGGGTCTGGTTGGGCACTTTCTTCACACAATGGCAGCTCTAAAGTCCCAATCGCTTGAGTGGCCACCATTCCTGGGAGAAGCCTTCTGTCTTGACTGTGGCTGGGTGGCAGAGACGGGGCAGGGTCTCCCTGCCTGTCCTAACTCAGGTGGGTTTGCAGGGGAGGGAGGCCCGAGTGTTGGGACAGTCACTGGCTTGGTTTGGCTGGCTAGTCTTTGGCTGAAATATGAGTGGCACAAATCTCAGCTGGGAGGTGAGGAATTCACAGGACTCAAGTGATTTACCTAAAAGTAAAAGCAGAACAGTGATTATTTTTTGAAGGTGGGACTTAGGCGTGACATTTTAACCTTTATTTATTTTTGAGACAGAGAGAGACAGAGCATGAATGGGGGAGGGGCAGAGAGAGAGGGAGACACAGAATCCGAAACAGGCTCCAGGCTCTGAGCCATCAGCACAGAGCCTGACACGGGGCTTGAACTCACGAACCGCGAGATCATGACCTGAGCCGAAGTCGGACGCTTAACCGACTGAGCCACCCAGGCGCCCCTAGGTGTGACATTTTAAAAATGCATTTCCATTTCCCCTGTCCTATGAGCACATGCTTCCTTTCAATGGGGAAAAAGCCCACATTCATTCCACAGCTATTTATTCAGTGTCAGGCTTTCTGAGACCTTGTGGGTCCGGCGGTACACCAGACAGGTCGGCCCTTACCTCCCAGAGGGCGATCCTATCTCCCGCTTAGCTGGCACTGCTGTGGTCTGGGGCACTTCCTACACAGTGTCATTAGTCTTGACGGTGACTCTTGGAGACGGGCATAATTAACACCAACTTATGTACAAAGAACCGGAGGCTCAGAGCACTTTAATCACTCGGCTAAGGTCACACAGTTAAGGAGTCAGCTGTACTGGGATTCAAGCCCAGATGTGTTTGGCTCCAAAGCCTGGGCCCTTAGATGCTGATTCTTTTGTTCTACTGGGCACTTCTGCAGGCTCGATGTGCCGGGCCTGACCCCTTCCTCCTTGAATGACCCTGGGGAAGTCACACTGCTTGTCTGAGCCTCAGTATTTCCGCCTATGAAATGGGGATAATTATATATCCCTTGCAGGTTTGGAGTGAGCAGTGGAGAGAATTAATGGTAGTTACTTAGGACAAAGCTTGATACTTAGTGGGTGCTTGGCCAGTAAGAGCTTCTAATCATAGCAGGTGGTGATAGGAGTCGGTGTTAGATTTCTGCTTCCTGTACCCACAAAGAATCCATTTCTCTTACCTGCTTCCAATTCCTGGCTTCGGAAGATACAGGCTGTGGCTTAAGCCCTTACACTCAGTCACGGAATGGAATCCAGTTGGGAAAGGCAGGACAGATTGTGTTCTCGTTCCCCCGTCCCTGTCCCCCAGCTCCCCATGGCCATTCTTTCCCTCAGGCTCAGGCTCAGGCTTAGCCAAGTCCTGGGCCAGCCCAGACATGGCTGGTAGCACAGTGGCCGCCGCCACCCCATTCGTGGAGGTGTCAGGGCTATAGACGCCAAGGCCAGGGTGAACCACACGTGGCCGGACTTGTGAACACCTCTCGCGCTGTTAACCGCTGCTGTTTGGGAGGCCTGTTACGTGCCAGGTGCTTTGCACAGGTGATGCGTGCTTCCCGCTGCTGTCAGAGCAGACGGCCCCACCCTCCCTCAGCACACCGGGCGTTTGCCCTGCTGGCTCCTGTCTGCGGTCTGGAGGAGAAGCCGCTCTGTTTCTGGAGGGTTGCCGGAGGGCTGCGCTTTGCCCTCGTCCCAGGAACCTCTGTGCTTTACCTTCATTTTCCACTTTACCTTCCCGCCCGTGTGGGTCCAGGCAGAACTGCCACGCTGTGCTCCTCCTGGGCCTTGCGTCCTTGGCGTTGCTGAAGGGAGGGTGTTAGCGGAGTCAGCCCTGAGGGGAGGCCACTGAGCCTCCTGCGGGCAGGCCGCTGCCGAGGGAAGTGTTGGGAGGCTCTTCTCTGGCTCTTGGAACTGGGACAAGGGGAGCCTGTCGTGGGGAGTTTCTTTCTATCTCCCGGAAATGAGTCCGTAAGCCATTGTTTCTTCCTTCTGATTCTGTCTGCAGGGGAAGCACCGCCCGATGTGGGGCCCTCTCCAGAAGGCGGCAGGACTGTCCCGTCCAAACCTGTGTGTGGCCCCCTCACCCTTGCCCGGGGCTTGACGGGAGTGTGCTGGTCCCTTGGGCCACGCTCTCTGGGCTGGCCTTTGGAGGTCCGCCTCTGCATATGACTTAGTTCTCCCGTCCCCAGCAGGCAAGCTCGGGAGCAGGTCTGCCTCGGCTGCCTCTCCTCCCCGAAGACCTGTGCCTTCTTGGCATCCCACCAGATGTGGCTGACTTTTCCCGTTTCCATGGGGACAGAGTCTGACGGTAACCAGACAACTAACTAGAGAGGCCGAGGATGAGTGTGTGTGAGCGGGTGTGTACCTGAGGGTGTGTGCATGTGCGAGAGTGTGTGTTACGGTGTTTATGGGCAAGTGAGAGTGTGTTATGGGGAGTGTGTGAGTGAGCGTAAGCATGTGTGTGAGTGCGTGTGAGTGTTAGAATGGGAGTGTGAGAATGTGAGTGTGTGCGTGTATGTGCATGTGTTACAGCGTGCGAGGGTGTGTGAGTGTTATGGTGAGAGTGTGTTACGGTGTGTGTGAGAATGCGCGTGAGTGTGGCACTCCGGGAGGGTTCTTGCGCGGGCCCCCTCTGTCCTGCCCTGGCCGCGGCGGCCTCCTCTCAGCAGTAATCGCGCCCGTCTGCAGCTCCTACGTCTCCATCGCTGACATAATATTGCACCAGGGTCCATCCATCTGCATAATCATCTTAACCTGCTCCCACAAGAGAGTTTAAAAGGTCTGGGCTGTTGGAAAATGACCATAAAGGCTGCACGCAGATACCTTTAGCAGCAACGCCAACATCTATCACAGGGTAATTACGAGCAGAGCGCGGGCCCGGCACTGGTGGGAGCGGAGGGGCTCCGTCTGCTCTGACCTGGAAGGAGGGAAGGGCAGGCGGGGAGCCGAGAGGGGAATAGCGGTGCCCGGTGGTAGGAGATTGGTCTCCTTTCCAGGCAGAATGCTCAGCTTCTCCGGGAGCAAGGGACCTTGCCTATGACCATCTGAGGACTCCTGGGTCCTCTGTCCACTCATCTGATGGGCCGTGGTTTCTGATTCTAGAAAAAGGACGCCCAGGGCTCTTCCCTTCCTACTGTGTCCTAGGTCCTAAACTACTCTCCAGACTGGCTCTGTGGTCTTGACAACCGCCTTCCTTTCTCTGCGACTCCGTTTTTCGATGTGTAAAATGATGGATGGGACCAGGACGGTGGTTTCCATGCTCTGTTCTGTGGAACCTCAGGGTTCCACGGCAAGGTTAGGCAGGGGAAGGGGGCAGGCAGACCCACCTTCTCACTCCAGGCACGCCAGCTTTGCATTCATTGACTCTTGTTCGGGGCTGTGACGACAGCTCACTGCCTGCTGCAAGACTTGAAGCCCTGCCGGGGGGCTGTCCCTTGGCCTGAGGCTCTGGACGTGGCCACTTGGAGAAGGGGTGGTGACCCTCTCCTCCCAGGCTGCAGTGCTGAGTGCTGGTTGTCCAGGTTCTTCTCTAAACTTTGCCGTGGGCCCGTGGATGGCTCTGAGTGTGTCCCTGGTGAAGCGTGGTGGGCGATTGCCCACGTGAGCTTCCTCCTGCTGAGCACGGGGCAGCCTCTTGGGCTCTGCCTCCACGGGGCCCGGGGTTGGGGTGGCGGGTGGGGCGGGGAAGTGTCGCATATTTACTGAGTAGTGGGATCCCTTTTCCGTGTCTAAGCAGAGGCTCCAGGTGAAAGGCATTTGAAAGCAGAGCTGCTCTGGTGACAGCAGGATGTTGGGATCCTGGCCGCCTGGCCTCCTTTTCTTTAGTGCACCAACACCTTGCCCCATATTTGCTTACCTGGTCCATTGCCCTCCCTTCCTGCTTGAGGAAACCAGCCTTCTGAGCCCCGTGGAGGCCCAGGAAGGGGAAGTTGCAGGGAGGGCGCTAGGGCCCAGGTCTCCCATGCAGGTCTCCCTGCCTGGTTAAAGCCACATACCCCTTGGCAGTCCTTATGTTGGCTGGTTGTGGCTGTGGGAGTCTGAGTCACTGGGAGGTACACGCTCCCGTGAGGTACCAGGGGTGCTAGAAAGAGTCACTTCCTGGAGGCAGGAGGCTTAGTTTCTGTCTCAGATCCGCCAAGCCACTGTGTGATGTTGAATGAGAAGCTTGCCCTCTCTGGGCCCCAGCACCAAAACTGTACAGTGAGTGGTCCCACTCTGGGATCTCTCAAGGCCTCTTTGGAGACCCCTGCTCGAGGTAATGTCAAGATCCTTCTGGAGGCAGGACAGAGAAGCTTTAGGTAGTGGCCATGAGCACGTGGAGTAAAGACGGGGGCCTGGTTGCTATGTGGGTGGAGGCCCAAGACAGCTCCTTCTCCCTGCCGCAAGGGCCGGGGGGCCCAGGAGTAAGCATGATGGCACCGGGCCTCCCCACTGCCCCCACTGGCACAGTGAGCCACACTGCCCCGTGTCTTCACCCTGCTGCTCTTCCTGGGCATCCACTGGTGACCAGTGTTCCCAGTCTCTTCTTCTTCCTCTTTTAAATGTTTATTTTGAGAGGGAGAGAGAGCGCACAGGGGAGGGGCAGAGAGAGAGGGGGACAGAGGATCCAAAGCAGGCTCCATGCTGTCATGGAGGGGCTTGAACCCACAACTGTGAGATTTTGACCTGAGCTGAAGTCTGACACTTAACCGACTGAGCCACCCAGGTGCCCACCCCCAGTCTCTTCTCGATGGGGAGAGGTCAGGAAACATCTCCCACAGTGCCAGGGAGCCAGCCCTCTGGCAGCAGAGTCCCACCTCTTCTTGTTGGGCACCTGCCTGGGCAGGTGAGAAGTGATGGGGAGGAAGGAGTGCAGCTGATCTCAGGGAGCACCTCCTCTGGTGGGGAGGTGGTGGTTATGAATCTTGGTTCATCTGCTGAGCCGCCTTAGGCAAATCACTGGTCCCTGTTTCCTGTAGCTCACAGCTGCTCTACGGCCCATCCTGTGGGACTGGCAGGAACCCCTCACCTCAGCTGCTCTGGGGTAGTCCTCCCGCCTCCCAGGTGGAGGTGTGATCCAGTGTGCCCAGGAATTAGGGGGCGGCCCTCTGGTCATCACCCCTCGATCCCCAGGATCTGCCACCTGCCAGGCCTGCAGGGCTCCTTCAAAATGCGGCCTGCTTTCTGCCACCGTCCAGCCCTGTCTCGAGCATGGGCTCCTCTTGGGGGCTGCCCACGGTCCTGACCCCCATGAGATCTCATGGAGCATTGCTCTAGGCTCTTACGCATTCCCTGGTGCTGCCGCAGTGGACAGATCTCCTCTCCTTGAGAGACAATCTTCATTGTTTTCCTCCCTCCACATTGGGGAAAACTCTTTCAGTTTGGGGAGAAATCGTTCCCGATTCACGATTCTTCTGAGATCTCTTGCTTCTTGCTGAGAACCTGGTTCTCCCTCTTTCTTTCTGTGCAAGCCCTCCATGCTCATCTAATGGATTTATGCTTTTGGAAGCAAAAGCCAGGATGGCCTATAGGCACCATCTGCTTTCTGCTGTGTGGCAATCCTTTTGTGAGGCAAGAGACCAGAGGGCAGGAAAAGGAAAGCAGAAAATTCAGGAGGAAAATGACTCCATGAGTTGGTATTTTCAAATAGCGTCCAGTCACACGATTTTATGGCACCAGATGTAACGTGAGTGCCTGTGAGTGGGCTCATGACTAAGGTCCCCAGGAGACAAGCAGAGGGGTCGGATTCTGCTGTGCTGGCTCAGACCCTGCGGTGACAGGACAGGACAGGCCCTTGGCTGACTGGGGGCCGTCCATGATGGCAGAACAGCACGAAGCCACACTCAGACTAAGCCGGATGTCCGCCACAAGCCTCAGCCTTGAGGTGCTCTGCAGAGAGAGAGCAGCCAGGTCCTGGGCAACAGGCAGGAAGTGAGATGCAGGCAAGACGGGAAGAGGGGGTGCTTGGGGAGTGGGCCCAGGCAGTTTGGGCTGGAGGGTTCAAACCTGGTCCTTAAGCCATAGGGAGCCATGGAGGGTTTCTGAGCAGACTACTGGGTGGCAAGAGAGCTGGAAACGTCCTGTCAGTTTGAAGACAAGGGAGGAATATATAATCACTGGGGATGGTGGTATTCAGAAGACTTCTTTTTTTTTTTAAGCATTTATTTATTTTTGAGAGAGAGACAGAGTGTGAGTGGGGAGGAGCAGAGAGAGAGGGCGACACGGAATCTGAAGCAGGCTCCAGGCTTTGAGCTGTCAGCACAGAACTCAACGCAGGGCTCGAACCCACCAACAGTGAGTTCATGACCTGAGCCGAAGTCTGACGCTCAACCGACCGAGCCACCCAGGTGTCCCCCGAAGGCTTCTTGAAGGACTCATTCATTCATTCATTCACTCCCAAATACTTACCCTCACACTTTCCCTGTGCCAGACACCGTTCCACAGTGATGAACAAAATAATCCAAGTGTCTGTCTTTATGTTGTGGCTGGGGGGAGACAGATGAGAATTAACCAACATACAAACGTATCTGAAACGGGTGCAAAGGGCAAATATGGCAGAGTAAGGGAGCTGTGAGTGAGGGGCATGCTCTTTGGGCACGGGGCCCAGTGCAACAGACAAATGCATTCATGACACTTGCTAAAGAGGATAAGGCAACACGGTGTTTAGGGCAGTGCTACGACAATGGGTTTTGCTGGGGAGTGAAATCAGGCTCAACACCAAATACAACAAGGAAAAGGGGATTTACAGCCAAGGAGCAGGGTGAGGGTCCATGGATAGAAAATTACTAAGAGGAAGCCTTGGGGGTCAGGTTTTTCCGGTTAAACTGACCTCACAGGATCAGTCAGCAGACCAGGGTGGTGAGACATCCCAGGAGGTTGAGGGTGACCAGGTATGGGGGGGGGGGGTTCTGGTTAAACGGACTTAGCAGTGTTCTTGCAAAGTCGCTTGTTGGACCATGCAGAGATGAGCAGGGCAGTCCCAAAGTCCAGGCCTGTTGGGAAGAGGCTTCAGGAGAACCTGACTAGAGTCTGGCCAAGGAGGGAATCCTGGCCAGTCCTGGTGGCGTTGGACTAGAGAATAAAGGGGACGTGGGGTCCACTTCAGACAGTCAAAATGGGTAGGGGGGCATGTTCTGGGTGAGAGAAATGGGGGAGCTTTTGACAGGAGTTCACAACAGCTGCAGCCCTCCAGTCTTGCTGGCACAGAGGTCCTGTGGGGTGAGCTTTGAATGACAAGGTTGAGAGGGAGGTGGTGCCATTTGGGATTGAGTGCTCAGGCCAGCCCGAGGATTTCGTTCAGTCTTGCTTTCTGAGCCACAGAAAGTTCCTGAGCAGGAGGGGAGCAGGAGTGCAATGAGAAGCCCAGGAGAGCAGGAGGGGAACAGGAGTGCAATGAAAGGCCCAGGAATCCCTGCAGAATGCAGCCTTCCAGAACTATGGTGGGGGCGTTGGGGGCAGGAACCCCGGAGCAGACTGAACGTGCTCAGAGAGGCCCCTCCTTTGCAATTACAAGCCTGAGTCTCAGGGCAGGACCAGATCAGATGAGGATCTTCTCCATATCAAAGGGGAGATTAGCTCAGAGCCCCCTAACAATGTTAGATGTGCTGCCCTCACTCAGCGGTGACGCCTCTGAGACTGTCAGCTTTATATCTGCTTCTTTTTATCAATACGGGCAAATAATTCTCTAGACATTTATCATTTTAAACTGTCACAGTCCAGTGCCTTTCCCGAGGACCAAAATCAATACTGATCTTGGTTTGAATACTTTTCTGACAAGGTTCCTATTTGTAGATTCACAAGTAGAACTAATGTGTGTTAAAGCTATTCAGTTTGGCATTTTGCAGCTCCATTGACACATTAAATATAGGCGTTCACCACGACGATTAACCTTACAACTATTAAGTAATAAAAATCCTGCATACATATTTATTAGCTGCACATCCTACTCCAGCATGATGCCTTCCCCAACGAGAGGGGAATCAGAGAAGGTGGAGACACCTGCCTGAGAGATGAGCTCACTCCTCGCAGGAGCTGTCGGGAGAGACTTGGGCGTCTCTGGCCCTTGATGGAAGGAGAGGACGAAGGCCCACGTGGATCTGGAGCCGAACAAGGGGTCGAAGTCGGTAGGAGCAGTGGTGAGGTGTCCTGGGACAGTAGACCCAGCAGTGGCCCTGGAATGAAAACCAAGGGCTTCTCATTCCTACTATCTTTGAGTAAGCACCCCTTCTCTTCTTGGGCCTTAGTTTCCTCATCTGTGTAATGGGGCCGGACTAGAACTGGTGCCTGCTGACCTTTTTGTAATGTCATGGCATGCACAGAGAAGGGTAAACTTTGGACAGCACACCAGGGTCAGTGGGCAAGGCTGCTTACAGCCAGGAGAGACCAGCTTGGGGGCTCTGCGTGCCCTGGGCCTGCTCTGGCCATCGGGTGGATAACGGGGTCAGCATCTCAGCTAGCGGATAACTCACACCCTTGGCACAGCAGCGGGGACTGTCAAGTAGATGAGCCAGATGTCCCTTTCAGGATGGTGCCTGGTGATGCTCCCTGCCTCTCAGCTCATTGATAGGGACACCTGCTTGCCGAGTACCTGCCTGTTTCTTTGCACACAAGTGCGTGGACCTGGCATCCTGGGTTTGGGCTCAGGTAGTACCTGCCTATGTCTGCTGCCATTCTGACTAGTTGGTGCCTGTGCTCTTCCTGTTACTAATAATCTGCATATACCTCTGAGCAGACAGCTTCGCAGTGGTTCAAGTGAGGGCTCCTGGAATCGGCACCCCCAGATTCCAACGCCCTTGCCAGCCCCTGGGCCATTTCTCTGTGCTCACTATTCAGCAACATTCATGAGCTCTGGCACAGTCCCTGGCCTGGGTTGTGGGGGAGGGAGAGAGGCATGGCTGTGAGTAGAACTCAGGGCTGGTGGGGGGGGTGGGGAGGGCAAGGATTCTTCATGCAATTGCAGCACGGGCAGCGGTGCCGGTGGGGGAAAGGGGGCCGAGGTCAGAGAAGGCTGCCTGGAGGAAGAATCTGCTACTGCAAGACTCAGCAGAAGAGCTGGGGTTATTCAGGCCGGTCCCAGCGGAGAGTACCGTGGGGGTGGGACAGCACGTGGGAGGGTGTGCCGGGCTAGCGGTGAGGAGACACCTTGTACACCTCCCACCCTGGGCCCTGTGCTCTGACTCCCAGGGCTGTGTGTGTGACTGAGCACGGCAGGGATGTCTCAGGAGTCAAGGGATGTGTTCTGACCCCTGGCTTTGGCCCTGCCAACCCTTCTTTAGCCTGCATGGTGCCCTTCCTTCTCCCTTTACTCGGGGTCGGACCTGCACTGCCCGTTGGTCTTTCCTGACTCCCATTCTCTCTCTCCAGGGGTTTCCCTAATAGATTCCTTGCCTGTTGAATCCCATCTTCAGTCTGCTTTCTGGAAGCCTGGGTCTAGCTCAAGCAGGAAGTGCTTCAGGAACTGGGCCGGGGGTAGGGGGCGGGGCAGGGGCGGGGGTGGGGGGTGGATTTGTTCTGACTTTAGGGCAAAGTGTAAGGGTGGAAAAGCCATTTCCATTTTACAGAAGAGGGGACACATGCTCAGCCAAGCCCTAGGTGTAAGATGCTTTTTCAAGTGCCATGTGGCGTGCAGAGATGGGGGTCATCTTGATTGCAGTTGAAGGAGTTGAGCACGGAGCAGACACTTCCTGGGGACCCATGTGTGCGTTCGTTTTCCCGTGAAACCCTGGTGCATCTGAAAGGTAAGTGCTCTCGTGGCCGCGAACATTTCAGGAGATCAGGGCTCAGAGGTGTCAATAGACATCTGATGGGCAATCACAGTCTGTCACCTCCTCCTGGCTCTAATTGACAGCAGGATGTTTCCACCCAGATTCTGGTCACAACCACAGGAAACTCTGCCAGGCTGGCCGGCCCAGGGCTGCGGAGCTTCTTGGAGGAAAGAGGGCTCCGGAGCCCCATGCGCAGCAGCTAGGAGGTCGAGGGACACGCGGGCGACTCTTCCAGCCCGTGGTTTCTCTCAAGACCCCAGTCCCTTGCCCGGCCCCACCTTCCTTGTGCCCTGCCGGGGGCCCACACTGGCTGTCTCACAACCTCACAAAGGAAAAGGAAGGAGGCCTGGTTTGTGGCTGGTCTCCCACTGCTGGGCAGCCAGGCCGACGTGGGAACTGGTCACTGTCTATGCTCCTGTCACAGCTGCAAGGCCAGCCGTTTGGAGGACAGCCAGTAGCTGGAGGTGGGGGCGGCGGGAGGAGCTGACTCACAGCCAGGTTGGGGGGAGTGGAGCCATCACGAAGTTCTACTTGCTCAGGCAGAGGGCACCGAGGCAGTGTGCATGCTTTTCCCCGCGGTTGGGGCCGGGGAGCCCAGGTCACTCTTGCCTGTTCCCGAGGGTCTCTCCCCACCGTGGAGGGTTGGACTTACCGCCGTCAGCTGGTGTATATGCTAAAGTGCTCCTGGTTTTTCTCTGTTTCTATTTTCTATCTTGACAGAAAAATTGTGATTTTCACACTGTCATGAAACCAATAGGTCCCTGACATATGTTTTTGTAATCTGTGTAGCTGATTTCCTGTACTTCTGACAGCTCTATTACATCTCTGACAGTTTCATAAAATTTTTCCTCTGGGAAGTTGAGGGGGGCCTGTGCCTCTTCCCCCACGTCACTCCCCGGTCCCCCATGCTCACTTGTGTTTGTGGATAAAAGAGCGGGTGGATGCTTTTCTTGTTCCTGTACCCCGTGTTAGCTGTTAGCCACCTCCCGGGAGGGCTGGGGGTGGGGACACACAGCAACAGATACGGCAGAGGGCCCTGAATGCCAAGTGACAGCGAGCAATGGGGAGGGCAGAAGACTCCGGGGCCAAGCTGTGCTGACTCCGGAATCCCTAAGGGTAAGGGTGCTTCCTCCCTGGGATCTAAATTGGGCTGCTCCCCTTCGAGCATCCTGCCTTTACCCCTTTCCAACCTCCTCAAAGCACCATGCTGAGGCAGGGAGAAGGGCTACCCTGCTTTATGCTAATACCGAGCAAAGTGCCTGTACTTCGCTAAGGCTGGTGGGCGGGGCAGAGCCTTGGCTTCAGCATGGTGTGTGTGTGTGTGTGTGTGTGTGTGTGTCTGTTTCAAGTTCAAGATGTTGCATCCATGCCCATCTACCTACCCCTTGCAAGACGCTGTGCCCGGCCCTGGGGAGCCGGAGCTGTGGCCCCAGGCGAATGGGTTCCCTGGGGTATGTTTCAGCATGTATGACCATTTAATGCTGTACCTACGGATGGAGCACCTGCTCTGCGTGGCCCTGTCCCTGTGCTCAGAGAGCTCACACTGGGAGCACGTGTGGCTATGGGCACATGTAAGTGGGCTATACGTGTAGGGATACATACTGGGGACACGTTCTCCTCTAACTTGCTCATCTCAAGGGACAATGTCTGCCTTCAGGACAACTGGGGAGAGAAGCAGAACCAGTGATAGAAGGGGACATTGGTGAGAGGGGAGGAGGGAGGCAATGTCTCTCAGCTGTGCCCATTGCCCACGCAGGGGAAGCAGGAGCCTGGTCACCCTGGCCTCGTCATTGCCTTGCCAGGTGGCCTAGGACAAATCCTGTTCTGTCATCTCCAAGCCTCTGACAAAAGCAGAGGAATTACTCAACATCACCCTTGGGATTCTCCACGAAGCATATATGAGGTAGCCCTGAGACCCCCAAATAGCACCCCAGGCGCGGTGAAAGCCCGCGCCACATCTCAGCCTGCTCTCGAGACATTATTTGGGGCCTCTCAATCGACTTAGCCACTCTGATTTTCCTGTCTATGGAAAACGAGGTGTTGCCATGGCAACTGCCACATTACATGGTTCTGTACTGGCGATGCCTCTGAGATACAGAGCAGCTTCTCAAAGAGATACACTTTTCAACATGTCATGTAGAATTCTGTACTTGTTAGGGAAAATCGCATTTCCAGCAAAATGACATGCTTCTCCCGGGCTTGCAGACGCAAGGCTCAAGCCTTTCTTAAACAAAGAATTTCATTCACTGCCTCTCTCCTCCCTGTCTGGCCTGCCTCTGGTTACCCACCCCTCCCAAGTCCCAATCTCCTTTGGTTGAAACCCGAAGCTGGAGATAGGGGGCCGGGTGGAGGGCAGGGCTCAACCAGCCAGGGGCGACATGCCCGGAGCTGGCTTTCCCCTACAGCGGGGGACCTGAGAAGCAGGGTAGAGGCGTGGGCGCTTTGACCTCTAACTGAGGGGTCAGGCAGCTGGCAGGGTAGCTGGTCTGGTCCTCAGATGTCCTTTGGCTTGCTTCCCAGTCTCTGACCTGATTTCTCAGGGTGACATTTGGAAGAAGGATCATGGGCGCTCTGGCCCTGCTCCTTGGTCAGTGCTACCAAAGGGCCTCCGTGAGGGACTGGTGTCCCCTCTGGGTCCAACACGCACCCTGTGTGTTCAGGAGAATGATACTAGCTTCTTGCCTGGGTTGCCCTGTTCTAGGCACTTTGGAGGAGCCCACGCGTGAAGATGGGCAGGGCGCTGGGGGCAATGCCCGGCCTCGGCCCTGCCAGCCTCGGTGCCACCTTGGGTCCTACTTGTCACCTCGGACTACTTCCCCCACCTTACATTTGCCATCTGGCCGACAAGCAGTGAGGCTGGAAAGCCCTTGCAAAGAGCGTGCTCTGAGGGGTCTGTCCCCTACGTTCCAGTGGGGGCTCCACACGTCGCCTCTCCTCAGAGTCCCCCTTGGAGGGCCTGGAGCTCCTCTTCCGGACACTTGACTGACAGACGGGCCACCGGAATAGTCCAGTGAAACCTGTGCGGACACAAGGGACGGACCTTTACTTGAGGAACTGGCGTGCAAATGAGGGGCCTCCTCTCTTGAAGCCCGCTCTTGCACGTCGGCCCTCACCAGAAGGGCGTGTGGCTCGAGTAGTTGAGCCAGGGTGAAACCTCCAGGCACTGATGCCCTGAGGTAAATCCATGAATGGATTAAACAAGCACTCCTTGGCGCTCAGTATTAGATGAGTGAATGCACCACCAGGGTTTGGCACATGGGAATGAGGCTTCGGGCCACGCTCTGGGCCAGGCAGGATGGGGGGCGTTGAGGAAGCACACACGCGCCCCTCAAACAGCCGACAGTGGGGAGGAGGCAGCCTGGCGATGGACAGGCTTGGCCCAGGTGGGAAGTGTGGTGTTCAGCGGGGCCGGGTCCTGGGCCGGTGACCTCACAGATTGACCTCACAGGGCCCTTCGTTCCTTCCTGGTTTGTTTTGTTTTGTTTTGAAGTAGGCTCTCTATGCCCAATGTGGGGCTTGAACTCACAACCCCAAGATCAGGAGTTGTGTGCTCCACCAACTGAGCCGGCCAGGCTCCCCCATTCTTTCCTGTTAAATGGGCTAGGACCTGGGGCACTCCCAGGAGCTCATCCCACGGCTGGAGGAGCCAGCTTGAGGAGGCATTCGCCCTTTGTCTCTCCCAAGGCAATCACCTTGTTCCTGGAAAGATCTTGGCTGGGGAGGCTTTGTACGTTCCAGGGACTTGGGGCAGGTGGTGAGGGATCCCAGGCCGGCCTCCTCTCACTGGCAGGTCACCTGGGAGTTTGCCGCTCCCGGACCACAGGCAAAGGCCATAGGTAACCTCTGGAAGGTTGAGGTTGGCACGGGACAGTGTCAGTATCATACGTCTTAATACTGGCAGTATTAAGAAATAGTAAGGCTCCGGAACACTGCGCTTCGTAGCTAAGTGATGAATCGCTACATTCTACTCCTGAAACCGCTATTACACTATATGTTAACTAACTAGAATTTAAATAGAAACTTGAAACATGAAAAGGAAAAAGGAAAGAGTAAGGCTTGCTTCCGACGCAGAGAAACCAGGCTTTTCCCTGGTCCAAGAGGGCGGCCTTACATGAGGTAGTCAGGGTCCTCTGGCCCTGAGGCCAGTGATGTTTCAAAGTGTGCTCCACAGATTGGTGCTGGTCTGCAAAGCGTAAATGGTCCATGAAGAAGGAGGGAGCTTGCCTCAGAGTGTAAAGCAAATACAATGCTCAGCACGTGTTAATTCAGCTGAGTGTGTGTGTGTGTGTGTGTGTGTATGTGTACATGGTATAGTGCTGCATTTTGTAGTAAGACTGCCAGCAAAGGAAGCTGCACCGATTTCGGTTGTGGTACAAGCGTGGCCTCTCACTGCACTCAAGCCCTCTGAAGAGCACTGCTTGAAGAGCACCATCCCTCATCTGCCTCCCAGTGTGTGACAGGAAGTGCCGCTGTGTGCTTCAAGCCACGACCATCCCTTCACTGGCCTCCCTCCGGGAGCCTCTCCCTGGGTCTCCCTGCCTCCGGGTGTGCCCTCCTCCACCCCAGTGCGGCCCCCACGCTGCCAGAATGAGCGTTCCGAAATGCAACCCCAGTCACTTTCCTGCCGAACACTTTCCAGGGGGGCTGTTACTCTTAGAGGAAAGCCCAGATTTTTCCACGTGGCCAGAGGGTTCTGCCCCGCTAGGTCCCCTGCTGCCTCTTCCACCTCACCTCTCACCTGCCAGGACTTTGCCCAAGCTGTTGCTCCTGTCTGGAAACTTGTTCTCTTTCCTCTGGCCTGGCTAACTCTTGAATCTTCTTCTCAGTCAGAGAAGTCATCTTTGAGCCCCTCTCCACCCAAGTGTCGGCCAGCAATCTGGATTAATGAGGTGGCCTCAGCTGTACGGCAGAGACTGCTTATTGCTCTCAAATATTCTTTCTTTCTTCCTTATCTAGGAATCCCTCATTTCGGTTAAGCTCATGGCTACCCAGAATAAACATGGTTCCCAATCTCCCTTGCAACCAGATGTAGCCATGTCACGAAATTCTAGTCAGCGGGATGTAAACAGAAGAGCTTCTAGAAAGTGTTCTTTGAAGGATGGACATGCACTTCTTCCACCTCTCCTCTTTCTCCCTGTTAGCTGGAATACAGATGTGATGCCCGGGGCTTGGGCAGCCATTTTTGATCCATGTGAGTAGAAGTTACGTGCTAAGAATGGCAGGGCAGCAAGAAAAAAGATGCTTGGCTCTCTATGACTTTAAAGCTTCCCCATTGCTGTGTGCTGCTTATCTTCATTCAGCTTTCTTTTATATGAAGGAGAAATAAACTTCTACCTTGCATAAGCCACCATTATTTTGGGGCTTCCTGTTAATCCCAGTCAAACCTCCTTCTAACTGATGCAGGTGTAAGTAGCTGAATACCTGAAAGCAGGGAAGATTTAAAAAAATTTCTTTTAATTTCTTATTTTTGAGAGAGAGAGAGAGAGAGAGAGAGAGAGAGCACATGAGCAGGGAAGAAGCAGAGAGAGAGGGATAGAGGACCTGAAGCGGGCCCTGTGCTGACAGCAGAGAGCCCAGTGGGGGCTCAAACTCACGAACCGTGTGAGCTGAAGTTGGATGCTTAACTGACTGAGTCACCCAGGCGCCCCCAGGGAAGGCTTTTTAGTTACCTCCCTTAGCAAGAGATCTGGAGGGAGGGCTGTTCCTGGGTTGCTTTCACGGCATTGATTCTCTCAGGCTTCTCCTCATGGGCCAGCAGCTCCAAACATCACATCCTCAAATGGCAACCCCCCCCCCCCCCCCCCCCGGGCGGAAGGATGAGAATGGGTCGAAAAGGTGAAAGGGACGCTTCTTCACACCTGCTCTGTCATGTTGGAGGAAAATCCTTCCCAGCATCCCACGCCGTCTCATCGACCAGAACCCTAGCTTTGAGGGAGGTGTTGGGACGGGGTGTCTCTGACTTGTCAGTCTTGAGGTGGGAGGCAAGTGAAGAGGAGCTGGGAATGGCTGGGGGCGGGACCATCTATAGTGCCTTCCACTTTGCCCTTCTGGACACTGCTGCTTCTGACACTGGGTTCAACCGCCTACTGGCTTCTCTCCACAGAAGGAGCTCCGTGAGGACAGGATTGGTACCGGGAGGTACAACAGCAGAGCTATCCGGAGGGCAAATCCTGGGTTCAGATCCTGACTCTGCTCCCCTGCCATGGCTGAATTAACATCTTTGCGCTTCGTTGTTGAAAAGGGGATAATAATCCCGACCTGATTCAGAAGGTGGTTTGAGGATTAAATGAGTTCATGTCTATGGAACGCTTAGAATGCTGGTTCTCAGACTTGGCTGTGCACTGGAACCATGTGGGGGAATAAAAAATTATGGTGACTTGCAGAGACTCAGATCTAACTGGTCTGGGGTATGGCTTAGGCCCTGGGATTTCTAAAGCTCCCTAGTTGATAATAATGGGCAACTAAGAACAGTGCCCAGCACAGAATTAGCTTCTAACAAATGTTAGCTCTGATTGGTTTGTTCATCACTGTGGCCCCAGTTTCTAGCTTGAGGCCCAGTGCACAGCGGGCCCTCCGTGATTGGTGAATAAGTGAATGAATGAATGAAAGTTTGGGGGCAAGAAGAGGTGGTTGAGGTCATTTGGCCCAGCCCTCTGGCACTGGCATTGCTCTGTGCCGGTTCAGTCAGGGCTTTGTGTGTAACATCTCCCTCTCCCAAGGGCTCCAGGACTGCCTATTTCCTCCTTCTAGGACAGGCCCCCAAGGACCCGTGCAGACCAGCATGATCTCTTCCCTCATCCAAGTCCACAGAGAGGATGAACCCCATCCTTGACCAGGGGCAAACTTACAGAACCTACACAGAAGACCAGTGACCAGGCTGCCTGACCCTCCCATCCCTCATCTGGCCACCAGCTTTGCTCCCAACTGCCGCACTCCTAGGGGGTGCCTCATGGGCCTTAAAGGGGGCACTGCCGTTTTTTGGGGTGCCATCCTGGCTGGGTGGTATGGATTTCTGCTGTAAACATGGCCCATCTGGGAGAAGCCCAGGTGCCACATTTTGAACAGCTCTGAAACTTAAAGCTCAGAAGGCTTTGAAATGCAAATATTTTGAAGGAAACATAAGGTAAACATGAGTGCTTATTTCCCCCTGATGAAAACAATATGCTGTTTGCTCTGAAATGTAAATAGGGCCTAGATCGCTTTTAAAGAACGCCATGGCTCATATTTTTAGGTCCAGGGTAATAACATTCCTAAAAATATGTGCATCCGGCAGCCTTCCCACCCCGCCTGAATCCACACTCCCTTTTTTGTCCTGGATGCCTCTCATTCCAGGCATTGCTATCTTCTACCCTAACCGTTCTCAACTACCTCCCCTCCTTCCAATCTGGAATGCCGCACTCCCACTTCTCCATCCGCATCTAATTTTTCCAATACTCTCTCAGTGCTTGGGAGTTCCTTTTGGATAGAACTGGGGGGAAAAATCTGTAACCAAAGGCATTTCACTGACTTGAAAGAGATTTTATGGTGCATTGAGTTCTAATCAACTTTAATAAGTATTGAACGCAGGAAGAAGACTTTGCCCCAGCCCCAGGCCAGCCAAGCGTGCTCACGGCCCCCTGTTGGCCATGGGAGAAAGGACCGCGGCCGGGGGCCTGTGGTTTGGTGGGTGCCGCGAGTGACAGCTGCAGAGAAACGAATAATTAGCGATTTCAACCCCTGATAATGAGTAGCTCCATGATCCTTCTTGGAGCCATTAGGAACATCTATCTTATTAATGATCCCGCCAGACAGCCGCGGGCCCAGGCGCCCGGCTCCTCTCTGGTGGGGCGCTCGCATCTCATCTGTGCACCAGAGAGCGGAGACGGAAGGTGGTCATTTCATCCCTCTTAGTGACGGGCTGGGGCTTTCTGAGCTGTCAGCACCCCTGTGGCTGGTCTGGGGAGCCCCTACCCACACCCCTGTTTCATTCACACAGGGTCTCCACCTAGCAGAGGGCAACAGGAAACACACCTAGGGGGCGTGAACAGGAAAAACACCCTTTGCCGTGTGCCTACCTTGTGCCACGTGTACCAGGAGGTACGTCCCCCAGCAGCATCCTCTGCTGTTACGGTCACGTTCATGCAGAGGCCTGTGAGGGCGGTTCGGGACCTGATCTGAGCTCGCACAGCTAGTCAGGGCCAGACCTGCCTTTTTGACGGGTCTTCCTGCTGCCCCATACCGTCTCGTGAATGAGTTCAAGGAAACGGTGGTCCTTGCTGGCCCGGTTTTCTCAAAGGCAATGCCCAAGCCAGGACTTGCAGGCAGACGGTCCACTGGCTGCATCTGGTTCAGAAATAGGAGCCCGTTTGACCTGCACACGTCTTAATAATTGGAAAACAGCCACATCAAGTTGCAGATTTACTGAAAAATTGGAAGAGTTGGACACGCTAAGTTTGTTGTTTCGTGTGGCTAGATCTCAGGGGCACCTGCTCTTTTCCGACGGGTTTCCCCAGGCCGCACTGCTCCCTGCTGTCCCATGCCTTGCCTGATTTGCTCCTTTATATTACCTGTCTGTCCCTGCAAGTGTTTGAATTTGAGTGGGTCATTTAGATCTGTGACTTGCAAACCGGACTTTGCCACAGATTCTTTTTCTCAAACTAGAAAGCAAGTGATCGGGAACAGCATGGTTAAGGTTGGCGTGAATGTGGGATCCCACTCACTTGGACCTCACCTTCCATCTCAGTAGTCCTTCGAAGTTTGTGGCAAGCCTAACTCCCACAGAACGTGGTTGGCAAGGGGTTTTTATTGAGAACAAGTGAGTGGCAACATCCTAAGGATCCAAGGAATTCGACAGAAGGTGCCCTGCCTGGAGCCAACACCTTGGAGATCAAGACCAGCAGAGTCTGAGAAGCCTCAGACCCTATCCAAGAAGCCTATGGTGGACAATGGACTTGTTCGTGCATGCGTAGAAAATTAATATCTTATCTTTTGTCCTCTGACTGGTGATCGAGCTATATGACTTCTCCAAAAGCCTGTGCCGAGTCTGCTCATACTAACTGTTGGAAGAAAAGGTGGAGAACAGGATCCCATAAAAGGAAACTTATTTCCCTGACTCCAATTTAAGTTTCAGGAGAGCAGGTATCCGGGTCACCATGTGTAGGACGGTATCGCCCATCAAGCCTTTCGTTATGTGCAGTGTCCAGGTGGCTAAAGTGGGGGCATCAGGAGTCAGGCAAGATGGGGCATGTAGAGATCAGGTGCCCGAGGAACAGGCAGGATGGGGCAGGTGGAGGGCAGACCACGGGACATATCAGGAATTAGTGTCCCCAGTGTGGCATAAGCATGTGATTAAGGAACATGGGGAGGTAGGGTGAGGGCTGAGTCTGGTACCTGACTCTGGAGGGCCTGGAGATCCCTGTAGGGCTGGCAGCCGTGGGAGCCACTGTGGTCCCTGAACAGGAGAGTGGCATGGGAAAATCTGTATTTTAGGTGGCCAAGCTGAGCAGGACAGAAGAGAGAGTGTTCTGCTTGGTGCAGCCTGGTCACTGCAGGAGAAGGGGCCCCTCTCCATGTGCACACCGTGGCCCAGTCACCTCCCAGTTCCCACTGACCAAGCAGTCAACCAACTGCCAGAGAAATGGAGGCCTTTTTTTTTTTTTTTTAAACGTTTATTCATTTTTGAGAGACAGAGAGAGACAGAGTGTGAGCAGGGGAGGGGCAGATAGAGAGGGAGACAGAATCCAAAGCAGGCTCCAGGCTCTGAGCTGTCAGCACAGAGCCTGACGACGCAGGGCTCGAACTCATGCGCTGCGAGATCATGACCTGAACCGAAGTCAGATACTCAACCAACGGAGCCACTCAGGTGCCCCAGAAATAGAGGCCTTTAAAAGCATGGCAGTATCTTCTGGAGGCTAGTGGTGGGAACAAGAAGAACAGACACTTCTAGAGGGTGGGGCATAATTAGAAGAAGGGAGCCTCACAGATGCAGTGAGAAGAGGTTTTCCAGATTCCCTCTTGGGGCTGATACATGTGACCGCATGGAACTAAACTGTGCACTAGGAGCTTTGGAAGCCACATGGGTGACTCAGAACTCACGTTCTGATTGAGCTCTCTGACCACCATGCACAAGGCATCTGCCAACACTATGCTGTTGACATGCATGCACACGACCCATGTAAACCTGTACCCACTTAACAGATGAGGACACCGAAGTGGAGACAAGTTAAGTGACTTGCTCTAGCTACTAAGTGGCAGAGTTCCATTTTAAACTTCATCCCTTTGACTGTAGGTTGGGGTACTTTTTAATATAATCAGGTAATTCTGTTATCAGATACTGAATAGACAGGGAGACTGGAAAGAAGGTGGATGGCTTTATTTTTATTTCTTTTAATTTTAATTCTTTTAGCACTAATCATCTCTTTTTTTAAAATATAATTTATTGTCAAATTGGCTTACACACAACATCCAGTGCTCATCCCAACAAGTGCCCTCCTCAATGCCCATCACCCATTTCCCCCTCCCCCCACCCCCCATCCACCCTCAGTTTGTTCTCTGTATTTAAGAGTCTCTTATGGTTTGCCTCCCTCCCTCTCTGTTTGTAACTATTTTTTCCCCTTCCCTTCCCCCATGGTCTGAAGGTAGATGGCTTTAGAAGTGACTCCTTAGAAATCTTTCTTCTGATTCAATTTTTGGACTATGGTGGATGCTATCTATCCTTGTCTGTTCTCCATATTTGGGACATTGCCCCTTTTCATAAACATTCTCCATCTTCCAGAAGTTTCTCTTCTCCTTGCTTCCACCACTAGACTCCTGTAGATGCTGCCATGTTTTTAGAGGTCTCAACTTCTCTGGGCATTGCATGCCAGCTGGGCCTATCAGAATCCCTGCTTGGGACTTTTCAAGATGGAACTGAAAAGGAGTCTCCAGGCTGCCTCCACGGCGCAGGCTCTAGGGTGGTAAAGGCCAGGGGAACTTGGCCTCTAGCCTTTGTGCCAAGTGGAGGTGTTGGCCTACAGGCAGAGATAATGAAGCCCTGTGCAGAGAGAAGCAGAGATGAGAGATGGAGGGAGAAGGTTCTGGTCCAATTTCGGTTCCCATTGTTCTGAGGTCCAGCTGTTCTTGCCTTTCCTCAGTTTGATCATCTAATCTTTTGGATTCTGTGAGTGGGTTAATTCCCCTTCTGGCCTCAGCTAGTTCAAGTTGGGTTTCTGTCACTCGAAACACGAATCTTGACTGACACACAGCTCATGAGGGAGCATTTGCCATGCATACAGGCATGAAATATTTACAGGGCTCATCCTATGTGCATGGCATTCGTCATAGCGCAAGGGCATGGGTCGGGCATCTGGGAGGCTTGTTCAGAGATCTGGGGGTGCAGACAGGACCCAGCCGGAGAGAACAAGTTTGTATGAACTTATCAGAGACTCTCAGAGATGTGAAGGGACTCCCAGATGTTACCTAGCTCTGTGGCTGGGGTTGGATTATGACCCTGAAAGCTGACTATGATTCTAACAGCTCTGTCTTCACCTTGGCTGGTGAACATGACTGTCTCCAGGTCTCAGGGAGAGAACTCCCTGACCCACTGAGCCAGGGCAAGCTCAGTCAGAGGACTCTGTGATCATAGATGAATCCCAAGTGCCAAATACAGTGCCTGCTACACAGGAGATGCTCCATCAGGTAAGCTGAATGAATGCATGCATGAAGGAGCAGCCTCTCTGAGCTCACTCTTTGCTCCCAGCAGTGGGGAAGTGCCACCTCTCAGAGGCGTTCTGGAAGTTCTGGCTTCAGTACTCTGCTAGATTCCCAAATCTTTCTCAGCTCCCTCCCCTGCCCAGCCTTCAAGTCTAGCCTCTCTGCTGGTATCTTGGTCCTGCCTTCCAGCAGCCACCCCCCCACCCCCCCGACCTCCCCTCTCGTCTACCCCCTGTCTCTCCAGCCAAGAATCCTCTCTGTAACCCCCACCCTGCCTCCACACATGTATATGCAAAACCCATGCTTTCTTGGAACTCCCTGTCCTAGAGGCACTCAGCAAATGTTTGCTGAACGAATGTGGAGTGGATGAGATTAAACGGATACACTTATCTTGCTCTAGTCTCAGGGAGATGATTCTCTTTTAAAGAGCTCAGCAACTCTTAGGGGAGATGACACCTCAGGGACTGGAATGAAGGATGTACCAAAGAGCCGGGATAGATGGAGGTCCAGGGCACTGCGGGTACACAAGGAAGGGACTTCACGCAGAGGCTTGCAAAGACTTCCCACCTGGGGTGGGGGCCGGTGACATCTGTACTGGGCTGCAAGGGGCATGAATACGGGTGTGCCTGGTCAAGAAGCAGGTGTATCCGTCAGGATGCTCTCAGAATTACAAACGACAGAAAAAGTTTGTTATCTCCAACGGAGGCAGTTCAGACTTCAGGGCTGGTCCATTCGGCAACTCTGTGATGTCACCTGGAACTCAGATTGTTTCTCCCTCCACCATTCACTGTGTTGGTTTCATTCTACAGTCCAAAGATGGCTGTCAGCACCACTGGGGGCCATGCGTGTCTTTGTTCTCGTTTCGTGGGAGACGGGGAGATTATTCTCCAGGCGTGGATTGAAATTGGATTGGGGCAACTTTAGAGCAGAACCTGACCTGAACCAACAAGCCAGTATGGCGGTCTCCTGTGTTGGGTGGCTTAGATTAGCAGGACCCACCCTGGGGAGGATGGGATCAGCCTCTCTTGAGCCCACAGGCTCTCGAGAAGGACAGGATACCAGCACCAAAGTGAGGCTAGGACGGATGGGGGATGGGTAGGCAATGCAAAGGGCTCTGTGATGGGGGTGGAGGGCGATGCAGGGAAGATGCCTACTGGGCATTTCTGGCTGAGCAACAGTCTCTGTCAAGTTGTGATGTCGGGAAGGGGCGTCATGTGTTTGGGGCATGGCAGGAGCCAGGTGGCTGGGGGGGCAGCAGGGGAAGGGGCTGAGAGGCAGCTGCCTGGTGGCAGAGTCTTGAATGCCGTGCTGAGGAGTGGGCTCTCCCCAGGGGAGTGGGTTTCTGTTAACCAGAGAAGGAAATGGGAAGTGTGCCGGGCAGGCCTGCACCCATCCCCCCTCCCTTTACCCCATGATGCTATCTCTGGAATCACCATCTGCGCTGGACTGGGTTCCGTCGGCCTGGCCAAGGAGGGGGACCTACATATCCCAGAATCCCCTTCCCCGTGGGGTTCTGACTTCGCGTTAGCCAAATGTAGGATTGTGGGAGCTTTGGAAGGTGGAGGCAAGGAAGAATTCGTCATTCTCAGAAGGTTGCAGTGATCAGGCATGATGACAGACCCAGAGGTGCCCAGTAGGCTCCAGATTCCGGTTCATTTGTCCCACTCCGGCCTTGCCAACAAGACCAGGGGCGGCCCCAAGCCTCCCACCAGGTGCTGGGCAGGAGCCCGCCCAGAGGCAGCCGCCTCTCACGAATGCTTTCCCCCTTCCGTGGCCAGATGCACTGGGGTTTCCTGTCGGCATCCGCTTGCCCACCTGTGCCGGTGCTTTGGGCTGTGGGCACCTTCCTCTGGCCCGCTCCTACACTTCTGCCTGTCCAGCCCCGTGCACAACTGCAGGGGGCGGGGGGATCCCCGGAGCTAACGAGACAGGGCACTCGGGACCCTGCTCAGCACGTAGTAGGAGCTGTGAAGTGTGAGCAGTTGTGGTGAACACCTGCTCGCCTTGTTCCAGGCACTGGCCAGGTGTCTGCACAGGTGTTAACCTATCGCATCCCCCCACCAATCCTATGAGACTGGTACCACAATTAACTCCGTTTACAGAGTCACAGGCAGGCTATTAGGTTGGAACATATGAAATTGTTAGCTTTGTAGGTCAGACGCAGCTCTGTATAGGTGGGTGCGTGTGGCCCACAGCTAGTAAAAAGCTGGGCAACCTGCCTAAGCTGTGCAGCCCACATGGTTGCTGCGTGCCTACTGTGTGCCAGAGAGAGCATGCATCCTGTTACAGCACTCATGGCGCCACAGCAGGGCCATTATGTTACAGATGCTGGGTGCATGTGGAAGATGGGAGCCCCGGGCTATTTTCAGTACCTTAGCTCACTCTTCAGTATCCAGCACAGACACCCCCGCCTCCATGAAGTCTTCCCTGACTTCCTCAGCAGAGGAAGTAACCTGTGTAAGGACCCAGAGGCGGGAGAGGACCCTGCTCGTCTGGAGACAGTGAGGCTGGGGCGTCAGATGCACTTGTGGGAGAGGCTGGAAATGGACCTGAGTGGCAAGGGGTCGGCCTCACAGGCCGCAGGGAGTTTGGCTCCATTGTTGCCATGAGAATGAGGCACCAGGGCCAGCTCTGCATCCCATGAAATGTCCCCGAATCTGCCCTCTTTATCTCTGCCTGCTCATGGGCCTGCTGCGGGGGGTGCTCCTTGGTGAGGGCACATCATGGGGGCTGGAAATGGCCCATCTCGCGGGAGGTAGGCAGATTTCTGAGCCTGGTTGGCATCATGGCAGCGACCTCCTTGCTCGTGCCCACAGGCCCTGTAAAAGCCACTGAGGCCCTGGGACTCTGTTCTGGGAGGCTCAGGCAGCGCCCCCCCCCCCCCCCCGCCCCACCCCGCCCCTCTGCTTTCTTTAACCCCCAGCCACGGCTTTGCTCCAGCAAGTTTCATCTCAGCCCAGGCCCGGTGCTGCCCAGCTCGGCTTTCTTTTGCCTCTCAAAACACCCTCACTGCCCTCGGCATGTCCTGTGCATCCCTGCGTCTGTCCTGTGCTTCCCCCGTGGGGCAGCTCCCTCTTGTCTGTGCTGGGGGATCGGACGGCATGTACCAGAAGCAGGCTCTCCCTGTGGGCTTGTCCAGGATGGTCTGGGAAAACTGGGTCGGGGAGACCGGGATGCCCCTTCCTCTAGGTGTGTTGAAGAACTCCGACTCTGGGGCTGGGCTGCTGGCAGGAGTCCTGCCCTGTCCCCTCCCGACCGCTTCCCCTCTGGAAGCCAGGCTTGTAGGTAGCACCTACCTCAGAGGCAGGAACCTGCTGGTAAATGCTTGCAGGTGTAGCTTCCACCCAAGGGCTGTCTGGCGCTTTGTTTCCGTTGATGAGTGAGGGGGAAGTGAAACACTGAGAAGCATGCCTACACCTCACTCATTCTTCCAAGGCCTGCGTGAGCTCTTTGCTGAATCAGAGGATCGTTTCTGAGTACAGAAAACTATTTTCTCTTTTTTGGGGTGCTTATTCACAAAATAACAGCTGCAGACTCAGGCACACCTTTGGGATTCATTTGCATGATTAATATCTCCTCCATCACTTTCTTAAGTCTAGGAAATCAACAAAAAAATAAACCAATCAAGCCCTGATTTGTAGCCCTTCACTATTTCTGTGTGATGTCACTGCAAATACGGCTGCCGAGAGATGCTTGGTGGCCATTCTCACCTGGCTTTTCCACCACACAGAAGTATAATAGGTGTGGACAGCCTCAAAAACAGAGAGAAAAAGAGAATGCAGCCAGATAATTGGGAAGTAGAAACTTTTGAGTATTTACTACTTTTTTAAATAGAATTTAATAGTGAATTTATGTAGTTTAATTTTTTAATAATAGCCATATTTAACACCCATTCTCCAAAATTCCTGAAAACGTAACTGGCTCTTGTGCCACCCCCGGGTCATTGTGGGGAATAAATAACGTTTTCAAAATATTCAGAAGATCCTGATATGCAGTCAGCACTCAATAAATGCTAGCTAATCTCCTTCTTATTTATTAAGATTATTCTCAATTGGAACTTCGGTGCTAGAAGTGTGGGACTGGGGTTGGTGGATTTTCCACCCTAGGACAGGGACCTGCTTTGTTGAATTCTTTTTTTTTTTTAATTTTTAAAAATGTTTTTATTTATTTTTGAGAGAGAGAGAGAGAGACAGAGAGTGAGCGGGGGAGGGGCAGAGAGAGAGAGGGAGACACAGAATCCGAAGCAGACTCCAGGCTCAGAGCTGTCAGCACAGAGCCCGACGCGGGGCTCGAACCCACGAACCACGAGATCATGATCTGAGTTGAAGTCGGCTGCTTAACTGACGGAGCCCCCCAGGCGCCCCTGCTTTTGTTCAATTCTTTATTCCCCTCCGCATCTCGCACAGAGGCTGCTGTGGAGAAGATGCTGGGCAAAGGCTCGCTGAGCTTGTATTTTTCCTCTGTGAGCTGGATGGAGTGATCACTTTACCTTGGCTGACCCGTGGCCAGCCCTGGATCTGCCCAGGCATCACAAGCTGCAGACACTGTCAGGCGGGGCTGTGGGCCTTCTGTAGGGCTTGTCTGCAAAATCCCAAGAAGGTGTGCACGTGGGGAGCCCCTGTTCTCATGTACTGACCTGAGATAGAAGGCACATGTTGTCTTCGGGCTCCCTGCCCGCTCACTGCCCCTTAAAGAGACCTGGATGTTTGCAAGATTAGCTGAAGCCCCGCAGCGTTGCCATTGGGGTAGCCTCAGAAAGGATGGCTCTGGTTTCATCCCTCTGCTGAGGCCCATGCATGCGCCAGCTCTGTGCGGGGCAAGCCACCTACCATGCGATCTGAGTCCTGCCCACACCCTGCTTGGGGAGGGGCAGGTGAGGAGGGAGGGGCAGAGAGTTTGGGTGAATGCTCCTTCTTCTATTCACATCTACTGAAGCACAGGCTGGGACTGTGTTTGCTTTCGGGGGTATACAGGCAGAAGCGCACAGACTCCACTCTCAGGGAGTTTACGTTGTAGTCAAAGGGGACAAAGAACATACCGGAAGGTCCTCACTGGGCCGTTGTATGGAACGCCCCTCACTCAGACCCACCTGCACAGGTGGGGGTGTTGGGAAAGGCTCCGCGGAGGTGCAGTGCTTTTTGTGGGTTGCAAGGTGAGCAGGCGCTCCTCAGGAGGTTAGGGAACAGAAGGAACGTGCTGCAGGCAGGAGGTGCAGGTGGACCGAGATGCGGCCGTGTGGAGGCTCTAGTCAGCGGCTAATGTGGCTAATGTGTGGAGCAGAAGGGCACAGGGCGGCGTTTGTGGACGGGCTGGGCAGCAACAACAGCAAAAGGTGTGCCCTTAAAGGAGAAGTTCATGAAGAGATGGAAAATGAATGGGTCAGAAAGTAAAGGAAGACAGTGAGATAATGGTGCCTCACCCAGAGCAGAGCCTAGACACAGGCTTGGGTGCAGGTGGTTTATTTGGAAGATGACCCTAAAAGCTGGAGTGAGGAAGCAGACTGAGAGAGAGAGAGAGAGAAGGAGAGCGAGAGAGAGGAAGCAGGCTAATAAGGAGGCTGATGACTGCTATGGGCAACTGGGCTCAAGCCCATCGGGACCCCTTTGGGAACTGTGGAGAATATACCTTAGAATTCTCCCTCCCAAGGATGGGGTGTTCACCCACCAGCTCCCATCTGCAGGTTGCTGGTTGCCCCTGGGGCATCACCTCCATGTTTTAACTGTGCTTGCATTTGAGCTGAGGGGTCTAGCCTCAGAGGACACTTTGAGGTGGAGAGGTGGAGGGTCACCTCAGCACACGAGGTGAAATGCTGGCAGCCAAGTACAAAACTGTCCTCCTCCACTGCACTGAAATCAGGAGGCCCAGGGGGATGTTTAATAGAGGAGTCAGGGGAAAAGAAGTTTCAAGAAGGAGATGCTGGTTAGCAGGGTCAGTGGCTATTGAGGGGTCCTGGATAAGAGTCCAAGAAGTGTGCATTAGGACCAACTGGTGGGGTGCAGGTTGGAGATGTGGGGACAGAGCCAGGCTGCCTGGGAGTGAACAATGGGGACAGTGAAAAAGCAGAGATAATGCTGTAAATGTTGTCCCCCCCGCCAGATCATTACCTGTGAAGGAAGGGAAAGGAATATGGCCGTAGCTGGAGGTGCAGGTGGGTGTAGGATTCAGAGAGAACCCACTGAAAGGTGAAGGTGTTAGGAGCCCTGATGGGGAACTTAAGGAATTTCAGGGTTTTTATTCCAGCTTTTCTTTCCTTCACACATGATTTTTGTCGGTTTGTGTTGGTTGAGACAGTCTGAGGGAAAGAGAAGTTCTCTGTTAGAGATGGCTCGGAACCTTGGGGCCAGCCCCAGAGTCAGACAGACCTGGTGGAGAATGACACCAGGAGTGGCAGGGGCAAGTACTCAACCTCTCGGAGCTTCGGTGTTGTCATCTGTAAAATGGGGAAACAATACTTCTCTCTCAAGGCAGTCGTAGGCTTTGATGAGTAAAGGTTTGAGGAAGGGTCTGACACTTATCAGGTGAAGGCCACAGCATTGTCTGAGATGCGACATGATGGTTAAGAGTGTGTACTCTAGGGGTGCCTGGGTGGCTCAGCCAGTTAAGTGTCTGGCTTCGGCTCAGGTCATGATCTCGCGATCTGTGAGCTCAAGCCCCACGTCAGGCTCTGTGCTGACAGCTCAGAGCCTGGAACCTGCTTCGGACTCTGTGGCTCCCTCTCTCTCTGACCCTCCCCCGTTCATGCTCTCTCTCTGTCTCAAAAATAAATAAACGTTAAAAAAATTTTTTTAAGAGCATGTCCTCTAGAGCCAGATGCCTCAGTTCAGATTTTGGCTCAGCACAGAGCCTGAGGTGGGGCTCGAACTCACAAGCGGTGAGATCGTGACTTGAGCCGAAGTTGGACTCGGCTGCCTGAGCCACCCAGGCGCCCCTCCTGAGTGTTCTTTTTGATGCTCATATAAGTGGAATTGCTTTCTTAGTTTCATCTTCAGATCGTCATTACCTGATACTTCTTTTGTGGGGTCGCATGAGATTGGGACCTTAGAATAGTGCTGACACACTATTTTGAATGACTCAAGTGATTCATGTAGACAAAGACTTCCCCAAAACAATTTACCTTGAACACACTATGGGAATCCTAGCTCCTTCTAATTCTGAGATGTTGTTTTATTACAACAGCTTATTTATTTATTAATTCATCGACTTATTAGTTGAGGGCCCAGGGGCCACTGTTCTTGTGGTGAGGGATACGGCAATGGACATGGCCACGTACCTGCCCTAATGGAGCCTGTGTGATCGTGGGGGAGTCAGACAATAAACTGATTAGCTAACTAAATACTCCAATTTCAGGCAATCACTTTGAAAGAGTGTGTTGCAAGAAAATGAGTGAGCCTTAGGACAGAGAGTTGAGAGGTGCAAAGGCAGATTTAATGCGGTGGTAGGGACCTCTACGGAGGCGAGTTGGGGACAGGAAGAAGCGTGGGGTGAGTTGTGGGTGGAGGATGACAGTGCCAGACCCTGGGTGGCAATGTGTTCCAAGGCTGGGGGGCTGCAGGGAGGCCAGCGTGGCTGGAGCAGAAGGGAGCTGCGTGCGGTGGAGAGGCTGAACAGCTGGGAAGAGGCCAGGCCAGGGGCAGGCGGGCCCCACAGAGAACCACGGCTTCCATCCCGAGTGTGATGCAAAGTCACCTGAGGGCTCCCAGAGAGGGAACACAACAGTTATGGAGGGCTGGAGGGTCAGGGGAAGGTGCCTTCAAAGTCCAAATGCTGAGTAGAGTCTTGCAGGGAACATGTGCAGGAGCAGAGGCTCTAGGGGGAGGCAAGCTAAGGTGGGAACAGCAGCAGAAAAGGGCATTACAGGGTGGACTTAACCTGACCAGGGAGAGTGGGGTGTGTTGGAGAGCAAGACAGAGGAGGAGAGGGAGCCAGTCCGGGAACAGGCTGGCTTGCTCTCTGGTTCCACAGCCCATCCCGAAGGAGCATCGCTCCCGAAGGAGCATCTCAGGCAAATAACCTCCCTTCCTTAGGGCTTGATGCTTTCATCTGTGCAATGGCTGTCTTAGAACAGGAGTAGCTCCAAGTATGTTGGCCCTGTGATGCAGGTCCTTGGAGAGGTCTTGTAGCACCCAACCCTGGGAGAGGACCTTTGGTGAGAGAGGGGTACCTCCTGTGTCCACTGACCCAGCCTATGGCTGCTTGGAGCTAAGACGCTTCCTGCCCAGAGGTTTGGCAGGGATGGACTAGACTGTTGCTATGACAGGTGTCTCCCTTCCATCACTGCCTGGCTGATGTCATATACTATGTTCCATGAGCCCAGCTGTAAAACCCAGAGCTGCTTTCTCTCCTAGACCTCCTTTCCTTGTGGACACAGAACTTGCTTTGAAGAAATAATGTAAGAGTGGCCCCTGCAGTAAATTACCCCCAGGACTGAAAGACTAAACCACGGGCTTTTAAACAGACCCTCTGCGGGGCCGTCCCTAGTCCAGGTGACTGGCCGAAGATGACAAAGTCACCCCCTCTCTCCCTCCTTCCATCGCTTCTCCGTCCTGTTGGCCTCAGAAGGGCAGGAAATCTGACCTGCCTTGGCATTCAGTGCTCACCAACACCACATGCTCTGTCTGTGCCACTTCTCTCGCTGGGGCCCTTGTCCACAGGGTGTCCTTCGTTTTCTCACTCCCCAAGCCTGGCTCTCTGCGAGGCCTTCTGTCAGAAGTGCTGTCTCTCTGGAGTTTTATAATAAGACACGGTCCATGTCCCAAACAGACACATGAGAAGCAAAAGGGTGAGGGGGCAGATACTACACTTGGATTTGAAGTCCTGACTTGGCCATGTATTCACAGAGCCAAGTCACTTCAGCTCCTGGGCTCCCCCACCTGCCGCATGGGGCCGATTCTCTCTCTCTCGCTCGCTCGCTCTGGCTCATTAGGAGGGTTAGATTTCAGGGGTAAGCGGTCGAGGCAGTGTGCAAAATCTCTGGGCACAGAGCACATGATGGGGAGTCCAGTGCCTGATGCAGAAGGAGCACAGCAAGGCCCGGGCCAGAGAGAGCTGGGCTGTTGTTGCCGGAGCCCCGATGGGCGGGCAGCCACTGGGGATTTAATGAGATGACACGTTGTGCCTCCAATTCGCTGTGTGGGGAAGAGCCTGTCTCTGTACCTGGGACCCACTCTGCTTGCAAAGTGCGGCTTGTCCCCAGTCAGCCTCTGTTAGTTCTCCCGGCACCAGCCCCTCAGGAAATTCCCGGCACATCCTCAGTGTATACTGCAGAGGGGCGCCTTCCCAGCTCCGCTGCAAGCGGCCCTCCAGCGGGGACTCTTGTTCTGAACCCAACACGGACACTTGGCACTTTCTAAGGGGACGGGAGGCGGATGGGGAGCGATGGAGCTGGGGTGCGCGGCGGGGGGAAAGGCACAGCCTGGTTCCGGGGACCCTGAACGCTGCAGCAGGCGGTGCAAAAGGAGCCTGCGTCTGTCTGCACGGTCTCTGAGGAGCCTTGCGTGTCAGTCTGCAGGCAGGCTCAGCGCCTTATTTTTCCATCAGCGTCCCTGGTGCAGAGTGGGCTGGGTGGGTGGTGGGTGCGGCCCACGAGGTGAGCAGAAAGGAAGGTTAATAATCCCTCTGATGTGGAGGTTTAGAACGGGTTCTCGGGTCCTCTTTTCATTCATTCATGTGCTCACATGCAGGCACTGAGTACCCGTCGCCTGCCAGGCCCTGGGCCAGCCCCTGCAACCCACGGGTGAGCAGGAAGCCTCTGGCCCTGCCGTGTCTCTTATCTGGGTCACAGCCCAGAGGGGCAAGCCCCGAGGTGAATGGACAGGACCGGGAGCCAGCCCTCCTGGCTCAGCTCTCCTGCCCTGCTACTTCTTTGCTTGGTGACTCTGGTCAGGAGACTTTCTCTGTGCCTCAGTGTTCTCATCTGTAGGATGGGGACAATGCTGGTAACTATCTTATGCAGTTGTTACACAGTTTAGTAGGGTGATCAGCGTGAACAGCTTGGAACAGGACCTGGAATCTAGTAAATAACTGAATGAGTAACATTGCTGTGCTCCTTCTACTTCATTCTCCACAATACAGCCTTTCGATCTTTCTAGGAGACAGGTCTGATCACGGTAAAGTCGTCCCAAGATTCCCCTCGGTTTAAAGTCCAAGCTTCTTCATGGCCGGCAGACCCTTTCCTTCCTATCCTCTCCCCTGTGACCTTTCCCCTTCCCAAGGCCACCCCTCTCCTGCCTTCGCGCATCCAGGCGGCCCACCGGCCTGCCATTTGCAAACTTACCAGGCTTCCCATACCCTGCTTCATCTGGGGAACCCTTCCTCCCCTCTCCTTACCTCCCTGGAGACCTGCATGGGCCCTTCAAGAGGACGGCCGGGTCTGTGTTTGAGGGCAGAAGCCCTCCCTCATGTCTCCTTCCCTGATCAAAGACAGCCTCTCCCTTGCCGATACTCTGCCCACCCCAGGTCTCCCGTGCTGAGCAGTGCTTCGTAACCGCCCCAGCAATCGTGTATCTTCTGTTGAACCCTGTGTCCCCTGGCCAGGCCAGATTCCTCTCTGGGCTGGTACAAGTAGACCCCTCACAAACACTCGTTGAATGAACGAATAAACAAGTGGCTTGTGAACACCTGTTAGATTAGAAAGAAGCAGGTGATCTCATTTCACCCTTAGAACCACCCCTAAAGCATATGGGGAGACACCTGAAGCCAGATGGACAGCCCTGCTGCCCTTCCAGTGTAGGTGACAGCTGGCTGGCCCCAGAGTGGACTGCAAGTAAGGCCCAGCTCCATCTGACTCCTGGGACAGTGCTCATTCCTTTCCCCTTTTAGCACAAGTTGCTTTGCCTGGGAAGAACAGGTTGGTAGGTGGGGGGAAGACTATCTTCCAGAGATGCCCATCACACTGTCTTTAAGCCACATGCTCGTTGACAGTGTGAACTTGCTCATCCCCCCATTAGAAGGTGGACTCCTATTCCCCTCGCTTTGAATCTGGGCTGGGCTTGGTCTTGCCTGACCCACAGAATGTGGCAGAAGTGATGTTCCAAGACTTCTGAGATTAGGCCATAAGAAGCCTGCAGCTCCTTCCTGGCTTCCCTGGCATTCTCTCCTGGGATGCTGCCTCTGGGAAGCCAGTCGCCCGCTAGGAGATGGTCACGTCGCATGGAGCGGCCACGTGTAGGTGCTCTGGTGGACAGCCTTAGCTGAACTCCCTGATGACAGCCCAGCCACGTGAGGGAAGCATCTGGGACCTCCAGAGCAGCCAAACTTTCACATGACTTCAGCCCCCAGGGGACAGTTGACTGTAGTCCCATCTGGGACCGGCAGTGCAAACTGCCCAGCTGAGCCCAGTCAGTCTGCAGAAGCATGAGTGATGATGATAAATGTTTAAGTCGCTGAGGTCAGGGTGGCAGTAGATGGGACAGTGGACTCAGTGCTGACTGCAGGACACGGCTGCTGAGCTCCCGGTCTCTGGGGAGGAACTCCAGAGGGCCTTGGGCCTGCGATTTCTCAGGACGTGGAGGCAGGGACTGGGAGGGTGGGAACCTTTGAATCTCCCAAGGTCCCTGGCAGCCTCTGTGCCACGTTCTCTGATTTGCAGACTGCCCCGGGGCAAAAGGTAGAGGGAGGGTTTGGACAGTTCCACGGTCCGGTCACCTTAGGCTGTAGGAAATAACCAAGATTCAAGTGCACCTGTGTAACGCCTTTACCTACGTCCCGTCCAAGTCCAATCTCTGTCTGCTCCTCCAGGAAAACAGCCACACGCTTGCTACATGAAGGAAGGATGGGAAGAAGTGGTGCCTGAGCGCCCGCCCTGTGCCGGGCGGCCGGCTGCCATTATTTTATTTGTCCTTCACCACAACTTGAGGAGACTGGAAGCATTATTGTGCAGATGAGGAAACTGGGTCAGGAGGGTGCAGTGATGCGTCCACACAGCAAGCGAGTGGCAGAGCCGACAAAGCCCAGACCCGCATCTCTAATGCTGATCATGTTGCAGTGGGCTCAAGGCCGCTGGGAGGGGTCCCAGGCCCTGTCTTCAGCCCCAACCTGCTGGCCAGAGCTTCAAATCCCCTCGTCATTGCTCTGCTGCTTTGGCTTAAATCCCAGAGCCTGCCAGTGCTAATCCCTCTGGAAAGATGGATGCATTGAGTTGTTACTAACTGCTCACCCCAGCCGGCGTCTCCCGTGGACTCTGTTTCCCTGGGAGGGAATGTGGGGCAGCAGGACTGCCTGTGTGGGTGGAAGAGAAGAGGTGGGGCCGGAGGCGGGTTGTAGCCCAGGCTCTTCTCTGTTCTTTCCAGATGGAGCTAGATGGTGGGGTTCAACACAGAGAAGACTGAGCCTCAGTCCTGGCGCGGGACAAGCCCCATCCCCTGCCTGAGGTCAAGCTTCCGCACGCCCCGCGGTGGCTCCAGGGGAACAACTAAATCTCCAGCTGATGGCGTCCATCCCCGGCACAGACATGGATGCTTTCGTTCTCCTCACTGGCTCCCCCACATTTGGCCAGCTTCCCTCCAGGGCTCCTGGGACGGCTGGGTTTAGTTCTGGGCTCCAAACTGAAGCAGCAGCATTAACCACTTGGTGCGGGGCCAGAGCAGGCAGCCCTGGAGTGGGGGCGGGGAGGGGCCGGAGCCGTGACCGAGCTTCCTGGGGGAAGGAAAGAGGACTTCTATCTACCCTGAGGGTGCCGGTCAGCCTGAGTGTGCCTTGGGGCTTTGCCCAGGGCTCTTCAGAATCCCCTTTGGGGTTGTCCAAGTCCTGGGAGGCAGAGGCGACTCAACAAGGGCGGTCCTGTGAACACACGGTCACAGGAGGTGGCTGAGCAAGAGTCCTGACCGCACAGGCGAGCTCTGCAGAGAGGGCCGGGGACAAAGGGGCCTCAGGGGCCTCTTACACAGAGCCCGGTTCACAGACTCTGAGAAGGGAGGAGCCCAGCCTGGCCCGGCATGGTCTGAACCACTTGGGGTAAAATGAAGTTAACAGAATATTCTGGCTGTCCCGGCGCCACTCCAACTTCCCCTGGTTCCCTTCACTCTTCTGCTTTGCTTGTCTGACTTCCCTTGGGCAAGGAGGCCTGGCCGCTCTCCCCTCCTTCCTTCCGGCCCCCACTCCATTCCATTTAGTCAACAAGTATGGAGCACCTACTCTGCGGGGCAGTGTGCTCCGTCCTTGGAGGACCCTGGGTGAGCAAAAGAAATGGGAATCCCTATTCTCAGGGCCAAGCAGTGGGAGCTGCGGAGGGTGGACGAGGGGAGTGACAGATGGGTTCCGGGGGCGTGGAGAGGAGACGCTGGCGGCAGGTGGGGAAGGTGAGGGCAGAACCCAGGTGGGAGATGACACGTGGTGGAGAGAGGGCTGGCAGCGGGGCCGGGGCCATGTAGGTGGATTGGGAAGAGAGACAGCAGGAACTCTCAGGAGGGTCTGATGAAGGCTTGGCTTCCGCAGGTAGGTGAGGGACAGGAAGGAAGGTGGACTCCTGGGTCGCCAGCGTGAGCACCAGGCCAGGCCGGGCAAAGGTGCCAGTCGCGCACCTCACAGCAGCCTCCTTGGCTGACGGAAAGCTTCTGCACCAGTGTTTCACCTCAGGCAGGCCTGGGAACGGGGTCCAGCTGCTCTGCAGCGGCTGGGCGCACTGAGGGCCAACACCCGCTCCCCAGAGCCGGTTTCCACCCCTTCTGCCCAGCCCTAAGCTCCCAGGCCCGGCCTCTTCCCCGCAAAGCCTGCTAGGTGCTCCCCTCCGCAGCTTCGCAGAGCAGTGATGACTGACGTCCCAGGAGGCCAATGAGCTGCCTAGCCCCGCCCACCGCCGCAGGTTCTCCGCGTCCCTGCCCGGCTCTCGGCTGCTCCCCTCCCCAAGACCTCTCACAGTTATCAAAATGCCAGAACCCACGGGAGCAAGAGCAGGCCTGATTTCCACGAGGGAGGAGAGGGAGCGCCCCGGCCCAGCTGGGTCTTCTCACAGCATCCTGCCGCCCTGGATCCGCCCCACCTGGCCGCCGGATGCCTCGGGGAGCAGGGGAGTCTCAGGCTTCCGGGCCAGGGCCTGCAGCCTGTAAACATTCCTGCCCCATTTAGATGGTTGCCAGATGGGCTGGAGCCACAGGGGGTGGGGGAGGGGCTCTGGCTGGGCTGGGCTGGGCCTGCCCTGGCGCTCCGGGGACTTGGTGGTTCTCTGCTCTGCAGAGCTCCTGTCCTTTGCCGCCAGTCCGTGTGAGGCCGCTGCATCCCCGGCTCTCCCTCCCTGTCTGCCTGAGGTCATCTCGGTCCTGAGGCCTTCCCCCTGTGTGCATGAGATCGGTGCACTCCTGGGGTCCCCTTCTCTGTGTGCATGAGGTCAGTGCACCCCTGGGTCCCTCTCCCTGTGTGCATGAAGTCGGTGCACCCTGGGGTCCGTTCCTGTGGCCTGAGACAAGGGAATCCTGGTTTGGGGGCATGCTTAGTCATCCCCCAAGGTGTGGGCCTCAGCCTTCAGTTTTGTAAACTGAGGAAATGGAAGGTGAGCACGTTTCTCTACCTGCCTCACCCGGTTGATGTGGAGTGGTTCGGCCTAAGAGAGTCTTTTAAATACTTACTCAGTACTTGTTGTGATGAGTACTGGATGACGTCTGGAAGTGTTGAGTCACTATATTGGACACCAGAAACGAATATACCATTGTATGTCAACTAACTGGAATAAAAATAAAAACTTAAAAAAATAAAAATAAAAATAAAAATAAACCCAGCGCCACAAGAAGTTTGTTATATTCACAGCGTCAAGAAGTCAAACGGGGCTTACTCCGCTGTCTCAGATGGGGCAATATTTATGCTAGTAGCTACCCTTCTTGAGGGTGTTTTGTACACACTTTTTCATCATGACAGCTACCTTCTGAGTATTATTGTACCCATTTACAGATGACAAAACTGAGGCAGCAGGTGAGTGGCTGGGCTTATTGTCTCCAGCTGAGGAAGTGGAGAGCTTTGCCTTGGTCCTCATGGCTTCTGCCCCAGCTGGCTGTGGCTGGGCTGGTCCTGCCTCCGTCAGAACACGGAGTTCCAAACGTGTGACTTCTGCCAGGACTGTTCTGGACCTGGGCTCCTTCCTTCTCTGCCATAGCCTAGTCTGTGCGTCCCATCCCAAATAACAGATGAGGAGAAAGACCAGCGGGGGAAATAAACCTGCCCGGGGTCATACAGCTGCTCCGTGGTTAGAACCAGGATTGGAGATCAGTTTCTCTGAGTCCCCATGAGGTGCTCATTCCACTATGTGCCACTTCAGCTGATCTCATAAAGCTCTGGGTGTGGCCTTATCTCCTGCTCAGGGAGCTAGAGTGAACCGAGGACAGGAGAAGGAGGAGGGCAGTGAGGGGTGACTTCGGGGCTGGGCTGCAGTCCTGTCTTATGACTGTGACCTTGGGCAATTCGCCTCCACCCTCTGGGCCTCTATTTACTTGGGTGTCAAACGGGGACAAGGATCTGCGTCCAGCTCTCCTCGAAGACAAAGATGTGGAATGGGACTCGGTGCGGCAGATAGGCAGGGTCAGCTTGCTTTCCCACCCTGAAGCCCCATGGCCGGGTCAACCTCGGCCGGGGCCCAGCGCCGGAACCCTGTACAGCCTGCTTGAGTGTGGGGGCAGGTGGGGAGGCGGGTGGGGAGGCTGGATAGTAGAGGGCTCAGCTTCAGGGCTCCAAGAGGGCCACTGTCAGCCTGGGATGTACCACAGGCACCCTTTCCCCGTGCCCTCACGCCCCCCTCAGGCCTGCAGGCCTTGGAGAGCAGACTGGTCCTATCGGAAGACCCCGTCTCCCGTTTCTGGGAATCGGCTGTGCTCTGTAGCTTTCTTTCCCAGGAGCTAGTGCCAAGCAGGCTGCGCCTCGGCGTCTGGCGGGACTCCAGGCATTCTGTGTTGAGCGTTTCTCAGCAGCAGCAGGAAGACTGACTTCGCCAGGGCTGGAAGCAACCCAGCTCCAGGCCTCTGTCTGCTTCGCCCCAGCTGTAAAACGGGTGCATAGTAACTCTTCCAAATGCACACCAAGGACCAGCTGTTCCAACATGTGGGGCTGGGTCTGGAACTCCTCTCTACCAAGGCCCAGCTAGCAGCCTTTAGGGAGGGAACCGCCTGGGGCCTTCAGCTTTTAGGAAGCACTCCCACGTGCATGCTCTATGTTCTCGCTACTGGCGACAGACAGGAGGGCGTGCCCATGAGCCGAGGCCACCCACCCACCCAGCACTCGGAATGGGCAGTCTCGTGTGATGTGAAACCACATCCTTGCAAGGCGTGGGCCGCGATTCCCAGCTGACTGAGATAACAGAGGCACAGCAAGTTCGAGAACGTGCCGGAGTCACTCGATCGTATGTGGCGGAGCTGGGTTGGAACGCACGACGGCGGCGGGTTCCTGCCTCGGCAGCGCCGGGCTGTGGGCCTAGGTTCTCTCGTCCCCAGCCGCCATCCTCGCCTTTCTCAGCCTCAGGCACCCCACGAGTGCAACTCCATCCTACACACTCCCGGCAGGAGCTCAGCTGGGCTGTGTAGGCGCTGCCCGTGTCGACTCGAGGCAAGTGCAGCCAGGACACCCAGGAGAAGAATCTTGTAGCAGCTGGCGGAGGTGAAGGAGTCTGCGGAGTGACAGATGAGGGCTGTGTGTGCTCACTGATCCGATGGCCTTGGGGCGGGGTAGACTCTCAGCCCTTTCTTCTTGTCCCTTGTCTGGACAGGCAATATCATCTGCAGAACACGGGAGGCCAGGAAGGTGGGGGAAGTGTCCATCTCCGGTGTCTTAACCGCTGGCCTTGGAAGTCTCTCCCCAGGCAGAGCCTGTCTCAGAAGCCCAGCTCTCTACACCTGACCATTTTCTTACTGGAGTGTTTAAGAGGTCAACTGCTTTGCAAGGCATTCTTGGATTCTCCAGACGTCCAGGCAACTGAATTCCTCACCGGCCCTCCCTTCTCCAGACTGACTGTGTCCGTTCTCCTGCCTGTTTGCCCTTGTCTATACCTTGGTTCCAGCTGCTGCCCTAGTCAGGCCGTGCCTGGGACCATGCTGGAGGGCAGACCTCTCCCCTCCGTGCACTCCCTCAGCTTCTAGGACGCGAGGAGGGACGTGGCAGGAGACTGGGCCTTCTTTACCTCCCCCCACCCCACCATGAGACCCTGGAGGTCAACTCCCATAAGAGATTCACTTTTATGGTTTCTCTGAATGTTTGTGGATTACACGGAAGGAGGAAGGAGTGCAGGAGCTAAGGGTGGAGGCCCTGGGGCTGGGCTGGGAAGTAGGATACCCGAGTCCCTTCCGGTGGGAGGCTAGGGAAGATGCTCTGCATCCCACAACTGGTTTATTTGGGGGTCTTGTTGTGTTATTCCTCTGGGGCATGTGAAGCCTGGAGGAGGAGCCTTCGAGTGTCAGAGGGCTTTTCGGCGGTGTGGAAGACCCGCAGGGAGAAGGCTGAGCGGCCTGCCTCGCCCACGTCACGGAGGGGCAGGGCCAGCCCTGGTGGCTCAGTTGGGCGGGCGGCAGCATCTGCTCTCTGGTGGCCTTTCCCATGAGCCTCTGCCTCTGCTACTCCACGGCTGGGCCTGTTCAGGGAAGCGTGGTCCTCCTTTGCTCTGGGTCATGGGGTGGTGACATTTTGAAATACTGTTAATAGCTGACATGTATCCAATGTCACATGTAAGCACGGCGCTGAGCATTTACATGTGCTATCTAATCTCATCACTACCCCAGCCCTGGGAGCGAGGCGCGGGGATCACCCGACCCCCTCACCAGAGGAAGCCTCATTTGTCTGCACATCTGGCTCCCTCACCGGAAGCCTGGATCTGCCTGGGCAGGCAGGGACCCCGCCTGACTCTGCGCTGTACCCGCGGTACCTGCTGGACAGTGGCGCTCTGTGCTCGTTGGTCAGACAAGGGGAGAATGCGTGAATCTCCCGGACTCTGACCCCTCCCAAGGGCCTAATTTAAGAACAGTAGCTTCGGCGCTATCATCTTAGGTGAGAAGGCAGGATCTGTGCAGGTGTGCACAGGAAGGTCACCGAGACAGTGGCATGTGGCTTAGGATTAAAGTATGAGCTCTGGGTCCTGCTTTTTGCGGGGGGATCTTGGGTCTATGTCTTTCCGGTTGTGTGATTTGGGGCGAGAGGCTTCAACTCTCTGGGGCTCAGTCTCCTTTTTGACAACAGCAGGGTAATAACTATCTCTATCTGACGGGATGATATAGGAGGGAGGAAATGATTTATTACATGTGAGATCTTTTGAGCAGCGCCTGCCAGTGAGCACTCAGCTAGTTACCGCAATTAGTGAACAGTTAGGGATGGAGGGGGCTAGATAGCGGGACAGGTACATGTTAACGGTACGTGGCAAACTGGCCTGGTAAAGGAGTGAGCGGTGTATTTTCTCTCTGTGCACCTCAGTGACGCAGCCTCTCCTACAGCCCAGGGTGACGCCGTTCCCCTTGAGTAAGGTGTGTCTTAGTTGAGAGGTGACACAGGGAGATGGTGGCCTGTGAAGGAGCCTTGTGAACTGATGAGGGACAGAGTGGCCTGAGCCAGAGGACGACACGGTCGGCCCTGTGGATGACAAGTTCCTTCCCTTTACCGTAGCTCAAAGCCCTCGCCCCAGTCCCCTGCGTGGTATAGACCAGCTTTTGGGAACGGTGACATGGAGGAGGACAGTTCTGAGCTGGCTTATGCTGAAATCTACATTTACTGAGGGGAAAACCTGAAGTGATTGAATTTACCGGAACTGACTGAATTAACATTCCCGCCGTCAAGGAGAATGGGACTCAAGGTAGGAATGAAGTTCACTCATAGGAAAATAATGAAAATGATATTTGTTGCCTACATGCCTATGTGGCTCATGAAATTCTTAACCATCATATGCATCTATATGTTTTCTTCCTGTATATATTTTCAAAGTATGTGTACTTGTGTGTGTTAATATATATATAAATAAATTTATTATAAACAGAACATATATATAATAAATAAGCATGTATATAAGTTGAAAGAAAGAAAATAAGCCAAAGTTTGTTGGTTAGCTCTGGATGAAGGGAATATGGGTTACTTTAAATTTTCATTAACACACTCTATTGTGTCTTTCCAATTTTCTACAGTGAACGTGCCTAAAAAGATAAAATCGTTATGCAGCTGTAAACTATGTTCTTAGCTATGAACTGAGTTCTTTGTGTCGGGCAATTTGGACCAGTAGATGGTGTGTGCCAGGTAACGGTGAGGTGTTAGGCTAGATTCTGCGTCCCCAACAAGTCCCTTCCCTTCCCTGCTGGATTGGGGATCGTCTCCCTGCCACATGTATCCACGAGCAACCAGAACCCCATGGACCGTCTATGTCAAACATGAGAGCCGCCCAGAGAAGCAGAGAGCCTTCACGTCCAGGCACCATGCTAGCAGTATAGAGATTATTGTCTCTGCTTTACAGATCACACACCGGAGACCCACGGAGGTTAGGCACTCATGCAGGGCCCCGCGGTCAGGGCGAGGCAGATCTGGGCTGGAGCCCAGATCCTTGGACTCCCGGTCCACGTTTGCCTCATATCATACCCTTCGTGTGGTCAGCAGAAAGGGGTTCTGGGACCTGTCATCGATCCTACGCCCTCAGTACCTGGTGGGGATTTGCGGCTCAGAGAGAATAAAAGCTTAGAGGGTTTTGTGACTCCTCCAAGGTCACGCAGCAAGGAGCAGAGTTGGAATCAGAATTCTGTTGCTCCCTGCCAGAACAGAAGGATGCTCAGAAAAGAGCTGTGATGGGGGAGAAAGGGAAAAGAGAAGGCAAAACAGAAAGAAAGGAAAGAGTCTACCGGTGCTTCCCAGAACAAAGAACACAGTCCATCGTGTGTGTGTGCCTGTGTGCGCGCACACTTGTGTGTGTGTTAGGGGTGAGAGGGAATGGCGTTGCGGTGTGGGGGAGGCAGGAGGTGAGAATGATAGTTGGTGAGTGGGGCAGAGGGAAGGAAAAGAAGAGACAGATGGGAAACAGTCCGTGAAAGCCAAAAACCTCAAGTCAGACAAATGTTTATTTTATTTAGTGTTGATAACAGGGGAAAAAAACGCCGATGGAAACTCACAACTAGCACAGGCTAGTGCCAGCTCTTCAGACCTAGCGGAAAGTGCTAGAAAGGGCCTCCTCCCCGCAGGCAGGCCCCAGCTCGGCTGGCACACCCCGGCAGGGCATGGTGCCTGCCAGGAAAGCCTACCCAAGCAGCACGCGGCAGCAGGGAGTGCCCCGGAATGGGAGTTAGGGCCCAGAGCGAGTTAGGGCCGGCGTGGGCTGGTCTGCTTCTCAGGGCATCGGGGGCCCGGTCTGTGAAGTGGACACAGCCATCCCTGCTCTGTCCACCTGTTGAAACCACTGGGAGGACTTCCCTTCCGGCCAATGTGGGGTAACCGGGATGGGATCCGCCTTCCTGCCTGAGACTGTGCCGTCAGCACCTGCACGAGGAGCCAGAATATAGGAAAGCACAGGGTTCAACACCGTGGGCATGGGAAAGCCAGGCGCTGTGATTGGGAGCACACAGAGCGCACCGCGTGATTGCCCCGGCTCCCTGCCAGGCTGCAGCACTGGGGGGCCAGCCGCAGAGCCCGGTGGACCGCCTGATTGGAGGGGTCGGGGCTGCAAGTGCAGGAGACCTGCTTGCCTCAGTGCACAGGCCGGAGCGCTGGAAAGGCGAGATACAGAGAGCGGACCCCAGAGAGCCGCAGAAGGTCCCGTACAGGGCACGGTACAGTTCTGATCAGCACATGCAAGTGATGGAGTGACCTGAGGCCGGGGAAAATGCCCCTCGACAGGGTTAGAGAGCATGGAGCGTGGCCTTCACGCAGGACGGCCACAGTTTCTCTTCCCACCAGCCAGACTGGCGGACTCCTAACGCGGAAGGCATGGAGTGCGCTGCTCTAACGCCCGCCGCGTTCCGACGTTCCTGCTAGTCCTGAAAAGAATGTTACTTTGTTTGAATCATGTCCAAGCTCCACCCTCTATTTGCATTTGGTTTTCGTGGCTCTGAACCGAATGGCCTCTCTGCCCCCCTGTTCCCACCTCCTTATTTCTCATGCTTTCGACTCAATGAAGAATAAGGGTCAGTCGTTCCATGGAATGTCCCATGTTCTGGATTTGGTTGACTTCATTGTTGTGGGGGTGTGGAGCTGGCTCCTCTCTCTTCTCTCCCTGGTAACTCCTATACTAAGGGCTGGAGCTCAAGGCGTCACCAAATTCAAGTTCAAGCCTTTGGGCAAGAACCCTTCCTAGGTGGTGCATGCCTCTGTTTTCCAGGTAGTAACACTCAGTAGTGATTCGCAGTGGGCTCCTCAGGGTTGCTTGCTCATTTCAGCTGCTAGTGGGGGAGGACCCTGGCATGGTGACCATAGTGTCACTGCTTTGCATCAACACATGGTGCACAAGACGGTATGTGAGAATGCACGTGGTCAGAATGGTGTTTGTGTGTGAACAAGCTTGAGGCCACCTTTTTAAAAAGTTTATTTATTTTGTTTTGAAAGAGAGAGAGAGTGAGAGAGAGAGAGAGAGAGAGAGAGAGAGCAAGGAAGGCGCAGGGAGAGGGAGAGACAGAATCCCAAGCAGGTTCTGCAGCATCAGCACAGAGCCCGACTCGGGGCTCGAACTCAAGATCATGACCTGAGCTAGGAATAAGAGTTAGATGCTTAATCGCCTGAGCCACCCAGGCCCCCCAAAGCCACTTTTATTTGAAGAAAATCTCTTCCAATTTCGATCTTTTTAAAAAAACTTTGGTATTCATAACAAACGATGGTGACACATAGTGTGTCACAACCCCGAACAGTTGAACTACAAAGTCCTAAAGGATTAGCCACGAGTTTTGAGGTTGTCACCAACGGGGCCTACAAAGTAGGGTGGCTGGTAGGGACTAAGGGGTTTCTCAGAAGGTGGGGTTTTCAGCGCTATAACTGAGAAAGGCCTGGGTAAACCGAGACAAGGCGGCCACCCTATGACACATACTTGTCTGGTGACCGACATCCTAAACAAGCACCTCAGTGTGTCTGAGAAACTGGGGTCGTCTGGGCTGCTTTTCAGCGATGGGGAAGCCAGACGTACCCTAAGGTGGTCCATTCCACTGCTGAGTAAGTTGCACTGTTAGAAAATCGGGCCCGCCTGGAAATCCCACAAACCCACTGTCAGTTGGGATTTTACCCCACAGAGCCAGGCATGTACTGATCAGCCAATCAGATCACTGAGGCCTTCCCATGCACCATCCGAGCAAACACCCCCGGGTCATCCCTGGTGATGAGCTCTTGTCCCCTCACCCTGCTTTCTCAACTATGAGCTCAGGACATAGTCCGTGTCCTGGTGTAGGAGGGTCACTGGCACCTGAACAGAAGGCCAAATGGGAGAAAATCCTCCGTGCAGGAGATAGGCCTGCTACTTCCTGCTTTCTGCAATCCAGGCCACCAGGCTTTTTCCTTCCCTGCCTTTAAGCCTGGCATGACCTAACCCCTGTGCTGGGGGGAAATGTGCTACCAAAAAGGGAGACCTTGGGGGTCCCTTACACCCTCTGGAGTGGCTGGGAGGGGAAGGGGGTGTCCAGCTCCATCCATTAAGGATGAGCCAGCTATTCTAACCCACTCGAGTGGATTTAAAAGTAGAGCCACGAATTTAACTTCAAGATGTACTTTACCTCCGGAAATCAAATCGTCTCAATTTCAGCACAGTTGTTGGACAGGCTTTCTCGTTGGGTTTAATGCTGCAGCTTTTCCGGAAACTCTTGTGTGGGATGAAGGTTAGGATTTTATGGGCTCAGATGTGTTCCCATCACGAGCTGCGTGATTGTCCCGGGGACTAACTGGTTCCACTGAAGATGTCTCTCCTGTCTGATCCCTGCTCAGTGCCTGTTTTCCTCCCCCTCTCTAGGATTCTCAGAAGAACCCTTTACCATGCCTCCCGATTCTAATCCTTCCAAGCCTACATTCCCTAAATGCTTGTTTCATACTAACTACCTCTCCCAACCCCCCACCGCCCACGCCAACCCAGCACCCTAGGTTGTGTCCCAAGGGCCTCATTCTCCGGCCCCGTGCACCTGACCAAACTTGCTCCCCGCACGGCCCCACCTTCCTTCTTCCGAAAGTGATCAGATTCTATCTGTTCTTACCTTGGTTTTGAATGATACCTCTTTCGAGGTTAATCTCCCGCAGAAAGTCTTCCCTGTTTATCTTTATCTTCCTCATGGGCCTCTCCCTCTCCGGCCCTCAGTGCTACATAAACCTACAAAGTAGTTTCTCTTCCCCAGGGGACCTTTCTTCTCTCCCCTGAAGGGCTGGGGCCATAATGTCCGTGTCAGGGATAGCGAGCGCCCACCAAAGATCCGTGGTACTCCTTACATTTCAGCCCCCTTGCAGAGAGGTGGGGCCACCTGACTACCTCTAGACTGTGAGCAGAAGTGGCATGTGGCACTTCCTGGCGGAGACAGTTAGGAGCTGGCAGACTCCCCCTCCATTCCTTTCTTCCCCTTCTGCAGGGACCACAGATGCTGTGTGATCCAGATGGCACAGCTACAAGATGACAGATTCTCTGTCAGCCTGGTTCCCTGCATGACTGTGTGGATCAGAGCTTCCCACTGTCTTGCATTAGACATGTAGTATGAACAAGAAGCAGATTTTATCCTGTTGAGTCTCTGAGATCTGGGGATATCTCTGCTTGTGGCAGCTAGAATTCTTCAACACTGATAGAATATCTCCTTTGAACCCCCCTCCCCCTGCCCCTATTTCCACCACCCTCTTCCTGGCAGCTCTAAGCACAGACTGGGCACCTAGCGTAGATTCAGTAAAAGAGGTTTTTAGTCTCAATGATGGATTTCATGGGATGGTAACTGGGACGTGGAACGCATAAATGGAACAACTTAGGAGAATGTTCTTAGCAGCAGCAATGTTCATTGAAAACCACCCTTGACCTTAGCTACTGTGCAGCCTGACCTCATTGGCCAAACCCTAGAACCCCATAGCATGCTGACAGATACAAAACCAGGACTAGGATCCTTGTACCTGTGTGATTTTGGAAAAATCCTTTGCTCTCTCAGAGCCTTGTTCTACATATCCACAAAATGACCAAATGATGTCAGTTCAGGGACCTGGACGCTCCCAGCTCTGCCCTTCTGGGAAGACTTGCGTGTTCCTCAGAAGTCGAGAAACAACACTAGTGTGATTGCATGGGTATGATGCCCAACTCCCCCCACCCCACTCCCGGCTCTTGGATATTTGATGTAAAGAAGGCAAAATTGTGACACAGCAGGGAGAGGACGTTATGGGGCCACGAAGGTGCAGGCTGTGGCTTGCCACATGTCCAATAATTACCATTCCTTGGATTGGAGGACAAAGTGGGGCTGGAGCCCTGAAGGAAGAGCATACAGGCAACTCTTGCCCTCATCAAGATATCAGTCAGACCGTCCCATTCCACCGTAAGCCGTTTGGAGCCATGGCTGTCTTTTTTCACAATCTTATTCCCAGTGTCCTATTCAGAGACTGGCCCGGGGAAAGTCCTGGAAAGGTACCTGTCTTCCCCTGGGGGTGGTGAGTACCCTGTTGGGGGGTGTATAAGCTGAGGCTGGAGGGTCACTGGGAAGGTGTCAGAGGGTGTCCTGAACCGGAAGCAGGGCAGATGAGGTGACCAATAGATCCATCCTGGGCTGGGTGGGGGCCTCTGAGAAGCTGGCCTCCTGGACTGTGGGCTCAGGAAAGGCCCCGAGGAGGTGAGCTTCCCTCTTGCTTCCACGTTGAGGTAGTTGAGGTGCATATGCTTAACATACATTAACCTTGGAGTTCTTCTTCTGCCAAGAAGCTGTCACAGAGGCATTTAGTGGAGGACACAGCGTAGGAAAAGGGTTCTGTGGTGCTCTGGGGCACTTGCAGCTAACGGGGCATGTACAATGAAGGGCCGCTGGGCGGGCTGACCCTGCCAGAGTCTGGCACCAGAAGAGCGGGCATTAATCACGTCTGGCAGCCAAAGCACGGCCCCCTCGGCTGTCAGATGGAATCAAGCACGGCTGCTACGAGCTGAGCACCTACTATGTGCCAGGTGCTGGCCTCGGGCCTCCCGCATCAACGGCCCCGCCAGGTAGGTGCCGTCTGTCTTGTTTATGGATGGAGGAGCTGCCTGTGAGTCGGCCTGACTCGAACCAAATCTACCTCTCCTAAAGCCCCAAGGAAACTGCGTCACAATTTGCTCGGTGCCTTGAATCCAAGGCACCCATCCCGAAGGTGGGAGCCTGCCGGTGACATTCCCACCTGCCTGGCTTCGAGGTCGTGTGAGATGCGTAAGTTAGCATACACGAAGATGAATTTATTTGGCAGCGTCTTGGGGAAAACCATCCACATTTGTCACTGGGATCAGATGATACGGTTCTTGTCTTAGGAAGGGTGCGCGTTCTGTGGCCTCCTAGTTCCCTCTGTCCCCCACACAACATACGTGTGTGACGCATGCCACACACACATACACCCTGAAACCCCCCACACCCGTGTCTACATATCCACACTCGCATGGTTGTGCACGGTCTGGATGCTGCCCACACACATCTGCTCACGTGCTCGCACGCACACACGTGTGCCCACGAGGCTTCGCTTACTTTCGTGCACACAGCCCGCATCTTGTCTTCCTCCCCCCGTCCCCCCTCCTCTCTCAGGTGGACATACTCACCTTGTCCACACCAGGCATAGACAGGAAGCTCAGAGTCGCGCAGCTTTTTCTCCGAGCAAAGAAATTCTCTTTCAAGGCAGAGGATGAGGAAAGCGAGCCAAGAGTTCTCAGCTACTCTCCGCTGTCCCCCACAGCTCTCAGACGATGAGCAGTTTTAGGCAGGGAAGTGAAAGAAAGAGGGGAGGTAGGAGGGGCCTGGGGCCCGGGGGCCTGGTCTGGTCTGGATCGTCCCAGGCCTGAACTAGTCCATGCCTTCGCTTTCCTGGATTTCAGTTTCAAGATCACTCCAGTGGGGACGAAGCACCTTCAGCCCCCTCACTTGGCCCCTGAAGGCTTGGCATACACAAGTGGAGGCCATTCCCATGAGGCCCCAGTGGGCCCTTCTCAAGGCTGAGTTCCCCATTTTGGGCTTCTCAAAGTCTGTTCCCCGTGGGGCCCCTGTGTTCCCTGCTGGCCCATGTGGTGGAACGTGGCGGTCACGCCCCGAAGGGGCATTAATTTGTCACAGCATCAGAGCTGCACAGGCACGTAGCCATTTGAGATCCTCCTTTTTTTCTCAGGTGGGGAAACTGAGGCCAGGAAGGGAAGACTGAATGCTTCCATAACTGGTACTTTCAAGTTCCTCAGGGGACACTTGGCGAAGCACTGTCAAATGTTGCCCTTTTGCCACTTTTGTATCAACTCTTGAGGCAACTGGGAACTTGGACCATGAGGGACCAGATGAGGCAGTATCCAATTTTATACAAAGAATTGTGGGAAATGAAGATGGCGAATTCAGATGCACCCACCCCAGCTATACACACATGCGTGCACATGCACACACATATGCCCACACAGGCACATTCTCTAACACACACACACACACACACACACACGCACCCCTTCACACAGGAAACCCCCTCCAGGTTGAGAACTTCGTGGAAAAGCAGATACAGGGAGGGACAGTAAGAGTTCCCAGGCGCACTGCTGCTGGGGTCCCAGATAGCACGTCTAGGCTGATCAGTGTTCCTATGCATATAATTCCACGTTTCTGGCCAAGTACTGGGTTCCACCAATGTGAGGATGAGCCCAGCCTGGTCACCCCCCTTGCAGAACTTAAAGAAGAATGGAAGGCCACCATGTCGTCACTGACACTGAGGGCCACAGCTTGGGGGAAGGCTTCCCACACATGTCTGAACGGGGTCTTATGGGCACCCAGCGAGGGGGGTAGTGACAGACTCCCATGGGACTCTGGTGAAAGCCTCTCAAAGAAGGGAAGATCAAAGGACACATGGAATCTGCCAAATAAAGGAGGAGTGGGCTGGAGCAGTGTGTGCATCACGCAGAGGGGTGAAGCGGGCAGCGTGTTAGAATGGGGCAATTTGTCCCCCTGTATGACCAGAGCCTGGGACAGGAAGGGCCGGGGAGGCAGAGTGTGAACAGATGGGAAGGGCCTTTAATGCCTTGCCAAGGTTTGGCTTGATTCTGTGGGTGGGAAAGTGGGTTCCAGAATGGGCTTAAGGAGAGAAAGGATAAGAAAGGGTAACCCTGGTGGCCATGAGGATCCTAGTGGAGGTGGGAACCTGGCATCTAACTAAAGGCACCAGAGACAGAGGTTGGGGGGGACCCTTGGTGGGGGGGTAGGCGGGGAGCCCCTGCCCTCCTGGAGCTTCTAGGCCGGGCAGGATGTTGTGGCAGTAACAGAGCAGGTGTGTGGGGATGTGGCCTGAACCAGCGGAGGCTGCAGGAAGGAAGAGAGGACTGATGGGCCATGAGTTTCCGAGTCAGACTCTGAGAAGGGGTCTCAGAATGGGAGGTGTCAAGGACAAAGGCACAGGTTTGGCTTGGGAGTGAGGTGGATTTGCCTTCCCCGAGGTGGGGCAGGCAGCCATGTAACATCCCTCCCCAAGCCGCCTCGGGCAGGAACCAGCCATTGTCAGCCTGTGTGTCCCAGGAGCTGCAGCCCAGAATATTAAAATCTTTCTCAGGTTTATCTCCTCCCCATCTCGCTCATTTGAAATCCCTGCATTTCGGGGGAGAAAGTTACTTTAATCCTCTGGTTCCTATCAGCCTAATTACAGTTTCAATAGACAAACGGGCCTGGCTCTAAATGAGATCGGAGGACACAGGAACACATTATGTTGGCGCTAATAATGATCTGTCTTTGTTTTATCATTTCATGTTGTTGCTTCTCATTTTGGCTGCCTGAATTCTTAATGCCTTCGAGTGTCTCGTGGAGATTGCTTCCTCTTGCTGCCAGGCCAGGGACACAGTTGCAGACTTGCATATGAAAATACCCTGCCTGGTGCCTGCAGCTAACAAGCCAGCCGCCATTTAAATTTCAATCAGCCCTTCTGTTTGTGTGTAAGTTCCTTGGATGGTTGAAATTAGCAATTTTGAAAAATTGATTAAAATTGCTGGTTTCATGAAGCCTCAAAACATCGAAATCAATCTTTTTTTTTTTTTTTAAATACACCGAAATTCTTGTTGGACTCACCATGTCTGTAGTAGGGGGAGCTGCCAACTGTGCCCTGAGGCAGTGGGGAATGGGGAGCGAGGTGTTCAGGGGGCCTGTCTTGGCCCTAGACTAACTCCTGTGTGACCTTCTTAAATGTTTGAGCCTCTCTGGGTCTCTCTTCCTTTTTCCATCTGTGAAATAAAGAGGTTTGACCAGATAGGGGAACTCTAGAAAGCGCTTACAGTCCTGACTCTATGTAATTATGTGTTCTGAGTCAGGTGAGAGAAGAAAATGAATGGATCTTCACAGGTAGAATCTGCATTTGGATGAGCTGAGAATACTAACAACCGATAGCATATTCCTGAACATTTTTAGCTAAATCCAGGCACTTTATATGCATTATTTATATCCACTGACGCATCACAAGAAGACTATTAGAAAATGCAATTATTATCCCCATTTTTAGATGTAGAAACAGAGGCTTCCGCCTCCCACAGTGCCATGATTCCCAGCCCACGGACATGAAGCCTTCTTCCCATGTCCAGGTGAATAGCTCCAGGTAAAGTCCGCTCTAACCTGTCCAGCAGAGGGCTCTCCCTGTTTCTGGGAAAGTCACACCTGTGCATGTAGCTCACTGGCTCGACCAGGGCAGTAGACATTTGAGGCATCCCTGGGCTCTCTCTCCTTTGCGCTTTGACTCGATGTCTTAGAAACTCTATTCATCAACTTTGCAGCAGAGATGGTACAGAGAAGTGATACGGGATAAAAAGATGAGAATGTCTTATTTCCCCAAACAGTGTGATGTGCCCAGTAGCACATACCCACAGTCCTGGCCATGGTGTTGGCACAGAGAAACCCTTTAAAATTATTGCTTGGTTGGAGGAAAAAGAAACACTGTTAAGAAAGGAAATAACAGGCCCAAAATGGAGTTACTTGTGCTAAGCCCCACTCAACAAAGCAAACCACTGCCTAACCTAACTGTGGTTTCAATCTCTCCCAGGAATATAATCTTAAAACACTTAATCTGGAATTTCTTGGTGAGTGGTAGTGAGGTAATCCACCTGATAGACTACCCTTCTGCCCCCAAGGGAAGATGTAGGTAATCCCTCCCTCCTTCTCCCTGCCCCCTTCTGCCTATCAAAGTCTCCCATTTTGTGCAGCTCTTTGGAGCTCCTTTCTATTTGCTGGATGGGATGCTGCTGGATTCAGGAATCACTGAAGAAAGAACATTTGATCTTTAAAGTTGCTCGGTTGAATTTTGGTTTCTCAAAATGCCACGCTGCTCTGGGCAGGACTAAAATTCCTTACCTCTTCTGGCCCCACCTTTACGTGCTTCCATTCATACTTGCCTTGCTCAATAACTGGGCACCGCTGCTCCCTCCACTTCACCTGAGTAGGGTGAACATCAAGTCCATTGTCCATATTCTGTAGGTCCCCATAGCACAGCTACCAATAGTGTTTATTCACTAGGAACCACCTAGGACCCTCCTTATGAAAGTAGAGATGCTCAGTGCTTGCTCCAAACTTACCGGAAAGCGCCTCAGCCAGTTGGGGAGGCCCTGGTTTCTTACACGTGGTCTGTGTGTGCACATGGGCAATATCCTTTTGTTCTTACATTCCAATTCACTGGCCAGAGAGTCACTCTGCAGACAGTTTAAATTCTGTTCACAATCCTCTACATATTTGTCGAATCCCTACTAGAGCTAGTAGGAAAAGACAGAGGTGTTATGGGGAATGCGTGTTTTCTAGCTCTAGAATTGAATACCCGCCTGGGTTTCTGCAATTGTCCGATGAGAACAGTGGTCCCTCTCTCTGGGTTGTCTTGGGGAGACATATGTGGTATGCACAGGGGTCACCTGGTATAATGCCTGGCACAGAAGTGGTTGTTCAACTGGCAGTGGCTACTATTCCTGCCCGAGGAAACCCATTTCACCCCTAAGGGACTGTTCGAAGGCTTCTGTGAATCCCCAAGTGGCTGGCCTCTCTCATAGCGTATAGATTTCACCTTCAAGGGAGGGAGATGCTAGGTGATAGGCTGGGCTCATTCATCCGGAAAATGGCTTGCTCCTTTCATTGAACTTTTCATTTAACTCCTTTGCACTTGACTCAAATTTGTGCCTCAGCATAGTATCACCACTATGTAGTATGGACTTTGAGGGAATTCACAAACTGCTGAAATAATAAACATAACACTTTCCAGGGTCAAGGTGCTGCTTTCCTGTAAAGCACAGTGGTAGGCACAGGTCATTCTTGGAGGCGGTGCAGACGGCAGGCTGAATGGAGGCAAGAGACAATGATGGAGTGGATTTGGCGTGGCTTTCTTGTGAGTCCTGTATCCAGTCAAGGCAGTCTTCTGTGCCACCTGGGTGAACATCTAGAGTACCGCACAGCCAGAGCCAATGAGTTCAGCAATCAGGGTTTGTCAGCAAAGGGGGAACTCTTTGACCTGGTACTAGTTAGCACTTAACCTTTTGTCTGGGAGTGAGAGAAACCTAGCTTAGCTTGGCTTAAGCCAAAAGGGCAGTTATCAGCTTACATGCCAAGAGTCACACGACTGGACCCAGACGCCATATGTCGACTTCATTTTCAGGCTGGCTGCCCCCACACGGTGGTAGAAATGGCCCTCAGCATTTCCAGGCTCACATCCTGCCTGATGTGAGCAAGAATAGGAAGACTAGGAAGCCAACCTCCTTTCCCAATGGCTTCAGCCAAATCCTGGTGCTGATTCTTCTTGGGTCACCAGGGTCATGCACCCATCCCTGAACAAATGACTATGTCCAGCAGAGCGGGGGACACTGACTGCCCAGGCTTGGCTCACTTGCCCACCCTAGGGCCAGGAGCAGAGAGCCAGAGTTGGGTGGCTCCTGTAGGAAGGGGCTAGAGAGGAAGTGGGCAAAACTGAGAGATGTCCATTCACACTTGGCCCAGGCCCAGTGGCAGAACTGGAGGTGCCTTCTCATCAACCCTGATCCCCCAAAACACATTGTCTGAGGCTTTTGCTTTTGACCTATTAAAGACACACAGTGACTGGGGCGCCTGGGTGGCTCAGTCCGTAAAGCGTCGGACTCTTGATTTCGGCTCAGGTCATGATCTTGCGGTTTGTGAGTTCGAGCCCCGCGTCTGGATCTGTGCTGATGATGTGGAGCCTGTTTGGGATTCTCTCTCTCTCCCTCTGTCTCTATCCCTTCTACTCGGGCCGTCTCTCTCTCAAAAAATAAACATTAAAAAAATAAAAATACATAAATAAAAACACACATAATTGAGATCATTGGAAAAATTTAAGTATTGTCTTAGCTTGGTGTCCTCAAAAGTGGATGTTGAGACAAGAATCAGGATACAAGATATTTACATAGGATACCATCCCGGGGAGCACAGTCAGGGCTGCAGAATGAAACAGGGAAGGGAGGAAAGCCAGTGCAAGCTGACCTAGTGAGGGGATACCCGCTGTGGGCCATGGGGATTCAGTTGCTTTGGGGCTCCTTTTGTGACTGCATAGAGCACACTCAGAAATGTCCCTTAAAGCAGTGGGGGAGCTGGACTATCTGTTGACCAAGTCCTGCCTCTCATTGGTTGAGGGTTGTTCCTGGGGTTTAACAACCTGGTCCCATGGACCTGCCCCATTAAGGGGAAAACAAGGTCTGGCAGCAGCACTAACTTGCCCTCAGAGAGAAATGCAGCGATTGAACAGGAAACATTGGTGTAGAAGGGTGCTGCCCGTTGTATCTGCAGCTGACTTCCAGGGAGGGGCAGGAAGGATAGGAGGGACACCAGCAGCCCTTGCTAAAAATCTAGATTGGCTTAGATTTTAAGGAATTACTATTAATTTTGTTAGTCACCTTAATGACATTGTAATTAGCATAGGGGTATGCTCTTATTTTAAAGAAATGCATTCCGAAGACTTTAGGTGTGAAATGTCACGGTCTTTGTAATTTGCTTCAAAATATTTCCGCAAAAATACAATGAAGCAGATAGTGCAAAATATTAGCAGTTGTTGAATCTAGGGGACAGATATACATTCATGGGTGTTAATTACACCATTTCTACCTTTTGGTAAGTTTGGGAATATTCGTCATCAAAAGAAAAACCCCGGGTGATGCTAGGATTTGTTTGGGTCTGGAGGTTGGGCAGTGGCTACTTTTCCACCTTTCTCCCTGTCCTGAAGATTACTCAGCACAGCAGTCTGGAACTCTGGTTGGAGCTCTTGGTCCTGTCTCCAAATTGTTGTGTGACTTTGGAAAAGTGGCTGGGTCTCAGTTTCCCTGAATATAAATGAAGGTCACGGTGTTCCAGATTTCTGAGATCTGCCACACCCTGAGGCTGTATGGGTCTGTGAGGAGTTTCCAACGTGTGGTGGAAATTCCAGAATATCACGGGAAGAACTCGGGGACTCCTAGTCTGCTGTCTTCTCTGGAGCATTGGGTGCGGGGTTGTTGGGCCACTTCTGGACTGCTCCAAGACCCAGCCGCTGACTTAGAAAATGGTCCCAGTAAGCATTCAGGGCCACCCTCTTTCATCGTGGCTGACTTTGGACTGCTGGGCCTCCGTGTGGTTAAAATCCTGGGCAGAGGGGCCACTCCCAGGAGAAAAGCAAGGCCTTGGCTTTCGCGAAAAGTGGAAGCGAATGTATCTATTCCCACTACACTGCAAGTTTTTACCATAAATGATGTGGAATTGTGTCAAATGATTTTTTTAATATTCTATTCAGATAATAATATGATTCGATGGACATTGGAATTTTAAACCAATCTTTTATTCCTAGGATAAATGTCACTGGGTATGTTATTTTTTGTATATTGTTGAATGCAGGTTGTTCATATTTTACAACTGTTTGTGTCCCATGAAGAGTATTGGTTTGTATTTTCTATTTTAATAATATCTTTTTCTGCTTTTGGTATCAGGATAAATTAGCTTCATAAAACCAGCTGGGAAGGGATTTCTCTTTCTATATTTTCTGAAAGAGTTTGATAGGTATGGTATTTCTTTTCTACTTAATTTTTAAAAATAGATTTTAGTAGGGAAACTATTGGAGTTCAGTGCTTTCTTTGTAGGAAGATTTATAACTACAAATTCAATTTCTTCAATAGATATAGGGTTATTCAGGCTTTCTGTTTCTTCTCAGGCAAGTTTGGTAGTTTGTGATTTTCAAGTAATTTGTACATTTTCTCTAAGTTGTTGAATTTATGGCATTAAATTATTCACAGTGTCATTCTCATACCCCTTTATTATTATGCAATAGGCCATTTTATTCCTGCATATATTCCTTTTTATGGGGTCTGCTTTACTTGATACCAATGTAACAATAGAATGTTCTAGTAATTAGTGTTTGTGTGGCATATTGTCTTCCATCTTTTATTTCTAACCTATCTGTGTTATATTTAAAGTGGATATATGGGGTGCCTGGGTGGCTCTGTTGGTTGAGCATCCCACTCTTGATTACAGCTTAGGTCATGATCCAAGGGTTGTGGGATCAAGCCGCACATCAGACTCCAGAGCCTGCCTGGGATTCACTCTCTCTCTCCTCTGCCCCTTTCCCCAGGTCTCTCTCTGTCTCTAAAATAATAATAATAATAATAATAATAATAATAATAATAATATAATAAAGTGGATATCTTCTAGACTGCATGTAATCTGGTCTTGCCTTTTTATCTAGTTTTTGGCCTCTGAATTGGAATGTTTAGACAATTTAAATTTAATATGATCATTGATACAGTGGGTTTAACTATGTCATCCTGCTATTTATTTTCTATTTTTCCCATCCATTCCTTGTTCCAATTTTTCCTCTGAATTATTTCCCTGTATCAATTATTTTAGGACTCCATTCTATCTTCTCTATAAGCTTATTAGCTATACTTCTTTGTTTTATGGCTTTAGTGATTACTCTAGAGTTTATAATGTATATGTTTAACTCTTATCTCAGTCTATTTTCCATTAATATTACATTGCCTTATATGCGTGATGTAAGAAACTTACAACAGTTTAATTCCTTTCCTCCTCTGTGCTCTGTACTATCTACTGTTGTCACATATTTTACTTATACGTATATTGTAACCCCTACATCCATTGTTATTTTTATATTAAGTAGTTAGCTACCTTTTAAAGAGAATAAGAAGCAAGAAAACACAGAAGTTTTTTTTTAATCTACCCACATATTTAGCATTTCCATACTTTTCATTCATTTGTAAAGACCTGATTTCCTTCTGACACTTTCCTGCATCCAGAGGAGCTTTATTTCATAATTCTTGTAATGCAAGTCTGCTCACAATAATGCAGTCTCTTGACTTTAATTTGTCCAAAAATTCTTTATTTTGCCTTTACTTTTAAACAATATTTTCACTTGATATGGAATTCTAGATTGATAGTCATTTTTTCCTTCCTCTCTGGATATTAGAGATACTGTTCCACTATCTCCTGGCTTGCGTAGTTTCAGTTGAGTAATCTTTGCAATATTTTAGTTCTGTCCTGCATGTGGTGAATACTTTTTCTTTGACTTTTAGGATTTTCTCTTCATCGTTGTTCTTCAGAAACTTGATAATGAAGGGCCTTGATGTGATTTTCTTTGTATTTATTCTGCCTTGGTGTTTGTTCAGTTTTTTGGATATGTCAATTTATATTTTTAATAAAATTTAGAATATTTTCAGCTATGACTTCTTCAAAAATTTTTTATGTTCTCTTTCTTTGGGAACTTGCAATTATACACATGGTAGACCACTTGATATGGTCCTACATGTCATTGAAGCTCTGTTTAACTTATTAGCTTTTTTTCTCCTTTTGCTTTTTGGGATAGTCTCTCTCATCTTTTCCTCAATTTCACTTATGTTTTCTTTCTGTAATGTCTAATTTGATTTTAAGCCTGGCCAATGATGAGTTTTTCATTTTAGATATTGTGATTTTTGGCTCTGGATGTTCTAGGTTTTTTGTTTAAGTTTCCTTTTCTCTTTGCCTTATGCTTATGTTTTCCTTAAATCCTTAAAAATATTTATAATGGCCGCTTTAAAGTCTTTTCATGCTAATTCCATTACCTTTGTGATTTCTAGGTTTGATTCTATAGACTAATTCTATTGACTGGGTTAAATTTTTCTGTTTGGGTTATTGTTGTTACATGTTTAGTTATTTTTTATTAGATGCTGGACATTATGCACATGAGGTTGTTGAGTGTCTGGATTTTGTTTTCTTCCATTGAGTACACTGAGTCATGCTCTGGAGGCCACTTAGTTTACTTCCAGCTCATCTTGTACTTATGAGACTTGTTTGTAAGGTTTGTAGAGTCTAGAGTAGCCTTTACTCTAGGGCTTACTTAGTTCCACAACTAAAGTGTGCTCTTTATGGGGTTTCTCCTGAATGCCCTGAACAGAGTCTCCCCATTCTTTTTGGTGAGAACTCAAATGTCTTTCAACCTTGCTGAGCTTCAGTATTTGCTTAACTAGTAGCTTCCCAGGAGTTGTTTTCTTCTTTGGTAATTGTTCCTTTTCTAGACTCATGGAGTATCTCCCACCACTGCTTAGTGTTCAGCCAGACTCAGGGAATCCCTGTGCAGATTTCTGGAGCTCTTCCTCTGCATAGCTTCTTCCTCTTCAGCTCTCTGCTGTACATAATCCAGAAATCTTAGGCATCCCAAAGTCACTGTCTCTCTCCTCAGCATATGAAGACCACACGCTGTGCTTGCATCTGCACGAATCTTTGCCGAGTCCAATAAGTGCCTCTGGGCAAAAATCTTTGGACATATAGGGCTCCCTTCCTTTGTTTCCCTTTTCTCTGGAACTGGAGTACTATGATGCCTGTTGTTCAACATCCGAAAACTGTTGTTTTTCATATTTTTTCTATGCTTTTTTTGTCTAATTGTTTTAGATAGTATAGGAAGCAGAATATGGCCCTTTAAAGATGTCTCTGTCCTGATCTTTAAAGGACCTTTAAAGGATCTTTAAAGATGTCTATGTCCTGACATCTACGGATGTCTTTGTCCATAACGTTAGGTTACGTGGCAAAGGGGAATTAAGGTTGCAGATGAAATTAATGTCACTAATCAGATGCCTTTAAAATAAGGAGGTTATCTTGGATTATCCAGATGGGCCCAAGGTATCTGCAAGGACCTTGAAAAGTAGAAGAGGGAGGAAGGAGAGAACCAGAGAGACGGCAGCATGGAACGACTTGGTTCCATGTTGTTGGCTTTGAAGATACAAAAAGAGAAACGTAAGTCAAGGAAAGCAGGTTTCCTTGGAGCTGGAATGGGCAAAGAAAGAAATTCTCTCTTATAGCCTGCGGAAGGAATGCAGCCTTGCTAACACCTTGATTTTAGCTCACTCAGACTCATTTTGACCTCCAGATTTATAAGATAATAAATTTATATTGTTGAAGCCACTAAGTTTGCAGCAATTTGTTACAGCAGCAATAGGGGCATTGGTATTTAAAAAATTTTCTCTGGTAGTTCTAATGTGCACCCAGGGCCGAGGACCACTGACCTCATTTAACCTCCCCAATTTACAGCTGAGGCCCCTGGAACAAAGAATGGCTAGAGGCAGATACCAGGGGCGGTGGATCTCAGTACTGCAGAGCCCAGTTAAAACAAGAGTACAGAATATGTATCTTCTATCTTCCCAGGAGGATGCCTCTTGGCATCCAGGTGTTTGTAATCATGGCAGGAGGTGTGCAATGCACTTGGATGCAAGATGTACATCCTCAAAACGTGGTAGGGAAGGCCAACCCATTAGCTATGCAAAACTATGGATTTCTGCAGTTCTAAAATCCATTTAATCAGCCTTATTACCACAAAAGTGCCCACATATAAACCTGGTGTGAGTCATTGATTGGTTTGATCAAGTTGATGAGAATTCTGGTATTTAACAGACTTCCGCACTCTGGAGAACCACAGGGCACGTTCTGCCAGGGCTCCTATCAATCCTGTCTCCAGCTTTACATCAGCAATGGCACTTCTCAGCTTGGTTTCAGTCATTCCATGCATTTAAAAAAAATTAGTGCTTTCACTGAGCCAGCAGGAGCGAAGCACTGCCTAGATTTTGGTGTTCAGTAGCATTCTGAGATTTATTGATTCATGTTCAAAATTTCAGGGACCCAAGGATTCCTTGGTGAGATCATTAGGTGAGAATTTTTCCTCTTTCTTTCCCTCCCTTCCCTTTCTCTTCAACTCCCTTCTCCTTCTTCTTTCTATTTTTAAAATTAACCTTAGGTTGGTCACACCTGGGGCACTTGGACGGCTCTGCCTGTGGACCATATGCAGGTTAGGAGACAATTGGATTATCCCAGGGCTCCTTTCCTGCCTTGACATTTTTCTAATTCCACAACGCCTCTGGATGATTCTTGGCTGTTACCCAGTTTAGGATTTCAGGCTGGTAATGACAGCCAGATGACCTCGCTCTGCTCCTCTCTCCACAGTGCACTCTTAGCTTTTGCTTGGGCCTTGACTCACTGTTTAGCTTAGAAAAACCCACTCAGCAAGCTGGCATTTTGCAGGTGGTTGAGGACAGATGCAGAGAGTGAGACAAAAGTGATGGTTAACACCTCTGGAGTGTGTACAATTGTTCTCCATGCTTGGCCAGCAGAGTCAGGCTATTGATAGATACTAAATATTACCCTCATTTTATACACGAGGACACTGCAGGCACAGAGGGATTAAGTAACTTTTGAAAGAACACAATAAATAAGTAGCAGACCTGGGATTTATACCCAAGCCGGGTTTAGAAGCTTGTTCTTAACCACTACCCTACTGTCAAAGAAGCAGCCCTGTGTTTGCATTGGATTAGGGTAGGTGGCACCGGAATGCCATACTCTGAAGGGCCCGAAGGCATTACTCTCAATGCCCTGTCATATGCCTGCAACCTCCCTTGTGAGTTCCTTTTACGTTTGAGTAAAGGCATGACCTGTCATAGTGTCTGCATCTAGACAGACGGTATTCAGATCGACTCTTGGTGCCTCTATCTGCTAGTTTGTGGTCCTGAACCTTAGTTTCCTTATCTGTAAAATGGGGCTACTAATACCTTTTTCAGAGGGTCGTCATGAGGATTCTATGAAATTGCATCCAGAGGACACCTGGCACTGGGGGCCCACCCTTCATTAAAGGATGGACCCATGGAAGGAAACACTTTAATCTACGATTGACATTAGTGTGGAGACTTAGAGAATAGGATATGGGCAGAGAGTGCACATATAGTGTGGAGAGTTCCTGTATATCCTTCCCCTAGCATTTCCTAACATTAACCTCTTATAGAATTTTATATACTTATGCAGAATTATTCAAACCAATAAATTAATATTGGGTGATGTTACTACAAAACTACAGACTTCATTCAGCTTTCACTGGTTTTCTCATTAGTGTCCCTGTCCTGTTCCAGGATCCAATCCAGAACCCTGTGAGGTATTTAGTTGCTGTGTCCCTAGTCCCATTCAATCTGTGACAGTGCCTCGGTGTGCACTTGCTGTTCATGACCTTGACACTTCAGAAGGATTACGGAGCAGTTATTTTCCAGGACGGCATCCAGTTTGTGCTTGTCTGATTTTTCCTTCGTGATTAGACCGAGGTTACGCATTTTTGGTGAGTGTCCCATGTGAGTGATGCGTCTCTCTCAGTGCATCATCCCAGGGGCCATGCGATGTCGATACGTCTTATCACTGGTGATGTTAGGTTTGGTCACTTGAATAAGGTAGGGTCTGCTGAATTTCTGCACTGCAGATTACTGTGTTTCCCACCCCCCCTTCATAGTTGATAAATATTTTCGGGGAGATATTTTGAGATATTTCAAATTTTCTGTTTCGCCTTAAATTTTCACCTAGTAATTTTAGCATCTTGTCTGCAATAATTACTACCGTGGTGTTGTAATAGCAAATTTTAAAAATTTCCTCATTCATTTCGCATATATTAATTGGAATTCTTCTGTAGGGAAGAGCTGCCCCCCATTTATTTATTTATTCAGTTATTTATTTATGACCATATGGCTCCTGGATATTTACCTTACGAGTTATAATTTGATATTCTCATTATTTATACTGCTGCTCCCATTGTCCCAGCCTTGGCCCTTGGGGACCCTTTCCTCTGTCCTTTTGACCCATGGGCAGGGTCTACTGGCACAGTCAAGGCCAAGAGCCCAGAGTTCGCCTGAGGGCAGTGAGGGCTGGGGTGTGAGAGAGTGTGAGTGCGTTGAAGGGAGAGCAGAAAGGAGAAATGGTGGAGCCTGACACCCTTCTCCACCGAGCATCCGCTCCGGTAAGACTCAAGCAGCTCCGACATTTCCCTGGACCAATTCTGTTTCCCTGCTCCATTCTACAGCTGAGGAATTAAGGCCTCCAGGAGGGAAGGGACTTGTTGGAGGCCACAGAGCAGGTTGGGTGGGTGGTGAGGTAGGGGACAGCCTCACCGTCAGGTCCCGTGGGCCTGGCACCCATTCCCCATGAGGTGCCTGGTGGCAGGCAGACTGTTCCAGCACCTGGGCAACCGAGGGTCTGAGGGAGTTTTGTTCCATCAGCATAGGCTCAGGAAACAGGAGGCCTCTGGTGCAAAGTTTCTTCAGGAAGCCCTGGGGCTGTTGGCTCTGCTCCCTCTTCTTTCTGCCCAGCTGAAAGGGAGGGGTTTTCTGTGCCAAATCCCCAGCTCCGGCTCAGTGGGGGCCTCTAATCCCCTCCTGGCTCAGGAACGTGGTTCAGCCAGGTCTGGCGGAGGTGCCCCCAGAGAGAGGATTTCTGCAGGCCTGGGAACAGGGCACCACGTGGCCCCAGGCCCACCCTGGTGAGGGCTGGGATGCTAGCAGCGGAGCATGGGAAACAGGCAGAGGGTTGAAGCTGACGCTCAGTTCTGTGGGAGTCAGGGGCCACACTGATGGAGGTCCGGTGGGCAGAACATGGGAAGTGACAGGCTGCTGTGACCCCCGAGACCAGCCTGTGGCAATTTCTCTAACATCTGAGCTCTTCCGGCCCTGGCGGTCTGCATACGCACTAGACCCTAGGCAGTGTGGAGACATAGCACACCCAACCAAAGTAGAAAAGCCTCCTTTCAATCATGTGAACACAATCAGAAAGCAGAGGTTGTGAGTCCTGCCAATCCCTTTCTAGTCTACAAGGAATTTTCTAACGAGGCAGGCAGGATAGGGGTTGGAGTCCTCATTGTATGGATGCCGCGACAGAGGCCTGAAAGAGAAAGGGGTTGTGGCTTACTCCGAGGGGTTCAGATGATTCTAGAAAGACTCGGGCCTTCCCACTCCCGAGGTCTGGGCTGTCCCATGACACCATTCTGTCTTTGGGGCCTGTTCTCCCACATCTGACTCATCTCCAGCCACAGTGAGCCGTGCCTGGGGCTCAGTAGGTGCTTTGGAAAGTCTTCTGAGTGTTTTCTGGACTTCTGCAAGGTGGGCTGTTGTCTTGGGTACATCGACCGGAGCAGCAGCAACCCCCAGACCCGTCACCTGACCGGCAAGGTGACTGAGGAGCATGTGTACGCATGCGTGTGGGCACACGTGCACGTGTCAGGTTGCACGAGGAGCGGCGTGTGCTTGGAGGAGTCTGCAGAGAGGCCCTTGGCTGGATCCCTGCCCTTGTCTGGCTCTGGTTTCATACTTCCTGCCCCAGCAGGCCTGGGGAGGCCAAAATGCACAGATGGCCATCTGGCTGGCACTTTAGGACATGGCCCAGTGCTCACTCTCAGCCTCTCTTCCCCCCACCCTTCTCTGCTTCAGTGGCTGTGTTGACTCTGCAAAGGTGTGGTGGGGCCAGGACAGGGAGGCGTTGTGGGGTCGTGGGTGGGGGGCTCAGGCACAGGACCAGAGCGCGGCAGAACTGCCCACTCCACCCTCGATCAGACTCGTGTTGAAGAGAACCTGTGTCCCTGCGCTGTGGTCCTGATGTCCATGAGGCAGGAGGGTCACAGGGTGGGGGAGCCCTGGTGCTGCTCGTAGTGTGAAAAGTCCACTCACGTGAGCATTCTCCATGGCCCGTTCTCTAAAGTCCATTCCCAAGAGCCAATCAGAGAGCTTGCAGCTCGCTCACTCATTCCTTCATTCCTTCATTCCTTCCATAAACCTTTCTTACTGCATATAGTATGTGAAAACCTGGCAGGGCCACCAAGATGAATAAAGAACCATTGGATTGGATCAGAACCCACTTCTGTTTCCAGAGTTTTAAGGTAGTCTGATGGGGAAGATGAGGACAATTCCTCCGAAGCGTCCCTGTAGCCACCCTGCTCTCTGCAGCATTTTGGAGGCAGAGGATACAGTAATGGAGGGCAGTGGGAGGTGCTGGGGAAGGAAGGGAGGGCTTGGCTCTGGTGCCTACCTATTCTGTGTCCTGGGTTGCCAGATTCAGCAAAGACAAAAACAAAAACAAAAACAGGACTCCCACGGAAATTTGCATGTCAGATAAACCATGAAATGAGCTGATCTGCAATCCCATCCCTCCCGCTCCTGCTTGTTGCTATGTAGCCTGGGGGCATGGCACACGTGGCTTCTCCCTGCCCAGCCTGGCTGTCACCAGCACCGGGAAAAGAGGGACTGCAGAGTCCTTCAGGGTGTGTGTGGGAGGGGGGTGGGGTGGGGGCCTTCCCCATTCCACACAGCCTCCACCTCTGGGCAAGGGGTCTCAGCCCCTGTCCAGGGACCTGTGCCTTAATTTTAAAAAAGAATTATTTAGGATAAGTTCCATGCAATATTTGGGATATACTTACACTCAAAAGATTTGTTTCTTCTCTGAAATTAAAACCTAACTGGGCACCCTGAATTTTATCTGGCAATTGGATGGCCTGGGCAAGTGGGGGACAGACCCTCCCTGGGCCTCTGCTGCTTTATCAGCACTGCAAAGGTGACAAGGTGGGTCCATAAGAGCCAAGAACCTCCAGCTCCACAGAGAGCTGACTCTGCCTGTTTCACAGCATCCCCTGGCCCAATGCCACCTGTTTGGAGGGCAGACGCCTCCAAAGTCTATGGAGAAGGGTCCGGGTGGTTGAGGAGACAGGCCTGCTCTTATGGAACCCCCAGTTTCCTCTCACCCCCAGGGGACAGGTCAGCCTGAGTGAATCATTGGCTGCCATTGCATGAGCGGGCTGGCTTAGGGACCGTCCTGGGTCATTAGAGGTCCCCAGACAAAAGTGATCCTGGGCGCTCTGCCCACCTCACTACTTTTTTGGCTACTAGTCCAACCGTGTCCTTGACTGCTGCAGGGGGAGGCCAGGGAGGGGAAGACGATCCCCAGTGTCACACAGCACACAGTGGAGAACCAAAAGCAACCCTCCAGCCGCTGGAGATTCTGTCCTGTGCCGCCTGGGAAAACACCCTCCTGGCCCTGCACAGCGTCCCCTGAGGGTCATCCTTGGGACCATGGGGGTTCTGCCCAAGAAAGACTAATGGGATCTTGGGGGGAGCTCTGCCCAAAAGGTGAGTGGTGCATTTGTCTGAAGCCAGTCTGGCCTGGGGCGTTGCTAACTGCTTTGAGCATAAACAATTCCATATGTCCGACAGGCTGATTAGCCACACAGAGACGGGGTGGGGCGGGGGGAGACTGTGAATAAGGAATCCATATTAACCAAAGATCCAGCGATAGAGGCCCAGCTGAAAGAAATTAAAAAGATCGTGTTTTCAAACACTGGCCCTCCAACCGGGGGATTTTTCTAGCTGCCAGCGAGTGCATTACAAATTTCAGACACTAACGTATTGACAAAAACAAACAAATAAGCAAAAGTTGAAATGCGGGAGGCCTCCTGGGTCTGATAGAAATCTCAACGATTCCCTCCTGCTTTGGTCTTTTTTTTTTTTTTTTTTTAATGCAACTAACAATAATATCTAACAGAAAATTCGTCCACAGTCTGGATGCAGTTCACCCATTGTTCCTCTGCAAAAGTGTCGTCCCTTTAAGCGTCTGCATGTTGGCGATCGTTAGGAGGAAAGAGCTAAGCAGAGTTTCCTTTATTTATTTATGTCCCTTTTGCTGAATTCTGATGAAGCGCAGGCAGGCAGGCAGCAGAGCATCTGGCTTCTCAGAGAGATGGCTGCATGGAGAGGGGCCCTGGTTCCGGACACAGAGAGTATGTGCTGGCTCTCTTGAGCGGATGGGGATTCCATCTTGCCGGTGGTTGGGGGTCTGCAGTGAAATCTCTCACCTCCCTGTGTGGACATTCTCCCAGGTCCTGCTCCGGGCACCCCCTGCCCTGTTCCCTCTTTGGCCCTGTGCAGGCTGTGTGTGGAGCAGGGGATTCGGGCTGAGAGCCTCACTTATGTGCGGAGGGTAAGGGGGGCTGGGAGGGGCACAGATGTTACGTCCAAAGCAAGGCGCTCCCGCTCCCGTAGGTCCTAGAAACCACATGTTCTGAAGCCACACTGCAGGATCCAGGCATGTTTGGTGGGGAGGTTAGTGGGGGTGCCCACACAGGGGGAATCAAGTCCTCTCCTGACTTTGCGCCTCTTGAGGGGTCCTCATGGGACAGAAGGGAAAGGTTCTGCCTTGAAGGAGCATATGTTGTGACAAAAGACGGAGAAGATAGTCTTCTCTCTGTCTATTTTTTTTTAACGTTTATTTATTTTGAGAGAGAGTGAGAGAGCATGAGCAGGGGAAGGGCAGAGAGAGAGAGAGGGAGAGAGAGAATCCCAAGCAGACTCCCTTCTGTCAGCACCAAGCCCAATGCAGGACTTGAACTCACGAACCGTGAGATCATGACCTCAGCCAAAATCAAGAGTTGGATGCTTAACCGACCTGAGCCAGGTGTCCTGGGAGTCTTTTCTTTATGCTCAGATGATGTCACTACCTTTCAGAATCTGGTGAAAGGTTAGGATGGTGGCCTTGTAACTGGACAGAGCTCCTTGTCATTGGACAGGTGACAGTGACGGTGTGTGACATTTATTGACCCCACTGCCCCATTCCAGGACTACTGCAGAGTTATTGTGCTTTCAGGTGGGAAGGCACACTTATTTTTTCTCTAGTAAAACCAGGAAATTATCGTGGACACTCAGAGAGCTCAAGTAATTTGTGCAAATTCACACAGCACTTGGTAGTCAGATGTGCCTTGGAAACCCAGACCCTGGCCTCCCAGCCCTGAGAAGCTCTGTGGTGACCGGCTGGCTCATCAGGCCCAGAAAGGGTCTGTGTCTGACGTGACTGATGACTCAGCACTGTGTCCATTGTGGGGCGTCCTTGTCGAGAACACAGACATGGCTGCGGGAACGCCAGGCATTCCTGGGGCCGTGGACACTCTGGGCCTTGGACCGCCTGGCCAGGGTCTAAAGCGGATGTGGACAGCCCCTGAAGGTCCTGCAGCCCGGCGCAGCACGTCTGAGAAGGAGAGGAAAAGGCACAGCGCAGCCCGTGCCCACCCCACCCCGGGTCATGCAGGAGAGCAGATGCAGGGACCATCTGAATGACCAGCATTTCCAAGATTGCATTAGCGTGACTTAGCGGCCTGGGGCTGGGCACAGACCCTGGTGGGAGAGGTCGACTGTCCCCTCTGAGTTCAAATGAGGGGTGTGGCTCAAATGAGCAACATGTCCTCTCTCATTGTGGCTCTTTGCAGAAGTTAAATTTTTTCTTTTTAAAAAAAAAAATTTTTTTTAATGTTTATTTATTTTTGAGACAGAGAGAGACAGAGCATGAATGTGGGAGGGTCAAAGAGAGAGGGAGACACAGAATCTGAAGCAGGCTCCAGGCTCTGAGCTCTCAGCACAGAGCCCGACGTGGGGCTCGAACTCACAGACCGTGAGATCATGACCTGAGCTGAAGTCAGACGCTTAACCGACTGAGCCACCCAGGCGCCCCTAAATTTTTTCTTTTTTTAATGAAGACCTCAGAACGCTGCCTTTTTGGGAAGCTCTAGAAACCCCCTGGGAAACATCTCTTTGGATACTCACCACCTGCAGAGAAAATGGTCTATATGTCCAGCAGTTTGGCGTCTGGAGATCAGAGAAGACAGCATCATGTGCAGGGCTTGAGAATAATTCTGTGGATTGGGATGGGGACAGAATGCCTTGCTGACGGTGGCAGTCAGAGCTCAGCTTTGGCATGCCACCGATCCAGGTTCAAACCCTAGCTCTGCCGTCTACTGACAGTGTGACCTTAGGAAAGACAGGTTTCCTCTGTGCTTTGGGTCCTCATCTGTAAGCGGGGCTGGTCATCTATGACCTTGACCTCAGAGAGGTATACTTTAGTGGGTAGGAACAAAGTGTAGCTGGTTCTTGGATCCCAGCAGAGTGAAGGAACAGCCCTGGGGAGGGAAAGGAGGGCTTGTAAAGTGTGGGGTGCCCAAGGGGGCTCCCCTTGGCCTCTCAGAGGATAGGGGCTGGTGGGGGTAGATTCTTCTCATTCCCTCCTGCTGTGAATCCACTACGTTCTTTTGGACTTGGGTTCTGGTATCAGTGGGGGAAGATAGTGATGTGTTAAGTCAAACTAGCGCTGTTATTGCCAAGATGGGGAAACTGAGGCCCAAGGAGGGGAAGGGGTATCTTCCTGAGGCCACAGAAAGAGAATTGGCTGAAGGCAGGTCTGACCTGCCAGTTTCCTGCCCCCTCCGTGCTGACCTCTGCCTATGCACCTGCCTCCCCTAGGGAGGTATGCACTGTGAGAGCACTTGGCCCAGAGATGGCTGCAGGAATCCAGAGTGTTCCCCGCCCCCCCTCAGCCTGTCTTCTGCATTTCCCTAGGAAAGTGACCAGAGGCACTGGGCGTCTCTTGGACAGCTGAGGGGAGTCACCCATGTGACGGGGAGAGAGGAGGAAGAGTCCTAGCTCTGCCCTCACTAGGCTGTGGCACGGTGCACGTGGCTTTACCTGCCTCATCTGTGAAATGGGGGCATGACTCCAACTTTCTAGGCTGTTGTGAGGATTGGCTATTCATTGGACAGGTACTGACTGGTTATTGTCTAAGTGCCCGGCTCTGCTCCAGAAAGGGGGACAGGCGTGAACTAGATGGGGGGCCCATCCGCATGAGGCTCCCTCTGTAGCGGAGCAGACAGTCAAGAGACATGCAAAAGAGGAAGTCACGGGATCTTTTCACATTGAGATAATAATGCAACAGAGCGGCGCGAAAGCGCGTGAATGGCATGGGCAGGGTAGGAACTGCTTCAGAATAAGAGCGAAGCAGGGGTGTACAGCCCCTCCCAGGCTGTGGCAACCACAGGTGCCAAGATCCTGGGGGCAGGAAGGAGGCCAGCAGCCGGAGTACAATGGGAATGGAGAGGGATGCCGTGGAGAAGCGGCGGGGCCAGGCAGAGGGCTGAGCTGGGTTCAGCCAGTAGTTGATGTTCAACCATGTTCAGGTTGGCTCCGATGGCAAGAGGCCAAGGGGAGCCCCCTTGGGCACCCCACAATTTACAAGCACCACAGGCGGGTACGTGACTCCTCTCAGACACGGGTGCCTGGTCCAGGCCTGGCAGGAAGGTAGTAGTTGGTGTCCATGCATATCTGGGGGGGCGGCGAGGTCTCGAACTGTCTCTGGTGGCTGGAGAGAGGTCAACAGGCTAGAGCAGAGCTGGTGAGGCCAAAAGACAGGCACTGTGAATTGTTGTGGCTGGAGCCATCCCAGACAACACGGGCATCTCGGTGGTGGGGGGTGGTGGGGGTGTCACCAAGTCCCCGACAGTGATAACGCACAGTGGGAAGAAAGAAACCCTCAGAACAGAATAGCTTGCTTGGATCAGCAACTCTGAAAGTGTGACGCCGTGGTTTAGCAGCCACTGTTGATTGTCCTTCTGACCCAGGCCCCTCCTTCTTCCTTTACAAGGCTATATTCGGGTATACATCTTTCATGGGCCTTGGGGGAGGCAGGTTCAAGCTGCAGCCCCTGTCACAAGGAGTAAACTATGAGAAGTTTTAGCTAGAAGTTCCATGGGCGCCCCCCTAAGCCTAAAGAAGTACCTAAGATCACTGAGTTAGGCTCAAGCAACTTAGGAACTTTTTATGCTGGGACAACTTATTACCCAACTGCAAAAGCAATATAAAGAACTGAAAGAAAAAAGTAATGATTTTAATTTATTCTTAAATAACTACAATTGCATACCGATGAGATGGTTGTCCCTGTCGGGCACTGCACAACTTCTCAGACTTTGGATTTGGATTGGACATTGCTGCTGTCATCTTCTGTTCCACGTTGGTTTCCATTCCATGCTTGTTTTTTTTTTTTTTTTAATTACAGCAACCACTGAAAACTTAGCTTCTCAAAGATCTGATACCATTAGAGGGATATAGCATGATCTAATGTGGAAACTATGAAGTAATGTGAACTAGGAGTTCCTGTGGTAACCGGTATTGCTGTGTTTCTCTTGAAAATGTGAAATATCCTGCAGCGCCCCAGAATTTTGTTGTGGCAGTCTGGGGTGGCTCAGTCTGCAGTCTGGGGAACATGGGTGCAAAGCAATCAGTCATTGGTTTAATCAGGAGCACGTGCCAAAGTTCTGGCCAATGAAACGTGAAGGAGTCTTTTGGAAGATTTGTGGGGAAAGGTGTACTTTACCCATAAAAGATGTTTGGGAAGAAGTCATCTCCCGCCACTGCTGGCTTCCGTAGTGTCCTCAGGGGTGTTCTGGAACTGCGTCTTCCATCCTGGGTCCAATGGGGGTCACCATCCCAAGGAGAACACTCTGAGGTGAGCGGAGGGGCAAGACGGAGGGGCTCTGGCTGTGACGCCATCGTCGGCTGCCGGATCCTGGAAGCACCCACCTCTGGACTTCCTATTTCGTGAGCTCAGACCTTCCTTGAGAGTTTAACCTGTTTAGAACTGGATTTCCTGTTCACCTGCAGCCCAAAGCGCCCTTCCCAATACTCCAGCAAAGGATGCTTGGGAAACTGCTTTCCCTCCTTCATTAAGGGTCACCTATCAAAGCCTCTGAGAAATCCCACAATTCTCTGCTTACTTTTGTTCAGAGTGCAGAGTGCAGAGTTTGCCAGATTCACTTGACCGAGGAAACCTTTTTTCCATAGAACCTCATTAACATCTCACAAGACACTCCTGTGCCAAAAAACACACTTTTGAAAAGGATGCCTTAGATCCCTTCTTATAGCTGCTCGGCCCCACCCGCCCCAGAAGCCCTGACACACAGACTCCCACCTCAGAGGCGCGCCAGGGTCCACATGTGTTTCTGTTCAATGGGGGAGACTAAATGAAGCCAGATGTACCTGGGCAGCCCACAGGCAGGAGAAGCAATGATTTAATGGCTCAGCTATGCGGGGATTAGCTTGCTAGAGAGCTCCCAAGGAGGGGTTGGGGACTTGCCGCCAGTCTGCTAATGGATTCAGCAGAAATGCCCCTGAGGGCTGTGCGTGACTGCCATGTGCACGAACGTGCCGTGTCCGTGACCTCTGTGTTAGTAAGTACCGTGTGTCCGTGATGGCCGTCCTATGACCCCCATGCCCATGACTGCAGTGACCATCATCACGGTGTCCATGACTGTTCTGTCCATGACTACTGTGTTCGTGACCTCTGTGTCCCTGAATCTTATGTCCATCACCTCTGTGTCAATGATCCCAGTGCCCGTGACTGCTGTGTCCATGATCACAGTATTAATGACTTCTCTGTCCATGACAACTGTGCCCATAACTGCTATGCCCGTGACTGCTGTGCCATGATCTCTGTGTCCATGACCTCTGGCCCAAGTCTCTATGCCATGACCGCTACGCCCATGACCCTGAGTCCATGGCTGCGGTGTAGAGGGTCAGAACTTCTGTGCTTCTCAGGACAAGGTGCCCCCAGCCCAGGAGAACCACTAGCTGGGGCACTTAGGCCATTCCCTTCCCACTCTGGGGCCAAGAGATTATCCGGCCCAGGGGTTTTCAAACAGTGTCCCTAGGACCCTGGGGGCTCTGAACAAGCCCCTTAGGGCTGATCCAGCCCCTTAGCTGATTCTGCCAAGACAGCTTTTTATTTATTCTTTTTATCCGCTGGGTTTCCATGTAGGAATTCACTAGAAGAAAAGCCTTCGTGGCAGGAAAAAAAGTCTAAAACCACTGATGTTGTCCAGCCGTGCATTTTGCAGAAGAGAAGACGGGGGCCTCCCTAGAGATTTGTGGGAGAGCCAGAACAGAGGGAGGGGCTGGGGTCAGGGCAGGGGAGGGGAGGACACAGCCCGCGGAGGCAGTGGTTTCTTCTCCCTGCTGACTTTGCCTGCCGTGACCCAGGAGAAAAGCCCTTTGAAACAGTCAGAGATGCGGCCGGGAGCGGCCGGGAGCCACACAAAGCGTGCTTCTCCAACTTGGGTCACTGGCGAGGAACCAGGAGGCAGGCTGGGAACTTGGCCTTGGAGGTGGGGTGCACTTATTGGCTCAGCTGAGGTTTAGAGGCTGACAAATGGCCACTCACCCCAGGCCAGGCACCTCTACACAAGAGCTCAGCTTCTTGTAACTGCCTGAGCTGGGTCTCAGCCCGCCCACCGGTACCAGTTTAGCAACGGGGGCTTTAAAAGGTGTGTAATATCCAAGAGGAAAATAAGCTTGTGGGTTGAAGAAGATCTTTCAGTCTATCGTATTAATTAACATGTTTATCTTTATGCCAGTGCGGTTGTAAAATAACAATCTATAATATCAACGTATATTATAATTATGTTCATATGAATCATATAGGTTTATGGAGGAGCAGGCCCATGCAAGGAAAAAATGTCTACCCAAGTTATGATGAAGTCATGATGTGTCCTGGGTAAGTGACAGTGGACTTCAGACCTTGTATCTGTTTGCTCGGGCTGCCATGACAAATACCACTGACTGGGTGGCTTAAATAACAGGTTTATTTTCTCCCAGTTCTGGAGGCCAGAAGTGTGAGATCAAGGCGCCCTTAGGTTTGGTTCCTGCTGAGGCCCCTCTCCCTGGCTTATAGCTGGCCGCCTTCTCCCTGCGTCCTTACCCAGTGTTCCCTCTGTGTGTGTCTGTGCCCTGGTTTCTTCTTTTTTATTTTTTTTAAAACATTAAAAAAAATGTTTATTTATATTTATATATAGAGAGAGAGGGAGACAGAGAATCCCAAGCAGGCTCCACACTGTCAGTACGGAGCCCTATGTGGCTCAAACCCGTGAACCGCGAGATCATGACCCAAGCTGAAACCAAGGGTTGGACGCTTAACAGACTGAGCCACCCAGGCACTCCCCTCATCTCTTTTCATAAAAACACCAGTTACACTGGATTAGAGCCCACTCTGATGACCATATCTTAATTTAATTTAATTTAATTGCCTTTTTTAAGGACCTTATGTCTAAATACGGTCCCATTCTGAGGCACTGGAGGTTAGACCTCAACAGACGAATTGGGAGGGGGCACCACTTAGCCCTGAGATCTTCTCTCTTGAGTTCATGTTTCCCTCGCAACTGTCTTCCTTCCTTCTTCCTCTCCCTCACTCTCTCTCTTTCTTCTTTTTGAAAAGAGATGGGCTCTAAATAGAATGAGCCCTGCATGAGAGACACCTGCTTTCAGATGGGGAATCTGTCCAGCTCCCTGGTTCTGTCTGTAGGGCCATGAGCCAAGACGCCCTCCAGTGCTGGGCTCTGTGCAGGTTTAAGCTGCTAGAAGGAGTATAAAGGGCACTGGTGCCATAGGGTGGATTCTGGCACTTTTCCTTCCCTTCAGCTGCCAGGGCTTGGTCAAACTATATTCAAGATGTGCTGTATTGGAATTCTGAGATTATTGGGGGTTGATCGTGACTATGGAATATCCAGGTATGTGGGATTCATAGCCCATCACAAGCTCCAGGTGTTAGAGAGACCCTCCCCACCTGCTTCAATTCGACCCCATCCCAGCCATCTTCAGCTGTACGGGGTAGACATGGGGTGTGTCTTTTGATATGGAAATGGCTCCATTTCCTTAGGATTGAACATGTAGAGGATCTCACAGCCTCCCGAACGCTGGAAATCCTTTCTGCTTTATTAGGATTTTGTCAGGAAAGGGGGTTGAGAGACTCAGGGTGAGAGAGCCCTCAACCGCCCCTGTTTCCATGTCACTGGAGAGCTATTCTGCTGCCCTTGAAAATTAAATGCTACTTTCGAGTGTGGCTATCCATGTGAACTTTGTGAACATTTATTGATTTTATTTTAAATGGGTCCTTCTGGGGCACCTGGGTGGCTCAGTCAGTTAAGCGTCCGACTTCAGCTCATCTTGAAGTCCGTGAGCTCGAGCCCCGCATCGGGCTCTGTGCTGACGGCTCAGAGCCTGGAGCCTGCTTCAGATTCCGTGTCTCCCTCTCTCTCTGCTCCTCCCCTGCTCACACTCTGTCTCTGTCTCTCTCTCTCTCTCAAAAATAAAGATTAAAAAAAATTTAAATGGGTCCTCCTGAGGTTAATCCCAATATGAGGAAGAACAGGAAGAGAAGGAGAAAGGGGAGGGGCAGGAGAAGGCAGTGCGGGTCTCTGAGTTGGATTCCCTTTTGTTTTGCCCTGTGCTCTTGTGGCCTTGCCTCTTCTGGGGTCTCTCATCCTGAGACACAGCCTTGGTGTGTCGCAGAGATTTTGTCCCCTTGGATATGCTCCAGCACCTTGGTGGGTCTTATGATCGTAATGTCAGATTCAGGGGCATGGGTTGCAATCATTCTATAGCTAGAACCAACCCACCTGGGCCAGGATGGGGCCTGGTGACCCCACCTGGAGAGCAGGTGGTGTAGGACTTTTGGAAAGGGGCTGTTGGCCTCCTGGCAATCACCCCTCTCCACCTGGTCTCTACAAGTGGGAGGAGAGCCTGGAATGGAGGGCTTGAGGCCTGGGGTCAGCCCCTTCCCTGAGACCCATTTCACCTATGGCTTTGAGCGAGTTTTCCTTCTCTGCACTTCGGGCTCCCCATCTCCTGAATGAGGAAGTTGGACCAGATGAGTCCATTGGTGCCCATGAGGCACCAGCCGCCAGGGGAGGTGCCGAGGACACACAAAGACAAGAAAACGAGCCCACACGCCTCTTGGTTTGTGTGGTTTTCACCCTACAGATGCAAAACCAGAGACTCGAAGAAGTAGGGTAGCTCGCTCAAGGTGGCAGGACTGACTACTGGGATGCAGGGCTGAGCCAGGCTGATGTCTGTCCAAAGCTCCTTCTCCACATTGACGTCTGGTAGGGAAAACCAGGCAAGTAGGCAAGGGATTGTTGCGGCATGGATTACACCAATCCCCTGGGGCCGGACCAACACATTCACATCACGGTAGCTGATTCAGGGGTCACAAAGAAGCTCCCCCTTGAGTGGTGTCCTAGGGAACAAGATGGGCTGTGTCCGGGGGAGAAGCAGCAGGAAAGCGCTTCAGGTGGAGCGGAAAGAAGGAGCAAAGTCAAGAGAGTGAAAGCCTATCGAGTCTAACTCCCCCCTTGGCAAAGGGAGGCAGTCTAGGGCGACTGGCTGTGCACAGGGTGTGTGGTGGAGAGGTGCAGGGGAGGGGGCGGGAGGGGGCTGGCTGGTGTCAGTCTGAGGAGGGCCGTGAAGGATCATGCCAAGCAGTTCGGCTTGCTCCTTAAGCTGATGGGGGGCTATTGAGGGTTCTTAATGGGGTACGAATGAATCTTCTAGGGGGAGGCCATATGGAGGGTAGAACAGGGCAAGGAGAATCAAGAGTCCTTCTTCTGACTCTTTGATCCCCTGTCTGACCCCAGTTCATACCCCCAGGAAAGAGTGGCTGAAAAGGAGGAGGATTCAGGTCCCAGAGGCCTTAGGCAGGTGGCGGGGCTCCCAAACACTCATCCTATAAAAACCCACCTTACAAGCTAACGGGGAAGGACACGAAGCCCCAGATGTGTGTGGCGCGGCTACAGATGAGCACACTACTTAGAGGGAGCGAGTGGTTGGGGAACGAAGGGCTGATTCAAAGGCAGTAATCCCCGCCGTGTCTCATTTCCAAATCTCGGCTCGCCTGTCTGCCCCATCTGCCTGCTCTGTCCCCCACACGAGGCGAATCCCCTTCCCCGCCTGGGACAGGATTGAGAGTGTTCAAGGTTTTACCCGGGTGGCTTTCGTCTGGGAGGCTTGATGTCCTGCACTCCATTCAGTGGAGTCAGCGCTGGCTCCACTTTGACAGTGTCCCCTAGACGTTAGAAAGGGCTGAGACAGAGGCAGATGGGCGGCGGGGGAGGAGACTCACATCTGTCAGGAACCTGGGCTACCAAGGGTGCCCACACACCAAAAGCCCAAGCTTCACACGCGCCAGTACGTGTAGATGTCGGAGTGGAGTCAATGAATAGGCGGCAGGTGGAGGCATGGCTTGTCGCTGAGTGTAGACTGAGTGGCCAGATGAGAGAGTCAACGAGTGAATAAGGCTAGGGTATGCCGCAGCAGGGAGCAAACAAAGATTCGTTCTTGCTTGTGCACACGGCCTTTGTGAGCTGTCAAGCGGGCTTCAGGATGGGATTAGATATGCCTTGATTTGGGGAGGTGCCTGTGGAAGATTAAAGGCAGAGGGCGGGGAAGCTCAGGGCAGGTCTGAGACCTGAGACCCGAGGAAGGACAAGGGGAGGGACCGACTCTGGGGAGGAGCTCGAGCACTGGACACTTCTGACAAGGTCTGGAGCAGGCCGAGGGGGAGCCCCTAGCCCAACATTGCCCACTTGCAGAATCCCACTTCTGGCCCAGTCACGGTGTGCCATCTGTGGGGAGAGCCCGAGGGAAGCAAGCACACCCTCGCGTGAACACCGTGCCGGGTTCAGAGGGCACAGCTGGCCGGTGTCAATCAGCCCTGCTTCCAGCAGCTTCTCTGGAAGGGGGCGCCTCCACGGCTGCTGTGGTGGGCTGGGAGCTGGGCTCCATTCACTCCTCGCTCTGAATCCAGCCTCTTTGTCGGGCTGCAGCTGGTCACTGGGACGCGGTTAACCATGATGTCTGGCGGGGGGTGGGGGGCTCACACTGGCCATGAAAGGCTCTGGTTCAGGGGAGACGCATGTCAGCTCCAGCGGCCACCACGGGCCAAGGCCCATCCTCTACCACGAGGGGTCTAGCCGGTGAAAGTCGCCTCCCGTCCGGAAGGGAGGGGGCTGGGAGCATCAGCACAACGCTAACACCTGCCATGATGCGTGAGGAAAAGGTGCGCCTGGGGGACGGGAAGAAAGGAGTCAGTGCTGTGACTGCAAGAAGGGAGGGGAGAATGGGGGAGCGGCAGTTCGGGAGTGGAGGGGTGAAGGATGGGGGGCGGCACGAACAAGCAAATATGAGGATAAATAAGGAAGAAAGGAGGGGACGAGATGGCCTGAAGGCTGGGGTGCAGAGGGTGACATGGGAATGGGTGAACAGGGGTGACAATGGAGAAGCAAAGGGGAGAGGGCGCAGGCCTCACTGGCTTTGAAAGGGCCACAGGCTGCATTTGTCCCCCAGATCGCACCGGCGGCCCCTGGGTGGTCACTGCAAAGGTCATGGGAAAGGATGTCGACAGCATCCCACCGTGTTGAACCTTGAGATCAGAGTTTGGGGCTGATGTCTGTGCCCCGCTTTTGCAGACAGGGGTTGATGGCTGCCAGCCTGCTGTGACCCTCCCATGCTGGGCAGCCCCAGAAATGCCCTTTGCCCACCAGGAAGTCCAGCATGCCCCAACTCTGCCCAGTGAAAATGCATCTCCTTTTGCTTTAAGCCTCTAAGATTCTTTTAAAAGAAAGAAGCCTCTCAACAACCCCACTCCCAATCACTGAAGGGCAGGTGGGGGCCACTGGGGAGAGAGACCTGGTACTCGCTCTCGAGGACAGCTGGGTGAGGGCCTGCCCACAGGAGAGCTATGAAGTGGCCTTGGACAAGCTCCTTCCATCGTGGGGCCTCAGGTTCCCCGCCTGTAAAAGGGAAGGGGTTCGGCTGGATCCTATTTTGTAGCAGAGTGGAGCCAAGATCCTGGGTGATGACCATAGGTAATTGGTTTGATGCCTAGAGAGGAGCCGAGTTGTACAACCTTTGTCCCCGTGCACAGGAATTGTCCTGCCTTTGAGGTGTGCAGGCTGGCCTGCTGGCGATCTAAGCCAGGCCACCGGCTCCGGATGAAAGGGCCGGTGAGAATAGCCCGGGCTGGGTTTGTGGACGCTCTCACTTCTGTTTGCTACCGAACAAACAGCACACAGCAGGCAGGCAGTGCCAGGGACGCACACAGAGCAGGCTCCAGGGCGCGAGCACGGGGCCCTGGGCATCTTTACTTTCGAAGTGTGCCCGAAGTTCAGAACTCAACAAATCCTGCCCAAAGCGGGGAATCTGGCAGGTCAGAAGGCCCAGAGCTGCAGGTCTGCTGCCTTTTCTGTAAACCTTGTATTGAAGTATCATATGCTTACAGAGCAGGTCATGCATACCAAGTGTCCATTCTGATGGAATTTCACAAAGCGTGAATACACCTGCGTGGCCAGCACTGCGATCAAGAAATAGAACATGCCCGGCATCCCGGAGACCTCGGTTCTCCTTTGTGTCTGGCTTCTTTCTCTCCGCAGAAAGTCCAACTTTGGACTTCTCTCCTCCTCATTGTTGCAGAGTGTTCCGTTGTATGGCCCTGACTGTCCCACCTCAGGCTGGCACTGGCACTCAGGGGTCTCCCTGTCACCTGCAAGGCAATTGTTGCTGCCCTGCCATTACATTCTTCTGCATTCTACCTCTTCCTGTGCCACCACGTTCATCGTAGCCTGAGCATGATCTATCACAGGTCGCAAAACCATGAGAGCAAGGAGGCGGAGGCCAGAGCCCCGAGTCGGGCCTGCTAAAAGCCACACCAGAACTGCTTGTGGGAGGTGGGGGTGACGTGGAGGGGTGGGGGAGAGCACGGTGCCGGAACAGGCCGGCCTGGGCTCCTCTGCCACCACGAAGGTGGGTGGCCAGGGTCCCTAAGTGTCACTGTGATTATTATGCAGGGGGTGATGTCACTTGGATGTCAGATTTCTGGCCACCTGGCAAAGGTAGGAGAGGATGAGTTGACAGGAGGGCCGCACAGACTACTGTGGCCCCAAGTGTGCAGATGGCTGCAGGGACAGCGAGGCAATCGGATGGTTAGGACTGGTGCGCGGACAGGATGGGAAGGCAAAGAGAAGGAATAAGAAGGGGAGTTGCCAAGGTGCAGCTATCTGCAGAAAGTGGGGAGTCCTGCATGGGGGCCTTCTGAACAGGGTCCCCCCCCGCTCCTTCCCTGGAGCCCCTCCGTGTCAGGCACAGTACACGCCCACAGGCGGCGTTGATGAAGAGAGGTCTGAATTCCCAGGACAGGACCTCTAGATGGAAGGAGACAATGTCCCTCCCACCTGCCCACCTGATGGGGCCTCATGTGACCCCTAGGTCCTACAAGCTGTCGGACAGCTGCAGGGTCTTGGCTGTTGCTCTGTAGGGCCTCGGGAAGGAGGCAGGCTTGAGTCCATTAGCTCGGTGCTGTTCTCTGGAGAGCGTGCAGGGGGATTATGGGCTGCTTTGCCGCCTCCCGACTTTCGGGGACCACCCCTTTGGGACTGGATCCAAGGAAGTGAGCGATACCATTATTAGATGTGAGTCAGCAGTCCTTCTTTTCCTCTTCCTCCTCCTCCTCCCAACGCCTGAATCCAGCCTGGGTGGGAGGGGGTGTGGGGCGGGAGCAGCAGCAGGAAAGGCAGTGGCCTGGGCGAGCCTGGTCTGGCTCTCAGGCCTGGGCTCTGCTTTGGCCCCACCTCCTCTGGGCTGCCTTTCCGTCCATCCAGGGAACTAGGGTGTGAGTGCCTTTTGGTCTGGGGGCCCTTCCAGGTTCTGGCATCCTCCAATGGTGAGGGAGAGCCCTACCCCCGCGTGGGCTGACCAGAACTCCCCCACGATCCACTCAGGATCCCCTGTCCCAGCATCCAGGAGACCAGGGCCTAGGGGAGAAAGGAGGATGGGGTAGGGAGGGTGAGTGTGAGGGCTATGCCAAGGAGACGGGAGAGGCAGAAGGTGTATTTTCTGTGATCACCATGAGAACAATAGCCACCATTAATCAAGGGCTTACTTACCCTGTAGCAGACACAGTACTGAGGATTTTACGTTACATAGTGTCTTGTCTAATCCACACTATCGAGGCCCCGTGACCCAATGGGGACGGGGCCCTCAGACCTCAGGGAGTCAGAAGGTCAGCGCCAGGCCCCAGAAGGGCCAGCGGCTGCTTCACTGCAGGCTGCTCAGAGGCTCAGAGGGAGAAGCTGTGGGAGAGAGTGCTCCATGCTCCAGGCTAGTCCCTAGCAGATCCCCTTCTGGATCCCGTGTCTTTGATGGTCATGGTAGGATGGTCCCCAGACTTCGTTAGGTTCAGTGGCTGGGAACGTCAGTCAAAAGCTCAGGCATGCAAGAAATGGAATTTCCTCAAATTTCCTATGACAATTCAATTTCTCTTTCTGGTTGCCTTCCCACCAAGGTGATGCACATGGGACCCTGTGCACTTGTGGCCCTCTCCTCCCTCGGGATGTGTGAGATCTGGGAGCTGGTGCAGGTGTTGGATGAATGGGACACCTGGCTTCTTGGACACCACTGGGGCACGAAAACACTGTAAAGCCTCCTGAGGCCTCATCTGCCTGGAAATAATCCTGCAGCACAAATTTTCCAGAACCCTGCCTCTTCCCCAGCCACAGAGCCCAGGCATTTTGCTTCCTGATCCCACAAATATACTTGGGAGTTTCATGTGGGGTTCATCTTCTTGGGATCTACTGACAACTCCATTGATGTCACTCCCTCTGGTCCCCTCCACTCCCTGTGCCCAGGGAGACCCAGCCACAGGAGCTGGGGGCACTTGCTCTGACTCACTGTGTATCCTTCATATCCTTTATCAGAGACCGTTGGCCCTCCTTGTTTCCCGATAGAGATGGCTTTCTGGGGTCTCATGCCAGAAAGAGATGTCCAGCTTCTGTGTTTCCTGCAGCCTTATCCCCTCCCCAAGGCAGTTAGACAGACCTCCAGGGCCTACAGGAGAAAGGAGGTGGCTCGAGGGATGGCCCATGCCAGGCCCATGGAGACCAAGCCCCACAGCTGGGTGTTCGGGCCGTGCCCCCGCCCCCACAGGGCCCTCCGTGAGGACTCAGACATGCTCCCACGGCAACTCTGATCTGTTCCATTCCAGCAGAACCAGGAAACAGAAGGGGTTCCCCAGAAAGTCACCAGGACCCCTGCTAGAGAGCCCCATATCTGCTCTCAGGCCACCAAATCTGCTACTAATTTAAGTGAGACCCTAGGGTCTCTCATTTCAGTGAGATTCGCACCCCCCACACGCCCCATGGGTCAGCGAAAGGAAATCTATTCCCAGACAGGATCCAGAATCATAACCTGTTGTAGGCCCTCCCCCGTTGCAGTGCCAGACTTGTGCCCGCTCACAGGGCATCTCAGGCAGGTTTTCTGCTCACCCGGAGCAGCTGGTATGACAGTGGTTCTGTTACAGATGAGGAAACTGAGGTTCAGGGGGTGAAGGAATTGGTCCTAGATCAGCCACCGAACGTGAGATCACAGGCTCTGATCTGTGTGCCACACGGTTCTCCACCAGGCCTCATTGTCCGCGAGGTTTTGTGTGGTTATTAAAAACTGGCCGCCTTCTGGAGAAGTTCACTGCCCTTCTGGTTGTGGAGAAGGGAAGGGACACACGGTGGGAGAGTGGGGAGTGGGCTTAGGGGTAGAGGGCGAGCTGGGGCCTTCTTTCTATCTCAGCACCCAACCTAACGTCTCCCCAAGTCTGTTCACTGCCTTGGTGAGCGGACACTGCCCGATGATGGCTGCGGCTTACAACACGCAGGGCACGGTGTCGAGAAAGGGCCAGTGAGACACGAGGCAGCGGGTCGCCCCCATCCCGATGCCGAGAACCTGCCGGAGGTGCTGGGCATCACCAAGACTCTCATGTGGCTCTTCCAAAAGTGGGGTCTGTGACACCCCGTGCCTGGGGACTGCTAATAGATGTTATGGGGACGAAAGTTTCTGTGGTCACAGAACCTGGGGAATACTGACTCCGATGGGGTTAAGCGTGCTCCATTGTGCAATTATCAGGGTTTGGGTGCCCTCCTAGGGGGCTGTGGAATCCAGGAACTCTCTACTGCATTTGCTCCTAACGGCCCCCTTCCCTCTGCAGACCAACGAGCATTGCTTGCCTTCAGTGGCACCCATTTCGGGAAGCAAGTCTCTCACGTCAGATAGAAGGGATCCTTAGGAAGGGTGAACAGATCAAGGACAAAGGGTCTGAAGGGAGATGGGCTCTCAGCCCGAGGAAGGCGGCTTCCGGCAAGGCTGTGGGAGTCCTGGTCTTGAAAGGAGCAGGAGGCTTTGGAGGTACAGATGTGGGTGGGAGAAGGGTGTTGCAGGAAAGCGGGAGCCAGCGCTGGAGGGCAGGGCCTGTAAGGCTAGTTAGTGGGTGTGAGCACCACACACCCAGTTTGGCTGAAGCCGCCCAGCCCACTTAAAAGGGAGGTCTGACACTTACAAGGAGGTTGGGTTGGAAGAGGAGGCTAGATCTGTTCCTCCAGCTCGGATCTGATCACGGCCGAATGCAGGGACTTAGCATCGGGGCCTCTGCCTAGAGACATTTTCTACTGATCTCCTGTGGCCCTCAGGGGTCAGAAATGAAGGTGGACACCCAGCCGAGAACCTCTCCGCAAAGCATCAGGCTATGGGCCTCCTCTCTGTAGTGGGTAGTTCCCTCGAAATCCTCCCTTCTGATAGGCGAGTGGCATTTTTCTATTCTCTCCTATGTTCTGAGACCCTAAACAGCCTCCACCTTGCTCACGAGCCAGGACAGAAGAAGAGACAGAAGCACATCTTTTGATCCGGAAAAACCTGGATGCATGGATCTGAGAGAGCAAAACTGTTAATTAAAACCAATCTGGGATCTCGCCAAGTGGGAGAAAGACACTGGAGGCCAGGAGCCTCGGCAGTGGGAAGGAGAGACGTGGTAGTGGGTTATTTATAATCCACTTCTGGCACTGTCTGCGGGGCTCTTTCGGCTCGAGGAAACACTCTCATCCCCAAGACAGACATCTGATCATTATAATTTTGTGTTTGAAGACAGTTTTAGCCTCCTGCAGACACACATAAAATCTGCATCCGCTGCCCAGGATGGGGGACATAAAAGTTCTTTAAGAGGGTCGTAGACCTTCCTGGGATGGGATCCAGGCTGTCTGCAGCTTTGGCACGGGGGCTGGCTCTGCTCACACAGGTCCCGCTCTCACCTCTCTGTCTGCTCACTGGGCAGAATCCATCCCATCCTTGAATGCCCATCCAGACCAATGTCTTGTAGGGGCACATACGAGTCTCTCCTCCTCGACTATCTTAGCATTCTTCTCTCTGCCTTTTTTTCCCCCTCCACAGTTGATTTAATTCACTTGATGTTATATTGTGCTGTCGTGGTCCCTAGCTGCCTCTTGTATATATAACCATATATTGAATGGGCTGAACTCGATGGGGTACGAACAGGAAATGGCTTTATTTTTCTCCCTTCGATGCTTTCAATCATGCCCGGCTGGATCTCCTTCCCCTCCCCTTGATGACATCGCAGGCACGTGCGAGAGCTTCTCAACCCTTTTCACGCCAGAACAAACGCTACTCTCAGATATTAAAAAGGCCCAGTCCAGCCCGTGCACAGCCTGTCCTCTGCATCCAGTTTAAAGTGTCTCCCTCCCTGCGTGGAGTCCGGCAGTGGCCTGGGGATGGGTTGCTCACTGTTACGAGTTGAATCCTGTCTCTGGAAAGAGATATATTGAAGTCTTGGGGTGCCAGGGTGGCTCAGTCAGTTAAGCGTCCAACTTCGGCTCAGGTCACGATCTCAGAGTTCATGAGTTTGAGTCCCATGTCAGGCTCTCTCTCTGCCCCTCCTCTGCCCCTGTTCACACTCTTTCTCTCTCTCTCAAAAATTAATAACATTAAAAAAAAAATTTTTAAAGACGTGTTGAAGTCCTAACACCTACTCTTTCAGCGTGTGACCTTATTTGAAAATAGTCTTTATAGAAGCGATTGAGTTAGAATGAAGTCGTCAGGGTGGGCCCTAATCCAGTATGACTGGTGTTCTTATAAAATGGGGGTAATTTGGACAGACATGCAGAGGGAACAGACACACAGAAGGTGGCCACGTGACTGGATGAATCATCTACCAGCCAAGGAAGGCCAGGGACCGCCAGCCACCCCCAGAAGCTGGAAGAGGCCAGGAAAGATCCTCCCCCAGAGCGGTCAAAGGAAGCGTGCCCCCCTGACCCTCTGGTCTCAGACCTCTAGTGTTCAGAACTATAAGACAATAAACCTCTGTTATAAGCCACCCAGGTTGTGGGATTCTGTTACGGCAGCCCTGGAGACCAGGGCTCTGTTTTCTCCAGGGCCTGGCAAAATGGGGGGCGGGGTGGAGGAGGGGGGCCTATGATTTTTGATGAGCAGTACTGTCTGAATTCTGTCTTTCTGTCTTGTTTTCAAGGCCTCCATCTTGCATCCCAGGGCTATTTTGTGTGGGTACAGATGTTCCCTCAGTGGTCCTTTGTCACTCCAGGTGTGGGTCCCCAACACACTGCTAGAACCTGGTTACCTCCCATGGCCTCCTCTTAGCCCAGGAGAAGCTCAGATTCTCTTGCAGGATCTGCAGCTACCCTTGGCCTTACCCTCCTCTGGTTCACCTCTCACACCGAGTTCCCCGAGCAGGACACTGTCTCGGGGATGCCCTCCACCCAAAAGCTGGGGGAGGTGTGTGAATAAATAGACATATCTGTGCCTGGGTGTGGGTTTGGGGTTTCTGCAGGGCAGGGGGCCTCCGACTGCGGAATGAGGCACTGGTGCCCCCTCTCTGTGGCCCCCTATCAAGAGGGTCTCTGGAGTCCCTGCCAGGAGCTTGCAGAGGTGCGGAGAGCAGTGAGGTCCCAGCACGTTACATAACATAAAAGTCCGCTTGTACACAGACACAAGGTCCCTGGCTTTGCTTTAAATGTGGGCTGAGGAGTGAGAAGTGCACACACTTCACAACACACTTGGGTGATGGATTCTGGCAATCCCCATTTGGAATCTGGGGATATTTGCCGCCCACTGCCTCTGGCTTTGGAGTTTTGGGTAAAGGACTCCCATTTCCATCCTGTTACATAGAAGAACAGCCCTACTTGTGGGAGATTAGCTACTCCTTGTGAACCTCCTACCTTCCGCCTTCACCGACAGCCACCGGGAGAGAAGGAGGCAGCAGAGTGGAGTGGCTAGGAGTCCAGGCTCTGGAATCCTATGGACACAAGTTCAAGGCCCTGCTCAGACACTTCCTCACCTGTGGATGTCAGGTTAGCGACCTACCCTTCCAAGCCTCTGCTTCCTCAGCTTTCAAGTAGGGATGGAAGGTAATGAGCAGGTGCCTGCGAGGAGTCAGGCACAGGGGCCCCCAGCCACTGCCCTCACTATTGGGGTGGCCGTGGCCCACTGAGAACCATGGAAATGCGCACCTGACCGTGGACCTTCTCCTCCAGCAAAGTGCATGAATGCAAAGAGTGTCATAGATGATTCCAGCTACGAATCTCGAGGAGCTTAATGGCTTATCACTGAATTACATGGAATTACTTGGAACCGTGTAGCAAAAGGGAATAGCAGAAAGAGACAGAAAAGCCCCTTAGGTCCTTTAGCCATCTGAGATGGTGACTGGCTTAGTGCTTTGAAATGCTCCCATCTAGATTCCTAGGGGCATTTTGAGCTCACATCCCCATCCCACAATGCATTGGGCCAAATCTGTCCTCACCCAGGACTTTTTCAATTAAAGTAGTCTTGTGCATTTAGCAGTGAGCTATGGTGCAGTCTCAGTGCTTCTTAAAATTGACTAATATGTGCATTTTAAAGGGGAAAAAATTATTGCAGACCCCCGGCGTTGACTAAAATTATTTTGATCATATTGTTACTTAAATATATACAAACATAAAAGTAAGTATAAATTCCTTATGCTTTTAGCTCTTACACTGCTATAAAACCAAAACACAATTACACATTAAATGCAAACAAAACTGCAAAACCATTAAAATTCAAATTAATGGCATTAATTTAATGTGACAGATGATGTTTTGCTGAAAGTAAAATAACCAATGTGGGCTTTAATAATAGAAGGATGTGTTCCCATTTTAAGTTCTGCTTGTTATCAACTAGATTGTTTTGATGTTTGAACACACCGGGCCATCATTAGAGTTATTGGCAATATTATTGGTATTTTAATACCAGAATTTTACCAATATTCTTATTTTTTAGGTGTTAAAATGGACACATTTGTACCACAAACCCAAGATTTTGATGGGCCAGTCAGTTTGATAGAGCCCTCAAATATAATAACTTAAAAATAGAAAAATATGTCCCATCGGGGCACCTGGGTGGCTCAGTCGGTTGAGCGTCTGACTTCCGCTCAGCTCATTATCTCGCTGCTCACGGTTCAAGCCCCGCGATGGGCTCCATGCTGACAGCTCGGAGCCTGGAGCTTGCTTTGGGTTCTGTGTCTCCCTCTCTTTCTCTCTCCCCCTCCCCCACTCACACTCCGTCTCTGTCTCTCAAACATAAATAAACATTAACAAAAATTATGTCTCATTTAGCAAGACAGTTTCCAGTTGCGTGGCCTTACCCGGTAGTGCCATCAAGAGGGTTGTTGCAAAGTATGACGCGGTTCCTCCAGCATGCGAAGTGACCACTACAGTCCTGCCCGCTCCAGCACAGAGCGGGTTGCTGTGGCCTGCCGGTGTCCCCTGTGCTGTTTGATGACTCAATCCTCCCTCTGCTTGTCTCTGTTTGAACAATTGCTAAACCGCTAAACCTGTGTTTGCACAGCAGCCCACGAAGTCTCCTGGCCTTCGTTTTGCAAAAACGTGAGAGTAAACCCGAATGTTAATGCAAGCTCTGAATTCCCGAGGCATTATTTGGTGCTCACGTGATCATCTACACACAATCCCCATTCGGTTTCACTAATGGTTTTCAATTTTTGAAATGAAAGTGCCAAATTTAAAAAGTTTCTCATATTGCGCAGGGACCACAATACTCTGTGGATTTCACTTTGAAATCCCTGGTAGGTTAAAAATAAGACTCTTTCCAGGGGCACCTGGGTGGCTCAGTCGGTTGAGCGTCCCACTTTGGCTCAGGTCATGATCTTGCTGTCTGTGAGTTCGAGCCCCACGTCGGGCTCTGTGCTGACAGCCTGGAGCCTGCTTCCAATTCTGTGTCTCCCTCTCTCTCTCTCTCTGCCCCTCCCCTGCTCACGCTCTGTCTCTTTCACTAAAAAAGATAAATAAACATGAAAAAATTTAAAAAAATATGACTCTTTGCAATAAGTATATGGGGGAAACTGAGACTCAGGTACATAGTGAGTGAGAAGATGGGCTTATAAGGCAGGCTGTCTGACCCCATGGACACCTCGTGGCAATGATTCACAGGATTGAGTTCTCTGAAGGACCCATGTCTTGGGACCTGCACCTCCCCTCCCCACCCCTTGCCCACACACATACCTGGGTACAAAGCACAGTCTTGGAGAAAATGGAAGAAACAGCCTTGATTCATTCCTACCATGCCCCTGATGACCCATATCAGCCCTCTGCTCATCTCTGGGCAATCCTTGTCCCCACTGAAATGACATGGGAGAGTTTCCCAGGTAAAAATCTGACATGGATCCTGACAAGTGAATTTTCCCGATGGATGAATTCATGCTTATTTATTTATTTGGTGAGAAGACAGATGTAAGTTGATAAATCATATTTCATACACACACACACACACATTTATATGTATATATACACACACAGGTATAGATGTATGTGTGTGTGTGTGTGTGTGTGTGCGTGTGCGTGTGTGTGTGTGTGTTTACGTACTGATCTTGAGTAAAGAGAATGAAATTTCCTGGAATTGAGACTGTTGGAAACACAGGTTTTGCGGTTGTCTTTTTGCAGCTGAAGCATAGTTCATTAGGGAAAGTCTTCAGAAAACAACCGTCTCCCTGGGACCTTGACCACTGACCTCTCCAGTCCCCGGTGCAGGGAGAATGTAGCTGGGGTTCCTCCCTTTGGAAGCTATGGAGACTCCTCATCTTATCTCAGAACCCCCCTGCTGACACCATCACTCTTGAGATCCTCCCTCTTTCAGACTTGATGTGTGTTTGTGTCTACAGCCTTGACAAATAGAGTGATGTTCAGGGGTCTCTGGAATTTTGATTCCAGTGGGAGATTCCAGTGGGAGATTCTAGTTCCGACCTGTAGAACTACGGCCTTGGATTTGTTCTATTCAAGTTCAAGGGAGCAATCCTTAGGGAGGACCCTCTTTCACAGCCCATCCCTCCTACCCATGGATCTTGAGTTTTTAAAAGATTACTTCTTCTAGAGCGAGTTTAAGTGATAACTCATTCTTTCGTTTTATGAAACAAAGACATTTATACTTGACCATCAGAGATTCTAATTGGCTTGTGGCTCATGCTTATGAGACCTGCAGAGTTGATAGCATAGCAGCTAAAACAAAGACATTTGACATTTTAGTTATTCATGCAGCCTTGCTCAGGGCACATGTACAATGATCATTAAGCTGTTTGAAATAGTGATATTTCAGCATTTGTGCACAGGATGTACTAGTGCCCACTAGTCCAAATTTGCATCCCAGGAGAACTCCAAAATAAGCAGGTGAGTGTAAGTGTAGCTATGATTGTTCAAGTGCAAGAAAACCCTTCTAGTTGCTAGGGCTCCAAAGGGGGAGTCATGTCTTTGCCTGACCGGTTTCTGGTGCATGAATCAAGCTAATTGTTTGGTCCAGTATAGCCTACTGGGATGCTTTCATTTAAAAAAACTGGTCTTTATGTGCAGAGGGTGGATGAGAGGCAAAGGCTAAACAGTGATGCCCTAAGATGAGGGTCCAAGGATGTGGTTGTGTTCCTGGAGACTCTGTCACACCCGACTCAATATCCAAAGTCCAGAGTATCTGTCCTGCCCAGAGCTCCTATCAGTTGTTCCTGGGGCAGAGTGACAGGGACCTCGTGTCCCTGGACCATCACTAGGGGCCTGAGTTCTCAAGGGCAGCAGCCCGCTTCATTCCTGACCTGGCCCCAGCTCTCCCTGTCCGTGTTTTTTATACATCTGTGCTCAACTCTGCTCTGGGGCTGGCCAGAGTCCCCAGAATTCTGGCCTCCTGCCCTGCCCTTTACCATAGTACCTGGTTCTCTACTCCCCCCAGCAGCTCTGCCATGGCCATGAGCAGCCCTGGCCCAAGGTAGATGCCCAGTGAATATCTGTGAGCTGGCTCACCGAGCCCTCCCTGGCCCAGCTGCCCATTGCTCCGAGACCGTGGCCCTTTGGTCTCAGTGGAAGCCCTATTCTGTAGAGTTCTGGGCTTCAAGAGTCACCCTCTGTCTAGGGAAGGCCCTGTCTACCTTTTCCTGTCTTTATTTCTTTCTTCAACATGGGATTGTGCTGTCTCTGAAGGAAATCTAGAAGACTGGACAGACCTCCAGATGCAAGTACTCACTGGGATTGGTTTTAGCAGACCCTTTTCCTGGCGATCTCAGCATAAGCCTCTCAGCCAGCAGGAGGGGCACTCATCAGAAACATAAATTCACTGTGGCCTCTAGGTACTGGTTGGCCATGTTATGAAGTCCATGGGTCAAGTGATACCTTTTGTTAAGGCAAGAGGGAGCAAGGACCTCTGCTGGAGGAAGAGGGGCTGCCCATGTCTCGGGCCAGTTGTCCCTGGGGCAGAGTGATGGGCACCTCTTATCTTTAGGCCCCCAGTGTCCCTGGGCCTTGGGCATCATGGGCCCTGAATTTGAAATAGTAATGATAAAGCCAAGATGGTGGATTTTGTCTTTAGTAATTATGCTTCTGAAGCCTTCAGCCTGTGCAGGCTTCTGGAAGGAAGGAGGGGCTGCAGCCAGGAATCAGCTATGTGGGTTGCAGGATCTGGCTGGGCTGTACCCTGGGGCCCGGGAGAGACGCCCCATCACTTTGTCTAGGAGAATTTGTGGGTTGATCTGTTTGGGGATGGGCAATGAAGGTTGGGTTCCGTAAGAAGCAGTCTCTGAGAAGCGGCTTATCATGCGGGATGCATACAATGGTGTGCTTATGACAGGTGCCCATGAGAGGGAGGAAAGGGAACAGGCCATGGCAGAGAAATCGATGCAGGTTGACAGTCGTGGCTGACACCACAGAGTGTTAAGGTCAGATGCCCACCAGAGTCACCTGCGTGGGCTCAACCAGGCAGCCCTCTACCCCTTACCTCTGTCAGTCGCTGGGTACAAGCCATCCTAGAAGGGTGTGACCTTGGGTGAGGCAGCTCTCTGAAGGCAGCCCTGGGAGGACTGACAGCGGAGGGCTGCATTCCCAGCAGCTGGGACAAAGAGTGCTTCCTTGCCGGGAGATGTACGTGGAACACCTCGGGGTGTGACGAAGGCCATCGTGAGACCGGAAACCAGGTCCTGATTTGAAAATGAAAGTGGGCAGGGGTGGGGCTTGGTTGAAGTACAAACCGTATCCCCAGAAGAAGGTAGAGGGCCAAGAAGAGGGTCAGCTGTCCAGGGGAGGGCATGAAGTGGCAGGGACTAAGTGGGGTCCCAGGTAGGCTGGATGGGGTTCGGGGTGGGGCTGGGGAAAGGCAAAGAGACCTCGCATTTCTTGTGCTCTCTATGTGGCTGCAGAGCAAGGAACAGGACAAAGGCTGGGCAGGAGGCTTCACTGTCAGGGACACAGGAGGACTCCAGACCCCTCTCTGGGGGAGGATGGCACTGGGGGTGGCTCAGACTCCTCCCAGCTACTGGGGCACGATTGAGGTTTATCGTAAGGATTCAAATGAGATAAGGCATGTGACGCGTGTAGTCCTCAGTACGCATGTCGGTGCTGGTGGTTACAGTCGTGACCGTTGCTGTGCCAGCGGGGTGGGCCCAGCAGGGCAGGGACTGACTCCTCGCGGTGGACTCGTGAGCTACCTTCCTGAAGATGCTGATTGCACCCCCCAGGCATTTGGGGGAACTTGCACCCTGCACGTGGAGCAGAGATAGCTTGTGATCTCACTTCCAGCGGCAAGAAGGCCTTCGACTCCCTCTTCCCTCCTCCCTTACTGTTGTCAAGCATTCACTCATTTGTTATCCAGCAAAAAATTCACGTGCTGGTAACTGTCCCATGCAAGGGCGAACAATAGAGACAAAACAGACCTGCCTCCATTGGGCTTCTATTTGAACAGGGGAGAGAGAGACAGCCGACAAAGCCCATGGCGTGTGAGCTGACTCTAAATGCCGTGGAGGAAAAGCAAGCAGACAAGGGGAGTAGAGGGTATCCTGTGGGAGCCTGGTTTGCTGCTTCATCCAGCATGACTGACAAGGACACTGGGAGAAGACGGTATTTGAAGAGCAACCAAGGCAGGACGTTGCAAATGTCTGAGAAAGAGCGCTCTAGGCAGATGGGGGGACCGGCGCGCCAGCCTCGGCTTGGGAAGGCTTCCGGCACGTCTGTGTCTTGGGAACAGGACAGGGAGTGAACCAGGTGGAAGGAAGAGGCAGGGCTTCAGCCCTAGGTTTCAGGGAGCTGGGGAGGCCACTGGGGGTCTGGGCAGAAGTATGGTGGCTTCTGACTTCTGCTCTAAAATGATCCTCTGGCTCAGGGTGGGGAGTGGACTGAAGGCTGAAGGCGGGCACAGAGACACGAGGCAGGAAGCTGTCGCAGTAACCCCGGGAGAGGCAAGGGATGGTGGGCACAGTGCTGGATGGAGGAAGCCTCCGGGGCTCGGATCCCACAGGATCCAGGTGGAGCCCACAGGGCGTGGGCTTTGAAAGAACCAGAGGAATCAGGGTGGTTCTGGAGTCTTCTGAGGAGTTCCTTTGGACGTGTTACGCGTGGAGTGTCTTTTGAAGCCCAATTGCACCCAAGAACCTGGAGTTTGAGGGAGAGGCCTGGGTTGGTGAAAAAAAATGTCTGAGTCTTGGTAACACCTATGGCATTTGTGCTATGTGAACGGAGCAGGTCCTCTAGGGCTGTGCTGTCCAGTGTGGTGGCCATGAGCCACAGCTGGCTACTGGGTGGCCAAAGGGTGCCTTGTCCTGATGGAGATGTGCCACAGGGTCACATACGCACCGGAGTTTGGAGACCTAGAACACAAAATGCCAAGTACCCCACTGATAATTTCCATATTGCTTGCGTGTGGTCATGACAATATTTGGGCTCTGTGGAATCAGATGAAAGCTACTATTTTAAGTCATTTCACCCGTTTCTTTAGTGCAGCCACTGTACAACTTAAAATCGTGGCTGCAGCTCACGTTATATGGCCACTGGACAGCGCTGACCCAGGCAGTGAAGAAATCACAGCATCGAGCCCTTGAGGCATCGGACATCTGGAGGTCGGGGCGGGGGGTGGGGGGGGGGGGGGAGGCGGGCATGATGCAGCAGAAGAGTTGGAGAACCAGAAGCCAGACAGGAGCAGGAGGAGAAGCAGGAACGAGCGGCCAGCCTGACCGAGGGGACAGCATGTTTGAACAGGAGGCCGACTCTCCGCGTCAGATGACTGCGTACGATTTACAGAGAGGACTCAAGAGTGGGCACAGGTCACCAGTGGCAGTGACAACTCGTGGAGCCATGGAAGTGAGGGGGGCGGAATACCCGACTGCAGTGGCTTCAGGACAGAATAAGGGGAGAGCAATTGGAGACATGGCAGAGAGATGCCTCTTTGTAGGAGTTTTGCTCTAAATGGATAGCAGGGAAATTGGGATGATAGCTGGAAGGAGAGGTGAGGTCAAGGTTTTATCTTTAGCAGAATGTTGATAGTGAGCATCTGTATAGCACTTTCTCTACTGGACTAACACTGTTCTAAGTCCCTTGTATATATTAACTCAAACTACCCCCAGCACTAGGAGGCATTACTATTTCCTCTCATCAATTTGCAGATGAGGAGACTGAGGCACAGAGAGGGTAGGTAATTGCCTAAGGACATGTGGCAGTTTAGTGGCACAGCAGGGATTTGGATCTCTGAGGCTAACCTTTAACTGCCATGCTATGTGTATCTTTATACTTGACAGGAATTCGAGGAGAGAGAGAAGAAGACACGGGCAAGGGGCTGGGGGGAGGATTGTGGGAGGGCCCACTTAGACTCGAGGCCATGAGTTCAGGGTCTAGACTGCTTTACTCCAGCCTCTCCTTCATGTTTAAAATAGGGTCTCCAAGCCAGACCAGTGCCTCAAAGCTCACTGGTGGCCCTGGGGAGACATCCCGGGGCACATGCTGGCCACAGAGGGTGCCGGCCAGGCAGCGGGGTGCACACGCAAGGCTGCGTCACGGGCGGTGGAGGAACACAGGAGGGATGGTCTGCGGCCAGCTGAGGATGCTCGCTGGGGAAGAGCCTGGCAACTCGGCCTCCTGACAGATTGAGGGCTGCAGAGGGAGGCGGGGCGGGAGCGAACATCAATGAACAAGGCCTCCCCGGGCTTTGAAGGGGCCGCGGTGGGCTTTTGAATCGCTCCATCTGGGGTCAGGGTGCTGAGTGGCTGGGCCCCGGCGCTCACCAATAAACTGTGGGGGACGGTCTTCAATTATGGAAGCGTAGCCAACCAAATCAGCTTTCAGATAAATTATTTATGCCCAGGCCTGCAAGGGAGGGAGCCAGGCTGTAGGAACAACGTGTTCATTTTAATAAAAGGCCTGCAAAGTTGCGGGAGCACTGGGCGGGGGCAGTGGGGGGGGGGGGGGTTGGTAGGGAGAAGGAGAGATGATTAGATTAGAAGAGGTCTGCTGTAAATAACACACAAGAAGGGCATTTTGTTTCTTTTTAGGCCCTCTTTTGTATCATGTTTTATACAAGGGAAAAGAGCATAATACAACATCTATGAAATGTTAATGAGGGTTATTCGCTATTTACCTAGGTTGGGGGTTTGCAGAGAAAGCTGGGCTGGGCTGGGGGGAGGGAGGTGGAGAAGATCAGATTCCATGCAAATACAGACATCCGGGAGCCTGGAAGGCTTTGGAACCAGAGCCGGACTGGACACATTGTATCTGGATGGAGGGGAAAGAAAGCAACAAATGCTATGGCTGGAATGGTGTTTTCCCTCTTGCCCAGAAGCAAGGCAGTGTGAGCCCGGATGGGAGGTAGGGGTCCCAGTGGGAATGCCGGTTGGGTGGCTGTGGAGTCCCTCCACCCTGAAACCTGGGGGAGAATAGCAAGCCAGGTGTGTCATATCTGGCCCCCATAGGTCATTCACCTCTCCCCCAGCCATTGGAAAAGCAGGCAGAGGCAAGAATGCAGGCAGAGGCAAGAATGCAGGCTGGGGAATTAGCTATCGGCTGGGTGGCGACGGCAGGAACCACATCCAGGATTGATGAGTGCTTGGGTTTTGACGGTGCAGGTGACAGAGGGCCTTCCCCGTCACTCTGGCAGTGCACACCAGAGCACAGCTGTCCCCAGCTCAAGCAGCACTCTGGGGTGTCTGGGAGGCAGTCTGCAAATGATCCAATGAAGAGTGCTCAGAACCTGTTCCTCCCTCTTCAGCCCCACGGGGAGAAGGTACTAAGAACAATCAGGCTGCATTAGCCGGGCTCGGATTTCAGGTTCCCAGGCCATTTCTTAGTCTTTGGTGCACTTTTCCCTCCCTCTGTTTTCCTCCGTAGTTCCCACTTTGTGGCCATTGAGGCAATCAGACAGTGCTTCTTGGAGGAGGTAGAGGCTCAGCGGGGATTTGAAGGATGGGCAGGATTTCCACAGGGAGAGGAGGAAGATTGTGGTTATTCCAGATGTGTGGGAGTGAGACATGGACCCTTCTGCGTTGTGGGCTGATTTATGTCTTCTCGTAGCCTCCAGCAGCCCTGGGCTTGCATTCTCCTGGTTTAGGAAGTCTCCTGGTCCCGCGGAGGTCCTGGCTTGAATCTCATTGGACCGCCGAGTGATCTGCCAATCACAGAGGCGGGTGTAGGATGGTGTTGGAAGTGTGATGCAGCGACTGGCAGGGCCAGAGCTCGGGGCTTAGAATGGGCTGGAAGCACATGCACTGGGAGCAGAAGAGGGTGTGTTCCCCAAGAAAGTTGGGGTTCTGTTACCAGAAGCAGGAAGAATGGATTTGGGGCAGGGAAAACAACAGATGTCCCTTCTGCAGCAGAAGGCTTTGGTCAAATAAAATCTTTCTGGAAAGCCAGACACGCAAACCAAATAACAAATGGGGCTGCTCTAGGGATGCCAGCTCGGAGGAGGATATGTTCCGGGGAATCCTTACTCCCCGAACACAGCCTGTGCATTTCTAATGCCACGTTTTTGCAAACACTGAACTGCCATTTGGTAATGTATGTCCTCCTTTTACTCACCTGTCCCAATGCCATCAATTTAGTACTGATGTAAAGGCCACCTTCCCACATAGCCGTTCCTGCTTTCTTCCTTCTCAAAGGACTCATAGCACAGTGTTTTCTGAAGGCTATTTCACAGACATTGTTCTTTTGAAATCCTCTGAAAAACTGCATGTTTGGAAAATATTGCACCTTTCCTTTCCTTTCCTTTCCTTTCCTTTCCTTTCCTTTCCTTCCCTTCCCTTCCCTTCCCTTTCCTTTCCTTTCTCTCTCTCTCTCCTTCCTTCCTCCCTCTCTTCTTCCTTCCTTTCTTTCTTTCTTTCTTTCTTTCTTTCTTTCTTTCCTATTATCCTTCTTTTGGAGAGCTGTGAAGCACATTTACACTTTAAAGGCTCTGAAAAGTCCTGCAGGCACTTGTTTAGCTTTATTCAAATTCGGTTTCCCTAAAACAGTCAGTCCACAGAATCTGCTTTCCTCTTCACCTAGCACTGGAGGACTGCATGTTTTCAAGGCCCACACGCTGGGAGGTGCTGCTGGGGAGCATTGTGCGGAGCAGTTGATTGAAAGGAGAGGAAGACACGAATGGGCTCGGAGGAGCCTGGCTCAGCTTGCCATTACGCTTGTAACCATCACTTAACTTTGCTGGTCTCGGCACTCTCATCCGTGAAATGGGGCTGTTGCTTCTCCCATCGCTTGGTTCTTTGAGGGTGAGATGAGAACGCGTGTGCGAGCGGTTTGCGCGTGTGAAGGACTACACGAACACAGGCCACGGTTATTGGTTATGCCTGAGTTCTGAGCTCTGTTTTCCGGTAGCGGGAGGACGAGGGAGGGGACAGAGGTAGAGACCCATCAGAACTTGTCTGCCACAGCGGAAGGTGAAGACTTAAGAGGACAGGTTCCAGGGGATGGCTTGGCCCTCTTCTGATACCACATGGACTGCAGGTGCCTGTTACTGGTGCTGCCTCGGGCGGGTGAAGTTGGGAGGAGGTGGGGACACACTGGAAGGCATGTCAGGGCCCCAGCCGTGACTGCTGGCTCCAGCAGTTGTCACTTTTTCTGTTGCGCCTCAGTTTCTTCACCTGTGAAATGGGTGAGGACCCTGATCTGGGTACCGGGAAGCTCGGGATTCCCTGGCAGTATGATCTGTGCTGCTCGGACGAAGTGACCAAAGTCTCCCTTGCAAAGTGTGGGCATTTCTGTCAAGTGGGAAGAGTACGGGTTTGCCCTTGACAGGCCTGGTTTCCCTGCTTATCCAGTGACCAGCCGTGGAACCTCAGGTGGTTTACTTACCTTCTCTGAACTTCATGTGTTCTCACTGTTAAAACAGGTAGCAGTGCCTCCCTCCTGGCGTTACCGGGTGGGTTGGAGGAGAGCCTCCGGAGCGTCATTGCATCGTGTGCCCATGCACTGCTGACCCCGCCCGCAGAGCTGCCCTGAACCAGCTCTGCTGGGGGGTGGGGGGAGGGGCACCCTGGGAAGATGTCATTGGTCCCTGGTTCGGTCCAGGTCAAATCCTTTGACAACACACTCTGGTATGAAGCTAACCATGAACAAAGAGCTTCCCGACTGGGGGCCATAGCCGCCTCCTCAGCCACATCCTCTATAAAACCGTGCAGCTGCAGCCACACAGAGGCATTTCCTCAGTCCCCCGCAGGCAGCAGCGGGGTCTGGCTCCACAGGGTTGCAGAACGCTGGGCAGGGAGTCAGGAGGGCTTGGGCATGCCCTGTCTGGGCCTCGGTGTCCCCATCTGCAAACCTGGGGCGTTGATCATGACGACCCATTGCTTCCCCAGTTCTAGAATCTGATGTTGCTTCTGTGATTCCAAGAAAGCCAGGGAGGAGCAGTTTGATGGACACTGGGCCATTTGAAGGCCTGGGATTCTGATCCTCGTCCTGTGACCTTGGGTGCGTATTCGTTAATTCACTCCCGTGCTAGGTTCTGAGGATATTAAAGAGGTCAAGACAGGATCCACCGTTCCTCCATCTAAATAAGCTGTGCTTGGAACAGGTGCACCCGTGACTGCCCTGCAGTGCGAGAGCCCTGTCGGAGGGCACAGAAGAGCTGTGTGGACACAGAAGGCTGAGGCTGGCTTTCAGGGAGTCTGTGAGAAGGCCTCAAGTGAGCTGAGTCCTGCAGGAGGGGAAGGCGGGGTGGGGGCCAGAGGAAGATACGCCAGGCAGAGGGCATGGCGTGTGCGGAGGCATGGGGCCGTGGAAGGCCCCAGTGTATATCCTTACTCCTCTGCTCGTAGAAGCTCCTTCCTGGTCCCATGTCCTGTGGCTGAACCACCATGAACGAGACTTGGGTGAGGGGGGAGTGCTCCCCACCTGTGCTGACAGAGCAGGCTGGCGGCTCAGATGGGGGCTCCGGGACCCATGTGTCTGAGTACAAGTCCCAGCGCTGCCAGTTCCCAGCTGCCATGCCCCCTAGCTGAGCCCTCACCTCATCTGGCTGTGCCTTAGTTTCCCCACCTGTCAATGGGGATGGCGGTGGCATCCAGTTTACAGGAGCCAATGAGGTAACACCTGTAATCTGGCAGTTAGGAAGTGCTCGGTAGGTGCTATCTGTCCCCTGCCCCCTCTCATTTTAAAGATGAAGAAACATGAAGGTCAGCGGGAGTATGGGAGCAGTCTCAGGTTCTTCAGTCCATGTGACTAGAAGTCCAGCCTTTTCCTCCCCCATCCCTCTGTCCTTTCTCCCTGTTCCCCTTCTTTCCCTCCCTCTCTGCCTTCCTTTCTTCCTCCTTCCCTGCCTCCTTCCTTCCTTTCATCTCTCCCTCTTCCCACCCTCCTTTCTTCTTCTCCTCTTCCCTCCCCCCTTCTCCCCCACCCCCAACACCTCTTCCGTCCTGAGCAGACCGGGGTGGCCTGGGGCCTGGCTCTATGCTGCTTGTGTTCTGATCAGGCCAAGGCTGTCTCTGGGGGCCTGGCACCCTAAGTAAACAGCTGGACTCTGGGCCTGTGCTGGGCTCTGGGGGTGATCCTGGGCCTCCCCCTTTGTCCCTCTCTCCTCCCATCCCCCAACCTTCCTCCACACTCAGAGCCACCCCTGGCTTATGAAGGAGGGAAAGCAGATCCTGGGATCTGTCTTCTAAGACAAGCAACTTCCAGGCACCTCGCCCAGGGCAGACCGAGACCTGCCCCCTCCTGTCACTAAAATAAATGGCCCCCAAACAGCCATGAGTTGCCCTAGTACCTTAGCAACTGAGAGCTTCTTGTCCACCCATCAGAGGCAACTCAGGGCCAATTTCTGAGCTGGGTAATGACAAGCCTTCCCTCCGTCCTCCACAGAGAGCTGAGAACAATAGCCTGCTCTGAACCTGAGAGCCAGACTTGGAGGCCTGCGCTAATGAGTGTGCACGTTCCGCCGGGCTTGGAAATCAGGCCCAGGCTTCCCGGCTCGCTGCAGCCAGATGATTGAAAGCCGAGCAGGGCTCCTGGCCTCTCCCCCGCCCCCACTCTGGGGTGTGTGTGTGTGTGCGTGTGTGCGTGTGTGTGTGTGTGTGATGTCTGCATCACCGCCCAGACCAATCTATCTCTTCATGCTGAATTTTTCTAAAGCCAAATTGGAAAAAATTGGAAGTTGTCTGTATGCTATTCCGCCCGGGTTCTAAATGGGTCTCTCACAGTTCAGGGAACAAAATATGCTGCTTTCATTTATTATAATAATAATAATAATAATAAGTATTATTATTATTATCATTAGCTGTAACAGTAACAGTAGCAAGAGTCCCGCACACGGGTCGGCAGTTACAGTGGGCTCACGAGGTGCTTTTCCAGCTGTGATTTCCTTCAGGCCCCTGCCCTGCAGTCTGAGCAGGCCAGATGCCCTGTGACCCCCCAGCTGGGGCTGGGGGAGCGGGGTGGCCCCGGACTCCCAGGTTCTGCTTTTCCCACGTCCTGGAGGAGGGATCACATTAGCAACACATGTTTGCGGCAGACGTGGTCCAGCACCTGCTTGGGGATAGGCTCTGAGCATGTCCATGGAGAAGAGGGGACCCGTGCCTTCACTGGGCTCTAGTCAAATGGCGGAGACAGACCCCTTAGCCAGGAAATCTTAGCCCCTGTGCAACAGGGGCTGGTCATGGCCTCTGGGAGGCCCTCAGCTTAAAAGGAGAAGTCAGTTTGGAGAAGGTCTCAAATGCCATATTGATGGGTTTGGATTTCCTCGAAGATATCACAATTTCTTTGCAGCATATGCTGATGTATGTATATACACCCCTATATAGCATAAGGATACAGTTCAATGGATTTTCTCCATGTTACCACCCCTCAGGTTAAGAAACTAAAGACCCCCGGGCCCCCTCAGCCACTCTCCTTCACTAGGGTAACTACTGTCTTGACTTGGTGTTTTTTTTTTTAATTTTTTTAATGTTTATTTTTGAGAGAGAGAGACAGAGTGTGAATGGAGGAGGGGCAGAGAGAGAGGGAGACACAGAATCCGAAGCAGGCTCCAGGCTCCGAGCTGTCAGCACAGCTGACACGGGGCTCGAACTCACCGACTGCGAGATCATGATCTGAGCCGAAGTCAGACGCTTAACCGACTGAGCCACCCAGGCGCCCCACTACTGTCTTGACTTCTAATAGCATGGATCAGGGCTGCCTTTTTTTTGTGTTTTACAGGGGTGGGATCATGCACACTCTGTAATCTTTTGTGCCTGCCTTCTTTCATTCAGTAGTATGCCCCTGGACTGTGATTCCTGAAGGGGAGCGGTGGACTCTTGTGAACCCTAAATCCCCATCCAGCTCTAGGCTTGTGCGTTGTGTCTAGCGGGTGCTCAGTAAATGACCACTGAGGAAATTAATTCAACAAGAATGGACAGAGTGTCCCCCCGATGGCAGGCAGTGTCCCCGGTTTGGGGATTCGATAATTGCCTAGCAGGCATGGCCTGTGTTTTCCTGGGGCTCACCCGTTCATCGGGGCAGTCGACCAAACGCCAACTAAACAGCTAAATAGCTGTGGCGATTTGGTTTGTGGAACCTGTTATGAAGACAGCACAACAGACTGATAAAATGGGAACCACATCAGGAAGGGCACTCTGAGATGTAAAGGTTGACCTTAGAATTAAGTGACTCCTGGAACTAGGGGTTCAAACACCCCAGGGGAGAGTGTCCCCGGCAGAGAAGACAGCAAGCGCACAGGGAGTCAAGTGTTCTCTGTGCATATAGCCCCCGTGCCAAGGCCTGCCTACGTAGAGCAAGACTTCGGTTTGTGGCTCTCTGTCTTGTCTGTTGTGTGGACGGCACTGATCTTGAAGACTCCGGAGTTTCAGGGTTTATGAGGGATATCTGTTCCTAGGCCTGCCCTGGATCATGGGGTCTGCGGTCCAGGAGTCCAGATTCCTCACCATTCTTAGACTCAGCCCCTGTCTGCCACCCTAGGCTCAGCTGCCACGTCCAGATCCCACTAAGCCCTTTACGTGGGATTTGGGGCACAAATCCCAATTTACACTGAATGTAGCTGTTATGGGTAGGCTGGTGATCTGCAGGTATTAGGGGAACACCCACTGGAGTTGAGTTAGCATAAAAGACACCTCGTGGTAGGAAGACAGTAGCTGCTTCATTTGCATATTCAGATCAGGCTGGGGACCGTGGAAGGACTGCCAGGGCCACGAAGACCCTTGGACATCTTTTCGTCCTGTTGGCGGGCTCACACAGTGAGTTGGTGACAAGGCTATTACTAGAACCCTTAATGTGATCGCGCAGCATATGACGGCACATTCACCCAGTTGCTCGGTCCGAGAATCCCAGGAGCTTTCTGTCTGTCTTCATATCAACCCAACCAAATGTAAGGCTGACAGGTCTTGTCCATGCACGTATCTGCCTTTCATCCTCTTCTCCCCTCCGCCCTGGTGCTACCTCTCAGCTGGCTCATTTCAAGAGCTTCCTCACTGGTGTCCCTGGCCCTGGTTTCCCCCACCTTACAACCCTCCCACGTCAGGCGACCATGGCCTTTGCAACGTGAAAGTCAGATTATGTCGTTCCCTGTTAAACCCTCCAGTGGCTTTCCTCTGGACTCGGGAGGAAGTCCAGATTCCTCACCATGAGGCCTACCTCCATATCCCACCCCTGCCTTCCCACCGCACGCCCGCCACGCTGCTGTGTCTGTTCTGAAACACTCAGCGTGTCCCCGTCCAAGTCTTTATGCCTTCCCTCTGCTTCAGTCGCGTTTCTCCCAGATCTCGCATGGATGGTCCCTTTGGGTCATTCGGAAGAGGGTTGGTCAGCCTAATGGGTGCTGGCTGCACGTGTGTCCAGGGTAAGAGTCGGAGGAGAGCATCCGGGGAGGGAAGAAATGACCCAGAAGACACTTCATGAAAAGGAAGCGATGTGGAAAAGAGGAGGGGCTTTGGGAATGGAGGGAGCTGGTTCAAATCCCCAGTCTGCCACTAAACAGCTGTGTGTTCTAGGCCAAATTACTCACCCCTCTGGGCCTTAGTTTCTTCTTCTAGAAAAATAAAAATTCCAATCCACCTCGTCTTTGGGGCCATAGCGAAGGTGAATGCTAGCTCAGCTAAAGGATCTGGTTCAGTGCCTGCCACAGAGCCAGTGTTTAATAAATAGTAACATTTTGATTTTAGATATAAATCTATTACAAAAGAGAGACAGTAGCTAGGACTTGGAGGACTAGTGTTCATGACACTCACTGGCTGTGTGACCTTAAGTAGCCAGCTGCCCCTCTCTGACTTGAGTCACCAATAGCCCACGATTTGGGCGAGCCACTGTGTTTTTTCTCATCGAACCCTTCTGATGAGTGAGGCCAGCACAGCTCTAAACACTAGGAGGGAGCCCACAGAAGATTGAGAGTGGGGTCCCAGACTTGGGTTGGGGGATCTGACACTCTTCGGAGGTGACAAGATGCATATAAAAAGAGCTATTATTTTGGGGCCACCCGCTATGAAGCATGCCGGATCCCAGGAATTTTCTATATGTGAAATCAAGTCTTTATGTCAATCTTCCTAATTAGATGTGCTCACCCCTATTTTACCACCAAGGAAATGCCAAGAATTTGTTGATTTGCCAGAGGCCATTCAGATAGTAATTGGAAGGGTTGCCATATGACTGTGAGATTTAAAGCCCATTTTCCTTTTCGGGAACCACAGTATGGAAATGCCCTCTGAAGCTGTGCTTTCCAACAGAGTAGCCACTAGCCAGATGTGGCTCGTTATGTTTATATTAACTAAAATGAAATAAAATTAAAAATTCAGTTCCTTGGTCTCATCAGGCACATTTCAAGTGCTCAGCAGCCATAGGTAGCTAGCGGCTACCATGCTGGAAGGTGCATATACCAAGTAATTCCATCATTGCAGAAAGTTCTTTTGGACGGTGCTGCCCCCAGATAGCAGCATGCCTCATCTATGGGAAGCCATGACTTGGCTGGGAACTTTAACAACACAGGTGATTGGACATAATGGACACTCATAACGGTGCTCAGGGACAGCACTCACCAAGGGGTGGGAAGTGAGACTGCCTTTGCAGGTGCAGGCGTGACTGCCTTTCCATACTACGTCTTCTTTCTCTGGTCTGCAATGCCCTTTGGAGCACTGGAATAGCACACGTTAAACCCCTCGTTTCTCTGAGTGTGGTTCGCCGACCAATGGCATCGACAAACCTGGGAGCTTATTTTAAACGTTGTCTGTCAGGTCCTGCCCCAGACCGGCTGAATGAAAATCTGCATTTTAGTGAGGCACGCAGGTGATTCCTGTGCACGTTACATTTGAGAAGCACCAGGCTATCCCACGCTCTGCAACTTTCGCTATTGCATTCGACGTTAACCTTTCCAGAAGAGTCTTCTAAGCCCTACAAAATCCATGTGTTAGAGCCATCCAGTCTGTCATGAGGCTCGGGTATGGAAGCATCTTCTTTACAGATGTAGCAGAGATCAGTTTTTATTTCTTTTAGGTTGTACATCTCTAAGGTCAAAACTAGCAGGACCCTTAGAGATAATCTAGCCCCAACTGTTCATCTTCTAGATGGAGAAACTGAAGCCCAGGGGAGGAAAGCAGCTTATCCAAGATCATACACAGTGTCAGAGCTTAAACCAACATGACACGGCAGGGCATTCTGGCTAAATGTGGTACTTGGAAACAAGAAAAGCACAACGCTATGGTACTTAGCAACAGGAAAAGCACAGAGCTATGGCGGGGTGGACCTGGGGCCGATGTCCCACCTTTGCCAAATGTGACGAGTGTCTGTTATTATCCCAATCCTGTCCAAGGAACTGATATTGGTCACCATGGTTGTTATTTATTGGGCACTCACTGTGTTCTAGGTGCTTTTTAGAAAGAGCTTGCGCATGTTATTTCATTGGGTCCTCACAGCAGTTCTATGATGTAGGTGCTGTTGCGGTCTTCTCTTCAAAGATGAGGGTGCTGTGGCACAGCGAGGTTAAGGGGCTTGCCTGACACCACACAGATGGTAAGCGGTGGACCCAGGATTCAACCCCGTGTGCAGTCCCACCGCCCTTCTCCCTTCTCAATGTAGAGAATTCGCATGTGAGGTGGTTTCCTGGATATCTGAGGCTGTAAAAGGCAGGACAAAAACGGTTGTGGACACTCAGTCACCTGTAGATCCATTCCTATGATGATGACAGTGGCTCGCTGCCCCAGACATCCATCCCACTTGGAGGGGACGACAGAATTGCAGAGTCACTCATTTTAGAACACACGATGACTACCATTAATGATACCGTATTGCCAGAAGTGGGCATGTTTGAAAAAAATGAACTAGGTAGCAGGAAGGATTGCTCAAGTTAGAACAAGATTCAGGATTCCAGAACTCAAGCAAGTAGCATACAGCAGACAGTGACTGCTGACAATCACTGTCATTTCAGTGTGGCTGGAGAAGCATTCTCCATCAAGAGGGAATCATATGGGGTACACAGACTTTCACGCTTGCCCATTCTGGATCTCTTCTGTCTGTCTCTTTCTCTGTCTCTCTCTCTAGACATAGAAATATCATATAAAGAGAGATAGATATGGTATGCAGATGTTAACTGTGTACTTATATGTATACTAATATGTTAACATATATTGTAATTTTTCATCGATAGAGTAATTCAAATGGTCTCAAAATATATGCAGTTTAAAGTGGTCTCCCTTTTGCATCTGATCCCCAAGTCCTTCTACCCCACAGGGCAACCAGTCCCATAAACTTCTTGGATATACTTTCAAACATAATTTATACATGTGCTTACAAAAGTAAACAGTACAACTTAGTAAATAAACAATGTTCTTTTATAATCATTAGCAATAACCAATAGGAAAATATGATATAAAATATTATAATTTTCACAACTACAATAAAAACTATAAGCTATCTAGAATCTGACCTAAAAATATTGTACAAAGGCTTTCTGGAGAAAAAGTGTAAAACTCTTTTAGAGCGTTTAAGTGAAAACATACACAATTATATCTTTAAACCTTATTCATGGATTGGACAGCTTTATAACTATGTCAATGGTTTAAATTTTTTTTAACATTTATTTATTTTTGAGACAGAGAGAGAGCATGAACAGGGGAGAGTCAGAGAGAGAGGGAGACACAGAATCTGAAACAGGCTCCAGGCTCTGAGCTGTCAGCACAGAGCCCGACGCGGGGCTCGAACTCACGGACCGCGAGATCATGACCTGAGCCGAAGTCGGACGCTTAACCGACTGAGCCACCCAGGCGCCCCACTATGTCAATGGTTTAAATAATTGTATACATGCAGTGCAACTTCTTTAAAAACATTTTTTTAAATGTTTATTCATTTTTGAAAGAGAGGCAGAGGGCAAGCAGGGGACGGGCAGAGAGGGGGACACAGAATCCGAAGCAGGCTCCAGGCTCTGACCTGTCAGCACAGAGCCTGACATGGGGCTCGAACCCACAAGCGGTGAGATCATGACCTAAGCTGAAGTCGGTTGCTCAACCAACTGAGCCACCCAGGTACCCCTGCAGTGCAACTTCTAATAAAAAATACTCATCCCCAAAATTTGTGGAATTGATAACCTTATTTAAAAACTCATATGTAAGAGTAGAGGTATACAAAGAACTAAGTCAATTTTGAATACTTGAAACAAAGAGGAGGAATTTACTATACCTTAGATTGGGCAGGCATATCACAATGCTGTAGTAATAGGAAAGAAGATGTGTTAGTGAATAAGAACACAGCAATAGAATAGAACCAAGAGTTTAGTAACAGACTTGTGCATATGGAAATGTTATTTGATAAAGGCATCTACGAACCAAGTGGGAGATTTTTGCCTAATGGGTGATTGTGGGAAAAATTATTGATTATGTATAGGAAAATAACACTGAACTTCTGTCTCATGACCTAAACAAAGGTGAGCTCAAAATGGATTAAAGACCTTAATATGAAAAATAAAATATAAGCATATGGATGAAAATACAGGCAAATATCTTTATATATTTTGAGATGGGGAGGATGTCTTGAATAAGACCAGGAAAGCACAACAACTAGGGGGACAATGCATGGGTCTGGCAAGATCAAAATTAAGGATTTCTATTCAATAAAGGTCACCATAGACAAAACACCTGACAAGAAGTCAATATTAAGGATGTAAGAGGAAGTCCTTGCATGTCACAGAGAAAAAGACAGGAAATCCAAGAGGAAAAAATGGGCAAAGACTATGAATAGGCAATTCACAAAAGGAGAAACCCAGGGGACAAGGAAAGTGCACATCACCCCTAACAGTGCAATGCACATTTTATCAAGGTATGATTTTCCCACCTAAGCTAGTCAAAGAGTCAAAAGTTGGCTAACATCAAGTTTGACCAAAGAAGTCTCCAGTGGAGACCTCTTATCCACTGTTCCAAGAAATGTGAACTGAGAGCAATAATTTCCCTGGTAATAGGGAAATTCAATGTTCAGATACTTCATGATCTCAAATCTTCTGAAGCTCTCCTTCTGGTCCCAGAAGTTCATTACTGCTTGCTTGTGAGAGTGGGGTGGTGGGGGGCTATTTAGGGTTCTACCACCAGGGCAATGAATAAATTTACCAGGAAATGCTATGCAGTAGTTGGAAACAATGAACCAAATGTATAGCTCTATAGCAACATGGATAGAGCTTTAGAAGATAGTATCGAGTGAATAAAAATTAAACAGGAAGGAGATATCTAGCATGCTAACTTTTCTGTAAAGTACATGCAGTCACAAATCACAACCTGAGTGATAGGAATACATTAAACATATTGGAAGCGTTCCGACTGTGGGAAGGGAATAGGAAGGAAACCACGGATGGAAAAACAAAACAAGAGAAGGGCCAGGCCAATGGGGAGACTCTGCCCTGCACCGAGAAGTGTGGTAAACTCAAGTCTCTGCCTCTGAGGAGCAAGAAATCAATCAATAGATGAATAATTTATTTTATTCTTTGATTTAAACATCGTTACGTTCATATGTGAGTTGAGTTATACTTGCTTTGTATGTTATATTTCATAAGCAATTAAGCCTTCTTTAATTTTGAGTTTGCAGGTTTTTTTTTTTTAATAGTTAAAAAGCTTTTTCTACAGGTCTCAAATGTTTTCTCATGCCTTTGGAAGACTTCTCAGGCTCAAGGCGCTGGGCCTATACTTTTGGATGGCATGACTGTATACATAGTATTCAATTTTATGGTTGTACCACAATATATTTCATAGTCAAATTTGGGGGGAATATTTGGATTGTTGATAGTATTCCTTTTTTCTTTAAACAATAGTGCAATGAACATCCTTATATATTCAGCTTTGTACAATGTATATCAGTAGGTTAAATTCCTAGAAGTAGAAATGCTAAAGTGATATATATGTATATATTTAATTTGACCAATTTGAGATTGTCAAATTACCCTCTCACCAATTTATACTCTCACCCTCGCCAACGTAGTTTGTGTATTACGGAACATTTTTATTTTTTTCGATGCTGATAGATGACAAATCTTATTCATGATTTTAAATTTTATTGGTTTTGCATAATATTCTCATATAGTGATAAGCCTACCATTGGTAGTGGGTGTCTTATTAATTTACAAGTGTTCTTTATTTATTAGGAATATTAGTTCTTTTTAAAAAATTTTTTTAACGTTTATTCATTTTTGAGAGACAGAGTGAGACAGAGTGCAAACAGGGGAGTAGCAGAGAGAGAGAGGGAGACACAGAATCTGAAATAGGCTCCAGGCTCTGGGCTGTCAACACAGAGCCGGACATGGGGCTCAAACCCATAGACCGCGAGATCATGACCTGAGCCGAAGTTCACCGCTCAACCGACTGAGCCACCCAGGCGCCCCATAGGAATATTTGTTCTATTCCATATGTTCTATAAATCTAAAGCTAGCTAGATATATCTCTGTCTTTTTACAATGTATTTATATCTATATCACTTATGTTTTGTATATAATATAACTTTTACACACAGTTTTCATGGTTTTATTTTTTAGTTTAATCTATTTAGAATTTGCTTTGGGTTAAGAAGCAAATTAGGTGGGGGAGGAGGGGCACATGGATGGCTTAGTGGGTTAAGTGTCTGACTCCTGATTTTGGACCAGGTCATGATCTCACATTTCGTGAGATCAGGCCCTGCATTGAGCTCTGCACTGATAGCATAGAGCCTGCTTGGGAGTCTCTCTCCCTCTCTCTCTGCTCCTCCCCTGCTTGTGCATGTACACTCTCTTTCTTTCAAAATAAATCAATAAGCATGAAAAAAGAAAGAAATAAAGTAGGGATCCAGAAACTTTAGGTTTTCTTACATTCAGTCAATTGTCCTAACATTATTTATCAAATTACTTCCATTTTCCCACTGATTTAGAATGTCATATTTACTATACATGCTAAATTACTATTTGGGGGCTTTCTAAAAATCAGAATTTTAATTTTTTTTCATTGATCTGTCTCTTTATGTGCCAATATCTAATAGTTAATTGTTCTAGATTTATGGGACAATTGGATTCCTTCTTAACATTCTGATTTTTCATATTTTTGTGCATTTTCCTACAAGTTTGTTTTTCCACATGTAATTTTTAATCATATTGTCTGGCTCAAGAGATGTGAGGACATGCTTGTAGGGGGATGGCCTGTCATGGGGAATCAGAGCCCAAGCTGGGTGAGGACGGTGTCCATGCAGGGAGGAGGCGGTGGCTAAAGTAAGAGATCAGTTACATACAGCCGGATCTGTCAAAGAAGCAAATATCATAAGGATCCTGAAAGCCAGGTTTCTGACTGTTGGAGAAGGGAATTGCAAACATAAGAAGGGGGAAAACCAGAAAGCATCCTGTGGTGTTGGACTGGGATTAAAGGGATTGTTGTGAACTCATGGTTTTCTAGATCTGTACCTATAAACATAAATGTACATGCATATGTAGTATCCATATTCTAGCTCTGGTCCCTGAAAGGGCCTGGGAGCAGCGATACTCCAATAGCAATGAGCACACCCATTTGTATTAGTTTTGTGTTGTTGCTGTAACAAATTACCACACACTTTGTAGTTTTAAACAGTACATCTGTTAGCTTACAATTATGGAAGTTGGGTCTGACATGGGTCTCCCAGGACTCAAAACGAAGATGTTGGCAGGGCTAGAGGACATCAGGCCATTCTGGATGCTCTAGTGAGGAATCCATTTCCAGCTCTCAGAGGCTGCCCGGGTTCCTTGGCTCAGGGCTCCTTCCATCAGTGCCAACAACCTCATCACCCTGACCTCTGCTTTCCTCCTCACTTCTATTTCTCTGACTCTTAATCTCCCTCTTTTGTTTAGAAGGATTCTTGTGACGGGGCGCCTGGGTGGCTCAGTCGGTTAAGCGTCCGACTTCGGCTCAGGTCATGATCTTATAGTTCGTGGGTTCAAGCCCCACGTTGGGCTCTGTGTTGACAGCTCAGAGCCTGGAGCCTGCTTCGGATTCTGTGTCTCCCTCTCTCTCTGCCTTTCCCCCACTTGCACTCTGTCTCTCTCTCAAAAATAAATAAACATTAAAAAGAATTAAAAAAATAAAAATAAATGATTCTTGTGATTACATTTAGGGCCTGCCTGGTCTAAAATATCCTCCCCCATCTCATTATCCTTAATCACATCTGCAAAGTCCCCTTACAGTGTAAGATGGCATATTTATAGGTCCTGGTCATTAGGACAAGGATACCTTTGGTCATCAATATTCTGCCTACCACATGATTCGATTCTCCACTAAAGGAATTTGGGGTCCTTACAGACATGGCTGATTCTAGGACCAGGGTAAGAAAGGATTCAAAGAATGAAGGGGAAGCCCATCATTCTAAAGGACAAGAAAGCCAGCTTGAAGGGAACCCCAAAGGCCAAAATAAATGGTAGTTACACATTGTAACCCATTGAATAAAATGGGAATCCATGAATCCATACAGATATAAATAAATTATTGAATGAATGTAAACTTTCATGAAGAATGGAATATTTATATAGTTTCAAAGTACCTCCCCTCAAAATATGTGTTAATTACCAAGAGAAAAGAAGTAGTTTTACTCTAGGGGAGCCTGGGGACACCACCTTAATCAAATGATCGAAATGAGTATCACCAGCCACGGGGACAAATTGAAATTATGTGCCATGTGATAAGATGCAACAAGCCAACGACACTGCTTCTGGAATATTCAGAAGAAAGATGCCTAATCTAAATTTAATTATGAGGAAACAGCAGGCAAACCAAAAGTGAGAGATACTCTAAAAAAAAAAAAAAAAAAAGGCCTATAATCTTTTAGAGTTCAAGGTCATATGAGTTAAGGGAAAAACAGGAAACGGTCCCATAATGAAAGAGACTAACAAAACATGACAATTACTTTGACTATAAAGGATATTTTTGGGACAAGTGGTAAGCCTGAATGTGACCTGAGGATTAGGTGGTGACAATGTAAAACGTTAATTTCCTGATTAAAGCCGCACTATAGTGGTTATTCTGAGAATACATTCAAAACACACTGAAGTATTCCAGGGCAATAGACAATTCATATTTGCAAAGCATTGGCAAATTATTTTGGCAGTTTATATTGGCGATTTATTTTAAAAAGGTTAAGATAAGAGTTCTCTGTAGGGTACTTTTAACTCTTTGAAAATTTGTAATTGTATTAAAAATAAAAATATGTAAAGTAAAAGTCACATTGTCTTTTGGGAAAAAAAACATGGTCATTCTTGTTGGGTTTGTGTTTAAATTTATAGACTAGAAGAAGACTGACCTGTTTAGAATACTGCATTCATGATTAAATGTGTATAATATTTCCATTTATCACATCTTCTTTCATTTTTTTTGCTATTTTATTATTATTTTTAATGTTTGTTTGTTTGTTTATTTATTTATTTATTTAAATATGAAATTTATCATCAAATTGGCTTCCACACAACACCCAGTGCTATTTTAAAAGCTAACTCTATACGGATCTTCAACTTTGCTTGTTATGTTTATTCCTTCACATGTTAATTTTTATTGTTTTGTGAATGGGATCTGTGTTTCATTACATTTTCTAAGTGTTTGTTGGTTGTATATATAATGGCTGCTAATTTGGCATATCAACTTTGTAACCAGCCATTTTCCAGATTCTCTCATTCTCATAGCTTTTCAGTTCGTTTGGAGATCTCCAGGTTAAAAATGAAATTGTCGAGAAGGTGAAGTTGTTTACCTCTTCTGTCCAATTCTTATATCCTATATACTTCTATAATAAAGTTGCAACACAAAATTCCTTCAGGAGGAAGATTAAGTAATATCATCACCCTGGGAATCTTTACCTTCTCTACAATTTTCCACATTTAGTAAGGGGCTGAATTTTGGCTCTTACATAGAAGAAGCGTCAAAATATTCTTATTTTATCAAGACTTGTTTTAAACACTTGGATGCTGCCTTTGTAATAGTCCTTATTGTTCCATATGTAAACATAAACATGTTTTTTCTCCCCCTTAAGTTATTTGTTATTACGGCAAATTTGAACAATCCTGGCATTCCTGCCATAATTATTGTTTTGCCATGTTGTCTTATACTTTTAGTGTGCTGCTAGATCTTATTTGAAAAAGATATTAGTAATTTTACAACATAATTCATAAATAGGTTTGATCTGGTATTTTTATTTATTTATTTTTGTGCCGCTTTGATTACATATTATTCTAATGGGTGAAGAATTTTGGAGCAGTTGAAGTAGCAGTGAGATCATCTTCCAGGCAAGACGGAATAGCCCATGGCAAGCCACAGTTACATCGAGAACAACACAAATGGATGAAAAATAGAGAAATCATTTATTTGAAGGTATGAGAGGACACAGAGACAACAAAACCCAGAGAAGGGATAATTTTGCAAAAGTGAGCTCTTTTCAGCTCTTTCTACAGCAGGGGCATTTGTTGATCCTGGATATGGACTGAAGGCTGGTAATCTGGGCTTTCTACAAGTAGCAGGACGCTGCTGAAAGCAAAGACAGCAGGAGATCTTTGGGCAGAGACTTTGGAGGAGGCTCAGGCATCTGGCTCATTTTTACTTCAAGCAACTTACTAAACTCTGGAATTTAATGGAGAAGACAGCTTAGAACCTAGGTGGAAAGGTTCTAGAAAGCAGCAGAACTTTTGTCAGTCTTGCAACACAAAGATGAGAGTTTGAGGCCCATCAGATAGTTCCTGGCTGAGAATCATGGTGTGGTATAATAAAAAATATATATGTATTTGATCTTTGTCCCCAGTTCCTGGCACAGAGGTTTAAAAACCCTTGGAACTTCCTGAGAGATAATAATGGCTTTTGTATCCTAATGACATGACTGGGGGCTGTGGGTCCCTGAAAAGCTTCAGAATGTGGGCTGGTCAAGAAAGATCGTATCTTGATTGGAGGACTAGAACTGTCAGCTCCACCCTCTTCCCCCCCACCAGACCTCAATCCGGGTGGATGAACATGTCGAGGTCCTCAGTGCTCCACAGCACTGCCCTCACCCCACACTTTGCCTGTGCCTCTCTTCCATTTGGCCATTCCTGAGATGTATCCTTTATCATAAATAGGAAAATGGAGGTAAAGTGTTTTCCTGGGTTCTCTGAGTCATTCTAGCAAATTACTCAACTTAAAGAGGGGGCCTGTGGGAGTCCCCAGATGTAGAAACATTTGGTCAGAAGTACTGGGAGTTGCTACTGGCATCTGAAGTGAGGGCATTTTGTGGGGGCTGAGCCCTTATGCTCTGGGATCTGCACCAACTCCAGATAGTTAGTGTCAGAATTGGATTAAATCATTGGCTACTCAGAATCAGATCATTGGTGTTGGAAAAGACACCACATATTTGGCATCAGGGAGAGAAACCTCTCATACAGGGAACTATTCCCAAGAAACAAGGGCAAAGTAGAGGCAGATGGAACCAGACCGGAGCTGAAATCCAGCCTTCACCTTGGACTAAAGTAAGTAGTCACTATTCTATTGCTTATTGGAAGAAAGGCGGGGGTGGGGGGGGGGGGGTGTCTCAAATAAAACTAATCTTTCACGTGAGAAAGAAAGAGCGTTTACCCCTGGGGAGTATAGTGATTAAAAGGGGTGCAAAATGACTCTTGATTTTGGGGTTGTGAGTTCAAGCCCCACATTGGGTATAGAAATTACTTAAAAATAAAATCTTAAAAATATAAAAGGGGCTCCAAATGAACTTCTGGGGTTGTGTTCTTGTATGTTTTTTTCAACTGGGTGCTAGTTACCCAGATGTATTCAGGGTACAAAATCATCACGTTGGACAGTTAACATTTGTACCTTTGTCCGTAAGTATAGGATTCCTCAAAAAAAAAAAAAAAGTGCCTATTAAAAAAAATTCCTGAGTCTCAGTTCTGCCAAGATAAACTAGTCTCATTCCTCCCAGATCCTTCCTCTTAAAATTAAAATGTCATTCCCATAACACAAGAAACAAGCATGGAATTACTCTGGCTGGTGGAAGAGGGAAGGATCCATGGGACTTGAGGAACAATATGGCAGAGGGTTCCTTGGGTTTCCTTGTTGCCTCCTATATATCCCAGTCAGAGTGCCACAGGAGCCTTCACCTGTGGAGCCTTCACAGGAGCCTAAACCACCCATAGGTGTAGACAAAAACAAAACAACAAAAAGCACCTAAAGAAAAACCCTCCAAAGAAAATGGTTACCTCTACCCAAAGGACTTCACTGAAGTGGACAGCATTCCGATCCCACTCTGGTGGAACAAGAGAGAGAGGTAACCTTCCATTTCTCTCCAGCAGATTCGGCTGGTCCTCCCATTCCCCTGCTGGGATGGTGTTGACCGGATGAGCAGGGAGCTGATTCTCCACATCCTGACTGGTGGAAGGACTCAATGCTCTGATCCCTCACCATGAGAGTATCAGTGAGGTCTAGTGAGGAGCTGAGCCTCTACCTCTACTCAGCAGCATGATGGGGAATGAGGAAGTGGTAGGCAGGCCAGTTCACACCTCCATTTTCTCCCTCCCCTCCCCTGGTGTTATGGCATCAGCAGGGCCCTGCGGGTAGGGTAGCTAAGCTTCCTCCCCTAGCCTGCCACAACAACCCGGTCTGAGTCAGCTGTCCCTTTCCTGATCTTTGGTGGCAACAGGACCCAGCAGGAAGCTGAACACACATGCCCACCCATCCCTCTGCTGCACCTCAACAGGGAAAATGCTTGCTGAAAAAAGATTAATAGGATAAAGAGACTCATAACACAGTGTCCAAAATGTTCAGGATGCAATAAAAAAAATCACTCATATTACAATAACCGGAAAAAACACTCTGTGAATGAATAAGCAATCAACGCCAAGATGTAGGAATTATCCTACAAGGATTTTGAAGCAGCCATCATAAAAACGCTTAAACAGACAATTATGAATTCCCTTAAAGCAAATGAAAAACTAGAAAATCTTAGCAAAAAAAAAAAAATAGAACTTATATAAAAGAACTAAATGGAAATTATAAAAATGAAAAATACAACAATAAATAAAAACTCACAGGGTGGGCTCAATAGTGGAATGGAAATCACAGAGGATAGAATCAGAGAACTTGAGAATAATTCAATAGAATTTACCTAATCTGATCAATAGAGAGAAAATAGGAAAAAAACGTAACAGAATCTCAGGAACTTGGATGACAATATCAGAAGAACTAATGTTTGTATCACTGGAGTTTTAGAAAAGAGAGAGAGTGAGAGAGAGACAAGGCCTGGAAAAAACTCAAAGAAGTAAAGGCTGAAAGCTTCCAAAATTTGGTGAAAAACATAAACATTGGATTCAAGAAGCGGAGTGATTCCCAAACGGGAGAAGCCTGAAGAAGTACATAACAAGTTACATCATAACTAAACTTCTGAAAACTACAGACAAAGAAAAAAAGCTCAAAAACATCCATAAAGAAACATTCTTCTTCTTCTTTTTTTAATGTTTATTTTTGAAAGAAAGAGAGAGGGCGTGTGCACATGAGTGGGGAAAGGGCAGAGAGAGAGAGAGAGAGAGAGAGAGAGAGAGGCAAACAGAGAATCTGAAGCAGGTTCCAGGCTCTGAGCTGTCAGCACAGAGCCTGATGCGGGGCTTGAACCTATGAGCTGTGAGATCATGACCTGTGCCTAAGTCTAACGCTCAACCAACTGAGCCACCCAGGTGCCCCCAGAAAGAAAGAAACATTCTATAGGGGCACATGGATTTGAACAACAGAGAATTTCTCATCTGAAATCATGGAGGCTAGGAGGTACAACATTTTTCAAGTACTAAAAGAAAAGAATTGTCATCAGTAGCTTGTATATCCAGAGGAAGTGTCCTCTAGTAATGAATGGGGGAAGTAAAGAGATTCTCAGATGAAGGAAAGCTATGAGAAATTTTGCTAACAAGCCTACCCTTAAAGAATGGGTAAAAGAACTTTTCTAAACAGAATGGAAGTAAAAATAGAAGTCTTGGAACTTCAGAAAAGAAAAAAGAACATTGTAATCGGTAAAAATAGGAGGAAATATAATAGATTATCCCACTTCTCATGAGTTTCTTAAATCATATTTGATGTTTGAAGCAAAAATTATGATGCCATCTGATGTGATGCTCAATGTATGCAGAGGAAATACTTACAAAAATATATTTAAAAGTAGGGAAGGTAAGTGGACCTAAATGGAAGTAAGTTTTCTAAATTTCATTCCAACTAGTATAAGATCAATACAAATAGAATGTGATAAGCTATGCATGTATATTTCAATACCTAGAACAACCACTAAAATAACTATAAAAATCGTATGCTAAAATAATTATAAATCGATCAAGATGGAATTTAAAATTTTTAAAAATAATCTACAGGAAGGTAATAAAAGTAAAACAGAGACATGAGAAACTGAGGAAACAAACAAAACAAATTAATAAAATAGCCAACTTGGACTCTATTATATTAATAATTATCTTAAATATAAATGGTCTAAATATACTGGTTAAAGACAGAGATTGGCAGAGTGGATTAAAAAAACATGATCGGGTGCCTGGGTGGCTCAGTTGGTTAAGCACCCAACTCTTGATTTTGGCTCAGGTCATGATCTCACGGGTTTGGGAGATTGAGCCCCGTGTCTGTCAACGCAGAGCCTATTTGGGATTCTCTCTCTCCTTCTCTCTCTGTCCCTCTCCATCTCATGCGTGCTCTCTCTCTCTCTCAAAATAAATAAATATTTTAAAAAATGTTAAAAAACATGATCAAATAGGCTGAAAATAAAGAAAAAGTTATGCCATAAAAATAATACAAACATTATTTTTAAAAAAACAGTTTTGGTTATATCAGTATCAGATAAAGTGGATTTTAGAGCAATTTAAATTATTACAAAGACAGACATTAAATAATGATAAAAGGATCAGTCCACCAGTATAGTATAACAATCCTCAAGGTGTATACACCAAACAAGTGAGCCTCTAAATACAGGAGAAGCTAAGAGCTGAAATGAGAAATAGACAAATCCACAATTATAGTTGGGACTCCAACAGCTTACTCTCAGAAACTTTTAGAACTACTAGAAAACAAATAAGCAAGAATATATAGGAAGTCAACCACATAACCAATAGGATCTAAATGACATATGTAGAATGCTCCACCCCAAAACAGAAGAAAGCACATTTTTTTTCAAGCATGCATGGAATTCACAAAGATACACCGTATCCTGGGACATAAAGCAAATTTCAACACATTTAAAATCATTGAAGTCATAGAATATGATCTCTGACCAGAAGAATGGAATCTTATTAGAAACGAAAGACATTTTTTTTTTACTACAAGTTATTTGCAAATCTTTACTTTTCCAGTGTAAGTCATTACAAAAATATTGCAAAAGAAACTTGGTTGACCTGATGTAAAAAATGGTATGACTTATAAAAAATAAATACATATTTCCACATAGAAGAAGAAAGATGCTTCTCTGGGTTTGAAGTCAGCAATGTAAATCATATTTAGTATGAATCTTGCAGCAACAGTAGCCTCTCTCTGCTTTTGGGTCTTGCTTTGGTCTCCAAGAGACTTAAAGGAAAAGGACAGGCCTTGAAGGATTCCAGTTCTGTTTTCTTCCAGGAACACATGGACCAACCTGATATTAAGGTCTAACATATAACTACAGTAATCAAGACAGTGTGATATTGTTGGAGGAATAGACGTATAGATTAATGGAATAGAATAGAAAACCCAGAAATAGACACACAAATATGTACAATTGATTATTAACAAAGGTGAAGAAGCAATTCAATGAAGTATAGTCATTTCAATAACAAAAACAGCAAAAAAAAAGAATCTCACCCCAAATCTCATACCTTACACAAAACTTAACTCAAATAGATATGGACTTAAATGTAAAAGATAAACTATAAAAACTTACAGAAAAACATGAGGGAGATCTTCAGGATCTAGGGCTAGGTAAAGAGGTCCTAGAATTGACACCCAAGGCATGAGTCGTAAAAGGAAAAATCCGTAAATTGAACCTTATCAAAATGAAAATGTTTGCTTTGTGAAAGACCCCACTATGTATGTGAAAAGAAAAGCTAAAGACCTGGAGAAAGGATCTTCAGATCACTTCTCTGAGGCCTCATTTCTAGAATATTTGGAGAATTCTTACGATCCGAATCCAATTAGAAAATGGGTAAAAGACATGCACAGACATTTCACTGAAGAGGAAGACAGATCGCAAATGAAGTATAGGGGAAGATATTCAATGTCACTGGCCATTGGGGAATGCAAATGAGGTATCGCTACACACCTATCAGAAAACTACAATGAATCATGGTAATGACACCAAATACTTGTGAGGATGAGGAGGACCTGGATCACTCATCCATTGCTGCTGGGAAGGCAAAAATGGTACAGCCACTCTGGAAAGCATCTTGACAATTTCTTATAAAACTAAACATCCAGTGACCGTACACGAAACAATTGTACTCGCAAGCGTTTATTCCAGAGAGAGAAAAAAGTGCGCACAAGATCGGCACACACATGTTCATAGCAGATTTATTCATAATTGCCAAATACTGAAAGTAATCCAGAAATTCTTTAATGGATGAATGGCTAAAAGAGGTTTGGTATACCCATACAATTGGAAACATAAAGAAACAAGTAATTAACACATGCAACAATTTGGAGGAATCTCCAGGGAACTATCCTGAGTAGAGAAAGACAATATGAAAGGTTATAAGGTGGTACCTGGCTGGGTAGCTCAGTCAGTTAAGACTCCTCGTTTTGGCTCAGTTCATAATCTCACAGTTCATGAGTTTGAGCCCCACATCAGGCTCTGTGCTGACAGTGTGGAGCCTGCTTGGGATTCTCTCTCTCCCTCTCTCTTTCTCTCTGTCCCTCCCTTGCTCTCGCTCTCGCTCTCTCTGAAAATAAAGAAATAAACTTAAAAAAAAAAGTTATATACTGCATGATTCCATTTATGTAACATTCTTGAAATGACAAAATTATAGAAACGGAGAAGAGATTAGTGGTTGTCAGGAGTTAAGGAGGGACTAGGGGGTCTGTTCACAAAAGGGCAACATGAGGGATCTTTCTGGTGATGGAAATGTTACATATCTTGATTGCATGCTCTGTATGGATGGTATCAAGGTCAATATCCTGGTTGTGATATCATACTATGATTTTGTAAGATGTTGCCACTGGGGGAAACGGGGCAAAGGGCACATGGCATCTTCCTGTATTATTTCTTTTTTTTATTTTTTTTTAAGTTTTATTATTTATTTTTGAGACAGAGAGAGAGAGAGAGAGACAGAGCATGAACAGGGGAGGGTCAGAGAGAGAGGGAGACACAGAATCTGAAACAGGCTCCAGGCTCTGAGCCATCAGCCCAGAGCCTGACGCGGGGCTCGAACTCACAGACCGTGAGATCATGACCTGAGCTGAAGTCGGACGCTTAACTGACTGAGCCACCCAGGTGCCCCTGTATTATTTCTTACAATTTGTGAATCTACAATGATCTCATAAAAATTTAGTCTAAAAATAAGGGATAACACAGAAACTAAGACTGTGTTAAAAAGTGAAAAAAATTTTCTTGGGAAACTTCTAGTTTTGAAGAATGAAGTGACAGTTCTTTGACATTTAGCCCAATTTATTCCCTGATAATTGTTCTCATCATAGACTCTATGACTACATAAATTATATTTTCTATAGCAAATTATTCGTGAACACGGCTCTTCGAATTTATTTGCAAGATTGACTTATTAATCTCTGTGTTTTGTTTACTTTTCTTTGTATCTGTGATTGTGTCTCTGTTTTTATTTCCACTTTGTGTGTGTGTGATTTCACCCCTTTCTTCCTTTATTAGTTTTGGCGAGCTTTTCTTTTTCAAGAAAACTAGGTTCTGATTTTTTTCTAAGGACCTGCTTTTGAATGCACTAATCCCTCTGTCTCTTATTTCATAATTGATTAATTTGTGCTTTTATCCTTACTAATTCCTTTCTTCTGCTTTCCTTAATGCCTAATATTTTGTGCTTTGTGTAACGTTTAAATTGAGTTATTTTCATTTGTTCTTACTTAGTAAAATAACTCAAGGCTGTAAAGTTTCTTCTGGACTCTATTTTAATTGTACCCATGGATTATCATTGGCAGTCTGTCTATTATTGGTCTTTCCTAGATACTCATTTTAACTGTTTCTGCTTGGGCCACAGATGTTCAGAAGAGGATCAGTCACATCCTTGGTTTATGACACACTTTTAGTGGTCCATGCATGGCCCTCTTCTTTTCTGTATTTACCTGTTAGGTATTTGTTTCCTTTTAATAATAAAGATCTTTTAGGCTGTGACACAATGAAAACTCATATCTAGGGGCATCTGGGCAGCTCACTCAGTTAAGCATCCTACTCCTGACGTCAGCTCAGGTTGTGATTTCACGGGTTCATGAGTTGGAGCCCTACATCGTGCTCTGCACTGACAGTGCGGAGCCTGCTTCGGATTCCTCTCTCTCCCTGTCTTTGCCACTACCCTTCTCTCTCTTTCTCTCTCTCTCTCTCTCTCTCTCTCTCTCAAAAATAAATAAATAAACATTAAAAATAACAATAACTCGTATCCACATTTAGGATCCCGTCACATTCATCCTCTTAACTTCCTTTCACTTCGATTAGGCATCATTGTAAATCCTGTGCTGCTGGTTTTTTTGCTTCCTCACTTGTTTTTGAAAACAGCTTTTTAAAGATGTAATTCACATACTATACAGTTCACCAATTTCAAGTGCACAGTTCAATGCTTTTTATATATTAGGAATTGTGCAATCACAACCAATATTTTGGAGTATTTTTGTCAACCCAGAAAGAATACTCATACTCGTCGGCAGCCGCCCCCGGCCCTCCCCTCCTTCTGTGCTCTGGCAACAACTAATTTCCTTCCGTCTCTAAGGATTTGCCTATTTTGAACATTTCATGTAAATGGGATCATACAGAAGGTGGCCTTTTATAACTGGCTTCTGCGACTTAGCATGTTTTCAAGGATCAGCCCTAGTATTGCATGTGTCATACGTACTTTCTTTCTTTTTATGGCCAGATAATATTCCACTGTATGGATATATGACATTTTAATGTCAATTCATAAGTTGATGGGAGTTTGAGTTGCTTCTACTCTCTTGCTATTGTGAATAATGCTGTCATGGCCATTCATATACAAGTTTTTTTTGCTTGGGTATATATCTAAGCGAGGAATTGTTGATTCATCGAGCAGCCCTACATCCAACATTTTAGGAACTCCAAACTGTCCCGTAGTGGCTGCACTGTTTCACATTCCCTCTGGTAACGTATGAAGGTTCTAATTTTTCCATATCTTTGCCAACAGGGCAAAAGTCTTTTTATTGTAGCCATCTGAGTAGATACGAAGTATTTTACCGTGCTTTTCATTTGCATTTTCTTAATGACTGATGGTACTGAACATTTTGTCATATGCTTATCTTCCTTCTGTTAAGACCTTTTGCTCATTTTTTAGTTGGGTTACTTAATTTATTATTACTGTTATTATTTATTATTGACTTATAAGAATTCAACCTGTCTGGATACAAGTCCTTTCTCAAGTATAGGATTTGAAAATATTTTCTCCTATTCTGTGGGTTGTCTTTCTACTTTCTTAATGCTATCATCTGCATCACAGCACACAGCAGCTTTTAATTTTGGTAAAGTTCTATTTATCTACTTTTTTCTTTTGTTGATTGTGTTTTTAGTATTCTACTTGAGAAATCATTGCCTAACCCAAGGTCATGACTTACTCTTATGCTTTCTTCTAAGAGTTTAATAATTTTAACTCTTACGTCTAAATCTGTGATCCATTTTGAGTTAATGTTTCTGTATGGTGTGAGGAAAGGGTTTAATTTCATTATTTTGCATGTAAATATCTAGTTGTCTCAGGGCTACTTGTTTAAAAGACTATTTTTTCTCTACTTTATTGTCTTGACACTCTTATTAAGAATCAGTTGAAAAGCTGATCCTAAAATTCACATGGAAATACAAGGGATTAAGAATAGTCAAAGCAGGGGTGCCTGGGTGGCTCAGTCAGTTAAGCGTCTGGCTTTGGCTCAGATCATGATCTCGCAGTCTGTGAGTTCAAGCCCCACGTCGGGCTCTGTGCTGGCAGCTCCGAGCCTGGAGCCTGTTTCAGATTCTGTGTCTCCCTCTCTCTCTGACCCTCCCCCGTTCATGCTCTGTCTCTCTCTGTCTCAAAAATAAATAAACGTTAAAAAAATTAAAAAAAAATAGTCAAAGCAATCTTGATCAATGGAATAGAATTGAGAGTCTAGAAACAAACAGTTAATCAAGATTACTTTAATTATTCTTAGTCTCTTGCCAAAAATGAAGTTGGGTTTTTTTTATAAACATTGTGTTGATTCAGTAGATCGATTTGAGGAATATTGCTATCTTATCTATATTAAGTCTTCCAATCCCTGAACATAGGATGTCTCTCCATTCATTTAGATCATTACTTTCTTTCAACAATATTTTGAAGCGTGTATAAGTCTTACACTTCTTTTGTTTAATTTGTTCTTTTTTTTTTTTTAATGTTTATTTATTTTTGAGACAGAGAGAGACAGAGCATGAACGGGGGAGGAGCAGAGAGAGAGAGGGAGACACAGAATCCGAAGCAGGCTCCAGGCTCTGAGCTGTCAGCAGAGCCCGACGCAGGGCTGGAACTCACAGACCATGAGATCGTGACCTGAGCTGAAGTCGGACGCTTAACCACCTGAGCCACCCAGGTGCCCCGGTTTAATTTGTTCTTAAACGGTTTCTTCTTTTTGGTGCTATTGCAAATGGAATTGCTTTCCTAATTTCATTTTTGTTTTGTTTATTGCTAGTTTCTAGGAATATGAGTGATTTTTATATTGATTTGTATTTTGCAATGTTCGTGAATTCCTCTCTTAATTCTAGTAGGTTTTGAGTGAATTCTTTAGGATTTTATATATACGAGATCAAGGTATTTGCAAATATAGACCATTTTACTTCTTCCCTTCCAAAACGAATGCCATTTATTTCTTTTTCTTGCTTAATTCCTCTAGCGGGAACCACCTGTACAATGTTGAGTTGAAGTGTTGAAAGCAGAGTCCTTGTCTTGTTTCTGATCTTAGGGGAAAGTAATCTTTCACCTTAAATGTGATTTTAGCTGTCTCACTACTATTTTCAATATAGTTTGGTTGATCTACCGTTACACTTCTAACATCGCATTGTTTAGCATTTGCTTAACAACTTTATTAAGAAAGGTATCAGACAACCTATCGTCTTCTGGTACTTCTTTTCTCACTCTAGATGATATTTTGTAGACATGGCAATATGGTTGCATATGCTGTGATTTATTTATTTTGACTGCTACATAATATTCCATGGTGTAAATATGCCACAGTTTATTTAGCCATTATTTTATCTACGGACCTTTTAATTGTCTCCATGGTTTTGCTGTTATGAAGAGTGTTTTCATGAATATACCTCAGGGTACATTTTTAAGCATTTCTCTTGGGAGCATGCCTATGCATGGACTTGATATGAGAATATTCAATTTTATAAGATAATGCCAACTTGTTTTGTGATGTGACTATACAAACTTAGATTTTCACTGGTAACATATAAAGGTTTAGTTGATCCACATCCCTCCCATTCCTTTGCACTAACGGACTCTAATTTTTGCCCCCAGAATGAGGATAAATTGGTGTCACATCTTGAGCTTAGTTTGTACTTCTGTGACAACCTAATGGGTCTGAACATTTTCCCATGGATGGGCTTCACTTAACATTGGGTGGGTGTTCCTCTGGAGGTGTTGATTTCCCTGCATTTTCAAAGTTCATATGTAAGGATCCGGGGAGCTCCCACTTGCACTGGAGGAGCCCGAGGGCAGAGGGAAATGTGCTCTCACGTGCTCTCTTTATCCGGATTCTGCCAGTTTGAAATCAGCCATAGAACTGTCTACGTGGTATGGCTGAATTCAGGAGTAAGCCTGAGAAAATTTGAGTTGGGGAATCAGAGGTATCTTCCATAAGCCTGTGTTTTTTGTTTCACTCTTTGATCCCAAAATGAGAGTTTTAAAAATAAATAATAGATGAATTTATCCCATTAGTATATTTAATGATACGATAGGATACGTTTGGTTTCAGTTCTGTCATATTATTTTATATTATGCTTTCTGATTTTAATGCTTCCTTTAAAAGCCTTTTACTTCATTGCCTGTATTTTCATGGTTTGCTTTGTGTATAGGTTTTCTCTCAATAACTTGGAAGGTTTATGGAGTACTTTTAGTCCCTTTAGTGGTTGCTTTGTAACTATATACAGTATTCTTTTATGCCTTATTTCTTGAATTATAACTCATGAGATTTTCAAGGAAAAAAACGAGGAAATTAGTTTTTTTTTCCCATCTCACTTTCTCCTGTGTCTTGTTTGGGTATGTTATTATTAGTTCTTTTATACTATAAACAATATTCTTCCACAATGATTATGTGATTTATCAGCACTTGATGTGTTGATCTCCTACTCCAAATGTGAGTATGTGCTTATATTTATGCTCTTGGAGCTTAGGCTCCATTTTTGATACAAGAACTCATGTGTATCTTCAGTTCTGGAGGACCACTGGTCTCCTCCCAGCCTCCTGACTTCTCATAGAACTCTTGTTGGATCTGGTAGGAGATCTTGGGCTCATGTTCCTCACCTGCTTTGTGGTTTTTACTCCAAGTTCATCTCCAGAAGGTGCCGTTTCCCTTCTGGAGGGTTTGGGTTTCATGGCCACCTTTGCTACTGATCTAGGAATTTTCCGGGACCTTAGCAGGTTTATTGTCATTATTTTCCTTGGGTCTTGTAGCTGGTGAGAGGTATGGCTTCAGGACTCTCTAGGGCACGTGGAGTAGATTTAGAGTTCTGACTTCTCTTGGGTGTCTCCTTTGTCACTCATGGTCCAGGGAGGTTGGCCCATTTTTGTGAGGGGCAGGGGTGGTGGTTTTCTCATTTTCATTTCACTGAAGGGACAGCTTTCTCAGGTTCCTGGCTCTAAGCAGAAAGATCACTCCTGTTTTGTGCATGGGGCCCGTTGCCTCACTTCCTCATTCTTCATGAGTATTAAAACATAACATTTTGTCCCGTTCTTATACTCTTATGCCACTTGGCATTAGCTCCTGCTCACTGCCCTGGCTCTAAATTTTGTATGTTTCTGGAGTGGGAGAATATTCCCTTCCTGATTTTCAGTTCACCGATGGGGTTATAGATTTACCTGTGTTATGTTTTAGCCAGGACTTCCCCGTGTTTGTAGTGGGCATGATGGTTTTGCCCTCCATGAAGAGCAGGGGGGATGGGGATTCTGTTTGGAGAGACTGGCACTTGGCCCCGGGAAGCTAGAAAGAGAGCGAAATGCAGAAATCCTGGAGGAGCCTGGGAAGGGATGGCTGGGAAAAGACTCCCAACACAGGGCAGCTGCAGGTGCCACCGTGAGCTGAGCGGGGTGCGGCTCATACCCAAACCCAGGTGATGTGTCAGACTGGGCTGTGGTGACCATGAACTTTTAGGAGCAGCCCCGATAGGCTCAGCTGCCTTCTTTGAGTGATCATTTGGGGAAATAAATGAAAAGTGTTGATCTTCCATATCGAGGGACTACTCCAAAGGCAAAGACAAAAGTAGGGACATAAGTCACAGGTAATTGGAGCAAGAGGTGACTGTGAGTGCGGACTCCCAAGAACTTCCAAAAATCTTGAGGAGGACTTTGAACCTCCTACAAGATATGAGGTAAAGTTTGAGTCAATTTTACTTACTATTCAAGGGGTGACGCAGATAACCTCTAGGTGATGTATAATTGCCACAATTGCCTTCTTTAGTCGACCTGACCGTTCTGGAAACGAATACAATCGTCCTATCTCGTGGAGCAGTGGTTCTCAACCAGGGGTGATTTGGGCCCCTAGGGAACATTGGCCAATGCATAGAGGCATTTTTTGATGGTCACAACTGGGGCCCGGGAAGGATGTTGTTGGTATCTAGAGTGTAGAGGCCAGGGTAGGGCCAAACATCCGACTGTGCACAGAATGGTATTCTGTGTCCAACAGAATTATCCAGCCCTAAACATCAATGGTGCCAAGGTCAAGAAAGCCTGATCAAGGGCAGGTAACTGAGGTTTAGAGACCTCAAATAACCCGCAGTAAGTCAGCTCCGGAGAATCAGGAATAGCAATGATAGCTCCTGTTAACAGCTGTCTCAGTCTGCTGGCGCTGCCATAACAAAATACCACAGACTGGAGGCTTAAACAACAGAAACTTTTTTTTTTTGTTCCTCACAGTTCTGGAGGCCAGAAATCCAAGATCAAGTTGCGAGCATGGTCTTTTTCTGGTGAGGGCTTTTTTTCCTGGCCTGCAGACAGCCACCTTCTTGCCGTGTCCTCAGAGGCTTCTGTGGACGTAGGTTTCCCACTCTGTCGTAAGCTCTCCCATGTACCTCCCCTCTTCTTACAAGTCTGTGGTTGTGGTGGGTGGGCGGGGGTGTGAGAAGGGCTGGGGTAGCTCTGGTGTCTTCTCTTATAAGGACACTCATCTTGTTGGGTCCCGGGCCCACAGTTACGATCGTATTTTCTCCTAATTATCTCCTTGAGGCTCTGTGTCCAAATATAGTCACATTGGGGGTTAGTGCTTCAACATATGAATTTGGGGGGAGACATGGTTCAGTCCGTAGCAATTGCTGTCTCAGTGCCAGCCATTGTTCTAAGTACCTTCTGGGTGCTATCGTTGTCATCTCATTACATAGATGTGGAAGTTGAGATGTAGGAAAATGTCGGTGACTCACCCACTGCCACAAGGGTGCAAGGATGTGGCCAGGAAGCATGCCCAGGTGGAATTCTCCAGAGCCTGTGCCCTCAACCACTGGGCTGCACTTCTCGGAAGGGCTTGGGTGTGGATCTTGGTTTCCCACGCCGTCCTAGGCTCTCCCATGTACCTCCCCTCTTTTTACAAGTCTTATAGCCCAAAACACAGGCTCAGGATAAATAAAATAAAGATTTACACCACAGCTTGAGCACAGATCAAAGATATTTATTAATATAGCAAAAGAGATTAACTTTATTTAGGGAAAGCCACCAAGAACACCGGGGTGGGGGGGCCAGTGTCACAGTCGGGCTCACGTGCCTCCATCCAGGCTCCCCCAGGCTTGGGCTCTGAGGCAGTGGGGCCTTGGAGCCGGCACCTGAGACGGCAGCTCCCTGATCCCCAGGTCACATGGAGACAGTATGGCTCTTTGAGACTGCTGCTGGGGCCTTCAACTTTCTTATCAGAGTGGAGGCACCAGCTCCTTCAGTATGTGGTCTGGCTGTGGCGTTCTGGGACTCATTTCCCAAAGCTGACCTTGCAGCTTCCTCCTCCAGTCCCGCCAGGGACATTGTAAGCACCCGACTCCCCGTGTTGAGTCATTTTCTGTTTGATGTGTCCTGAGTGGTGTCATCGATCTGCTGGTGCACACTGATCGACACTTGCCTGGTGGGGCGGGAGTGGGGCGCGTGGGGAGCCGTTGGCGGGGATCCCTTTCCAGTCTGGGGGCGGGGGGGACAGACAGGGGTCCTGGGGAGAGAGTAGGCGTGGCACTAGTATATCTCTTGAGAGCCATGATGAGGTGCAGAAAAAGGTACTGAGCCATAGGGTGGAAGATCTGAGTCCCTCGTTATGCCTCTTCTCTTTGCTGGATGTGTGAGCTTCGGCAAGTCTGCTCCTCTCTCTTGGGCTCTGGCATGGCCACCGGTCGTGCTTTCCATTCAGGCATTCTGTGGCCTCGGGCCTGGGATAACCACGGGAGCTCGAAGGGGATGGGAACGCAGGCTGGGATTTACAGCAGAGTCCTCTCTAAATGTCACCGTGCTCGGCTTTCCCATTTACGAGGAGACTGACAGCCAGGAGCAGCCTAAGGAGATTGCTGCTGTGCTCCTCCTCCTAGCAGACAGAGTATCTTGCAGGCTGCAAATCAGGAGGTGCCTCGGGGAAAGAGGCAGGAGCAAACGGCACCATTTACCAACTAGTCCCGGGTCTGGGCTCTGACAAGAAGCAGTTATTCATGACAAGGCTTCTGAAGAAAGGGGCATTTGGGCTCCAGGAGAGCTCCCTCGGCTCCCTAGAAGGGGATGGATTTCTATGGTGGCCCCTGCAGGCTGCATCCCCTTAGCTCTGGACCACTGTGGCTCTGAGCAAACAGAGGACAGGGAAGCTGCTGGAAGTAGTAGGAAGATCTCATGGAGTGCCTCAGTGGCTCAGTCGGTTGAGCGTCCGACTTCGACTCAGGTCATGATCTCGTGGTTCGGGAGTTCGAGCCCCGTGTCGGGCTCTGTGCTGACAGCTCGGAGCCTGGAGCCTGCTTTGGTTTCTGTGTGTGTGTGTCTCTCTCTGCCCCTTCCTCTCTCTCTCTCTCTCTCTCTCTCAAAAATAACTAAACATTAACAAAAATTAAAAAGAAAAAAAAGGAAGATCTCAGGATGGAGGCAAGGAACCTGCCCCCGTGAGGACGAGACCAGGGGAGACGACAGTCAGGGAAACTAGTAAGGAGGCTACTGCAACGAAATGACGAAAGTGAAACGAAAGACGGATGAACTTAGGGCTGTGAGAATTTCAAACTAAGTGCAACTTAGTTATTTGCCTTGCAAATACTTGCGTGTACTTCTGTATACACACATGTCCTCTGATGCCATCTTTGCAAAGGCCTGGGGACGGGGACAGGGCAGGGACTGGTGCTCTGCTTGTCCAGACACGAAAATTAAAATCCAGAGAGGTGAAGTGCGCCTCCCGGGGGTGGAGCTGGAGAAGGGCGCGCTCAGGCCCGGAAGCAGAGCGCGTTACCGCTGGTCATGGGGGAAGTGCAAATTAAAACCACAGCGGAATGCACCCAACAGTTCGGCTAAAACGAAAAAGACCGATCACAACAAGCGCTGGCGAGGAACGTGGAGGGATGGGAGCCCCCCGCGCTGCCGGTGGGGACTGAAGATGATACAACCACTTTGGGAAACAGCTTGGCGTTTCCTTATACCGCGAAACAGCCGTTGACCGTGTTGTGGAGAAACGCCACTCCTAAGTGTTCACCCAAGACAAATAAAAATGGGTCCACAAAAAGTCTTGTTCATGAATGTGTATCGCCACCTTATTAAAAAAAAAGACCCCAAACCCCTAAACAATCCAAGTGTGTATTTACAGGTGAATGGATCAACAGATACGACTGTTGGATGGAACACTCAATGCTCAGCACTGAAAGAGACAGGAAAGGAGTACAGGCATCAAGGACGCATCACAAACACAGACTCCGGAGCACGAGAAGCCGGAGGCAGAAGGATAGAAACCGTATCGTGCGATTCCATTTATAGGAAACTCTGGAAAAGTCTAATCCAAAGCAACAGAGAGCAGAGTCTGGTTGTCTGGAGCTGGAGGTAGAGAAAGAGGTGAGAGAGCACTGCAGAGGGCACTGAGGCAGCTTTGGGGGGAGCCGGAAGTGCTCTGAGGCCCAATTGTATGCCGGTTGTGCTTCCCCGAGCTCATCAGAGTCACCTTTGAGTGGGTGTGGTTTCTGATACAGAAATTGTGCCCCGATCCAGCCGATGCAAGAAAGTAGCCGATTCCCTCTCAGGGCTCTTGTGGTTCATCCTGGCTCCTGTAGGCTCAGAACCAGGGAGATGGTGGGGGCCTGTTGCCACCTGCCTAACTGGTGGCCAAGGGCCCTGACCCAGAAGACCTGCAAGGCTCTCTCCGTGTGAGGATCATCGAGCCAGGGAGGGACTGAGGTCCTACCTGGGGCTACCTTCCCAGCCTGTCCCCGTACATACTTCCATGTCCACCTGTCCACCTTAGTGAGAGAACGTGGACAGAGGAGCAGCGCTTAGTGTCACCTGCTCAGAGACAGCTCTTTGGCTCCAGGCTCTGATGTGGCCACGCATCCCCTGAGTAACCCAGGGGTCTTAGCTGTGGCCGGCCCTTGCCCCAGCAGGTCCCAGTAATGCAGCGGCAGGCACAACTGTCTCCACCAACTTTGGCTTCTGGAGGTCTGAGGCCAAGTCAAAGGGCAGCCTTGGGATCTGTTTCCCTGCAAAACTCTGAAAGCATACATGCAAGGCTGGCTTTGTGCCACTGGGGCAGTGGGCTTTGGGGATTCCAGGCATCCTTTTTCTTTCCTTTCTCAAGCAGATGCCCCGCAAGGGGAGGCTGGCGTTCCTAACATCTGCACTGAGAAGTATTTGGCATCTGGAGAAGCACTCCATGGGAAGGAAAAAGCCAGGAAGACAGAGGAGAGACACAGGGCCCCCACTGGTGAGGAGTGAGATCCTTGGGAGGTAGAAAGGGCTCAGTTATGGCTGGTACGATGGTCTAAGGGGAGAGCAGGGACTATGGACAGGCTGTCTGGAACTTGGCAGGCCTCCTCTCGAAACTCTGACTCTGACCCTTACCTGGAGGACAAACATGTTCCCTACTCTGGGATCCGTGGTTAGTCTGGATCTGGCTCCAGCTGCCCTTCTAGCCACTCTTGTTTACATTGACCTTGCTCTTTCCTGCCTCCACGCTGTCCCTTCCATCTGGAATGCCCTTCCCTCACATCTAGATGTGGCATATTCTAATTTGCATTCTAGTCTCAACTCCAGAGACTACTGAAGAGCCTTCCTTGACCCTCCCAGCAGAAGTAATTGTTCTCTCCTCTGAGCTCAGAGAATACTTGGCTTGTTCTGCTGTTTATTTCTGGGTTTGTTTTCATGACCAGCTCCCTTCCAAGCTGGGATCTTCCCAAAGGCAGAGTCTGTGTCTTTTTAAGCTCCCATCCTTGTGCCTGATGTGGACCAGGAACCCAGGAAATGCTTGTTGAGGGAAGGAGTGACCTTGGTTTGCACTTGGGCGTCTCTGTGGATGCTGGCATGCTGGGCAGACAGGTTCTGTCTGTGTATGGGCAGCTGAACCCTGACATTTGGGGCAGGATCCTGGGGCTCGGTCCCATAAGCCAGGCTGGGCAGCCAAAAAGGGGCAGGCTTGGAAGTGGGAACCAGCCTGCTAAGCTCATGATATTTACCAGGCTGACAGTTTCCCAGCTGAAGCAGCCCGGAGACAGGGAATAGCTGGAGAAAGTGGGTCATCTTGACTCTTGTTCAAGGCACCAGGGAGAGCCCTGGGGTTTAGCCATGGCAGTGATGGAGACTGATCCTGTCATTTGCTTGGATCCAAATGAAAGGGATTAGTGACTGCACCAATATACTAATTTTCCACACAGCACATGGCAAGGAGAGCCAGTGGAGATTTCGAAAAACTGTGCGTGCGTGCAAGTGTGCATGCACGCGTGTATGTGTGGGCGTGCAACTGTGCATGTGTGTGTGCATATACGTGTGTTTGTATGCTACACATACATAACCACTATCCATTCCCCCATCATGTGGCAATGTTCAAGTGCAAATATCTACGTGTGTCTGACACGACGGAGAAGAGGCATAAGCCTTACAGCTTGGAGGCTGTGGTTTGGGTCTCCGCATTCAGTAGGACCTCTGCCCTCCTGGAGCCTCGGTTTCCTCATCTGGGATGCAGGCATGGTGACTGTCCTTAGAGACCGAAGTGTCAATGAGAGTGACGGGGAAGGGGGCCTGCTAGAGGCATGAGGACTGATCTTCGGACACTGTTCTGCTTCTGCGATTGAGTTTCCCAGACCCGCCCCCTCCCCCTGCCCGTGCACGGATGACATTCAGATCTCCAGCTCCTGCTCAGGATCCACCTGCCGGCCAGACACCTCCAGTCCCCCCAGGAAGTCAGGAGCGGTCTTCTCCCCGAAGTGGACGGTTGCACATAGACGTCTCAGAGCTGAGAGCCCCGACTCAGCTCTAGCGTATTCTGTGACCATTGGTGAGCACCTTCCTCCATCTTGTCCTCAGTTTCCCCACTTGTATAATGACAGCTTTGGCTATTTATTCATTCTTCGTGTCTCAGAGAGCTTTGGGCCCAGGGAGGGAGAGAAACACTGGGTGTGTGACTGGGCAAGAAAAGGTGTGGCAGGGCAGGGTGATGACCCTGAAGTGGATGTGAATCCAGACGACCAAAGGCACCATTTTTATCTCATTCTTCACTGAGAGTCTGTCCCTCGGCCTCACAGCTGCAGCCTCCTCTGCCCAGTTACAGAAGAAGCCATATTAAAATAAGGTTCTGCTCTCAGCTGAGCTGCTAAGCCCCAGTATGTGGTCCACCATCACCTCCCTTATGAATGCAACTGGCTAATCATGACGTCCTTTCCCAATACTGAGAGCCAAGCAGAGGCACCCCCCCTACCCCCCAACCTTGGATAATAGCAATGCAACATGGCCTCTCCCTCATTTCCCCTTCTCCACAGAAGACAAGGTGGAGGAAAGGATGGCTTTCCCAATCTCACAGAAGGACAAGGGCCTCCCCACCGCAGTCGTGTGGCTCACGGCATTCAAGGGTCGCCCACTGCCTCTGGCTTGGGAAACTTGAATGTGTGACATGACTTTACCCTCTTCCTAGCCTGGACCCTGCCACGTCCCTGCAGTCCCCCTGTACTGAGGCTGGAGCAAGGCTGCTGCTCCCCAGATGCACCCTCTAGAATACGGTCCCTTCTTCTGAGCCCGGAAAACTGTAAGTCATTCTAGGCTTCACTCTGAGTAGCCTCTCCAGTGAGCACTGGTTTCTGGGCCCACTGTCCTGGCCTTCTCCTTTGGGCGCCCCTTGCCTACAGGATCCTTGGGATTGTGTAGCAGCCTATGTAATCCTCTCCCCACGTGCCCATGGAGCTCTGTCACAGCAAGGTCACTGCCTTGTTCCTCCTGGTCCTCAGCCCCAGTCCAAGCTCTGGATCTAAGGGAAGACCTGAAACACATTTGCTGAGCCCGGGATCCTTGTGGTGTCTGTGAGAACTGACTGCTGGCCCTCCCTCATGCCGGAAGCACCATGCAGCTCCCTGGACCCGTGGTCCTCCCAGCTGCAAGTTCAACCTGCTCGCAGTGTCCCAACTCTCTGCCTCTGAGCCCTGAATGGGATAGAATGCGATCCCTGCTCAGTTTTGTCTGGGATTCCTCTTGGGCCCTGCCTCTTCTCCTCTTCCCTACCCTTCACTTCAGAGGCAGAGAGAGGGCCGGAAACACAGAGAGGAAGAGAAACACACACAAAAGAGAGCTGTAGGCTGAGGCCGAGACAGACGCACGTGGGACACAAAGAGACAGGGAGAGAAGGAACAACAGAGAGAGACAGAGAGGGAGTGGGAGAAGGGGAGAGAGAGACAGAGAGGGAGAGAGACACAGGCAGGCGGAGGCAAGGCCGAGGCAGCAGGGAGAGGGGAGGGAAACGCAAGCTGGAGGAGGCAGACCTCCTCAGGTCAGAGCGGCCTCGCAGCTGCAGCGGGGAGCCTGCCAGCCTGGCGGCGAGGCTCTGGCCCCAGTGTAGGGCCCAGCACGGGGCCGTGGCAGCTGGGCTGGGCATTTGGCTGTCTCTGCTGAGCCCAGGCAGAGACACCCCTTGTGCCTGACCTGAGCCCAGCTGCTCCAGCTCTCTGGTTTTTTGTTTTTTGTGTTTTTTTTTTTTTTTTTTTTTTTTTTTTTTTTTTTTTTTTTTTTTTTTTATCACCTGCAGCAGCCAGACCCCTTCCTGCTCTGAGACTCGTAGCCTGGAGAGCGGGTGGCAAAGCCTGACCTCCTTGGTCAGCTCTGCCAGGGAGGGAAGCAACCCCTCATCTTCCACCAGTGGGGCCCATCCAGAAACCCATCCCGTTTGGCTTGGGGCTGAGACATGTGGTTTTTGTGACAGTGGATCTCCTTCCTAATTAGGGACTTACTGAGGCGTGCGTTGAAATCAACGGCATTTCCTGAGCTCCACGAATGAGAAGAGCACCACACATTAGGCAGCGCTTTCCTGGGTTTGAGGAACCTCCCCGATGTTATTTGTCTAATGCCCTTTCCATAACATTCCTGCCCGTCAGGAGTCAGTGCAGCGGAAAGTGGGGCCCCAGGAGGGTAAGTGTCAATGCCAGGATTTGAAACTGACTTGCAGGTGCTGTGCTCCAGCTGGCCGCTGGATACTGTGGTCCTGTTCTGGCTAACTGGCTGGAGGGCCAACCTGTGGGTAGGCCATGGAGCCAGGTTGGAGAGTATCTCCAGTAGGGTGCAAAGTCAGGATGCGAGTTCGGGAGTCCTTTTCGCCTGTTTTGCGGAGCCTGATACGTTTAGGGATGCGGGGTGAGTCAGCCCATATAATTTTTAAAGCAGTGAAGACCTTTCAGATTTCTTGCCTTGAAGGCATACTCATTCTTTGTGCTTTACTGCACTTAAGTGGGATCAGAGCCCAGACACTTGCTTGGTGGCTGGGGAAAGATAGAGGATCCTGGGGACCTAAAACCCAGTCAGAAGTAATTGACATATAATGAGATGGGGGGAACATTCCCTCACGTGCCTCTTGAGGCAAAAGCTAAGATCCCCACAGACCGCCCCCCCCCACCCATGGAGGTAGAAGGACCGAACAGGAAGTGCAGGGTGGAGTTTTGTGCAGAGGGTAGGGGACGGCAGGGAGAGCACGTACAGGGGCCCTGGCCTGTGATATGCACCACCTGCCCCACGATGCCCTCATCAAAGTCACCGACTTATGACATGCTGGCTGTGTATGAACCGTGGGCACCAGGCTGTTTTGCAGATGTTTGTATGAGGCCACTGGGAGTGGGAACAAGTCAAGGGCAGGGATCTGTGGGCTCAAAGCCTGTGAGGTTGAGGGGCTCCAGCCAAGTGTGCCTAGATTTGAGGGCCTGGAGGAGATTGCTGACATCTGGGTTATGGATGTGCAAAAAATATGGCCCAGGATGCAGAGCTGAAGGCTGGGGGGAACGTACTGGTTGGGGAATCAGGATCCAAGAGATCCTGCCAGGCTGAGACCAGACTAAGTTTATTGGCGCAAGAGATTTCTCGTCAGGATGGCTGACGAGGCTGATGTGAGATGATCCCCATCTTTCAAGATGTTTGATGAAGAAGGAGGAAGAGAAGGAGGGGAAGGAGTCACAGAGTGACAGAGACAATGGGGCACCTGAGCAGACATGTGCTTTAGGAGCTAGATGGGGACTGGAGTGGAGATGGTCTCAGGCTCTGGAACCTGGCTCCCTGGGGACAGTCGGTAGCCAGGAAGGAATGAGGTCATCTGTGTTTGGGAGCCAGAATCTCACTGCCTGTAGGAGGTGGATGACTGGCCCAATTACACGCCCTTCTCTGAATCCACACGCCAGCTACCGCCTCATCAGGGGAAGGGCCTTTTTTCATGCCCCTTAGCTTTGGGCTCAGCTGTGCAGCTTGCTTTGGCCAATGTACCAGATGCCTGAATAAAGATCCTGAAAGATGGTGACAGCCTGCAGTGAAGCTAAATCTAATAGGATGAAGTTTAATTGGGACCGGCGACTTCTGGCCAACATGGCTGACAAAGCTGATGTGCGATGGAAAGTGACAGCATGGCGGCCTGGGCCTGGGTCTCTGTTTTGCTAGGTCTCTCGAGTCTCTGCCCACGTCCCGAAAGGTACATGCCCTGGCTGCCCCGCTGGTCTAAGGAGGAGGAGAGAACAAGGAGCAGAGGTACCCAAGTTGACCGCAGGTAGGGTATGCAGCCATCCCCGTTTTCCCTGGACTGTGAGGTTCACTGGGACATAAGACTTGCAGTGCTAAGATCAAGAATGTCGTGGGAAGATAAGGACAAACTGTTTACCCGATCCACACACTTGCAAACAGAAGTGTGGCCAACCCAGCTCTACAGTCTGAAGAGAGCCACCATGTCACTACAGCTTAGATTAGGCAACACATAGACAGACAGAGCTGTCCCAGCTGACCCACAGATGTGTCATCGACTTGAGTGCTTCTTATTGCATTGTCTCTGATTTGGTGGTTGTTTGTTACACAGCAATATTATGGCAGTAGCTGACAGATACATCGCCATGAGCTCAGAGTCAATGTGAGGAGTTGCTCACACCAATGTACCTTGGAGTCTGAAGTTGACACCCCTGGAGTCTGAAGGAAAAAAAAATCCACTTTTTAATAGATGTGTTAAACCACTGGCTCTCTATCCAGATTGCAATTAGAATTGCATGGAGAGCATAATAAACAGAAGCAGACACCCACAGCGCTCTTCAGAGAGTCTGTTGACTTCTTCTGGGACGGGGTCTTGGCATCAGAGTTTTTACAAAGTCCACCAGGTGATCCTAACATGCAGGCAGATTTAAAAACGGATGGATTAAAGAGTAGATCAGACACCGCTGAAAGAAGAATGATGTTTTATTTGGCTAAACGTTAAGGTTCCGCACCTGAATTGACATATGTCAACTTCTTCCCACCCAGGATGCAGCTTGGGAGCAGTTTCTTGAAGGAGACTCAGGGGTCTAAGTGGACCCAGGATCCTTTGTGTTGTTAGGGTCCTGCAGCTGTAAAGAAGCCTCGGAAGGAGAGAGATGAGAGCCCTGTCCTGTGCACTTGAATTCTGGGTCCTCAATGGACAGTGTGAGGTGTGTGTAAGCCAGAGCTTTCCAAAGTGAAGCTAACCCCGGAAGCACCTGGAGATCTTGTTAAAATGTGAGTTCTAACTCAGTAGGTCTGGAGTGGGACTGATACTTGGCACCCAGCTCCCAGGTACTGGGGACACCAGGCTACTGGAGCATACTTTGAGCTGCCACGGGGCTGAGGGAGAGGAGATAGGGCTCCCAGTTCCATGATAGCCTCGGACTGTTCACACCAGAGAGAGGATTCACAAGAGCCTTGTCATTCTAGAAGGGCTGTCGTAGGCTAGAGGTTCGGCACGGTCCCACAGGGTCGATCTGGAGCAGAGGGAGACATCCCATCAGATATGGAGACATACCCAAGAGGGGAACAGCAGCGTGGGAGGTAGTGTGCCACCCATGGCAGCGGGGATCTGGCCGGGGCCAGATGACCTCTGGGAGAGTGGGCTGTGAAGAGTGGCCCAGTGGTGCTCATCCAGCCACAGACTTCAGCTTGCCTTCTGGCCTCAGACTCTCATGTTTGGGTTGTCTCATGGCTGCCCTGAGCTCAGCGCCTGGGTGAGACTGATGGGAGGTGAGGGCAGTGGACCGGCCATGTATCCTCCTGGGCACTTGGAAAGCTCACGCCCACATGGAAAGCTGCGGGCCCAGGCAGGCACAGCCCCGCAGGTAGCCCCTCCGGATTCTCTGTCTTAGAGGAAACCGTGATCTTAGAGAATGGACATCCCCGATCGGGTGGAGGCTGCCTCCTTGGATGAGAGTCCTGTCCTGTTTGCGTTCAGTGTCTAAACTGACAGCAAGATTCTGTTTCACGGCGGTCCCTGCCTTGCCGTACCCCTGGGCGAGCCCCATCCTTTCTCTGGTCCGCAGTTGCCTACTCCGCACGATGCAGTTGATGTGGGTGGTTCCTCCAGCTCTGATTTGCCACAACCCTGTGGAAAAGTCTGCCTGTTTTAGCTTCCAGGTCCCATCAGAGTAATGAAAGCCCGGCTGATTCAGAGGAAGCACGATGTTAGAGCGACCTTTCACTGCATCTCCCTGGAAAGGGTTTCCGGCTGTGGAACTGAGGGAACGGGCAAGGGAGCCGCGGCTGCTGCCAGCCTGTGCCAGGCGCCTCTGCCGTCCTGGGCTGGGAATCCAACCCAGTGCTTCAGGCCCGGAGGAGGAAGATCCATCTGGAGCTCCAGGCAACTCTCTCCCTCCCTGGCTTCTCCTGCTGCTGCTGCCCTGGTCCGGGCCAAGGCTCAGCTCTCAGCAGCGTGGGTCGGCAGGGAGCAGGGGGCAGCTGAGGGCCGCAGCTCACTGTCAGGAGATGAGAAAGGAGAAAGCGCAGGACACTCAAAGCCCAAACCGCACGTCCAAAATGCAGAACAAACGCCATGCGCCTGGTGCTCACTTGGGGGAAGGGGGCATTGGATGGGGTGTTTTTCAGGAGTTAACGGTGAGGTAGCGGGTCTCAGTGGCCTCAAGATTTATTTCTGGCTCACATGTCATGCCCAGCGGGGGCTGGTAAAGGGCTATGCTCCACAGACTCTCTTAGAGACCCAGGCTGGTGAAGGCCCATCATCTAGTGAGGACTCAGGACAGTAGCTTCAGTGCTCACCAATGGAGGGCAGAGGCTGTGCTCAGAGCAAGACTGTTCCCACATGTCCTATACTAAAGGTGACAAGGGTCACTTCTGCTCGCTACCAGCTGGCCAAGAGTCACCGACCACAGGGGACAGGAATGCCCTCTTTGTCTCTGTAAGGGGGAAGAGAACAAGGTTTAGTGCCACTGAGAGACACCCACAATGGCTGTCACGAATGGAGGTTTCTTATCACCAGACGGTGCACAGCATGCTCTGCGTGAACAATGTCATTCACTTCTCGGATGGGGATTAGGGTCGTTATACCCATTTCCCAGATAGGCAAACCGAGGCACAGAGAAGTGGAGTGATGTCCCGATATCACACAGCTAGGAGATGCCAGAGATGAGACGTGAACTCCATTCTGGTCGAGCCCGAGTTCTCGAACATTAAATTCCCAGTCAGGTAGGGGAGGCGTCGGGTTCCTGAAAGTTTGGGACAGCTCCTGACCCTGCCACAGTGGATGGCAGAGACGCAGCAACTCATTCAGGTTGGGCTCAAGGTGGGACCTCACTCCCTAACCCAGAGGTACAGAATATAGAGAAGCCCCACTGCTTATTGGGGCGGGGGTGGGGGGGGATGCTGACTCTGGGTCTAAAGTGAGACTGCGAAGTCCCAGCTTATCCCAGTCCTGCCAGGCTGTCAAGGTTTGCGGTCAAGGCCTGCGGGGGCAGAGCTGTGGATGTGCTGCCGGTCCAAGCTGTGGATGGCTTGCCCGGACACGGGGGCCCGGTGGGCATTCTGGCTGGGACGGGCTGGCGACAAGGCAGGAAGCGGATAGTTCAGCATGGCAGGAAACCTCTAGGTGGAGGTTTGGAGAATCCCGGGTCCAGTGAGAGAGGCTTCCATCGTCCCCTTCCCTGGCACGTCACCCTCTGGGCCTTTCAGTCACCTGGAGGCCCCCTGAGGCTTCCTGGACCCGGGGCCCAACCTCTTCTGGGGTTTCCTTCTGGTGTTCCACAGCTGAGCCTGATGGAAAAGCAAGGTGAGGCCAGTTTCTGCATTTTGGAGCATTCCTATCAAAATAAAAGGAGCTGGAATAAAAGCGAATACCATTAAATCCCAGGCAGCGATGGAGAAAACTGTGCCTTTTATGGCTGCAGCTATGAAAAGTCCACTTAGGAACATGATGACTGGCCGCGCCTTGCGCTCCTGCCAGGATCTCTCATGGCCTTCCCTCTGCTGTTGGCCAGGCACGCCGGCCTTCTGACTTCGCCTCGGCGCGCGTTACAGTTTTAGGGGGCTCCTGACAACTTTATGCGCGCAGTTTGGCGAGCACCCATCTATCTGCACGGATCTCAGAGTGTATCGGGGGTCATTTCCAGAGACCAGTCATATTTCATGGTTTGCGTGGACTTTGCCATATTGGAAACTGCCGGCTGTGGAGGAACCATTAAAAACAAATGTTCTGTGTTTTCAGTTTCTCTCACCTGCCAAGAGGTTTCCTTGATGGCGCTGGCCCAGGAAACCATGGCAGATGAAGATTAGATTAGAATAAATTGATTTAGAAGTGACACCAGGCTCCTCAGGAGAGGCTTAAATATTTCATACATGTGTATGACATAGATTTCAGCTGGGGCCCGCAGGAAGAGGGAAGGAAATGGAAATCTTATATCTACGTTGGGTGCAGCTGTGGGATGTGGCGGATGGAAGCCAGAGGACTTGGGCTGGCCTTACATGCTGCTGCATAACCCCCTCCGCCTCAACTTCCTTAGCTGGAAAGTGGGAACAAAGTATATTTATGTGTAACCTCCTGGAATTTTTTTCCCAGATTCCCAGGGGTTCTGGGCAGGCTCTGGGGGCTGAAGGCACAGCGGGGTCTAAACGGGTACTAAAGCTGCCTGGGATTCACAAACCAGATTCTCTGAGGCCCAGTTTCTCCAAGCCGCAAGCGTCATCAGGATGAAGTCTTGCCTCTTTTTTTACCCCACCTCTGCTACACCCTCATGGGACTACTATGTGGCACTTTCTTTCCCTTCCAGATGCTCTGGCTCTTCTCCAAGTACCGATATTCCCGGGCCACAAAGGTTGGGGGATTTTTTTCAGGGCCTGCGCCCCAAGCTTACCAGCGCCCCAGTAACCTTCCAGTGAAGTTGCTTACCTGGGGGAAGCCAGAGGGATTTGCATATTGAGCTTGGAAACCACAGGTTCCCCGGGGCTCTACCTTGGCCTTGATTTGCACTGGTGACCCTAAGACAAGGTGGTAACAAAAGGGATTGGGGGTTGTCACCAGTTCCTAGAATACGTGGGTAGACTCTCTTCTGAAGGAGGTGGGGGAGTGAATGTCTTCCTGGGGCCAGTGAGAACTTCCTGGAGCCGAGCCAGTGAAGAGCAGAGAGGGCTTCCTGCAGGGTGCGGAGCCGGCAAGACTTCTGAGCAAAAAGGGCAGGTGAGGGCAAGATTTCTGGCCTCCGCTGGACGTATGTGCCCAATTCACAGGGAGGACACCTCCAGGGAAAAGAAGGTCCCAGTTCCTTCCTTCCTTCCTTCCTTCCTTCCCTCCCTCCCTCCTTCCTTCCTTCCTTCCTTCCTTCCTTCCTTCCCACCTTCCTTCCTTCCTTCCTCTTTCTTTCTTTCTTTCTTTCTTTCTTTCTTTCTTTCTTTCTTCTTATGTTTATTTATTTTGAGGCAGAGAGAGAGAAAGAGAGAGAGAGCATGAGCAGGGTAGGGGCAGAGAGAGAGAGAGAGAGGAGACAGAGAATCCCAAGCAGGCTCCTGAACCATCAGTGCAGACTCTGATGTGGGCTCGATCCTATGAACCTTGAGATCATGACCTGAGCCAAAACCAACAATCGGATGCTCAACTGACTGAGCCACCCAGATGCCCCAAGGACATGGTTTCTTATTACATTAGAGGAAAAAAAGTCATCTTCATGAGCAAGTTTCTTAGAGTGTGTGAGCTCTCTTTGGGGATCCTTGCCCCTTCAGGGAGAATTGTTATTTTATTTTTAAATTTGATTTAATCTTAGAAATTTTTATTTATTTGTGTATGTATGTATGTATGTATGTATGTATTTATGAGAGAGAGAGAGAGGCAGAGGGAGAGAGAGTATCTTAAGCAGGCTCCATACCCACTGTGGAGTCTGAGATGGGATTCAATCTCACAACCCTGGGATCATGACCTGAGCCGAAATCAAAAGTCAGACCCTCCACTGACTGAGCACCCAGGTGCCCACAGGGAGAAGAATTTTAATATGGCATTTGAATGTCTGGCAAATGAAGTCCCCTGAAGGGACAGAGAGTCACCCTTGGGGCAATCTGTGGAGCCATAGGACTTTCTGGACTTGGGGCAGTGGCCCTGATCCTGCTGCCGATTGGCCTGGGTGGGTCCTCACACTATAGTCTAATTCCTCTCAGCCCTTCCTTCCCACCTCCCAGGAGGCAGGTGGGACTGTGGCAACCGTCCCCCACCACACACAGGTCCGGAGAGCCCCGTGCCGAGAGCTGAAGGCCAGCAGGATGGCGCTTTGCTCATTGTTGGAAGACACAACCACGTGCATGGGGAGCTGTCGCCCTGTACTAGATGGGTGCTGGAGGTGAGTCAGGCTTTCACTCTCCACACAATGTGCCAGGCGGTCCTGGGCACTGAAGAGGCAGCAGGGAACAAGATGGGGCTTTCACCTTAGGGTCGGGCAAGAGGAGAGAGGAAAACAGCCCGGGGAAGAAATGAAGGTTATTTCAAGCATCGGAGGTGCCACGGAGGAGGTAAAGAGGGCACTGGGGTGGATAGAGGGGAGCGGGCCTGCTTTGATGTGGCGGTGGAAGGAACTCTCTGAGGAAGTAAGTGGAACAGAGGAGGGAAGGGGAAGAGGCAGAAAGGCTGGCAAGGAGGCTGGTCCCTGTCCAGTGGCCTGGGCCAGGAGGGTGACTGTGGAGATGGCGAACGTGTTTCAGAATCATAACCGACAGGATCGTTGATGGATGGATCTACAGCAGGTGTGGGGAAGGGCGGGTGTGAACGGTGAAGTCAGGGAAAGAGCTCACTGAGTATATGTATTTACTTACTCCATGCCTTTCCCACCGATGATTTGCAACTTCTTACAAAAGAACACAGGAAATCAGTAAAATCGAATATTTTATTTAAAGAACCAGAACCAAGGTGGGGGGGAGGGAAGCACACCAATAGCCCCACCCCAGGGACCAACAGAGTTATCATATTTGAGCTTCAAAATTGACTGAGTTCCTTAGCAGGTAGAGAAAAGGGGAAATAATATATAATAAAGAGAATATTTGTGATTTTTTTAGAGTAAAAAACCCAAACATGCTAAGATGCTCTTAGCACTGGAGTCAAAACAATTTTTCCCAGGGGTACTTTTTACATAGGCCTCTGCTTGCAGAGCAGGGTGGCATCTTAAATGTGCCTGTGACACCTGCACCAAGAAATTGTACCTGACTTTCCTAAGAGACGTTGGCTGAAAACCAAGGACATACCACTAAAAGGCAGCAGAGTGGAGAAAGCATTATGACAACCTTCTAATAGTTCATGGAAGATGGAATGTTAAACTGTGCTTAGAAACCAGAGGGGAGAAACATAACAAAATAAAGAAGAGTTAAAAAAGCAGCAAGACTGGGAAATGGAAATCGCAGTCCTGCGTGAGTCAAAAAGTCGCGTGCGTTTTTCTTACCTTTGCTTTTCACGTTCTACCTGCAGTTTGTTATTCTGATGTACGCACCAGAGACAAAATTAAAAAAAAAATCCTTAAAAGAACAGATAAAATAAAAATAAAAGCCTTTCCTCAGAGATAACCACTATTAAATATTTAATGTACTTCTTGTCGGTCTAATGTTTCCGCACACGCACCCACATGCACGCACGTGCACACACACCAGACATTTGTGTGATAAATTTATGTCACATTTCCGTTCACTTTTCATCTTTAATGTTTCTGAAACCAGTATGCTTCTTAGAGTTGCTTTAACGTTTCCTTTCTGTGGATATATTATTACGCCAGTGGTGCATCCGAAAATCACTGCCATTAGAGAGGACGTACTGCATATAGGCACAGTATTAGGGTTCATTGTGCGCGTATGAAGAGGTCTCCTGCTCCTTTCACTTGACCTTACCTCATGAACATTGCCACATGCCTTGAAATATGATCTGAACATATGAGCTTTATTGGCTACATAATATTCCATATTAAGGTTGTCCCCAAATGGACTCAATCCTTTCCCTGCTGAAAAACACAATTTCTCAGCCACACAGAGGCGAGAGAAATTAGTTGCTTAACTTGCAGTGAAACTGTGCAGCGGATGAACTCCTACATAGGGCGCGTCTATGTGTCCGGGTGGCCTTTGAGGCAGCAGTGGACCAATGACCAAGGTCTAAGTTTTTGTTACTTCTGCTCTTCCAGAGGTGCCCTGGGGGTGCGGTTTCATCCCGCTGAGCATCAGTTTCCTTCTCTGTAAGACAAGAAGGCTTGCTGAAGCTCTTTTTTTTTTTTTTTTTTTTTAATGTTTATTTATTTTTGAGAGAAAGACAGAGAGCAGGTGGGGGAGGGACAGAGAGAGAGGGAGACACAGAATCGGAAGCAGGCTCCAGGCTCCGAGCTGTCAGCACAGAGCCCGATGCGGGGCTCGAACCCACGGACCGTGAGATCATGACCTAGGCAGAAGTTGGACGCTTAATCGACTGAGCCACCCTGGTGCCCCTGAAGTTCTTTCCACCTAAAGTAAGCTGATAGCTAAACCTTGGCTTCCCAGCCAGGTCACAGGGAGGAGGTGAGTTCAGTGGATCTATGTTGATATGACCCCAAGTCCCAAGGAATCCTGTATAACGGGCTGACCCCCTGCAGAGCCATCACCACCCTGGCATTTGTGCGCACCTTCTCCTTGCAGAATTCCAACAGCTGTGACACAGTTTCACCCTTGTCCCTATGTGTGATTTGGCACCTGGGGCCAGATAGAGTTTCTTGGTCAAAATATCCTCCCTGGAAAATGAGAGCCTGAGAAGGGACAGAGCAGCCACTGCCTGCTGGGACTCCTGTGTCGAGCCTGGTAGAGCTACGGGCAGGTTGCCAAACCCCAGTGGGATTTCCATCTCAGAACCGGAGGTGGGAAGGGATTAGGAGGTCAGAGATGTTGCATTACTTAACTTTCTGCTTTTTATAAAATAAGCAGTCCTCAAATCTTTGTTGAATGATGGGAGACTGAAAATGGTGTGTGTGGCTGCCAAGAAAAGTAAGCGTGGAAAGGCAAGGACTTCAAAGGCTGTTGGGAAAAATGTGCTCTGGGCAGGTCTGTTTGTCTTTCGGATCCTGCGATTCTGTAAAGTGAGTACTGGATGTGGGAGGGAGGAAGAGGCAGTTCCATCTCAGAGTTCTTGCCATCTGGTACCCGGGGTTCTTGGGGAAGTCAGTTCACCCTCCCCCCACCCCCGGACCCATCCGTTCATTCAACAAACGCATTTACTCAGTTGCAGAATTTATCGGAGCGCCACTGTGAGCCAGACACAGTTCCGGGCTCTCGAAGTCACCAGTGAACCAGAGTTGAAAGTCCCTGCCTTGTGATGTAAGAGAGAGAGAGGACTTAAGGACCAAGCTTCCTTACCTGGAAGCAGGACTGTGGGCTGGAGGCCTCCCAGGCGGAGTCACCATGGGGGCAGGCTCAGTGGAGACCAGGTGTGATATGGGCTTCCTACCTCCCCTTTCTGCACCTACCGCCCCTCAAGATGGTAACCGCCTATGACAAGACACTCAAGTGAATGTTAATGAGCCTTGCGTGGACCCTTCAAGACTGGCTCTGTTCCCTTGGATTGTATTTGAATATATATTTTTCATCAAATTTGTTAGTGATTATTTATTTTTAAGAGAGAGATAAGAGAGCATGAGCAGGGGAGGGGCAGAGAGAGGAGGAGACACAGAATCCAAAGCAGGCTCCAGGCTCTGAGCCATCAGCACAGAGCCCGATGCGGGGCCCGAACTCACGGACCACGAGATCAGGACCTGAGCTGCAGTCCGATGCTTAACCAGCTAAGCCACCCAGGAGCCCCTGAAATGAGTGATTTTGAAGGCACGTGATGGGGAGAATAGTTTGGGGGGCCATGTGAGAAGGCCATGGCACCATCTTCCATCTGCTTACGGTGTGCTTCTCGACACATGCCTGTCCCTTGGGACGCAGGCTTTCTCACCTCCAATAAAGGGCTCAGCTGGCTCTCAAGGGGGGCAAATTCAAGGATTCTAAGAACAAGTGCCTTTTGTTCCAGGCTGCTGCACCACTGGCTAGATCTTTTCACACGTCATATGTTTGTAACCACTCTAGAAAGACTACCCGCTACGACACCAAATAGGAAGGACACGATTTATTAGCGGCGGTAACGGTAACACGAACAAGTTAGCCCTGCTTACGCAGCTCTTGGGTGTACAAGGCATGTTGCCATCCCATCTCGCTGAGCTTTACAAACACCCTAGGGGTGGGGGAAAGGGGTGTATTATGTCCACTTTACAGGTGAGGGATTTCAAGATTTGAAGGATTAAGGGACCTGTTTAAGGTCATGCAGGTAGTAAATGGTAAAGCGAGGACTCTAATCCTTGACCTTGAATGTCAGTTCCGACCTGGTGTCTCTACCTTGTAGCCAAGGTTACGTTAGCTAACATGCACTTAAAATTAGGTCAAAGGTTGCTATGAGCAAGGCCCTGGAAGATGCTAGTTGGGGAGAGAGGAAGCGGGGTTCTGGGCAGGGGTACACAGGAAAGCCCATGCTTCAGTGCTAGGCGGAGTGGAGAAACTTTCTTTCTCCCAGAGAAACACTGTCACCCACTGCCCTCTCTAGTTGTCCTGGGGGACTTCTGCAAGATATTTGACAACACCTTTCACAGTCACCGGGTGGACAAGACGGAGGAACGGGTCCAAATAAGTTAAATAAGTGCCACGTTGAACAACTCTGACTGCTTTTTTTTTTTTTTTTTTTTTTTTAATTTTTTTTTTTAACGTTTATTTATTTTTGAGACAGAGAGAGACAGAGCATGAATGGGGGAGGGTCAGAGAGAGGGAGACACAGAATTGAAACAGGCTCCGGGCTCTGAGCTGTCAGCACAGGGGCCCGATGCGGGGCTCGAACTCACGGACCGCGAGATCGTGACCTGAGCCAAAGTCGGAGCTCAACCGACTGAGCCACCCAGGCGCCCCTGACTGCTTTTTAATGGGCTAGCAATACTGTGGAAGAAGGTGTCCATTGGCCAGCCATTGGGCTCCGTCCTTAACAGCGTCCTGGGAATGTGGACGATGCGTGCCGGAGGCAGGTTGACTGATGTCATTCACAGATGACACTAGGCTGGGAGTAGCTGGGGCTGTTTTGAATGACAGGGCTAGAATCTAAATGATTGAGTGATGAGCTGATTCAACCAAGAATAGATGCTGAGTTCTGCTCAGGGATCCCCAAAACTTAGCCACGTGTAGGAAGGAGGCGAGGGGTATGTGAGTTTACAGCATCACTGGTGGAGGGAGAAAAGGACACGTTCAGGTTTCAATTTGCAGTTTGCCATGATTGCCTTGTGAAACTCTCAGAAAGAGCTGATGTGGATTAGCAGCGCGGATTGTATCAATAGAGGTAGATGTGCCGTCAGAGGGAGGTGATGGTGTTAGTTTATTCCGCATATTCATAGAAGTGGGATTACTGAGTTGAAGATTATGACTATGTGTATAATTCTCCGTATGTGTTACCAGATTGATTTCCAGCTGGTGTGGACCCATTCACGTGCCCACCAGCAATATGCAGAGTGCCCCCTCCCACTGCACTCACACCAGCATTAAGTAGTATTCTTTCAAAACATGGGTAAAGATGTGTCATATGGTAATTTGCATTTGCTTATTAACAGTAAAGACACATGTCATTTTTAGGGTAGTGACCGCGTGTGGTTCTTTTACGAGCTGTTGGGTCCGTGTTCTTTTCTGCTTTTCTTTTGGGGTTTTCACCTTTTTTTCTTCAAGGATTCGAATGAGTTCCTTACTCTTCAGATATGAACTCTTCTCTGTCCCGCTTGTTGTGAATATTTTAAAGGAAGATATTTTCTGCAGCTTCTCTTTTTCTCTCTCCGGATGCAGGTTCCTGAATGCCTCAGTCTCAACTTGCATGAAATGTCCCGTGAAATGCCTAGAGACTCTTTCAGGCCATATGGTCGCAACTCCGGTGCTCCCTCACATGTCAGAACCGATGTGGCTCATTCTCCCCTGCCTTTGCCGCCATATGCGCGCGTCCCTAATCTGCTGGGCAGATCGGCAGCTGGGGGGAGGATGTGCCTGTGCTGGCAGAGGCCTGCCTGGCAAATCTTGGCATCCTGGGGGTGGGGGGGAGATGGCAGTGGAGACTCCCTTTCTAAAAATGCATGCTTTCGTTCTGAAAGAAAGTCACAGATGAGGTTCTTCTGGGGTTTTTTGCTTGTTTCTTATCTGCCCTTCTTCCATTTCTTTATCTGGCCACTGTCCTTTGATGCCAGGAGAGCTGGGGTCTGGTCACTGTGCTTCCATACTGCCCTTCTGGGGGGGGGGGGTCTGATGATTTCTCAACTCCCGTACTCCTCAGGTGCCTGAAAGGACAGGCTTGATGTATCCCTGCAGGAAAGCCAGCTTCTCGAGCAGATTTTCCTGGGCTACTGGTCAGAGAAATGGTCATGTTTCCCATGTCTGCAATTCCAGAGCCCGTGGTGACCCCGGATCCCCCCGTACCTCTACCCAGCTCTCTAGATAAGGGGTCAGCACATCTGGCTTCCACGGGTGTCTTGTGAATAACATTGTATTGACACACAGGCATGCTTATTCATTTAGGCACCGCTCCCCCCCCCACCCGCCCGCCGCCCCAGTGTCGCTTTCACGCTAGGTTGGCAGAGCTGAGGAGCCGCTGCAGAGACAACGTGGCCTGCAAAGCCCAGAGTCTTTACTATCTGGTCCTTCGTAGAGAAGCTTGCCGGCCTCTTCTGTGGGTTGATGGTCATGAAGGCTGGCGTGGGGGAGAGGGTCCACTAGCTCATGGCAAAGCAGGAAAAACAAGGACCAGAAGGAAAGCTTCCAAAAAAGCTATTTTTTTTTCAATTTAGAGCCTGTCCTTTATACTAAGATTGTGTCCTTTTTTATGTTCAAATGTCTTGACAAAATAGCGGCAAAGGTAGACTTGTAGTTAGTTTTTCAATGTCCTTACTTGACCAAATATAAAGTTGGCCACTCTATGTGAGTTCCCAAAATAGCTTGAAAATTTTGTCCACCTGTGAAATCCTCAAATGAGGAACCAATAACTCTCCTACCTTGGATGACCCCCTGGAAGCCTTCCACATCAACCTGTCTTTTTTTTTTTTTTTTTTTTTTTACCACACATAACCGTATGTTTTTGCCAGCAACATCTTCGTTCATTCATTCATTCATTCATCCATTTGTACGTTCATTCATTCATTTACTTATTAAGACATGTATTAAAGACTTTGTGTTAGATCAGAGGATCTCAGACTTTCTGATCATAGGATTCATTTTCATTCCCCATATTGACCAAGACCGAAGGCCTTTTGCTTTTGTGAGCTACATCCATTAATATGAAAAATTAATACCATAAAATGTTAGTAATACTTAACAATGCATTTAACAATAGCAACAGAAATCAGCTTCATGTTTACATAAGTATTTTTTATTAAAAATAACTATTTTCCAAAACAGAAAACAATGAGAAGAATGTCATTGATGCCCTGGCAAATCTCTTTTGCTTTCTGGCTTAATAGGAAACAGATGGATTCCTATAGGTGTTCCTGCACTCAGTCTGCTGTGATATATTATTTTGATTGGAGTATATGAAGAGAGTCCTGTCTCACTCAGTTTCGTAGATGGAAAAAAACAAGAGCATTGCCTCTTCAGATAATTGCAAATATTCTTCTTTTATACTACACCAAAACTCAACAAGTCCTAGTCTCTTACAATTTCGTGGTGATGTGGAATCTGAAACTGTATCAGTGACCTTGATATACGACCCTGAGATCATGACCTGAGCCGAAATCAAGAGTCTAAGCCACACAGACACCTCCAAGGACGTTCTTAAGTACAACTTTTTTTTTTTCCCTTTAGTTCTAAGTGCATCAGAATAAAATGAGTCTGGTTTGGTGCCACAGCCTGACTTGTGGTAAGGCCCCAGCAATGTTACCTACCATGGGTTTTTGTAGGATCAGTGTAGGTCATAACTCTTTCATAGCAAATGGCAAATCACGGCTTGGTAACATCATGAAAAGCGTTTGATTTTTGTGAACATCCTGTAAGGGTCTTGGAGACCCCAGCGGCGGACAGACCATGTTTTGAGAACCATTACATTAGATGCTGAGAAGGATTCATAGATAAATAAGACCCAGTTCTTGATATCAAGTTACCCATCATCTAATGATGATCTACTGAGATCAACACACTGGCAGCTAAAATCCAAGTTGGAATAGGACAAACGCTAAAAGATATTAATTTACTTTTATTGTGGTAGAGTGCGTATAACATAAAATTTATCATTTGAACTATTTTTTTAATGTTTGTTCATTTCTGAGAGACAGCGAGAGAGGGAGAGCGCGCGCACGAGTGGGGGAAGGGCGGAGAGGGAGGGAGACACGGGATCCCAAGCAGTCTCCAGGCTCTGAACTGTCAGAGCCCGACGTGGGGCTCGAACCCACGAACTGTAAGATCATGACCTGAGCCAAAGTTGGATGCTGATCGGACTGAGCCACCCAGGTGCCCCTGAACCATTTTTAAGTGGTCAGTAGCATTAAGTACATTCACAGTGTTGTGGAAACATCTCCACCATCCATCTCCAGGACTGTTTCTTTTTTCCAAATTGAAAGTCTGTACTCATTAAACAGTAACTCCCCATTTCCCCTACCTACACTCCTGGTAGCCATCATTCTGCTTTCTGCCTCTATGGATTTGACTACCTTGCGGATTTGACACTTCTCATATGTGGTATCATGTGATACATGGCCTTTTGTGACTGGCTTCCTTCACTGTGAATGTTTTTGAGGGGCAACCATGCTACAGCACCCGCCAGAATTTCTTTTCTTTTTAGGGCTGAATGATATTCCACTGTATGGATATACTGCATCTTGTTTTTATCTGTGCATCCATTGCTTCCATCTTTGGGTCACTGTGAATAAAGATGTGAATTTTTGCAAAGTGTGGTCTTGTTTCTAATCAGTCTGTGATTCTCTTTCCTTTTTTGGTCATAAGATACCGAATGCTCCCAGGTAGGGCCTTCTTTGAGAACAGCCTGCCACACTCTCCGTCCAAATCGCCCACCTTGGTTAAGAATACCAGCATCATCTCTCTAAAACACCCTGCTTGGGCCTGACCCTCAACCCTCCCCGCCCCCCCACCTGCCCGGTGTTTTCCTCGTTCAGCCCACACACTCTGTACTCCAGGCTAGATGTTCAGCCAGCAGCTGCTCTCTGTTCATTTCAACAAGTCTTTATTGATCACGCATTATTTGCTCATCAAACAGATTTGCCTTTTCCAACACTTACAGTCCTGGGCTTGGCTGCACGTTTGCCTGTTAAATCTGTATTTACACATGTTGCAGTTGGCAGCTCAGCTCAATAAAGACAAAAAGGTCTACGTGTTGGATGTCGGTGTCTGGGGGAGAGTTTCTGAAGCACAGGGATTTCGTTAGACTAGCCGTGTGCCTCCTTACCTACCGAAGCCTCCCTAACACCGTATTTATAAACCATTTAGATATTTTATTACTAAATTTACCATTTCAGCCAACATTTGGGCTGTTGTGCTGCAGCATCCTATAAATCGAGTGCTAAATGAGATATGGGTAAATTGGACCGTCACTGAGGAGAGACGTACATCATGGGAAACACACAGGAGAAGAAATTGCCTCGCCTTCTGTCCTCCTTGTTTTTCTCGGAAAGGAAGCTTAAAACTAGCATTCACCTTTTGTTTCCGAGATGGCCCTTGATGTAGTGTCACTCGTCATTACTTTCAGGCCTCTGTGTTCGACCTTCCGGTTGGAAAAGCCCCTCCTGTTTTCACAGGGGGGAAGACAAGTTCTGGAGACCCCCTGATAATGGTGGGATTCAAATGTCCGCCTCGTGTTTCACGGTTTAAAAAGGCCTTTCACTGGGGCGCCTGGGTGGCTCCGTCAGTTAAGTGTGGACTCTCGTTTTCGGCTCAGGCCCCGATCTCACAGGTCGCGGGTTCGAGTGCCACATCAGGCTCCATGCTGACCATGCAGAGCCTGCTTGGGATTCTCTGTCTCCCTCTCTCTCTGCCTCCCGCTCCCCCGCCACACTCACTCTCTATCTCTGTCTCAAAATAAATAAATATTTTTTTAAAAAAGAAAAATAAAATAAAAAGGCCTTCTGAATAGCTTATTTCCTATCATTCTCCCCAAAGAGCTGCCGTTCACGATGGACCACATGCTTAGTATTCACTGCAGTTCCTGGCCGCAAGGTGGAACTCTCTGAGGAGGTGCCATCGTCTTTGCTAGCAGATGGAGAGCCCAGAGAGGTCAGGCTAATTAACCAAAGTCACACAGCTTGTGAAGAATTGTTTCTTGCAGTGTAAATTCATCTCTTGGTGGCCATTTCTAGTGCTCTTTTCTCTGCAGGCACGTTGTCATGTAATCCTCCTGTCCCGCAGACCTGCCCAGATACCTAAATAATCTGATGTCCTAAATGCTTTCCTGCTCCTGGTTTAGAGGAACTTAACACCCATAAGAGGTCATGGGAGGAAGAAGGAGAGGGTAGGAAAGCAAAAATGAATCAGGCATTTTCTAGATGTCATACAATATGTTATTTAATGCCTAGAACTAACGTTGCATGAATATTAGCTCACTGTTTCATAAACAAAGAAAACAAGGCTTGGAAAGGTTAGAAAACTCACTGAATGTCATGGAACCAGTGAGAGAAGGAGCTGGGGCTCTAAACTGGATGTGTTTAGAATTCATGTCCTGTCATAGCATGCAACTATACTGTGAACTTGGGCTACCACGAAGTAGAATGTCTCTTTAGGCCATCTGGTCCTGTGGCCTTGCATTGGAGTCCATGGATATGGAGGGTTTCAAGAACCTTCATGCGTCTCAGGCATCTGGGTGGTTCAGTTGGTTGAGCGTCTGACTCTTGATTTCAGCTCAGTCATGATCTCACAGTTCGTGAGATCGAGCTCCTCGTCAGCCTCCACGCTTGGTGTGGAGCTTGCTTAAGGTTCTCTCTCCCCCTCACTCTGCCCCTCTCCCTGTCTCTCTTAAAAAAAAAAAAAAAGAAAGAACCTTCATGCCTTTTATGAAATTATGTGTCGGTATGAGTGTGGCCAAAGGCGTATTCTTTGGGATGGGTTCAGATTAACACAAGTTTAAGACTCACTGATCAACTCCAATACCAGTTCGTCAACGGGGCGAGTGACTCCAAGGAGGGAGAAGGTGTTCCTAAGCTTCATCTGTTAGTGGCACAGCTTGGTCCTGTCTCCAGCCCTGTGGCTCCCAGGGTACACTACATAGTGCCCCCCGCATCCTGCAACCCAAGCTGTTCCTCCAGCACTGGCAAAGCACAGAGGTTAAAGGCCAGCATTATCTATTTGGAACTGCACTGGCCAGGCTGTCCTTGGTGGACTTAGGCCTAAGTGGTCTCAGAGAGAGCCCCAAAGTGAGAAAAATCTGACCAAGAAGGGAGAAACGAAATGTCAGTGCGTTGGGGTTTTATCAAAGCTCAAAGAGGTTTCAATTTGAAGTGTGAGAAAGGGTCGGAGCTTGGCTTTGTCTGAAAGGGCAGCTTCTGAGCCTTCATATCTCAGAGGTTTATAATTTCACCTTGTTTCACCTCCCACCCCAGCCAAGCCGGTCATTATAGCAGAAAGAGCACTTGATAGAAGAAAGACAGGTTTGTCTCCGCAAGAACAATTTCTCTGTTGTCTGTAGAATGCCACCCAATATGATAAGTGAAATGTCGATACTTCAGACAGACTCCACTGGTCTGGACATTTATTCACTTTCGTTGCTTATCGTCAAGTTTACCCAGCTGGCCAAGCAGCAGGTTTTAACTTCTTTGACGAGGAGAGACGCGCTGTGAGGTGGGAACAGGTCTTCCAACGTCATGTTGGTTCAACTCTTTGGATTTCTTCAAGCTTCTTCCCACGGGGTTGGGACCTGGGAGGAAGATGGCATGGGGTGGGGTGGGGGTGGAGGCTCTTACAGCTCAGGGCAAAGTGCAGGAGGGGTCAGGACGATGGGTCCCGGACCCTCTGACTTCTGACTTTATGCCTCACCGGACAATACAGGCTCAACCACCAATCTGTCCGTGGCCACTGGGTCTCAATCACTAAATCAGTTTATAGGGGTGGTTTTACCTTCGAGGGACAGTTTTGTTGCATTTGGAGACATGTGTCATAAATGGGGGGCTGCACCTGCTATCTGGTGGGTAGAGGCCAGGAACGCTGGTAAATATCCTACAATGGTCAGGACAGTCCCCACAGCAAAGAATTATCCAGTCAACGATATCAATAGCCCTGAGGTTGGGAAGCCTCGTGTGGAGGCGTAGGCTGTATCAGGGCTTCAACATGGCCCACCATTCACTGGTAATCTGCCACACTGGCCGCAAATGAGATGCCTCCAGCAAAGAGCTGTCTAGTCCCAAATGTCCCTATGTTGAGGTTGAGAAAGCTTAATTTCAGGTGCTCGGGTTCTAAGCAAGAGAAAGCAGCCCAGCCGACCTAAGTGTTAAAGGAACTTGGAAGGCAACAGGGTAGCAGACAGAAGAGCGAGAGGCAGCAGGTCCCAGAAGGAGCAGGAACGGGAACCTCTCCGGCGAGGAGCATGCGGGACCTAAGGGTGGTCTCCTGCAGGTGTCGCTGCAGGGTCCCGCCCTTTCATCATTAGCAGGGGAATGTACATTCCTGGGCGGGAGGGCCGGACTGGTTGTCCTGGTGCTGGGCCCACACTGGCCAGAGGCTGGGAACCTGCAGACCTGCCTGTGAGGAGCAGGAGGCTAACGTCAGGAAAACGGAGGCATCCTGAGCAGAAGGGGGCTGTGTGCTGGGTGGGCAGACCCCACAGATGCCCGTCACAGCAATCACAGGCTGTTGACGGCACTGTAAGAAATGCCTTGGGCTCTGTCTCACAGGAGTCGCTCAGGAGAGCCAGGCATGGCTGACGTCGTCATGAACACTTGGGGATCGGAGGCAGAGACACCCAAAGCCACAAAGCGCACCGGGATCAATCTTGAAAAGAATACACAGGTGTCGGGTAGGGAGGCCTCGGATTCCCTATTTTGTTTTTCAACAGGCGCCGTGTTTTCCATTTCACGTAGTGATTTGACAAACATTTCCTGGGTGCCTACTGTTTCTGGGCGCTATGCCAGGATGCTGAACGTAACCAGGTGTGGGCCTCGCCCGGGAAGAGCTTCTAGTCTGCTGCGGATGAGAGAGCCGTGGGAGCTGGGGATCGGGAGAGGAGGGAGAAGCGGACAGAGTAAAAGCTAAGGACAGCGGTGGTGCCAGCTGGAGGGAGTGGAGCTAGGCGGCAAGTAAGTCAGCGAGTGACAGAATACTGAGATTCCACTCGCGCCAAGGTGCCTCTCCATCAGTAGCGATGGGGGAGGACAGGCCGGGAACTCCCAGGAAGAAAGTGTTGCCTTTGGCTAAAGACATCTTGGTGTCCCCGGAGCGGTATTCTGGGAAGGGGGGTGTTGGCCCCCTGTTGCCCATGCGTACTGGTTAAGTGTGGGAATGCCGCCTATCCCGTGACCCTGCTCGGGTCCCCTGAGAGGCCACTGCGGCGTTGGCACAAGAGACCCCGCATCTGTTTCTTTTATTTGTTCTGTTAAAGAAAAAGGCCCATTGAGGGCGCACGAGGGGATCCAATCCACCGGTCACAGGGCAATTATTTATTATGAGCCTTGAATACCTTTCTGATCGTATAAGGTTTTATTGTGTTTTTACACGGAGGGTAGACTTGGGGAGTCAGTTTGGCAGCCGAGAGAGGGAGGGGAAAAGGGCTTTCAGGGATCATTCTGGGAGTGAAAAGTTCACCCTGAGATAGAGGTTCAGAGACTTTAGCAGGAGTCCAGGGACTCCACCAGAATCCCGGTTGGCACTTACCCCTCTGCGGGAAGTCACAAAGAAATAGATTTCCCCTTTTCTCCTAACGGTGATGCCATTTCCCCTCCAAATAGCTCAACGGTTGGACTCCAGGAGACCTGAGAGAAAAGGGGAGTCTGTTTTCCAAAATGCCAAGCTGTCCCTTCAGCCTCGAGGTCACCTGCAGGCCACCCTCCCCCCTTCCCCCAGACCCAGGGACCCTGGGGCAGCTGAGGACAACAGCGCTGGGTGCAAACACTCCCGCCCTCCCTCTGTGAAGAGCAGGGGTCTGGCCAGACCAGCCCCGACTACCTCGGTCCTCCCAAGTTGGAAAGACCACCATTCATTGGCCTTATGAACCAACTACTATGACCTTCCCAGAAGGTCTGAGCACACGCACTTGAATTCCACCCACCCTTCAGATGTCAGCTTTGCCTGGGCCCATGAGGCCTATGATCACCACCACTAACTCCTCCTCCCCCATCTCTACGATTTATTGAGTGCCAACTGTGTACCAGGTGATAGGCTAAGTACTTTAAAGGCATGTTCTCAATTCATCCCCACGAAAATCTTATTATCACCTGTACTCTACGGAGAAAAATTCTAGGGCTCAGAGACGTTTCGCAGTTCATCCAGGGTCATGCTGGTGGCAACTCACAGAGGGGAGCCTCAGACCCAGGTAAGAGTGGGGTAGTCATCTCTGAACCTCCAGGCTCTCCTCTGTGACCTTCCCCGACGCTGGCTCACACTTCCCATCACTTCTCTGGACTCGTCACACGCTGGTGCTGTGAGCGGCCACATGGCACCGTGGGCAGGCTGCTTGGCCCCGGTGGATGGTGCATGGGAATTCTAGCATCTCCTTCTAGCTCTAGGGTACTTTATTGTGGCCTTGGGCAAATTACGTGCTGCTTCAGCTTTCTGAACTGGAAAACGGAAATAAAAATCCTTACCTCGCAGGCTTGCTGTGATGCTCAGTGACCTATTACATTTCAAAGTTCTCGATACAAAGAGTGAAAATGTTGTTGTTTTTATTCTGCCCAATGCCTCTAAGTAGGATCACAAGCTCCTTGGGGACAGGCTCTGTGCACCTACCTCATTATTCCCATAGCTTTTAGCCAGAGCTGAATATATAACTGACACTCAAACCAAGTGGCCGACCTCATAAGAGAACCTCGTTCATGAATGTGCTTTCTCCACAATATTGCCAAATTGCCTCCCCCCCCACAGGGCCTATGCCATTCTGCACCCCAACAGCAGCGAGCGAGCCCTCCTATTTCCACACACTTATGCCAATACGGTATATTAGCCATTGTTTGGATTTTTGCCAATCTGATAGCTAAAAACGAGTATCCCAACATCACTGAAATTTGCATTTATTTTATTGTGAATTAGGTTAAGCACAGTTTCCTATGTTAAGAGCCATTTGTGTATCCTTCTATGTACACGGTGATAGACGGTATTGAGTTCATTGTCTTGTTTCCTCACTGATTTACAGGGTATATATTTGGAAGATCAAGGCAGAGATTCAGGATCAAGGAGGTTGAAGTTTAAAATACAGACGGATAGATGGATGGGTAGATAGATAGTAACTTACACCATTACTTAACGGTAAAACGAATGCAGATGTGATATGGCATAGAATCCAACATTTGTGTGAAGTTTTAAAGTAAAGCATTGGGATATCATGGAAGTTTCCCACTTGTATCTGGCTGCTCTGGGTTCTGCCTCCAGGCACCCTGGGAAGGGTTCCTCAAGAGGAAGTTTGGAAAGCATTGCTTTCAGGGGAGTTAGGAAACCCTCATCGTTGTCTCAGCACTGCCACCGGGGAACAGTGCGACCTGGGTGCATCCCAGGGCCTTCAGGACCTTCACATCTGCCAGAATATAAACTCCACGAGGGCAGGGTTACTGTCTGCTGGTGAGTCTTCAGCACCTATGACAAATACCTGGTACATAATAAGGATTGGATACATGTTCAATGTCAATAGAGCGACATGCTCAACATTTACTCTGTCCCTCACTTTCCCCAAAGATAGAGCTTTCAGTTCTGTTAACACATAAGGACCTACTCTCTGTAGGACTCCGGGACACCACGACAACCGAAGCAGGCCCCTACCTTCCCCTGTCCATCAGAGGCAGAAATGTATGCCCTGGTGCCATGATGCATGTTTCTGGTTCCATGCTTCTTCTTGCTCTGTTCCTGCCTGGGTATGGTAGAACATCAAGGCCAAGCGTAAAAACCTTGCCGTGGTTCTCCCAAGACCACCTTATCCACTGCTCTGCCATCTTTAAACACCACTGCACTCCTTGGGGGTCCCTTGGGTGGTCCAGGCCCCATGAGACTGTTAGCAAAGGTGGTCCTTTCACGTCATGGTGGTCCAGGCCCCTCTCCCACACCCTGCTCTAAAGAAACATGATCTTGGCTGTTTATGGGGTGTGGGCTCTGATATGTGGGTGGCAGGCTGCTGAGCCATCGGCAGGCAGTAAAGTCTTAAACGTAGGCCTGTTTTCCAGCTACAGCTGCCACATCAAAGAGCCAAATTCCCTACAAACTCCGCCTTAATTAAAAAGTTACGGTAATCCTCAGGATGGAGGCAGGTCAGACACCCCTGGAGACAAAAGTTCTCTCTGTGGCCACAGACCAGGCCTTTCCTCCCACCCCAGGTGCTATTAAAAGCGGACAGACAACTCTGTAGGTATCACAGCCCCCCGGCGAAATAGGAGCGGAAATGCTCCCCCCACCCCCACCCCCGCCCCACCAGCCCGCATTCATAATTTGCTGCGGAGGGATCTAGGATTTTCAAACATTTGAAAAGGGGCTCTGGCTTCTTGGACAGGTTTCTCTTTTTCACATGTTCCCAAATTCTTTGGGGTCTTTCACAGCTGTGCGTTCAACTGCCTCAAGGCCCCAGGGCCACGTGTTAGAGCACCGTGAGTGGTGAAACACCCGGGCCCTCTTCTCTCTCTGGAGCCAGCAAGGCAATTAATAACTTTGTCTTGTTGATGGGCAAACCGAGCCCTGGCCGTGGGAAGGGGGCTGCCTGTAGTCACCCAGCATATAGGGGGCAGGACCCAAGCCAGCACCAGGGCCGGAGGAGGCCACCCTGTTCGTGATCCCAACCAGATCACCCACAGTTACGAAAGTCCCAGAGAGAGCAGTGCCTACCCACGTTTCCTGGACCCCTTGTAGGTGGGCAGGGTCATGTGACTGGCCTATGAAAGTCCCCTGGTGGGAAATCTGTCCCTTCTGGTTGCAGCCGGGAAAGGCCTGTGGAGGACTGTAGTCTTTCTCTCCCACTGCCGGGTGATAAGAGTTGCCCACAGGTGAAGCCTCCATGAGGGCCATTATTAGCTGGCTCTTGCCAGGGGCGCCTGGGTGGCTCAGGCGGTTAAGCGTCCGACTTCGGCTCAGGTCATGATCTCACGGTCTGTGAGTTCGAGCCCCGTGTTGGGCTCTGTGCTGACAGCTCAGAGCCTGGAGCCTGTTTCAGATTCTGTGTCTCCCTCTTTCTCTGACCCTCCCCTGTTCATGCTCTCTCGCTGTCTCAAAAATAAATAGATGTTAACTGGCTCTTGCAAATGGTACCTCTCCATCTCACTCCACACACACACAAACGCGCACAGAACTCTTAGTGTGCAAGAGAAATACATTGTCGCTGCGTTGATCTACAAAGATTTTTTTTCTGCGGCATACCTCACCCTAACCTAACCTGACCTAACCTGACCTAACCAATACGCTGAATTAGCTCAATGAGCCCACACTATTTACCAATTCACTTGTTCCTCAGGGCCCCAAAGACCACCCAGGAGAAAAGTTACATCAAGGGAGGTTTCAGCTCAAACATAAGACAATACTTTTTCATGCACGGGTCTCAGTTCTGACAGTCAGAGGGCAGGTCCCCACTCCCCTGCTGCGCCAGCTACCAATGTGTTGCCTCCCCGCACCAAATGGAGCGGGACTCTTTAAACAAATATTTGACTTTTTTTTTTTTTTTTTAGTTAAAATTTTTGGGGGGCGGCTGGGTGGCTCAGTCAGTTAAGCTTCCGACTTCGGTGCAGGTCATGATCTCACGGTTTGTGGGTTCGAGCCCCGCGTCGGGCTCTGTGCCGACAGCTCAGCGCCTGGAGCTGCTTCGGGTTCTGTGTCTCCGTCTCTCTCTGCCCCTCCCCCACTCACACTCTGTCTCTCTCTCTCTGTCTGTCTCTCAAAAAAAAATAAGCATTGGCTCTCTCTGGCATCTCACCGCTGCGTCAGTGCAGGTAGGGGATTGAGCTCGAGCTAGCTTGAATAAAGGCTCTTTGCTTTTGCATCGGAAAAAAAAAAAAGAAATAAGCATTAAGAACTTTTTTTAATTTAAATTTTTATTCTTTTAAGTTGTGGTAAAATACACGCATTATAACATCTAACATCTTCGCTGTGAAACCATTTCCAAGAGCTCTTCATTTGCAAAACTGAAACTCTAAGGTTATGCTTTGTAACAGAGACATCTGCAAACGAGCTAGGCTGCTTCAGGGCGTGGCGTGATCTCTGCTTTTGCACTAATGTGTAGCCGAGGCCGGATGGTCTCTGGCAGGAAGATGGGGAGCCGAAACCAGCGGAGTTGTGTGAAGAGTCACCTGCTCATTCTCGCAGACCCTTCGCCCAAGCCGTGCACCTTTGTGCAAAGTGCAAACAGGCTCCCGGGGGATGGGGAGCTGGTGGGGACGAATCATCCGAAAGTTCTTGGTGGGGGGGGGGGGGGGATGAATTTTTTTAACCAGCCTCATAAGACCGACCAACAAGTTGAAAAAAGCTGAAGCAGAATGTCAGCTGCGTGTGCCTCTCGGCCAGGTATCCTGGTGCAGTGCGGAAACCATGCAGCTGTATGGAGCTGCCCTACGTGTTGGATGCTACCGTAGCACCTTGCACGTGCCATCTCATTCTTGTACTTTCAACGGGGACCCGGGGGGGTGTTATTATCCCTATTTAACAAAACGAAAAAACTTAGGCTAAAAAAAGAAAATCAAGTGGATTGCCTCAAGCCACATAGCTGGTGATCAGAAGAGTTGTGGTTCTAATCCAGCCTCTTTACTTCCAGGTCCAGTGCTCTTTCCACTTCCCTGGAGCTGCCCCCCGCCCCCCACCCATTCCATGTGGGAGTCTATGTCCAACGTCACACCACGTGCAAAGCCAAGGACTCAGGCCAGCAGTATTGGACCACTGGGGCCTAGGCTCCCTACTAGCAATAAATAAATGCTTCCATGCTAGCAAGAAATTTCCACGGGTGCCATAAGCAGGGACTACTCACAGTGCGCTCAGTCTTGCTTTAATGAAAATATTTAAGGTAGTGTCAAAACAAAGTGTTTTATTTTATCTACAAAGACATTCATAGGGGCTGAAGGATGCCATGAAACATTTGCTTCTGTAACCAACCAACATTCTCCCATTTCAATCCCCGACTCTGTCTGAGGATCTGGGCTCTGAATATCAAGCAGTGTATGTAATCTTCTCAAACACACTAGTTAGGAAAAAAGCAAAGGAAATACAGAGTAATTTTCTTTTTCATCTCCCATGCAGGTGATTATATTGCAGGACCGTATGGAGGGAGAAGCGATTTTGTTTCTTGGATAATGGAATTAAGTGGGCGCCTCCCGATTGATTCCTAAAAACACGGAGAAGCGGTGTTTATGTTCCCGAAACATGAAATCAGTAGAAACACCACCAGGTTAAGAAAGGGAAATTAGAAAGAAAATCACCCATCATCTGATTATACGACAAGCCATGAACATTCACACACTTGATTGTCCTCTGCAAGTCTGTAGAAAAGATGATTATTAAAAAAAAAAAAAAAAAGGCGCTGGTTTCAGCATGTTTTTTTGTTGAGAGGGGGCTGTGGTGGCTGGAAAGGAAAGTGTCCTGGAACAAAGGACGGCCCTCATTTTTGTGCAAGGTCCTTAGGGCTCACAAAGCCTTTTCCCACGTGTGCTCTTTATCCTCCTTGTTCTGGTTCGGACAGGCCCCCAGCTCCTCTCACCCTCCTCGTACCTGCTCCAGGCTTCACGTACTTGGAACGGCACCCTGGTTGTCACAGGCCCCGGTCCTGGCATTTCCGTCTGTAGACAGACGTCTGCACACCAACCTACCCTGCTGTTCCACAGCCCCGCTGCTGGATCACCTCCATTTTTGTCTCCGTGGCTTCCTCTCCTCGTGCTTTAGGATTTCCTTCAGTTCTGGAGCCACCGCCCTGCCTTGAGTGCTCCTGGCCTTGGGGACTGTCCCCTTTCCCTGTACTCCGGTGTCCTCTATAACCTCTCAGTGCATTCAATGGCTATCTTCTTGCAGGGGGTCTGACGACAGACCTTGCTCGTCTCTAGATTGAGGGGTCCCTGTGAGCAGGACCCAGCACAGAACATGGCTCAGAGTCTGCACCCAGGAAGTACTGGGTGAGCAAATCCCGGGAAGGTGGTGTCAGTGTCCCTATGGTACAAAGAAACTGAGGGTCACAGAAGCCACGTGATGTGTCCTGTGTCCCCAGTGAGTTAGAGGCGGTGTCTGCTGGCATTCCTACTTGCTGTGGAACTTGAGTCCTTCATAGACCAGGAAACTGGGGTATGTTTGAGGCCATGCCTTTTGGGGCTCAGGCTTTCTCTCTTAGAAGCAGAGCCTTGGGGTTAAGAAACCCTGTGATGCATGCCACCGCTGGGTGGTTCTTTGCACGGGACAAGTATGGGAGAGGTGACACTAGGGTTTGGGAGAAAGAGTCTCCACCTTTGCTGGACTTAAAGAGTGAACGGATTAATCAGGGCCAGGCTGGGACCCCAAATGGAAGGAACAAAGTTGGGTCAACTCCTTCAATCAAGATGGGCTTACATAGTCTCAATGATATGGGCACTTTCTGTCTCCTATTTAAAAGATAAGGCTAAAGGGGAGATGAAATTATGAAAAGAGATAAAATGAAAGCAAAAAGAAGGTAATATTCAAAAAGGACCTGCATGAAAGAGTAAGAGCCATCTGTGGGGTCAAAGGAATCACACAAGAGTAAAAAGCACAACCCTAATTATAGCCGCCAGAGGCTGCAAGCCAATGTTTGTGTCAGCTGCAAGGCGGGCCTTCTCCCCTCCTAGGCACCCCTGCAAAAAGCAAAGAGCGCCATTCATTTAACACACTTCTCCGGAAAGCCTACTATGCACACGTCCCCGAGGACGCAAGGAGTCTTGCAGTCCTGGAAAAGCGATAATAAATGTCATAAAGAAACACCGTGACAATCTTCAACACATGCTGGGAGCCCAGAAGAAGGACTGATCATCTGCCTACAAGACGTGGGGACGGAGCCAAGGAGACACGTAAGTAAGCCAGGATGGGTGAGGGGACAGAGAGAGGGGGAGGAAAGAGTCTCTGGCAGAAGCAGCCACACAGAGAATCAGCAAACAAGCTTGTGGTGGCAGAGAGGAGAGGCTGGATAAAGAGCGGTGATGGTGTGGGGTCCTGGCCACCGAACATTCAGTATGGAGGCCCTGGACTAACGATACTATGCCTCCTATTAACTGACTTACTCATCACAATACTTGGAGGCAAGCACTGTTATCAGCACACGTTAGGGAGAAGATCAGATACCGAGGTTACGTAACTGGACCAAGGTCCCAGGGTTAGTGTGCACTCAGACCCAGCTCTCTCTCTAAACCCATGCGCGAGACATTAAAATGTCTTTCAAGGTGTATTAGTTACCTATTGCTGTGTAACAAATTAGCCCCAAACTTTCTGAGGGTCACGTGGCTGTTGGCCGCAGGCTTCAGTTCCTTACGATGTGGACTCTCCACAGGGCTGCTCGTGATGGGATGGCTTGTTTCCCCAGAACAATTGATCCAAGAAAGAGAGAGCATGACAAGGCACAAGTGTCTTTTATAACCTGCCTTGAAAGTGACATGCCGTCCCTCCCATTGGATGAGATTCTCACCCAGCCAAATCCTCTGCCAACACGTGGAGGAGACTGCACGTACGTGCAAATACCATGAGGCAGGGATCTGAGAAGTCATCTCAGAGGCTGCCTACTACACATGGCACCCTAAATTATTGGGACTTTTTGTCCCAGAAGGAAATGGGCAAGGGGGGTGGGGTGGGGGACCTGATGCATGGGCTCCTCTAGTAGGAACGTCAGGGGCAGAGTTTTATTATAACATATATGTAGGGAAGCCCAGTTTGACCCCCAGTGAGAAGCTCAGCTCTTCCCTTCCAAATATCACCGGCCACAGACTGGCCCTTTCCTCTGCTCCAGGGATCCCTGGGTCTGCAAGCAGTTTGTCTAAAGGTGTCTGTGCACAGGAGGTGCTGTTCTCCGTTTTGGTGGAGTTGCGGTGGGCTGCAACCACAGCTCTGGGGAGCCCGGGTGAGGCAGTCATGCTCCGAATGCCCTCGACCCCATGTGCCTGCTTCCTCAGGCTAGCTCATATTCCATCCCCTCTGAAATCGTCACCTCTGCACATCCCCGTTCGTCAGCCACTTCCCGCAGACCCGCAGCACTCCAGGCAGGCGGGAACAGACGCTCCGAAAGCCTTGGCTTCTCTTTTTGAGAATTTTCATCAGCACAAAACAATAAACAGAGCTCAGGGGGCCCTTGATGTCTCAGGGATGCATTTTAATTATGGTTCCTTTCCGAGAAGACAGACTGGCCCTGCTTCCTGGTAGACACCCACACTCATACGAGCAGAGCTGAACTTGGGGTCTTGGGGCCAGAGCATCCCAGAGTGTGATTGATCAGTGTGCAATTAACACTTCATTAGAGGGACACCCTTTGTCCACAGAAGCAAAGCTAGTTCCCAGAGCCCAGATAGGGACTCCTCTGACGACAAGGATCAACATTTCCTACCCATTTACAGAGTGATCTTTCTAGAACCCACTTTTGAGCACACCACTCCTTGCTCAAAACTCTTTTTACACCTCCCTGCCTTCAGGACCGAGCTCAGACTCCTCAGCCTGAATCACAAGCACTGGCCACAGTCTGGCCTCTGCCTGCTCCCCTGCTGCTTCCCGTCCCCTCGCCTCCAGCCCTGCTGTCTTTCATTTCTGCTGCACTCAGATTCGACTATTTGTAGTCGGTGAATGATTGATGCCGTCTTTTACCTCTTGTCTGCCTCGAATGCCCTCCTCTTCCTAAATAGCATCTATTTCTGCTTCAGAATTAACCCTCACCCCCCACCATCACCTGGGCAATCTTCCATTAACCACCCCCAAGCTGAATTACATTCTCCCTTTCTTCCTTCTGCAGCCGGGAGACGACGGTGGTGCCGTGCCTTGACTCTGGGCTGCTTCCTGGACGTTCCAGGCTGTGGTCCCACTTTGGGTGAGTGTCCTCACCCGTATTCAGGAGAGCTGGCTTGTGAGGCTTAGTCACATGGAATGTCGCCAGGGGAGGGAGGACAGGCTTCTGCAACTCAGGTGACACAGGATGTGCCTTCTGTCCTGCATCACCGTGGTCCATGGGAGCGCATGGCGATAGCTCCTGAAACCCTTGCTGAGAAACAGAGGTGGTCAGGCCAATAGGAGACTCTGCCCTTTGTCAGCACAGGACCCCCGGGTTTGGCTGATGCTTGGCTGCCTCTTCAGTGGCTAAGGCTCCTTACTGCTCACGCCTCTGGACAGCTGGAGGAAAGAATTCAAGGGACAGCAAGGGCTGTGAGCAGACGTGGCATCCAATCCCAACACCACGGCGAGGAGTGTGGTTTTCAGCCAGTAACATACACTCATGGAGTGTCAGTGGCTGACTGGTCAGGTGGAGACAGCATCCCAGTGGGCTGGTGTGAGGGCCACACGAGATAACTCCTGGAGGACATAATGCAGCCTTAATTCCATCCTTCCTCTCTCCCTCCCGGCATTCAAAAATGTGCTAAATGCCAACCGCATGCTGGGCCCCACGAGGAAGAAGCATGAGGAAGACACAGCCTGCCCTCAAGAGCTCACAGTCTAGTGTAAGAAGTGGCACGCGGGCATGAAACCTTCGAATTCAAAGTGATGAGTGACCCGTCCTACAGGTAGGTGCGGGCCATGCCTTTGGGAGATTTTTCTGGGGAGCGGGCTTGCAGAAAGCTTCAAACCCGAGGGGATCTGGGTCTTGAAGGGCTGTTGCAGGCTTGGGGGCAGGGTGCCAGGATCCCGCCCCCTCGCCGTGAACCGGAACCCTGTTCTGGAGAGATGAACATTCAGCCGCCAGGGCTGCTGGGCGGGGGTGGGGTGGGCTGGCAGGAACAGCCAGTAACTCGTGGGGACGACCGCATTCTCCGAGTCCTTTTTGCCAGGATCTGAGGAGGCCTGTTTACACGGGTCCCCCCTGCGGTCTCTGCTGCTTAATATGCCTTTTGAAAATGATGCTCAGTGGGATGTGTGCACATTTGTAATTACAAAGACGGGGCTGGTTTTTCACGATCTGTGCCTGCTAATTTCTCAGTCACGGGAAGGGCAATAGCAAAAAGTCCAAAATACTCCTTGTTGAGTGGGTTCCCTGATCGCACTGCAGTGCTTCCTATGTACAAAGTGCTTTTATTCCTCCTCGTGAGGGAGGCGGACCCGCTGCTATTAGCCCAGAGGGGAAACTGAGACCCACAGAGGAGAAATGACTTGCCCGAGGCCGCACGATGAGTGAGCAGGGCAGGTGGGGCTGCACCCGGGGTCTCCTGGCAGCACGTCCGGTGTCCCTTCGTATCAAGCTGTGGCATAGAACAAAGGAGGGCTGAGGCAGGAAATTCCCAGAACCGAGTCTGCTTCCCCTACGAGGTGGGCATCCTGCCACAAGAAATGGCTCATCGGGAGCCACTGGGTGAAAACCCACATTCAGGGAAAGCCTTCCCAGTAACCGAGAGCCAGCCCGAGGCTTCCAGGAGCAGAGCCACACATGGAATGAGGGCGGGCTAAGATTTCAGCCAATCCTTTGAAACTGAGCCTGTGGTTGAAGTCAGGTCAACACATTCACAGGCGTTTTGGGCCCTATCGACGTCTGGGGTGGGAAACCCACCCGAAAGCTGTTGAAATGCAGGGGCCGGCATCGGTCTTGCAGAACAGTGGCTCTTTGAGTGGAAGGTGTTCGAGAATTAAGTTTCCCCAGTGTTCCCAGGACTCAGACTTAAAGCCAAGGGGGGCTGGGGCCCCCAGTGCCTGATGGAGCCACTGATAGGTCCCTGCTGGCTAGAAGTGATGACATTGGCAAGAAACTGATCTTTCTGGGGAGCAGAAACTCAAGAGCACTCAAGTGCAGAACACAAGGCAAGTTGTGTTACCTGCCACAAAGCCCCAGCTTTCATGCCTAGGGGAGGGGAAGCGGACCACTGGTGTTGGGTATCGGGGGTCCCTGACCAGCCCCGACCCTGAAGGAGGAGTCCGCTGTAGTGAGACCTCTTATCTTGTCTTGTACCCTCCTTCTTCACACAGGAGCAGGACACGCTCAGGCCAGAGGCAGAGACCGTGCGATCCACTTTCTCTCTCTGCTTCAAGGACAGGAAGCTGCGCCCCAGCAGCATCAGGACACTTGTCTCTGGGCAAGAGAGAACATCAGACATGGGACTCAGAGCCAGGTCTCCAGATTCCCCACCGTTCATCTGGGCCGGGAAGAGAAAGAGAAATCGAAGCCCCCAGCCCTTTGTCACCATGTCGCACCCAGGCCACGGCCACAGCCACAGCACACCTACCTCTGGTCTCCTTCACACTCCTTTTGTGAGCCCACTGAGCGCTGTTTCTGGCCGTCAACTGATGCTCGCACGCAAGTGTCTGGCTAGAGCTGCGGGCGATGTTTGTTTAAAAGCTAGGACAGCATGTGAGAAGCAGACCCTGCTCGGCATGGCTCCCTTCACGCAAGTCAGCCACACGTTCTCCCTGCTAGTCGATGCCTGCTTGGTTCTGGAGACCGAGGGCTTTCGGTGTGAACGTCAGGTGAGCGCTGCCCCGGGACGGTCCTGGGGGACAGCTGCTGACCTGCCTCTGAAAGTCAGGTCGGGTCCCTCAGGGCTGGCATGGATACAAGAAGTGGCAATCCTGAGGCAGGTGGATATTTGAGTTGGATTAGGATGGGCATGGAGTTGCTGAAACGACGGGCAGCTCTTTCTCCATGTTTGCCTGGGCGTCTGCCTAGGAAGCCCCTAGCTTGCATTAGGCACTCGATTCTGAATCCTGGAAAGTTTAAGAAGCCATAGCATGGCCATTGGAAGGCATCTCCCAGCCCTGTCTGCAGCGTCCTCAGGCGTCTCATGGCGTTTGGTTGCATAGAGCCCAGTCTAAGCTGGGACATCCTCTTCTGGCTTCAAAACCTTATGTGTGGAAAGTCTTGGTCATGATTGGGTGACCCAGGCTGCTGGAAATGCCACATCATTTTTCTAGTAACTGTATTCTTTCTGTAGGACAGTCACTCTGAGGGTAGGGGTTTCTGGGAGGGGGCATGTAAAGTCTCTGTGGTATAAAGAAGCCTTTCTTCTGACGTGCAACTCGAAAAATGATCCCCCGTTGGGGAACACCATGACACTTCATGTGTAACATATACAAACGTCCCCTGGCAACTGTAGTCTGGGGAACCCGATATGGCCTGAGCCTTAGGTGTGCAGAGAGATGGTAAGACTACCAATATGTTGACCTCCTTCCAAGCTTCCTCCAGTTAAGAAAGGACTTAGGGACAAAAATGAAATAATAAAGTTGGAATCATTGAATACCAGCTCTAAGAACTTTAGTTTTCTCAGCTGTGACATGAGACTTGTGTGAGCATGTCCTTAGTAACCTAGTGAGGTCTTACCCACAGAGGTAATATCAAAGCCCAACCCTTTGGCCCTCAGTCAAATGCCCACAAAGAATCCCGGGGAAGTGAGTCTTGAGAATGAAATGTCTTTGTATTCTTGTGGGATGGTCATGACTCGGGAAAGGTATCACAGAATTAGTCACATAAGTAAAATATGAAACTTTCATTTTCTTGGATCTGTTTTGTTGCTACTGCACCAATTGGAGACAATTGCCCCAAATGCAATCCCTTTGAGTAAATGTCTTCCCCAGCGATCAGGGTACAGGTGTTTTCTAAAGGTTGCAAAGGGCCTTAGAATCATGGGGAGTCAGTACTTGGGAGTGCCCACAAGACCACCTAGTCAAGTCTTGCCATTTTGTTACAGGGGTTTGAGGCCCAGAGTGAAAAAGAGACTTAAGCACTTGATCTGTGTCCATTAGATTCTCCTCTACAGAAAGGAGACAAGGAGTGGAGAGAAGAGTTTCCAGCTATCACAGGCACTGGGGTTTGAAGGTCACACAGCCTTGAGAACATGGGAGGCAGGTTTTGTTTGTTTGTTCACGTTTGCTGGGATGAGTAAGCTGTTGAACACATCAGTCTTCAGAGAGTGGGGAGTGGAACCATTGAGCAGGGAGGCCTTTTCCTGCCCTGGCTTCCCTGCAACCCTTGAAATGCTACTTTAGTGGAATGAACTAAGTTGGTTCATTGACATGCAGAAGAGCTGTGGCCAGAACAAGAGGTATCGGGTGTGCAGAGGAACTGGACTAAGTGACCTCCAAGGGCCCTTCAGCTGGAGGCACTCTGATGTCAGGAGTCTTGGGTTTCAGGGCTACTGGAGCTCCGCTGAGATTGTGGGTGGTCTCTGGGAAAGAGTCCCTGAACTCCTTGGGGCTCATAATATGGTCCACAGACAAACAGCATCAACATCACCAGGGAGCTTGCTGGAGACGTGGAACCTTGGCCCCACCCAGTCCTCCTGAATCAGAATCTACATGGTCACAGCTCCCCGGTGATTCCTATGTGCATTAAGTTTGAGAAGCAGTGGTTTAGGAAATAGTCTTTTAAAAGAATAAAGGATGTAATGGAGAAAAGACCTTGAGCAGAGCCATGAGGGTGGGGTGGTAATCCCATCTCCAGAACAAACTCACTGCGTGGCCTTGGGAAAACCATGGCCATGCTCAGAACAGCAGCTCTCTCATCTGAAAATGAGGGGGTTGGACTGGATGATCTTTTTTCTCTAGCCTCGCAGGCATCTCTGATATGAGATGGGAGGGGGAGCCCCACTCAGCTGAAGATCAGAGAGTTTCTTGCTGTGTAAAACACTCCCTAATCAGCCTTATGTCAAGTCCCCCGCCCCCCGACTAACCACAGTGACAAGTCCCAAGAGTGCACCTTGTCAGGCTGTGAATAAAGTTCAGGCAGCTTGGTTAATTACCCTGACACTGACTAGAGTTAGCTACCCAGCAGCCCGGGAACTTGTCTTAATGATTATAGGAATGTACACGCCATGCCTTCCGGCACTGCCACCACCTCTGCAGCCTTTGTTTCAGAGTCTCGGATTCCAGCAGAAGGTCCCCAGGGCATTAGGAGTCCAGGTAAGTCCCCCTTGCCCATTGCACACGAGTGTGAGGTCATTTTCCAGATGCGTCATTAGCGAAGCCTTGTAACCATAACAGACAACTCGGTTTCTTTCTCTCATGCCTCTGCTTGGAACCTGTTCCAAGTTCTCCACTGCTGACAAGAGAGAGCTGTGCTGGATATGCTCCTCATAATTCTCCAGTCACGTCCCCATTAATGTCTACGTCAAACCCTCTGCCCTGACCCCAGAGGGCTATACTTGGTTCCCTGTAGCTTCTTGTTTCTATCAACAGATGAAAACATGTACTTTCTTCTCTTTGCACATGCTGCTTCTGCTCAAAACACTCTTCTCTGCTCTTGACTGTAATCCTTACTCATCCTTCAGATTTTACTGTCTATATCGTCTCCCCCCAGAAAGATACAGTGTCCCCCACGTTTATGTCCCCATATATCATGTCCCCATGTTCCGGCTGAGTGCCCACATTTCTGTAGAGTCCTGTGCTACGTCAGGTATATGAGCTATCACACGGAATTTGAAGAGTTTCCTCACAACACAGTGAACTCTGGGTTGTCTGAGACCATGCCTGGCATACTAAACATCTAAGCTCCGTGAGGACAGGGACTGTTTTCTGTATCGTCGATAGCTGTATTAAGAGCGTCTTGTACATCGCCTGACACACAACAGATCCTCAGTAAATGCCCTTTGAAGGAATGATGAAATAAATTCCCTGTGCTTAAGATGGTGTCTGGTGCGCGATGAATAACCAATGTTGGTTCAAAGTGAATGCGAGGATGAATGGAGATGTTTCCATGTTCAATAGTCTGGAGAGTGAAAGCTCATTAGAACAGGCTGCTTGATAGCCTGAAGCCCAAAGGTGCCTACAGCTCAAGTTAGCTCTGGAGAGGTGTGACACCAGACGAGGAGGTGAGACTCGTCTCGTGGTTGTGGGACCTGCCGTGATAGGTGCAGAGAGGGACTTCTATCAGAAGACTGCTCTGGATGAATGACCATAGGGAAGTGTGAGGGCCCCACTCTCTCAGCCAGTGTGCACAGCTTTTCTTGTCTGTGGGCTGTCTGAGGGCCTAGAAGGCTGCTCCCAAGCCCAGCCTTTTATCTGGATCAAGAGATAGAGGCAAAGAAGGGTTCTCTCAACAGGCCCTTGAGAGAGGAGAAGACATTTTCAATTTTTACAGCCAGCAAATAATATGTAACTGAGATCAGAACCCACTCCCTTATGGGCCTTAAACCTGGGTGTTTTCTGAGCATCATGCTCTGAAAAAAGCTGGGGAATTTTTTTCTTTTTTAAGCAAAGCCTATTTAAAAATATCCATTTCTTTACTTGTGGTGGCAGCAGTGGGATAAAAGTCCAATGTCCACATGTGAAAGTAACTGGGGGGAAATCGAGGCATTGCCCGAAGGTTCTCCTTTTTTCTAAGCCACTTTGGTCTAGGGTGCTCAGCTGTTCTCTCAAGGTCCAGGGTTGGAGAAGAAGGGTTCTACTTTATTTACTTCTAAAAGAAGATGTCTCAGTGCACCTGGATGGCTCAGTCAGTTAAGTGTCTGACTTCAGCTCAGATTGTGATCTCACAGCTTATGAGTTCGAACCCCTCATCGGGCTCTCTGCTGTCAGCACAGAGCCTGCTTCAGATCTTATGTCTTTCCTTCTCTCCTCCCGTTCCCCGCTCATGCTCTCTCTCTCAAAAATAAATGTACAAAAAAAAGTAAAAATAAAAAGTAAAAGAAGGTATCCCTCCCTCCCTTCTTTTTCCCAAGCAATCTCTCACCCTAACCAAGTCACTTCCCAGGGAGCTGTGTCGAAAGGTTTCTTCTCACATGACCCAGAGCACAGAGCTGAAGAAACAGGATGAATGATGGTTAAGAATCCAGATTTGGAAGTCAAACACATGTGGGCTTAAACTCAGCTTTACCACTGATGAGCCATGTGACCTTTCCACGTGACTTAATCTCTGTTTTCTTATCTATACATCGGGAACAACGGTAGTATTAATCACGTGGCAATTTTATGGCATAGTGAGATAGGTACAAACAAGGTATTTAGTATGGGATGACAAACCCCATCCACTACTCCAGATTAAGAAGTTCTGAAAACTGAAAGCATTTTTCATAACTCATTTGGCAGTAAAATCTGATCTTACTTGAACTCACTTGGCAACAAAATCAGACTTGAACTCACGTAGAATTATTCAGAACTGTTTTTGTGACTCTCCATGTGTTTTGATGCAGAAATATTGATGTGTTTGATTATAGGGTAATACCTCAGTATCCACCAGGAGTGTTAGGTAACACAAGCCACATGCTGTATGCACCGTATTACCTTTCTAAAGTCTAGAATGGTTTGAGTTCCAAAATACTCATGGCTCCGAAGATGTCCCACAAAGATTGTAGACCGTAGAGTACCTGGCCATGTTGACTACTCAGTACCTGAGAACTATTGTCAGTTCTGCTTCAGGGGGTTTCCCAAGGACACCCAGAGACTTGTTTGCATACGAGACTGTCCTCACGTGTTATTTACTCCACAACCATGACCTTGACCAAAGATATCTCCTTGACGTTCAACTTGAACTTCCTCCCATAGAAATCAATTTCTTTAGATATTTCAAGCTTTTTTGGTCATTGAGAGATCACTTGTAAAGATGAAAGTTGAAAATCCATTGAGTGAGAATTGAGAGTGAGAAGTACTCATAAACCAGGACCAGAGAAGAGCAAGACATCGAGTCATCGAGGAGAACATGTGACCCATAGGGCAATGATACTAGTTCTACACCCAGAGCCAGCTCTGGAAGTTAAGTAGAACTTTGACACATGGGAAGTTTTAGTTGTACACAAAGGGTAGAGGAAGAAATCAGATTCCCAACGTCCCCCTCTTTCTTTATCAAAAGAATGTGGGAAAGTTTGTAATAAAAGACACAGATCTAATCTCCTTAACATGGGATTAAAAGATCAAATGTTATATACATAAAGCAAGGGAGAAGGGATAAGTTAAAGAAGGTTACTCCATTTAAGTCAGAAGTCTAGCTCTGAGTTTCCTGGCAGCAAAGGAAAAAAGGAAAACATGATGCTTACATATTCTCATAGTATGTGTTTTGAGTACCTATCGCTGCATAACAAGCTGTCTCAAAAGTTAGTGGCTTGAAATAATTTTCTTTTGTTCAAGATTTTATGGATTAGGGATTTGGAGAGAGCTGGTTGGGCAGTTTATCTCTGGTGTGCAGGAATGATTTCCGAGAATGGCTGCTATAGTCTTATATCTGGTGCATCCCTGCTCTTGGCTTCTCTCCCCGGGCAGCACCTCATCCTCCAGGGCCTCTCCCCGGGGCTTGGATTTCTTACCGCATGATGGTCTTACAATATTTGCACTTTTTACATGGCAACTGGTTTCTCAGAGATAGGAATAGACTCTGTAAGACAAGTTAAGGTCCAGGCTCAGAACTGGCACAGCATCAATTCCACCAGATTCTCTCGATCGAAGCAGTTAGAGCGTCTGCCGGCATTCGAGGTGCTGGAGAAATAGACGCCCACTCCTGACTGAGGTGGAGGACAAGGTCACCTTGCAGAAGAGCATGTGGAATGAGGGGTATTGTTGTGATCATGCCTGGAAAATAATCTGCTACAACAGGATAAAAGGAAGCCTATACATTTGTCAGGAGGAATGACATTTTTCTAGCCCTGAACCTGTAAGATGAATTATGTGGCATCTTTTCTAGAGAACAGTCATCGCACACTGACAATGTCATGAAAGCCAGTTCGAAGAAGATGCAGAAAGAGCTCAGGATTTTATATGCCTCTTCTTTTTTTCTTTTTTTTTCTTTTTTCTTTAGTTCTTGTTTATTTAAGTAATCTCTACACCCACTATGGGACTCAAACTCACAACCCCGAGATCAAGAGGTGCATGGTGTTTTTCTTTCTCTTTTTAAAAAAAAAATTTTTTTTTAACATTTGTTCATTTTTTGAGAGACAGAGAGAGACAGAGCATGAACAGGGGAGGGGCAGAGCGAGAGACACACACACGCAGAACCCGAAGCAGGCTCCAGTCTCGAGCCATCAGCACAGAGCCCAGCGCAGGGCTCAAACTCAAGAACTGCAAGATCTTGACCTGAGCCGAAGTTGGACGCTCAACCCACGGAGCCACCCAGGCTTCCCAAGACTCGCATGCTTTTCTGACTGAGCCAGCCAGGTGCCCCTATCCTTCTTGATTCTGAAAGCTGAAAACTTTGTCCGGGAGCTCTGGTCCCCGAAATTAGTGACAGCTCTTAGAATCAAATTTTGCCCTTCAACTGACTGCTGATCATATAATGTAGCAGCATCACGTACTGTGGGAGCCATTTAGCCAGGCACGTGGCCCCTGCCCTCCTGTCAGCCGGGCTTGCAAGAAAGGCAACACGCATAACAGTACAAAGTGTTAAGTGTGGACCTGAATTTTTCAGATGTGATTAGAGAACTGCCTACATTAAATTTGTGTTAGACACGAGATGTTTAGACACCTAGACACAGGTGTTTATTAAAAATCCAGAAGCTTGGCCCCATCTTTCCCTGCAGAGACCTAGGGAGCTGATTTGAACATGCTCCCCAGGTGATTCTGAGCATACTAACACTGAGGGCTCCACACAAGAGTCCACTGTGCGAGTTTAGAGCAAGATCGCTACCAGTGGCCAATACTAATTGAGGACTTCCCCAGCTCAGGGACTATTCTAGGTGTTTCACATCCCATTAGCTAATCTTCACAACAGCTCAGTGAACCATTTTTCTCCATTTTCGGATAAGAAATTGGAGACTCGGGTTTCTGATCCTCTCCGTAGTCACACAGTTTCTAAGGGCTAATGCCTAGACTCACCCGAGGGGTCTGGTTCCAAAGACCTTGTTGATGGGTTCTGTGAGTCTAAGTGACCAGAGAACACTTCTAGAACCCTCTTTCCCATGCCAGGGTGCTATTAACTTCCTGGGGCATAAGACTGTCTCCCAGACATTTGTCCTGGCACTTGTAAGGCAGATGTGGAAAAATTCAACACAACGAGTTTGGTCGACGTGCTGTCTTCAGAAGACGGCAGGGAGGAGAGCAGCCACTGGCCTCATATTTGAGTGCTGGTATCTGTTAGGTGTTTAGCCCCCAGACGAGGGGTTTCACTTCATGTAGCCACAGGCTGCTGGTCTGTGAAAGGGGAATTGCGTTGGGCCACGTCCAGATGTTCTAACACCTCAAAATTCGTGCTGAGCCCTGGATGGTCTGAGGTAATAGCCCCATGCCTCCCACTGCTTGTGCATTCACTGATTCACTGCTTGTTTCATTCATTCAGTCCCTCCAACAAATGACTTCTCTGGGTCTGCTATCTATTGCACTCAGGTCTCCGAGGAGTAAGTGTTTAAAGTACCCACTTAATAACTTAAATGCTGGTTTTGCACATCTCATTTCGCTTCTCAGCCCTCCAAAGGAGTCACCTGTTGCGTGTTTTGTGTGGCCCCCACCCACCTTCAGGACCACTCTCTTGTTTGGGGGGGAAACTGAGCCCTCTCTGACCTCCATGCTTTTTAATGCTAATGGACCACCATTCCCTGACCTCCGGCCTTAGGGGTAAACCCTCAGCTTCGGTCCTGCTTCCATCCTTTAGCCCAGCCGCTTTCCTTTCACAGCTGAAGTAACAAAGGTTAAAGCAGATGACAGCCATTTCCAGAGAGTGGGTCCTTTGCCCCCAGGACGCTCTTGTGGCGAGACACAAGGACACCCAGCAGAAGAAAGGCGAGGTGAAGCTTTGGAGGCTGAGGAACCCTCGCGTTGGATACTCCGGCGGTGGAGTTTCCTCAACAAAAGTGCAGAAGCCCGGTAGAGTGGAAGTACAGCACAAGGCTGGGGGCTGGGGCAGGGAAGTGCCCTCACCCCTGCGGTGGGGACTAGAAAGCGACCCCTCTGTCACCTTACAGGTGGGGAAACTAAAGGGTCCAGAGGAAGGGAGCTCTTTGTCCAGGGTCGTAGCAAGTCTTGGGCAAGAGGGAGGGTTGGGGGGATGGTGCGGGAAAGAAAAAGCAAAATAACGCCCCACAAAAGAGAATGTGACACTGCATTCCACCGGGCAGCCATTCTCTGAAGATCCCTGGTGTTGGCACGGACTCCACCTGGCCTCTCTGTTAGCCCTGAGCATCATTCCCGGGCCTGGGTCTCCTGGCTGGGCCGCCTCCCTGAACCAGCCCCTCCCCTGCTTCACAGACTTTCTCCTTTTCAGAGTTGCCAACTACAGCCTTGGGGGCTTCACCCTGGCCTCTGCCAGCCTGCTGCTGGGGGGAGCAGGGGAGCTGTAGGCGTGTTCCTGGGGGGTCCTACGTGGTTAGGTGGCTTTGGGTTTATACCAGCAGGAGAGGAGGCAGCCGAGTCCGGAGGTACGGTCCCTCTCCCTCCAAGCCCTGTGCCCTGTGCCCCGGCAGCTTTCTTCCCAGTTTCGGGCCTTCTGCGTAGTGCTTAGCGGGTGTCTCAGCTTCCAGACCAAGGCCGGCTGTTCTTGGCCGGAGGCGAGATGTTTTCAGCCTGGAATGCTCCGTGCAGACGTGCAGACGTCTCTGCAGGGGTGGGCGAGGAGTGGGTGAGGGCAGACCTCTCCACTCATCAGCATTCAGAGCGTGACTTCCCCACTCTGCCCCCTCGGTGACTTTACATGTTCGAGGACAGCTTTCAGAATGCCTCCTGCCTTGCTCCTTGCACTTGGGAACGGGTGGGGGGAGCGGTGCGGGGGACTATATGTGGAATTTGTTGAGATCAGGCAGAAGGAAGCAAAGACACTCTCTTCTGATGCATGACATGTGAGAACGTTCTTTTGACAGAAGCAGCTCCTAGTAATAGTAACAGCTCCCGGGCCTTCGACAGGCCCCAGCCCAGAACCTTCAGCACCCTGCCAAGTTCAGCAGCAGCCCTCGGCAGGAGGGGGTGGAGAGTAGGGAGGCAGAGGCTGCCTGGAGAGAGGCAGAGTTAGAGGGGGGCAGAGACTGAGAGACGGGGCAAGAGGTGGAGGGAGATCAGGAGAGTGAGGCACAAGGACAGGAAGTCCAAGGGGGCGGTGGCTGAAGACAGGTGGAAATGGGCACTCAGAGATTGGCGCCTGGCTCCCAGCATCACTCACACGCCCCCTTAGCCCGCCCAGGGGCCTGTGGACAGCTCCCTGCCTGGAAGGCCCGGTGGCTAGCCCAACCCCGAGGAGGGAGGGAGGTGCCATGACATGCCAGGATGCCCGCCTCAATACATTTGTGAACCTCTGTAGCCCACAGAGATTTTCAGACCCCTTGGTCTGTAGCTCAGGAAAGTCGCCTTCTCCCTGATGTCAAGATCTGGGAGCTCTGGGTCGTGCTATTTCTTTCAAAAAGAATGTCGTGCTAAAAATCAAATGTAGCCTTTTCTCTTTTAAAAATAATTTTTTCCCACCCCCGCTACTTCACTACAAAAGAAAACAATGCAAGCTCATCACCGAGAACTTGAAAAATATAAAAAGATGCAAGATAAAATAAAACATGAATTATAATCACATCACCTCATGATAACCACCGCTAGCAATCGGAAGGTTTTCTTTTCAGTTTTTTGTCAGTGCATGGAGCTGTATAATTAGCAGTAATAGACTGCAAGCACTTTATTAAAGAGTATTTGATATCACCATCTTATTAGTGTATGTATTCGAACCCATGGGTGAGGCTTTCTGTGTTGAGGTAATTTAGTTTGTATCTAACTTCGCTACCATGAATAATATTTTAATACATATCGTTTTGCCTACATGTTTGCCCAAATTTCCAGTTGTTTCTTCCGGATATATACATACATGTATATGTCTCTATATCTATATCTGTATCTATATCTATATCTGTATCTGTATCTACCTATCTATATAATGTGTATCTATTTATTTTTGTGACAGAGAGAGAGAGAGCTAGAGAGCAAGGGGCAGAGAGAGAGAGAGAGAGAGGGAGAGAGAGAGAGAATCCCAAGCAGGATCCACTCTGTCTGCACAGAGCCTGATGGAGGGCATGAACCCACCAACTGTGAGAAAGTGACCTGAGCTGAAATCAAGAGTCAGGTGCTTAACCCACTGAGTCACCCAGGAACCTCTCTTCAGGATGTATTTAAAGAAGGTGACTTATTATGTCAAAGATCATGGACTTTTTAACACATACCCTCTCTTTCTCTCCCTCCATGTACACACACACACACACACACACACACACATGCACATATGAGAGACAGCAGAGATGTAACTTTCTATAAAAAACTGCTCAAGAAGGCTGGTGTCCCTACTTCTGCTGTGGATCTCCACCCCCATCCCCCACCCCATTCCTCTATCACTCGTCTTATACACCAAAGTTGAATCAAACCTCTTGAAAAGACAAATTTGGTCCCATCAGTTCAACACCTTTATTGATTCCCATTACCTGGTATCTTCCACATAAAGAAGAAGTGCACATCTACAACTATCTTTGCTCTTTATCTGCATTTGCGTTTCTGCACAATTATCACATACCATCCGTGTCTGGATGGAGGCCCTAAAGGCACAGAGATGAACCAACCATCGACTGTACCCTTAATGAGCCTACAGTCTGTTGGGTTAAAATAACACACAGTTCCTGGCCTGCTGCCCTGCTTTACTTTTCTTTATAGCACTGACAAATAACAGTATTTCATTATTATATTATTACTTGTTATCTGTTGCCTCCATTATACCATAAGCTTCACAAAGGAAGTGGCTTTCTCTGTTTTGTTGACTTCTGTGTCCATAGAGCCTGGTATGGAGCTTAGAATGTGCAGTTGCAAAGTTAATATCTGAATGAATAACTATACTCTGTGATATTGAACTTCCACTTCTTTTTGTTGAGCTAGAAAACTTGGAAATGAGACAATGCTCAACTTCAGGAGTTTATTTCTCAAGATAATGCTTGAAATATGACCTGTACCCTGTCATGATATCAAATGCCAGCATGTCATGTCCCTGAAAACAACCATCACTCCCTCTACCGCTGGGCTATAGAAAAAGGATAATACAAGATGAATTTTATGGCAACTGTTTGGTGTCCAGAGGAGACTCCTAGTTCAGACTCTCTCCCAGTTGAAGAGATACATCAAGCTTAGCAAGTTACACAGCAGTGAAGCTCAAAGAGAATATTCACTAGGCTCTCTGAAGCTGTGATTAAAAGAGATGAAATAAGCACTTCTCTGCACCTCTTCTGTGGTAATGATTTCTGGGAGTGTATTTAATAACCATGAACATTCATTTGAGTAGTTAGAATTCTTTCCCAGTTGCTTGTTCACTTTTGATACTAATGGCAGCAATGGGACAAGAAACCACTGAAAGGGCAGTACTAACAAAAGGAG